>NC_090375.1:168145423-169504589 GCF_036365525.1 Heterodontus francisci
AACCCAATACCTCTCAGGTGGTGTTGTCAGTGTTTACCCCCTGGAGGGACGCCTCCATTTATGAATGCCTCAAAATGGCTCTGAATGTCCCACTAACGAGGGTGATCTAGATAATCTACTCAGTTAGCCAAAGCATTGTCCTGGCTGGGCTTCTTGTTAGACTTTTGGCACAAGTTGGTCCTTGGAATGTGCAAAGGTGTTTCAGATGCAAATTGTGGCAGCTATCTTGGCTGCCAGATTTTCTAAAAGTTAACTGTAGGATTTTCTCCATTAAGAGTCCAATATAAGTTTCCAACTGATGAATTAATATTTCTCATTTAGCATATAGCGTTTTCTTGACAATATCCGAACCAATATTTATCCCCCAACCAACACCTAAAATGGCCCAGATTTTGCAAGGATGGGAGTTGACAGCAAACATTCACTGTCATTACCCCTCTGAAACTGACTGCAACTTCAGGATGTCAGACGCCTGTAGATTAGTGTAGAAATCCTGAAGTTGCTGTGTGTCATTCAGGATTCTGACACAGGCTGCACTGTGGACGCCCCCGCCCCCCACCCCCCAGTCAGTAATCATGAAATCAGCGAGAACTTCAACTTTCACATTCCCACATCGCTGTTAGAAACCCCATAAAAAGTTACACCTTCAATTAGGTTGAACTGGACTTCTAATGGCAATGTGATTAATACAATTTGATGAACAACAGAACAAGCCCTGAAAATTTAATGTTATGGTTGCGGAGTGCTGTTAAATGATTAATTAGCAGATTTTGTAAACTATTCTTTTTTTTTTAAGTTCTTTTCTGAATATTTTAGATTTTACCTTCACCCTGTGCCGGTCTTTAATCTGCTCGATGTAAACATTCTTAAAAGTGATTCTATTTTGCTACTCTTTGTTTCTTGTTTTGGAGGTGGGGGCCTAGGGTGGATGTGTTGGGGGTGTCTGTGAAAATCCTTCAATGCAATTAGCTGATTGGATAGCTGGGGAATGCCCAGTAAAGAACACTGTTGCAGTACCACTGCACAGTGATAGAGGTGAAATTTGCACTTGAGATCACTGGATCACTCAGTGAGAATTATTTTGAGGTCAGTGAGCGCCCTTGCTTCTCTGCTGACCGTAAAGCCCAGGCCACATTATCTCATCAAGTACATACCTTCTTAAGCTATTTCTTATTATTTACTTTTCTCAGTTGAGTCATGTTACCAGATTTGATTAAGGAAAGGCCAACCATAGCCTAGACGGTTCCATCCCTGTGATATGCCAGTGGTGGTGGGTGGGAGAGGTCACAGTGGTAGGGATCTGGGTGGAGCATAGTTGGGACGGATTCAGTAATTGCAGAGATGGGGAAACTAGCAGGTCAACAGAGGAGATTGCAGGGGAAAGATGACAGGTCATGGGAGATTGGGAGATGGGGCTGCGGTTGCTGATTGTGGTTGCCCCAGGGGAAATGGGGGAGTAGGTGGTCTCAGGGGTATTGGTTTGGGGGGCAGATCATGGGGATGGATTTACAGGGTTAGCTTATTTGGCCTGTGGGAAACACTTCTGCTCCTTCTGGCCGACAAGCAGTGTGTAAAGCCACTTCCCTTACAGATCCAGCCCTTTTCGCCTCTTTTTATCTGTCAGGTTTCCTGAGGCCAGATCAACCCATCAAGTAGTAGTTGAAAATAGAAACCTTGGTAAAATAGAGGCACATAATCTCCATAAACGTTTCAATGCCTGTCCCGCCTCCAGAGAACTGAATGGTGAACTGCTCCCATCATGCTTCTGTTAAAACCAGAAATGGGAGGGTTCGAGGCGGGTTGGGTTTGTGTTTGAAATTTTTAACATTTTTACTTCCTACCTGAGCTAACCACACCTTTTTTTGTGGGGGGAGGGGGGGTTTTAAATTACCCACTATGATTCTATTTATCCAATTACCTTTTGAAAAATATTTTTGAATTTGCTTCCACCGCCCCTTTAGACAGTGCATTCCAAATCACAACAGCTCGCTGTGTAAAAAAATATTTTCCTCAGGTCACCTCTGATTGTAATGGATGTAAATGCATTGGAGGTGGTTCAGAGGAGGTTTACTAGATTGATACCTGGAAGGAACGGGTTGTCTTATGAGGAAAGGTTGGACAGACTGGGCTTGTTTTCATTGGAGTTTAGAAGAGTGAGGGGAGACTTGATTGAGTTTATAAGATCCTGAACAGTCTTGGTAAGGTGGATGTGTAGAGGATATTTCCTCTTGTGGGTTAGTGCAGAACTAGGGGGCACTGTTTTAAAATTAGGGGTCCCCCTTTTAGAACAGAGATGAGGAGTTTTTTTTCTCTCAAGGGTTGTGCGACTTTGGAACTCTCTGCCTCTGAAGGTGGTGAAGGTGGGGTCATTGAATATTTTTAAGGTGGAGGTGGATAGATTCTTGTTAGGCAAGGGATCAAAGAATATCGGGGTAGATGGGAGTGTGGAATTCAAGACACAAACAGATCAGGCATGAACTTATTGAATGGCGGAGCAGGTTTGAGGGGCCGAATGGCCTACTTCTACTCCTAATTTGTATGTTCGTATGATTCTTTTATCAATTACAAGGAAAAAATATGATTTGAAAGGGTTCTGATCAGAGAACGTATTCCTGTTGCTTTTAGTCTGTGAGCAAAACTATAGTAATTCTCTTCCGCATTGTTGGGTAGCCAATAAGAAGACACCATTAATTGCTCGAAATCAGCCACAAACTGTAATTAGGAAGCTGAAATTGCACTGAGAAATCTACTCACCAAATTGCGAAAAGCTAGTCTGACAGGTGTTTTCATTTGTTCATGGAATGTGGGTGTCACTGGCTAGGCCAGCATTTATTGCCCATCCCTAATTGCCCTTGAGAAGGTGGTGGTGAGGTGCCTTCTTGAACCACCGCGGTCCTTGCCAACAGTGCTGTTAGGAAGGGAGTTCCAGGATTTTGATCTAGTGACAGCGAAGGAACACTGAGTGACTTGCTAGGCCATTTCAAAGGGCAGTTAAGAGTCAACCACATTGCTCTGGGTCTGGAGTCACACGTAGGCCAGACCAGGCAAGGACAGCAGATTCCCTTTTCGAAAGGACATTAGTGAACCAGATGGATTTTTACAACAATCGATAATGGTTTCATGGTCACCATTAGACTAGTTTTTAATTCCAGATTTATTAGTTGAATTTAAATTTCACCATTTGCCATGGTGGCATTCAAACCCATGTCCCCAGAGCATTAGTCCAGGCATCTGAATTACTAGTCCAGCAACATTATCACTATGCCACCACCTCCCACCTTTGCAGGATCGGCGATAGAAAATGAATAATATTTAAGGTTGTGATGCTCTTCCCCAACAATGTCTGCATGGAAAGAGGCACTTAAAGCAGACAACACAAATCAACCACCACAATCTTGGATGTGATTGACTCATTTACAAATTCCTTGTAATCCAAGGACAGGTCAGACCAGGGCCACAAGAATCCATGAAGCTAACCAGTATACTTAGATTGTCCCTACAGAATCACTTAGGAGGAGTGGTAGGTTCTGTACAGATTTCTGTCACATTTTTGAAGTAAAGCACAAGAACTTAGGGTCAGCACCTTAAAGAAAGACACCGAAGTAGAAATTCAACTCACTGCTGTCCATTTTGCTCCTGAGAAAAGGGACATTGAGCAGTTGAACAATCAAGGAGGACGGAGCATCTTGTCTGCCCTTTTAATGCCAATGGCTTTGTTACGGCCAGATGAGGCGGCGGTCCCAGACTCCCCTCTTGCCCCTTCCTCTTATTTGACTGCAACAGGGTTTATTCCTTTTAAACAGTGGTTGTGCTTACCGCCTCCATGAGTGTCCAATCCGGACGCCAGCCCCCCCAATTTCTGTTATGACCAGGTGAGGAAGGAGTCTAGGGACCCCTCTCAGCCTTTTCCTGGTTTAGTCATAACAGGGTTTATCTTTATACAGTGTTTTTTTTAGCTTCCCCTCAGTGAGTCCTTGCTCACAGCTCTCTAATTGTAATTGTAAAGAAATCAAGCAGACAGTTTTCTCAGATTTAAATAAGAAAGTTGTAAGTTTATTAACCTTTAAAACTCTAACTCAATTAAAACAACAAAGAATATGCGATGCGACCATGCTAGCATGCATATGCGATAAACACACACACAAATAGATATAGAGGAGGAGAAAGAATTAAAGGGGGAGGGTTTGAAGTAGCAGATGGAATTCAGTTACTGGTTTTGGGTTGGATGTAAAGTCTTTGATTGAAGTTAAGTCTTGCAGTTCTTGTTGGGGGCCCAGTGCACACTTTCAAACTTGTTTCGTTGGTGCCAAAAGGTTGCAGGGGTCTTCTGTCTCGAGGCTTGAGTTACTTCCATGTGTCCCTGGAACTTTGCGTGAGAGAGAGACAGAGAGAGTGGGACCTTCCTCCTTGGTTCTCAACTTGCAGTCTGTTCTTTTCTGTGTCAGGCACAATTCAAAAAGCCCCAGGTTGGCCAGCAGGTTCGTCATGTGACTATCTCCTTGCTTGAAACAGCCTCGCCTGCTAGATTTGTGGATTCCTCCAAGCTTACCAGACACACTTAGTTGGGCGGGGGTGGGGGAGGGGTGTTGTTGGTGGTGGTGGTGCAATGCTGGCTCTTACACATTCAATGACTCTCAATCAATTTTGATCATTACTATTGACAAAACCTATCGGGCTAATTGAATCTGGGAATATTTCCATTGTCTCTCTGAGCAACTGTCTCTCCGAATGCAAATGTGCAGCCATATTTTCAGCCACTCAGTCCTATGGACTTTTCCATCAGCTTATGTTCAAAGTCGAGTAACTGCCCAAATAGTGTTCCAAATGGCAAAATTAGTATGTTGCCAATTGGCAGGTGTGGTTTCCATCAAAACAAGAAAGCGGTAAGTTTATTATAACTTTAACCTAATTTAAAAACCTCAAAATGCACTACACATTCACACACGCACATTCACATGAGAATCACACACTCACAAATCGATTAAAGGAGGGAAAATAAGTTTGGTGGTTGGATTAAAGTCCAGAATAAAAGGAACTTTAAGTGCAATCTGTAAAGTGGATGATGCAGTAGTCCTTGGCTGAAGCTGTATTCTTGAATTTCTTGGTCAAAGTGTGTTTTGTTTGGCTTGCTTTGCTCAGGGTTTTCCTGAAGGCAGAATCTGCAGATGGTTATCTTCCCCTGGTTGCTGGCTATAGCGGTCTGTAGGCTTGGAGAATCCCCTAGTTGCTGATGGTTTTCAAACTTGATGTTTTCTGGGGAGAGAGAAAGAGAGAGAGAAAGGGAAGTACACAGCTTTCTGCTGCTGCAGTCTCAGTTGCTGCTTGTCTTCTGTCTGTGTAACAATACTTCTAGTTTCTTCAGAGATGGACCGATGGTCACATGGTTCTCTCAATCCCCTTTGTTTTTAATGAAGTTTTCTGGAAACTTCTAATTAAATTCAAGGTTCTACATGTCCTAGGATGCCGATTCACACTTGGTGGACTGTTGTGCTAATGAAGCATTTTAGGTAATTCAATCACTTAGGTAATTGTCCTGGCTAGGCTTCTTGTTAGACTTTCTGTCCAGTTCAATCTCCTGGTATTTCAGATATAAATTGTAGTGGCCATCTTGGCTGTTAGTTTTTTAAAAGTTAATATAGGATTTTTTTCCCCATTAAAAATCTAATGTAAGTTTCCAACCGATGAAATTAATATTTCTCATTTGGCATATAGGGTTTTCTTGACAGCCTATTTGATGCAATAGTCAGGTGGGCATGGAAGTCATTGAGCAACCATCCCACCTGAAATGGGTCTAAGGCTTCTTAGAAATGCAATTTGGGTTCCTACGGTGGATGCATGATCCTGATTGTAATATTCAGGTGCAAATGAGCACCATGCACATGTTCTGCCTAATCGCACCGAGCGCTAAGCAGCCTAACTGTAGATGCTTGAAGGGATTGCTCAAAAAAATAGTGATGTAACCTTTTTATTTTTATGGGCTCGAGGGAAGCAGGGGTGCACCACCTGTGCCCACAAAAATCTCTGGTCTGCTCTTGGCACTTTCAAGGTCCGGGGCTGCTTCCGGCCATCGTCCTCACCTCCCCCCACAAACCCCACCCCCAGAGCCAACCCACAAGCCAGTTCAGAGTGGAAGCTGGCTGATTTCTCACCCTCACACAATCAGCAAGCTGCAAGGGAACACCCATCTGGCACCCAAACAGAAAGAGTATTGCACCACATGTTAAATATGTATTGAATATGTAATCATTTTTCTATTAACAAAATGTATACCTTATGACTATGAAGTGATGGGAGATATTGTTGTAACCTCACATGTACCTTGATTCATTGTAACACCTGTATCTTTGGATATGTAACTTTCATGATCAACCTTTCATATTAATCAAACAAATGTCCCAAATACAATTAACAAAATATGTAATTGCTAACATAGTAGTAAGTGCAGCCATGCTAACAAGATACCCAAAACTCAGCCAAGAGATAAGGAACTGTCTCTTCTCATCATAGGGTCCTTAGTATGAGAACAGAGCAGGAATGTAACATAGCAGCTCAAATTTACTGATTAAACTTTGAAAGAAGCATAGCAAGCTAAAGTGGGAAACAGTCCCTTCCATTGGCACAGGCCAATGATTGGTTAACCAAATGGGTTTGGCATCCTGAAGACCATTGAAAGTTTGGAGATAAGGGGTGGGCTGACTCTTCTTCCTTTGCGTCGAAGACACTCAACACCTCATTGACCACCCCATTCATTGGAAAGGACCCAAAAAGCCAAACATCTCTGTCAATTTCACCCTTTATACCCACCCTCCGGAGAGGCATAAAAGAAAGAACAATTGCAGAGGCAAGTTCTACAGCCATCAGGACAGGAGCAAGGTCTGACCCCATAAAGGGAACAGTCAGCAATGGCCACATGAATAGAGGATCCGAGATCTGAATAGCAGATACCCCAGGTCAGGTGAGAACCAAGGGCTGCTGAAGAGTTGGGGACTATAGAATTATGGCAATGTTATTGGACTAGTGATCCAGAAGCCTGGACTAATGCTCCATGGGCATGAAATTAAATCCCACCATGGCAGCTGTGGGAATTTAAATTCAAATAGTTAATAAATATGGAATATAAAGCCAGTCTCAGTAATGATGATCATAAAACTACTGAATTGTCATAAAAACCAATCTGGTTCTTTAATATCCTTCATGAGAGGAGAACTCCTGTCCATACCCAATGTTAGGGAGGGATTATGTTACAGACAAACCAAACACTGTGAGATGGTGGAATCCACAGTACCTTCATGTTAGGCCACTATGCTACCTCAGTGAGCTTTTGCAAAGTTGCATCAGCTGAATCGTGGCCGCCCACCAGGTGAGTGCAGAAAAGGAATATCAGCTCCTCCCCTGCTGCTGGCAGAATGTACGCAATCGGAAACTCTGTTAACCTTTAGAATATTAATAGTTGGGAGCTAGGATTAGGGGTAAGGACCAGCATGGTACTCCAGGGGCATGACGTGGGCTGTGGTAGGGGTGGGTCATGAGATCACCGTGGCATATGGTGAATACAGTTGTTGCGATGTTATCAGATCAATAGGGTAAGGGGGTACAATTGGCAGTAGGAGGTTGGTACTCGTCCAGAGACTCACAGGGTCACCCGATAGGGCTGCCTCCTTGGCTGCCTGATCGGCTTTGGCATTTTCTGCATTATGGACAACTGCCTTGCTATGGGCTGGAACTTTACTAATGAAACAATGCTGACTACACTTCTGTAGGGACATCCAAAGTACCTGAAAAATGGCCCATAGATGAGGGGTTTGCCATCCATGGTGCAGTATCCATTCGTATGATACACAGAACAGGACAATATGGTCTTGATGGCACCGGCATTGTCAGACCAAATGTTTACAGCCTGATTGGAGGTTTCCTTGACATTCAATGGCATTAACATCACTGGAACCCCCACCATCAACATCCTGATGGTCACTATTGACCAGAAACTTAACTGGACCAGCCAAATAAATACTGTGGCTACAAGAGCAGGTCAGAGGCTGGGAATCCTGCAGTGAGTAACTCACCTCCTATCGCCCCAATGCCTGTCCACTATCTACAAGGCACAAGGTAGGAGTGTGATGGAATACTCTCCACTTGCCTGGATGGATGCAGCTCCAACAACACTCAAGAAGCTCAACACCATCCAGGGCAAAGCAGCCGGCTTGATCCACCACATTCAACATTCACTGCCTTCGCCACCGACGCACAGTGGTAGCAGTGACTGTCGTCTACATGATGCACTGCAGCAACTCACCAAGGCTCCTTCAACAGCACCTTCCAAACCTGCAATCTCTATCTCCTAGAACCACAAGGCAGGCAGATGCATGAGAATACCACTACCTGCAAGTTCCCCTCAAGTCACACACCATCCTGACTTGGAACTCTATCAACACTCCTTCAATCTCACTGGGTCAAAGTCCTGGAACTCCCTCCTTAACAGTGCTATGGGTGTACCTGCATGACAAAGGATGCAGCAGTTCAAAAAAATGGCTCACCCCCACCGCCTCAAAATTAAAAGGAGATACCCCAGCTGAGGGTAGATGTTACGACTAGGTGAGAAAGGTGTCTAGAGGTCTTTTACTGTCTTCACCTGGTCTTATTGTAACAGGATTTTATTTTAAACACACTGTGTTTGAGTTCCCCCTTTGATGAATCCTTGTGCACCACTTTCCAACTATAAGGGAAATAAATGAGCATAAACAGGCATTCTTAGGTTTAAAGAAGGAAAGTGAACTTTATTAAACTTTAAAGTTAAGCTCTAATACGGTTAACACCTACAGATATATGACGTACCCACACTAGCATGCACACATGATGCACATATGCAAATAGGGACAGAAAAGAGCATGAGAAAAACAAAATGGAGAGGTTTGGGGCAGTCTCTAAAGGGGGCTTCTTGTTTCCAGCTCACCATAGAGTCCTTGATTGTAGGCAGCTCTTACTTTTCGTTGGGGCCCAGTATTCTTCTTAAACCTTATTCACTGTAGGAGACTTTTCTCTCCTGGGGTTCATATGTCTTCAATGGTGTCCGAATCAGGTGAGAGTGAGATGAGAGTAGACGGGAGAGAAGTGTTCTCAGTCCAGGAAAAAATAGCCTCTGAGTTCAAAATCCCTTTTGGAAGTTCAAATTCAAAGAAACTCCAACAGCCAACCAGTCATGTGACCAAATTGGTTCAACCACATCTGCCATCTTAGCAATTAACCTGGAATGCTAGCCTTTCTATTGTCACCATCTGGTAATCAAAAGACAATTATGGATTAAATTGGAGCAGGGAATAGCTCCTTTGTCCTTTGAAGTACTGTCTGTTGATATGCTAATGTCTCTCTCCAGCCAAAGTCTCCAATTGTATTTTAAAGCAAGTTCTTTCTTCGCCAACAATAGTTTAAAATCAAAGTTCATGTGGCAAAATTAATTTTCTTCACTCTTGGCAAGTGGAGGCTTGCTGATCGAAGGAACTAAGGGCCACCAAAATGCAGATACCCAAAGCAGGGTGAGTACTTCCTTCAAGACTCCTAACAAGTTGCAGTTTTGGAGGCAAAACATCTCAGGCCCAGGACTTCAGTGCAGGAGTTCCTCAGGGTAGTGTCCTTGGCCCAACCATCTTCAGCTGCTTCATCAATGACCTTCCCTCCATCATAAGGTGGGTATGTTCACTAATTTGGAGGAAAGTATAGGTGGTCTGATTAGCAAGTTTGCAAACGACACTAAGATTGGTGGAGTAGCAGATAGTGAAGGGGACTGTCAGAGAATACAGCAGAATATAGATAGATTGGAGAGTTGGGCAGAGAAATGGCAGATGGAGTTCAATCAGGCCAAATGCAAGGTGATGCATTTTGGAAGATCCAATTCAAGAGTAAATGGAAAGTCCTGGGGAAAATTGATGTACAGAGAGATTTGGGTGTTCAGGTCCATTGTTCCCTGAAGGTGGCAACGCAGGTCAATAGAGTGGTCAAGAAGGCATACGGCATGCTTTCTTTCATGAGACGGGGTATTGAGTACAAGAGTTGGCAGGTCATGTTACAGTTGTATAAGACTTTGGTTCGGCCACATTTGGAATACTGCGCGCAGTTCTGGTTACCAAAAAGATGTAGATGCTTTGGAGAGGGTGCAGAGGAGGTTCACCAGGATGTTGCCTGGTATGGAGGGCGCTAGCTATGAAGAGAGGTTGAGTAGATTAGGATTATTTTCATTAGAAAGACAGAGGTTGAGGGGGAACCTGATTGAGGTGTACAAAATCATGAGAGGTATAGACAGGGTGGATATCAAGAAGCTTTTTCCCAGAGTGGGGGATTCAATTACTAGGGGGTCATGAGTTCAAAGTGAGAGGGGAAAAGTTTAGGGGGGTTATGCATGGAAAGTTCTTTACGCAGAGGGTGGTGGGTGCCTGGATCGAGTTGCCAGCGGAGGTGGTAGACGCGGGCACGATAGCGTCTTTTAAGATGTATCTAGACAGATACATGAATGGGCAGGAAGCAAAGAGATACAGACCCTTAGAAAATAGGCGACATGTTTAGATAGAGGATCTGGATCGGCACAGGCTTGGAGGGCTGAAGGGCCTGTTCCTGTGCTGTAATTTTCTTTCTTCTTTGTTCTTTGATGATTGCACAATGTTCAGTACCATTCGTGACTCCTCAGATACTGAAGCCGTCCATGTTTACATGCATCAAGACCTGGACAACATTCAGGCTTGGGTTGACAGGTGGCAAGTACCATTCACACCACACAAGTGAGAGGCAATGACCATCTCCAAAAAAAGAGAATCTAAACATCTCCCTTTGACATTCAACGGCATTACTATCACTGAATACCCCACAATCAACATCCTGGGGGGTCATCATTGACCAGAAAATGAACTGGAAAAGCCATATAAGTTTTGTGACTACAAGAACAGGTCATAGGCTGGGAATTCTGCAGTGAGTAACTCACCTCCTGACTCCCCAAAGCCTGATACCATCTACAAGGCACAAGTCAGGAGTGTGATGGAATACTCTCTAATGCTTGGATGAGAGCAGCTCCAACAACACTCAAGAAGCTCGACACCATCCAGGACAAAACAGCCCATTTAATAGGCACCCCATCTACCCCTTAAACATTCATTCCCTCACACCACCAACACACAGTGGCAGCAGTGTGTATCATATGCAAGATACACTGCAGAAACTCGCAAAGCCTCCTTCAAAAGCACCTTCCAAACCCACAGCTTCTACCACCTGGAAGGACAAGGGCAGCAGATACATGAGAACACCACCACCTGCAAGTTCCCCTCCAAGCCACACACCATCCTGACTTGGGACTATATCGCTGTTCCTCCACTGTCACTGGGTCAAAATCCTGGAACTCCCTTTCTAACAGTATTATGGGTGTACCTGCACAAGAAGGACTGCAGCAGTTCAAGAAAGTGGCTCAGCACCACCTTTTCATGGGCAATAAAGGATGGACAACAAATGTTGGCCTTGCCAGGGATGCTCACAAGCCATGAAAGAATAATAAAAGTAAAACAAGTGGGCACGAACTCTCCCAGGACAATGCAGGTGATATAATTCTCATACCGTACTGTAAGCTACTGTATAAACTTAAATGAATTATTGATGTCAATGGCCAAGAAATTCGACTTCTACCCAAAATGAGCACAATGTCAGCAGAATGTACACTTCTGCCCTTTGGTTTGTGTTCGCATGAGTGCCAAACTACATTTAGGTTCAGATCACATTTAAATGCTGCCAGCGAGGTATTATAGTGTATTTTTGACACTTTCCCAATGATTCATGTGACTACAATATTAACTTATCCATAAGGTCAGCACTTATATGTGCCTTAGCAGTAGCTTACAGTCTTTGGCCTCCTTATCTCGAGAGACAATGGGTAAGCGCCTGGAGGTGGTCAGTGGTGTGTGGAGCAGCACCTGGAGTGGCTATAAAGGCCAATTCAAGAGCCTGTCACTCTTGCACCTGCTTCAGTGTGTCTTCCGTGGCCAAATCTAGGCCAGGAGAGCACTTGGTGCAATGCCCATTGTGTAAGGAACATCCTTTCATCAAAATCCATGGGTCAAACTGAAATTATTACTCAGGAATCCCCACTTCAAATGATGTCAGAAATAATGCACCATATGGATGATGTGCAAACCTATCAATTCTGTTATTTCCTCCTTAACCAGCAATTGTGGCAGTATTAATTAGTTTTCTGCTTGCAATTAGCATAGACAATCTGTATCCTGTTGCCAGCCATATGGAACACAACAGTCAGTCACACTTCTGATTTTGTTGTCGCTTCTATCCAAATTGTTTTTCTGGACTATTATGGATAAAACATTTGTTTTTCCCCTCTCAAGGCATGCCAGAAAAATAACTAAGGAAATTAGTGCTGCCATAAATTACTGGTTAAAGAGGAACTAACAATATTGCTCTTCTTGTGTATCATACGTTTGATGAATTCCTTCGAGCACCAACTGAATCAGTGGGATTCTGAGGAATGTAACAGGGACGTAATACAACATGGCAACAAAGGCCTACCATCTGGTAAATCCCACTTTATCATGAAATTGGACATCTCCAGCCAATGTTAGTTTTAAGGTGCAGTAAATCATGGGTTGAGAGGGAATTTTATCCTTTAGGTGCTCATTGTTTAGGCTCAAAGGAGAATCAGCCATAAAAAAAAATCTAGACAAGCCTTGTATGAGAAGGAATTGAAAATGTACCACCCTCCCATGCATCATAAATTACCTACTATTTTATTGGTGATAATGTATCGAGGTGAAGCTGGCTAAAGTAAAATACTTCATGAAGGGCACAAACAGTGGCCCAAGAACTAGAACGCAAACAGAGCAGAAAGCTGCCCAGCCCCTAACACATTCCAGGCTGCATGTGACAAAGAGAACAATGACAACTTGTATTTATATAGCACCTTTAACATGTTAAAATGTCCCAAGGTGCTTCACTGGCATTATAAAAGAAAATATGTCACTGAGCCACATTAGGGGATATTAGTCTGGATGGTCAAAGAGGAGTGGCTTAAAGGAGGAAATTGAGGTAGAGAGGTACAATTGTTTAGGGAGGGAATTCCAGAGCCTATGGTCCAGACAGCTGAAGGTATAGCCACCAATGGGGGAGCAATTAAAATTGGGGATGCTCAAGAGTTTGGAATTAGAGCAGCACAGATATTTTGGAAGGTTGTAGGGTTGAAGGGACAAGGCCATGGAGAGATTTGAAGACAGAATGAGTATTTTAAAATTGAGGTATTGATTAACTGGGAGCCAGTGTAGTCAGCGAGTACAGGGGTGATGAATGAACGGCATTTTGTGAGAGTTAGAACTAGGCAACAGGGTTTTGGATGACCTCAAGTTTATGGAGGCTAGAATTTGGGAGGACAGCCAGGAGTGCATTCAAATATTCAAGTCTGGAGGGAACAAAGACATGGATCAGGGTTTCAGCAGCAAAAGAGTTGAGGCAGGGGCGGAGACAGGCAATGTTACAAAGGTAGAAATAGGCAGTCTTGGTGACAGTGCGGATATGTGCTTCAAAGCTCATATAAGGGTCAAATATGAAGAGGTTGTGAAAAGTCTAGCTCCGCCTCAGACAATTGCAAGGGAGAGGGATGGAGTTGGTGGTGAGGGAGTGGTGTTTGTGGTAGGAACCATAGACAATGGTTTCAGTCTTGCCAGTATTTAATTGGAGGAATGTTCTGCTCATCAGTACGGGATGTGGGAAAGCAGTCTGACAATTTAGAGATAGTGGAGGGGTCGAGAGAAGTCATGGTGAGGTAGAGCTGGTAAACATGATGTAACGTATCTTGTGTCATACATACTTGCTTAATTCACATATTTGAGATATTCTATATTCAGGCAAACCATGATGAACATGCATAAAGTATAATTATGTTACATACATAAAAACAAGACCAAACTTATCGAACACCATAGATACTCTTACTATATTCATTCATTTACAACACTATACAGCCGATGCTTATACAAATGATAAATTATTCGTATGGAAGTAATTGTTGCATTGAGGCTGATCCACTTAGTTGATTATATGATTCCTTGCTCACAATGCAAAACTCTTCAGATACTGAAGCAGTCTGTGTAGAAATGCAGCAAGACCTGGACAATATTCAGGCTTGGGCTGATATGTGGCAAGTAACATTCGTGCCACACAAGTGCCAGGCAATGACCATCTCCAACAAGAGAGAATCTAACCATCTCCCCTTGACATTCAACGGCAATACCATCGCTGAATCCCCCACTATCAACATCCTAGGGGCTACCATTGACCGAAAACTGAACTGGAGTAGCCATATAAATACCATGGCTACAAGAACAGGTCAGAGGCTAGGAATCCTGAGGCGAGTAACTCACCTCCTGACTCCCCAAAGCCTGTCCACCATCTACAAGGCACAAGTCAGGAGTGTGATGGAATACTCTCCACTTGCCTGGATGGGTGCAGCTCCAACAACACTCAAGAAGCTCGACACCATCCAGGACAAAGCAGCCCGCTTGATTGGCACCCAATCTACAAACATTCACTCCCTCCACCACCAACACACAGTGGCAGCAGTGTGTACCATCTACAAGATGCACTGCAGCAATGCACCAAGGCTCCTTAGACAGCACCTTCCAAACCCGCGACCTCTACCAACTAGAAGGACAAGGGCAGCAAATACATGGGAATACCACCATCTGCAGGTTCCCCTCCAAGTCACACACGATCCTGACTTGGAACTATATCGCCGTTCCTTCACTGTCGCTGGGTCAAAATCCTGGAACTCCCTTCCGAACAGCACTGTGGGTGTACCTACCCCACATGGACTGCAGTAGTTCAAGAAGGCAGCTCACCACCACCTTCTCAAGGGCAATTAGGGATGGGCAATAAATGCTGGCCTGGCCAGCGACGCCCACATCCCGTGAATGAACGAATAAAAAAAAAAGCTTCAAAATATGTGCTTATATAGGAACAAAGTGTACAATACCAAACAGTATTAATTAACACTACTTCAGTTGGGCATGCCTTACTAAGAGGACATTTAACACTCACTGCCCAGAATGGAACAGGAGCTAAAACTGACCAGCTCCATTTGCCCCTCTGCTCCTACCCCACAGCAGATCTAACCATATTGATTTTGCCAGCTGCTGAGGTACCACCTGACTTAGGTGGGCGGTTCATTGGTATATGTTACTTGGGGTTTTATGTAATACATGCTATCCCAATGGCATTTTAATGGAAACTAGTGAGCAAGCAGTGCAGTTCCTAAAAGGCTTGTTTTAAATTGATCTTTTTTTTTCATTTATTCATGGGATGTGGGCGTCGCTGGCCAGGCCAGCATTTATTGCCCATCCCTAATTGCCCTTGAGAAGGTGGTGGCGTGCTGCCTTCTTGAACCGTTGCAGTCCATGTGAGGTAGGCACACCAACAGTGCTGTTAGGAAGGGAGTTCCAGGATTTTGACCCAGCGACAGTGAAGGAGCAGCGATATAGTTCTAAGTCAGGATGGTGTGTGACTTGGAGGGGAACTTGCAGGTGGTGGTGTTCCGATGCACTTGCTGCCCTTGTCCTTCTAGTTGGTAGAGGTCACGGATTTGGAAGATGCTGTCTAAGGAGCCTTGGTGCATTGCTGCAGTGCATCTTGTAGATGGTACACACTGCTGCCACTGTGCATTGGTGGTGGAGGGAGTGAATGTTTGTAGATTGGGTGCCAATCAAGCGGGCTGCTTTGTCCTGGATGGTGTCGAGCTTCTTGAATGTTGTTGGAGCTGTACCCATCCAGGCAAGTGAAGAGTATTCCATCACACTCCTGACTTGTGCCTTGTAGATTGTGGACTTTGGGGATTCAGGAGGTGAGTTACTCACCTCAGGATTCCAAGCCTCTGACCTGCTCTTGTAGCCATGGTATTTATATGGCTGGTCCAGTTCAGTTTCTGGTCAATGGTAGCCCCTAGGATGTTGATAGTGGGGGATTCAGCAATGGTAATGCCATTGAATGTCAAGGGGAGGTGGTTAAATTCTCTCTTGTTGGAGATGGTCATTGCCTGGCACTTGTGTGGCATGAATGTGACTTGTCACTTATCAGCCCAAGCCTGATTGGTCTTGCTGCATTTCTACATGGACCGCTTCAGTATATGAGGAGTCACGAATGGTGCTGAACATTGTGCAATCATCAGCAAACATCCCCACTTCTGACCTTATGATATGAAGGAAGGTCATTGATGAAGCAGCTGAAGATGGTTGGGCCTAGGACACTACCCTGAGGAACTCCTGCAATGATGTCCTGGAGCTCAGATGATTGACCTCCAATAACCACAACCATCAAGTATGTTTTCCCCTCTTGTTGGTTTCCTCACTACTTGCCTCATACCCAGTCTAGCAGATATGTCCTTTAGAACTCGGCCAGCTCGGTCAGTAGTGGTGCTACCGAGCCACTCTTGGTGATGGACATTGAAGTTCCCCACCCAGAGTACATTCTGTGCCCTCGCCACCCTCAGTGCTTCCTCCAAGTGTTCAGTATGGAGGAGTACTGACTCATCAGCTGAGGGAGGGCGGTAGGTGGTAATCAGCAGGAGGTTTCCTTATCCATGTTTGATCTGATGCCAGGAGACTTCATAGGGTCCGGAGTCAATGTTGCGGACTCCCAGGGCAACTCCCTCCCTACTGTATATCAGTGTGTCACCACCTCTGCTGGGTCTGTCCTGCCAGTGGGACAGGACATACCCGGGGATGGTGATGGCAGTGTCTGGGACACTGCATGTCAGGTATGATTCCGTGAGTATGACTATGTCAGGCTGTTGCTTGACTAGTCTGTGGGACAGCTCTCCCAACTTTGGCACAAGCCCCCAGATGTTAGTAAGGAGGACTTTGCAGGGTCGACAGGGTTGGGTTTGCCGTTGTCGTTTCTGGTGCCTGGGTTGATACCGGGTGGTCCGTCCAGTTTCATTCTTCTTTATTGACCTCGTAGCGGTTAGGTACAACTGAGTGGCTTGCTAGGCCATTTCAGAGGGCATGTAAGAGTCAACCACATTGCTGTGGGTCTGGAGTCACATGTAGGCCAGACCAGGTAAAGACAGCAGATTTCCTTCCCTAAAGGACATTAGTGAACCAGATGGGTTTTTACAACAATCATCAATGGCCATCATTTGACTAGCTTTTCAATTCCAGATTTATTAATTGAATTCAAATTCCACCTTCTGCTGTGGTGGGATTTGAACCCATGTCCCCAGAGCAATACCCTGGGTCTCTGGGTTACTCGTCCAGTGACAATACTACTATGCCACCGTCTGCCCTCTTGTGCGGCCAGGAGAAGGAGGAGTATTCTTTCAGGCCCCAAAATAAAAGAAAATAAAAGAAAAATACTGCAAATGCTGGAAATTTGAAATAATAACAAGAAATGCTGGAAATATGCAGCAGGTCTGGCAGCATCTGTTCAGGCAGAAGAAGAGTTTACATTTCAGGTCAGAGACCCTTCTTCAAAACTGACAAATATTAGAAATGTAAAATATTTTAAGCAAGTAAAGCGGGGGTGGGGCAAGAGATAACAAAGGTGAAGGTTTTGATAGGATAGGGTCACAGAGAATACCTGACCAGAAGGTCATGGAACAAAGGCGAACAGTATGTTAATGTTGTGCTGAAAGACAAAGCGTTAGTAAAGAGAGGGTGTGAATGACTGTAAAGCACAGAGCACTCCAATCACAAACATAAAAAAGCACATTAAAAAAAAAACAGTGGGAAAGCACAGTGGAAACAAACTAAACAAACTGAAAAACCTAAAATAAAACAACCAAATAAAAAAGGAAAAAGAAAAAAAGAAAAAATAACTAAGCATAAAAAGGAGGGACCCGTCATGCTGTGAAATGATTGAACTCAATGTACAGTCCGGCAGGCCTAATTGGTAAATGAGGTGCTGTTCCTCGAGCTTGCGTTGATGTTCGTTGGAACACTGCAGCAATCCAATGACAGAGATGTGAGCATGAGAGCAGGGGGGAGTGTTGAAATGGCCAGCAACCGGAATCTCGGGGTCTTACTTACGGACTGAGCAGAGGTATTCCGCAAAGTGATCACCCAGTCTGTGTTTGCTCTCCCCAATGTAGAGGAGGCCACATTGTGAGCAGCGGATAAAAGTCTTGGCCTCTGCTGTCGTGAGCTCCTCCCCATTCCCATCAAGAACGCTTTGCTTTAATAAAACCCAGAGATGTATAAAATGATAAGCTCCACCTCCACCACCCCCCGCCCCCCCCCCCCCATCCTCAACCCCCTGCTTTACTGGATGTCTTTTTCACATGCCAAATCTTTCAGGTTAAAATCATAAATGTCAAGAAAGGGTCAAGTGCTGAGTGGATAAATAACATGCTTCATTGTACATTTTTAAAAGTTGACCGCATAAATCTTATGTGGCACAACAGCCATCTCAAATTGACTTACCTTTGAAGAGGTGCATTGTAAAATATATCCTGATCTATCATTAAGGCAGAATTATCCAGAGAATAACACTGACAAGTTTTGCAATACCTCGTTTGTCAAGTCGGCTCTACGAACTGTCATTTGTCTTACGGTGTTTGAACAGTAATAATTGGGCAGGATCCTAAGAACTTCTATTCTGTGTAATCACCTCCTCTTCTATGAAAGTGAAAGCAACAACTTGCATTTCTATAGTATCTTTAACTTTTTAAAACATCCTAAGGCACTTTGCAGGAGCATTGTCAAACAATTTAATACCAAGCCACATATGGAGATATTAGGACAGATGACCAAAAACTTGGTCAAAAAGATAGGTTTTAAGGAGCATCTTAAAGGAAAAGAGCAAGGTGGAGAGGTTTGGGGATGGAATTCCAGAGCTTAGGGCCTAGGCGGTTGAATGCATGGCTGCCAACAGTGAAGCAATTAAATCGGGGATGGAGAGACAGGAAGGGGATGAGCCCACAAAGGGATTTCAAAACAAAGATGAGAATTTTAAAATTGAGACATTGCTGGACTGGATGCCAACATAGGTCTGTGAGAACAAGGGTGATGGGTGACCAGGACTTGATGCAATTCAGGGCACAGGCAGCAGATGTTTGGATGAGCTCCAGCTTATAGAGGATAGAATGTGGGAAGCTGGCATGAAGTGCACTGTAATAATCAGGTTTAGAGGTAACAAAGGCATGGATGAGAGTTTCAACAGTAGATGAGCTAAAGCAGGCGTGGAGTTGGGTGATACGACAGAACTGGAAGGTGGCTGTCTTGGTGATGGAGCAGATAAGTGGTCGGAAGCTCATCTCTGGATCAACTACAATACCAAGATTGTAAATGGTCTGGTTCAGCCTCAGACATTTGTCAGAGAGAGGGATGGAGTCACAAACACACCTCTTTTCAGTTTTTAGTGTTTGTTCTAGTGAGGTACATACATTTCAGCAGCTATATAATGTATTACACCCAGGTCCCTGGCATAAAATGTGCTCTTATTCTTGGAAAGTAGGGAGGAAATCTGCCACTCTAAGCTAAAGTAACTGCCACAATCACAGTAAAGTGCCTAAAACCTACAATTTATTTGCAGCAACATGTCAAAAGCACAGAAGAGCAAAGAATAATTATCGTCTTTACTGCTACAACAAGTCAATGACAGAGTGTCTGGATATTTTGTTGAATGTCACTAATTCTACGTTTACCTACTACCATTAGAAGACTTTAATTATCAAATGGAATAGTTTAATTTTTGCTTGAATGTGATATTCTGTTCACTAGCTAAAAGCTTTTCTGATTAAATCAATTGTCAGAATAACATCTGATTAATATGGCACTAACGGAAATATTCAATCCTTCAGAAAAAGGTGGTGTCTGGTTGATTTTCACACCAGAAAACATATACTTGATTCTTTTTGAGTCGAGCTTTAAAGTATGCCCTGAGATAGCAACAGCGTAGAAGGCAGTAATTGTTGCAATATGAATGCACTTTATCTCCATAGCTTAAGGATGAAATGTTGATTGCAAATTTAATTCTTTGTAATAGGTATTTAACATTGTTCTCTCAGTATTAATTATAAATAGATAATAGGAACCAGAATCTGGTTTAGACACAGCAAGATGTCACTCGCCATCAAAAGAGCCACCTGTCAGGTGGTGTCAGGTGTCTGAGGTACAGTGTCCAGAACCAACAACTTCAAAAGTTTTACTGCTTGGCTTCACCATACATCCTCACCTTCGTCTCAGTAGTGGTATTACTTGAAGGAAACCAGCAGCCTTTAAAAGTTGCTGGGGGAATCATTGGGCTCAGTAGCACCCATTTTGGGGGTGTTATGAGATCCCTTAGGATTCCAAATGGCTCACTTCTGACACAAAGGGCTGGATTTTGTCACGCCAGCAGGGCTCCTGATGCCGGGCCGAAAAGGCGAGAGAACCCTGTCTTGGCTTTTTGGAGACCCTTTTGCATGATTCTACGGTGCTCTGACACTTAAGTGCCCGACGCTGGGATCCCCGTCCTTTTAAAGTCAGGTTCCTGCCTTCAAGAGCTGCCGACCAATTAGAGGGCTGACAGCTCTATAGTATCAGCAGCACCACTGGGAGTGGTGGCCACTGCTGGTACTACAGGAGGCTTGGGAGCAGGCCCAGTGCTGGAATCTGGAGATAAGGCAAGTGAAGTGGGGTTTCTGGAGCCAGTCTGATAGGCCCTGATGATGGGGAGGGATGAATGCAGGGAAGGTGCAATGGTTGTTTGCTGGCAAGAGCTCTCCATGGGCCACAGATTGTCCACGAAGGAGTCCCCCCACCACTGCTGGCTTTATTCTAGTGGCAATGGGAAGAGATCCTTAAGTGCCTAAGTGTCACTTAAAGACCTCAATTTGCCTGTGGGTGGGAAAGCAACCTTCAGCCTTACTCACCCCTGACTTAATCACAATGCGACAGGAAGGTGATGGGCCATCTGCCCTCTGCCTCCTGCTGCAATTCTATGGCCCCCCCCGCTTCCTAGCCCATCTCTGAGGGGCCCATTAAATCCAGCCCAAAGTGTTCCAGATTCCATATTGGTAAAGGGGTTGGTGCGTATGCAATTAACATTCACTGGAAGTATGCTACGCAGGCAGATCATGACAGTGCTGCCATTTTGAGGTACCACACTACAGCCTACACCCTCTCTTAACCTCACTCATTATGCAGTATGAAGGACTCCCCCACCAATGCTATTTAAAGGAAACAACTACTTACAGGCTGGTTTCTTTTTTTCTATTTGTTGCGATAATTCTACAATGTTTTAGTGCTTTCCTTAGTGATGCCAAGTTTCCAAAGTCTATAGGGAGGAGTGTAGCAAGTGCTGAAGTTCTTTTGTTGACTTCAAGGGTCCTGCGCAAACCAGTTGCTCCCAAACATGGGTGTGCTAGTAGGCATTCCTCTTGGAATCGAACATGATTGTGAGAATGAGTAGAGGCCATGCAGAGCAGTATAAGCTGCTAGAAGAGGGAGAAGGAGGAGGATAAGGGAACTCAGCAGGAAGCCATATCCACCCAGAGTGTTCAGGGAGCAATTCACCTACGTTAAAGCCAGTGATGGCCAATGTCTGCACTAAAGAGGTCGTCACTAAAATCTGGAACTGCAGCAGCCACAACTGTAACCTCAGAGCAGGGAAAGCAGCACATTGCCAATGACTGTGAAGATAATTGTGAAGATTAACATAGGAACATAAGAGCAGGAGTAGGCCGTTCAGCCCTGACTTGCCTCCAACCCGGTCACATCGTCGTTAAATGGAGGTGCGACAAGGGGTAGGCAGCCAACCCGCTCCCAGGAGGTGGGTTGACAATTTTAATATATTAATGAGGCTGGCAGCATCTGATTTAATCTGCTTTACAGCTTTAACTGTGGCCAGCTGAGTTTCCCCGGCCTTGAGAAACCCGATAGCTGAAGGGAGGTAAGGACAGCTTTGGACAGAAGGCAAGTACCTTTACAGCATTGCTTATGGGCCAGGAGGAGCAGAAGTGTTCTCCCTGGCCTGCAAGCAACAAATCAATCAGACCTCCCCACCTCCTACAAGGAGCACAGGAATCGGACCTTGTCTCCCCCCCCCCACCAGGGTTAGTCAGACTCCATGTTATGATTGGACCCACTGGACACCCCGATCCATCCTCCCCCACAACCTTGGGGTCAGACACCTTAAACTCTCTGAACACCAACATTTAATAGTTTATCACCATTTAAAAAATATACTGTTTTTCTATTCTTCTATCCATATCCTGTTGCAGACTCTTTGTGTCCTCCTCATAGATTACTTTCCCACCTAGCTTTTTATTGTCGGCAAATTTAGATACATTGCTCCACTCAATCCCTTCATCTAAGTCATTAACATAGATTGTAAATAGCTGAGGCCCTAGCACTGATTCTTGCAGCACTCTATTAATGACAATGTACCGACTTGAACACCACCTGTTTATTCGTACTCTCTGCTTCCTGTCTTTAACCTCTATCCACTTCCTTAATAATAGATTCCAGTCTTTTCCCAACTACTGATTGCAGGCTAACTGGTCTGTAGTTCCCTTTTTCCTTTCCTTCATTTCTCCTTCATTTCTTGAACAGTAATATTGCATCCGTTACATAATAAAGAGGCAACCAATAATTATCATTTTTGAGTACTGTTACAACCTTAGTAGAGAACGTTAACTTTAAAACAAGAGATATGAATGCCACAGACCAATTAAAGAACTACACAAGATTTCACATGTTAAAACTTTTACTACAACTAAACTAAAAATCAACATTAAACAGTACTTAGCAGGTAACTAACATATGAAATTACAGAGAAAGGTATTTCCCATTAACTTGTTGTAACACCTTCAAAAATCCCACACCTCATTTATATGTTGCACGGTTATCTCATCAAAATGGTATCCTTGCAGTTAAATGTCCCAAACTTCTCCCAGTTGCAATGGGTTGATCTCCCAGTGTCCTTCTCAAAGCCAATGTCCTCTTTGCTCATTTCTTCCGAGCACATTCGAACTGAACTTTCATTGATAAGGCTATCTCTGGTGACTCCGTTGGTATTTTCTCCTCCACAAACCTTAACTTTTGAATCGGGTTCATGTCTTAGCAGCTTTTTTTCTGTGTTGGTAATATGTGTGCAGTTGTTTCTTTCTCTCTCTCTCTTTTTTGAGGCTGCACAGCTGCTGGTCATTGTCTTCCTTTCAGCCTGCCTGACTTAGGAAAAGTTGTTGAATTTATCCAGAACAAAGAGTCAATCATCATTTGCCTTCTACAATATTCAGAGTCTGTAAGCCTGACCATAACAAAACCACCTGAACCTTCCTTTATTTCCAGGTGTAAACAATTGCCACTTGAATTTGCATTTTTAGAGCCCCTGGCTCCCTATTTACGTTCTGAGAGTCTGGGAGATCGAAACCCATTGGCCTTTACAATGTTACAACCTTGTACCCCGCTTTCAAAAGGATCTTTGATCTGGTTTCCTTGTTTGCATGGTAACCAAGACCTCTGACTTGTCTCTGGGCAGACTTGGTGTGAGGTTACATATCTCCTCTGAATCCATTTTACGCTGCATTAAAGAGCACAGTTTTTAAAACATAACTATACTACTTAGTCTAGCATTCATAACAGTACATTAAAGATAACTATATAGGAGTAGGAGGAGAAGCCACTTGAAGTGATATAATGTCAAAAGGGCAGCAGGTTGAAGTGCAGTGATGATGTTGCAGTGCCATAGAGTGACTTTGTGAAGGAGGGGTGCTGCAGAAGGATGGGATGGCCCAATGTTTTGAAGGGAACGGACACTATGAAAGGAACAGAGCACTGCAGATGCAATCAGGTAATGTTATTGGTTTACTTTGACCAGTCTTAGTGCAATGCAGAATACAGATTAGAAGACTTCAAGCAGGGAGATGTGGATGAGGTGGGGATATAATTGCAAGATGACATATTCCAAGTATTTAATTAAAAAAGGTTTGTGATGAGACAGTCAGAAAAAAGGAAGGATAGAGAGTAGGGAAGTGGTTGATGTCAGTTGGATTGAAAGATGCAGGTCAATGACTAAGGATAGGGACAGATTGAAGATAGAATGAGGAGGGATAGTTCAGTGTCAGGAGCTAGGAGGGGATCATGGGAGCCTATAGTATTACACAGTATTACATAGAGCACAGAAACAGGCCATTCAGCCCAATAGGTCCATGCTGGTGTTTATGCTTCACATGAGCCCCCTCCCACCATTCCTCATCTAACCCCATCAACACATCCTTCTATTTGTTTTTCCCTCATGTGTTCACCTAGCTTCCCCTTAAACACATCTATGCTGTTTGTGTCAACTACTCCTTGTGGTAGCAAGTTCCATATTCTAACAATTCTCTGCGTAAAGAAGTTTCTCCTGAATTTTCTAGTGGATTTATGACCCTAGTTCCGGTCTCCCGGCCAAGTGGAATCATCTTCTCTATGCCTACCCCATCAAACCCTTTCATAATCTTAAAGACCTCTATCAGGTCACCCCTATTTTCTAGAGAAAAGAGCCCAAACTGTTTAATCTTTCCTGATCGATATGACCGCAGGGAATGAGGTGGATAAGAGAGGCTCAGATGGGAAGAGAGCAAGGGGAGGGTTTGAACAAGAGGGCATTGATTGGGAGGGTCAAAGGAGGCCAAGGCAATAGGGAAAATAGACTTGTTTTGAACAGGAATAAGTCCATGAGCAGCTCATCTTTCATGTCTTATAAAGGGTGCAGTATTAGGTGCTTGAAGGAAGGTGGTTCAGGCTGACATTTTATAGCAGAGAAGTGGAGTTTGGAATTTTTAATGCTTTTCAGGTCAAATGCAGAGGATTATACAGATTTAGCCATGGAAAGGAGGCCGTAGTTGATCTGAAAGTGACCAAACCATGTTTGGTAATTGACATATAGATTGGTTGGTCGGCAAGTGTGCTGAAGCTTATGACCTGCAGGTTCGATGCCATGAAGATTGTTATTGTACTCGGGAAATAGTGAGGATAGGATCCAGCTGGATCAGTGATATTCAAAGAAGGGATGAGACTGTTTGGGTAGAGTGAAAGAAATATTAGGCCACTCTCTTGAGGTAGGCTTGGAGTGTTTGCGCGCATATGTGCAGGGGTTTAGAGGTAATGTAATGTGATAGTAGAGGAGCTTGGGGCAGGTAAGGAGATATATGAGAAAGGGATGAGGAAGTGATCAGAGGGAGACCATCAGTGATAGTCTAAAGGCAATATATAATAAGATTGAGGGAGTGGCCTTGTGTATTTATTGAGGAGGCAACTAGGAATTTGATTAGTAGATATTACTGTTTGTCACTGCATCGTACATATTTTATGTTTAATAGTTGACATTATATGTGCAAAAATTATTTTATCAATAATAACCTCTGATATAAAAGCCCGAATGCAATACTGCAAAGGGAGAAACTTAAACTTCCAAGTGACAGTAGATTTGCTCATTCTAACAAAACAAGTACTGTTTGTAAGTTTTCCACCTTAATGCACTGTCAGAAAGCATTTTAAAATAGTCAGAATTCCTAATGGTATTCTGCATATAACTTTAGAACAGATTACTGTCATTTTGATACGAAATGACTAACAAACAAATTGTGCATCTGCTGAAATCTGCTGAAATCAAATGCCAATTTTCACAGTCAATTCACAGTCAATCAAAACCAGGTCAAGCTTACTTTTATCCTGCCAGTCAAAGAGATGCTTGCATTGGAGATACATGATGTCTATCAGCTAGACTTACAGATAAGTGTTTCACTGTTGCAGATTCAAGTTGAAATATTCATGGCTTCAACGCTTTTAACAGCAACTTAATTAAAAGTAAGTTCTGCTTTTGGGCTAGTATCTGAGGCCTTGATATTACTGCGTGTTGTACGGTTAGGTGTTAACATAAAGTTATAGCAGATTAGCTATTCTAAATATAACCAGTTCATGCTTAAAGAAATTTGATTAAGTATTAAAATATAAATAACTGAATCTAGGAAATGCAGAAGGGCCTGGCTAGTAGAAGATGCATGAAGCTGCTTACAATACAATATGTTTGAAGCCTTGAGCATTCAAGATAGAAAGGAATAAAAACAGAAAAGCAGGAAATAATCAGCAGGTCTGGTTGCATCTGTGGACAGAGAAACAGTTAATATTTCAAGTAGGTGATCCCCAAGATAGAGAGGTGCTGGGAAATTCCAGAGCTTAATATGGGATGCCCAAATCATTCCAAAGTCTGAAGAAAGTTTATATGAAATAAGCAGCTGTGAGAAGAAACAGACATTATATGAGAAGCTGCCGAAAAGGCAGAGAGTTTAGACACCTTGAACTTGATTTGTCAGTTCCGAAGAAGGGTCACTGACCCGAAACGTTAACTCTGCTTCTCTTTCCACAGATGCTGCCAGACCTGCTGAGTGAATCCAGCATTTCTTGTTTTTGTTTCAGATTTCCAGCATCCGCAGTATTTTGCTTTTATTGAAATTGAAGGGAACAGGCTAGAGGCCAGGAGAGACTCTCTGGGTTGTGTTCTCTAGCCACAGGGGAAGGTAGTCATAGAGAGAGAGAGACAGAGAGATACAGCACTGAAACAGGCCCTTCAGCCCACTGAGTCTATGCTAACCTTCAACCACCCATTATACTAATCCTGCATTAATCCCATATTCCCTACCATTCTCCAACCTACACTAAGGGCAATTTACAATGGCCAATTTACCTATCAACCTATGTCTTTGGCAGTGGGAGGAAACCGGAGCACCTGGTGGAAACCCACGCAGTCACAGAGAGAACTTGCAAACTCCACACAGGCAGTACCCAGAACCGAACCCAGGTCGCTGGAGCTGTGAGGCCACTGTGCTGCCCACATTCTAGGTAGGTAGGTAGGTAGAATAGTTTATAGAATCAGAAAATGCTGAAAATATTCAGCAGGTTAGGGAGCATCTATGGAGAGAGAAACAGAGTTTGCAATTTAGTGAGTTAGTGATGACCTTTCATCAGAACATTCAGGTCATCAATCAGAAATGTTAACTCTGTTTCTCTCTCCATAGATGCTGCCTGACCTGTTGAGTAATTCCAGCACTTTTTGTTTATATTTCAGATATCTTCCATCTGCAGTATTTTGCTTTTGTATTAGTTAATATAGTTTCCTTCTTTGCAATACTACTGATGAAACATTGCTTGTGTTAACACTTGGTTGAATTCAATAAAGGATTTGTCTCAACCAATTGGTGTCAAGTCTGAACAATCTTACAGTGGGATGTTGATTTTATAAAATGCATGCTATGGAGTCCAACTGGAGTGAGAATTCAGAAAATATATCTTTTAGTGCATTCGTTTGAAGTTCTCAGATATGTTAATGGTGATACAAACCTGTTGAAATAAGTGATTTAATGTTTTCATTAAAACAGCAACTGTCATAAAAGTTCATACACTAACATTCCAGTATTCAAGGTCTGTGACTTTATTAACTTTTTGTAATTGTTACAGTCAAGTGGGAAGGGGTCCAAGGGCTTCCCTCTTTTCTCTCTCCTTGTTTGACCACAACAGGTTTAATTATTTCTTAAATTGGATGCACTGGCCAATTCAGTAGGTGTTTGATTACTTACTTGCTATAATCATAACAAGAACCAATTGGACAGGTTTTCTTGAGTTTAACAAAGAAAGAAGTTACCTTTATTCTACCTAAACTGAACTAATGAAAATAATAAACCATGCGCCAACTTTCACTCACACACACACACACACACACACACACACACATACACACACGCACACACCAGAGGTTTACACACACACAAATAGGTTACACAGTGAGGAAAGGTAGGTTGGTTGAATTAGAATCCATAGAAAAAAAAGGTATACAGTCTGTGGGGTTTGATGATTTGGCTAGCTTCTAACTGAATTCGGTGGTTCTGAAGCTTTTAGTTTGAAGATGTAGATGACTGGTTCAGTGAGTCTCTTGGAGACAGTGATGCAGATGATTTCCTCCAACGGGGTTTCTGATTGTAACTGGAGTATGCAAAGATGGTCAGTCAAGAGGCAGGATTTGAAGCTTGCAAGCTGAAATGGAGAGCAGAGGGGACCACCACTTGGGTCTGCATGTGTCAGAGTCCAGATGCTTCTCCTTACTGCTACGGAAAAACACAAGCTTAAAACCATAAATGAGGAGGGGCTTATCACATGGCAGTCACTCAGTGATTTAAGTATAGTAGTTAGCAGTATTTCTTCTTGCTAAAAGAAAAAGAACAAGCAGTTCCCTTAAACTTCTTGGGTCTTGGTTCTTGCTGGGATGGGCAAATATTTTTGTCTCCCTCCTCACTGGCCCTGCAATGCAGGATACAGCGTTGCAAAATAGGTGGCCATCTTAAGCTGCTAGTAAAGTCATCTTTTATCTGTTCTTTTTTAAAATTTCTTTAAAAAACTATAAATTCAGATCTCTAGTCAGTGGATACAAGAAAATTATTACTCAACAAAGCAAGCTGGCATCACAGTAATGCTTGGATGATTGTACGATCAGGCACTCTCAACACAGAGCAGCACTCATAGTGCATGCTGGCTAGAAATTTACAAGCACTGATTGAAACACAAAATCAGACGTAGAGCTCATGATTTTCCTGCCAGTGCTCCCTGTGAGTGATGCTCTGTGCTGAGAGTGCTCAACCATAGAATCACCGCTATAGAACCTGGAGTATCTAGCACTAATCTGATTAATTTCTTTATCGAGTCAACGATATATATATAAATCAATTAAGAGGTGAGGTGAGAGTGACTGCCCTTGACATCAAGGCAGCATTTGACCGAGTATGGCATCAAGGAGTCCAAGCAAAACTGGAGTCAATGGGAATCGGGAGAAAACTCTCTGCTGGTTAGAGTCATACCTAGCGCAAAGGAAGATGGACGTTGTTGGAGGTCAATCATCTGAGCTCCAGGACATCACTGCAGGAGTTCCTCAGGGTAGTGTCCGAGGCCCAAACACCTTCCTTCAATCATAAGGGCAGAAGTGGGGATGCTCGCTGATGATTGTACAATATTCAGCACCATTCGCGACTCCTCAAATACTGAAGTGGTCCGTGTAGAAATGCAGCAAGACCTGGACAATATCCAAGCTTGGGCTGATAAATGGCATGTAACATTTGCGCCACACAAGTGCCAGGCAATGACCATCTCCAACAAGAGAGAATCTAACCCTCTCCCCTTGACATTCAGTGGCATTACCATTGCTGAATCCCCCATTATCAACATCCTAGGGGCTACCATTGACCGAAAACTGAACTGGAGTAGCCATATAAATACCGTGGCTACAAAAACAGGTCAGAGGCTAGGAATCCTGAGGCGAGTAACTCACCTCCTGACTCCCCAAAGCCTGTCCACCATCTACAAGGCACAAGTCAGGAGTGTGATGGAATACTCTGCACTTGCCTGGATGGGTGCAGCTCCAACAACACTCAAGAAGCTCGACACCATCCAGGACAAAGCAGCCCGCTTGATTGGCACACCATCCACAAACATTCACTCCCTCCATCACCGACGCACAGTGGCAGCAGTGTGTACCATCTACAAGATGCACTGCTGCAACGCACCAAGGCTCCTTAGACAGCACCTTCCAAACCCGCGACCTCTACCACCTCGAAGGACAAGGGCAGCAAATGCATGGGAACACCGCCACCTGCAAGTTCCCCTCCAAGTCACACACCATCCTGACTTGGAACTATATCGCTGTTGCTTCATTGTTGCTGGGTCAAAATCCTGGAACTCCCTTCCTAACAGCACTGTTGGTGTACCTACCTCACAAGGAGTGCAGCGGTTCAAAAAGGCAGCTCACCACCACCTTCTCAAGGGCAATTAGAGATGGGCAATAAATGCTGGCATAGCCAGTGATGCCCACATCCCATGAATGAATAAAAAAAAATTAAATTTTGTTCATGGACATATTAGCAATCATTAACATAGAACATATCAACTATCCATAAACTATACATGTATATATTAATAATGGCACATCCAAGGTACACAATTTTATTTATAACTTACTGATTAATTTTCTAAATGGTACATAAATCTTCAATAATGATCATCCAATACAGTAAAATTTGTTCTATCATTTCTAACATTCCTTATTCCTCTATCTAAGATACTTTTCTTTTAAAACCCAGGCTTCAGTTTTTCTGTAAAGTGCCCTTTTTCTGTTGATTTTCACAGCTTTCATTTAGGCTTTAAGTCTTTCTACCCACTCTCTCCTCAATTTTGATGCCTTTAAGTATCGCTATCGAGTCAAGTGCCAAATCTGGTTGAGCAGTTTCCATTTGGCTGATGTTCTAAGACTTATCGCTCAATGCATTTTTCCACCATAGAACAGAAAGTGAAGTTTGAGGTATCCTGACAGTAACTGATAGCCTTTTAACCACGATGGCAGCAGACAGATTTAGGTGAATTTTAATCCCAAAATAGTGAGATGGAAAGTTTCTTAAACTCCCAAGCCCAACCCCAACTTGCCTCCAACTTCTGAAGAAGAGTTACATCTGACTCCAAACATTGGGCTGGATTTTGCGTTGGGCGGATGGGAGCTGGCCACTGACGTAAAAGTCGGTGGCGAACCCATTTTCGCTAGCCTGGGGATCCGTCCTGCATTTTTCGGGTCCCCAGGCTTTAAATGTTCCGAGGAGGGACTTCCTGCTTGAAGGAATCAATCTGCGGGCTGGCAGCTCTTAGTCCCAACAGCGCCACTAGGAGCAGTGGCCACTGCTGGGACTACAGCCCAGCCGAGGACACGGAGCCAGGAGTCCAGGTAAGTTTGGGTTGCCTCGCCGCGGGTAATCGGTCGGGCCCGGCGAGGCAAGGGTGGTCGTTTGGGGGGAAGGGGTCGTCTTGGGTTCTAGGGGTGGTTGGGGGAGTGGGGGCAGCTCTCAATTGGGCACCCTTTCCTGGCTCCAGGACGCCCACTTGCCATGTGTAAATCCATGTGGAGGTGGGCGAAGGCCCGTAAGTGGCTGTTAATTGGCAACTTAAGGGCCTGGATTGACCTGGGGCGGCGTCTTTTGTCCCCCCCAGCCTCCCTGCCCTATGTAAAGTGGGGCGGAGGGGGGACTGGGTCGGGAAGGTCTCCCGGAGCCTCCCGCTCCATTTTATGCCACTCCCTCGCCACCATCCGGCTCGATGGGGTGGCGGAAAATTCGGGCCAGTAACTCTGTTGTCAGACGCTGAATATTTCCAGCAATTGCAGTTTTTAGTATTAGAAACATCCATTCAGCTGCCACTGCTGCATATCCTCTTCTACATGTCTGCCTCGCTAAACCTACTTCCATCATCCAATCTTAGCCCTGAACCCCCCTCTCCCTCTCTCTCTCTCTTTCTCACCCCCTCTCTCTATGTAAACATTAAGAATACCAAAGTCATCATCTTCAACCCATCACAAACTCGGTATCCTCGCGACTTACCCCATCCCTCTCCTCAACTATTGCCTCAGGCTGAACCAGACCTTTTAAAACCTCAACATTTTATTCAACCCTAAGCTGAGCTAAGCCTTTAGTCCCATTTCCTCTCTGTTATAAAGGAGGTCTACCTCCACTTTTAAAACAACATCCATTACTGACCATACTTCAGCCCAGAGCCATTAAAATCCTCATCCATATTTTTACCACCTCTGTACTCAAATACTTCAATGCTCTCCTTGCCAGCTTCCCATCCTTCAGCTACCCATTTCGGCAGTGTGTTCAGGCATGTAGGCTAAACCCTCTGGAATGCTTTCCCTAAATGTTTCCACTCCTTCACCTCCCTCTTCTACATTAAGAGCCTATCCTGCACTGTCCCATTACATTTTCCCCATCATCTCTGTCCTCACTGACTCCCAGTTCTCCACTGCCTGATTTAAAATGTTCATCCTCATGCTTAAATCTCTCTTTGACCTCACCCCTCCTTAAATGTGTAATCTCTTCCAATGTCATAACTACTCCTTTCTCTGAATGTTCCATTCCTGTTTTGTATCTTAGCCTCCCTTAAGTGTGTCATTAGCAACAGTGGGCTGAATCTTCAGTACCTGCTGCCGATATCGGCGGCTCATTTAAATAGCTGGTGCAGCCTTCCCCACCCACCGATCACAATGGGGGGGGGGGGAGGGGGGGGGGGGTTTGGCTGTCCGTCCCCAGCAATGGCATCAGCTGCCTGTGTGATGCAATTTTTGAAGGGCTGTCAGCCCTACCGGGAAATTTAAATATTTAAAGGTAAGGTAAATGAAAAGAAATAGAGACATTTCTTCTGCCCCTCTCCTACCCTCTCAATAACAATAAAATTAATTATTTGCCCTTCCCCCCAAAACACTTACCTTGTTCATCTGACCTTCCCCCACAAACTAAATTTTAAACTCCAACCCTTCCCATCATCCCCTACACCCATGATGTTACTTTGACCCCGTTCCCCCCCCCCCCCGCCCCCCTGCGCATTGATAAACTTACCTCCTCCCCCCTCCCCACTGATGTGGCGCCTCGTTTTCCTGGACAGGGATCCGAAGGCGCGGGGGTGCCGGCCACCGGGTCAAAGATTGCAGCGGAACATCAGGCGGTGACCTTATAAAATGCAGCCCAATTAATTTTATTACTCCAATCACCAGGGAGAAACTAGTCAGTTTGCAAACCACAGCTGCAGAGACAGCAACAAAGGCAAAACACCTATGCCTTAATTGTGGAGACTATAACATCTTAAGGTCTCCAAGTCTGTTTCTTTTTGAGTCCACCAGTATAGAAAACTGACCTCCTGGTAATGAAACTACAAGCAACTAACTTGATGACCTGCTGAAAATTCACCTCTTTGAGAGAATCTTGCAACGACTTTGATATCACGACTCCGGCTGTTGAATCCACCTAACTACACTTCAGGAGTGAAAATGCCTTCTTCAGCGGGCCCACAACGCATGCTTTTTCCCCAGGATGAGCCAAAATCACGTGACATACAAACTATTCCTTTGCTTGTAATTTATAAAAGTGCACCATCCTCTTTAACTGTTCTGTTTCTCAAGTGTGTGTGTGTGAGTGGTGAGTGAGTGACATAGCATTAGACTTTTGGGGTGAAAGTGGGAATAAAGAAAAATTTATATAAACCAACGAAAAGCATGCTGCTGGTGATTCAAATTGGCCATACACTCAGGGGTTAAGAAACACACACATCTTCCTTGTCAAAAACACACTGATTAGACAGTAAAGGGAAGGGAACTGGGGTTTCAGTTCTTTCTCAATTCTGTCGTCACAAAGCATTTTTTGACCCTTCTACATGACATTCTGCATGTTTCTGCATTACCTGATACAAATTGCTATAAGGTGAATTTTATTGAGCACTATGTTCTTTTTATGACTTCTCTTGCTGCTTCTGCACCATTACCTCTGGAGTGCCCCAAGGAACTAACCTTGGCCCCCTACAATTTATCATCTACATGCTACCATTCAGTAACATCATAGAGGTTCCACATGTAGGCTGGTGACACCTATCTCAACCTCATCACCACCTCTATCGACCCCTCCACTACCTTTCATTTCTTATGCTTCTTGTTCAACATCCATTACTGGATGAGAAGAAATTTACTGTAACAATATACTTGGAAGATCAAATCTATTGCCTTTGATCTTCATTATAAACTCTGTTGCCTAGGCACCGACTTTATCCATCTACCTTTCCACTGTCTTGAGGCTGAACCAGACCATTCACGAACTGGAGATGAACTTCTGATCCCATATCCTCTCAATCACCAGGACCACCTGCTACAATTCTGTAACATCAACTGTCCCTGCTCAACCTTAGTTCATTTGCTCTTGAAACCCTCATCCATGTATTTATTACTTCCAAACTTAACTGTTTCAATGCTGTCCTGGCTGGCCTCCAATTTTACCTGCTCCATAAACTTGAGCTCATCCAAAACTCTGCTGCCCATTTCCTAACTTGCTCCAAGTTCCATTCAACCATCGTCATTTCCTCTAAGAGCTGTGTGAATGTGCAGCTGTGCAGCTATCTTGAATGCAATGTGCAGTAAAATAAATAGACCACTGAGGTACTCACGGCTTCAATAGACATGGAAAGAATGGGCTTCCACTGAACATTATTGGCTGCATCGATGCAACAATCATTAGTCATATTTACAGAACCGCATCGATGTTCATTGGCGAGTACTTTTGTATTTGTTCATGTGATATGAGCATCATTGGCAAGGTCAGCATTTAGTGCCCATCTCTAATTGCCCTTGAGGAAGTGGTGCTGAACTGACTTCTTGAACTGCTGCCGTCCACGTGGTGTAAGTATACCTACAGTGCTGTTATGGAAGGAGTTCCAGGATTTTGCCCCAGTGACAGTGAAGGAAACAGTGTTATAGTTCCAAGTCAGGATGGTGTGTGACTTGGAGGGGAACTTGCTGGTGATGGTGTTGCCATGTATGTGCTGCCCTTGTTCTTCCAGGTGGTCGAGGTCACGATTTTTGAAGGTGCTATCAAAGGAACCTTGGCAAGTTCTGCAGTACATCTTGTAGATGGTACACACTGCAGCTCTGGTATACCACTGGTGGAGGGAGTGAATGTTTAAAGTGATGAATGGGGTCCACCCAGCACTTATTGATAGGTGAATGGAACCTACAACATGTGAAGGAGTAGTGTCCATACTTGCAAGGGTGAGGATCGGCTTTAGGAACATAGGAAGATAGGAACAGGAGTAGGCCATTCAGCCCCTCAAGCCTGTCCCACCATTCAACGAGATCATTGGCTGATCCGCGGCCTAACTCCATATACCTGCCTTTGGCCCATATCCCTTAATATCTTTGCTTAACAAAAATCTATCTATCTCAGATTTACAATTAACAACTGTTCTCACTTCAACTGCTGTTTGTGGGAGAGAGTTCCAAACCTCTACCACCCTTTGCGTGAAGAAGTGCTTCCTAACATCTCTCCTGAACGTCTGGCCCTAAATTTTAGACTATGCCCCCTAGTTTTAGAATCTCCAACCAGTGGAAATAGTTTATCTTTAGCTAGTCTGTCTTTTCCTGTTAATATCTTGAAGACTTCGATCAGATCACCCCTTAACCTTCTAAAATCTAGCGAAAACAGGCCTAATTTGTGTAATCTCTCCTCGTAACTTAACCCCTGTAGTCCAGGTATCATTTTTGTAAACCTACTTTGCACTCCCTCCAAGGCCAATATATCCTTCCTAAGGTGTGGTGCCCAGAACTGCTCACAGTACTCCAAGTGGGGTCTAACCAGGGTTTTGTACAGCTGCAGCATAACGTCTGTGTCTTTATACACCAATTCTCTAGATATAAAGGCTAGCATTCCGTTAGCCTTTTTGATTATTTTCAGCACTTGCTCGTGGCATTTTAAAGATCTATACACCTGAACCCCCAAATCTCTTTGGACATCCACTGTATTTAACCTCTTCCCATTTAGAAAGTACCCTGCTCTATCCTTTTTTGGTCCAAAATGGATAACCGCACACTTGCCCACATTGAAATCCATCTGCCACAGTTTTGCCCATTCACCTAGTCTGTCAATATCTCCTTGCAATTTTATGCTATCATCTAGACTGTCTACAATGCCGCCTAACTTTGTATCATCAGCAAATTTGGATATATGACTTACTATGCCATCATCCAAGTCGTTAATGAATAATGTGAATAACTGAGGCCCCAACACAGATCCCTGTGGGACACCACTAGTCACATCCTGCCAATTGGAGTACTTACCCATTATCCCCACTCTCTGTCGCCTACCACTCAACCAACTTCCTAACCATGTCAATAATTTGCCCTCAGCTCCATGGGCTTCTACCTTAATTAACTTAATTAACTTTCCTTCTGGAAGTCCATATAAATAACATCCATAGACATTCCCCTGTCCACTACCTTAGTCACCTCTTCAAAAAATTCAATGAGATTTGTCAGGCATGACCTTCCCATCATGAATCCATGCTGGCTGTCCCTGATTAACTGAACTTTTTCTAGGTGTTCAGTCACCCATCCTTGATTATAGACTCCAGCAACCTCCCCACCACAGATGTCAGGCTAACTGGTCTGTAATTTCCTTGGTTCCCCCTTTCACCCTTCTTAAAGAGTGAACTTAAAGTGTGCAACTTTCCAATCCAGAGGGACCACTCCTGAATCTAGGGAACTCTGAAAGACTATAGTTAGGGCATCTACAATGTGCTCGCTTACTTCCTTTAACACCGTCAGATGGAAACCGTCAGGTCCTGGGGATTTCTCACTCTTTAGTTCCATTAATTTCCTTGTTACTGATATTTTACTTACGTTAATTGTATTAAGTTCCTGTCCCCTATCGGCTATTAATTTTTTCAGGACTTCCAGCAAGTTATCCTCCTTTTCAACTGTAAATACTGAGGCAAAGTAATTGTTCAACATGTCTGCCATTTCCCCATTTAGCAACCAATAAAATAGTAAAGCTTCATAAAAATAAGTCATATCAACATTGATAGGCAGTTATAGAAAGCACAGAAACAAGTTCTATCACTGTCTAATTAGTGCAGTTTTTAAATTGTTTCATCTGAATTTCCTTGCCATGGGCTTCAAGCTCCTTTCCCACCTTTGCTTTCAGGATGGGGCCTTAGAGAAAACACTGAAAATATCTCAATTATTTCCCTGCCTCCATTGAATTTATACTCTAACCCGATCTAACTTATTAATATGTTTCCTTTAAATAAAATGGACTGAATGGAAACTGGACTTAGTTTAAAAAGTTCATGTTGATGCTGTTAAAACTTTACACAAATGGACATATGGCACTGGAACTCAGCATTTATTTTCAAACCAAGGAGAAATGCATTGAAATGGAGGAACATCAGCAAGCAAATCCTGACAAAATCAAAGTTCTGATTGACAATGTGCTCCTGCTATAAAAATAAACACATCTATGTTTTTGGCGCAGCAAATTAACGACCACGTAGCAAGATATGCTAATCTTTCTACCAGCTGGAGATGCAAGAACTATGCCTTTGAATTTGTACACTCTACTAACTCTATAATCCAAAACAAGATAATGACAGCAGTATGCAATTCCCGAGTTCATACACTGATAGTTGATGAGAGCACCGACATTGCTGTGCGTAAAATGTCATTCTGCACATCAAGTTTTAAGAGCAGAATGATGTCAGCCACAAGACTGTGTTTGCTGACATTATCCAGTTAACTGCAAGTAATGCTTAGAGTATTACAGATGCTTATCAAGCAATTACATATGGATCTCAATCTGGATCGACATAAAATGATGCTGCTGACTTCAGATGGTACATCTGTCTTGCTTGGTAGGTATAGTGGTGTAGCTGCTCAGCTTAGAGAGTACATACCGCATTTACTAGAACAAAACTGTGTTGCCCATAGAGAAGATCTGGGAATCGATGATTCTTGGAAACATGTACCAATAATGAAAGAAGTGGAAACACTAGTATGAACTCTGGATTAGTGCCTGAGCTACATACAAATTGCTGTTGATATAGTGTCAAGCAGATTACGGAATTAAACACAGGACTCAAAGAGTGGTGTGGGAGGAAGGGGTTTCAATCCCTGGGAAACTGGCATCAGTACTGGGGAAAGAGGAAGCTGTTCTATTGGAATAGGCTGTACTAAAACCAGGCTGGAATAAGTGTCCTGGCGAACCATATATGTACCGCTTTAAACTAAAAGGTGGGGAGGGGTCAGTTGAAGGAAAATTTAGAAATTTAAAGAGCAAAGTCGAGGCAATAGAGCAGAGTTGCAATTTTGGGAAAGATAAGCAGAGTGGGGCAGGAAAGGACAGAGAGTTTAACAGTAATAGTGCATCAGCAAATAAGGTTTGCACAAAGGATCACAGGAAAAAATAAAATTAAAGGCTGTTTAACTGAATGCATGAAGCATTAGTAATAAGACAGATGAATTAACCGCACAAATAGAGATAAATGATTTAGATCTAATCACCATTACAGAGACACGGGCCGGGATTTTACGTTGGGCGGACGGAGCTGGCCACCAACTGAAAAGTCGGTGGCGAACCCGCATTTGCCTCGCCTGGGGATCCATTCCATATTTTACGGGTCCCCAGGATTTAAATGTGCCGAAGCGGGACTTCCACCCGTTTGAGGGACGATGTCCCGCCTCATTGAGCTGCCAACCAATCAGCAGGCACTGGGAGTGGTGGCCACTGCTGGGACTGTGACCCAACTGACCGCAGAGGAAGACATGGAGCCGGGAGTTAAGGTAAATTTGGTTGCCTCGCCGGGGGTAGTAGGTCGGGTCCCGGTGAGGCAAGGGTGGGCGGAGGTGGGGAAGAGGGGGCGGTCCTTCAAGGGGCACAGGCCCATCCGGCACCCTATGTCTGATCATCAGGGCCCCCCCCCGGAATGTTTGGCAGTTGCCTGGTATTTCCAGGCGGCTTCTCTGGGTCCTCAGCTGCCTGCTTGCCTTGCATAAAATCCATTGTGCCGATTTAAGGGCCTTGATCGGCCTGGGGCGGGTGGACCGTTTTTCACCCAGCCATCCTCGTAAAGTGGTGGCAGATGCGGGATCAGCTCAGGAAAGTCTCCTGAAGCCTCCCACTCCATTTTACACCAGCACCGCCGCCACCATCCCGTTCACTGGAGTGGCGTGAAATGTTGTCCATGGTTACATGGTGACCAAAGTTGGGAAATAAATTTTCCAGGGTACACAACATTTTAAAAAAGGCAGGCAGAATTGAAAAGGAGACAGAGTAATGCTGATAGTAAAGGATGATATAAGTAGAAGAAAGGATCTTGGCTTAGAAAATCAGGAAAATGCTGATAGTAAAGGATGATATAAGTAGAAGAAAGGATCTTGGCTTAGAAAATCAGGAACTGGAATCAGTACGTGTGGAGATAAGGAATAACAAGGGTCAGAAGACGCAGGTGGGAGTACTTTATAAGTCCACTAATAGAAGTTATACTGTTGGACAGAGCATTAAGCAAGAAATATTTGGAGCTTGTAAGAAAGGCAATGCAATAATCTTCATATAGTCTAGACAAATCAAATTGGCAAAGCTAGTCTGGAAGATGAGTCTGTAGAATGCTTTTGTGACAGTTTTCTGGAACAATACTTTGTAGAACCAAACTATTTTAGATCTAGTATTATGTAATGAGGCAGAGTTAATTATTAATCTTAGACTAAAATATCCTCTGGGAAAAAATGATCATGATATGATTGTGTTCCATAATTAATTTTAAGAGTGACATACTCAAGTTCAAAGCAAGAATCTTAAACTTAAACAAAGCCAACTACATAGGTATGAAAGGAGACTGGCTAAGTTTGTTTGGGGAAATAAACTAAAAGGTATAGCAGTAAATTAATAGTGGGAAACATTTAAAGAAACATTCAAAATGTTCAATGAAAACTTAATGAGAAGGATCCATTCGTGGTTTGTTAGGGAAATTAAGGATAGTATTAGATTAAAAGAAGAGGCTTTTATTATTGTCAAGGCTAGTAGGAAACCTGAGGATTGGGAATGTTATAGAATCTAGCAAAGGGCAACTAAAAGTTGATACAAAGGGAAAAAACATAATACGAAAGTAAACTAGCCAGGAATATAAAAAACAGATTGTGAGAGCTTTTACAAGTATATAAAAAGGAGTAGCTAAATTAAAAATTGGCCCATTAGAGGCAGAGACAGGAGAAATTATCATGAGGAATGAGGAAATGATAAGAGATGTTGAACAAATATTTTGTATCTGTCTTCACAGTAGAAGATACAAATTACATACCAGAAAGAAAGGGTAACCAAGGGGCTAATAAGAGTGAGGAACTTAAAGTAATTAATATCAACAGAGAAAAAAATCAGAGAAAATTAAAGGACTAAATGTCAACAAATCCCCAGGACCTAATGGCCAACATCCGAGGGTTCTAAAACAAGCACTGCAGAGATAGTGGATGCGTTGGTTATGATTTTGCAACATTGCCTAGATTTTAGAACGGTCCCAGTGGATTGGAAGTTAGCAAATGTAACATGTCTATTCAAGACAGGAGGGAGAGAGAAAGCAGGGAACTACAAGACAGTTAGCCTGACATCAGTCATCAGGAAAATGCTGGAATCTTGTTATTAAGGAAGTCTTAACAATGCATTTAGAAAATCATAGTGTGATCAACAGAGTCACCATAGTTTTATGAAAGGGAAATTGTGTTTGACAAATTTATTAGAGTTTTTGAAAGATGTAACTGGTAGGATAGATAAAGGGGACCCTACTTGGATTTCCAAAAAGCATTTGATAACGTGTCACACAAAATGTTAATATGCAAGTTAAGAGCTCCTGGAGTTGGGAGTAATACATTAGCATGGACGAAGTATTGGATAATGGATAGGAAGCAGTGAGAAAGGATAAATGGGCATTTTCAAATTGGCAGACTGTAGCTAAAGGTGTGCCACAAGGATCAGCGAGCGCTGGGGTCTTAGTTATTTATAAACTATATTAATAACAGATGAAGAGACCGAGAGTAACATAGCCAAGCTTGCTGACGAATGTAAGCTGTGAGGAGAATACAAAGATGCTGCAAAGAGATATAGACAGGTTAAGTAAGTGGGTAACAAGGTGGCAGATGGAATATAATGTGGTGAAGTGTGTGGTTATTCCCTTTGGTATATTTAAGGCTGGGATAGACAGATATTTGGTCTCTCAGGGAATCAAGGGATATATGGAGCAGGTGGGAAAGTGGAGTTAAGGCAGAAGATCAGCCATGATATTATTGAATGGCAGAGAAGGGTTGAGGGGCCGTAAGGTCTACTCCTGCTCCTATTTTTTAATGTCTTATGTTATTTACAATACTTAGCGATCATTTGTTAAGAAAGTTCAGTTTGAGAAGTTAGGCAGTTTTTGGAAGTTGATGTGTTATCATTCAGACATTTGAATGAAGTATACTAGTAAATTTGTTGCAAGTTCCCTTCTGAGAAAATATGAAGTACTTGCATGATAGGAGCCAATGATAATAATGATCCAATACTGAAATACCAGGCTGAACTTTGTAGATTACCAGCAAGTCCCGCCGCCAGGGGCCGAGAGCGGGAGGTGACTGCTCCAGTGGGTGGGGGTGTCTGGGGCAGCATATTGCCAGCAGCGGCCAATTAATGGGTTGGCAGTCCGCCCCCAAAACTGCCAGCCCAATCAGAGGGCTGACAGCTCTGCAGCCTCAGCAGCTCCACTGCTAGCAGTGGCCACTTCTGAAGCTGGAACTCCAGGGAGAGGGCGTCTCAATGTCAGGGAGTCATGTACGTTGGGGGAAGCCGGGGCCTGGCAGCCGGGGCCTGGCGTTTGGGGATTGAGATTGTGAAGCACAGGCAGCACCGTTGCTGTGAGGACAGCCATTGCCAATGGATGCCTCTCCATGGGCCATAGAGTGCCCATAAAGTAGGCCCTCCACCCCGGAGTCTGCGAGGTGACTGCCAGGTTTCACTGGGCAGTCTTCTCATGCAGCGGTGGGCCGTCCCAACAAATGCCCACCGAGATGGGAAGTGGCCCTTAATTGGCCCTTAATTGGCCATTTAAGTTGCTCAATTGGTCACCAGGCAGGGGGCTGAGTCACCAACTTTCTTGCCGTTGGTAATATGACATGGTGGGAAGACATCAGGCACCTTTCCCAATGTCTTCCCCTGTCATTTTGCCAGCCATGCTGTCTCCCAGCCTATCACCAACGGGCCAGGAAAATTCTGGCCACTGTCTCAGAAAGCTTTACAGATCTACAGTATTGTATTGCACTGACTGTGCTGGATGATGTTTTGGGGAATTAACTGAACTGTGCCACATTTTTCAAAGATATTGTCTCCATGTCATTGAAGCCTATCACTGCGCAAAAGCCAAAATTGAAAAAAATGCATGTCCAGTACCTCACATAAAAAAAACACATTGGAGCAAGAATCTGAAACTAGAAATGGCATCTCTCACCAATACAGACAATACAACAGCTATTCTCTCTTTCATTGCAAGACTATGTGAACATTTAGATGCTTGGTTCCAGAGAATGAGCTGAAAGAGTAGTCTGCCTTCAACATCAAAGCACTGGTGTTACAGACAGGCGAGAGCTGAGAGGGATGGTTCCCCCTTTTCAACTGTCAATTGACCGAAAACTTTTTTTTTAAGGGAAATCTGTTTTTTTTAAACCCCTGAGTGCTTTAATTGTCAAGATCAGTCAAATGACAGGTTTTCTCATAGATCTTTAGAAAGATAAATGTTTATTGTACAACACCCACTCTCACACTCACACAGATACACACACACTCAGGAAAAGATAGAGATTATAAAGATAACGTGCATTAGGTCTAATGTTTTTAAAGAGTTCTCTGTTAAACTTGGTTTCCCCTGGGGTGAAGACTTGAAAGGTTACAGACCTGCAATCTTTTCTCTTGTTCACTGAAGAAAGACTTGGGAGATTCAAGAAGATGGATGTGCTGTTGCAGACTGGTCTTGTTATATTCCAGCCAAAGGTCAGTGAAGAAGTCCTGGTATGATTTCTCAGGTAGGGAGTTCAAGGCCAAACTCCAGTCATTGCCGACACGTAGTTCAAAGCTGGTAATCTTAGGCAGGGTCCTTTCTCCGTGATAGCATTTATGGATCTCCTTTGTCTTCCCAGAATATACATTTATTAAAGCTCCTCATCAGAAACCTAGTTTCTGTCATGCGACCATCGTTTCTCTTTCCATTGTCCTCATAAATGGTTTCTGATGGTGAGTCCATTGTTAGATAATGGCGTCTGGGTGTCATTCATCCTCATCTCACCTTGATAAAGTAGGGCTTTTCATTACAATTCTTTGGAATTTGAGTTTGGAGCCCAAAGGTCTGCAACAGTATTGTCAACCCAATGAGTTGGAGAGAGGCTGCCATTACCACAGAAAGGGTGGATTTCATTTTAATGATTTCTCGGGGATTTGTCTGGAAAGGTCATTGTATTTTAATGACTTCCCCAAGACTTGTCCAGACATGAAAATTAGCTCAGGGTTCTTGTAGTTCTATGTGTATTGGCAAAGATAATGGCTGCATTGGTGGTTATCTTTCAAAATTCTATAGATCCTGGAAAAGTTCCTGCAGACTGGAAAGTAGCAAATGTAACCCCACTATTTAAGAAAGGAGGGAGAGAGAAAGTGGGGAACTGCAGACCTGTTAGTTTCAAGTCAGTAAGAGGGAAATGCCAGAATCTATTATAAAGGATGTGATAACTAGATACTTAGAAAATAATGATATGATTGGGTGGAGTCAACTTGGGTTTATGATAGGGAAATCATGTTTGACAAACCTGTTGGAGTTTTTTGAGGATGTTACTTGCAGCATATATTAAGGAGAACCAGCATATATGGTGTATTTGGATTTTCAGAAGGCTTTTGATAAGGTCCCACACAGGCGGTTAGTAAACAAAATTAGAGCACATGGGATTGAGGGTAATATACTGGTATGGATTGCGAATTGGTTAACAGACAGAAAACAGAGAGTAGGAATAAACTGGTCATTTTTAGGTTGGCAGGCTGTTACCAGTGGGGTACCACAAGGATCAGTGCTTGGGCCACAGCTGTTCACAATCTATGTAAATAATTTGGATGTGGGGACCAATTGTAATATTTCCACATTTGTTGATGGCATAAAACTAGGTGTAAATATAAGGTGTGAGGAAGATGCAAGAAGGCTTCATGGGGACTTGGACAGACTAATTGAATGTGTAAGAACATGGCAGATGGAATATAATGTGAATAAGTGTGAAGTGATCCACTTTTGTGGAAAAAACAGAAAGGCAGAGTATTTCTTAAATGGTGAGACGTTGGGAAGTGTTGGTGTTCAAAGGGACCTGGGTGTCCTTGTTCGTGAGTCACTAAAAGCTAGCATGCAGGTGCAGCAAGCAATTAGGAAGGCAAATGGTATGTTGGCCTTCATTACAAGAGGTTTTGAGGACACAAGTAAAGAAGTCTTGCTGCAATTGTATAGACCCTTGGTGAGACTGCATCCAGAGTACTGTGTACAGTTTTAGTCTCCTTATCTAAGGAAGGATATACTTGCCATAGAGGGAGTGCAAAGGAGGTTCACCAGACTAATCCCTGGGATAGTGGGATTGTATTATGAGGAGAGATTGAGGAAACTATGCTTGTATTCTCTAGAGTTTCAGAATCAAAGGTGATCTCATCGAAACTTACACAATTCTTACAGGGTGTGACAAAATGTATGTAGCTAGGATATTTCCCCTGGCTGATGAGTCTAGAATAGGGAGCATAGTCTCAGGATAAGGGCTATGCTAATTTAAGACAGGTATGAGGAGGAATTTCTTCACTCAGAAGGTGGTGAATCTTTGGAATTCTCCACCCAGAGGGCTTGGGATGCTCAATCATTGAGCATATTCAAGACAGAAATCAATAGATATCTGCATACTAATGACATCGAGAGATGTCGGGATAGTGCGGGAAAGTGGTGTTGAGGTTGATAATCAGCCATGATCTAATTGAGTGGGGCAGCAGGCTCGATGGGCTGAATGGCCTGTTCCTGCTTGTACGTTCCTATGTTCCTATGAAAGAGAATGTCACCTGACCTCTTACTCCATTTTGTTTTCAAGAAAAGTGTCCTTTTCGAGTTTCCTTCATAAGTTCATTTTATGATTCATAAGTTCAGATTGCGTGGGCATGACAAATTTGATTACAGCACAGAAAATGTACAGAAACTATTTTGCTAATACCAAGTAGCCTTGAATATATCAGTGCAAACCGATGAATCAATAAATGATCACATCTGCAAGCAGTATACAGATGACAAATCTCTTTCAGAGAAAATGAAAGCAGATGCAATTAGTACATTTGCCAATGTGGTAACTTACACCCTGAAAGAAGAGCAGTTTACAGTCTTGACTGGATTCGTTGATATGTGTTACCTTCCAAGACTCCAGTGCTGATTGTGAGTGGGCCTTCAGTTGAATGAATCATATCAAAACTAAGTCTCGCAACAGACTTAAGCCCTACTTATGAAGATAAAATCCTATCTTGCAGAAAATGAAGATGTCAACCTTGTCAGAATTTCATCACTGCACAGCAGAGAAAGACAGGCAGGAGAAATTTCCAGCTTAATGTTCCTTCCAGGCATGCTCAAACAATATTAGCCTGATGTGTTTGCATTACTGCTTTTGGTGGTGGTGGTGGTTGGTGTTGTTGTTGCTGCTGATTTTGTTCTAGCATGTAAACTGCCCATAGACAAAAATGTAGAGCTCACAGGAGTTTGTGGCCTGCTCAGTACAAAGCTTAGAGGGAACATTCCCCATCATCTCTATGTTTGCTGAGTCCTGGTCCGGCCAATCCTTGCTTTTAAAATTTTCATTCTTGTTTCCAAATTGCTTCAGGCCTTTTCCCTTATTTTCTCTGCAACCTTCTCCAGTCATGCAACATTTTTCCAATTCTGGCCTGTTGTGCATTCTCCATCTTCATCACTTCACTTCTAACAGCCATAACTTCAGCTGCGAAAGCCCTAAGTTCTGGAATTTCATCCCTAAACCTCTTCACCTCAGTAGGTTGCTCCCCTTTTTTAAGATGCTCCTTAATACCTACACTCCAATATTTTATTTGGCACAGTATGAACTTTTATCTGAGAATGCTCCTGTGAAGCACCTTGGAATGTTAAACTGTGTTAAAGGTGCTGTACAGCTGCAAGGTGTTCTTGTTTTGTGTTATGAATAACTTTAGCTTGAATGACTTATTTTTCCAACTCCCCAACTTCACTGCCTCATTGGTAGTTTCATTCCTGTTGCTAACCTATCAAGTGAAACTTCTACTTATAAATTTGCACAGTTCCATATCCATTTTCTGTTTCTGAAATGGATATTTTTTTATTCGTCCATGGGATGTGGGTTTCGCTGGCCAGGCCAGAATTTATTGCCCATCCCTAATTGCCCTTAAGAGGGTGGTGGTGAGGTGCCTTCTTGAACTGCTGCAGTCCATGTGGGGTAAGTACACCAGCAGTGCTGTTAGGAAGGGAGTTCCAGGATTTTGACCCAGCAACAGTGAAGGAACGGCAATATAGTTCCAAGTCAGGATGGTGTGTGACTTGGAGAGGAACTTGCAGGTGGTGGTGTTCCCATGTATTTGCTGCCGTTGTCCTTCTAGTTGATAGAGGTCGCGGGTTTGGAAGGTACTGTCTAAGGCGCCTTCATGCATTGCTGCAGTGCATCTTGTAGATGGTACATACTGCTGCCACTGTGCGTCGGTGGTGGAGGGAGTGAATGTTTGTAGATGGAGTGCCAATCAAGCGGGCTGCTTTGTCCTGGATGGTGTTGAGCTTCTTGGGTGTTATTGGAACTGCACCCATCCAGACAAGTGGAGAGTATTCTATCATACTCCTGACTTGTGCCTTGAAAATAGCGGGCAGGCATTGGAGATTCAGGAAGTGAGTTACTTGCTGCAGGATTCCTAGCCTTTGACCTACTCTTATAGCCACAGCACTTATGTGGCTGGTCCAGTTCAGTTTCCAGTCAATGGTAACCCCCAGGATGTTGTTGGTGGGGTTTAGTGATAGTAGTACCATTGATCATCAAAGGGCGATGGTTAGATTCTCTCCTGTTGGAAATGGACATTGCCTGGCACTTGTGTGGCACGAATGTTACTTGCCACTTATTCACCCAAGCCTGGATGCTGTCCAGGTCTTGGTGCATCTGGACATGGGCTGTTTCAGTATTTGAGGAGTCACGAATGGTGCTGAACATTGTGCATCATCAGCGAACATCCCCACTTCTGACCTTATGATGGTGGGAAGGTCATTGATGAAGCAGCTGAAGATGGTTGGGCCTAGGACACTACCCTGAGGAACTCCTGCAGTAATGTCCTGGGACTGCAATGATTGACCTCCAACAGCCACAACCATCTTCCTTTGTACTAGGTATGCCTCAAACCAGTGGAGATTTTTCCTCCTGATTCCCATTGGGTGCAGTTTTGCTTGGGCTCCTTGATGCCATATTCGGTCAAATGCTGCCTTGATGTCAAGGACAGTCACTCTCACCTCACCTCTGGAGTTCAGCTCTTTTTTCCATGTTTAGACCAAGGCTGTAATGAGGTCAGGAGCTGAGTGGCTCTGGCGGAACGCAAACTGTGCGTCAATGAGCAGGTTATTGCTGAGCAAGTGCTGCTTGATGGCACTGTTGATGACACCTTCCATAACATTGCTGATGATCGAGAGTAGACTGATAGGGCGGTAATTGGCTGGGTCAGATTTGTCCAGATTTTTGTGCACAGGACACACCTAGGCAATATTCCACAATGTCAGGTAGATGCCAGTGTTGTAGATGTACTGGAGCAGCTTGGCTAGGGGCACGGCTAGTTCTGGAGCACATGTCTTCAGTACTATTGCCGGAATATTGTCAGGGCCTTTGCAGTATCCAGTGCCTTCAGCCATTTCTTGATAAGGAAAGCTTCAACTTAAGGAAAAAGCAAAGAATTGCGCAAAGATGAGTGGCAGGTCAGGTGATTGGTCAGAATATAAACAATGGCAGAGAATGACTAAAAGGTTAATTAGGAGAAAGAAATTAGAGTATGAGAGGAAGCTGGCTCGAAATGTAAAAATGGGTAGCAAGAGTTTCTACAGGTATTTAAAAAGGAAAAGAGTAAAGAAAGTGAGTGTTGGCCTTCCAGAGAATGAGAATGGGGAGTTAATAGTAGATAATAAGGAAGTGGCGGATGCAATGAATAAATATTTTGCTTCTGTCTTCACTATTGAGGATACAAAAAACATTCCGGCAATAGCTGTAAATCAGGAGGTGGAAAGAAGAGAGAAGCTTGGTGAAATTACCAGGGAAGCAGTATTGAGCAAACTGATGGAGCTGCAGGCTCACAAGTCCCTGGGTCCTGCTGGGCTTCATCCTACGTTCTTAAAAGAGGTGGTTAATGAGGTAGTAGATGCGTTGGTGTTAATTTTTCAAAATTCGCTAGATTCTGGAAAGGTTCCATCAGACTGGAAAATAGCAAATATAACCCTTCTATTCAAGAAGTGGGAGAGGCAGAAAATGGGTAACTATAGGCCAGTTAGCTTGACGTCTGTCGTGTTGAAAGTGTTAGAATCGATCATTAAGGAGGCTATAGCTGGGCTCTTAGAAAAACTCATGGTAATCGCGAATAGTCAGCATGGCTTTGTGAAAGGGAGATCATGTTTAACCAATTTATTGGAGTTCTTTGAAAGAGTAACATGTGCCGTGGATAAAGGGGAGCCCATTGACGTACTGTACTTGGATTTCCAGAAGGCATTTGACAATAAAGCCTGGCTACTCGACCCAAACCCGACCAAACCCGACTACATGTGTCAGTTTTGGGGGGTGGTTGGGTCTGTATTTTGCATCCAGCTTTCAGGCTCGGGTCGGGTCGGGTCGGGATAGACTCTACTGTTAAGTTTTGTATTGTTTTTGTTTTAGTCTGTGATTTTTATATGTTTCAATAATATGTTTGTTATTTTCGGGTCAGGTCGACATTTTAAAAAAAAGGACGCGGGCCCGGGTCGGGTTCGGGTTGGCTGTTGTTGGGTTGGGCCCGGGTCTCATTTTAATTTTATACCCGAGCCAGGCTTTATTTGACAAGGTGCCACAAAAAAGGTTACTGCGCAAAGTAAGAGCTGATGGTGTTGTGGGTAACATATTAGCATGGCTAGAAGATTGGCTGGCTGGCTGAAAACAGAAAGTATGCATAAATGGGTCCTTTTCTGATTGGCAGGATGTGATGACTGGAGTCCTGCAGGGGTCTGTGCTAGGGCCTCAACTTTTTACAATTTATATCAATGACTTAAATAAAGGGAGCGATGACATGGGAGCTAAATTTTCAGATGACACAAAGATGGGTGGGAAAGTATGTTGTGAAGTGGACATAAGGAGCTTGCAAACTAATATCGATAGATTGAATGAACGGGCAAAAATCTGGCAGATGGAGTATAATATGGGAAAATGTGAAGTTGTTCACTTTGGCAGGAAAAATAAAAAAGCTAAGTACTACTTAAACAGAGAACGACTGCAGAACACTGAGGTGCAGAGGGATCTAGGTGTTCTATTGCATGAGTCACAAAAAGTTATTATACAGGTACAGCTAGTAATAAAGAAGGCTAATGGAATGCTGTCCTTTATTAGGAGAGGAATTGAAAATAAAAGTAAGGATGTTATGCTTCAGTTATACAGAGCATTGGTGAGACCACATCTCAAATACTGTGTGCAGTTTTGGTCTCCTTATTTAAGGAAGGATGTGAATGTGTTGGAGGCGGTTCAGAGGAGGTTTACTAGATTGATACCTGGAATGAGCAGATTGTCTGGTGAGGAAAGGTTGGAAAGACTGGGTTTGTATTCACTGGAGTTTAGAAGGGTGAGGGGAGACTTGATTGAGTGTAGGCAAGGGAATGAAAGGTTATCAGGGGTCAATGTGAGTGTGGAATTTGAGACACAAACAGATGAGCCATGAACTTATTGAATGCGGAGCAGACTTGAGAGGCCAAATGGCCTACTTCTGCTCTTAAAACATATGTTCATATGTTTGTATATTCATATGATATCACGTGGAGTGAATCAGATTGGCTGAAGACTTGCAACTGTGGTCAATCTGTTGCTTATGGAGGGCCCCCAGTATCAAAGGCTGCACCTTAAGTAACATCACACACACCCTCCCCACCTCAGCACCCACCCCCCAATCATCAGGGCCTGCTAGTCTGGATCCGGTGACCCTGGCTCACTCACCACTGGTCCCAGGCTCCTGCACTGGGCCTGGTCTCAGGCCTCCTGTAGTACTGGCAGTGGCCACTGCTGCCAGGTGATGCTGCTGATACTACTGAGCTGCAGGCCCTCTGATAGGCCATCAGCTCTTGGACACAGGATCCCTGTCCTGAAAGGGATGGGCACTTAAGTGCCTGAGTGCTGTTGAATCACACCAGGGGTGGCTCCAAAATGCCGAGGCGGGGTTCCCCTCGTCTTTTCAGCTTCGCAACAGGAGCCCCACTGGCACAACTAAATCCAGCCCGTCAACTCTGTTTCCCTTTTCCTGGACACTCCTGTTGAATACATTTTCTGTTTTTTATTTTAGCAGCCTTCTGCAATGATAACTCTCCAGAGAGCACTGCAATTATTTTCTCAACATTTTTCAAAATTAACTCAAATTAATTTATGAAACAAATGCCAGAAACAAGGTAAATGAGGAAATTCAGCAGGCTGAGGAAAAATAAGTTACTAGTATACTGACCTTACATAATTTGCTCCCAATTTGGGACAGCTAGTTTATGGACTCAATGCCATTGTTCACTTTTCAATGGAAAGTTGAGTCATGTGCCTTTAAATGCCTCTTGTATAACCTTATTAGAAGCAGCCTATTTTCAGGTTGTCATGCTTCTTTTCCAACCTAATTGACCTGACTCCTTGCTCTGATACTATTTTAAATGTCTCCGCTGAGTTACATTCCTATTCTTGACTGATGAGCCTCCAGCTCAGTCAAGTCTGCCCTTTGTTTCTTTTATGTCTTGAATTAAAGCCTTGAGTTTTTCTTTATGCTCATTAACTGATTGATTGATTCAAGATTTAATGTGAGTAATCTCTTGCATCAGTGCTCCTGGTCATGGGTTTGGAGGAGGGGTGGATGAGGGGATGTAATCTCTATATTGGGTGTGGTGGTGGAGGTTATGCTATAGTTGTGTAAAGCTCTGGTTAGACCCAATTTAGAACATTGTTCAGTTCTGAGCGCTGCACTTCGGGTAGGATAAATTGGCCTTGGAGTGGGTGCAGCGCAGATTCACAAATAATGATACCAGAGCTAAAAATGTCAAAATATGAGAACAGGTGCATAGACAAGGCTTGTATTCCCTTGAGTGTAGTAGATTGGAGGGTGATATGTTTGAGGTATTTAAGATGGCTAAAGAATAGGATAAATAGAGAAAAACTATTTCCTTTTGTGAGGAAGTGCAAATCAAGTGGGCATAGCCTTAAAATTAGAGGTAGGCCATTCAGGGGTGATATCAGGAAGCACTTCTTCACAGTAAAGTGGTCGTATTCTGAACCCCTCTCCCCAAGAAGCTGTTGAAGCTAGGTCAGTTGAAAATTTCAAAACTTGAGATTGATAAAGTTTTGATAGGCGAGGGTATTAAGAGATACGGAATTGAGGTTGGTGAATGTTGATAATATCTAGATCAGCCTTGATCTAATTGAATGGTGGGACAAGCTCGAGGGACTGACTGGCATGCTCTCTTGCTGATGAAGGTGGGTAGTGGCAGAACAACTTTCTGGGTTGTAACCTGCAATTTTAAGATCCCAAATCTTTTGAAAAGTTTGTAAAAAGAACATGGTAGGTTAAAGAACTAAGAGAATGATTACAGCTGTAGCAAAAGGTGGAATTTGAATTTAATTAATAAATCTGGAATTAAAAAGCTAGTCTAATGATGGCCATGAAACCATTGTCGATTGTTGTAAAAACCCATCTGGTTCACTAATGTCCATTAGGGAAGGAAATCTGATGTCCTTACCTGGTCTGGCCTACATGTGACTCAAGACCCACAGCAATGTGGTTAACTCTTACATACCCTCTGAAATGGCCTAGCAAGCCACTCAGTTGTACCTAACCGCGACGAAGTCAATAAAAAGGCATGAAACCGGACGGATCACCCGGCATGGACCTAGGCACCGGAAACGACAACGGCAAACCCAGCCCTGTCAACCCTGCAAAGTCCTCCTTACTAACATCTGGGGGCTTGTGCCAAAGTTGGGAGAGCTGTCCCACAGACTAGTCAAGCAATAGCCTGATATAGTCATACTCACGGAATCATATCTTACAGACATGTCCCTGACACTGCCATCACCATCCCCGGGTATGTCCTGTCCCACCGGCAGGACAGATCCACCAGAGGTGGTGGCACAGTGGTATACAGTAGGGAGGAAGTTGCCCTGGGAGTACTCAACATCGACTCCGGACCCCATTAAGTCTCATGGCATCAGGTCAAACATGGGCAAGGTAACCTCCTACTGATTACATCCTACCGCCCTCCCTCAGCTGATGACTCAGTACTCCTCCATGTTGAACACCACTTGGAGGAAGCACTGAGGGTGGCAAGGGCACAAAATGTACTCTGGGTGGGGGACTTCAATGTCCATCACCGAGTGGCTCGGTAGCACCACTACTGAACGAGCTGGCTGAGTCCGAAAGGACATAGCTGCTAGACTGGGTATGCGGCAGGTGGTGGGAAAAACTAGGGAAAAACATACTTGACCTCGTCCTAACCAATCTGCCTGCCGCAGATGCTTCTGTCCATGACTGTATTGGTAGGAGTGACCATCGCACAGTCCTTGTGGAGATGAAGTCCCGCCTTCACATTGAGGAAACCGTCCATCGTGTTGTGTGGCACTATCACCGTGCTAAATGGGATAGATTTCAAACAGATCTAGCAATGCAAAACTGGGCATCCATGAGGCGCTGTGGGCCATTAGCAGCAGCAGAATTATACTCAACCACAGTCTGTAACCTCATGGCATGGCATATACCCCACTCTACCATTACCATCAAGCCAGGAGACCAACCCTGGTTCAATGAAGAGTGCAGGAGGGCATGCCAGGAGTAGCACCAGGCATACCTCAAAATGAGGTGTCAACCTGGTTAAGCTACAACACAGGACTATCTGCATGCCAAACTGCATAAGCAACATGCGATAGACAGAGCGAAGCGATCGCATAACCAACGGATTAGATCTAAACTCTGCAGTCATGCCACATCCAGCCGTGAATGGTGGTGGACAATTAAACAACTAACTGGAGGAGATGGCTCCACAAATATCCCCATCCTCAATGATGGGGGTGCCCAGCACATCAGTGCGAAAGATAAGGCTGAAGCATTTGCAACAATCTTCAGCCAGAAGTGCCTCCTCCTGAAGTCCGCAGCATCACAGATGCCAGACTTCAGCCAATTCGATTCACTCTGCGTGATATCAAGAAACGAATGAAGGTACTGGATACTGCAAAAGCTATGGGCCCTGACAATATTCCGGCAATAGTAATGAAGACCTATGCTCCAGAACTTGCCACGCCCCTCGCCAAGCTGTTCCAGTACAGCTACAACACTGGCATCTACCCTGCAATGTGGAAAATTGCCCAGGTATGTCCTGTGCACAAAAAGCAGGACAAGTCCAACCTGGCTAATTACCGCTCCATCAGCCTACTCTTAATCATCAGTAAAGTGATGGAAGTTGTCATCAACAGTGCCATCAAGCGGCACTTGCTTAGCAATAAAATGCTCAGTGACGCTCAGTTGGGTTCCGCCAGGGTCACTCAGCTCCTGACCTCATTACAGCCTTGGTTCAAACATGGACAAAAGAGCTGAACTCAAGAGGTGAGGTGACAGTGACTGCCCTTGACATCAAGGCAACATTTGACCGGGTATGGCATCAAGGAGCCCTAGCAAAACTGAGGTCAATGGGAATCAGGGGAAAAATCCTCCGCTGGCTAGAGTCATACCTAGCACAAAGCAAGATGGTTGTGGTTGTTGGAAGTCAACCATCTGAGCTCCAGGACATCACTGCAGGAGTTCCTCAGGGTAGTGTCCTAGGCCCAAACATCTTCAGCTGCTGATGAGTGGCAAGTAACATTCGCACCACACAGGTGCCAGGCAATGGCCATCTCCAACAAGAGAGAATCTAACCATCTCCCCTTGACATTCAACGGCATTACCATCGCTGAATCCCCCACTATCAACATCCTAGGGGCTACCATTGACCAGAAACTGAACTGGAGTAGCCATATAAATACCGTGGCTGCAAGAGCAGGTCAGAGGCTAGGAATCCTGAGGCGAGTAACTCACCTCCTGATTCCCCAAAGCCTGTCCACCATCTGCAAGGCACAAGTCAGGAGTGTGATGGAATACTCTCCACTTGCCTGGATGGGTGCAGCTCCAACAACACTCAAGAAGCTCGAAAACATCCAGGACAAAGCAGCCCGTTTGATTGGCACTCCATCTACAAACATTCACTCCCTCCACCACCAACACACAGTGGCAGCAGTGTGTACCATCTACAAGGTGCACTGCAGCAATGCACGAAGGCGCCTTAGACAGTACCTTCCAAACCCGCAACCTCTATCAACTAGAAGGACAACGGCAGCAAATACATGGGAACACCACCACCTGCAAGTTTCCCTTCAAGTCACACACCATCCTGACTTGGAACTATATCGCCGTTCCTTCACTGTCGCTGGGTCAAAATCCTGGAACTCCCTTCCTAACAGCACTGTGGGTATACCTACCCCAAATGGACTGCAGCGGTTCAAGAAGGCAGCTCACCACCACCTTCTCAAGGGCAATTAGGGATGGGCAATAAATGCTGTCCTGGCCAGTGATGCCCACATCCCATGAATGAATCAAAAAAAAGTCAGAAAAGCTGCAGGTTGAGGTCTGCAACCCAAAGCCTTAGCAAGGTGAGTTCACCAGCATGGAGAAATGATTGCAAATAATGGGACTGAATTTTCAGAGTCTCCCGCAGATGGGAACGGAGGCGGGAACTCTGAAAATACCAGCGCTGTCAATTTCAAGGTGCCGATCTTGGCACTGGCAATAATCATCAGCGCGGGAGGAAGGTGGCACAGGAATCCTACTTTCCTCCAAATATTGGTCAATTAAGACCATTTAACAGCTTGTTAAGAGCTTGTAAGGGTTTGAAATTCTAATTTTTAAAGCAGCACATGGGGAACACACACCTTCTGAAACAGATCAGCTGAGGGGAGGTGGGCATAGAGCAGGGAGGCAGTCATGGCTGCCTGAGGGCATCACACTGGTTCCATAAGAGGGTCAGTGGGGCAAACGGAAACTCAGTACCCTTGGCACTGCACAGATGGCAAGGAGAGTGGGCACTCAGCGCCTGACATTGAACGGGTCAGTACCACCCCCTTGCATTGCAAGGGCACAGGAGAAGGGGTAAAAACTGGCAATGACAGTGTTGGGCAGCCCCTTTCCCAGAAGGAAAGCTGCAGCTGGCAAAGGGGGCCCAGTGACAATGAGGGCCAACACCCCTCCCAATCCTGAGGCAGAACACCAGAAAAGAGGGGCAGGAAGGACACAGGCCGTACCCTCAGCACAGGAGCTACTGCCGAAGACAGAGCTATCTAGTGTTATGACCGAGGCGGGAGGAGTGCACTTTCTTTCTCTTGTTCCACTTCTCCACAGGTCAGAACATATATTTAAATGTTTACCCAGTTACCGATAGAAACAATTATACTCTATTTTTATTTTAAATTAAAATCCACCAACCAGTTTTCTTTAATTAACAACAAAAGTACTAATTTATTATGAAACAAGACTTAGTCAATAAAGATGCAAACCTTTAACACACAGTTTGAAATATAACAGTAAATATATATCTACATATTTCCCTTCTAATAACCAACACATACATGCATGCACATACACACACACACACTAGTTAAAGGAAAAATAAAGATGTTTTGGCCAAAGTACTGATCAATTTTTGAAGAAAAATGATAAGATATGTTATGTTCCAGATGGCATACAGTCTGGCATCTAAGTATACGTAGACGGATCACTGGGATCTTTTCAGAAGCAATTCCTCCAGATGTCATGAGGAAGTCTACCAGAAGCTTCTCAGGAAAAATGCTCTCTATTTCTTACACTTGATTCTCAGGGTTTCTCAAAGAGGTGGAGAAAAGATGAACTGGTATTCTCTTTTAACAGGCTGACCTCCAACTGACTCAAAACAGTATTCAAAAATGAAACCCACTCTGACCACCATAAATCTTGACATGTCACTTCTCTGTAAACAACTCCCATTGTCAGAAGGCACCTTCTGTTTACTTAGCAGAAGGCATGTGACATCCAGTAAATGTTGTTTTTAAACAGAGTCCTTCCAGTGACCCTTTTAAAAAAAAACAAAGTCTAGCCTCTATGGAATCACTTCAGTCTCAAATGAATCCATCTCCACAATTCTAAACCTCGAGTCCTCAAAAAAATATTTTAAAAACTAGAAGCACTTACATTGCACGAGAGATGACCGAGTCCCTGTGCTGCAGAAGACTTAAACTCTCCAGGGAGGTGGTCACGGACATCTGTGACCTTATTGCCAAAGACTTTGCACCCCGTAGCACTAGTCACCATACTCTGCCAGTAGCTATCAAAGTCACTGTGGCCTTGAACCTCTTTATTGCTGAATCCAAAGAACAAAGAACAGTACAGCACAGGAACAGGCCATTAGGCCCTCCAAGCCTGCGCTGATCTTGATGCCTGCCGAAACTAACATCTTCTGCACTTCCGGGGCCCATATCCCTCTATTCCCTTCCTATTCATGTATCCTTCCAAGGATCTGCTGTGGATCTCAGTGGCATCTTGCAAACGGCAGCACACCACTGCATCTCGCAGGGTACTGATGCCCTTTTTGTCAGAGCTGGATCGTGTATTCATTTCATGACAGATGTGGCCTTCCAGGCATTGAGTGCATTCAGTTTTGCCTCCATCGCTGGATTCCCCCAGGTTCAGGGCATCATTGATTGCATGCATGTGGCCAACAATGTACCCAGCAACCAACCAGTGAGATTCATCAGCACTCCCTCAACATCCAACTGGTCTATGACCACAAAAAGAGCTTCCTCCATGTGTGCGTTCACTATTCTGGCAGTTGCCATGGCTCCTTCATCCTCCATCAGTCCACGCTCCCACAGATCTTCACTCCAAACCACAAGGATGTCACTTGAAGACCTGGCTACTGACCCCTCTACGGGAGCCCCAAAAAGAGGCACAGGGGCTCTACAACCAATGCCACCTGCTCACTAGGGCCATTGAGCAGGCCATCGGGCTTCTGAAGATGTGGTTCCACTGCCTCCAATGCCCTCCTGCAGGGTCTCTGTCATTGCGGTGGTTTGCTGCATTCTGCATAATGTGGCCTTCCAGAGAGGTGTGGACCTCGAGGATGGTGAGACCCTGGAAGGAGACAGCTCATTGAGAGAGGAGGAGGAAATGAAGCCAGAGGAAGGTGGCATAAAGCAGAGAGGTGCCCCTGCTGCACAAAGAGGTGGCCGGACATGGCTCAAGCCACAAAGGGCTTGCGAGGATGTCATGCATGTCAGAGATCTTCTTCAGAGAACTTTCAACTGATCCCTTCTGACCCAGGTTGAGGGACATGGCATAGAATTGAATCTGAGATACCTGGACTAACACATGCATTGAAGACGCAATTTGGAACATCTAATCACTGACCGGCAATGAACGAAGCAAATCTGCCCAGTGGAGGATCCTGTTATGTCTTTCACCAACTCAAACCACTTTTCCTGTCATGGCAACAATCAAAGGACTCCCAAATGTTTCATTATTTATGAAGTGTGCAAAGAGCAAAACAGCTGGTGGAGATGGTAGAAAGACATCACAGTGATCCAGTTAGTGCTCTGTGCTCGTTCAGTCCTATGCAGTGCTCCCCTAATGGCCTCAGAGGCGGTGGAGGAAGCTTGCTCATTTGATTCGGTTTGCAGCTGAGCTGCAAGTGGCTGTCATCCTCAGCTTGGAGGTACTGCACAGATGGTCCCTCAATTGGAGGGATCAAGGAAACTGAGGATGATGAAGGAACCCACATCCTCCTCTATGACATGCCTGGCAGATGACACCAGCTGAGGTGCAACTGGCATCCCCTCCAAGGATCTCTACGCCACCAGCGCCACTGACTGGTTCATGCTACCCAGTGTCTGTCCTCCATCCTCTGAGGTGAACTGACCACAGCTCCCTCCACCTCTGGAAACTCCACCTGCATGCCCATGCCGTGATCATCACCCTGTACACACACACGAGGACCCACTGAGGTAAGACTATCTGCACTGGTGGATGGTGCCTTTGTAAGGTGTGATGGTGCTTCTTCTTCTCCCTCGTGTAGCTCACGTCCTGCAGAGGTAGAGGGAAAGGGTGCCCTGGGTTGGACATCTGTATCCGTGACAGACACTAGAAGTGATGATGAGAGCCAATCTAGCAGAGTGGAAACCTCTGCAGTCCTAATACTAACTGATGTTACTCAGTGCCCGATACACTATCGGACAGGATTGAGTGCTCTTCAGCCTCTTAATGGCCACTTTGCCCTCTGAAATCACCAGGTGCACCAGGGCTGCAGTATTGCCAGGCCCCAATCTCTCCTCTGCCACTATTCTGGCTATGTCCAGGCCGCCTCCTCCAATAGATTATTGGAAAGAGGAAGGGCACACATCTGCCCATCTGGCCGTCTCTCGCAGTGTGTATGCATTTCTCCTGCAAGGACAAAAGAGTCTGAGATAAGGCACCGCTGTCCGCTGTCTCCATTGTCATCTGCCCCCATCCATTCGGAGCTGTGTGTCACATTAGTATCAGGTCTTTAGCAGACTGTGGCTGTGAGCCATTTTCAGGGGTCAGTAAGTGGCCTGGTCTCACACCCCTCCCATGTTCAGGAGCAGCATGCTCCCGAAGGCTCCTCAGGTACTGTGGCTGCTGGAGGGTGCCAGCCATAAGACCTGTCTAGAGAGTTGGGGGTCGCTCATACCTTGCCAGAACATATGACATTGTAAAATCTTTTCCGATATTGGATCCAGGATCTCAGTGTCTCACTTCTGCCACTCACGGTGGCAGGAATCTGGAGTCAGGCCTGCTTGGTCACAGCTGGTGGCTTCCTCCGGTCACCGTCTGGGAAAAGGGCCTTCCTCCTCTCCCTCATGACCTCCAACATGGCATTGAGGTCCGCATCAATGAAGCGAGGGGCAGCCGTGTCCCGGATGCCAGGCCTACAGCTCTCCTGCATCATCTCACCTCCTCTTGGATCAGTCGAAGGCTTTAGCATGATGCACAGTTTCCTTCAGGACAGCCAGCAGCCTCAGTAATGGCTGCACTGTGGAGTCTAAATGAATCGCACACTTGTTTTTACTCACATCCATTCCTGCCCATACTGGCTGTAACTGAACAGGAAACCCGTCTCCTTATCAATTAAGGGCTTCCCCACATGAAAATCAGGACTATAATCAGTTTCCCCCTGGAGTCAGGTTTCTGACTCAAAAACAGACCCGGGTCCTATTTCCTGCCTCTATGGCGAAAATTCAGCCCAATCTCCTTGACATCAAATTATTGGCTCTTTTTAAAAAATTGGTACATTTTGTAATTAAAGTTCTGTGTGCAAATGTTTTCATTCTTTATTAAAGTAAACATTGACAAAAAATCTTCAGGAAACTCAACAATGTGTTGAACTTCACAAGTGTCAGTAAAAAGTACAAACAATACTGTGAACACAAAAAATGGCACAAGTTAGCATGGGTAATTATACAGCAAAACTGAAAACTGTTAATGCAGGAAATAGGAGATTTAAGCAAAAATCCCGCGAATATACAGCTGGTTGACTATCAGCTGGTAAGAAGAATGACAGGTGTGTCAGTCGACACTGAGATTTATGAATTGATTTCAAGACAGTTACAAACTGGAGTGATTAAAAATTCTTAGTACTTGAGGCTCGATTTTAACCCTGACTGCTCAGCAGAAACAGGTTAAAATGGCGGTTGGGCAATTCCTATTGTATGCCCATATGCTGTCATTGTAAGCTGCTGTTTCTAGTTGTGGAAAAGGTGCCTGTCATAGGCTTCAGTAAAATGCAAAGTCACTCTCCGATGACTTTATTTGGTGGAATTTTAATTCAAAATCGTCAGAGACTTGCCCAGTGGCAGGAATGGTGTGTCCCGAGCTCCTGAAGCTATATACAAACAGACACTTTGTGACAACTCACTGAATCAGAGGATCTTTTTGCTGGCTGGTTTGCCAGGAAAGCTTTGTAAATTTTCAAGCTTGCAGATTATGTCTTCCGCCCAATTCTTTGTCTTGTCACCACTAAGTTTTCTTTGCGTATCATGGGTGCTTTTCTTGCTATTTTCTTCTGGATGGTGGGACAAGAGGAGCAGCCTCAGCAATCAGCAACAGCAGCTGGCTCAAACAGATGACAGCAGGTGAGGGGGCTGCTCAAAAGGGGCCATGCCCAGAATACAGGGTTTACAGGTCAAGTGTTTGCTATGTAGTGCTTCGGGGTTTTGTACTTTTCCAGGCAGGCCGTCATACCTCTGCAATCTCATGCAACAGAATTGGCATTCCGTTGGAAGCAGCAAGCATCCCTCATATTTAAGTGGATCATCAACCAGTCTCAGATTAGCTGCTGATTGATTTCTACTGTCTGCTGCTGAGTTAGTGGAAGTGTTTGGTGGTTTGCACTGCCATTTAAAATTGGTGAAGTCTACAGGGAGTGGTGTGGCACAGGGTGAAGGCTTTGGTTCTGACTGCAAGGATTCTGCTCAGACCACTTGCACCCAGACACGGGTGCTGTAGTTTCCATCCCAATTGACCTGTAGGATGACAGGGAGAATGTGCAGAGGTCACACAGAGGAAGACAAGCTACTCAAAAGGGAGGAGGAGGAGGAGGAGGTGGGGAGAGGAGCTTACAGGAGGTGGACATATCCACCCTGGATCTTCAGGGAGCAATTCTCCTACCTCAGTGAGGAACAGAATGTGTGACATCTCTGCTTCACTAAGGAAGTGCTCACTGAAATCTGCCAGCTGTTGCAGGCAGACCTGCAGCCTCACAGTAGGGCATGGATGGCATTGCCAGTGGCTGGAAAGGTGACTGCGGCCATGAGCATTTTCAGGTCTGGATCTTTCCAGGCTGGAGCAGAGGATATTTCACAGTTCACCATCTACTATTGTAGAACAGAGGTGACGGAAGCACTGTCTGGAAAGAGAAGGGAATACATTGCCTCCTTTTTTTCCAGAGAGAAGGAGGCAGAGCATGCATGTGGCTTCACCGGGATAGTGGGCTTCCCCATAGTGCAGGGTGCCATTGACTGCCCACATGTTGCTTTGCGGGCACATTTAATTTCAGAGATGCACCACACCCACAAAGGGTTAAATTTCCTCAATATGCAGCTGGTGTGTGACCATACTCAGCAAATCGTGCAGGTGAATGCTTGGTACATGGCAGAGCATGTGTCACGATTCGTCGTGGTCTGCTGCATTCTACATTACCTCGCCAACATGAGGGCACAGCCCTTTTCACCAGGTGAATGCTGAGCAGCTGAGGAGGAAGAGGAGGGGTGAAGGAGAAGGGGAAGGAAGGGAGAGGGCAAACAACACATCCCCTTTCTGGTCAGGCTGTGCATGATTGGCTCATCCAGTTGTAGTACCAGTGAACTCAATCCCAATTACCCATTCTACAACATTCCCACACTTCCCCATCCTTCTATTATGGGCCATCACAGAGTCCTCTTGGCCAAGTTACTGAAGTAAAAGCCACCACAAAATAAACATTCCACATTAACTTTATCAAAGAAACCATTCAATTTTGCACACAGAAATGAACTGTTCACCCTTCTGCATTCCCTTAGTGCCAGTCTTCCATGTGTCTTTGCCTGCACTAGTTTGGCTGCAGGGCCTCCTGACTCCCTGTGGATGGAGGATCCTGTCCACCATCTGCACCAGGGCCTCCGCTGCTGCATTGAAGAACCTAGGCACTTGTTCTCTATTACATTGTGCTTTTCTGGGTCAGGCTGACTTCTGGAATGACATCCAGAACCTGCTCCAGCCAAAATGCACCCAAACTTTAAAAGGCGCAGACTAGCTTGAACTTGTGCTAGCCTCTTAGGATTTTGCAACCGCTGCTCAGTTTGCCTGCTTGCCTGCATTGGAAGCAATGGGTGTGGGTTAATCACACATCACAAGAACATAGGAAAAAGGAGGTGGAGTAGGCCATTTGGCCCTTTGAGCCTGCTCTGCCATTCAATAAGATCTTCTACCTCAACTCCACATTTCCACACTATTGATATATCCCTTAATTCCATTCATACCCAAAAATCTATCGACCTCTGAATATACACAACAACTGAGCATCCAGAGCTCTCTGGGATCAAGAATTCCAAAGATCCACAGCCCTTTGAGAGAAGAAATTTCTCCTTATTTCAGTCCTAAATGGTTGACCACTTATTCTGAGACTGTGACTCCGTGTTCTAGATTGCCCAGCCAGGGAAATATTTTCTCAGCATCTACCCTGTCAAACCCCTTAAGAATTTTATAAGTTTCATCATGTCAGCTGTGCCCGTTTCCAAGTCTAAAAAAAATTTGCCCCCAATCTCAGTTGGGCAGAAGGAAATTCCACAGTACAGGTAAGTGTATTTAGGGAAGCAAGAAGATGTCAGAAAAGAAAACAAATAGATGAGGCATATTTTTTAAGACATCTGGAGTTTTGCCAAGTGATTTGTGAAACATTTTTTTCTTTACAGGTGTTTTTTATGGCAGTTTCGGGGCAGGTGATATGTTACAGCTGAGGGAGCTAGTGGGCACCAATGTGATCCACAGCAACCACGTCTGCAGTAAGTGTCTGCAGATCAAGGGACTTCAGCTCAGAGTTGATGAGCTGGAGTCTGAGGTTCTGACACCGCGATGCATCAGGGAGCAGGAAAGTTACCTTGATAATTTGTTCCAGGAGGCCGTCACACATCTTAGGCTAGGTACTTCAGATTCAGGAATAGGAGGGTGTGACTACGAGAGAGGCAGATATGGGGATCCAGAAGGTAGCAATGGAGGAGCCTTAGCCCTTGCACTTGTCCGACAGGTCCAATGTTGTTACAGCTTGTGTGGATGAGAGCAGGGATTGCAGGGAGGATGAGCAAACTGACCACAGCACTGTGGTGCAGGGGGGCATTCAAGTGGGAGGAGTAAAAAGGAATGTAGTTGTAGTAGGGGACAGCATAGTTAGGGGGAATAGATATGGTTCTCTACAGCCAAGAGCATGAGGCCTGAAGGCTGTGTTGCCTGCCCGGTGCCAGGGTTAAGGACATCTCCTTGGGGCTGAAGAGGAACTTGGAGTAGTAGGGGAAGGATCCAGCTGTCGTGATCCATGTGGGCACCAATGACACAGGAAGGACTAAGAAAGAGGTTCTGCTGAGGAAGTATGAGCAGCTAGGGTTTAAATTAAAAAGCAGAACCACAAAATCAATCTCTGGATTACTACCTGAGCCACGAGCAAATTGGTGTCATAGGGTAAATAAGATCAGACAGTTGAATGCATGGCTCAAATCTTGGTATGAAAGAAATGGGTTTCTATTGATGGGGCACTGGCACCAGTCATGGGGAAAGAGGGAGCTGTACTGTTGGGACAGCCTTCACCTGAACCATGCTGGGACCAGTGTCCTGGCGATTCGAATAACTAGAGCTGTCGAAAAAGCTTTAAACTAAGTAGTGGGGGGTGGGTAGAGTTCAGGTGAGAGAAAATTTATAAAGTTAACGAGAAAGGCAAGGCAATAGTGCAGGGTAGAGATACAGGTAATGATAACCAGAGTGTGACAGGAAGGGACAAAGCACTCAAACATAACAGTGCACCAGCAAATAAGGTCAGAGTAGGGAAAAATAGTAAAAAGACAGGATTAAAGGCTCTTTATCTGAATGCACACAGCATTCATAACAAGAGGAATGAATTGATAGTGCAAATATAAATTAATGGGTATGATATGATCGCCATTACAGAGACATGGTTGCAAGGTGACCAAGACTGGGAACTAAATATTCAAGGGTATTTAACATTTTGGAAGGATAGGAGGAAAGGAAAAGGAGGTGGGGTAGCCTTGTTAATAAAGAATGAGATTAGTACAGTAGTGACACATGATCTTGGCTTGGAAGATCAAGATGTAGAATTAGTTTGGGTAGAGATAACAAATAGCAAAGGAAAGAAGTCACCAGTGGGAGTAATTTATAAGCCCCCTAACAGTAGCTACACAGTAGGACAGAATATAGATCAAGAAATAATGGAGGTTTGTAGGAAAGGTACTGAAACAATTGTGGGCGATTTTAATCTTCATATAGATTGAACTAATCAAATTGGCAAAGGTAGTTGGAGGATCAGTTCATAGAGTGTATTAGGGACAGCTTCCTAGAACAATGCATTCTGGAACCAACCCAGGATCAGGCAATTTTAGACCTGGTAATGTGGAATGAGACAGGATTAGTAAATGACCACATAGTAAAGGATCCTCTAGGTAAGAGTGATCATAATATGTAGAATTTCACATTCAGTTTGAGGGTAAGAAGTTTGAGTCTGAAACTAGTGTCTTAAACTTACATAAAGGCAATTACAAGGGTATGAAGACAGAGTTGGCTAAGGTAGGTAATAGGTAAGACAGTAGAGAAGCAGTGTCAGACATTTAAGGAGATATTTCATAACTCTCAACAAGGTCATATTGCATTGAGAAGGAAAGACTCGACGAGAAGGATGTACCATCTGTGGCTAACTAAGGAAGTTAAGGATGATATCAAATTGGAAAAAAAAGACATATAATGCTGCAAAGATTAGTGCTCGGCTGGAAGATAGGGAAAACTTTAGAAACAGCAGCAGGTGAGCTCAGTGGCAGCCCCTCCACCACTCTGTGATGAGACCTAAGTAAGCATATTTAAATTACCTTTCTGCATTCATTTAAATGGAATTCCTTGCGATCTTACCAGCCTTTTCCAATCTTGATCTCGACATGTGACACATGTGCCTTTACTTTCCCGTCCTTGAAAAGCTGGCGCCACCCAGGCGAGAGTCCTCGATGCCTGGAAAGGTTGGTAAGTAATGCCTTGTTCTTTTTCTTTTCCATAGCAAACTAGGACATTTGCAGTGAAGTGAAATCACCAGAAATGAGAGAGAGTTCAAACTCTGCAACCGTTTTTCGTATGTCTGCAACGGCAGGGGGAAGGGGTCTACTCTGCATTTGTCTGAAGGAATGAGGAGGGGTAGGGGTCCACTCTGCATTTGTCTATTGGCAAGGGGAGGGGGAAGGGGTCCACTCTGCATTTGTCTGAAGGAATGAGGAGGGGTAGGGGTCCACTCTGCATTTGTCTATTGGCAAGGGGAGGGGGAAGGGGTCCACCCTTCATTTGGATAAACTATTTAGTGGGGGGGAATAACTGGGAAACTGTATAGGTTGCTGTTATCGGTGGTCCAGAGCAGGCAAATGAAATGATTGGCTCGCACTTATCTCAGGTTTGTGCACAAAGCATCGTGCCATAACATACACATCATGCTGGAGCACTGCTGAAGCAGGAATTAACACTAATCTATGCCCAGATAGGGGAGAGTGACCTTCTGAAGGAACCCAAAGTGACTAGGAGCATAGAGACGGGTATGATTCACCCTATGTTCTGGGATCCCCTTGCCATGATGTGGCATCTCCGCTGGAGGCGGGCCAAAGAGGCAGGTGCATCCCACGAGAAACCTCCCAGATGCGAGCAGCAGCAGCCACCAAGTGGCAGAGTAGTCCACACACGCCAGCTATTCTGCAGGCTTCACATGACATACCTCCAGATGTCTGAGCGCTAGTGTCAGAGACGAATGTGGATGAACAGAGAGGCCGTCATACAGCTATGATCACTGCTGAATAATGACCTGCAATTAATGGGCTTTGGTGGTCACCCTATGCCTGTGGCCCTCAAAATGACTGTGGCTGTAAACTTTTACACGTGTGGATCATTCCAGGGATCAACCAGCAACATGTGTGGGGACTCAATCCACAGTGCACCACTGCATAAAGGAGGTTACTGATGCTTTGTACAGGAGGGCCAGTGACTAAGTCCGCTTCAGGACTGACCCTAAGAGTCAGGCCGAGATGGCTATTGGATTTGGGGCCATTGCAGGATTCCCACAGGTGCAGGGTGTCATTGGAACAACCAGCTGCCTATATAACCAAAAGGGCTTCCATTCCATCAATGTCCAACTAGTGTGTGACCACAGAAAGCACTTCCTGCAAGTGTGTGCCACTTTCCAGGCAGCTGCCATGACATGCTCATCCTGCGCCAGTCACAGGCTCCACTGCTGTTTGCTCCCCCACTCAACTTCAGGGGTGGCCTCTTGGGGATAAAGCCTACCCTTTAATGACATGGCTTCTGACGCCAGTGAGGAACCACAGCAATGATGCTAAAGAGAGTTACAATGTTTGCCACGGCTTCACCCGAGCTACCATAAAGCAGGCCATCGGTCTGCTGAAGATGTGCTTCTGCTGCCTCAATAGATCTGGTGGAGCCCCACAGTACGCACCAAACAAGGATGGGTTCATCGTTGTAATCTGCTGTGTTCTGCACAACATCGCAGTCCAGAGTGGGGAGGCCTTGCAGGATGAAGAGGTATGGGAGCAGGACGCATCCAGGACGATGAGGACACAGAGGGCAACCAAGAACAACCACTCATTGGAGCACAGAGAGGAGTGATGGAGGGCCCAACGTGGCGAGCAGCGAGCAAGGAAGGCAAGGCAACAAATGATAACTGAGCACTTCCACAATCCGTGAAGTTCCAGACATGTTCCTCAGAGCACAAAGCACCATCCTGCAGCACGTGTGAAGTCTTCTACCTCTGTAATGTCCATCTCTCCAGCATGAGTGGCAGCAGCTAACTGATCCATTGCCCATGTGACTTCATCCATACATAAGGACATAAGAACTAGGAGCAGGAGTAAGCAATTCAGCCCCTTGAGCCTGCTCCGCCATTCAATAAGATCATGGCTGATCTCATCTCGGCTTCAACTCCACTTTCCTGCCCGTTCTCCATAACCTTTCAACCCATTACTAATTAAAAATCTGTCTATCTCCTCCGTAAATACAGGGTCACATCATGCATATTGGCATGGCAATGATGTTATTGCTTACATTGGCAGTACTGTCAGGCTCAAAATGTAATGTAAAGACACATAATCAATCCATGGTGGCATGTGTTCTTCAGGCAATGAAGGCTGATAATTGTTGGCCAACACATTTAATTAAACTACACATGACATATTCATCTCACCCGTGAATACCCATATGTGTCAAGGTGTCTTTTAAAAACATTTGCAGGTGCTCTTTTGTGGTGTAACCTCTGTGCTGACAGTTGGACTGGAGGCAGGCTGCTGATCAGGCTGCCCCTTGGCATGGGCTGACTTCAGCGGTCGTCTTCCGCGCGCCTGAGGCCTGGGGGGCTCTGGCTATCTGAGGGCCTCCTGCACCAGTGCAGGGCTCTCCACAAGCATCACAGCTGCTGGAGCTGGGCTCACTGGTGGAGGGGCTGAGGTGCCGGTGTCCACACTTGGGTCACCATGAGAGGAACCCCCAGCTGTGGAGTGCTCTCCTCCTCCCTCTCAAGGCTCACTGGAACCTCCCTGCTCGCCGGAGAAGGACCAGAAGTGGGAACACGCTCCTTCTCTCGCTTAGCCACTGCTGTACTGTAGTCATGCCCGAGGCAAGGCTTTTCAGGTGATTGAGCATCTGTGGAATGTACCTCTCCATGAGGGTTGCCAACCTTTCCATGGAGGAAGCAATGCACTCATATGCCTGGGACATGGCAGCACTCATGGCATGAATGGACTCTCCTACCGTCCACTCATGGCTGCGCATGGCCTCTGGCATCTCCGCCAGATGTTGCCTTACCTGTCCCTGCAACTCCAGCATGCCCAATGCTGTCGACACCAGAGGCTCATCATCGCCTGGGGCTCAGCATGGGCCTGGACACAGACCATCCTCCGACTATCAGAGGACTTGCCAATCTCAGCCTCAGCCAGCTGCTCAGGTGTGTGTGTGGTGCTCTCACCAGCTTGTGACCCTGATTCTAATGCCGATCAGATATCTACTGAGGTGAAAGTATCTGTGCTGCAGAAAGGTGCAGGAGAGTTATGGGATGGTGCATCCTCTAAGTGTTGCTCGTCCTCAGAGGTGGTCCTCATTCCCTCAGTCCCTGGGGGCATTGGCGAGCGTCATCCTGAAAGATACAATGAGAAGAACAAACATTTAGGTGTTATGGTACATATGTCACAATGAGGACAGTATAGGAGATGAAATTTTGAATCATTCTGTGTTTGGCAATAATCACTCTCGTCTACTGGGACTGCAAGCTCCATGTCCAAAATGGCACATACTCCTTGTCTCCCGGCTAGCTCCAGCACCTCCTCTTCTGCCTGTGATAGCAACCTCAGGTAGGGTACCCTGCCTCCGGTCCTGGATGTCTCCCTTCTGTTGTGGGCCGTCTTCTGAAAGAACAAGGATGCAGATATTGTACATTGGCAAATGTCAACATCACGGTTGCATTAACTTGGACCCTTCATCAACAACTGGGGGATGCTTGGTCTGGCATACAGACTCACCCTGTCATGGGTCTGACATGCTCTGAGGTACTAATGAGGGAGACTTGATTCACATATGCAGCCAGTCATGTGCCATCAGTCCACCCTGATCTCCCTGTCTCTGAAATGGCAATGGCACCCTTGTGGCATACAGTGTGGGGACAAACAGATCACACCAAGCAATTTGGAAACATGCTACATAGCTTGGCTGAATGAAGGAGCTCATTCACCCTCTTACGACACTGCGCCCAGTTTCGAAGGTGACCCCATGGGTGCTCACCTCCTCTGCAGTTTCTGTCCAGGCTTGCTTGGTCAGTCAGGAGGACCTTTCCTTGCCATTGCTGGGGAAAAGGACCTCACACCGTTCCCTTGCAGCCTGGTGGAGAATATGCAGAGCGGCATCACTGAACTGTGGGGCCTCCCTCAATCGTCCATCTGCCATTGTTGAAATGATGCCCGGGGGGCTGCTTGCAGATAAAGTAATGTTTTGAAAAGCACAGTCTTTTAGCCTCAGGAACCTTATACTGAAAGAACACAGAGAGTAAATGTAGGGCTAGCAGCCTTTTAAAGATGGCACCAGCAACTGCTCCAACATCAGGTGCCGCCATTCACGGAGTCACCGAGGCCGCCCCCGCCACATGATTTGGGGGTGGACAGCCGCCATCAATATGTAAAATGGCCGCCCGCCATGTAATTGCGGTGGCGCGGAGGCACAGATCCCGTGGGGTTCACCGCCATATTCCGCACCCGCTGCTGGAATACAAAATTCAGCCCTCGGAAGGCAAACGGAATGTTGGCATTTACTGCAAGGGATTTAGAGTATAAAAGTAGGGAAGTCTTACTACATCTGTACAGGGCGTTGGTGAGACTGAACCTAGAGTATTGTGCACAGTTTTGGCCCCCTGACTTAAGAAGGGATATATTAGAAGCAGTTCAGAGAAGTATCATTCAGCTGATTCCTGGGATGAAGGTGTCTTATGAGGAAAGGTTGTGTCTATACACATTGGAGTTTAAAAGAATGAGAGGTGATCTTTTTGAAACATATAAGAACCTGAGGGGACTTGACAGGGTCGATGCTGAGAGGATGTTTCCCCTTGTGGTGGACTCTAGAACTAGGGGCACAGTTTCAAAATAATGGGTTTCCCATTTAAGATGGAGATGAGGAGGAATATCTTCTCTCAAAGGATTCTTAATCTTTGAATTTTCTTCTCCAGAGAGCAGTGGAAGCTGGGTCATGGAATATATTCAAAGCTGAGTTGGACAGATTTTTAATTGATAAGGGAGTCAAGGATTATGGGGGGTGGGGGTGCAGGCAGGAAAGTGGAGTTAAGGCCATAATCAGATCAGTGTTACAACTGAGGGGGAAGAAGTGCACTGTTTATTCTAATTTCACTTTTCCACTAGTCACAACATATATTTACATTTTTTCCCACTTACTGATATGGTCAATCATAAACTCTAATTTTATCCCAAAATAAAACACACCAACCAGGTTTCTTTAATAAACAACAAAATTATTGGATTATTATAGAACAAGTTTTAAATCAGTAATGAAGTGAAGCATAAACACACAGATTGAAATATTAAAGTTCCCTTTTTACCTTATCCCTCACACTCACAAACACACATACACCAGTTAACTGGAAACATAAAGAGATTTTTGATTTTAGAGCTCTATTACAGACAAAAAACACTTGGGCTGAATACTTGCTCATTCTTGAAGTAACAGCAGATGAGATATGTTGTGTTCCAAAACTGGCATACATACTGGTACAAGTACACATAGATGGGTCACTGGGCTCTTTTAGAACAGTTCTTTTCAGGCACTGTTAAGAATTAATTTAGCAGACCTTTCTTCAAAGACAGGCGATGAGATGAGTTGACACAGTGGACTTCTCATGGTCTTTTAGAGAGGTGCTGGAAAGCTGAACTAGGTTGTGGTCTTCTCTCCTTCTTTGGGAATTCTCTTCTCTCCTTGGAGGTTCTCTCACTTTTTATACAGTTCAACCCCAACTCAAAACAATTCAAAAGCAAACAGGAGATCAACCTTTTGACTTCCATCAATCTTGATTTGCCATTTCTTTGTAAACAACTTCTCCAGGTGTCCAAAGTTATCTGTTGTTTATTGAGCTGGAAGTCAGGTGGTTTCCCAGAAAGGCTTGCTTTCTTCACAAAACCTCTCAGTGCCCCTTTTGAAAAACATTTCCAGGAACTGTTTTTCAAAGTCAAGTGGCCTTTACATTGACCCCTTTTGAAAACCCTCAAAAAATATATTTAACAAAACACAGAGGCATTTTCTTAACATCAGCCATGATATTTTTGAATGGCCGAGCAGGCTCAAGGGTCCGAATGGCCTATTCCTGCTCCTATTTCTTACGTTATCATGATAAATGTTTAAACATTTGGCCCTCAAGAGATTTTTCATGGAATGGGACAGACTGCAGAAAATCTTTGCTATTTTTAAAACTGTTGTGGCCTTCCAGTCATAAGACTTGTGACATTTTCCATATGGCAGCTCCTCTTGTTGTAGTGCCATAAGGCATTTACAATTTTTAGCTGAATTATATATTTATTTTTTAAAACATCTTGTGGCTTTCACTAGTCTATACGAGAAAGGGGGCAAGTTAAATTTAAATTATCTGATGGGAAACTGGTGAGATCAGATCGGTTGCCAGTTTTATTCACTGCCCGATTTTACCTTCCACTTAGGGCAAGCTAGATTTTAATTTTCACTTAATAATTTAACAATTTCCAAATCATGACCTTAAGACTTCTGCAATTTACAAACCTCATTATCTTTTTGGAATAAATGGGACTGGTAAGAATGCGACAGATTTGCATTATTTCTCCTTTACTAGCATGGAGATGTGAAAATTGGAGAATTACTGCAGGGGAACATATAGGAAACTCTGCAACTTCTCGAACACAATGTGAACTTGCTGACAACTTACAGAGAAAAGTAATTAGTCAGACAATAGCAGGCTGCAAACAGCCTCCGCAAAACTTTTCATTGTGCTCCCTTCTCTGCTGCTGTCTGTCCTTTGTCACTCTTCTATTGAGATTTTTCTGTATACAGTGCGACCTTCGCTGCTTTGGTTTTCTGCATGCTGTTTTTCACAGTGCAGAACCCATTCCATCAGCTTTCTGAAATGATGATCTTCAGCTATGCCACATGGGTTTGCAGTGTACTGGTTGTATCGGGGTACTGAAGTGTAGTGGTTATATTAGTATTTCAGAAGTCTAGATTAATAACCCATGAGAAGGTGAGTTCAAATCCCACCATGGCAATTTGATAATTTTACATTTAATTAAAGAAAAATCTGGAAATAAAAAGCTGGTATCAGGAAAAATATCTATGAAGCTGTCAGTTTATCATGAAAACCCAATTGGCTCACTGATGTCCTTTGGGGAAGGAAGCCTGCCATCTTTACCTGGTCTGGCCTATGTGTGACTCCAACCCACACCAAAGTCGTTGACAGTTAATTACCTTCTGAAGTGACCAAGCATGCCACTCAGTTGTATCAAATCACTTGCTCAGGGCATATAGGGATGGACAATAAATGCCAGCCTTGCCATTGACACCCACATTCTGAGAATTAATTTTTAAAAATCAACCTAATTATTGCTGTCTTCTCACTCTAACATGTTCCATCACTGCACACAGGACAATCTTTATTACTGCAGCATTGACCACTCCTTTCTCCTAACTGAGGAAAGTAAAGCGTTTATTTTTAAAAGGCTAGAGTCACTGAAGGCTTTTTTAAAATATAAACATTTTGGTTGCTAAACAATATTGGTACCATTTTATTTTGGGTTACCAGGGTTACAAAGCTTCATAGCAAAGAACTCTATAGATTTTTGTGGCCTAACAATATCAATCGAATCTATACTGGAGTGTTTCTTGTCTAACTATTGGAACAATAACGGTTTACCTATGGGGAGGTACATTATTAAATCTTCAATGAGAAATACAAACTAACCAAGTTAAATATGTGAACTGCAATGTTGTAGCAGTCACAGTTTGGGCTTTCTTCATTTATATACTTGAAAAAAGCAATTTTCTAAGCAGACCTGAGTCTCCAGTGAATTGGAAGTTCTATCTTTCTGGTTGGCATGAGTGAGATAGAATAGAACCTGACTAATAATGACCACAATAGGTATACACCAGAAACCAGATGGGTTGCTCACCAAGTTTTTCTGTCCTTTCCAAAAGGCTGAGCTATCATCAAGGATTGCATTACATTCAGGTTAAAAGTAAGAATCATATTTTTTTCACAAATAAGATAAATAAGATAACAAGTAAAGGGGAAAAAAATTGCACGACAATGGGGAAACAGCTGGAGAGTGGGATGATATGGATAGTTCTTTCAAAGAGCTGGTACAGGCATGATTGGCTGAATGGGCGGAATCTTATGACCTTAGTCTGTGATGCAACGGTGGGACCATTTTCGGGTTTGGAACCTGATACTCTGTAGACTGTAGACAGTTCTGATGGACGGTCACTGACCTGAAATGTTAACTCTGCTTCTCTCTCCACAGATGCTGCCTCACCTGCTGAGTATTTCCAGTAATTTCTGTTTCTATTACTCTGTAGATTGCGCCCGGTCGTTGCTCTTTATCAAAACACACCAATTAACAAGCTGCCTGAGGCTCCCTAATCAGTTAGAGAGGGTGGGATGACGCACCCATTCTGCCAAAGAAAGGATTTCAATTAAAGGGGTCACACCATGGATCAGAAAAGTCCAACAGCATTTCGATTTTTCAGCCTGCAGCAGCCACAGGAAATGAGACAAGACCTAGGAAGGCTGCCCACCTGGTCTCTCACACTTAGCTGGAGGTCCTGCTCAAGGATTTGAAGGACCGGAGAGAAGTAAGCACTATCAAGGATTGGAGAAAGAGGACAACCTCTCCAACCAAGCAGGCGTGGATGGGAGTGGCCAAGGAAGTTAGCAGCAGGAGTGTGCTTCCTCCAAACTGGAGACAGCACACCATGAGGCTCCAGGACATCAGGAGGGCAGGAAAGGTGAGTGGCATAACACTTTCAGGTGCCAAGCCCCACACTCTGAGTTGCTCAGCATTCCCCTGCACAGCACACCTCAGGTCAGCAGCTTCTTACAGCTTCAACGTATATCTTTGAGATAAAAATGTCAAAGAAATCACAAGTCAGAAATTGCTTTCACAACATATTATTCTCTTAAAGAAGCTTGGACCTATGAAACTCTAGATTATTTCACCTGACGCCCACTGACTGTATGGTTTAAAAGGGGCCAATTTTAACCTGTTTCAGCAGCAAAGAGGACGGCAGCATTTTGAGACATGTGTCTCTTTTAAACAGAACAAAGCTGCCTGTCCCAAACAAACATCCCAATGCAACTCGCCAGATTCAGGCTGGTGCAATATTGGACAACCTGTTTGATGACAAGGTAAGTTTGGCAGGAGGATTGGGACAGGGATTGCGATCATGGAAAGAGGCGGAGCGCAGGATGTCAGCAGCCCAGCGTATTTTAGTGCGGTCCAGAGGAGCATTCCTGCTTCTCCTGATCACACAAAAATAATTTAAGCTTTACCTTTTTGTTGCCTCTTCAGCTCTATCACCAGTGATACTGGTCACAGATTTTACAGAACACACTCCGACCAGTTACATCCTAAAATGTCAAAACCATGGGACATAAATATAACAGAGCCACTAATAGATGCAATAATGATCTTTACTTTTTTACGAAGGGAGTGGTGAGAATATGGAACACATATTCTAACACATGGGGCTGAATTTTCCCAGCCCATTGGGGTCAGGCTGGGAGGTGGAGGGGAGCCCAATGTCTTCCCGCCACCATAGCATATTGCCAGCGTCAGGAACCTTCATGGTGTGGCCACCCATCAGGTGGCCATTTGAGCCACTGAATGGCCCAATTAAGGGCTACTTCCCATTCCCGTGGGCATTTTGCTCACATTGCTCACGTCTGCTGTCACGTGGGGAGACCGCCGGGTAAACCCTGGTGGCCTTCCAGTGGCTTCCTGGGGGGGGATGCCCTCCTTGATGTGCCACTGGCACACCACACCCCTCTCCCACATTCTGCCTGGCCCCGGCCAAATCCCTAAAACCTGCCTGCTCTTCGAGGACATCTCACCATTGAAGCGCCATTATCCAGGAGCTACAGCCTCACCACTGGCCACCGCTAGTGGTAGCACTGTTGAGCTGCCAGCCATCTCATTGGGCTGGTCGCTCTAGGGCCTGTTAATTGTTGCTGCCGGTAGTGTGCTATCATAGGAGCTTGTCACCCACTGGAGTGGGGTTGGTTCCTGCTTTCGGCCCTGGAGGTGGGATTTCAGCCTCCCCCATAAAATTCAGCTCATTGGGTAGTTGGGGCAAACAGCATAGATGCACTTAATGGGAAGCTGGATAAATAAATGAGAGAGAAAGAAATAGAAGGGTATGTTGATAGGATAAGAAGATGGAAGGAGGCTGCTGTGGAGCATAAACACTGATACTGACCAATTAGGAAGAATGGCCTGTTTTGATGCTGTAGATACTATGTCACTCTAATTTGAGGCCATTATCCTCCTTCCAGGTAACACCAATTTTAGCAAGTTAAAATTGTCCCCAAAGTTCTTGATATGTATTTATGGCATCTAAATATTGAACCTTGCAGTATAATATGAAGCTGCTTTGTTTACTAAAGAGCTCTCATTACACAAAAAGACAGAGGTTAGCTGACATATGGTGATCTTCTCACATATTCGAGTCAAAGTGTGTTGCGTGACATTTGTAATAAATGCATTAATGTGTTGGGATGCATCTTCTTTGTCCTTTTTTACCAGCAATTTTAACCCATAGTTGTATATGAATAATGGTTACTTCGTCCCAAAGTTCAGTCTTATACCTCCCTTCCGTTCAGTTGTCCCTCCTATTATGTTCTTTTGGACTTTGTTGACTGTAAGTCCAAGGCCTCTGTAGAACCTATCAGAAAAGTTTCTAATTAATAATGAAGTCTTACAACCATTTTTTGTTCCTTCGAATAGTCAACACGATTTGGTAATACATGGATTCATTACATTAGAACATGTCAAACACCACTCAGAAGTTTTGATGCTGGTTTTAAGTCCTGTGAAAGTAATTCTTGTCAACAAAGTCATTGAAAAATTTGAAAAAATATCATTGATGCTCAAAATATTGATACACCCCAACATGAAACCACTTTAGCTTCTGTAAATAGTAGTGCAATGTTATAACAGATTTAATTACTGCTGTTTTGAATTGTATTTTTTGTCTCCATAACAGCAATCCCTCCAAAATAACTAATTGTATGAAGTGCTTTGGCATGTTTCTGAGAGTTGTGATAATATTTTATATAAATGCAAGACTTTCTTTTCAAATCCTTTTTCCTTGTTAAACATGCACCAGATGGTTTGGCACTGAGTACTGAAACATAATAAATAATCTGGAAATAAAACAGTTTGCTGCAATTAGGTTTCTGTTTTACAATTTTTTGTAAGTTTTATGAAAGATATCTCCATTATAAGGTAATTACAAAGATGTACATAACACACATTCTTTGCATAACTCTTGTACTGCAAATAATACCATGAATCAAACATAACTACCTCTGTGTAACTGGCATTTATAGCATGGAAGTCAAAGGAGAAAAGCTTACTTTTTGCCATTACTCCAATTTGCATATAAAAATTAGATCCAATTAGCACAATTTATGAACATGTTTGCCTGAATAAGTCACATGTATAGGCTTGAAGTTAAGGATATAGAAATGACAAACTGTGGTCTCTTTCTGGGCTGCAAACCTTGCAGTGTCATGAGAAAAAAAAATGTAAATTATTATTTGAAAAGTCCCACTGATTTTACAGCTAAATATTTTGTAACATTTTTGAAAAGTGAATGGGTGACAATTGTATTTCATAAAATGCATCTTTCCTCTCTCATTCTTGTCAAATCATGCAGCTCACCACCACCTTCTCAAGGGCAATTAGGGATGGGCAATAAATGCTGGCCTGGCCAGTGACGACCACATCCCATGAATGAATAAAACAAAAATCATTGACTGCAGTTAGACCAGATATTGGTCTCGGTTGTTAGTGTGGTCTGATCTCCTGTTCAACTTCAAGTTGTGGAATAGCCAGGACTTTCTCCAGCTCAGGAACAGGAAGACTGAAGCCATTCTGTTCAACTTACCTGTAGAAACATTTTGTCTTAGATGCCAGATTTGTTTCCCTTGCCCCTACTTGCTCAAGTTTAGCTCAATGGCAAGTCCCATTATTACCAAAACCTTCATCCAAATTTTTGTCACCTCCCAACTATATCTTGACTTTCCCATTAGGTTCCACTCATTTTTGGGTGATAATTGGACAGGCAGAGGGTGGGAAATGCCTGATTATTCCAGACCCCCGCATGCTTTAGCCAAATTTTTCATTTTAATTTCCAACAGATGTATGTAATTGAGATAGTAATGATTTAGTGACAACATTCATTCCAGTTCCCATTTTTTCCATCTCACTTATGCTGAATTCTAATTATGCCAGTATAAAACTAACATCGAGGATAGCTAAGCATTACACTGAAGGTGAAAATGAGTTCAAAGGGACAGCTTATTTAGGTATCAAAGCACTATTATTGCTTCTTTTCTTTTGTTTTTTCACCTGCTTTGCAATCCAGCTTTGTGCCATTCGGCAAGGAGCTGCAATTTATATCATTCCTCTTCTTACCGTGAGCAATAGGTTTCCCTTTAGAAATTAATTTTGCCACTTGGAAGCAGAGGAGAAGCAATGGCGGGAATCCAGGCTGCTGCGGCTCTATCACGAGCACATAGTATTTCCACACCAGAGTGCATAGATGTACTCCTACTTGCCTTTGACAAAACAACAGTACCTGCAGCGACTTGCAAAGTAACCTGTCACAAAGTTACCCTTCATGCTGCAAGCAGATCTGCAGTTCACCATTATTATTAACACCACTCTTTCAGTAACTGCTAAGAAGCTTTGGTCCTATTCCATGCATTCATTTCAGGCTGCCACTGAGATCAGCTGTAATATAAGCCGAACAGCTGTGTACAGATGTATCAAATACATCACTGTTCTCTAAAACTAGCAATTTGATCATACTCCCTACAGAGAACTGGTACCAACATGGCAGAGTATGCAATTGTGCTGAATGACAGGATTCCCCACAGATCAAAGAATAATGCATGGCACCAAAATGACCATACATAGTCATATGGATGCTACCAACAACCACCTGCAAATCAACAAAAAGGAAAGGACACTGTGAAAATGCAGCTTGTAAACAACCAAGCAACACAACTTGTATTTATATGGTGCCTTTTACTTAATAAGATGTCCCAAAGCGCTTCATAGAAGCGTTACAAAACAAAATATGACAAGAACACATAAGAACATAGGAGTGTAGATGACCAAAACTTGGGCCAGAGGTAGGTTTTAAGGAGTGTCTTAAAGGAGGAAAGTGAGGTAGAGAGGGTTGTAGTGAGTGAATTCCAGAGTTTATGGCCCAGGCAATTGAAGGCACAACCACTGATACTGGAGTGATTGAAATCAGTTCAAGAGGCCAGAATTAGAGAATTACAGACATCTCAGAGGTTGTGGGGCTGGAGGAGATTAGAGAGAAAGAGAGAGGCGAAATCATGAAGGGATTTGAAAGCAAGGCCAAGAATTTTAAAATGGAGGTGTTGCTTGACAAAGGAGCCAATGTAGGTCAGCAAGAACAGGGTGATGGGTGAACCGGACTTAGTGTAAGTGAATGCTCATTGCCTTGACAGATTTCACAGTATGTTTAGTTGAAGAAACACCACACCTCTTGCACTTAATGCAAAAAGAAAAGTCCCATGGTGGATCTGGGTAGAGCCTGGGATGATGACATTAGTGTGCTGAGCAGCACTATTATAGGATTCATTCATCCATTGGCAGCACATTGAACAAATCACAGGCAATTTGTAGTTGTACTTCAGGTGCCTGGATTAATCTAGTGTTGTCTTGTAATATAGACCACTGAGGATATCAAGGATCATGTTGGTTAGTGTTACAATCAGGTGAGAAGGGATCTAGGGGTTCCCTCTCAGCCTTTGCCTGGTTTAACTGTAAGAGGATTTAATTTTAGAAACACTGTGTTTTTAGCTCCCCCTTCAGTGAATCCTTGTTCACTGCTCCAATTGTAAGGCCAATAAATCAGACAGGTTTCCTTCGATTCAAACAAGTAAGGTAGAGGTTTATTAATCTTAAACTCTAATCTGGTTATCGACTATTTATATGCGACACGATCATGCTAGCATGCATATGTGATAAACACACACACAGATAGAGACAGAAAAAGTAGAAAGAATAGAGGGGAAAGGTTTGCAGCAATATCTGTTCATTATTTACTGTCCTTTGAGTTCAATGTGGAGTTTTTAGTTGCCGGTAAGTCCTGCTATTCATTGGGGCCCAGTTCACATTTCAACTTGTTTTAATGTAGCAGTCTTTTCTCTTTTGAGGTGTATGTGTCTTCCATGGGTCCAGTGGCTTGGGAGAAGTGAGAGAAACAGCCAGGAGAGAGGCTTGCTTGTTCTAGTTTCATTTGCAAAACTGCCTTCTGTTCCTTTGTGTGTGGCACAATTTAAAAAAATGTTGCCAGCAGGTTAGTCATGTGACTAGCTCCTTATTTGGAACAGTCTCTCCTGTGAGGTTTGTGGATTGTATTATTTTAGCAGGCCCTAGAATGTGCTTCCTTACACTTTCAGTGTCTGGTGATCAAAATCCATTTGAGTTAATTGGATCAGCAAACAGTTGATTTTCAAATCAATTGATTTTCAAACTGTTGCTGGAGTGAAGAAATGGCTCATTTGAAGATCACCAGACACTGGGCTGGAAGGACATTTGCATACTAAGAGATGCTACTTGTGCAGACAAAGAACTGTTCGCTGATCCAATTAACTCAAATGGATTTTGATCACCAGACACTGAAAGTGTAAGGAAGCACATTCTAGGGCCTGCTAAAATAATACAATCCACAAACCTCACAGGAGAGACTGTTCCAAATAAGGAGCTAGTCACATGACTAACCTGCTGGCAACATTTTTTTAAATTGTGCCACACACAAAGGAACAGAAGGCAGTTTTGCAAATGAAACTAGAACAAGCAGGCCTCTCTCCTGGCTGTTTCTCTCACTTCTCCCAAGCCATATGACAAAATTAACATGTCTCATTTTTGGCAGGTGGGGGTCTGCATGACAGTTAGCTATATGTTACATAGCCTTACTTTGTAAAGTGGCTTCATTTGAAGAACCCAGTGAAGAAAGGTCTTCATCATGTACAACAGAATCAGCAAGAAGAACAGCAGGCTGAAGAAAATGTATAGGATTACCTGTTGCTGGCTGCATATCCAATATGATACTGGGGAACATCCTTTGCCTACCATTGCTAGCCACTGCATTAGCTTTCTCTCTTGCATCAGAAAGATTCCAGCATCTTCAGACTTTTTCTGTGTGCATTGTTTCACACCGCTCCTATTCAGCAACCTGATCAAAGCCACTTCCAAACCTTGCCAAAAAAATTGCTACACCCACAGCAACTTTAATGCTACGATAATTTTATTTATGATCCACACTGTGTGTGCGTTCCTACTTCTTAATATTGTGCCAGTGGCTCTTACCCTTGATGCCAGTATGTGATATTTAAACTCAAATCCAATCTCGTGTTTAGTCTAGGTATGATATACTTGTGATGGCTGGCTGTTGTGAGGCTGAAGAGAGCCTTTTGGACTGAGGTGCCTTGCTTCTTATGGTAGCTAAGTCTCAGGGTGGTGCTTCTGGAGTTAGGACTTCTTATGCTACTGTATGAGCAATCTGGCCCTGCTTATTTTTTGCCAAATGCATGAGGGGCTGGCAGGTGGACACAAATGTGTTGTTATCCTAAGAGACACCATGTTCATCTGCATGCCTTCCTGAGGTATAACTAGTGACTGGGCATTGCCTCTGCATGACCACTAACTGTAATATTCTGATAACAGAACATATAAAAGTCTTACAATTGAAATAATGGGAGTTTATTGAACAAGTCTTGTGTCTAAGATTTCCTCTACACTCTCCACGAGGTTCTGTACAGATTACGTTACATCACTTCCTGTGATGATGTATACAGTCTGTTAACATACTTTGCCCAGTAACAGCCCAATGTCCACTATATTACATTATATTACATCTCCCCCCAAGACTCTGACTTCTATTTTCAGATTGATAATCTCTATGGCATTTTCACAAATCTGCCATAACGAGTTCTTCTTTCTTTCAAAGGGGATTGAAGTTTTGCATCTTCTAGTTCCTTCTTCTGACTCTGCAGAGCTTCAGCAGAACTGTTGGATGACTCAAGTTCTTCATTCGAGTTGTCCTCTGGGTTGATGGATGATTGCAGCATAACTGGTTCATCAAGCCTTTGAGATCATTGGTTCTCCTGTATTTGCTGCTTCTTTGGTATCATCACCAGTGACCTTCTGTTTCTTCTTATCATCCCTTGGTCAGTTTGCACAATGCATGATCGCGGATATGGTGATTGTTTGACTGCTTCTCCCGACTGATTTTGGTTTTGAACATAAACGGATTCCCCTGGTTGGATGTCGGATAAGTTTCTTGTTCTACGACCTCTGTCATAATTTTCTGATTGATTTGACAGATCTCTATCCTCTCTCTCCCTCACTTTTTCCAAGCCTTCTGCATGTGATTGTGGCTTGACTGTACTTGTGAGTGTAGGAAGTTGTGTCTTCAACCTTCTTCCCATTGGCAATTTGCATGGGGCTAAACCATTCTGAAATGGTGTTGATCGATAACTTAGAAGTGCTAGTTGAAGATTTTCAACAATGCCTTCACAGTCCATACACCTCTCCCTGATTCACCATTAGCTTGAGGGTACCTTGGCAAACTAGTGATACGGACAACATAGGAACATAGGAGCAGGAGTAGGCCATTCAGCCCATCGAGCCCGTTCCACCATTCAATACGATCATAGCTGATCATCCACTTCAATGACTTTTCCATACACTATCCCCATATTCCTTTATGTCATTGGCATTTAGAAATCTGTCAATCTCTACTTCAAACATACTCAATGACTCAACTTCCACAGCCCTCTGGAGTAGAGAATTCCAAAGATTCACAACCCTCTGAGTAAAGAGATTTCTCCTCATCTCTGTCCTAAGTGGCTTCCCCCTTATTTTGAAATTGTGTTCCCTGGTTCTAGACTTCCCAACCAGGGGAAACATCTTAGCTGCACCTACCCTGTCTATCCCTTTAAGTATTTTGTAGGTTTCAATGAGATCACCTCTCATTCTTTGAAACTCTAGAGAATACAAGCCCAGTTTTCCCAATCTCTCTTCATAGGACAGTCCCACCATCAACCGCTATTGTTCCAGCACTGTATGTTACTATGCAAATTTCTTTCCAGTCAGGGGCTTGCAATTTTAAGTTTTAATGTTCATGTGGCGAAATAATGTGTGCCTCAGACTTGGCAGTGGGGGCTTGCCTGACACTAGGGATAACTAGTCTGTCATCGTAGATCAGTAGGTAATCAACAATGCTTAGATGATTCCTCTGTTTGTAATACCATCTTAGAACAGAGTTGTGTGATATGTTCTCTGGCCAACCATTCAAGCAATATTCTCTGACTTTCGCACATACTTCATCTGTTTTCTGTGCATTCCTGATCTCATTCAGTTTCTGAGCGGTAACAGGTAAAGTTATTGCTGTCAAACCAAAAACTTCTACTTCTTCGAGGAGCAAAATGTTTCCTTTTTCTGGTCCTGCTGTTGAAATACGCTATAAAGCATCTGCTGTGATTTGTTGTTTTCTTCGAACATATTCAGTTTTCACATCAATTCTCATCAATCTTAACCAAAACCTTTGCACTCATGGAGGCAATTTCACAAGCCCTTTTGAGTTTAATAGAGTAATCAATGGTTTATGATCTGTTTAGATTTTGAATTGAAGTCCTAGGATGTAATCTAAAAACATTTCATATGCCCAAGTTTCTGCCAAATCTTCCTTTCTATTATTACGTATCTCTGCTTGGTTTCTGTTCGTGGACGGGAAGCAAAATATGCAGGTCTGCGTCTTCCATTCTCTGTACTTGAAATAGGACTACTCCCAATTCCGTAGATGATGCCTCTGCAACTATGATGATGAATAGCTCTGAGTCATAATCACCTCCGATGATACTAACGTTCCTTTGATTTTCATGAATGATTCTCGCTGGGCTGCTTTCTAACACCAAGCATTGTAATTATTCAAAAACTGTCATAATGGCTCATTGATCATGGCTAAATTGGATAGAAATTTTCTTACTTGATTTACCATTCCTAAAAACCTCTGAAGCTCTGTAACATTTTTAGTCTCTTGGAATTCCATTATCACTTTTACCTTTTGTGGATCTGCTCTAATATATTATAATCTATTATACGTCCAATAAACTTTACCATGAGTAGAAAACACATTTTTCATTCAGTGTGAGACCTTCTTCTTCCAAACTTCATGGTACTGCTCTTACTCTAGCATTGTGTTACTTTTGATTGGCTCCATGAATTAGGACATCATCCACATAGCAAATAATTCCGTCCAATCCTTCCAGAATCCTTAACATCATCCGTTGAAAGATCTCAAGTGTTATTCTAGATGGTAATCTGTTAAAATAGAATCCTCCAAGCATTGTTATAAATGTTAGAAGCTGAGGTTCTTCGTCTAAGGATCATTGCCCAAACCCACAGTTTGCATCCAGTTTGGTAAAGATTAAGCACCTCCTTAGTTTTGCCAAACTCCCATCTACTGATGACATTGGATGTATTTCTCTTTCCACTGCCTTATTCAGTTGAGTGAGGTCAACACAAATTCTAATTGAACCGTTAGGTTTCTTCACTGGGACCATACCTGAGCACCATCCTGTAGGTTTTGCCACAGGTGAAATTACTCCTTGTTTTGTCATTAATTCAATTTCTTTTTTTAACTTTTTCTAGAAGTGGATTTGGGACTTTCCTAGGTGTACACAAACTCACTGGCTCTACTTCCTTCCTTAGAATAATATGATATGCATTTTTTAACTTCCCCATCCTCTAAATAATTTTGAAAATTCGTCTCTAAAATTTCTAGGCTGGACTTGCTTACATTCGAGCTCTTCCACTCTATATATGAGCTGTAAGTCTATGCAAGACTTCCTACTTAGGAGTGAACAACTTTGATTTTTAATTACATATCAAGTCTCAGGAATGTCCTTTCCCCAGTAGCTAAATATTGACTTTAACTCTCCCATTACCTTCAACTCGATGCCTCCAGGCCCATATAATTTTTTACCTTTTAGTTTGAGAGTTGTTTTTTTCAGCCATGGTTCTCTCTCTTATAGTACTGAAACTGTTGCTTCTATGTCCAGTTTAAAATTAGTCTTGTTTCCTTCCACAAGAATTTCTGCTGTCCAGCAATTCTCACTTGTTTCCTGGATTTCACCTACAAAAGGTTTTTCCACACTTTGTACATCATGTACTTCATGAACATTTTTGTTCTGTCGGGATTTTCCTTTATTTAGATGCAGCACTGTTTTTTTACTGCAACACACTGACTGCAAGAATCCCTTCTTGTATGAAAAACACTCAGTTTCTCTGGCGGGGCTGTTTTCTCACTTGTGCCTCTCTTGGCCACACCTAGTGCAATTGGTTGCTGCTACCTCTAGATGCTCTTCCTGCCTTTCTTGTCTTTCACCTCCATTTTTTCCTTTCCTTTTCTTTCTGAGTTCAATGGAGTCTGTTACTCCCGTGATCAGACTCTCCCTGTCCCCTCGAACAATGAATCGGTTAAACCTACTAACCTTTTCTTGTCTGCTCAATGCATTAACATGAGATCATCCCTCAACTGTAGATGATCCAAAAGGGCATTGTCTAATACACTGACCACAATCCTGTCTCTAATCAGCTATTCCCATAAGCTGCTGTATTCACAATCCTCCACAGGTTTATATAAATTGTTGATAATTGAATCAATTCTCTCCTCTTTCTGCTGGGTACACTTAATAAATTTGGCATGCTCCATGATGACATTTTTCCTTACATTAAAGTAAGTCTCGAATGCCTTAATAACTTCTTCATATGTAGCTTTCTCTTCATCTATGCCTTGGGTAATGAGGATATCATCTGCACACTCCCCCCATAGCATGCCCTCCTCCTTGTTTGGCTTCTGTGCAAAACCCAATGCAGTACAATATCTTGAAAACCTCCAGACCCATTTCGGCCATGCCTAAGCTTGGTCCAGCTACTTATTTGAAGTTCTCTGGGAAAGGCAAAGATTTCTCCATCTTCTTTTATAAATTATCACTGTCACCATATAATATTCTGATAACTATTAGGCTTAGTACAGAATATGTAAGAGTCTGACAATTGAAATAATGGGAGTTTACTGAACAAGTCTTGTGTCTAAGGTTTCCTCTGCAACTCTCCACCAGGTTCTGTACAGATTACATTACATCACTTCTTGTGATGATGCACACAGTCTATTTACATCATCTGCCCAGTAACAACACAAAGTCCACCTTATTACATTATATTACATTAACCAACAGGAAAGCTTACCAATGAACCCACTGAATCAATGATACCCTGTGTGCCCTTTGTCTGCAACCAGTAACCAAGTCAATCCAAACCCGAAGAGGCAGTCCTCTGGCAGCCAAAACATGTCGGATAGCAGAAAACAAAGACTACCCTTAGAAAATCTCTTGTGAGTGGACTGCAGTGCTATTAAATGGGCTTCTGATGTTCCTGCATATACTATAAGTGGACTCCACTATACAAACTGCCATCCTAGCACATTGATATGGTCCATATAAGCCTCGGTTAGATTCACTGCAGCTTTCCTACAAAGCAATTGGTTTAGTGAGCCCAGAGGTTGAAGTCAACCATACCCCCAGGCAGAAAATAGACGGGCTGGTAGTTAAAAACAAGCAGGTCATTTACCATGCAGCTCCCGACCAATTCTGACTGTGATGCTAACCTGCTGGATTTTGCAGGCAGATGAACCACCCAGCCTAAGCAAGTTAGGACTCACAAATAGAATCATAGAATGGTGCAGTACAGAAGGAGGCCATTTAGCTCATTATGTCTGCTCCAGGTCATTTGAAGAGCAATCCAGTTGGTTCCACTCCCCCTCGCTATCCTCACACCCCTGCACTTTTTGCTCCTTCAAGTATTTTTTCCAATTCTCTTCTGAAGGCTATATCCACCACCTTACCAGGTAGTGCATTCTAAATCCTAACCACTCAATGCATAAAAAAGGTTTTTTCTCATGTTGTCTCTGGTTCTTTATCCACTTATTCTCTAGTTACTGACCCTTCTGCCATTAGAAACATTTTTTTCCTTATTTACTCTATTAAAACCATTCATATTTATGGTCGCTCCTCATTCTTCCTACTGAAATGTATCACCTCATACTTCTCTGCATTGAATTTCATCTGCCATGTGTCCGCCCATTCCATCAGTCTGTCTGTGTCCTCTTGAAATCCTCCTCACTGCTCACTGTTTACTAGACTTCCAAATTTTGTGGCATTTGCAAATTTCAAATTTGTGCCCTATACCCCCCCGGTCCGAGTCATTAATACATATCAAAAACAGCAGTGGTCCTAGTACCAAACTGTCTGATCATTAGGAAATGCCATAGTATATCTCCCTCCAGTCTGAAGAACAGCCATTCATCACATGTCTCTTTGTTTCTGTCCTTTAGCCAGTTTTCTATCCATACTACTATTGTCCCTTTCATCCCATGAGCTTCAATTTTGTTAACTAAGGTTAATATATGGTACTTTGACAAACGCTTTGTAAAAGTTCATATACACATCAACTGCACTGCCCTCATTCACCCTCTCTGCAAATTAGTGCAATTGCAATTTTAACTGGGATCTGAACAGGGAGGCTGCCATGAGAGCAACAGGTCCACAGCCATTCTGAAGAGAAAAGGAGGCCCTCAATATCTTAAACATTCTTTTGGGTCCCACAAGGACAGAGGCGGCCTCCCCTCCCACAGATTTCTCCCCCCCTACCCCGCAGACACCAATCCTGTAAAACCCTCCCAAAAACCCCTCCGCCACTTACCTGGAAAGTAGTGGGTGGTCATCAGCTACCTCATCTTCATTTGTTGGCAGCTGCTTGATGCCGCCTTCATGTCTATTTCATGAACTCCTGCTGCTTCTGCTGGGCAAAAAATCAACTTCTTATCAGAAGCCCGGTGTGAGTCCAAATCCATCCCCAGATGTCAGATCACTGGCATAACTTCATTATATTGCACTCGTGCATTGCTTTGCAATTAAATGGTCTGTATTTTTAACTGCAGCTCTTGTAAGTGTGAAATTAAAAGTCAAAATGACAACTGCCATTTGACTGTTTTTAAATTCAAATGCCATCATTATATTTGAACAGTGTTAAAGATGGTTATGTGTAGAAAAACACAAACACTTGGAGCTGAATTTTCAGGTCCCACCATGGGTGGGAACAGAGGCAGGAGGGAAATGAAAATACAAGTGCCAGCTGGCTTGCCAGTTTCCTGTTGCCATTCCTGGCACTGGCGACTTACATCAGGATGGGGGCAGGGTGGCACCGGGAATCTGCTCAATCTGGTAATGATGTCAATTAAGGTACTTAAAGAGATCATTATGAGTCAATGAACTCCTTTGCTCCACCAAGGTGAGTCCTCCATACCCACATATAAAAGCAAAATACTGCAGATGCTGGAAATCTGAAATAAAAACAAGAAATGCTGGGAATACTCAGCAGGTCTGGCAGCATCTGTGGAGACAGAAGCAGAGTTAACGTTTCAGGTCAGTGACCCTTCATCAGAACCTTCATATCCATCTCCTCTTTGGGGCCTGCATGTGGCTATGCAGCAGGGAACACTCCATGGGGAGCATGTGACCACAGAGGCATGGAAAGGGATAAGGCATCATTACATCCTGTCAGATGCATGGATGCAACTCGGTGACAGGCCATCTTCTTTCAGAGCTCACCCCCATTACATCCCCTGAGAGTAGACGTGGGGAAGAGCCATTTAGGAGACCCCATCAGGGGCGAGGAGCTGCCATGAGCATAGATGTTATGTTGTTCTTTGTGTGAGATCTTACAGTGTCCCTCTTTCTGCTTGCAGGAAAAATAGGCCCATAAGACCAGGGAAACATCGAGGACTGGCAGTGGGATCACTGAAGTGCTTCCTCTGATGTTGGCAGAGGAGGAGGCCCTGAGTTAGCGGGAGCCCAGGGCAGCCGTGCAATTGTGGATGGTGAGACTGGAGTATCCACACAAGAGTGTGAGGATTGTGTTCGTGTGTCCTCTACCACACTTCTGGAGATCCACATCACGCATAGTTTGCATGAAGAGATCTGAACAACCTAACCCACAAGTGTTTGGGTTCTCCCCTGCAGGTTGTGGTACTTTGAAGGCAAGCACAGTTGCTGGTACTGAGGGCCTGCCATCAACGAGGAGGAGGAACAGTCTGAGTCACATCATTCTCCAACACCCTCCACCAATGCAGATACTCTCACATTGGTGGGTATGCACTTGGGCATAGATTCAGGGTCACAAGCTGGTGAAAGCACCACACAATCACTCAAGCAGCTGTCGGAGGCTGTGACAGCCAAGGTCTCTGACAGTTGGAGGATTTGGGTGTCCAGGCCCATTCTGAGTCCAGGCTGATGATGACCCTCTAGTGTTGACAGCACCAAGCATGCTGGAGTTGCAGAGAGAGGTAAGGCAACATCTGACAGAACTGCCAGAGGTGATGTGCAGCTCTGAGCGGGCAATGGAGGAATCCATCCATGCCATGAGTGCTGCCATGTCTCAGGTGTGTGAGTGCATGGCTTCCTCCATCGAGAGGTTGGTGACCCTTATGGAGAGACAAGGCCCTTGGAGTCTTCTCCAGGTTCTAGTCCTTCTATGGGCAGCAGGGAAGTTCAAGTGAGCCTTGAAAGGGAGGAGGAGAGGCTGACCTCCACAGCTGGGGCTCCCTTCAGGGTTCTCCGAGTGTGGACAGTGGTTCCTGAGCCCCTCTGCCAGTGAGCCCAGCTCCAGTAGCTGCGATGACTGAGGGGGCTCCTGCACCTGTGCAGCAACTCCTCAGTCAGCTGGGGCCTTCCAGGCCTCAGGCAACCAGAAGACACCTGACAAAGTGATCCCAGGCCAAGGGACAGCCAGATTAGCAAACTGCCTCCACCTCAGCTACCAGCACAGGGGTCACACCACACAGAAGCACAGAAAAGCGTATGCAGAAGAGCACCTCGACACACTTAGGGCTTCACGGATGTATTAATTGTGTCCTTTACATAGTTGTTACATTTGCTAATAAATGGAGGTCCGATTCATTTCTGTCAATGGCTTATGCTTTCATTGCTGACTTGTGAGATGCAATCTTCACCCTTGCTCCCTCAATGAGCTGCCAGCAGAGACACAGGCCACATTTGTCAGATGTGTCAGAGCGCGTAGTGAAGCTGAGCGCTAGGCACAGGAGAGTGATAGGAAGGATGCGACTGGCGGATTACAATGAGATGAGTTTTTATTGAGTTCACTTTGGGAGGCCATCATGGTGGCAGGAGGTGGGTAAGTATGAGATTGTCTCTTGCCTTCCTTGAGTGTCTCTCAGTGGCCCTGGCCTCCGGAGCAAGGGATTCAAGATCCAGTGCTGCCTGCTCAGTAGCCTCCTCGAAATCCTCCTCATCGAATGAGGACTGGCGATCAATCATGTCCTCTTCATGCAAGGCCTTCTCCGTCTGCTGTCCTAGATTATGCAGAGCACAGCAGACTACCATGATACGCGAGACCCTTGCTAGGGCATACTCCAGGGCTTCACCGGATAGATCCAGGCAACAGAATCTCATCTTCAGCAGCACATTGGCATTGGCCTGCTCGATGGTCGCTCGGGTGGAGCCGTGACAAATGTTGCACCTCTTTTCTACTGCAGTGCAAGGGTTCCTCATAGCCAGGAGTAGCCATGTTTTCAACAGATAGTCCTCTTCCACGAGAATCTATCCCTTAAGGCAAAAGGGGTGCCTGAAAAGCTGTGGCACCTGGGACTGTCGAAGTATGTAGGCATCATGACTGTTTTGTGGGCATTTGCACACACCAGCAGGATATGCTTCTGGTGTTCACAGACCAGTTGTCCATTGAGTGAATGGAAACCCTTCCTGTTAATGAAAGCCACTGTCAGCTCCATGGGAGCCTTGATGGCCACATGTGGTGGCAGCTGGTGGTGTTTGAAGATTTAAATTGAAGATTTTGCTGAACCTGCAATGCTAAACCCCTCCACATGCAACAGAATTCCAGTGTGTGGAAGTTTGAAGACCTAACAAGTACATCTGCAGTACTTGCAGCAACGTGGAAGTCTCTGTGTGAGTGTTTCTGCAAAAGTGTAGGTGTCCAATACACAGCAGATCTGTGTGGTCGGGACATGACACCTTGCTTCAACGGGCAAGCATCAGGTCCTGATGAAACAGCTGTAAATCAGGTGAGTGTAAGTCTGACTCCAACTGCTGCAACAGCTTGCACAGGAACAATTGTTACAGAACCGACTGAGGTGTGGTGTTGGACAGGACTCCATTTACAGGAGCAACTACTTCTCCCTCAAGCCACCAGATTAGGAGTACTGGGGGACAACCGAACATTCATGAGAGGGCCAGGCAAAAGAATCGGTTGAGCAGCAGCCACCAACAACTTGAAGAAGGCTGGAAAGGACCTTTATCATCATTAAACAATTTCTTTTGGCGTGAGCATGTTTGCACCAAAACACAGCTTCGTGGGCAGGGCCTAACAAAGTGTGGGACAGCACCAACAGCACCGTTGATCGTAAGTTGAACAATAGGATGTGGCCATCCAAGGAACTGCAAGGCAATGGAGTCACAGAATTTAAGCCCTGAAGAAATGTACAAGCCTGAATAATTGTTCCTGCCACAGAAACATTGAAACTCCTGCGAATACTGACAGGTTGACGACAAAATTCCTCTACCTGAATTGGAAAGCGACAGACCCTAACAAATTCAATTTGTTCAGGCAATGAATGGAAATATGTTTTCTTGACCCAGCTGTCTCTGAACCAGACAAACAAATCATCAAAGTAAAAATTGCCAGAGGAAACTAACGTCTCTACAAACTGTCAGAAGACCTGCTCACAAATTCAAGCAACATATGGTCTACACTGGAAGACCAGTTAAGAGTTAAGCTTCATTTCTGCACACAATGTCTCAAATTTCTGTCTTTCAGACAGCAACCCAAGGAGACGAAAGATCAGTTTGTGAGCCGCTGCAGAGGTAAGGGGTGTGTGATTACGACTTCTCAGGTTGATAGAATCATCAAGCTTGTGATAGCTTCTCCCCCTATTGAAGCATATCAAAAGGATATTTTGGATCAACCCAAAGGTTACAGTTTGGAAGAATTGCTCAAAAGTGGATGCGATTCTGAAGGAATCCTTTTGGGTAAAGAGAGCTTACAGGCTCTGTGCAATCCGTCCATCTTTGGCACAGTAGCCAATTCAAACAAACCTGGTAAGCCATGCAGGTGGTGTGGTCTCATACATGCACCCAGAAATCGTCTAGCTTTCCACAACATATACAAGGCATGAGACAGCAGAGGACATTGGAAGTGCCAATGCAGGAAGGCAAAGCCAGAACAGGAGGCTCAACACCAGGCAAGCCACATTCGAATGTAAGATAGGTACAAGATTCCTGCAAACAAAGGGAGTGTATCAAATATCACAAACAGTAAACCACAAAATGACCAGGCAGACTGCCAGGTGGGATGATGAGCATGACCAGAGCATTAACACACACAGTGAGTAAGCATTCCATGCAGTCAGCATCACAGAACATGTTGACAATGTGGTACCATCCAAAGCCTTTGCCACTATTCACATCATATGCCCACAGATACCTGGGAAACATATGCTGTGGACAAAAATCGATACAGGTATGAGTCCTAACATTCTTCCACTTCACATACAGAAAAGCCTGTACCCACAGAAGTGGAAAGTGATGGATCAACCAACTACTGCCAAGCTCACAGCCTACAACAGCTTGAAGATTCCATCCCTGGGATCCATCACACTTGAATGTTGCCACAACAATTCACCATGGTCTTCCCAGATCTTCTATATTGTGGACACTACAGGTCCAGTGATCGCAGGCCTACTGCTGTGCAGAGACCTGACCTTGGTTACTTTTCATAGCATCGACACGACAATAGCAAAGACAACAGAACATAAGGACAACCCTATCACCTCCGTAACCGACCTAACATTGTTATACCTGGATAGGATCAACAGGATTGGAAGATTCAAAAATGATGCAGTATTGCATATATATGCAGAAGCTATTCCTTCTATCAAACCTCAATGTAAGTGTAGCTTCTATATCCAGAGTAAGCTGAAAGTAAAACTGGATGAGAGATGGCATAATCAATTAAGTTCAGCACCACACCAATTGGTGTAGCTCCATCACATGCATCGTCAAAAAAGATGACTCCGTACGAGTTTCTTTAGACCCAAGGCGTCTGAATGTGGCACTGAAACAATGCTCACATAAAATTCCCACTCTTGAGGAATGAAACCCAAAGTTTGCGAATGCCAATTTTTCTCCAAACGGCGCTAAAAATGGATACTGGTCGGTACATTTGGAAAAGTCCTCTCAGGAGCTAACAACATTCCACGCTCCATTCAGGAGATACTGTTTCCCACGATTACCATTTGAACTTTGCGTATGCCAAGATCTTTTCCAACAACACATGGACCGTATCACATGTGAAATTTCAGGATGCATCTGCATAGCAGATGATATCGCTGTTGTTGGCCAAACAAAAGCTTGGTCAAAATTTGCACCTTCTAATTGAAGCAACACGTCGAAAGGCACTTGTTTGCAATAGCGAAAAATGCAACATTAATGTACAACAGATCAACTTTTTCAGGTCAATATATTCAGATGCTGGCATCCATCCTGATCCCAGCAAACTGAACGACGTTAGCACAATGCCAAACCTGCAAGACAAAAGTGATCTTCGACATTGCTTAGGTTAACTCAACTTTCTTTCGCCATACCTATCGAGTTTTACACAGAAAGTCTCATCTCTTCGAGAACTTATGAAAAAAAAGTCTAATTTATCCGGCAGAAGGATCATCAACACATGTTTGATGAGCTCAAGAAGTCATTGACCGAAGGACCATCAACATTTCTAAGACCCAGTATAGGAAACAACACTAGATGCATTACAAAAAGGCCTTAGAGTGTGCATCCTGCAAAAAGTGAAGCCGATTGCTTTTGTTTCCAAGAGTCTATCAACAGCCCAAGCCAAGTATTTGAATATTGAATGGAAAACCTTAGCCTTGGGTTTTGGAATCCAACATTTCCACACGTACCTAAATCGTGGAATCCAACCACAAACTGCTTGAAATGATCTGGTATAAACCATTAACTAGTGCATCAACCAGATTAGAGTGTTTAATTGTCAAAATACAAGGCTATGGCTGTGACATACACTACAAGCCAGGTAGTTCCATGGTCACTTCTGATACTGACTCATTTACCTAACCTGTTTAAAACTGTATACATTTCCTTAGATTTGCAAGTAGATCTCCTCGATACCAAAATGGAACATGTCTTACATATCGACTTCATGAGTTTCAAGCAGCATAAGTGCCAGCGACTGCAACAAGAAACGTCCAATGATCCTGTATTGCAAAAATTAAGGAAGACCGTTATTGGCAGGTGGCCAGAGCCCTTCCAGGATGTTCCAGACATTTTAAGACCATTTTGGCCCTATAGAGATGATCTCAAGATATCCCAAAGTATTATCATCAAGGACAAGCAAGTCCTTCTTCCAAACTCCCTTAGACCTGACATCATACAACAATTGCACCAAGCGCATGTGAGGATATCTCGAACCAGGAGATTGGCTAGAGAAACAGTTTGCTGGCCAAAGATGAAGCAAGACATTGAAACAGCCATGAGGGAATGTGAGGCATGCCAAGCCTACAGGCCCAGTCTCCAAAAAGAACCATTATTACCTCACAAAGTACCTGCATATCCAAGGACCAGAATTACAACTGATCTCTTCAGCATCCATGGTGATGATTACTTTGTTGTGACAGACTATTTCTTGAAATTTCCCATTGTCCCCCAGTTACATGGCACATCCAGCATAGCCATTGTAGAAACATGGGCTGGATTTTGAAGTCCCCCTGCCTTTGGGAACAGTGGCAGGGGGCAATGAAGATCGGTACAGCGGAGGCCCATCACCAACACCAAAGGGGCAGACTCCGTACCAATCTCAGTGGTGGCGAGGCCTCGTGGCGGGCGCCCCACACTTGGCAACAGGACCACTATTTCCATATGTAAATTCATTTACATACCTGATTTAATGAAGGTCCTATCACCTCCTTAACCGCCGCACCGATCTTTATTCATGCGGCTGACAATGCCATGCCTTCGAATCCCTGTTCAGGAAAACGTGGTGTGACACCTGTGGCGAGGGGGGGAGGAGGATTTTTTCTTAGTATGGGAGGGGGGAGTGCGGTGACAACGCTGCAGATTGGTCAGGGGTGGGGGTGTTGGGAAGGGGTAAAGGGGGAAGCTCAAATTTTCAATTTAGGAATTCCAGGGGGGGAAAGGGAAGGAATATTATGAAATGCCACTGGGTGGTTGTGGGGGGGGTGGGGGGATGGTGGGTGGGGGGGGTGATGCGGTGGGAAAATGCATGGACAGGTCATTTCGTTCTTTTTTACGAAACTTCAACTTTAAATTTTAAATGTACATTGAGGGCTGCAAGGCCTTTAAAAATGGCACCGACGCCTGTGCATTGGTGCCTGATGCCATTGCCGACGACGGCTTGCCCGCCCTCTCTACATGATCGCGGGGGGGGGGGGGGGAGGGGGGGAGCGCCAGGGCTATGCAAATGAACTGCATGTTGGAAATTGCAGCGGCTCCGTGACATGGTGCCCGTGTGCGTGGGTCACATTTTTTACGTCCGCTGCCTACTTCAGCAGCAGAGTCTTAAAATGCAAGCCATTGAGTTTAATCTTCAGCCTATTTGGGGCACCGCAAGAAGTTGTTCGGACAACGGACCCCAATATACTGGAAAACCGTACAAGGTGATGTGTGAAAAGTGGGGAGTTGACCATACTTCCTCATCACTACACTATCCCAGGTCCAATGGCATGGCAGAATGTATGGTACATACAGTAAAGTCCTGAACTATAAAATGTTGGCAACCTAAACATGATTTGCACATTGCAATGTCACACCTTAGAGTGACATCGCAAACATTTCTTCACCAACAGAATTATTGTTCGGTAGGCAGGTGTGAACAACCCTTCCCAGTCATCATTCATTGATTCTTCTAGGAATATGAGATGCGTTCATTGACGAACAGGGGAAGATGAAGAGCGCATATGAGTGGCATGCGGGTAAAGGATTACCAAACTTAAACATTAGACAAAAGGTACAAATACAACACCCAGCTGATGGAACATGGAATCCAGCAGAAATCATCAGCATCTGTCCAGAACCATGATCATATCAGGTACGAACACCTAACGGCATGACATTGTGAAGAGACCGATGACAATTCAGGGAACTACCAGAACAAGAAACACCAAGTAGCCCAATTGCAAGTACAACATAATCTAAGATATGATCCAAGCACAACACTCCTATAGACAACCAGAATTGTGGGAACATATAATGATCTCAAACGAACTTCACAGTAACCAAGTAGGGGTGTATCAGAAAACCACCCGCTACAGAGACTCATAAGTTTATCACTTTGTATAATTGCATATATAAACAGATAGCAGTTTTATCTTGATGTAATGTAGATAGTTCTGATTATTTAACGATACAACTTTAAGTTAGAATAAATTGGTTATTGTGGTATACCTTTAAGGTGTGTATCTAAAATCTGCTGTGTATCACCAGACAGGATGTGATGTATATATTCACATAATCTTCAGGCAGAAGATAGGAGCAGTCCTAGAGACCAGGAGTTCAATGAATAAATCTGGAATTAAAAAGCTAATGGTGATCATGAAACCATTGTCGATTTTTGTAAAAACCCATCTGGGTCACTCATGTCCTTTGGGGAAGAGAATCTGCTCTGTTTACCTGGCCTGGCCTACATGTGACTCCAGATCCACAGCAATGTGATTGACTCTTAAATGCCCTCTGAAATGGCCTAGCAAGCCATTCAGTTTCTCAAGGCAATTAAGGATGGGCAATAAATGTTGGCCGAGCCAGCAATGTCCACATCCCATGAACGAATAAAAAAAATTTAGTTGAGCTCCTGATGTCGGGCTGGGGGGGCGGTGAGGAAAATCGCTGAGGCAGTGGCCCGCCATGGAGTCTGACGCCGAGATTGCCGGGCCCAATCTTACCGGCGGCGGCAAGCCCTCGCCACTCAGCAGTGGGACCCAACTTTAAATATTTAAATAAAGGACATGTATAAATTAATGTACCTTTAACTATAACCGTGCCGTCTGTCCGCGATCTTCTGTGCGGTGGCCGGCCCTCACGCACCTTCACTTTCCCATCCAGGGAAAGCTGGCACCACTGAGGTGGGGAAGGGGGAGCTAAGGATTTCTGGTGTAGTGGGGGGTGTCAACATTTCTTTTCAGTGTAGTGGGTACAATGTGATGTCTCACATTGAATCATCTTTCAAGGCTTTATTAAACTTTCGAGCAGATGAAGATGTTGTATGATGTAATGGGTTAAAGAAGTACTGGAAAGTTTTGCTGTAGGAATTGTTTGAGGGAAAATGGAGAAATGTTTGAAGCTGAAGATGCAGGGAAATGGGATTAGATTAGTGCATCAACAGCCTCTTCCGATGCTGTGAATTTCTACGGTTCCCTGCTGTAAAGCATACCCCATTTAATTTGACAAAGAGACCCTTATATTTCCAGTCTACTTGGTGGTTTATATTTTTATTCTTCAGGTCCTACAATGCCATACATCATTTGATGATTCAGACAGTGGACAGGTGTAATTCTCCTAAATTTCTTCTACCTCTTGTACAAGACGATCTCCACTTCTGATGTATCTGTCATTTCTTCTCAAGGGAATTTTCTCATCCCAAAATCAGGAACATACTCTGCATCTCTAAGAGGGCTGGTAGCCCTTTAGAAATGGCGCCAGCGCCTGCACAGATGCCGTTCATGGCGTCGCTGAGGTCGTCCCCGCCCCATGATTGGGGGTGGGGGGGGGGGCGGGCCCCCCAGCCTATGCAGATCAGCTGTGCTCTAGATCATGGTGGCATGTGCAGGCCACCATTTTTCTCGTCTGCCACCACTCCTGGTATTGGCAGAATAAAATTCAGCCCCAGATGTGTTAATTAGTCTCCCAGGTATTGTATATAGTTTCATCTCTTCCAATAAAATAACCCATATAATTCAGTTACCAATCCTCTTCATGTGATTGGTGTGTTGCGTAAAGTAGAAAGCACAATATTTATCATTGGTACAGCAAAGTTATGAGGTTAGTAGCAGAGACCAATTGTTATTGTTACCCTTTTCATTACTCATTTCTACATATTGCTTTTACCTTATCTCATTTTGCTATTATAGCCACCCTTTCCACAATTGTTTTCAACCCCCTTTACCAATAATCATAGAATGGTTACAGCACAGAAGGAGGTCATTCGGCCCATCAAGTCCATGCCGGTTCTCTGCAAGAGTAATTTAGCACTCCCCCCATCTCTTTCCCTGTAGCCCCGCATCTTTTTTTCCCCTCAGGTACTTATCCAATTCCCTTTTGAAAGCCGTAATTGAATCTGCCTCTGCCATCCTCTCAGGCAGTGCATTCCAGATCATAACTACTTGCTACATAAAAAAGTTTTTCCTCATGCAGCCTTTGGTTCCTTTGCCAATCACCTTAAATCTGTGTTCTCTAATTCTTGACCCTTCTGTCAATGGGAACAGTTTCCCTCTATCTACTTTGTCTAGACCCCTCATGATCTTGAATACCTCTATAAAATCTGCTCTCAACCTTCTCTTCTCCAAGGAGAACTGCCCCAGCCTCTCCAATCTATCTGTGTAACTGAAGTCCTTCATCCCTGGAACTACTTTCATAAATATTTTCTGCACTCTCTCTAAAGCCTTCACATGCTTCCTAAAGGGCAATGCCCAGGATTGGATACAATACTCAAGTTGAGGCTGAACCAATGTTTTATAAAGGCTTGGCATAACTTCCTGCATTAAATTTCATTTGCCACTTGTCCTCCCATTCCACCATTCTGTTCTCTTGAGGTCATCCTCCTCATGGTTCACAATGCTTCCAAGTTTTGTATCAACTGCAAATTTAACCCTAACCCACTACCGAGATTAAACTGGCTGGCCTGTAGATGCAGGGTTTATCCTTACATCCTTTTCAACTAAGGCGTAACATTTGAAATTCCTCTGGCACCACCCCCATATCTAAGGAGGATTGGATGATAATGACCAATACCTCTGCAATTTCTACCCTTATTCCCTCAGCATCCTCAGAGGCATCCCATCTGGTCCTGGTGACTTATCAACTTTAAGTACAGCCAGACTTTCTAATACCACCTCAGTACTCCATCACTCAATTGCCTCTTCATTCTCTATGACTCTGGCAGCATCTTCTTCCATGATAAAGACAGAAGCAAAGTACTCATTTAGCACCTCAGTCATGCCCCTTTTTGGTCCCTAATTGGCCCAACCCCTCCTTTTACTGCTGTTTTACTATTTATATACCAATAGAAGACTTTTGGATTCCCCTTTATGTTAGCTGCCAGTCTCTCTCATACTTTTTCTCTGCCTCTTTTCTTTCAGTTTTCGCTTTCCCTCTGAACTTTTTATATTCAGCCTGGTTTCCATTAGTATTATCAATCTGACATCTGTCATTCACACACTTTTTCTGCTTCATCTTACTCTCGATCTCTTTCATAATCCAGGGAGCTCTGGTTTGGCTTGCCTCTCTTAGGGACTCCATCACGTAGATAGATAGATATATCTTTGTTTGATGCGCTGTATTGCTTAGCTGCATCTCATTTCCATATTTCTGATGTAGATAATCTGAATATTTTATATTTAAATTCACTATGAATTTCTTGTTCAAATTTGAACCTTTTATTATACTTAAACCTTTCATCATATTTTCTTTGATCAATGCTTGGGTCAATAGGCTTAGAAAAGGTTAACTTAGCAAGTGTAGGATCCATGAATTTAATTTCCTTGTTCATTGGATTTCTATACTTAGGATTGTTACTACTTGTTAAAATTAATAGGCTGAATGTTGTAACACTGGCAGGGCTCCTGGCTCCAGGCCGAAAATGGGGGGCAACCCCAACTTGGCCTTTCAGAGCCCCCCCAGCATGATCTAATGGCACTCAAGCACTTAAGTACCCAGCACCTGTATCCCCATCCTTTAAAGATAGGGATGCCACCTCCAAGAACTGCCAGCCAATCACAAGGCTAGCAGCTCAGTAATATCAGTAGCGCCACTGGGAATAGTGGTCAATGCCGGTACTGCAAGAGGCCTTGGACCCAGGTCCAACGCTGTAGTTCGGACCCAATGTAAGTGAGGCGGGGTCATAAGGGTCAGACTGGCAGGTCCCGGTGAGTGGAGGGGGGAGGGTGGGCGTTTAGTGCCGGGGGTGTGGGATTAACGCATGTGGAGTTTTTCCAGGGGGGGCCCTCCATGGGTCATAGATTGCCCATGTAGGAGGACTCCCCCCCCACCAAGCCCACAGGGAGAGGCACTTAAGTGGCTGATAATAAGACACTTAAGGGACTCAGCGTCTGGGCGGGAAGGCCGTAAACAGCTTATCCTGCCTCTGACTAAATTCCGATGCGACAGGAAGATGACGAGCCTTCCGCCCCCACTTTCCGTTGCAATTCTATGCTCCCCCCAACACTCCCTGCCTCCGAACCCATATCAGGGGGGCCCGTAAAATTCAGCCTATCATGTGGAAAATGTGCCCATTGTGAACGGAAAGCGTAGAGGACAAAAAGGAACACAGCAGGAATGAGTAGCTCATAGTTGCTGGATAGTTCCTTTAAGTTAGGCATTTCATGACTTTGAATAGGTCGTGCTGGTTATTTTGGGGGGATTTTGAATTTTTTGACCTGCTGAAAGCTATGGGGTAAGGGGTTGTGGAGGAGCCGGTAGCACACTTGGATCCAGGATATCTGGGTTTCCTGACATGCAGTGCCATTTTTTCCCAGGCACAGGAAACACGACCAGCCACAGTTAAACATGTAAAGCAAGTTAAATCCGAGGCATCCAACCTCATTAACATATTTAAAATACCAACCCGTCTTCTGAGCAGATTGGCTGCCACCTCCATTCCATCTGAGTAAAAGCTAGAAGTCATTGGGTTGGGGCTGGCTTCCAGACAGGTTTCCATTTTTGGGGAATTTAACTCCCCACAAATATAAAATTTCACCCACTCTCCCATTCTCAACTCCATCCCTTATGGCACTGAGAACATAAGAAACTGGAGGAACCCATGGGATCCAGGGCAATTTGGAAAATTGGATCCAAAATTGGCTTAGTGGCAGGAGGCAGAGGGTGATGGTCAAGGGTTGTTTTTGCGAGTGGAAGCCTGTGACCAGTGGTGTACCCCAGGGATTGGTGCTGGGACCCTTGCTGTTTGTAGTGTACATTAATGATTTAGACATGAATATTGGAAGTATGATCAGTAAGTTCGCAAATGACACGAAAAGTGGTGGTGTCGTAAATAGTGAGGAGGAAAACCTTAGATTACAGGATGATATAGATGGGCTGGTAAGATGGGCAGAGCAGTGGCAAATGGAATATAATCCTGAGAAATGTGAGGTGATGCATTTTGGGAGGACTAACAAGGCAAGGGAATATACAATGGATGGTAGGACCCTAGGAAGTACAGAGGGTCAGAGGGACCTTGGTGTAATTGTCCATAGATCACTGAAGGTAGCAGCACAGGTAGATAAGGTGGTTAGGAAGGCATATGGGATATTTGCCTTTATTAGCCGAAGCATAGAATATAATGGCAGGGAGGTTATGATGGAGCTGTATAAAACACTCGTTAGACCACAGCTGGAGTACTGTGTACAGTTCTGGTCACCACACTATAGGAAGGATGTGATTGCACTGGAGAGGGTGCAAAGGAAATTCACCAGGATGTTGCCTGGGCTGGAGCATTTCAGCTATGAAGAGAGACTGAAAAGGCTAGGGTTGTTTTCCTTAGAACAGAGAAGGCTGAGGGGGGACATGATTGAGGTATACAAAATTATGAGGGGCATTGATAGGTTAGATAGGAAGAAACTTTTTCCCTTAGCGGAGGTGTCAATAACCAGGTGGGCATAGATTTAAGGTAAGGGGCAGGAGGTTTAGAGGGGATTTGAGGAAAAGAAATTCACTCAGAGAGTGGTTGGAATCTGGAACTCCCTACCTGAAGAGGTGGTAGAGACAAGGAACCCTCACAACATTTAAGAAGTATTTAGATGAGCACTTGAAATGCCAGAGCATACAAGGCTACGGGCCAAGTTCAGGAAAATGGGATTAGAATAGTTAAATGCTTGATGGCCGGCACAGACACGATGGGCCGAAGGACCTATTTCTGTGCTGTATAACTCTATGACTAACCCCAAACCTCACTCTTTGAATCATCTTTCTGTTATTATTTTTCCTCCACTGTTCACATTACAAACATAATTTAAAGCAGACCACTGTGATACACACTATTAGCTTTGTAAGTTCTCTTCTACTGAAGATGGTTTCCAGCTCTTATTCAAGGGTATGTTCTTTTGTTTCTCTACATGTCCTAAAAGAACAAACCATAAGACTGAGTGACACACACAAAACCAACATCTCACAGCACTCAGCTTCACTCATTCCACTGACATAAGCACCAGGCAAGGTACATCTGCCCTCATCATCATCTTGGTTTGCTTTTGGCTGCAGGTTGCTTTATCCACCTGCTTCATGTTTTGCCTCTTTCAGTAACAAACTTGTGGAGCATGCAGAAAATGACAATAATCTTGGACAGCCTGAAGGGTCTACATCATAAAACTCTGCTGATCTGTTCAGACATCCAAACTGCTGTTTCAAGATATCTACATTAATGGTCTGGATTTTGAAGGGGCGGTGAAGCAACGTTCCTCGCTGCTGACCTCAGAAAAGCTGCCACAAACATCTAATGATCTCAGGGGCAAAAACAAGAAATGCTGGAATCACTCAGCAGGTCTGGCAGCATCTGTGGAAAGAGATCTCTTTCCACAGATGCTGCCAGACCTGCTGAGTGATTCCAGCATTTCTTGTTTTTGTTTCAGATTTCCAGCATCCGCAGTATTTTGCTTTTATTTTAATGATCTCAGGGGTGTGGTTTTCCCCTTTCCCAATAGCAATTTAAATCTGGCGCCAAGTAAAGGGGATGTCTTGGCATGCAGCAGCAGTGACGTCAGTAAGCAGGTAAGCAGTCAATCACATTAAGGTATTCACACACAGCAAACCTGGAAGTTAAAAGCACTTAATATCCTTCCTTTTTAATTTAGATTTGCAGACAGCAAAACAAATGATTGATTGGATTAAGATAGAAGCTAAGATGAAGATAAACAAACTTGTAAAAAAAAAAATTTTTTAATTGTTATGAAGAAATTTGACATTCCAAAAATATAAAATTAGCTTTTCAGGGCCAGGATGGGAGTTTAGCAGTAATTATGAAGTTAGTATGGCGTTAAAGACCCAGTTACTGTTCATTCACTAAGGTGTAACTTTTTCAAGGGTCTTTATAGTGAGACTAACAAAGTCATTGTCAATTCAATTATTTTCCATTGATTACAGTCTGGGGAGTGCCTCAACAGTGTGCCCTCCGAACTCTTCGGATTTCAGAAGAAGGGTCACTGACCCAAAACGTTAACTCTGCTTCTCTTTCCACAGATGCTGCCAGACCTGCTGAGTGGTTCCAGCATTTCTTATTTTTATTTCAGATTTCCAGCATCCGCAGTATTTTGTCTTTATTAAAGTTATGAAATTGTTTGCCTGAACTAGCAACCTATCAGTCACCTGCATGAAACATCTGTAAACTATAGATTCACTGATATTGGTGGCATTCCCTCTGGCAACTTGGAGCTAGCCATGCACATAAACGTTCTAGGTTGCAGTGACCTTCACAGTTAGTTGTAGTGCTGTCTCTTTGAGATGGTCAGATTGCAGGAGATAGTGCACCTCTGTCACTGCCTCCTCAATGAATCACAGTCTGGAAAGGAAATATTACACCAACATTCCAAGATTGGTATATCTCTGCTGCAGATGCGGATGCAGGTAATTAGCCTCGAATGCAATATGAATTGCCTTGTATTCACTTCTTCATCCTTTTCATCAGACTCCAGAAACACAAAAATCTAGGAATCCCCACTGGAAAGTTCATTTTTATAATTAGTACTAGCAATTGAAAATGTGACAGCTAAAAGTCGGGCAAAATGTTTAAAAAAAAAATTGGACAAAAAATAAAAAACATTGAAGCTGACAATAATCTAAAGAAATTGCACTTTCAGGTAAAGTAGAAGTTCTTCCTGAAAATGCTCACTTCCTATCAGCTTCGAACTTCAGGTTGATCTTAAATGGGTGAGTCAAAATACTGTGCAATTTTGGTGAGATTCAAGGAAAAGTTTATTTGTGCTAATAAGGAAGTCATTACAATATATTAAAAATAAAAACTAAACTCTTTCCTGTTTTCAGTAAGAGCACCCAAGTGAGAGATGTTCTGAATGCTTGCCAGCTGAGTGGTTATCAATACAGTGTCCATTCTGTTCTGGCACCACCAAATTATTAGAACATTTTCCTTCAGGTCTCTTTAATAACACAAGTGGCTTCTTTGTTTTATGGGGAAAAAAAATTATAGAGGTTCCATTTGAGCACTGGCCTCCCCAGTTGAGGTAATTTAGATATTTTATCTTCCCAAGGTGGGTGTAATGTTTGTGCTCAGCACCCTCAATGCAAGTACAAGTTGGCCTGAAACAATACTTGAGATTGCATTAGAGATGGATTGTACTATACCATCATCTGGATGTGCCATCATAAGGGTAGACAGTGGCATTTTGGTATTGTCATTGGACTAGTAATCCAGAAGCCCACGATAGTCTTCTGGGGACAAGGGTTTGAATCCCATCACAGCAGATGGTGAAATTTGAATTCAATTAATAAATCTGGAATTAAAAGCTAGTCTAGTGGTGAACATTGTCAAAAATCCATCTGGTTTACTAGTGTCCTTTAGGGAAGGAAATCTTCTGTCCTTACCTGGTCTGGCCTACAAGTGACACCAGACCCACAGCAATGTGGTCGACTCTTAAATGCACTCTGAAATGGCCTAGCAAGCTGCTCTGTTGTATCAACTGCTACGAAGTCTAAGAAAAGGAATGAAACAAAACGGACCACCCGGCATCGACCTAGGCACTGGAAATGACAACAGCAAACCCAGCCCCGTCAACCTTGCAAAGTCTTCCTAACTAACATCTGGGAGCTTGTGCCAAAATTGGGAGAGCTGTCCCAATTTAGTCTAGACTAGTCAAGCAACAGCCTGACATAGTCATACTCACAGAATCATATATTACAATGTCCCAGACACCACGATCACCATCCCTGGATATCTCCTATCCCACCGGCAGGACAGACTCACCAGAGGTGGTGGCACAGTGGTATACAGCCGGGAGGGAGTCCTCAACATCGACTCCGGACCCCACGAAGTCTCATGGCATCAGGTCAAACATGGCATGGAAACCTCCTGATGATTAACACCTACCACGCCCCACCACTGCCTGCCTTCAGCTGATGAATCAGCACTCCTCCATGATGAATAAAAACAGAAAGTGCTGAAAACACTCAGCAGGTCTGGCAGCTTCTGTGGAGAGAGATACAGAGTTAACGTTTCAGGTCTGTGAACTTCCATCAGAACTTCTCCATGTTGAACACCACTTGGAAGATGCACTGTGGGGGGGGGGGATGGGGAAGGGCACAGAATGTACTCAAGGTGGGGAAGTTCAAAGCCCATCACCAAGAGTGTCTCTCTATCCCTCCACTGACTGAGCTAGCCGAGTCCTAAAGGACATAGCTGCTGGACTGTGTCTGCGGCAAGTGGTGAGGAAACCGACAAGAGGGAAAACCTACCTTGACCTCTTCCTCACCAATCTACCTGTCGCAGATGCATCCATCGATGACAGTATTGGTAGGACTGTCCACCGCACAGTCCTTGTGGAGACGAAGTTCGCTCTTCACATTGAGAATACCCACCATCATGTTGTGTGGCACTACCACTGTGTTAAATGGGATTGATTTCAAACAAATCCAGGAACTGAAAACTGGGCATCAATGAGGCACTGTGGGCCATCAGCAGCAGCAGAATTGTATTCAACCACAATCTGTAACCTCATGACCCAGCATATCCCCCCGCGCTAGCATTAACATCAAGCCGGGGACCAACCCTGGTTTATTGAAGAGTGCAGGAGGGCATGCCAGGAGCAGCACCAGGCATACCTCAAAATGAGGTGACAGCTTGGTGAAGCTACAACATAGGACTACTTGCATGCCAAACCAGAAGAACCAGCATGCGATAGAAGGGCTAAGCAATCCCACAACCAACGGATCAGATCAAAGCTCTGCAATCCTGCCACATCCAGTCATGAATGGTGGTGGACAATTAAACAACTAACAGGAGGAGAAGCCTCCACAAATATCTCCATTCTCAACGATGGGGGAGCTCAGCACATCAGTGCAAAAGGCAAGGCATTTGTATCCATCTTCAGCCAGAAGTGGCAAGTGGATGATTCATCTCGGTCTCTTCCTGAGGTCCCCAGCATCACAGATGCCAGTCTTCAGCCAATTCGATTCACTCCACGTGTTATCAAGAAATGGCTGAAGGCACTGGATACTGCAAAGGCTATGGGCCCTGACAATATTACGGAATAATACTGAAGAATTGTGCTCCAGAACTAACCACACCCCTAGCCAAACTGTTCCAGTACAAGTACAACACTGGCAGCTACCCAGCAATGTTGAAAATTGCCCAGGTATGATCTGTACAAAAAAGCAGGACAAATCCAACCTGACCAATTACCGCCCCATCAGTCTACTCCCAATTATCAGCGAAGTGATGGAAGGGGTCGTCGACAGTGCCATCAAGCAGCACTTGCTCAGCAATAACTTGCTTACTGACGCTCAGTTTGGGTTCCACCAGGGCCACTCAGCTCATGACCCCATTATAGGCTTGGTCCAAACATGGACAAAAGAGCTGAACTCAAGAGGTAATGTGAGAGTAACCTTCGTTCCATCATAAGGTCAGAAGTGGGGATGTTTGCTGTTGATTGCACAATGTTCAGTACCATTCGCAACTCCTCAGATACTGACGCAGTCCATGTACAGATACATCAAGACCTGGACAATATCCAGGCTTGGGCTGATAAGTGGCAAGTAACATTCATGTCACACAAGTGCCAGGCAATGACCATCTCCAACAAGAGAGAATCTAACCATCTCTCTTCAATGTTCAATGACATTAACATCGCTGAATCCCCCACCATCATGATCCTGGGGGTTACCATTGACCAGAAACTGAACTGGCCCAGCCACATAACTAATGTGGCTCCAAGAGTAGGTCAAAGGCTAGGAATTCTGCAGTGAGTAACTCACCTCCTGTCTCCCCAATGCCTGTCCATCATCTACAAGACACAAGTCAGGAGTGTGATGGAATACTCTCCACTTGCTTGGATAAGTGCAGCTCCAACAACACTCAAGAAGCTCAACACCATCCAGGACAAAGCAGCCTGCTTGATCGACACTCCATTCACACCCTTCAACATTCAGTCCCTTCACCACCAACACACAGTGGCAGCAGTGTATATCATCTACAAGATTCATTGCAGCAACTCATTAAGGCTCCTTCGACAGCACCTTCCAAACCTGCAACCTCTACTACCTAGAAGGACAAGGGCAGCACTTGCATGGGAACACCACCACTTGCAAGATCCCCTCCAAGTCACACCATCCTGACTTGGAACTATATTGCCGTTCTTCACTGTCGCTGAGTCAAAATCCTGGAACTCCCCTCCAAGTAGCAATGTTGATGAACTTACACCCCAAGGACTGCAGTGGTTCAAGAAAGCAGCTCACCACCACCTTCTCAATGCTTAATGTTAAAACAGTTTCATTATACTGAGTTGATGGAAAACACTGTTTAGCCAGGATCTAGCACAGAGTTCTACTGTGAGACTCTGGTCATTCTTGGTAAAGACAGTAACTCCTTTTTCTGTATGTTCTGCACTATCTGACTTACCCAGCATGAATTTGGTGATTGTGTTGAAAATTGGATCCAATGGTGCAAGCCTCATTTGTCTTGCAGCTGTGATAATAGATGAGCTCATAAGTTTCATCATATGGTTCTACATTCTTCATTATTTTCTCCTGCTATTTTTACCTCATCAAAATAAATCATTTATCTCAACCTTTTTTCACCAAACCTGAAATAAAAGGGATTGAATTTCCACAGAATCCTCTTAATGGTCCACCATAACTTTTACGAGTGGTCGGTAGAAATTCCAGGGCATTTCCCAAGTTTCTGCACATCTTCCACTGGAGAACAGCAAATGATCAGGAGAACCATCATGGAAGCTCAACTTCAAGTTTGAATAAAATGAGCAAAAGGATGAATTTATGGGGTCATTTTCTGACTTTGTGATATTGGTTAGGAAACTCGGTCGTCTGAAGTGTAAAATCAGAAATTCATGTACAAATGTGCACAATTTTCCAATGGGGGCTCCAGGTGGTGAAGTCTCCAGCAGCAACATGAAATTGGGGAATTAACTTTTTAATTTTTGCTTTAATTTCTAGGGGTGTTGCATAGCACATCATAAACCAAAAAATTTGTCTTAAAAGAGTTAAATTTGTTGTAAATATTATCATTGCACACTTTCATGTTGCATGATTTAAAATTTGATCTTCATTTAAAATACTTTTGAGGCTAAAGATTACTCTATGCTATATTAATGGGTTGAGGGTGAACACTTTCATGTGACATCACTTTCTCTCTTATTTTAACACTGTAAATAAATTGGTTTTGAATGTGTTAAAATCAGGCCCTAATACTCCAATAAACAGTTGAACATATCTATTGGAATAGCAGTCAAAGAAATATATAAAGATCCACACAGTAATGTAGTGTATAGCAATTTCTAGGTAGTATTATTTTAAAGAAATCTAAAAGGAATAAAAGCAAAACAGCCATGAACGCCTGTAGTAGACAAATATGTTTTGCAACTGAGGATGTTACCTCACATTTCAGAAATACATTTGTTCTAATTTGGTTAACAAATCTGCTGCCGTTATCTTCATTACAGAAATTCTCTTTTGTGCTTCTAAAGTGTCAATTATGCCAGATTTAAAGAAAAAATATACACTATAATCTATCTGGAGAAACTTCAGGCAACTCTACAAATCTGTACTTTGCAAATTGGATAATGTTTTTGTAGAAGAGTTTGAATTGAATTGTTTCTACATTATTCATTTAACTTAATGGAGACAGACAGTATTGTACATCTTCCTTAATAAGTGTCAGCTAAGTCGCAAAGGGGCATAAGGAAGAAAAGCCAATTTTCATTATTTAGCATGAAATTCTCTACAAATTTATCAAGCAGTTTAACACTCTAGACCTCTTCCCAAGACAAACCACAGGTAGCCCATTCTTAAGAAACTCAATAACTTTATGAAAGGTTGTTTTTTAATTTTTTATGTGTTCCCAGGTAGTGGGTAATGCTGGTGATGCAGTATTTATTGCTCATCCATAATTGCCCTAAGCAGATGGTGGCAGGCATTCTCCTTGAATCACAGCAGTCCTTATGGAGCGGATGCTTCCATGATGGTGTCAGGTAGAAAACTCTGGGATATTGATCTAATGACAGTATAGGAATGGTCAAGTAATATTGTCAAGTAAGGATGATGCATGACTGGGAGGAGAATTGAAATTGATGGTATTCCTATGAAATTGCTATGCTTGTCCTTCTGACCAGACGACCAGTTGGGCACCCAAAGCTCCGCGTTAAGCATGCTTGCAAGAGTGACATTTTTTTTTTTAGAGATACAGCACTGAAACAGGCCCTTCGGCCCACCGAGTCTGTGCCGACCATCAACCACCCATTTATACTAATCCTACACTAATTCCATATTCCTACCACATCCCCACCTGTCCCTATATTTCCCTACCACCTACCTATACTAGGGGCAATTTATAATGGCCAATTTACCTATCAACCTGCAAGTCTTTGGCATGTGGGAGGAAACCGGAGCACCCGGAGGAAACCCACGCAGACACAGGGAGAACTTGCAAACTCCACACAGGCAGTACCCAGAATTGAACCTGGGTCACTGGAGCTGTGAGGCTGCGGTGCTAACCACTGCGCCACTGTGCCGCCCCTATGGTGGCAGGCATTCTCCTTGAATCACAGCAGTCCTTGTGGAGGCCCTAAGCGTCAACTAGCACACTTGGGAATCACTAGCTGGCGAAGAGGGAAATGGCGACACATCCTGTGGATTGACATACACTACCACAATGACCTGTGGCTACAGCAGCTTGGTAACAGGCACCAAAACAACAACTCAAGTGTCACTTGGCAGCTTCACGTGCAGCACTTGTGGCATAACCTGCCTCTCAAGGATTGGCCTTCAAAGCCATCAACAAAGGTGCACCAAGAGAAGACACCATCTATATCAATGACATGGATGAAGGGACAGAATGTATGATTGCTAGTTTCACTAAGATAGATCAGGGAGTAAGTTGTGAAGAGGAGATAAGGAGTCTGCAAAGCGATATAGATAGGTTAAGTGAGTGGGCAAAAATATGGCAGACGGAGTATAGAGTCATAGAGTCATAGAGTTATAGAGCACAGAAACAGGCCCTTCAGCCCATTCTGTCTGTGCCGGCCATACAGCACCCAACTATTCTAATCCCATATTCCTGCACTTGGCTCGTAGCCCTGTACTCTATGGCGTTTCAATTGGTCATCTAAATACTTCTTAAATGTTGTGAGGGTTCCTGCCTCCACCACCTCTTCAGGCAGTGCGTTCCAGATTCCAACCACCCTCTAGGTGAAAAAATGTTTCCTCAAATCTCCCCTAAACCTCCTGCCCCTTACCTTAAATCTATGCCCCCTGGTTCTTGACCCTTCCTCTAAGGGAAAATGTTTCCTCCTATCTACACCTCAATCATGTTCCCCCTCAGCCTTCTCTGCTCTAAGGAAAACAACCCTAGCCTTTTCAGTCTCTCTTCATAGCTGAAATGCTCCAGCCCAGGCAACATCCTGGTGAATCTCCTCTGCATCCTCTCCAGTGCAATCACATCCTTCCTACAGTGTGGTGACCAGAACTGTACACAGTACTCCAGCTGTGGCCCAACTAGTGTTTTATATATCTCCATCATAACCTTCCTGCTCTTATGATGTGGGAAAGTATGAATTTGTCCACTTTGGCAGGAAGAATAGAAAAGCCATATATTATTTAAATGGAAAGATATTGCAGAACGCTATGGCACAAGGGATCTGGGTGTCCTGGTACATGAATCACAAAAAGTTAGTATGCAGGTACAGCAAGTGATTAGGAAACCAAATGGAATGTTGTCTTTTATTGCAAAGGGAATGGAATATAAAAGTAAGGAAGTTTTGCTACATTTGTACAAGGGGTTGGTGAGACCACATCTGGAGTACTGTGTACAGTTTTGGTCTCCTTATTTAAGAAAGGATATAATTGCATTAGAAGCAGTTCAGAAAAGGTTCACTTGACTGATTCCTGGGATGAAAGGGTTATCTTATGAGGAAAGGTTAGACAGGTTGGGCCTGTATCCATTGGAGTTTAGAAGAATGGGAGGTGATCTTATTGAAACGTATAAGATCCTGAGGGGACTTGACATGGTGGATGCTGAGAGGATGTTTCCCCTTATGAGAGAGACCATAACTAGGGGACACAGTTTAAAAATAAGGGGTCTTCCATTTAAGACAGAGATGAGATTTTTTTTCTCTGAGAAGGTCATTAGTCTGTGGAATTCTCTTCCCCAGACAGCAGTGGAGGCAGGTCATTGAATATACTTAAGTCTGAGCTAGATAGATTCTTGATTGACAGGGGAGACAAAGCTATAGGGCGTAGACAGGAAAGTAGAGTTGAGGCCATAATCAGATCAGCATTATCTTATTAAATGGCGACACAGGCTCGAGGGGCCAAATGGCCTACTCCTGCTCCTAATTCTTATATTCGTATTTATGTTCGTATGTACCTCACCTAAATAGATTGTTTGCTGCGTGTCCATCATCTTTCATAGATGGAAGGATGCCAACCAACCTTGTCCTTCTAGATGGTGACCTTGGTGAATGGCTGCAGTGAATCCTGTAGACAATAGATATTGTAGCCACTATACATTGATGATGGAAGCGGGCATTGATCAAGTAACCTGTCCTATCTTGGATGGTGTTGAGCTTCTCAACCTAATGGTGAATATTCCACCACACTCGTGACATGAGTTTGGTAGATAGTGAATAAGTTTTGAGGGGCTAAAAGGTGAGCTGCATGTCATGGAGTACATAGCCTCTACTGTTCTTGTAGTCATGGTGTTGATATGACTGGTCCAGTTAAGCTTCTAGTCAATAGTTTTGCAAGATGTTGTTGATGATAGACTTAGTGATGTTGGCACTGTTGAAAGTCAGGGGAGATGGCTAGGCTTTCTTTTATTCAAAATGAGCACCAACCAGCATTTATATGACAGAAATGGTACCTGTCACTTGTCAATCCAGCCCTAGATGCTGTTTATGTCCTGCTGTCAGCTGGCATGGGCTACTTTATTACCAGAGCAGGAGTGAATGGAGCTGAACTCAGTGAAATCAGTAACAAGCAGTCCCACTCCCGATCAGTGAAATTTAATGATAAAACAGTTGAAGATGATTGGCTAAGGAAACTTCCCTGAGGAACTTCTGCAGAGAAGTCCTGAGGCTGTGATGTTTGGTCTCCAACAACCGCAATGATCTTCCATTGTGTTAGGTATGACTTGAGCCAGTGGATTGTTTTACCTTCGATGTCCATTGATTTCCATTTTGGTAGAGTTATGCTTGGATTGTAGAATCATAACATTTTCAGCACAGAAAGAGCTGTTTAATTAAACCCCAAAATTTCAATGCCTGCAATCTGTTATTAAAAGTGCAGCATGGAGGGATTTGACTTTGTCAATTTTTGGATCATTTGATTTGTGCAATGCTAGGTGAGAAAAGTCGTGAATCCCTTTGTGAAACAATTTGAACAATAATTCTCAAAGCATTTTTGGTGGCTCTGCAGACTTGAGGTGAGGATGCAGAGAAATGTGGACTGTGTCGCCATTTAGAAGTAAATGTCAGTATCCAGTAAATGGAGATGGCAGCAACAAATTGGGAGGAGAAAAGAACATCTAACTTTAGTGAGAGTGAGTTGGAGCATCTCTTAAGTGAGATAAGGTAAGGAGCCGATGCACATTTTAGATTTTGTGGCTAAAGCGTGCAACCTGTGTGTAAGAGCTATTTGGAAGAAAATGGCAAATGAAATGACACGGGCAGTAAGTGGAACATCGCAACCAGCAGAATACTACCTGTAAAAGGTTCAATGATCTGGTAAAAGGCAGCACAGGTAAATGGTATGGCAGCTAGATGTGCACTGTATGCTTCAAGTGATCCAGCACTACTCTGTGAGATTCAATAATGAGCAAGAAATTAGCGACTGTAGTTATTCTAAGACCTGGACCCCTCCAAATCACCTTCTCTCTTGTGTATCCATGCATTAATGTCTTGTGAATTGTCTCTTTGCAAGTTAAAGTTCTCACATGTCATATGGAAATATGGGATAATAGATTGTTAATAGCTAATATGGAAAAGGTCATGGAGCTTCAAAAGTGCAACTCTTAAAAAAAAAACTGAAGAAACAGTAGGTCCTACAGCTCAAGTGGGTTCGTGCAGATCAGCTGATTTCTTGGAAATTTAAAACAATCTTTACATTCATAAAGATAATTTACTAAAACCCCCTAATAAAGCAGAAAAGGAATTACTAACACTCAACTTATATATCTGAAAGCTTTTATTATTCTATCTCCAAAGAGGCAAGAACATGAAATAAAAATAAGAAATACTGGAAATACTCAGCAGGCCTGGCAGCATCTGTGGAGAGAGAAGCAGAGTTAACATTTCAGGTCAGTGACCCTTCTTCAGAACTGGCAGACATAAGAAATGTAAAAGGTTTTAAGCAAGTAAAGTGGGGATGGGGCAAGAGATAACAAAGGAGAAGCTCACAGAGAATAACTGACCAGAAGGTCATGGAGCAAAGGCAAACAATATGCTATTGGTGTGTTGAAAGACAAAGCATTAGAACAGATAGGGTGTTAATGGACTGAAAACTGAACAGCCACAAGCACAAACATGAAAAAAACAACAGTGGGTAGGCAAACTGAACAAACTAAGATAAAATAAAATAACACAAAAAACTATAAAAAAAGAAAAAAAGAACTAAAAATAAAAGTAAAATGGGGGGTCCGCCATGCTCTGAAATTATTGAACTCAATGTACAGTCCGGCAGACTGTAGTGTGCCTAATCGGTAAATGAGGTGCTGTTCCTTGAGCTTGCGTTGATGTTCACTGGAACACTGCAGCAATCCCAGGACAGAGATGTGAGCATGAGAGCAGGGGGGAGTGTTGAAATGGCAAGCAACTGGAGGCTCGGGCTCATGCTTTTGGACTGAGCGGAGGTGTTCCGTAAAGCAGTTGCCCAGTCTGCGTTTGGTCTCCCCAATGTACAGGAGACCACATTGTGAGCAGTGAATTTGGTATACTAAATTGAAAGCTGTCGCGGTTCAGGGAGGGAGGGGAAGGGGCGTGGATAAAGGTGCGGGAAATGGGCTGGACACGGTTGAAAGCCCTGTCAACCACAGTGGGGGAGAATCCTCGGTAGAAGAAAAAGGAAGACATATCAGAAGCGCTGTCATGGAAAGTAGCATCATCAGAGCAGATGCGTCGGAGACGGAGAAACTGGGAAAATGGAATGGAGTCCTTACAGGAGCTAGGGTGCGAAGAAGTGTAGTCGAGGTAGCAGTGGGAGTCGGTGGGCTTATAATGGATATTAGTAGACAGCTTATCTCCAGAGATGGAGACAGAGAAGTCGAGGAAGGGAAGGGAAGTGTCGGAGATGGACCTTGTCAGGGTGAGAGAAGGGTGGAAATTAGAAGCAAAGTTGATGAAGTTTTCCAGTTCAGGGCGAGAGCAGGAAACGGCACCGATACAGTCATCAATGTACCGGAGAAAGAGTTGGGGGAGGGGGCCTGAGTAGGACTGGAATAAGGAATGTTTGACACATCCCACAAAAAGACAGGCATAACTAGGACCCATGCGGGTACCATAGCAACACCTTTTACTTGAAGGAAGTGAGTGGAGTTGAAGGAGAAGTTGTTCAATGTGAAAACAAGTTCAGCCATGTGGAGGAGGGTGGTGGTGGATGTGGACTGGTTGGATGTCTATTCAAGGAAGAAGCGGAGAGCCCTCAAACCATCCTGGTGGGGGATGGAGGTGTAGAGAGATTGGACGTCCAGAGTGAAAAGGAGGCAGTTGGGGCCAGGAAACTGGAAATTGTCAAAATGACGTACAGCGTCAGAAGAGTCATGGATGTAGGTGGGAAGAGACTGGACCAGCTGGTTCCCCTCACTTTCCACCCCATCAGCCTCCACATCCAAAGGATCATCCTCCACCATTTCCACCACCTCCAGCGTGATGCCACTACCAAACGCATCTTCCCCTCCCTTCCCCTGTCAGCATTCCAAAGGGATTGTTCCCTCCGTGACACCCTGGTCCACTCCTCCATTACCCCCACCACCTCGTCCCCTTCCCATGGCACCTTCCCCTGCAATCACAGGAGGTGTAATACCTGCCCATTTACCTCCTCTATCCTCACTATCCCAGGCCCCAAACACTCCTTTCAGGTGAAGCAGCGATTTACTTGTAATTCTTTCCATTTAGTATACTGTATTCGCTGTTCACAATGTGATCTCCTCTACATTGGGGAGACCTAACACAGATTGGGTGACTGCTTTGCGGAACACCTCCGCTCTGTCCAAAAGCATGACTCCGAGCTTCCAGTTCCTTGCCATTTCAACACTCCCCCCTGCTCTCATGCTTACATATCTGTCCTGGGATTGCTGCAGTTTTCCAGTGAACATCAACGCAAGCTCGAGGAACAGCATCTCATTTACCGATTAGGCACACTACAGCCTGCAGGACTGAAAATTGAGTTCAATAATTTCAGAGCATGACGGGCCCCCCATTTTTAGTTTTTTTTCATTTTTCTTTTTTTATATTTTTTGTGCTTATTTTATTTTATTTTATCTTAGTTTGTTCAGTTTGCCGACCCACTGTTTTTTTCATGTTTGTGCTGGTGGCTGTTCAGTTTTCAATCCATTTACACCCTATCTGTACTAATGCTTTGTCTTTCAATACACCATTAACATATTGTTTGTCTTTGCTCCATGACCTTCTGGTCAGTTACTCTCTGTGACCTTGTCCTATCTACACCTTCTCCTGTTATCTCTTGCCCCAACCCCCGCTTTACTTGCTTAAAACCTTTCACATTTCTAAAATCTGCTAGTTCTAATGAAGGGTCACTGACCTGAAATGTTAACTCTGCTTCTCTCTCCACAGATGCTGCCAGACCTGCTGAGTATTTCCAGCATTTCTTGTTTTTATTTCAGATTTCCAGCATCCGCAGTATTTTGGTTATAGGCAAGAACATGAGATTGATAGGAACATGGCCCAGAGAAAGAGATTTGATGAACATCAGAAATTCCCCCAATCTGTTAATCACATCTGATTCCATTGCCACCCAATTTGCATCTCTGTTGAACTTGAACTTTATTCCAATAATCTTGAAATTTGATAGTCACACAAAAGTAGGATGTTTGGCAAAACAGTGAAGAGCACTGGAAAAGACTTCAGAAAGATACAGACAGGTTAGTGGAATGAGCAGACAGAAGGTAGATGTAATTTAATATGGGTAAGTGTGAGGTCATAGATTTTGGTAGAAAAAAACAAAGTATCAGAGTTAACAGAAAAACACTGAAGGGTGTGAATTAACAAAGAGATCTAAGGATTCAAGCATATAATTCACTGAAAAAATGAATGTAGGAGATAAAACAATAAAAAGGAAGCCAAAAGGATTCACAGATTTATGAACAGGGATATAGTGTAGAAAGGTAAAGAAGTAATAATATGTTTACATAAAACCTAAGTTTTGGGGGCTTTAACCGTCCTTAGCCTATCATTTGCATGGCTGTGCACTTTATAAGTTAGGTACTTCTTTAACTGATCCCCCACATTCAGTGAAATTTTGAATGGGTTGCAAATGATGTAGATCCTTGTCCTCCCCAAATTCTGGTCACTTAGCAAATGATGCACCCTGCTTCCACTCTCCTAATCCACTGGGTTTCAGCCCCATTTCTCTGACCTTTCTCCATACTCTTTTTTGTTTAAATGTGTATCCACTTTGTTTTAGAAGCTATTCCGCATACTGTGTCAGCAACAATTTCTGGTGGAACATTCCACGCTCCAACAACATTCTGCATAAAAAAATTCTCCCTTCATTCTCTTTAAGTTACAGGTATAGACAGGCATTACAATTTCACATGTTGGTTATACCTTATATCTTGCAATTTTCAAATTTCAACATTAACAAATTTGGGTCAATTTTAACTCCAGGTGGGTTTTGGTTGGGCAGGGAATGCGGCAAGTCCGAAATGCACTTGCTGGAGAAAATTTGAGGATCAGGCTATTTTAACACCCAGGCCTCATTCTGATGTTGCAAAATTGCCTACCAGCCTTCAGAAAACTGGCCTCTCGTCGACATGAAGGTAGGTGTGGGATCAGGTGTTCCAGGAGAGTCTCGGAGGGAAGTGGGGAAATCCAAGGCAAGAGCAGTTGCAACTTTCCTTGTGAGAATGGGAGCAGTTAGCTTCCCATCCATAAGTATGAGTCGTTCGGAGCTGGGTGACTTTCCAGCAATTAAGTATTGCTATGTTTTGTACCCCAAGAATGAAGAAACAGGACTCATGATTTCTCTCTGTGTAAGCTTTTATTTGAATGGCTGCCTGGATATATTTTTAGTTTCAGTTTTGGAACTATGCTCCCTCAGGGCTGACTGACAGCATAGTGAGCAGTCTTATAAACATAACACAGAGCAATCAATCATTGAGAAATCAAACACAACATATTTTTCCCCTTGTGGACTTAGGAAATTATTTTAATTTTAGCCTTCATAAGCATCAAGTGGGTATATATATTGATTCATTCCTTCCATTCCATTAGTTCCTTTAAAAAAAGGCAAATAATCTTTGAGATATGGAGATTGCAGATAAAGGTGCCGAGATCAATGAAGACATGGTTGTGGTTCAGCGCCATCATCTTGATGAGGTGAATAATCAACATCATGATCACTAATCAGAAAAGGAAACGTATCCTTGTAGTCATGATCATCAAAATCTCCAGGTCTGCTTGCAATTAAGCACCTCGCTTTCCACTTGGTTTTGTCATCCAAATGATAAGCTTTGGTACCGAGCATCTACTTAGGCCATGATAGAGAAGACGCGAGCTTGTGATTGTGATTTGGATGTTTGATGTGAACCCAATGTCTGACTGTGAATCGTGATTTCCTTGCATTTGTTCACTTATCTGAGTATGCTTTTACTGTGTCTTGTCACTTTGCGATTCCTTCTGCTTTCACTCTGACATTTGCCTTGGATGGTGGTGATGGCTGAAGAATGTTCAGCAACGTGCAAATGTTGTGACCAATCATAAGTTCGGCCGGTGTCTTTCCGGTCAGGGAGTGTGGGTTGGATCGAAATGTGTGAAGTAGGATATGAATAGATTGTTCAAACATTTTCCCTTCAAACATCTCAAACTGTCCTTGATCATCCTGCTGGAATGTTTGACGCCACCATTCGATTGCAAGTTGTATCGCGATGTCAGATGGTGGTGAATTCTTAGCTTGTGAAGAACTTCGTGAACTGACTGGAAACAAACTGTCTGTGGTGATAGTTTCCGGCAAACTCCACTCCACAATTTGTCCTGAATGTCAATGTTCGAGACACAAGTTCAAATCCCTCCATGCCAGCTGGCAGAATTCGAATTCAATTAATGAATAAATCTGGAATAAAAAGTTAGCTTTAGTAATAGTGACCGTAACTACCGGATTGTCATAAAAACCCATCTGGTTCACTGAGGGAAGGAAATCTGCCACCCTTACTTGGTCTGACCTATATGTGACTCCAGATCCACAGCAATGTGGTTGACTCTTAACTGCCCTCTGAAATGGCCTAGCAAGCCACTCAGTTGTATCAAACGGCTACAGAAATGCCAATAAAGAATAAAACCGAACGGAGCACCCGATATCAACCTAGGCATAAGAAGTGACAAAGGCACACCCTGCCCAGTCAATTCTGCAAAGTTCTGCTCACTAACAAGTAAGAGTGGCTCAGTAGCAACACCACTGACTGAGCTGGCAGAGTCCTGAGGACATATCTGTCAGACTGGGCCTGCAGCAAGTGGAGTGAGAACCAACAAGAGGGAAAAGCCTACCAGATCTTGTCTCCCCAATCGATCTGTCGCAGATGCTTTTGTCAATGACAGTATTGGTAGGAGTGACCACTTGGTATTGGTAGGAGTCTTTGTGGAGACCACGTCCCGTCTTCACACTGACGATATTCGCAATCATGTTGTGTGACACCACCTCCGTGCTGAATGGGATAGGTTAAAAATAAATCCAGCAGCTCAAAACTGGGCATCAGCTGCAGCAGAATTGTATTCAACCACAATCTATATCCTCATGGCCTGACATATACCTCACTCTACCATTACCATAGAGCCAGGGGAACAACCCTGGTTCAATGAGGAATGTAGGAGTGCATGCCAGGAGCAGCACTAGGCATACCTAAAAATGAGGTGCCATCCTGGTGAAGTCATAAAACAGGACAACATTCATGCTAAACAGCAGCATGCTATAGACAGAGCTAAGTGATCCCACAACCAGCGGATCAGATCAAAGCTCTGCATCCTGCCACGTCCAGTTGTGAATGGTGGTGCACAATTTAACAACTAACCGAAAGAGGTGCCGCAAACATCCCCATCCTCAATGATGGGGGAGCCCAGCACAAAAGATTGAAGCATTTTCAACCATCCTCAGCAAGAAGTGTCAAGTGGATGATCCATCTCAGCCTCCTCCTGAGATTCCCAACTTCACAGGTGCCAGTCTTCAGCCAATTCGATTCACTCTGCATGATATCAAGATGGGTCAGTTTTTGTCCAGTGTGTGCAGGAGGGTTTTCTGACACAGTATGTAGACAGGCCAACCAGGGGCGATGCCACATTGGATTTGGTACTGGGAAATGAACCCGGCCAGGTGTTAGATTTAGATGTAGGTGAGCACTTTGGTGACAGTGATCACAATTCAGTTAGGTTTACCTTAGCGATGGGCAGGGACAGGTATATACCGCAGGGCAAGAATTATAACTGGGGGAAAGGAAATTATGATGCGATTAGGCAAGATTTAGGATGCGTAGGATGGGGAAGGAAACTGCAGGGGATGGGAACAATCGAAATGTGGAGCTTATTCAAGGAGCAGCTACTGCGTGTCCTTGATAAGTATGTACCTGTGAGGCAGGGAGGAAGTTGTCGTGCGAGGGAGCCGTGGTTTACTAAAGAAGTTGAAGCGCTTGTCAAGAGGAAGAAGAAGGCTTATGTTAGGATGAGACGTGAAGGCTCAGTTAGGGCGCTTGAGAGCTACAAGCTGGCCAGGAAGGATCTAAAGGGAGAGCTAAGAAGAGCAAGGAGAGGACACGAGAAGTCATTGGTGGATCGGATCAGGGAAAACCCTAAGGCTTTCTATAGGTATATCAGGAATAAAAGAATGACTAGAGTTAGATTAGGGCCAATCAAGGATAGTAGTGGGAAGTTGTGTGTGGAATCAGAGGAGATAGGGGAAGTGTTAAATGAATATTTTGCGTCAGTATTTACAGTAGAAAAAGAAAATGTTGTTGAGAATACTGAGATTCAGGCTACGAGGCTAGATGGGATTGAGGTTCACAAGGAGGAGGTGTTAGCAATTTTGGAAAGTGTGAAAATAGATAAGTCCCCTGGGCCAGATGGGATTTATCCTAGGATTCTCTGGGAAGCTAGGGAGGAGATTGCAGAGCCTTTGTCCTTGATCTTTATGTCGTCATTGTCGACAGGAATAGTGCCGGAAGACTGGAGGATTGCAAATGTTGTCCCCTTGTTCAAGAAGGGGAGTAGAGACAGCCCTGGTAATTATAGACCTGTGAGCCTCACTTCGGTTGTGGGTAAAATGTTGGAAAAGGTTATAAGAGACAGGATTTATAATCATCTTGAAAAGAATAAGTACATTAGAGATAGTCAGCACGGTTTTGTGACGGGTAGGTCGTGCCTCACAAACCTTATTGAGTTTTTCGAGAAGGTGACCAAACAGGTGGATGAGGGTAAAGCAGTGGATGTGGTGTATATGGATTTCAGTAAGGCGTTTGATAAGGTTCCCCACGGTAGGCTATTGCAGAAAATACGGAAGTATGGGGTTGAAGGTGATTTAGAGCTTTGGATCAGAAATTGGCTAGCTGAAAGAAGACAGAGGGTGGTGGTTGATGGCAAATGTTCATCCTGGAGTTTAGTTACTAGTGGTGTACCGCAAGGATCTGTTTTGGGGCCATTGCTGTTTGTCATTTTTATAAATGACCTGGAAGAGGGTGTAGAAGGGTGGGTTAGTAAATTTGCAGATGACACTAAGGTCGGTGGAGTTGTGGATAGTGCCGAAGGATGTTGTAGGGTACAGAGAGACATAGATAGGCTGCAGAGCTGGGCTGAGAGATGGCAAATGGAGTTTAATGCGGAAAAGTGTGAGGTGATTCACTTTGGAAGGAGTAACAGGAATGCAGAGTACTGGGCTAATGGGAAGATTCTGGTTAGTGTAGATGAGCAGAGAGATCTTGGTGTCCAGGTGCATAAATCCCTGAAGGTTGCTAACCAGGTTAATAGGGCTGTCAAGAAGGCATATGGTGTGTTAGCTTTTATTAGTAGGGGGGTCGAGTTTTGGAGCCACGAGGTCATGCTGCAGCTGTACAAGACTCTGGTGAGACCGCACCTGGAGTATTGCGTGCAGTTCTGGTCACCGCATTATAGGAAGGATGTGGAAGCTATGGAAAGGGTGCAGAGGAGATTTACTAGGATGTTGCCTGGTATGGAGGGAAGGTCTTACGAGGAAAGGCTGAGGGACTTGAGGTTGTTTTCGTTGGAGAGAAGGAGGAGGAGAGGTGACTTAATAGAGACATATAAGATAATCAGAGGGTTAGATAGGGTGGATAGTGGGCGTCTTTTTCCTCGGATGGTGATGGCAAACACGAGGGGACATAGCTTCAAGTTGAGGGATGATAGATATAGGACAGATGTGAGAGGTAGTTTCTTTACTCAGAGAGTAGTAAGGGCGTGGAATGCCCTGCCTGCAGCAGTAGTAGATTCGCCAACTTTAAGGGCATTGAAGTGGACATTGGATAGACACATGGATGAAAATGGAATAGTGTAGGTCAGATGGTTTCACAGCTCGGCGCAACATCGAGGGCCGAAGGGCCTGTACTGCGCTGTAATATTCTAATATTCTAATATTCTAATATTCTAAAAATAGCTGAATCCTCTTGATACTGCAAAGGCTATGGGGCCTGAGAACATCCTAGCTGTAATACTGAAAACTTGTGCTCCACAACTAGCTGTGCCCCTAGCCAAGCTGTTCCAGTACAGCTACCATGCTGGGATCTACCTGACGATGTGGAAAATTGCCCAGGTATGTCATGTCCACAAAATGCAGGACAAATCCAATCTAGCAAATTACCACCCCATCAGTCTACTTTCCATCATCAGCAAAGTGATGGAAGGTGTCATTGATTGTGCTATCAAGCGGCACTTACTCAGCAATAACTTGCTTTCTGATGCTCAGTTTGGGTTTCACCAGGGCCACTTGGCTCCAGGCATCATTACAGCCTTGATCCAAACATGGACAAAAGAGCTGAATTCTAGGGGTGAGGTGAGAGTGACTGCCCTTGATGTCAAGACAGCATTTGATTGAATGTGGCATCAAGGAGCCCTAGCAAAATTGGAGTCACACCAAGCACAAAGGAAGATGGTTGTTGTTGTTGGAGGCCAATCATCTCAGTCCCAGGACATCACTGCAGGCGTTTCTCAGGGTAGTGTCCTAGGTCCAACCATCTTCAGCTGCTCATCAATGACCTTCCCTCTATCATAAGGTCAGGAGTGGGGATGTTTGCTGATGATTGCACAATGTTTAGCACCATTTGCAACTCCTCAGATACTAAAGCAGTCTGTGTCCACACGCAACAAGACCTGGTCAACATCCAGGCTTGTGTTGATAAGTGGCAAGTAACATTCACGCCACACAAGAGCCAGGCAAAGACCATCTTAAACAAGAGAAAATCTAACCATCTACCCTTGATGTTCGTTGGTATTACCGTCACTGAATTTCTACTTATCTGGATGACTGCAGTTCCAACAACATTCAAGAGGTTCGACACCATCCAGGATAAAGCAGCCCGCTTGATCAACACCCCATCCACCACCTTAACCATTCACTCCCTTCACCACCAATACACAGTGGCAGCCATGTGTACCATCTACAAGATGCACTGTTCACCAAGGCTCCTTAGATGGCACTTTCCAAACACCTGACCTCTGCCATCTGAAAAGACAAGGGTAGCAGATGCATGGGAACACCACCATCTGCAAACTGCGCTCCAAGCCACACACCATCCTCACTTGGAACTATATCGCTGCTCCTTCACTGTCGCTGGGTCAAATTCCTGGAACCCCCTACATAAGAGCTGTGGGTGTATCTGCACTACATGTACTGTAGTGGTTCAAGAAGGCTCACCACCACCTTCTCAACGGCAGTTAGGGATGGGCAACAAATACTGGCCTTACCAGCGATTCACACATCCTGTGAATGAATTAAAAAAAAACATTCCTTAATCACCCTTAACATCCCACCCCTTCCCACAGCAACTCCTCCTGCAAGCTTCTGAAATACAACACCTGCCCTTTTACCTCCTCCCTTCTCACTGTCCATGGCCCCAAACACTCCTTCCAAATCAAGCAGCTTGTACTTCTTTCAATTTATTATACTGTATTCGTTGCTCACGATGCTGTTTGCTCTGGATGCTGTTTGCTCTATATTGAGGAAGCCAAATGCAGATTAGCTGACACTTATTGCAACACCTCCATTCTGTCCACAAGCCTGAACCTGAGTTTCCAGCCGCTTGTCATTTTAATTTCCTGCCCTGCTCCCTCTCTGACATCACTGGCCTCAGCTTCCTATACTGTTCCATTGAAGCTCATTGTAAGTTTCGGGAACACCTCATCTTCTGATTGGGCACTTTACAGCCCCTGGATTCAATATTGACAATTCAACAATTTCAGATCAGAATCATTACCACTTTTCTTTTGGGCAGCAGCTGCTGGCGATTCTGCTTTTTCCCATTTGCACCTTCTTTAGCCCAACCTTTTGTTTCTCTACTTGCCTCATTACCATATCCTTTTGCCTTGAACAATCACACCTTTTGTCATAATCTCCACTGCCTTCCACCCTATCACAGACATTCCCTTTTGTTGTTTTCCCACCTCCCCCTCTTTCCCTGCTCCTGGACTTGCTTAAATTCTGTTACATCTCCAACTATTTCCAGTTCTGATGAACGGTCATCGACCTGAAGCGTTAACTCTGTTTCTCTCTCCACAGAGGCTGCCAGATCTGCTGAGTATCCCTAGCATTTTCTGTTTTTATTTCAGGCTTCCAGCATCTGCAGTATTTTACTTTGTGCTCGTGCAACGAGTAGGTTGCTTTAAAAAAAAGCAACACACATGATTACTGCAAACCCCTTTGTTCACAAATACTTATGATTATGAGAAAAACAGCTATTGTAGTCAAGCAAGTGATTCCTTACAGCACCTGCTATTAGCTTCTGGGTGCTTTGCAAAATATCCCATTTGAATTTTCCACTTCAATTTGCTAATTACAAAGTTTGCCCACATTTAAGTATTATATGAAGCTCGCTACAGTTGCGTGGGACCTTCCACCATCCATCTCATACCCCCCTAGGAAATTTAACAGATTGCAAACTTGGCATGCATCAGGCAAGCTGATTTCCACCTTGTTTCCCAGTCAGTTACACCCATTTGGGGGAGTAATGGACACCAGAATTGGCCCCTTTCATGATCATTAACTAATATCGAGGATAAGACATTACAAGATGAAGTATGGTTCACTAATGATGTTGATTTAGCAGCAATAGTAAATATTGAGGAACCAGTAGATACAGCAAATTTCCAGCATATAGAATGTCTTACCTGCGTTATTTTCGGATTCAGATATTCGAGTTGTTGCTTTCCAGAAGAAAACATTGCAACATATAGGTAGTGTTGAGCAAGCACTTGGCTCCAAAGCTATGACAATGCAAGATTGGAAGAAGGATTTTTTCTACTCTTTTCTACCTTTGAGCAAGGAGCAGCAATAGTGACACTGCAGTGCCAACACTAGTTACACAGCCCATAGACATACCAGATGTGTCTCCCAAGTATTTCCACAGCAGTTCCAAGAAGCAGCTCAGGCCAGCTTCAAGTCATTTGGCTTATACACAATAAGGGAGGGATTCAAAGACCGAGCAGGTGCCCATTGCTCTATGCTCAGGCAAGTTTTTGACCAAGTGAATAAATGGCCTCTAGCATGTGTGGAGAAGCACAGAATTAGTTCAGTGACAGAAATGTCAGCAGTCTTTCTGGACCACCACATTGAGCACCAGCTCAGAGAGTAATAAACTCCCAGCAACTGTGTCATAGGGCAGTCCTGGCACTGCTGCAGATACATTAAAGTTAGTCCCAGATGTAGGTAGTGATCCTTCTTTATCCAGGCAATTTGCCAATTGGCTCAGCAGTCAATCACTACTGCTGCTCCTGAGCAAGAGGAGCACTTACAGCATGGCACAAGACCAATGAATGCATGGAAGTACACACATTGCAGGAACTAATGCAAAGCATTTTGGAAAAACACATTCAAGAATCACACAACACATACATTCAAAGATCACATGCACTCATTTACTAAATGAAATTATGACACTTTGAATATAGCTCATATAGCTAAGAGTCTGTCATTCCCTTCTGGTGCAGAAAAGAGAGCAACACATTTTAAATACCAAGCAAACTGAACAGATTCCATTCTTAAGAATAAACAAACAAATAAAGCAACTGTCAGTTCCATCAACGTAAATATGTTCAATAGAAAGGTAGAATGCCTGGAGAATTTAGCCAATGAGACAATCATCCACCTGTCTCCCTGTCTGCAGTGGCTGGTCTGCTATTGGTTCTTGCTGAGATTTATGTAGCAGGTAAATGTTGAGATAGAGTCCAGACTTTCCTCTGCACTAGCTTTGTTGTCAGCATCTTACTGGGGTGGTTTTCCACCTATGTGATTCACCCACCACTGACCCCACTGAATTACCCTGGGTCATCCTCATTATCTTTGTTCAGGCATGATCTTGACAGTGTTGTCATCTGTGCTGGAACCCACCATCAAAACAGTGACTGGTGCAGATCTTAGGCAAGGGCAGAGAAAAAGGGCTTCTGAAGATAAAATGTCAAATTTGTGTGTGGAATGAGTCAATCCATGGTTAATCCACTCCTTGAGGGAAGGATTTAAAACGTAAAGAATCCTTTGCAGGCCCAGAGCAATGCTGAATTTCAATAACATGATGGCATTGCTAATGTCCAATGGTGCCTTGGTGGTAATGATGGAAAGTGGCACTTTATCATTATCATTCACTTTTAATATACTCCGAAGTGATGATGATCAGAGGAGCCCAACAAAATGATTCACTGGCAGATCTTTTACCACAGGTACTGCCCAAAAATTGCTGGTAAACAGTGAGAAAATCCTGGCTGTGGTTTCAATTGGGGAATTACATAGCAAAATGACTGACTCCTGAGAACTCCCTTATGGGTGACTTCAGCATCCTTGTGCATAACAATTAAGGGTATCAATGACCGAGTGAGCAGGGCAGATGACAACTATAATTAAAGAAAACCCCTGAGGTTGACTGTGTCTACAATGTCTGCTCACAGTCATTTTCTAAATTATAGGCTTTTAAATGCTGAGCATGAAAATTTGGACTGAAATAGTCGACATCCAGATGCCTGAAGATGAAGAAAATTCTTTCTAATTCAGTACTTTTGAAGAAATAACAATGTTATATATTTTCTAACAGCTCCTATTTTTATTGCATGAACACTCAAATTGGAAGTTGCTATTTTGCTGACATTTCTCCCTCTCATACACAAGCGCAGCAGGTACAAAAGCATTAGTGCGCCCGTGAACTACGTGGATCATTACAAAGCTGGTTTCAGAAGGAACTGGTATGGGTTAGGATAAGTTGTGTTGGATGATGTTGGAGCTGCCAGTGGGAGCCAGGCTCTGGCTAACAGCAGGGTTTTCTTTGCATCAGATCTGGGTTCACAATGGATGCCAGCTTGAAGCAGCCGGTGAAAGCTGGGTTAATAAGGGGGATACAACTCAATTAACCTCCCTCCCATCCCAACTAAATCTACAATTGCTCTTTTTCTATCAGTGCTCTGGTAAAACCATGAAATCTTGACTTTCCTTCATAAATCAGACTCACGAGTTTGACTGTAGTGTAGGCTTTCTGAGTCCATACCTAGGTACCTCTCCTATTGCCTTCACATACCAAAAAAGTGTGGGTGTGTTGCTTCAAATTTTATATCCCATTGGATGGGAGATTGCAAGCAGATCTTATAGACACTTCTTCTTCTTCTTTGGCCTCCTTGTCTCGGGAGACAATGGATGAGCGCCTGGAGGTGGTCAGTGGTTTATAGAACATAGAACATTACAGCGCCTGGAGTGGCTATAAAGTCCAATTCTAGAGTGACAGACTCTTCCACAGGTGCTGCAGATAAAATTGGTTGTCGGGGCTGTTATACACAGTTGGCTCTCCCCTTGTGCTTCTGTCTTTTTTCCTGCCAACTGCTAAGTCTCTTCAACTCGCCACACTTTAGCCCCGCCTTTATGGCTGCCCACCAGCTCTGGCGATCGCTGGCAACTGACTCCCACGACTCGTAATCAATGTTACAGGACTTCATGTCGTGTTTGCAGACGTCTTTAAAGCGGAGACATGGACGGCCGGTAGGTCTGATACCAGTGGCGAGCTCGCTGTACAATGTGTCCTTGGGGATCCTGCCATCTTCCATGCGGCTCACATGGCCAAGCCATCTCAAGCGCCGCTGACTCAGTAGTGTGTATAAGCTGGGGATGTTGGCCGCCTCGAGGACTTCTGATAGACACTGGTGGTGCATATATTTGCCTGGATTTTGTGGTCAGTGGTGAAGCAAGGGCACTCGCTGCTGAACTTGAAGAAAGCTGCCCACGAAGATGTAGCAAGCTCTGTGGCATGGTTTCTCAATGGCAGGTTAAATCTGCTGCCAAGTCAAGGGGATATCTTGATGCACAGCAGCAGTGACGTCAACAAGCATGTAATCAGCTGAACATGTTGAAGTATTCACACACAGCAAACCAGGAAGTTCAAAGCACTTAAAATCCTTCACTTTTAATTTAAATTTTCAGATAGTGAAATAAATTATTATGATTGGATTAAGATAGAAGCTAACATTAAGATAGATAAACTTACAAAAAAGAAAAAAAAATCTTCTCAAAAACACTTTTTATTATATTGAAATTTGACATTCCATAAATATAAAATTAGCTTTTCAAAGCCAGTGAGGGTGTTCAGCAGTTGTTTTGAAGTTACTACATTGTTAAAAACCAGCTACACTACATTCAGCAAGGTGTAACTTTTTCAAGGGTTTTTACAGTGAGACAACAGCATTAAGAGTGGAAGTTCTCATCAATTCAATTAATTTCCATTGATTGCAGGCTGGGGCTGCCTCCATAGCAGACCCTATGGAGAAGCATAAAATCACGGACAACAACCTCTAGATTTCCACGTTATTCTGAGCGTATGCGGACTCCAGGCGTTGCTGTCAGTTTCAGTGGAGTAATGACAGCAAACGCTAACAGTTTAAGTTAATAAAACCAAAATACTGCAAATGCTGGAAATCTGAAATAAAAACAAGAAATGCTGGAAATACTCAGCAGGTCTGGCAGCATATGTGGGGAGAGAAGCAGAGTTAATGTTTCAGGTCAGTGACCCTTCTTCAGAACTGACAAATATTAGAAATGTAAAAGGTTTTGAGCAAGTAAAGCAGGGGGTGCGGCAAGAGATAACAAAAGAGAAGAGATAATAGGACAGTATACTGAATTGAAAGAAGTACAAGTAAATTGCTGCTTCACCTGAAAGGAGTGTTTGGGGCCTTGGATAGTGAGGAGAGAGGAGGTAAATGGGCAGGTATTACACCTCCTGCGATTGCAGGGGAAGGTGCCGTAGGAAGGGGACGAGTTGGTGGGGGTAATGGAGGAGTGGACGAGGGTGTCGCGGAGGGAACCACCCCTTCGGAATGCTGACAGGGAAGGGGAGGGGAAGATGCGCTTGGTAGTGGCATCACGCTGGATGTGGCGGAAGTGGTGGAGGATGATCCTTTGGATGTGGAGGCTGGTGGGGTGGAAAGTGAGGACAAGGGGAAGCCTGTCACGGTTCTGGGGAAGGGGTGAGCGTAGAGGTGCGGGAAAGGGGCCGGACACGGTTGAGGGCCCTGTCAACCACAGTGGGGGGAATCCTCGGTTGAGGAAAAAGGAAGACATATCAGAAGCACTGTCGTGGAAGGTAGCATCATCAGAGCAGATGCGTCGGAGACAGAGAAACTGGGAGAATGGAATGGAGTCCTTACAGGTGGCAGGGTGTGAAGAAGTGTAGTCGAGGTGTGGGAGTCGGTGGGCTTATAATAAATATTAGTAGATAGCCTATCCCCGGAGATGGAGACAGAGAGGTCGAGGAAGGGAAGGGAAGTGTTGGAGATGGACCATGTAAAGGTGAGAGAAGGGTGGAAATTGGAAGCAAAGGTGATGAAGTTTTCCAGTTTGGGCAGGAGCAGGAAACGGCACCGAAACAGTCATCAGTGTACCGGAAAAAGAGTTGGGGGAGGGGGCCTGAGTAGGACTGGAACAAGAAATATTCGACATATCCCACAAAAAGACAGGCATAACTAGGGTACCCACAGCAACACCTTTTACTTGATTGAAGTGAGTGGAGTTGAAGGAGAAGGTGTTCAATGTAAGAACATTGCTAACTGCTAACAGTTTAAGCAACAGTGCCACTGCTAAACCGGGCCGATATCCTGCTCCCAGCATGGATTCTGAAAATTTGGGTTTTATGAGTAATTAGCTTTATTGTTGTATTCCTCCTCCCACAACCCAACAAATTGATTTCTTTAATGATTTTCTTTAATGGAGGCATTAACAGTTCTTAACAAGCAAATTATTTTCTTAAGAGCCAACCTTCCTCAGTGTATTTCAGAGCAAGCCTGAACTGCAACAAATGTCCATTATCACTTTCTACTGATCTTCTTCATTAGTTTCACAAAAGCAAAATACTACAGATGCTGCAAATCTGAAATAAAAGCAGAAAATGCTGGAAATACTCAGATGGACATGATCTGTGGAGTGAGAAACAAAGTTAGCAGTTCTGATGAAAGGTCATTGACCTGTAGCCCCCCCCACCCCCCCAAAATGGTTTGGTTCAGGTGGGAAGTTAAAAAGCTAAGGCTGGAATTTTATGCCTACCCCCCACTCAGGAGTAGGCTGGGAGGCGGGCAATGGGCTTTACATCGGGTGGGATGGCAGCTGTTCTGTGCCCGTCGCCCATCCACCACCACTGGTAGTTTATTAGAGTGGGGGAGGTGGCAGAGGGCCCTTAAGTGGTCAATTGAGGTCTTTAAATGGCCAATTAATGATATTTTACCAGAGGCAGATTGGCACTTTGGCACCTGGGGAGGCTGCTTAGTAAAATCTAGCGACCTCCTTGCAGGCTGTGGGGGGGAAGAATCTCCTGATTGAGCCCCCACTGGAAAACACTGACCCCCCACCCTCTCCATCAACCAGCCCCTCCTCACTGGGACTGGCTGATTGGCCCTAATTAGACCTGAACCCACTTAACATTTTCGAGGCTGATGTTCATATTGTTCTCGCTGGGTGCAGTCCCAGCAGCGGCCACTGCCTCTATGGCACTGCTGGAACTGAAGAACTGCCAGCCCTCGGATTGGTCAGCAGCTCTTGGAGGCGGGGCATCCTTCCTCAGAGTGGCGGAGGCCACGAGCTCAGCCATGCAAAATACAGCACTGGCTTTCAGGGCAAGTGACTCGCACATGTCCCCCCACCTCAAACAGCTTTCCAGCTAGTGGGTGGGACGACCGCTCCACGTAAAACTCCAGCCTAAAAATATGAAACAGGAACCCTCAAACCCGCCCACTTCCAGTTTTAACAGCAAGTGGATGAGGGGCAGGCAATCAATCTGCTCACAGGTGGTGTTCAGTCATTTTAAAACTGTGATGAGGCTGTGTACATTCATTTTAACAGTGATTCTATTTTTCATGATAGTTGGCTGGGTTTCCCTGGCCTCAGGAAACCTTGCCGTTGAAAGGAGGTAAGAAGGACTGAATCCATAAGGTAAGTGCTTTTCTAGCACTGTTTGTGCTCCAGGAAGAGCAAGATTATTTCCTACAGGTCTGACAAGCTACCCAAAAAACCACCTCTGCGCCCTCACTGCGATCTGTCTGCTCTCAGATTACCCCCTGACCACCAACTGCTTCTTCCGATGGCCATCTGCCCCGTCCTCATGATTCAACTCCTAACCCTCCCAAATGGACCAGCTTTTCTTCACAATTGAATTCGACCACCCTGTGATTAAACACCTTGTCCTGACCACCATCCCCACATCACAATTTCTCCCAACTCCACCCCCACACTGAATCTATCTGCCCTCAACGCAGCTTAGCTGCGGCATTGTGTTTCAAGCCTATCCACCTGGCCAGCAGCCAACTATGGGCAAAACACCTACAGAAACATATTGAATATTGATAGGCATCCTGCAATGAACAACTGCAGGATGTTTGGAAAAACTTGTACTTTTGGCTTTCCTGACCTCAAAACAGTACCCCAGCTTCCTCCCTGCCTTCTAGTCAATATCCAGATTGTTAGCTCTGTTTCTCTCTCCTAAGGTGCTGCCTGACCTGCTAAATATTTCCATCTTTTTCTGTTTTCTTTCATTAGTTTAGTGTACTCAGTAAAATTAAATGCATGGGCTGGGTGACCCATTGTAGGCAGATAACTTGACAATTGTCGGTTGTTTCATTGATTTCCAGCGACTCTGGTACATATCTTTGAGGATTCGAACTTGTAGGATATTTGCACTAGCGCCGGTGTCAATCTTGACCTTGAGTGTATGTTTGCCAGATTTCTTTGGGAACATGACGTTAATAGTGGCGAAAGCTTCCAGTTGTTGGACTTCATCAACGTGATGTGTCAGGTTCACAACGTGGAATTCTTGCTCATCTTCTGGCTGAAAATTACTTCCCTCTGGGTTTTATCTCAGGTCTGTTTTGCTGTGGCCCTCATGTATCACCTTGCATTTCCGCAGGTCTCTGGCTGGCGCTTTCCTTGCTGTTGTTGCCCTGTTGCTGTGCCTGCTTCTGTTGGCTCGTGTCCTACCATGGCTTCTGGCTGCATCTTTCGAGCCAGAATTCCTGCATAGGTGGGCCCAGCGTCCTTTTGCACCGCACACCTTGCACAGGTCTCAAAATGCAGGACAACTCCGCCGTGAGTGGGACCAACTACACTTACCCCACAGCCTGCTTGCTCTTTTCGACCTGGTTATGGTGCCGATACTAGTGATTGCACCTAATGCTTGCAGATTCTGCTGTCCAGCTATAATGACTTTGTATTTCCTGCCACCTTCCATCAATGCTGTGACCTTGCTTTTTCCCCAAGAGGTCTTTCTGGAATGCTTCAATGGGTGTTGATATTATCACCAGCTCCATTATTCAGTTTGAAATCTCAGCTTCTGAGAAGTTGCATTCATTGCCTTTGCTACGGCATCTGCTGATGAACTGATCTATTGATTCCTGTGGCTGTTGCCTGTAGGGCATCAATTCCAGGCGGTGAATTCGAAAATGCACTCATAATTGGAGTTGATCTTCCAGCACGTTCCATATCTTAGTGGGATTTTTCTGGTCCTGTTCAGATAATCCAGAGGTATTGATTGTGTCCAATCCCTCATTTCCAATTACTATCATTATTTTTAGATCTTGCTTCTCTGGTTCTACCATCACTTGGTCTGTGAAGCATAACTACATTCTCTGTTTGAACAGTTGGAACTCAGATAGGATTTCCATGGCTTTCCAGTTCATGCTGGGGAGTTTAGTATGCATGTTTCTGCTGTTCTTTTGCTTCGAACTTGCTTTATGACTCTGCACTGCTTCCTCTTTAAGAAACTCTCTTGGCTGATATGATTGATAGCAACAGCTTGTCTGTTTATCTTGTTTCCAGCCTCTAGTTTACATAGTTGTGCAAAAGGCATTTCAAGTGCTTTTACTGCTAGTTTGTTTATACAGACGCTCAATAGCCAATTCTTCATGGTTGAGTGGCTTTATGAGTTATTTTTTTAAAACTCTGGCTGAGTGAATGAAAGCACTTCAGTGTTCGAGTGATTTAATAGTTTCGGTTAATTAGTTCTAGCTGCGAGCTGCGTGAATGGAGGATTCCCACATTTTTCACTGTTGGGCAGCTCCTGTACCGGTGCTTACCTGATCAGCTCAAGAGAGGAGTGGGGTCTTCCTGAAATGTTTTACTCCCCCAGGGAGTCTTTGACAAAAAAATAATTCAATCTTTTACGGATTTCAAGGCTTCTCTCTCTCTTTTTAACTGGGATTCCTCTACCGGCAGCAGACTGACTCACCTGATCACAGTGATTGATTTGCAGTCTGTCATTCTGCACTCTGTCTTCTACAGCTCGAGGTAAGTGTTTTCTTCTTTCCCTGTTTGGGCCAGTATTTTTTGAACTTTCTCCAGTGGCTATAGGAAAGTCGTTTTCAGAGCTATTTCCTCCGTGGTCTTCAAACTTAGACTTTGCTTTCTCACCACACCTGCCACAATGTAACGAGAAACTTTTTTATGTTGTCTGATGCAACATAAATGAGATACATGGAGTTCAGGTTGATCGAAGATTTCAAACAAGTTTATTAACAACTAACACAGCTATTATTTACAGCACTTGCCTCTTGGTGTTATAGTAGCAGAGTGAGACTGGCATATAGGCACATGACTGCATCCTGGTACTTAGCTCATTAGCAAACTAAGATTTTAACTGGACATCACTCTTAAAGGCAGTCACACAACACTGAGAAAGCCATAATGTTAATGTGTTCTTCCACAATAAGCTCATTGATGGCAAGACCCTTATTTAGAAGTGAGCATACATTCTGGATGGAGTTGTGGTGAGGAACAGTCATATGCAATCCACAGGCAGAGTCCAGAGGGTGAGAGCTGGGAGCGATGAGAGGGATAGGAAGGAGGTTGGCAAGATTAGTCCATGGCTGGTATGTAGGATGGGAATGGCAAGGGGAGAATAGAATGGGGCAACTGGGGTTGCTGCTCATTATGAGGCAGCAAGAGTGCCTCAGTGAGCCTTTTGGAGTGTGCCAACAGAGGCACAGAGGGAAGCTGTAGGATATTTACAATGAAGTCAAGTCTGGGAGGGTGGCAGGAGAGAAGGAAAGATGATAGCTCCTGAAGAATAGGGGTTTGTGAAGATGGAGAAGTGAAAGGAGACATGATATCAGGAAGGATAAAGATAAAAGTGGAAAAAGGGAGAGAAACAGGGAAATAGAAGTGATGGGCTTAGGACCGGAGTGGCACCAAAAGGTGCACACGAATGGATTCTTGGTAACTAAGCTACATAGATATATGATTACAGTCAGCAAACAAATTGACGTCTAGGTACCAACAATCTCTCTCAATCATGACTCATACATCACATTCATAGCTTCACCTCACTCTCATAAACTTAGCAATGCTGCAAGTCTCATATATATATCTCACTGCTTGCACACTCCGCCAGCTATTTAACCATGACAAGCAAATCACCCAAACAGATTGCACCACATTCACTGGCAAACCTCCCTCTCTCTTGCAGGACAAGGTGGAATATAACCAGAAACAGCAGCACCTAATCAGCGGGGGACAGGTATGGCTGCATGTCCTTACACCCATGGAGGAGACGGTGCTCTCCATCATTGGACCAACTATGGCTGAGCCTCATGTCCAATCTTCATTCTCACACCCCACTTCCCTCTCACTCCACAATCCCTCCTGAGTTATAAGCTGCACAGGGTATAAGCTCTCTTGCTTTCCCCATCCCTTCACCACAATGCTACCCATGTGTTTTCACCTTTCAGATACCCAAGAACTTGTCAGGCAGTGGTGGAAGAGCAAGAGATGGAAGACTGGGAAGACAGCGAAGAAGAAGGAACACTGTCCTTTATTCTCACACTCACAACCACTAATTCAGATATTGAAACTGTGTGTACTTCAGGGGTGGGATCTGCACATAGTGAAACAATGGGCACAATTGACCTGCAGCAGGGTAGGGTACAAGGGTAGCATAGGTGCCAGTTCACCGGAGGGCACTGTTGAACATGAGTGCTGCTGCAGAGGATGCAAATGAGGACTTTGATGGACCAGCCTTCAAAAGAAGCCTGACAAGAATGCACACTGAAATGCTTGTTGCATTGGCAGGCCTGCCAGAAAGCCTGCAGTCAATGTCTAGGATCATGGATATGTCCAGCACCAACTAAGCACAGGGCTTTGTGCAGATCTTGGAGCCCAGCTTCTCCACCATGACAGTGGTGGCTAGTTCCTTGAGAACGCTTGCAGACCCATCCATGATGCAGCTCCCCATGGCTGATGCCTCAGCTTCCATTGCAGCACAAGCAACTCAACTGAAGTTACTCAAGCTCAGCTTGCTGCCACGCAAGCTCAGACTGCTGTCATCATAGCTGGGGATACCAGTGTTCAAAGTAGCTGGCAGGATGTCTCAACAGTCCAACAATCTGTGTTCCGACACATTGGTAGGATAGTTGACATCCGCTATGTAGCAATGACACATGAAGTACAAACCTGTTGTCCTTTCTTAGGATAACAGTATCCATCCTTCTACCATTGCTACTCAACCAGTGCCCTTGATGTTGCCTGTGGTGCAGCCACCCATGCCAAGGTGATGCAGTCCAAAGATGAAGCCTGTAGGGCCAGAACTGGCCAACATCATCCTGAAGGCCATCTACAGTCTCCCCCACTGAGAATCAGCAGATTTCTGCCAGTCGTGTTGCAGTCAGTGGGGATGCACTGCATAACAGCACTAGGCCAGGCAAAGGCAAATAGAAGACAGGCACTAAGAAAATGTACAAGAGTGATTTGTTGACTTATGTATGGAAAATTGAATCATTGCATGTAGAAAGTTGGTTTGGGACATTTGTTTTGTGGTGGCTTTTATTTTTACATTGTGACCAGGAGGATCCTGTGATGATCACTAACAGAGGGATGTTCAGGTGTGACTGTTGGTGAATGGGGAGTTGAGTTTGTGTTCACTGGTATCGCAGACAGAAGAGTCAATCATGGACAGACCGGCCTGATGTATTGGTTGCCTCTACCCCTTCCTCTTTCTCCTCAGCTGTTCACCATATACCTGATGGCAAGGTCTGTGCCCTCATGGTGGCAACATTGTGTGGCATGCAGCAGACCACAACAAATCATGACACATGCTCTGCCAAGTACTTCTGGGTTCCTCCAGTGTGGTCCAGGCTTCAGAAGCATTGCTTGAGCACACTAATAGTCTGTTTGATCACATTTCATGTGGCAGATGACTCTCGCTATATGCATGCTTCCCATGTGCACATAGGTTGTGCACCAGAGGCATGAGCAAGGTGATCAGTGGATAGCCTTTGTTGCCGGGTAGTCACCCTCTGGTTTGTTTTGGTGACTCGAGTGCAAAAAGTACAATGGACTGCCTCGGACTGTAACAAAATAAATTGAGTACAGTTGCATACCAGCTGCCAGTTGAGGGAGTAGAATCACTTTCAGGTGCAGTACGTCTCAGAATTGACATGCAGTCAATGCCACCCTATAACACTGTGCCTGCTTCTCTCTGGCAGGAAAAATGAAATGTATTCAATTCACTGCATGCAGAGCTTCAGTGACTTCCCTTACACAACAGTGGATGGCAAACTGGGAGACATTGCAAATAGCACCTGCTCCAGCCTGGAAGGAGCCCACTACATAAAGGTTCATGACCAGGGTTGCCTTCACAACCATTGGTGATGCTGTCCTCACCCTATTCTCGGGCTTTAGTTCTGGCTGCAACAGGTGGCAGACTAAGTAAGTATCTCCATAGTGAAACTGAGACATTTATCGCACTGTTCCTTGCCAAGGTTGAAATATGAGAATCGCTCCTTGAAGACCTTGTGTGGATGTAGCCTCCTCCTGCAGCCTCCATCCTCCCTCTTCAAGCAGCTTGTCCCCCTCTTTGTTACTTCTGCTCGTTTCCTCAGTCATCCTGCAGGCCAAGGGGGATAGAAAGTACTGCACTCATGATGGTGGTCTGAACAGAATCCTTGAAGTCAGGACCAAGTCCTTAGCACCTTCCACAACACTCCCTGTAGACTTCAGCAAATTTAAATTACATAGAAATTGCCAAATTAAGCCAGTAGAAATCAATCAATAATTAATGTGAAAGTAGTTGATAACCCCTTTAAATAGCACAGGTGGGGGGTCTTTCCTTCTGCTGGATGCATGTGCATCTGAGCATGTTTAAAAGAGGGCAGAGCTGGAGTGTTGTGTTCCAAAATGGTGTCAAATCAGTGTGTATGTCATGATCTGCCTACTTCATGTACTTCCAGCGCACGGTTCCTGTGTCTGCACTAACCAGAAGTGTTGGAACCAAAACAATGCCTGTAGTGCCGAAAATACAGGTGCTATGCAACCAAATTTTGTGGCCATAATCTTCTGACTCAGAGGCAAGAGTGCTACCACTGCCACATTTTAAGGATTAATGGATAGAATGTTTTGTGAGCTGCAAATTGGCCACGTTGTAGTTGATGGCTACATTTCTGATATATATGTCCTCATTGTGCGAAGCTCTATATTGAAAACAGTAAGTCACAAAATCTACCCCATGGTGTCACAGTGAAATGAAAATTGGAGAATGTCACCTCCTCGGCTTGATAAATTATTGAGATGGAACAATGTGACTGGGATATTTCACCTGAGTGCTTGCCAGCTGTGATTTTGGATGGAAAATTGCATGCTAGTGAGAATAGAAGAAGAAAATCCCAGCCAGTCTGTTCTAACTCTCAATTTGTTTCATCATATTCACTTGATAAACCAGAGTAAAGAAACTATTAACATTGGACAGCATTGATTTTTCATGCAGTAATGCATGTGCATTTATAAAACTTTAGTCAGAACAAGTTACAAGATCTAAAAGATTTTAGTAGCCATGAAGAAGGAAGTCTTGAATTGTGGCCTTTGCTGCTTCAGTGCAATGACACTGTTTATATTGCAATCTATTGTTTCTTGTCAAGATAAAAGGCATCAGCTTAGAAATTTGGGGCATGTGGGGAAATCCTGCTTCTCCTGACTGCACAAAAATAATTTCAATTCTTACCTTTTTATGGGCCTCTTCTGCTGCTCGGCCAGATTTTACTGAGCACAGTTGCCATGGCGGATGCTATGCATCCTGATTTGCATAGATTAATGAGGCGTCAACTGGATTCAGGCAGGTGCCTGAGACACCAAGCAAGGAGAAGGCCCTGATAAAATTGCAGTAGAACAGATACGGGGCAGTAAGTCTGTCATTCTAACTCCGCTAGCCCTGCCCCCCTCGCCCCCATTTTCCAGCAGACAGAGGGAATTAAAGTCTGCTTCTTAGAGTAGAGACGGACTTTAAAAAAAATTGTAATTAAAATAAGATAAATGTTCTTTGCACAGAATACTTTGTCCTGTTGTATTTCAGCAATATTTTCATTATGTATTGCAATTTTCATAATTTATAGTAATTCTGTTTGAATTGCAAGATGTTATTTTTGCTTATAAACACTTAAAATGTGGGGCACCTGATATTTTGAAAAGCTGTTGCAGAATTTCTTGCTTGTAAGTAAATAGATTCAGTCATGGTCATATGCTTTATCAGCGCAGATGAAAAAATTAGCCTCAAAGTCACACTAAGTCAAGTTACTTAATTTAAGAGCATCTAAGTATTCAATTCACATTATCAGATTTTTGAAAAAATTGTTTTGATTATAAATTTCCAAAATAAATAGGATGTCATCATGCAAGCGTATAGATGGATGAAAGTAATGTAAAGTTATATGTTAGCCTAAAGAGGCTCGCAGTGAAAAACAGGAATGATTTCTCATGTCAGATGCCCTTATAAACTATAAATTGGGTACATCTGGAATGAAAAGTAATTCTGATTTAATATTATGTGAATAGACGCTGCTAGCTTTTCATGGTAAGTCATTTTGTTACTTGGTACTTTGTAACTGTATTCCATCAACCATATTGACATTGACTAATTATTTAAGACAGAACTTGAACAGCATTCTGGTAGAACACTAATGAAAAGATTTCCTATTGTCATGCAAGCCTCCACCTGCCAAGAATGAGGCATATTAATTTCGCCACATGGACATTAAATTTCAAATTGTTGCTCTGAAGAAGAGAAGGCCTGATACAAGGGGTTGCCAGGAAAGATATTTTTGCATATTAACAGATAAAAGAGCTATTTCCTGCTCCAATTCAATCCACAAAGCCAGAAGTGATTATACCAGATGGTCACGTGACCACCCTGCCAGCCAACTTGGGGAGTTTTAAATTGTAGAGACAGTGTTTGAACTGGCAGAAAACAGAATGCTCCTTCATTGAAAAGACCTCCTGTCTGCTCCCATCTCTTTCTCATGGTACTCCAAAACCCTGTGAAGACACATGAACCCCAAGAAAGAAGTCTCCTACAGTGAACAAGGTTTAAGAAGAATACTGGGCCCCAACAAGAAGCAAGATCCACCTACAAACAAGGACGCTACAGTGAGCTCGAAGACCCGTAACAAAAACTCTTCAGATATGAGTCAAAACTTTCCATTTTATTTTTTTCTTCTGCTCTTTTCTGTCTCTATTTGCATGTGCGTATCGCATATGCATGCTAGCATGGGGTGCAGCGTGTATCCATAGGCGTTAACCAAATTAGAGTTTTAAGTTTAAATTCAATAAAATTTCACCTTTCTTCTTTAAACCTAAGAAAGCCTGTTTGTGCTCTTTTCTTTGCCTTATAATTAGAAAGTGGTTAACTTTCACCAAGGGGGTGCCATGAACACAGTGTATTTAAAAATAAATCCCTGTTACTGTAAGACCAGGTGAAGGCTGAAAGGGAACCCTAGACCTCTTTCTCACCTGGTTGTAACACTATGTTCAATGACATGATGAGCTTATTCTTTTTAAATGAGGTCACAATTTTGCTACATCCATCACACACAAGGAGCTGAATTTGATGTGCCCACCGCCGATTTCGTGAGCAGCAGGCGAGAAAAACATGCCTGTGCGGACGGCATGCTGTGGAGCTGTCGCAATCTTCCATGAGGCAGCTTATTTAAATAGCCTGGGCGGGCCACCATCCCCGATCACGTGGAGGGTGCGGGCTGTCCATCCCCGGCAATGGCATCAGCTGCCTGTGCGCAGGCGCTGACACCATTTTTAAACGGCTGTCAGCCCTACCAGGAAATGTAAATATTTAAAAGGAAATGGAATTAAAATAAATAAATACATACCTTTTGCCCCTCTCCCAACCCCCCAATAGCAATTAAATTAATTATTTGCCCTTCCCTCCAAAACACTTAGCTTTACCATCTGACCTTCCCCCCCAAACTGCAGAAACTTTCAACTACAACTTTTCCCACCATCCCCTACATCCATGATGCTAATTTGATCCTGATCCTCCCCTTCCCGCGCTGATAAACTTACCTCCTCCCATCCCCATAAGCATTCTGCCTTGTTTCCCCGGATGAGGATCTGAAGTCACAGGAGTGCCGGTCGCCAGGCTGAAGGTCACTGCGGGACACCAGGAGGTGACGTGAGATTAATTAATTCACTTATTTTAATTTATTTAAATACTTAAATGGCAGTCCCTTCGCTGAGCGGCGGGGTGGGGGTAGGGGGTTGCCGCCATGAGGCCTCAACACCGCAGGTAATATCGAGCCGGGCCGTCCCGGCATCGGGGTGCGTGGCAGCCCTCTCCCAGAGGCATTTTCTGGCCCCGCCCACCACGAATCCCAACGTCAGGGGTCAGTAAAATTCAGCCCAAGAAATTTTCTTCCTAAATCGCTGTCTTATTATAGTCCAATTGTAAAAAATCCTATTTTGAAAACAAAAATCATAAAGCCATCTTAGTCCCTGTGGTATAGATTTTTTCCAATTAAAATGACATGTTTTGCACAAGTCAATATGAAGTGCTGTTGGATGAAGCCCATTCACTCTTTATTTTCCCTGTGTGCAAACCAGTCAAACAGGAAAGCAGCTGGAAGTGGGGATGATGCTGGTTTTAACAACTGTTTATTTCCATAATAATGGGAAAACTTGCCAAATTCACACTCTCATGACACAGAGAGTGTTGAAATTCCTTTATAACATTTTATACACAACAAAGTACAACATTAAAACAGAAACTGCAAATTTACAGATTGTGTTACTAGAATCATAGGAGTCTAATTGATGTCAATAATTTTAAGCCATCTTAATTTATAGCTCAGATTGTACTGAGGCTAACCATTAGCAAATTAGTAATCTGAGCAGGTTACTTATGCTAGTGTTATTTCTGAATGCATACTACCGATCTGGTGCGGAAAACCCTTTTCTTTTCCAGTTCAAGAATGCCCATAACAATTATGGTATACTAGCAGATTACCTTGTTCACACTGTCTGCTGGTCACAGGCTTAAAACACATTTTTTTACTGTGTTCATGTGACAGTTGGGTATAACGGGTTTGTTCGGTCCCAACTGCATTATGATGAAATACTGATGTTAAATTGACAGCTGTGTGCTTAGTGCCTAATGCTGACTTCCTGCTGAGTCACTCATTGGTAGTTTCACTTAGTTATTACAAGGTGGGGTTTGACAATATGTTGCTTACTTGCGTGCCTAGGTGACCTAAAATGGACAAAGATTTGAATGTTCACGACAAGCCTGCAGAAAAACTCTCCATAGATGTTTTGTAACTTGCAAATAATTGACATGACAAAGTGAAAGATCTGATGGAGTTGCTGTCAAGGAAGTCTCGGTGTTGCACTAGGGACTATTACGCTGGTAATGTTGAAGTTATTCTAACAGTCAATAGATGAACATATTTTCTATGCCTAAGAAAGCAACCTAATTTCTCAATTAAGTAGTGCTTTTTATAGCACAAACCTTGAAATTGTACAGCCAATAGCTTCTTTAAAAAAAACTTGCAGCTGCAATATAAAGAATAATAAATTATCTGATACTGTATTGTCTTTGCAGTTTCTGTAGCTTTTCAAACAAAGCAATTTCTGACCTTAGCTGTATTAAATGGCTTATGTAGTATAAAAAAAACACATTGTGGGCATCTTCTCATAAATATTTAATTAATTTTTAATAATAGACACCACAGTAATATTCAAACAATTAGTAGTCTTGAGTATTGACACTGAAAGTTGGAGTAAGGTTTTAGAACTGTGCAATAAAAAGTACAAGTTCAGAATAAAATTGTTGAATCGCAAACAAGTCTTCATGTTTTAAGCACCCACAATGCTAAATTTACTTGTGTAATGCATTCAAAACATCACTCAATATGCATTCAAAAGATTTCCCTCTTTTATGCAAATACAACATGGATAGAACACTTGGGTAAGGTTCCCGATGTGACTGACCATCATTTTAAAAAGTCTCTAAATCAGTATTAAATTCACAGAGCCAGTTCAGCCCCTAACATTGCTTGCTTCATCAATGAGCTAACAAGCTAACAACCTTTTTTTAAATACTTGTCAGGATGAGGGATATCATAGGTACCAAATGGCATCTGTTTTGAACACCCAGAGCTGTAATTTGCTCCACAATCCTGCCCAAATCCTATAGGATTGCTGCAGAAAAAATGGCTTAAGTGTAACCACCATATTCCCAAACTGAGCTAAATTTCCCTCCTCCCCTACTGGGACCTAAACTAGACAACTCTTCCCAGCCCTGCACATCTAAATGCTAATGGGGGAAGGGAAGCCTCCCACACCTTTTCCCTCCTGTCTGTCCCTTTTACCACTGGTCCCCAGGACCACCTGATGGAAGGTTGTGACAGGCCCAAGGTAGTATGGGTATTAATGGCTGAAATGTGCCAAAATGTAGAAAAAAATGTTGTAGAAACCTACGGTTTCTGTATTTTATTCCATGAACTAGCCATTTTACGCCTAGGTGTCAACGAAGACCCAAAAGAGAGCTTTACCGCCTCCTCTTCAGGCTCCTCTGCTCCTTCAAATATCCAAATGCCTGCTCACTTGTCTTGACATGGCTGGAATTTTGTGCCCTCACAGTGGTGGGCTCCCTATAGGTGGTACAAATCTTGCTGAGAGTCCATCATCCTGACTCATAAAAGTAAATCAGGGTAGCGACGGGATTCGGGGGGCCTTGCTGTTATAAGGAAAATCAGCCTTCAGTGTCACTGTCAAGTACTCCAACTGTGGAACTGCCAGATGCAGAGCAAATCTCTCTTTACACAACCAATGTGTGTCATAACTTGGAAGAGAACACTTTACCACAGAAGTTTGAATTTTCCATATCCCACATTAGTCATGCTTACAGCTTCCCTCAGCAAAAGCCAATTTGCGTTTACTTGTGGTCAGATTTGGGTCTAGAGCCCACACCCACTAGTATTGAGATGGGACTGCCCACATTAATTTCATACATTACCCTCAAATCTAGTCGACGGAGTAATCTTCATGCCATCAGTGTAGGCTGGTATGAAACCTGAGTCCCAAGGGTGCTAATAGGCAATCTCCACTAATATGAATTTACAATCTTGCAAAATATTATTTTCTTTTCAATCAATGTCCGTCAAACACAAAAGCTCATCGCTATGTTCAAAATCTCTAAACTATGCTACCGGGAAAAGCAGTTTTTACTTACCTGTCATTAAAGACCTGCTATCCGACCCGAACCCAACGGGACCCAACAACTTCATGGACGAGGTAGAGTCATGTTCACAGAGCACAGTGTTGCAATGGCCGGTAAGTACAGAGAAACTTCAAGAAATTCATCACGCTCAAAAGTAGGGTGAGGAATGCATTCGGATATGCCAGTATTGTACACAAGGTTGGCCACCGGAACATCCTAGTGGGAAGACCACGAACATTCTCTTTGAATTCAGGAGACACTTCACAATCGTAGATGACTTACTGATGTATAACGACAGACTGGTCATTCCGATTTCTCTTCGATCAAATATCTTGGCAAGTATCCATCAAGGTCACATGGGAATCACATAATGCAGAGCATGAGCTCAATCATCTGTTGGTGGCCAGGAATATCTGAAGACACAGAAAACATGGACCTGAATTGCCAGGTAGTACAGTACACAGACCAGACCAGAGGAAACCTCTAATAACGACACAATTTCCAACCAGACCATGGAAATGTCTAGGAATGGATTTATTTATGTACAATGGAAAATCTTACATCATAGTGATAAATTACTTTTCAAGATGGATTGAAGTGAAAAGACTGTACTCAACAACAACAGAATCTGTTATTAGAGCTTCACAGAAGAACTTTGCAACATATGGTATTCCTGACAAGGTTGTGCCAGACAATGGAGCACAGTTTGCAGATGAGTACTTCACACAATTTGCGAGGAAGTGGGGATTTGAACATCTCAAAGTTCCCTCGTTACCCTTAATCAAATGTTGAAGTGGAGCAAGGAGTATTAACTATTAAATCATTGTTGAAGAAGAGCAAAGATCTTCCTACTGCACTATTGAATTATCAATCTACTCCATTGTTATGTGGACTTTCACCTTCATAGCTGTTGATGGGGAGGAAGCCACATAAATACTGTGGCTACAAGAGCAGGTCAGAGGCTGGGAATTCTGCAGCGAGTAACTCACCTCCTGACTCCCCAAAGGCTGTCTACCATCCACAAAGCACAAGTCATGAGTTTGATGGAATACTCTCCACTTGCCTGGATGGGTGCAGCTCCAACAACACTCAGGAAGCTTGACACCATCCAAGACAAAGCAGCCTGCTTGATTGGCACCCCATCCACAACCCTCAACATTCACTCCCTTCACCACAAACGCACAGTGGCAGCAGTGTCTACCATCTACAAGATGCACTGAAGCAACTCTCCAAGGCTCCTTTGACAGCACCTTCTAAACCCACGACCTCTACCACCAGAAGGACAAGGGCAACAGATGCATGGGAACACCACCACCTGCAAGTTCCCCTCCAAGACACACACCATTCTGACTTGGAACTATATCACTGTTTCTTCACTGTCACTGGGCCAAAATCCTGAAACTCCCTTCCTAACAGCACTGTGGGTATACCTACCCCACATGGACTTGAACCCCACAGTTCAAGAAGGCAGCTCACCACCACCTTCTCAAGTGCAATTAGGGATGGTCAATAAATGCTGGCCTAGCCAGCGACGCCCACATCCCTTGAATGAATTTTTAAAAATCTCAACTTCCTATTCTGTCCAGAAAACTACTTCCGAGGCTAGATGTAGAAGACTACAAAAAAGTTCTAGACAGAGAGAAGTCTCACAGGAATCAACGAGCTTACAATTAGAATAAGATATTTCGTACCAGAAACCTACCAAAGTTCAATGAATGAAAGAAGGTCCGGATATGAGATCTAGGACGTGAAGGTAGAGTCATCTAGAGAGATGCAGTTCATCTGAGATCTTATGCAGTACACACTCCCAAGGGTACGGTACATCGCAATAGGAGAAACCTTATCCCTGTTCCTCAAACAGAACAATCAGTCATATATCTGGAGGAACCAGATGATGATCAAGAAACCCAGAGACAACAGGAGACTACAAACATTGGTCAAGGCCATTCAAGTCGTCGAACAAGACTTTCAAGAAAGGCTATTGATCTTCTAAGTCTGACAAGAACACGATAAGGGAGTGTCATGCAATCTCATGATAGACTGAATCTGTGATGTCAGAGACTTGGGGGGAGATGGGGTAGTATGTAAAGTCAAAATGCAGTCGTTTGGTAGTACAGAACTTGAGTATTGCTGAAAAGGTTTGCATGATATACAGTGAGAAATGATCTGATCAGGGTAGCCATTCTCACTCAGTATGTCTATGATTCGCCCTATTTCAGCATCAAGCTTGGATGGTGAGCAAATGGCTCGGGCCCTATTTACGAGGTTGCCTATAAGCCCAATCTTATAGCATGTGGAACTGTAAGAATCCCAACGTGTGTATTGACCAGAGAAGGTAGGTTTACAGTAGTGGGTGGTAAAGAACCCCTTAGCATATTTCTCAACAAGTACATCAAGGAAAGGAAGCTCATTTGACTGCTCCATTTCAAAGGTGAATTTGATCGCAGGATGGAGCCCATTTAGACGTGTAAGGAAATTATTGCATGCAGCTGCGGATTCAAATATAGCAAACATATCATCTACATATCGGAAATATGCAAGAGGTAGGAGATTAGGTGTCATTCCCTCAAAGACATGTTTCTCATGAAACCCAACAAAGATGTTAGCGAGAGCTGGGCCTAGAGGGGATCCCATAGCAATACCATCTATTTGGGAATACATACTGTTGTTAAAACTGAACTCAACTGCACGAGTTGCTGAGTTCATAAGTTCAATGAATACTGATTCACGCAATGGTGGTGGGTCTAGATTGCCATAGTATAGTGCTGCAGCGCAAATATCCATCAGTGAATAGGTTAGCAATGTCAAATGAACAAACTTATGAACGGGCCTAAGATCATCATTTTCAGCTCTGAAAAGTATCCAGTCTATCTCAAATTACCCTGGAAGAATAATGTATCCCAAAGATTTGAGCAACAGGTGAAGCTAGCTGTTTCACGCTGCTACTATGCAGTAGCAAAACGTGTGGTGTTCGCCACTAACAGGATGCTGCCGTCAAGCAAAAAAGACAGACTGTCTATCACACAAATAAGTAATGTGATATATGAATTTCAATGCCAGTGTGATGCTAGATATATAGGCCATATGTTCCAAAGACTGGTGGATCGGATCAAATGACATGTCCCTTCCGCTGTTCGCAACGGGCAAGGTACAGGCTTTTCCCCACCAGCCCGCGCTAGCAAAACTCAAAACACAGTGTCCAACATTAAATGTGATTCCACAATTGGACAACATTTGCTAAATAAACCTCGGTGTGCTAAGAATTATGCTGACAAACAATTTAAGATTGTCAATAGGGCTCGCAGTGTGGCATATTTGCGCATACTGGAAGCCACATATATTAATACACGGGGCCCTGTACTTTGCAGACAGAAAGAACCTATACAAATATTGCACCTGTTTCAGCTAAACAAAATAAGTGAGGGTCATTCGCTGGTTCATTCCTCAGGGCAATGCCTTGACCAATCAGAGTCAAGCTGCCTGGTTTAAATTTCAAACAAAGCTTGGCAATTAACTGTCAGTCACCGTAAACTGGTGCATTCTCTATGGCAATGCCTTTACCAATCAGAGTTCACTTGCCAACCAATCAGCACTCTCTTCTCATACAGTATAAATTTGTTGTTTTCCCTTACATTGGTATTCTTGTGGATTGTCCTGATGAATGCAAGACAAAAAGCTTTGACAACATGTCTCTATTTTCAGCAATACTCAATTATATATTTATCAAAAATATATATGTATAAAAACTTGGGGGAGATGTAGTATAACGGTTTGAATGAGTTAACGTTTGAGACAGTGAGAGTAACCCCTCTGACTGTAATGATGATGATGTAACAGTTACATGGGTATTAGGCTTGGAAGAAGCTAGAAGCATCATGAGAGGTGCTTAATGAGAGTGTAAATAGTTATGTAAATAAAATAAATGAGTTACTATTTAGCCATACAAAGTGTCCGAGACATCTGTAAACAATGCTCAAACTACACTAACAACAATATACAACAGACAACACAGGGCATGCTGGAGTTGCAGACAGGGGTAAGGCAACTTCTGGTGGATATACCAGAGGCCTTGCGCAGCCATGAGAGGACAATGGAGGAGTCCCAGCCATGTCTCAGGCATGTGAGCACATGGCTTCCTCCATTGAGAGGTTGCAACCCTCATTGAGAGCCAGATCACACAAATGCAGGTAGATCTGCACACCATCGCCTTGACCATGAGCTCAACACAGCAATGGCAAGGCAAGAGAAGGACAATGCCCCTGGAGTCTTCTCCAGTTCTACATCCTTCTCTGGTGAGCAGGCAGATTCAAGGGAGCCTTGGAAGAGAGGAAGAGAGGTTGGCCTATACAGCTGGGGGCTCCCCTCAGGGCGCTGCGAGTGTGGACACCAGCTCCTTAGCCTCTCCACCAGTGAGCTCAGTTCCAATAGCCGTGACGCCTGAAAAGGAAAACTTCAGGCAGCTGGGGCCCTCCAGGCCTCAAGCACCCAGAGGACAGCTGCAAAAGTCATCACAGGCCAAGGGACAGCGTGATCAGCTGCCTGCCTCCAGCCCAGCTGCTAGAACAGGGGTCACACCTCGTAGAAGCACTTGAAAAAATACAGAAAAAAAACACTGAGAGACACTTGGGGTTTCACAGGTGTTTGAAATTTGACATTTGTTTTCTCATATTAACTTTTTTAAGAAAAGTTAACTTCCATTGTGGAAAATGATTATTCTATCATGTCTTAATTGTTAGCTGCTGACCTCACTGTTCCCCCATTAGTGGATGCCAATGTAGGCACAGCCCTCATTTGAATAGCATCTCCCATGGGCCACAGCGCATGGTGCAACTGGACGCTGGCACAGAACACAAATGGAAAGGAGGCGATAGACTGAATGCATTGAGGTGAGTCTTTTGATTTCACTCTGAGAGGCCATAATGGTGGCTGGAAGTTGGTAATATGAGATTGTCTCTTGCCTCCTTGGCATGCCTTTCAATCTGCCTAGCCTCTAGTGCAAGGGCTTCAACATCCAATAGTGCCTACTCATCACCTTCCTTCGCATCCTCCTCATCAGTGGAGGAGTGTCGTTTAATCATGTCTTCATCATACAAGGCCTCCCCCGCCCTGCAGTGCTAGATTGTACAGGACACAGCAGACCACCACGATACATGAGATCCTAGCTGGGCAGACTGCAGGGTTCCACCGGATCGATTGAGAAATCAGAATCTCATCTTCAGCAGCTCAATGGTCACTCAGGTGGAGCCGTGGCAAGTATTGTACCTCTCCTCTGCTGCATTGTGAGGATTCCTCACAGGCGTCAGTAGTCATGTCACCAATGGGTAGCCCTTGTCCCTGAGAATCCATCCCTGAAGGCGAGTAGGGGGCCTGAAAAGCTGTGGCACCTGGGAATGTTGAAGTATGTTAGCATCATGGCTGTTTCCTGGGAAATGGGCATACACCTGCAGGAAATGCTTTCGGTGGTCCCAAACCAGTTTAGCGTTAATGGAACAGAAGCCCTTCCTGTTGAGGAAGGCGGCTGGCTGCTCCTTAGGAGCCTTGATGGCCTCATGCGTACAATCCATCACACCTTGCACTTGGTGGAATCCAGCGTTGAATCCGATGGCCCTCTCAGCCTGACTGTCGGGGTCGGTCTGGTAGCGCACATAGTCGCCAGCCCTCTTAAACAGGACATTGGTCACCTCATTTATACAGCGATGAGCTGCTGCATGTGAGACCCCACTCATGTCTCCGGTGAATCCTTTGAATGATCCAGATGCATAAAAGTTAAGTGCCACAGTGATCTTCAAGGCCATAACACAGGGTGACCACCGAATCCCATAGGTCATAACTCATCCTGTAGCAGGGTGCATAAATTGGTGACAGCCAGCCTGGGGAGTCATCATTTTCACTGACAATGCCACTCAGACATTTGGAGGTAGCTGATTCGAGTCCGGTACACTCTTTGACATAGGTAGGTCCTTCTTGGTATGGCCAGCTGCTGTTGCTGTCGTTGTGGAGCTTTATGGGCAGGCGCAGCTGCCTCTTGGCCCTCTCTCTATGGGTGTCCAAACAGACAGGGTGTATGAAACCTATGTGAGGTGATGAGTGGGCCCTCCAGTGCACTATCCTGGCAGAGATGACCCTGCCTTGGCAGCTGTCCTTTTGCTATTTCTCCTGGCAGTCTCCCTGATGGCCTTGAGTGCCCACCCAAGCTGATAGTCAAGCCTCTCCCCCAGCATTATGGACAGGCGACCTTCTCACCCAACTGTTTGGCCAACTGATATAGCCACCCAAAACCAAGCCCCCCCTTGCAGACCACCCGAGACCCAACACACCCAGTACTCCCACCTCAGACCCAGCCCACTCGGTACTAGCACCTGAGACCTAGCCCTCCCAGCATGGAACCGAAGACCCAGGCCATCCGGTACTCCCACCTGAGACCCAACCCACCCATGCAGACTGCACAACGCTGTAGGCTGACAATGGTGTTTGCTCCCCGGCTCTTCCCCTATGCAGTGCTGATCATGGCTGCCTACCGTCATGGCACTGAGGCCTAACCTTGGTGGCACCAGCTTTCAATGGCCAGGGATCCAAAGACACGTGAGGGCCGCCCATCGTCCACTTAATTCCAAGCCCTCCATTGAATCGCTTACAACTACATACTAATGTGTTATAACTATACATTCTGCAATTTAAATTCCAGTCCTGTCGTGCTGGGGCAGTGACATCACCTTGGTGTTTTCCCACCGCTCACTAAATCCGAAACCGATGTCACAACATTGGATTTTCAGGCAGACCCGTCCGATGCTATTCTCCAGTCCCCCACACCTCCATTCCCACTCCAAATGTCTGCACTAAACTCAGCCCTTGAGCTTCTGCTAGTGGACTGTAGGTCCATGGGGACACCATCAATCCTAAGTTTCCCTCTAAGTCACACACTGTTCAGCAGCTCCCCACGAGCAGCAGACCTCACCAAATGTGTGAATGTATTCCTGGAATACTATGCCACATTCATTAGTAATATTTAAAGCCACAGATGATTTGTACATATATGTAACTGGCATCTACCAGGATCATTAGGTATCCATAGCAATTAGCAATTAGAACAGAACTCCTTGTTTCTTTAAATCAATAGCTCCTGAGTTGTGGAAACCTATAATACTGCACTTGGAAGCACCCACCCCATAACACACTGCTTAGCCAATATGTTCAGTATGTTGGGTATAAGCACAGTGGATTCACTGGTGATTTGGCTAACAATATGGTATCATCTGTAAAAAAGAATGCATTATGATCTGTGGCCTTTCCTTGTGATGCCATACAACTCAGCTGCAAAATAAAATTACTTGTCAAGAACTGTTGAAGTCATTAATCAGAAACTTGGGCAGAATTGCATGGCAGAGGGAGGAGTAATGAATGGGAAGCACTCTAAGTTTAACTACAGTTTTCATAGACCAGTGGCACAGTGGTTAGCACCACAGCCTCACAGCTCCAGCGACCCGGTTTTGGTTCTGGCCAGTGACCCGGTTTTGGTTCTGGGTACTGCCTGTGTGGAGTTTGCAAGTTCTCCCTGTGACCGCGTGGGTTTCCGTCGGGTGCTCCGGCTTCCTCCCACAGCCAAAGACTTGCAGGTTGATAGGTAAATTGGCCATTGTAAATTGCCCCTAGTGTAGGAGGTGGAAGGAGAATTGTGGGGATGTGGTAGGGAATATGGGATTAATGTAGAATTAGTATAAATGGGTGATTGATGGTTGGCACAGACCTGGTGGGCCAAAGGGCCTGTTTCAGTGCTATGTCTCTCTATGACCACCATAAATGTTAAATTGTGAATTTTGTGCAGCATAACAATTGTACACTCGTGATAACACAAATGCTTCCATCTGCATTAATCCTTTGGGATATATATACGAATTAGGAGCAGGAGTAGGCCACTTGGCCCTTCGAGACTGCTCCGCTATTCAATAAGTTCATGGCTGAACTGATCACTCCACATTTTCCCCTACCCCCGATAACCTTGCACCCCCTTAGTTACTCCAGACACATAAGCTGTATAAATCCATAAACTGCACATGTAACAAAGCCAATGTTTAGCTTACAGAGCACAGAGACAAGAACATTATTGAGATTTCTTCTGCCCTGTAGGATCATATTGCATCTTTGCAGAAGATATTTCTACAGTCAGTTTATTACCAAAATAAAATGTAGTAGTTGGTAAAGTGCATGAGATTCCAGTTTTAATTCATGTACTGGAGATATATATAAAGTGAAGGAATATTTAAATAGCTTCAAATGTTACCTGTAAGTATACTGCTTGACTAGCCCGATATGTCCCATATGTATTCAACCTCAGCAGCAGTAATCGGTTAAAACAAAATTAGAAATGTTAGTATTTTGGAGAACAATCAAAGACTGTCCATGATTTTAAAAGGGGGGAGCAGGGATATCATGGTGAACCCCAAAGCAGGTAATGCACCCAGCGAGTCCAGTAATGTAAAAGGAAAATACTGCGGATGCTGGAAATCTGAAATAAAAACAAGAAATGCTGGAACCACTCAGCAGGTCTGGCAGCATCTGTGGAAAGAGAAGCAAAGTTAACGTTTCGGGTCAGTGACCCTTCTTCAGAACTGGGTCCAGTAATGTGATGGCTCAGCTGATCTTAATGACAGGGCATCATATAAGTAAAAGTTCCCGGAGTCCCACTCAATATCTGGCCAGATCAATTACTTGGTCAGTAGGTGGGATCAGGAATTTGGTGGCATGAGGTCCAGCTGGGGACCAGTGGAATAATCCCCAGCATTCAGTGGAAGCAAAGGCTGGAGGTAATTGGGGGAATGTAGACGCAGTCAGGGGGGAATAGAGATTCCGTCAGGGATTGGGGAGAGGGGGTGTTCCACAGTGATCAGGGAGAGATGGAAATCCAGGGCTGGGGATGCCCAAGGTCTCCTTCTTGGTCTTGGGGTGGAGGAGCACTCCTTCTCCTTCTGGGCCTACAAGGAGTTCTGACAAGTGGTTTTATAAAACTTACCTTGTCTTCTACAGGCCAATCAGCGCCTCCCATTGTGGTTCTGCTGCCATGCTCCTGACAATGTGGGACTTCCCCCGACATTTAGTTAAAATTATGTCACACCACTGGCAACATAATCAGATTGCAACCATTGAATGTTAATTAGGCCACCTATAGCGTGAGTCTTGTTCAATTTGAAAGTCAGTGAAAATAAGGTGGCATGGGTGGGGATGGAGCAACCTCACGTCAGCTGACTCTGCCTAATTTTAAATCGACCTACGCACCATTCTCACTGGTCAAATGAGTTAAAATTCTGACCGATATTGCAGCGACTCTCAATCTGTAGAGGGCTCCCCCGACAGATCCAAATGAGGCACAATGAGTTTGTTAAAATTCTTAATTTTTTTTGTCAGTCATAGGTCAGTCTTCAGCACATAAGCTAAATCTAGGACCTTATGCACTTAATAAACTGCTGCATTTAATATCGAATTGACTGTAAAAATTCATCTCTGCACAACAAGCAGGATGATCCTTCAGGGCAGGAGAAATGACATTAGTGATCTTGTTTCAGTTGTCTGGAATCTGTGCTTAGACTTAAATGATCTGAGCAATTATATAACTATGAGGACTAATATAGATAAAAACATTTATCTATTTTCAAAAGTTGCACTGTTGTACAACAATTACACTGAACATCTTGCTGATTTAACTTTTATGACTGTCTAAAAGCTGGACATATTAGATTATGCGGAGCTAATGTATTTACTGTAGCATGATCTTTGAACCACAAAAACATCTTTTTTAAAAAAAGGGTGAATTAAATGAATTTAACTGTCGAAGTCAGATTCTCTAACACCTGATACATGTATTGCCAGGCCAGGAGCATAAATTATGCAATTTACTCTAATATGTAAGGTGCATATTCCAATTCCAATGAATTTGAATACGTTCTGATCTATCCAGAATGTAAACACCTGGTCATCTCTATGTTTCAACAATAATTATTACCACGTACAGGGCATTTTAACAAAATAAAGATTTTCCACGATTTTATTACACATTTCCGCACAAATATATGTTACGACCAGGTGAGAAAGGGGGTTAGGGGTTCCCTCTCAGCCTTTGCCTGGTTTAACCGCAACAGGGTTTAATTTTTAAAAACACCATGTTTTTAGCTCCCCCTCAGTGAATCCTTGTTCACCACTTTCCAATTGCAAGGCAAAGAAATCAAATCAGACAGGTTTTCTTAGATTTAAACAAGAAAGGTGGAAGTTTATTAATCGTAAACTCTAATTCGGTTAACGACTACGAATACGCGAAGCGACCATGCTAACATGCATACACGATAAATACACACACAGATAGAGACAGAAAAAGTAGAAAGAATAAAGGGGAAATGTTTGAGACAATAACTGGGTTGTAATTACCATCATTTGAGTTCGATATGGAGTCTTTGCCGGTAGGTCATGCTGTTTGTTGGGGCCCAGTGCACACTTTAACTTGTTTCGATGTAGGAGTCTTTTCTCTCTTGAGGTTTAAACGTCTTCAGTGGGTCCGGAGGTTTGTAAGAAGCGGGAGAGAGCCAACCAGGAGAGAAGCTCTCTTGTTCCAGGTTCAGTTGCAATCTGCAGTCTCTGTCTTCAAACTGTCCTGTGAGCACAATTCAAAACTCCAAGTTGGCCAGCAGGTTAGTCACGTGACTAATCCCTTATTTGGAAACAACTGCTCCTGCATTTTGTGGATTTCAAAGATCTCGGTGGGGGGGGGGGAGGGGGTCAGTGTAGTGCTGTCGCTTAGACCAACAAGATGTGGATCACCATTGCCCAGACCAATCTCTGTTAATTGAATCAGTGAGCAGTTTTCTTGTCTCTCCAAGCACTGTCTCTTAGTATACAAATATCCTCCAGCCAAATGTCTGGTGATCTCTTTAAACAAGTCATTTCTTCACTCCAGCAACAGTTTAAAATTAATGTTCATATGACAAAATTAATATGCCTCATTCTTAGCAGGTGGGTTCTTCATGACATATTATGCATGCCTATCCATGCCAAGGCTGAATTACTGAACTATTCATGAATCATGGCAGCTAAGTAGCAACTTAATTTTTCCAAAGTTTTAAATGAGGATTAATGCAGGTATATTGATTTGTGTATTGCTGAAAACAGAGACGAAACTTTTCGTCTTGCACTTATCAGAATAATCACAATAATAATCAATGTAAGGGAAAACAACAACTTATACTGTATGAGAAGAGAGTGCTGATTGGTTGGAAGTGAACTCTGATTGGTAGAGGCATTGCCATGGCAAATGCACCAGTTTACGTGACTGACAGTTAACTGCCAAGCTTTGTTTAAAACTTAAACCAGGCAGCTTGACTCTGATTGGTCAAGGCATTTCCCAGAAGAATGAACCAGCGAATGGCTGTCACTTAATTTATTTAGTTGAAACAGGTGCAATGTTTGTACATATTCTTTCTGTCTGCAAAGAACAGGGCCCTGTGTATTCATATATGTAGCTTCCAGTACATGCAAATGTGCCACACTGCGAGCCCTACTGACAATCTTAAATTGGTTGTCAGCGTAAATCTTAGCACACTGTAGATTATTTAGCAAATGTTGTCCAATTGCAGAATCACATCTAATGTTGGACATTATGTTTTGAGTTTTGCAAGCATGGGCTGGTTGGGTACGGCCTCAGGGCAATGCCTTCACCAATCAGAGTCAAGCTGCCTGGTTTAAACTTTAAACAAAGCTTGGCAGTTAACTGTCAGTCACCATAAACTGGTGCATTCACCATGGCAACACCTCTACCAATCAGAGTTCACCTGCCAACCAATTAGCAGTCTCTTCTCATTCAGTATAAGTTGTTGTTTTCCCTTACATGGGTTATCCTTGCAATTGTCCTGAGTGCATGACAAAAAGCTGCGACAACATATCTCTATTTTCAGCAATACTCAAGTTCTATACTACCAAATGACTATTTGTATATTGATTCGTTGATTTTCCTATTATTGTAACTAATAAAATCTCATTTAATGAAATTATCAACTGTAATGAGTTCTTTATGTTGTATGATGCAACATAAATGAGATACATGGGCCAGAATTTTACGCCGCCCCAGCGGGTTGGGCAGGCTCCGGGAGGCCTACCCGCCCTGCTTCCACCTCCGGACAAGTTTACGGCGTCGGACAGGGGGTGGGAAATGGCCTGCCCATCCGAGTGCAATCAAGGCTCTTAAGTGGCCACTTAACAGCCACTTAAGGATCCTCGTCCACCTCCACGGGTATTTTACACGTGGCAAGCGGGTGTGCTGGGGACATGAAAGGCTGCCCAGCAATAGCTGCCGGCCTTTCCACACCCCAGGGGGTGGGGGCATGGCAGTCGGGCACAGGGTCCGGCTCCCGTCCATCCACCGTAAAATTCCGGCCATGGAGTACAGTCGGTTGAAGATCTCAAACAGGTTTATTACAGCTAAACTAATAAACGGTACAGAGCAAACTATTTAGAGAACTTGCCTCTAGGTGTTACGGTTGCAGAGTGACTCTGAATCTGAGTCACATGACTACAACATTGTATTTAGCTCAATAGCATACTAAGATCTTAAAGGGACATCACTCTTAAAGGCAATCATACAACACATGCCAACTAAGTAGCAACTTACTTGTTTTCAAAGTATTCATTGAGGATTAATGCAGGAATATTATGATTTTCCTATTGTTCTCACTAATAAAATCTCATTTAATGAAATTATCGACAAGGTCACTCTTGAGAGTCAATAAAATCTACAAAAATATGTTCTGGTGAAAGGTCATGGACCTGAAAAGTTAACTCTGTTTTTCTCTCCACAGATGCTGCCTAACCTGCTGAGTAATTCCAGCACTTTCTGTTTTTATGTCAGATTTCCAGCATCTGCAGTATTTTGCTTTTATACAAAAATATGTTATTCTTTTTCCAAAGCAGAGAAGGATATATCATTTTGAGATCCATTTCACAACACTTTTGTTCCTAACATTATATAGAGAAAATCCCCACCCAAGTTACAGTGCAGTAAGATAGAAAGAAAATTCTAAGTGAGCAACAACAAATGGCAGCTGACCAAGTAATGCAGACTGCCAAACAAGATAATTCAAATGTAATCTAATACTATGTTACATCATGTACTTTTTTAGTTAGTTGCAATTCCCTTCAGTGTGGAATTGTTCCTTCTATGCCTACATTTACATTCAAATTATATCTTCTAACATAGCACTAGTTCATCTCCTATGGCTTTTACACATGGAGGTGTCGGCCAAGTGTGGTCTTCAGGTGAGCAGGGTTGGAGCCCAGTTATAAACCAACCAGGATACACAGAGGAAACTCCAATGCCCATTTTAAAGTTGTGCATTTGTCCTTATTTTCCTACAACTTTTTGCTTTTTTTTAGATTTATTTTATTATTTATAGTTGAATGATAAAGATAATTTGGGAAGCAGAGAAGTAGACTTCATTGGAACATAGGGTACAGGCTGAAAAGCTGCAAGATGTAAAATCAAGGTGCGATAACATCACCAATATTGGGAGGTTGTAACTACAGTGTGACAAGTTTACATCAGCAGTTTTCAATATGAAAGTGGGCATGGGAATTCATAATGGAAATTGTTGCGACCAGGTGAGAAAGGTATCTAGGGGTCTTTCTCAGCCTTCACCTGGTCTTATTGTAACTGGGTTTTAATCTAAATACACTGTGTTTTGAGCTCCCCTTTTGTGAATCCTTGTTTACCACTTTCCAATTATAAGGCAAAGAAAGGAGCACAAACAGGTTTTCTCAGGTTTAAAGAAGAAAAGTGAAATTTATTAAACCTTAATCTTAAACTCTAATTCAGTTAACGCCTATGGATATATGCCACGCCCCATGCTAGTATGCATAAGTGATATGCACAGGCAAATAGAGACAGAAAAGAACAGAAGAAAAATAAAGTAGAGAGGTTTGAGACAATCTCTGAAGAGGGGTTTTTGTTACTTTGCTTCGAGCTCACTGTAGTCCTTGCTTGTAGATAGATCTTGCTTTTCGTTGGTGCCCAGTATTCTTCTTAAACCTTGTTCACTGCAGGAGACTTTTCTCTCTTGGGGTTTATATGTCTTCAATGGATTCCAAAGCTGGTGAGAGAGATGAGAGAAGACAGGAGCGGCTCTTTTCAGCCCAGGAGCAAACAGCTTTCTGAGTTCAAATTCTCTGTGGCAAGTTAAAAAAAAACCTCCAACAGCCAGTTAGTCTTACGACTAAACTGATCTGACCACATTTGTTTGTGTATTCGACCATCTTAGCAGTCAACCTGGAATGCAAGCTCCTCCACTCTCAATGTCTGGTAATCAAAAGTCCATTGTGAATTGAATGTGTCAGGGCATGGTCTTTTGTCCCTTTTAAGCACTGTCTGTAAATATGCAAATGTCTTTGCAGTCACGGGTCTGGTGTTTTTTTTAAAACCAAGTTCTTTCTTTACTCCAGTAACAGTTTAAAAATCAATGTTCATGTGGCGAAGTTAATGTGCCTCATTTTTGGCAGGTGGGGGCCTGCATGACAGTTATCAAGAAGTTCACATGGACTTAAGATTTTTAATATATTATAGACTTAATGTGACATGTTTATGTCAATTGCCATGATACAATAAAGCCAATTGCATTACTACAAGTCAATTAATTGCAAAAATGTTCCCAAATCACTTATGTGTTATGTAATTTTAATGAAAATTATATATTAATCTTGTATCTCCCAAGTGACCAAGACAGACAATGCCTCTATAATGAGTCTATTATACTATCGTTCTGAGACCAGTAGCATCTTAGAGCAATGCAGAGCTGATAAATCCAAGTTATACTGCTGGCACACTGTGATCAGACAAAGTTCTATTCACTTACATTTAAGCTCTTGTTAAATTAAATCTTAGCAAAGAACTGACAGGGCAGTCATTTCTTTCCTAGCATTAAACCTCTGTAATATAAAATTTTAAAAGTCCTGCCCTATCAATCTAAACCTTCTTGAGATGTTCTCGCACTGCTCACCAGAATGTGAACGGGCAAACTTTACTTTTCAGTTAGACTGCAGTTATATTCTAACTATCGGCCTTAGGTTAGTATCTAGGATGTTGTCCAGAGGGTAGTGAGCCTCTGGAGTACATTGCCAGCGAATGTGGTTGGTGTTGACTCTCTGCACACCTACAAGAGAGAGCTATACAAGTGCCTGACTGCAGCATCGTATAGAAGGTAAGCATCTTTATAGATAATACTTGTCCCATATGATATCCTGAACTGATTTTGATGTTTGAAGGGGTCAGAAAGAAATTTCCCAGTGTATTTTTTTCCCTTATTAGTCCTGAGCTATTTTTGCCTTTCCTGGGAGATTACATGGCTGTGAGCGAAGAAGGGGTAGTTGGAGGGAAGGTGTTTTTAGTCAGAATGCTCCAGACACTATTTGATGGACCAGCTGGTCTTGCTGCCCATCAATCTCATGTTTGTATGAAGTGCAATGCAGAGCTGACAGTGAAGTTATGTAGCTAGCTTGTGTTTTCCCTCATATAAACATCAGTCATTACAGAAATGTCTATAGGAGACTTAGGGAGATCTCGGATTCCTGAGTTGTTCATTTGTGATGATAGGGCAGTGTGGGTGCCAGCATCCATTCTCATGCAACATTAAAAAAGATTCAATACAACAATTTAAAAGTTCTTGTTGATACAATGGGCCATCTGTGCACTTTTAAAATGTATCTTTACACAAGGCTCGGGTTATAAACAAACCTATGTGAAAATGTTTCTTGGCCCCAATGCATTTTGGAGTCAGATTAGAATATGGTACCTGAGCTATACATTGATGAGTATCCCAAACCTTTCAGTGTAAAGGGAAGAATTACAATGGCTTTATATTGCATAGTCTATGTCAACATGAAGCCTAATGCAAAAAAGAGAAAGAACTTTTCAAAATTAATTTTTCAGGGTGGGTTTCACTGCCAAGGCTGGCATTTATCACCCATCTCTAGTTATCCTGAAAAGGTGGTGGTGGGCTTAATTGAACAGCTGCAGAGTGGTTAGGTCATCTCATGGGCAAGTAAGCGTCAACCATATTGATGTGTGACTGGATTCACATTTAGGACAGATCAGCTAAGGGTGGTACGTTTTTTCCCCTAAAGGCCATTTGTCACGCTTACGCAATATGAACTTATGAACTATAAATATGAACTTATGATGTAAACCCAAAACCAATACTTTCCTGTAAAACAAAATGGATTTGAGAGGTTAGGTGAACTTTTCTTTCCTGCCAATATACATAGAAGTGCAAGAACCCCGAGCTACTTTTCATGGCTGGACAAGGCTTGTCGAAGTCATTAATATGCAAATGACCTTTCTGGACAAATCTTTGAGAAGTCATTAAAATGCAAATGACCCTTCCTGTGGTAATGGCTGCATTTCTCTAACTAATTAAAAAAAAACCTGGGTTCACAATTCTGCTGCAGACACTTTGACTCCAAACTTGAAATCTGGAGAATGAGTGTGAAAGCTTTATTTTATCAAGTTGGTATGTGGATGAGTGATACCCGGATTCCATTGTCTGTCAATGGCCTAGCCATCAGAAACTATTTACAAGGACAATGGAAAGAGATGCTCTGATCACAAGACAGAAACTAGGTTTCTGATAAGGGTTTTAATAACGTATATTCTGGGCAGACACACAGAAAGAAACTTCTGTGCCATCGAATAGAAAGGACTCTGCCTGACACCACCAGCTTTAAGGCAGAGACTAGAGTTGGCCTTGAACTCATCCACCTGTGGAACTGTACCAGGGTTTCACCATTGAACCTTGACTGGAATATAACAAGAGAAATCTGCTCCTGTGAGCATAAAACAACAGTGAATCTGTCCTCGTAAACCTTCAGAGATTTTTTTTCAGTGTACAAAAATGATTGCATGCATGCATCATTTCAAGTCTTCAACCCAGGGAAAAGCAAGTTTAACAGAGAACTCTTGACATCATAAGACGTAAATGCATGCTACTTTTATAATCACAATCTTTTCTTAAGTGTGTGTGTATCTGTGTGAATGGGAGTGTGGGTGTAGTTGTGTATATTTGGGTGTTGAACAATAAATGTTATCTTTCTTTTAAAACTTATGAGAAAACCTGTCATTTGTCTGTTCCTGACAATTAAAGCACTGAGGGGTTAAAACACTTTTTTAAACACACTGTCTTCAGACAGTCGAGAGGTGAAAAAGGGAGAGCCATCCTTATCATCTCTCTCCTGTCCGTGACACATTTGTGAACCAATTGGGCTTCGATGACAATCCAACCAACTTTTACTGAGATGAGGTATTTTAATTTCCAGAAATTTTAAACTGAGTGTAAATTCTCGAACTGCTGTGGTGAGATTTGAACTCACATTCCCTGTGAAAACCAGTCCTGTTTCATAAGAACATTTCTGAATACCCTTAACTTGCATATTTTATATATATATATATAAATATAATATATATATATAAAATATAGATATATGGTCTTTCATATCCTCAAGATATGCATAACACTTCACAGCTAGTGATCTGCTTTTGGAGCATAGACATTGTTTTTGTAGGCAACACACGTTGCCTGAACACAGATTATGTAGCATAACCACCTTCTGTCCCACAAGTTGGAAAAGAACATGTATCTTCTGGGATGACACTATTTGGCAACGGTGAAAATTTTAAAAGTAAACACGCAAACTCAATGACATTGAAGTGGAATGTACAAAAATAAATGCTTAATTGGTGTGCCATTTTATTTACACCCCTGAAATAAATATCCCTGGAAGACATTTTATGGTTAGCGGCAAAGTGGTGACCTCTCCACTGACCTCTGTTGGCCAGGGGCTGCAAGAAGTACAGAGTCTGTTACAAATTGTTGCATAGCTCATGAACTAAAGTAACCGGAGCTCAGACACTGTTGCATAGCTCATGAACTAAAAGTAACCCGAGCTCAGACACTGGCCTGTGCTGGTAAAAACCAGTTTGAACTAATTAATTTATGTGACAAGACAAGGGAGAGATCACAGGAATACAGCATTATTTGGACACGGTGTGATACCGGGGTCTTTGGGCCTGGGCCAATAAGGAGAAGATACGAACGAGATGAGTAGACCTAAACCAACCGGAAAGAAACAGCACAGCTCGAAGAGATAAGAAAGAGAATAAGTATGGAGAATCTCGGGCATAGAGCCAGCGAGAAACTCCGGAGACCAATTATCACAGAAGTGGAAGACCCTGCATGAGCAATGCGGCGATGACGTAAAACAGAGAGAGAACGAAACGCCTGGCCAGCTCTCCCCTTTTTCGGGTATTACCCTTTGTTTTCTGTGACTAGGTCAGGGAAAGGTCAGAGGAACCTAGTGAGTGTGCTTATCGATTCTAGTTAGCTTTATTACTAACTGTATAACCCAGTTTGAGTTGCATGCTTTTGTTTAACCAAGTGTATAAGCCTTATTCTTACATTGTACAACAACGTGAATAAAGTAAATTGATAGTTAAAGAAAGGACTGAGTTTGCACCTCTTTGTCCTAAGCCATTAACTGTAGCCGGTGGATTAGGTGGAGGGTGGCTCTCCTGTAACCCCGATATCCCAAACACCCAGCCTGAGCCTGAATTAAGAGGACTTAGTCCCACGTGACGGCCAGGATCAAGTGGGTGAAGGGAATAAAGGGGCCAAGGGGGATTTGACTCAGCGCCACGGTTTACACCTCGAAGAAAGCTGTACATAAAGATCTAGCGAGCTCAGTGGCATGGATTTCACCTTTCTCAATGTCAATTTCATTTTGGTGTCAGCTTCATGAGATCTCTGGGGTCCAGCAACAGTGGAGTAATCAAGCAGGCTAAGCAAACAATCACTTTAAATAATTTTCACAGACAGCAAACCAGAAGTTAAAATCACAGATTATGTTTCATTTTCAGATATCATTTTACAGACAGTGAAATAAAGATTGGGACATACTGTCATGCAGACCCCTACCTGCCAAGAATGAGGCATATTAATTTTGTCACTTGAACATAGATTTTATACTGTTGCTGGAGTGAATAAATGACTTGTTAAAAAATCACTAGGCACTTGGTTGGAAGGGCATTTGCATACTAACAAGATAGTGCTTGTGGAGACAAAGGACTATTCCCAGGTCCCCATAACCCACAATGAACTTTGATCACCAGACATTGAAGGTGAGGAAGTTCATATTCCAGGATGGCTGCTAAAGATGGCAGAATCCACAAACAGAAGTGGTCAAACAGCGAGCCACATGACTATCCTGCTGAGCAACCTGTGTTTCTTTCTTAATTGTGCCACAGAGAAAGGCAGAAGTTTTTTTTGAACTGGAAGCTGGAACAAGGAAGCCTCTCTCTCTCTCTTGCTTTCTCCCAAGCCAACGGACCCACAGAAGACAGGTAAACCTCAAAAAGAAAAGAGTCCTATATTGGAACATCGTGAACTGGGCCCCAACGAATTGCAAGACTTACTGGCAACCAAAGACTTCACAACAAAGTCAAAGGACAGTAAAACAGAAACCCATCTATTGCTTCAAACTTATCCCTTTATTCTTTTCTAGTTTTCTGTCTCTATCTGCATGTGTGTTTATCACGTCTGCATGCTAGCATGGTTGCGTCACATATTTGTAGTCAGTAACCGGATTAGAGTTTAAGATTGATAAACTTCTACCTTTCTTGTTTAAAATCTAAGAAAACCTGTCTGAATTGATTTCTTTGCCTGACAATTGGAAAGTGGTGAACAAGGATTCACTAAGGGGGAACTAAAAACATGGTGTTTTAGAAATTAGACCCTGTTATGGTTAAACCAGGCAAAGGCTGAGAGGAAACTCCTAGACCCCTCTCACCTGGTCATAACAATACACATGGGATTAAGGTAGACAATTAAATATAATGAACACATTTTATTTTTTTTTGAAAAAATCAATGGAATTTTTATCATGGAATGGAGAAATTTAAGTCCACAAATATAAAATTAGTTTTTCAAGTCCAGAGAGGTTTTTCAGCAGTAATTATGCCTTAGTATGCTATTAAAAAAAAACAACTTATGCCCCATTCAGCAAGATATAACTTTTTCAATGGATTCTACAGAAAGAACTATAGCATAAAAAGTCAAAGTTCATGTCAATTCAATAATTTTTAATTGATTTCCATCTGTCAGGAACTCAACAGTGCAACCTGTGGGGGCGTATGGAATCACTGACAGCAACTTCTGGATTTCCACGTTTAACTGCATCTGTGTGGAAGCCAGAAGTTGCTGTTAGTTTCATAGAGTAATGACAGCTAACACTGGCAGTTTCCCTGTTGTTACAACCGCAAGCTCTCGGCCAAGATTTGGAGAGAGGCACCAAGGGCTGGATGGGTGCACACGCTATTTAAAGCTCGTATTCTCAGAGGTCGCAACTGGGTCCCTCCACGTCTGGAATGCGAAAACATTTTTAAATGGACGCCAGAAGGGAGGGAACAGCAAGACTGCACGGCTCCAATTAATTGCCTGTTGAGCTCATTAAGGAGCTCGTGAACAGGCTTGTCAGTGCCAGTTTGGGATTTTTAAAGGAAGGACACCGGGGTAATGCCACGTCTGCACCAAAATAGGGTTCAGAAGACATGAACAACGCGGAGAGCCATGAGGGCTATGGAAATGGCTGATTATCATGATTCAGAGGTTCAAATAAAGCTCAGCTGCTCCAAAAAGTGCCACAGAGTAGCCATTACTGGAGTTGTAAGACTAACTTTTCTCAGTGGTGAGTGGTAGAAATCTGGAGAGGGATGTAAGCCCTCTGGCATCACTGGAGCAGCTGAGGTTGGCAGGGAAATGCTTGGCACAAAGCCCAGCTGAGGGAGTTCAGATGAGAACAGGCTGACATTGGACAGAGCAACCAGGATGATTTTCAGCAGATGCAAATCCCTGGACAGCAGGAGACCAGAGGAGCACAGTGGGAGGTGGGGGGCAGGGGGAGGGGGGGTGGGGTGGAGAGGGTGGGGGGGAGGGGTGGGAAGGGGGTGGGGGGGAGGGGGCAGGGTCCAAGTGGAGGAAGGTGCTACCCTGGACATTGGAGTGCATCGTCCAAGATTCAGCTACCAGCAAATGACAGAGTGCCAGTGCCATAGGAGGCTGTACCTATCCAGGCAGATGGTCTCGGACCTTTGTGCTCTGATCCACAATGACCTGAGGGCTCATGTTCCTCCATGGTAGTCCCTTACCTGCAGCTGTCAAGGTCTCTGTCACCCTGAATTTCTATGCAAGCAGGTCGTTCCAGAGATCAGCCGAGGATCTAGGTGGCATCTCGCAGTTGGCAGCTCATCATGCCATCAGGCAGGTCACAGATACCATATTCAGGAGGGCAGGGGATCTACATTGACTTTGTTACAGATGGTCCTGTGCAGGTATAGAGGGTATTGGGTATAGCCTCCGTTGCTGAATTCCCCCAGGTGCAGGGCATTATTAATGCACGGGTGCAGCTATCATGGAAGCCAGAGACCGGCCAGTGAGATCCATCAATGGGAAGGGCTTCCACTCCCTCAATGTTCAACGTGTCTGCAACCACAACAAGAGCTTCCACCATGTGTCACTCGCTTTCCTGGCAGCTGCCATGACTCCTTCATCCTCTGCCAGTCCAGGCTGCCTCGGACCTTCATTTCATCTCCCAAAGAGCATGGATGAATCCAAGGGATCAAGGGAAATCCCTTTAAAATATGGCTACTGACCCCTCTATAGGAGCCCCTGACAAAGGCACAGAGGTGATATAACCAATGCCACTTGCTCAACAGGCCAACCATTGAGCAGGCCATCGGGCTTCTGAAGATGTGATTCCGGTGCCTGGACCGGTCGGGTGTGCCTCCAATACCCTCCTGTAAGGGTCTCTGTCATTGTGGTGGTCTGCTGTGCTCTCCATAACATGGCCCTCCAGAGAGGTGTGGACCTTGACAACAGTGAGGCCCTGGAAGAGACAGCTCAATGGGGGAGGAGCAGGAGGTAAGAGAGGAGGAGGAAGTGTATGCTGAGGGGCATAACACTTAGAGAGGTGCTCCTGCTGCATGACGAGCTGGCCTCCTCTTGACACCCTCTGTGGCCTCCAGCATTAGTCAGGTCTGCATCAATGAAGCAAGGGTCTGCACTGCCCCTAGTGCCAGGCCTCCAGCTCCCATGTGACATCCCACTTCCCTCTGGTGCAGTGGAAGGCAGATCTCTTCTTCAGGACAACCAGTAGCCTCAGTGATGGCTACCATGGGATGTCTAATGAGTCCCACACTTTATCTGACCCACCTCCAGTCCCGGCCCCACAGGCTCTAAGTGGACAGGAAACCCGTCTCCATAACAATTAAAGGCATCCCCATTTGAAAATCTGAATCAGTTTGCTTCCGCGGGTGAGCTTATGACTCAGAACCAAAGCCGGCTCCTGTTTCCCGTGTCCGTCCATGGCGAAAACCCAGCCCCAAGTATAATTCAGAAGTTCACCATTTGGCCACATGATGGCGGTGGTGTATGCTGCCACGGCGGAGCTGGGGAATAAACGGAACCCAAGCAATTACAACCTTGCAGATTTGAGTTTATTGCACTTGAAAAACCTTTGATATTTCTAATCAAATGACCCCTGTACTTTAAAATTCAGCCGCGTGATTATAAATGTCAGTAATTTACATCATCGCAAAAAAAAATCAGAGATTGAAAATTTGCCTGCAATTAGATAAATAACTTGAACCACGAATTTTAACCGCTCGTTTATATATGTATCTATTTCGATGTGTGTATATCGACATTACATATGTGCCTACATAAGTGTGTGTATTTATGGATACATGTATATACATGTGTATATACATTATATATGTGTCCGATTGCCTAGAGGGCATCGACACTCCCTGCTGATTTAGAATGAGACATCGGAAATCTTGGATGATTCTCTGGAAATCATCCATCATAAAGTGAGGGAAAGGTGTGGGTGCAGCGATATATCTGGGAGAGCTGTGGGACAAGCCGACCACCATTCGACAGTGAGCCGAGGAGCGGGGCAGGAGTTCTTTAAAAGATTGCCTTGTGTTGTCGGCTGGCTTTGATTCGGTGCCTGATACCTGAGCCCCGGTCAATGTGTGTGCGTGTGTCTGAGTGCGTTTCAGAATGAGCTCCTGGAGGGGGAGGGAGAGGCCACTCTTTGCTTCCTTTCTGCCAACAGATTCCCAGCTCATTACCCTAACAGCACAGCTTGAGAGAGGGATAGTGTGATCACACTGTCATGGCACCGTGGATCTGCCAGGTAACAGCATCTCCAGCGTGGGCATCTCACTGCAAACGTAATGTTAAACCAGATGAAAGTAGCAGGCAGGCTTAGTGCAAGGGGACAGTGAGCTGGGAACACCAGTAAATATTTTATCTAACTTGGAGATCCCTTCGCAGTTGAAGACGGTAAGAGGTGTCTTGGCCGCGGCTGATTTTAAAATGCATCCAGCTTATTTCTTTGTTGACTGATGCTTTCCAGAGAGAATTTTTTTTTAAAAAAAACTTTCTTTTTTTGTTTGCTAAATGGGCGATTGAGTGCAGCGGAGAGTGGGCAAAGGAGGCTCTGCATCACGGGCTGACTTGCTTTGAGGGTGGGCTCAGGGTTATGGCTTGAGCTGGAACTTGGGAAGACTGCGGGGGGAGAAGGAGATTGCAGAGTCAAGTTTCATTGTACAATTCCTTCCTCAGCAACGTGCCGGAGCGGCGGAGAGAGAGGGGGGAGCTGGAACTAAAACAGAAGCAAAGAAACGGGCAAATAAAGCTGGAGAATGACAGGCTGTGACAGTGTTATTCCGCGTGGATCTGAGCTGTCAATAAGATGCATTCAATCTGCATTGGATTGTCTTTTGCATTGATTTTGTCTTGTTACAGGCGATGACATCCACACCAACTGAAGAACGTTAATCCCATCCTCTAGGAGGCTGCATTGGAAGATCGGGTGGTCAAGAGAGTGGGGAGAAAGAAACAAGAGATCGACACGGTTTGAGTGGAGGATCTGTATCGGATTGCTGAGGATCGCATGGATCTGCTGCTAATCCGCCCGGGATCTGTTAGCATGCTGGCGCTGAGCCTGCTCCTCGCTTCCACGGGGCTGGTGTTGGGACAGAACGAAACGGAACCCATCGTGTTGGAAGGCAAATGTCTGGTTGTGTGTGACTCGAACCCGTCCTCGGACGGGGCTGTCACCTCCTCACTGGGAATCTCAGTGCGCTCGGGCAGTGCCAAGGTGGCATTCTCAGCCGTACGGAGCACCAACCATGAACCATCCGAAATGAGCAACAGAACCATGACCATCTACTTCGACCATGTAAGTCGCTCAGCCATAACCCTGTGTCAGCGCTCAGGGACCTGCAAACATTCATTGCGAGCTGTTGATGTGTCTTTCTCTCTCCCTCCCGTTCCCCTTTGAGAGTGTCTTCTCACCTTCCCGTTGTCTCACACCCCAATCTCTCAACTATATCTCTATATTCATGATTCTGGCGAAACAAAATGAGACATTGACTGTCGCAGGGCACCGGCCAGAGCAAAACGATCACCATCCACTTTAGAAACAGAATGATGTTTCTCATTTTAAGTTCCTGGCCACAGCTTGGCAGCAAAGATACTTTATTTACACATTTCACCCGATACAGCGAATCTTACAACCTGATCCAAGTAGTTCCCTTTCTCCCACCTTGTGCGTGCACATGTATCGGTGGCAAACGGAGGTATTTGCAGAATGACCCTGTCTCCTCATTTTAAACTTTGCCTGTTTATTTTAATGCTAACTTTTTATGGTTTTGCTCCCGCGGACTGTCCCGCCTAGTGCGGCTTCCACCATCCCAGATCATTCCAGATCATCCCAGATCAGATATATATTCTCTGCTACCCACCTGTGTGCGTCAATGAATGGAAGCCCCTATCTTGGAGTTGCCTCTGTTACAATATTGTGACTGCTGGGCTGTCCTTCACTCCCTGTCTGTTCTTATCTGCACCTCTAGAATGACTGGATCCCAGGAGCTTGCAGAATACAATCCACGGTCACTGAAAATAATCATTATTCTTTCCCCAAGTTTTCGTAGTAACTCACTGTCAAATGTGTTGCACTGTGATGTCGGTGCTTTGTGTTTTCTTGCAGGTGTTCGTTAATATTGGAAACCATTTCGATATGAGGTCCAGCACTTTCGTGGCGCCGAGGAAAGGGATTTACAGTTTCAGCTTTCACGTGGTCAAGGTGTACAACCGACAGACGATCCAGGTAGAGAAGGACCTGTGCACAATTCACAACCACCGTCCGAATGTTGCTGTCAGTTTACAGCGGGGCAAATTGATTTAGTTGAGATGCAATAATTTTAGTAAAAGAAAAAGAACGGACAGCGGACCATTAGCAGATAGATAGATAGAGAAAGGAAGGGAGATTGTCCAGGTATAGCTGCTGATAGTGCATGTATATTATGGGAAACAGATAACCTGGAAGGTTGTGTTATAACGGGTCAATACAGCGGGGTAGCTAACAAGAAATAAATGGTTATCGATTCGGCAAGAACATGGAACGGTGTCAACATTGTAAGGCTTTTTTTTGTTGTTCTGGTTTCAGGTAAGCCTGATGCAAAATGGCTGGGCTGTGATTTCTGCTTTTGCCGGGGACCAGGATGTGACCCGGGAGGCTGCCAGCAATGGAGTGCTCTTAAACATGGAGAGAGAGGACAAAGTCTATTTAAAACTTGAAAGAGGCAACCTAATGGGAGGATGGAAATATTCGACGTTTTCTGGCTTTTTAGTCTTTCCTCTATAAAGGATCACCAATGTTCGTCAAAATCCTTAATGAGCATCAAATCGCCATGTACATTATCAATATTGCAACGGAACAAGATAATTATACCAAAACCATCTAACTGCTAAGTAGGGGCAGACCCATTACCTACCGATTAGAATAATTTCTTTGAATACTGACAATTGCCTTGGCCAACGTGGTTCTAAGTAGTTCTGGTGACAGTGCTCTTTAGGATATCAAGTGAATTTATTGACAAGGACAATCTCTGGCTAGAAAATAGAAGCTGGATTTTCTTACGGGCGGATTATTGATCGAACGAACCGAACCTTTGTGGACAAGACCGTACTGGCAAAACTGACAGCGTTAAAAAGAAAACAAGTTAGGGTTTTGATTTAAATGTTCTAGCAATGCTTTCTTTCGTGTTCGTATATAGCCTTAAGTAAAGAACAAGTCCAAATTCAGTGGCGTGTTTTTTTTTTAAACTTGGGGAAATTCATGTATCGTTTCTGTAGGTGAGCTGGTTTTGAAGAAGTGCTTTATCACAAAAGGTTTATTTGCACGAATTGAACGCAGCTCTTGTTCCTTTGTGTTGTGGTTGGTGTTCTTTGACCTCTGGGTGCAGACAGAGTGACCTATAGATTAATAACACGAGACGAACAAACGGATGATTGTAATAAATGGACCCAATTATTTATGGATGTGCTTTTTTTTTGATTTGTCAATCGATCCTCTGGCGCGCACGCAAGTACTTACAAATCTCCCCCCACCTGAAAAAAAGTTTTCCATTGTTGCTCATCTTATGTGGAGACAAATATGGACTTCCCTTTAATATTTCCAAATACCTTTTAACTAAATAACACCCATAACATGCACAACGTGGGCGTTAATTATTGGGTTAAATCCAAGTGACAGTTGGATGTTCAGGTTTAAATAAAACAATATTGCAAAAGTAAAGTCAATACTTCCTATTTTTTGATTCAAATTTTAATAACAAAAGTAAACATAGATCTTATAACACTCCCGAATTTACAAGAACTTTGCAGACTCGTTAATCCAATAACTGCCGGCGGAGAGTACAAACGGGTTAAAAAGATAAAGCTCTTTTAGCCGATTTCAGCAGGGACCAGGCTGTGCGCCTAAAGCTACTTAAGTTTCATTTAAAAAAAATACCTGTACAGGAGTTAACCACTGGACTAAAACATGTAATTAGCTGAATCACCCCCCACCCCCCCCCCCCCCCCCCCCCCGCCCATTTACCAGAATGATTCCTGGTCTGGTGAATAAGTCCCCTCTGTAACCAAAAACAGAAAGTGCTGGAGATACTCAGCAGGTCTGGCAGCATCTGTGGAGAGAGAAGCACAGTTAATGTTTCAGATCCATGACCTTTCATTAGAACTGGCAAAGGTTAGAAATGTAACAGGTTTTGAGCAAGTGAAAGGGGGAGGGGGTAAAGAAGAACAAAAGGGAAGGACTGTGATAGGGTGGAGGGCAGAAAAGATGAAATGACAAAAGGTTTCATGGTATAAAGCCAAGTTAGGAAACCAAATAGGCGTCTGGATGAGGTGTAGATGGCAGTATATCAGCCATCCGAACACAAAGTAAAGGGATTAAGAAAGAAACGGGGGGGGGGGGGGGGGGCACGGGAACAGCAAGAAAAAAAGATAAAAGGAAAAATGGGGGCAGAGGTTATGATCTAAAATGGTTGAACTCAATGTTGAGCCTGCAAGGCTGTAAAGTGCCCAGTCGAAAGATGAGGTGCTGTTCCTCAAGCTTGCACTGTACCCACACTGAAACCTATTTACTCTTAATACAACTGATGTCTGAATATGGTCATCACATCATTAATCCGTTAAACATTTTTTAGGGAATGAAGGGTGAAAGCAATGCATATGAAAACCATCTATGTTGCCCATGATTCCCATCTGTAGTTTAAATGAATTACAACATATTACAGGCCATTTCCATACTGAGATCATTAATTCTGCTTAATACTCTCAATCTGGAATGGTTCAGCTTTCAAACTATATGGCCCTTTAGTGGTGAATTCAATTCATTTCCAGGCATTGGAGAACTATAGGAAATCATATAGTAATTTTTAATTCACTGTATTTTACAAATACTAAGTACCATCTCGGGCTAAATATCTCTGTACAATCCTTAGAGAATTGAATTGTTCTTCAGATCATTAAAATAGTACAAAAAGATGGATATTTGCCATATAAATGTAGTATGGAGTGCAATTATATATCAGCATCTTCCCTCCAACTATATGGAGAAGCTCTACTCATTCTCTGGCCAATTCATTAAGGATTGCTGTCTCCATTCACTTTCATTCAGAACCACATTACCTGTGATGTCATATGAGATGAAAGGTAAGGTACTACTAAACAATATATTAATATGGACACAAGAATACAGCATATGGATTATACTTGCATAATATTATTGACTTATGTGTAAATCTTTACATTCAGGAAGCTTCATAAAAACATGCAAACTTACTGCATCATACATTTAATGTGCAATGAATTAACCTGACAAATTCCATTGACACCTTTTAGGCATTTGTTAGTTTACAGGGAACTGGTAATTAATCTTCAAACTAGCTACCAATATGACTATGAAAAGAGTAATTTTGAAATTCCTCTGCTATTTGGTTACGTTCAGAGCCTTATGCTTGTATGGAGATGGCAATTTGAAGATGGCATATGGAAGGGAAAGACTGTCTCCAGAAATAGGATTTCAAAAAGTGATGGAGTATAGAGCTAACCTTTGTTACTGATTTTGCTGAATTCTGATGTCTTATTTCTGGGACTCTCCTGTGCCCTCAACAGTATTTCACTATTTTCTGCCTCCTTTTTTCCCTAATATTTGATTGCATGATTTAAAGACTACACAAAAAGGTTTAAAATGTGGATTCTTGATCAAATACAAAACATCTGTCTGGTTAAAGAATTAACATAGCCATCCAAGTCATCCAACAATTACAGGTATGACACATTATGGTTTATTGATAATTATTTTAAAACAACTCGACGCAATGTGTTTGATTATTTATTTCTACTGGCAGATTGAGGAACCTACTGATTCTGTATTTCCTCATAGAGTCTCCCTCTCCTGATCAAGGTGGTAATTAGACGTGCAGTCTGGTATGTGAGGTGTGGCTACATGTGAATGTATGCATGCTGCACCGATTAAGACTCTCTTATTCAGAATGAGACCAACTCATTTCGCTTTAGAATGTAATCCAGTTTAATATATTTCACTTGGCAAAAGAGACACAATTCTATACCTTTAATTTGGTTTGTAATGTATGGTATCCTGGGATATAGTCCAATGCATGATAATTTCTTTTGGCGTGTGTGTATGTGTGTGTTTGTGAGTATATATGTATTCAGATATGTATGCAGGATTTGTTAGGAAAAAGCACTCAATGTCAAACAGAACCTACAGACTAAATTATATTGACACTGACCTGAATTTATTTATATTAACAGTCCATTATATCAATGTAATGTTTTAACATTTTGGGTGGACAAATGCATTCTCTGAATGTGCTATATTTATCACAGAATTCACCTTTTAGCTACAGGTCTTACAAAACTATTCTGTGAAAGTAAAGCGTTGGTTTGGTCCAATAATTATTACAGAACAAAACTTTTCATTATTAAACATTGAAGAGTGTTTTGACAATCTGCCAAATAACATGATTACTTCTTACAATTTTACTATTTATTGCTCTGGGAGTACAGTTGAGAGACTTTAGTCGTGTGGTCTCAGGATTTCTGCTCATCTCTCACGCCACACTGATACAATTAAGGCCTACATTTAAATGATGTCCAGAGAGCAATGCAATCAGTGGTGCTTCACTCATGCAGCCAAGGTCCTGACAGCTCTTACGGATTTCACATTGTTTGCAATTACTGTGGGCATGCTTTACAAGAAATTATTTAACAAATTAGCAACATTTCAGAGGCACTCCATTTGTCACTGAAAATAAAGCAATGCCCTTCAACCGCTAGACAGCTTTATAGTAGAGATATAACAAATGTTGATATTGAAATCTGAAAGCAAAATTTTACTTTAAATTACAGGTATTATGCTTTTGGTGGTCTTTTTCTTTGGGAGTTTTTGTGTCAAGGTCATCAGTCCGGTGGAATGGCACATTCCTAATTACAGGCATATACCGCTATGTTTAAGTAGTACTAGCTAGCACAGCCTGTTACAGAATATAATTGTTTTTGTTCTGCTTCAACAATTCAGACGATATTCCCCTTACTGCATAGGTGCCATGTTTATACTCTGAGCATGCTGACTAGAAAGCAGGTTGGAAAAACACACGTTCATTCCACATAGGATACAGGAGACCTTCTGCCCATTATTGGAACCTAGCTCTGAGAGTTGAACAGGCAGTTTGTGTGAACCCACTGCACCACCCAATCCCCAGCCCTTTTTTGAAGCAAATCTGCAGTTGTTTTAGCATCTGTTGCATGGTGCTTGTTTGTTATACACTATTAATCACTCTCTGTGTTAGTAGATTATTTAAAATATTATTTTTATTCAAAATTTGAGATAATCTGCTCTTGTTTTACAGTTCAGGATTAGTAGAAAGGAATCACTTAACACAATTCTTATGGTAATAGATTTGATTAAGAAATTTAAAGAAAATTTGATACCAGTTTGACTATCTTGCCCTGAACACCATGAACACATACTTTTGTGTAAACCTTTTCAGAAGACAGAAAAAAAGGAATGCACCTCATTTTAGTCTGAGCTTTTGTTTTGAAGAAGTCCTTTCAGTACTCTCCAGAGCTGCTTCTGCTGGAATGCTTCCATGTTTTCCACTTTCTCCTGATGATCCCCTCCAGATGTTATTGTTCTGGTGTGCTATCTTATTGCAGAATGATGCAATCTGCTGTTAAGGAATCTGAAGTATTGTATCTAATGCAGTCATACCAAGCATACTTCATCCACGTCTTGTATTCCCAGACAGTGAGTCCCCACTCCTGATTGCCCCCATGTTAAATTGCCTTTGTCCCTCACTGTTTAGCTTTCATATGTGAAAAATGGCCACTACAATGTCTAGAAACAACAAGGAAATCTGTATGTGGCTCATCCTGTGACTATCCATTATTTTTAATCACAGAATAAGGAATATATGCTGTGTGAACATGTTACAGCAGTCAGGGTAATTATTAATAGCTTGACTGGTAAAATGTAATTGTTTAGTTAGATTCCTAAAAGCATATTTCAGTCAATTACATCCTATACTTGATTAACTGGGTAAACAAGGAAGGCTTCTGAAATGTAGTTCTTTATATGATACTTAGATTTCGATCTATCAAAATACGGGATAAAAATCTAATCAATGTTATCTAATATTGAGTGCAGTTAGATTATAGGCAAAGTAGCAGTGAAAAATGGTGTCAGTGTTAAGGCTTTAAAATACTGTGAATGACTTTTTAAAAATTCATTCTTCAGATGCTGGCAAGACCGGCATATTTTGCCCATCTCTTGTTGCCCTGAGAAGGTGGGGAACTATTGCAATCCAAATGATGAAGTTACTCCCATAACTCTGTTAGCTAGAAAGTTCCGGGGTTTTTTTTTATTACTTGTAGAAGTTTCACACAACTGAGTGGCTTGCTCAGTTAAAAGTTAACCAAATTAACATGGGACTGGAGTCACATCGAGACAAGACTGGATAAGAAAAGCAAATTTCCTTCTCTTAAGGACATTAATGAACCAGTTGTTTTTTTTTTCATGACAATCTGACAGATTCATTGTCACTTTTACTGATAGCAGCTTTTTACTTTATTTCTAAATTTTAAAAAATTTGCTCTGGGCTATCAGTCCAGTAACATAACAACTACACTGTTGTAGCTGAGTTAAACAATAAATCCTATTTGTTTTCAAGCCTTTCAGTATACTTCAGCTCATTTTTCCTTTACAGTCATTCCTGAATAGGACTCCCAATGTTACAAATACATAGAGGAAAATTGGGAGTTTTTTAATTCTTTCATGCGATGTGAGTGCCGCTGGTAAGGCTAATATTTGTTGCCCATCACTAATGGCTCACCACAACCTTCTCAAGAGCAATTAGGGATGGACAACAAATACTGGCCTTGACAGCAATGCCCACATCCAATGAAAGAATAAAAAAAGGTCCCAATTTTCCTCCCTCTAATGTATTATTAAAGTGATTGGATGCATAGATGAGGAAGCAATTGATGGTGAATTGCAATAACTGAGTGACTGTCACTCATATTTTCTTTTCCTATTCTATAATATTATACTTTTTTTTCCCAAAAGTATGTTATATGGTCAATTTTCATTTGGAGCACAGATTAGGTGGGCATTCGTTCTGTTCACTTGATGATATCAGCAGAAGGGCCATTTGAGTTTTCTGGTTGAGCCTCATTTAAATAGAACTTGTGAGGCACCAGTGCCAATCGTGCTGCTTACAGGCAGCTCAACATCAGGGAGTGCAGGAAATCTAATGTGGCAGACACTCATTTTCAAAAGGGGAGGGCTGGGAGTATCAATGGTTAAATGGACCATCAGATTTAATTGACAGGGAAGTTTTATTAGCACAGGCAGAGTGCCAATGAGATAAACTAATGGAAACACTTAAAGCTCAAATCTTCCTAGAGACTGTAGAAACAAATGGATGCCAGTTCTGTTTCCAGCTTCCCCTTACTGAAACTAAGGATCCCTTTAAATAATGGTGTAAATGGCCACTTCCAATCTATACCACTCATGGTTTTTGGGTGGGTTGAGGAAGTAGTGGTGGCAGTGTTGAATGATACCTAAAGAGCATTGGAGCCCCTGACAACATCAGCTAACACCATTTGAATATATTAAATAGGCCCCGTCTGTTTCTGGTGGGAGCATTGGATGCTTAAATCAAGGTTCACCTAAAAATCAGAATGAGAAGTCTGAATTTTTCATAAATCATTCATTTTTCCCCCCAATTTTGAATCTACCATCCCACTTACAAGCAAAATCGGGACAGAGGAGAGACAAAAATCGGCCCCATTGTCTTTTAAAATAGTTATGATTTTCTTATTTGTTAACTTCAATATTAAAGACCACCTTCCCTATATCAGTTCAAGCTTTCCCTGGATATTTTATAGCTATTTTGTGACAGCTTATCTTACCTCAGGTTTTAACTAAGTTAGAATCCATTGAATTATACAATCTGGACAAAGAACTGTAGTGAAGTTACAGGTTCTCCTTTTAATACTCCTTGTAGTTATTGCTTCAAGTATGAAAAATGTTTCCCTTTTTGATCTGATTTGGAACTTCACTTCATATTTTATAAGCAATTACATTTTATTGAGATTTTAAAATTAACATATATATCTGTTAGTTAAGCACTGAACTGAAATAGCATATTAGATTGATCGAAAACCATCATGTGTAAGAAAATAATTTTCATCATTGCCCACTGATAAAAATTACTAATGGATGATAGCTTTCAGTGATATGTATGTGCCAGTGAATTACAAAATAACATCCTAAGATACACAAGTGAAAAGCCTGTACTACTTAAAATCAGCCACCTTATATCTAAGAGTATAAAAATAAACATAAACTGTTCTTTTTAGTATATACGATTAATTATTGCCTTCAGCTGCAAATATTTGCATGTTTTTTACCTTGATGTTGTGATAACTTAAAGCACCTCAAATATATTTGTATGATGTTACCCACATTAGCTATTGTTGCTTGTCTAATTTGGATAAATTACCCCAATTTTAGAAGTAAGAAAGACATCTAGGAGCGAGAGGATTTGACAAGGCCTATTAAACCCACAAAACCACACTATGGATTCTTGAAAGCAGCAGAATCAATCTATATGCTTCTTCTCCTTTCTGAAACAAGAACCCACCCAGCTCTCAAATGATTCAACAGATTCAGGATTCATTGATCTTGGCGGTATGGTGCTTTTGCTTCAAATTGCAATTTCACTGCAACAGGATACAATACTATGGGCTGAATTTTACCGGCCCCTTGATGCGCAGGATGAAGAGCAGGAGCTGGTAAAATTTTGCAGGGAGAGGCCCGCCTCAACCACATATTACCAGCAGCGGGGGGACCTCGGTGTGGGCACCCCGCCACCCCTGGTGGTGGGCCCTCCATCTGCATATTGAAATGAACCTAAATGAGATGCAAATAAACTTACCTCTAGGCGGCGGACGTCCCACGTCGATTTTACCGACTCCGAACGCAGCTCGCGCGCCTTCAGAACTCCACACGGAGTTAGAAGATGTTAGAAGATTAGGGGGTAAAATTTGGGTAGGGAAAAAGGCATGCGTTGGTCATTTCGGGCATTGAAATGACCAATGGGGGGGGGGGGGGCGGTTGGAGAAGGGCCTCCATCGCTAAATTTTTTAATTAATAAAATTTCACTATGTTACAATGTTAAATATGAAATTTTACTGAAGGTCTAAAAGCACTTGAAAAATGGCGCTGGCGTCTGCACGGTGGTGCCAGACAGCGTTGCCGGGGATTCGGCAACGGGGGCCACCGCTTTGTTCCCACTATTTTAATGAACCTCTGCGCGTAATATTGTGTGGGCTGAGGGACGGTGCATCACGCGGGTTGCATGCCGCCATTAGAGTGCACCGCCGTGAACGGCGGCGCGCTCGTAAAATTCATCCCTATCTGTCTGAGCCCTGTTGTGCTTTATAATATATACAGGGTATGCTATTCTCCTGCAATAAGTGAAACCTAATATTGCTGAAGTTTACTCACCCAGTGTTATATGCAACCCCTACCACTTATAACCGCCGCACTGGTGTCAATGTGATTTATCTGTGATGTGTTGGATGGAAAAAGTGACCTCCGATTTATCGGGCCGAATTTTGAAGGCTTGAGGAAAGGGTGTGGGATGGTGCGGAGGTTGACGGTGAACTGTCGACGTTTACCACCATTATCTCCCTGGAATTGACTGCAACTTCAGGATGTCGGGCATGCGCAGATTAGTGCAGATATTCTGAAGCTGCGGTCTATCGCTCAGGATTCTGACACAAGCTGTGTTGTGGATCCTCCCACAGCTGACTGAAAGGGTTAAACAGAATTAAGTAATGTATTAGAAAAGCAACTCAGCAGAATATAATTAAGTCAGGATGAGATGTTCGGGCAAAAGGCAGGATTAGGGAGTGACGGTTGATAGCTGGGATCGGTGCAGGCTTCACAATATGGAATGTTTGACTATTGTGAAACAAAGAGATAATGGACTCAGGCTAGAAACATCTGGAGTAGGCCCTGATAAAGACTAGAACAGTGTATTCATTAGAGTGCATGATCAATTATCCATTGTTTGGCCATATTGCATGAGAAAAACAGTATATAAGTTTGTATCCTTGTGTGTAACTTCAGAGCACTATCTCGGACTGCCCGAGTAGGACTCGCCTTGCATATGCTTGAATAAATGATCATTTATCTGTACTTGAGTCTCCTCGCGTGGTGATTGAGCTGTCCCACAATAGTTTAGCATAGTCGGCAGGATGCTCACACTGGATCATCAGAACGGCATTGCAAGCGAGTAAGTATATTTATTTACCACCCATAGTTAGGGCAGTAAGCCCACCCGAGTGAAGGTCCAATCGAGTACCCAAAGAATTTAAAGGAGGACTCAAGACTGGAGGCACTGGGTAAGGAGGCAGAACCATGCTGGCAGGACAGTAAGTCCGAAGCCACGCAGAAGTCAGAACCACTTACCGTGAGGTAATCAGGACGTAAAGCTGCGCTGGTCAGGAGAGACAAAGGGGATAGGAGACTGCACTGGGCAGCATCAGGAGGCTAGCAAAATGTCAGAGAAGAAGTTGAGTAATGAAATGCATTTTGACTGGGGCCGGAGGGCTCCATGACTAAGTTTATGGTACAGCAATATAAAAAGACTATGTTTTTAATTAAATTTCAAATGAGTAAAAACAAGTCTCTGTGTCTTTGTTCGAGTCTGCATGAATGTGTGCTGTGGAACTGACAGTCGTTAACTCTTTGTTGCCTGGCTTTGTTGTCATGTTGAAAGCATGAGTCTGTTACTTGTCCTATTTTTACACGTGTATATTTTTGTGGGAACCTTGAGTCATATTTTGGTTGTGTACTAGTTGAACCAATGTGTGCTCCTTGGGATCGGGACAGGGAATTTAGCACAGATCTTTGGTACTTTGAAATCAATTTTTCTAAGTTATTTGGAATTGAATGAGTGGGGAAGTGATTGTTGAGTGTGTTCATTTCAATTTAAGATTGTGCATCCAAGAATGGGGATAAACAATTGAATTATATTTCAAATTAAAGTTTTTATTTTTATTTTAAAAGAGATAAGCTTCAGCCTTGAAGGTCTGAAGATGTCTGGTAGAAATCCAATTTGAAGTTTAAAACACTGTTGTGGGAAAGATTAAAGTCTGTGTAAGAAGCTGGTGTTAAATCTTTTGTTGTAAGAACGTTAAGTAACTTAAACTTTCCTTTAAAAAAAGGCATGTCCTATTCTGTTCTGTGTGTAGTTAATAAGTATTATAAATTCATAAGTCTGAATTAAGTTTATACTATTAAGGTTAACTAACCTGTTCAGTTGAGAAAAACTTTTAAATGTTTATTGCCGTGAACTGGAATTTGGAATCATCTTGATTGTATCAAAAAAAAATCCGTGGATTAGAAACCTCTTACAAAAGATGCCAAAAGTTTAGAAACAATTGGAGTTTAATCTAAAATGCTGTCTTCTTGAATGCAGATGATTTCCTTTGAAGTTGATAATGTTACTAATGATTTTGTTGTTTTAAGACCCTAAAGATAGTAAATAAAGCAGTTTAAAATGGAGTTTAGTTCTCTTCAATCGGGAAAAAAAAAGTTACGTAAAGAGACACAGCTGAGAATGTTTTGCTCCATCCCCTCGGAGACAAGCAAAGAAATTAACCCCGCTGCAGCTGTTGTTTTTCCATTTAATCCACCACACAGATTTTGCATTGCTGAGAGTAAAATTAACCCATCGGGCTTTGGGGCAGAGCCACATTGGATTCTGATGCCACAGCAAGAGATGCAGCAGCTTTAAGAACTTAAGAACATAACTGTGGACAACAAATGTCACAGCATCTGTTATCTATGAGACAAAGTGCTTGAGAAGGAGAGATAGTTGCAAGCACTTCTGTCTTTAATGTAAAAAAAAATGCAATATCACCAAGTCTGGGCATAAGAAATTGGAATCGATAAACAAAATTAAATTGATATGAGTGACTATTTAAAGCACTCAAAGGGGAATTTATTCGGCATTTAAGGGGATAATCAAATTTTTAGGAAACTGAAAAGAAAACAGTCCAGGTGTTCCCTAAGTATAAAAAATAAAGTTTCTTTGGGGGAGATATTAAATGGAACATTAAAAAAAACCTGCCACTCCAGCAACACTGTTATTTGAATTTGGAATAATTTGAGATGTCAAAAATCCAGTGTAATTTAACAAGTTACTTTAAGAAATTAAAATGTCATCTAAGATAGAGGGGAAAAAAACCAAAATATAGTAATGTCTGGAATCGAAAGGGAATGCTTGTTTTCTGTTTCAAGGAGGGGTAGTAGTATAGATTAAGGAGAACTTACTGTGCTGGAGAGAGAGGACGTCCTATAGGGATCAAGGACAGAATCCATTTGGTTAGAGCAATCAATAGAGGTATCATTACATTGCTGAGTGTGTTCTTTAGGCCACCAACTAGTGGGCAAGATATAGAGGAACATATTTGCAAGGATATTACAGAGAGGTGCAAGAATTATAGAGTAGTTATAATGGGGGACTTTAAATATCTTAGTATAAACAGGCATTGTTATAGTGTAAAGGGCAGAGAAGAGCACAGGTTTCTTGAGTGCATTCAGGAGAATTTTCTGCATCAGTATGATTCCAGGCCAATGAGGAAGCAGGCATTGCTGGATCTGGTTCTGGGTCAAGTGTATCAAGCGGCAGTAAGGGAGCAATGAGTTCCTTGACCTGGCCCAGTTGCTCCCGTTGTGTGCTGCCCGACTGGACCTCAAAACCTTTCCTTAATGCAGACCTGTGTGCAGATCCTGCTCGTGACAGGATTTCCTCCGTTGCATCATTAGGTTTAGGTTGGCTATGGAAAAGGACAAGGGACAATCCAGATATGCAGATTGGCAGGCAAAACTGTAACTGAACAATGGATTTCCTTTAAAGAGGAGATGGTTTGGGTACAGTCAAGGTATATTCTCACAAGGGGAAAGGTAGGGCAAACTGATCCAGAGCTTCCTGCATGACTAAAGAGATAGAGATTAAGATAAAGCAGAGAAAGGGTGCATATGACAGATGTTAGGATGTCAGATGGATAATACAATTGAGAACTAGGCTGAATATAGAAGGTTCAGAGGGGAAGTGAAAAAGAAAATAAGAGAAGCAAAGAAACAGTATGAAATGAGATGAGCAGCTAACATAAAAGGGAACCTAAAAGTCTTCTATAAGCATATAAATAGCAAAAGGCTGGTAAAAGGAGGAGTGAGGCTAATTAGGGACCTAAAATGGGATTTACACATGACACAGTGGACATGGCTGAGGTACTAAATGAGTACTTTGCACCTGTCTTTACTAAGGAAGAAGGAGCTGCATAAGTCATGGTGAAAGAGGAGTTAGTTGAGACAATAGATGGGCTAAAAATTGATAAAGAGGAGGTACTAGATAGGTTGGCTGTACTTAAAGTTGCTCAGTTACCAAGACTGGATGAAATGCACCCAAGGACACTGACAGAACCAAGGGTGGAAATTGCAGAGGAACTGGCCATAAGGTTCCAATCCTCCTTAGATACAGGGGTGGTGTTAGTGCACTGGAGAATTGCAAATATTACACCCTTGTTCAAAAAAGGGTGTCAGGATAAGCCCAACAAATACAGGCCAGCCAGTTTATCCTCTGTGGTGGGAAAGCTATTAGAAACGATAATTCAAGACAAAATTAATAGTCAATTGGACAAATGTGGATTAATTAAGGAAAGCCAGTGCTGATTTATTATGGGCAAATTGTGTTTAACTAACTTTCTTGTGTTTTTTGATGAGGTAATGGAAAGGGTTGATGAGGGTAATATGGTTAATGTGGTGTACACAGAATTGCAAAAGGCATTTGATAAAGTGCCATATAACAGGCTTGTCAGCAAAGTTAGAGGCCATGGAATAAAAGAGACAGTAGCAGCATGGATACTGGCTGGCTGACAGACCTGAAATGTTAACTCTGTTTTTCTCTTCACAGATGTTACCTGACTAGCTGCGAATTTCCAGCACTTTCTGTTTTTATTTCAGGTTTCCAGCATCTGTAGTATTTTGCTTTTATATAGTAGTGGTGAATGGTTGTTTTTGAGATTGGAGGAAAGTATACAGTGGGGTTCCTTAGGGATTGGCGTTAGGACCCCTGCTTTTCTTGATATATATTAATGACCTAGACTTGGGTGTACAAGGCACAATTTAAAAATTTTTGGATGACACAAAACTTGAAAGTATTGTGAACTTTGAGGAGGAAAGTGATAAACTGCAAGACGATGGTGCAATGGGCAGACAAGTGGGAGGTGAAATTTAATGCAGAAAAGGATGAAGCAATTCATTTTGGTAGGAAGAATGAGGAGCGGCAATATAAATTAAAGGGTACAGTTCTAAAGGGGGTGCAGGAGCAGAGGGATCTGGGGGAAGGCTGCTGGGCAGGTTGAGAAAGTGGTTAAGCATATGGGATCCTGGATTTATAAACAGGAGCATAGAGTACAAGAATAAGGAAATTTTGATAAACATGCATAAAACACTGGGTCAGCCACAACTGGAGCATTGTGTCCAGTTCTGGGCACCACACTTTCGGAAGGATGTTAAGGCATTAGAGAAGGTACAAAAAAGATTCTCAAGACTGATTCCAGGGGTGAGGAACTTTTTACATGGATAGGTTGGAGATGCGGGGTTTGTTCTCCTTGGAGAAGAGAAGATTAAGAGCAGATTTGATAGAGGTGTTCAAAGTCATGAGGGGTTTGGACAGATTAGAGAGGGAGAAACAGTTCCCATTGGCAGAAGGATCCAGAACCAGAGGACACCGATTTAAGGTTATTGGCAAAAGAACCAGAGGTGACAGGGGGAAAAATGTTTTTACGCAGCAAGTGGCTAGGATCTGGAATGCACTGCCTGTGAGTGTGGTGGGGCAAATTCAATCGAGGCCTTCAAAAGAGAATTGGACACTTATCTAAAGAGAAAATATTTGCAGGGCTATGGGGAAAAGGCAGGGGAGTGGGACTAGGTGAATTGCTCTTACACAGAGCTGGCTGAATGGCCTCCTTCTGTGCTGTGGATATTCTTAGATTCTATGGTTCATTTTTCTGCTATTTGACAGGAGGCATTAACCTATTTAAAATAAATTGGTTAATACTGCATTTAGATGGCAGACAGAAGAACTTATGTGTTAAGAATTCGGCCACTAATATAAGGCAGCAGCAAATTCTCTATTGCAATGTTGCTTTTGGACTGCAACCTGACAGTTAACATGGAGGCACTATTTGTAAAAAGAGTCAGCACAAGCAACCAGTGGTCAGAATAAACATTATTCTTCTTTGCACAGAAGAATTCATACCTTAATCATTTACGCTACTCATACCAACTTTGGAGCTATATATAAAGGCACATAAAAGCTTGGAGCTTTTTATGCACCCAAGAAAGTAAATCTCACTGCCCTTTGAACTACTGCAATGTCTCTTGGCATGCCTTGTCAGAAATTTCGATGGAGAAACCTTTCCACAATATGTATCACAACCAGTGAATACAGTGTCAACTAGATATGTGTAAATGTCTGCCCCTAGCAAATATCACTATACTTCTTGCATATCCTAATGCCAACTTTTGATACATTTGAGAGGGCATCTTATCCTGAAAGCCAAGAATAACTGGAAGATGTCTGTGCTTTCAGATACAATTATTACTATGTCATAGTAAAACTGTGATGCATGAAATGAATGGAAAACAATTCTAATAATTGCTTCCTGCTGTACTGATTTCAGCTTCTCCACTTCTGCAATGGAGCTCTCAGGCACCGATTAATATATATCTTCCTGTTGGGGCGAGCAAAGGTTTTCAGTAGTTTTTATGTAATGGTAATTTGTAAGTGGTTGATTTATTTTGCGTTAATGTTCATGTAAGTCTAAGTTGCCTTCAGAATGTTTTGCATGCATAAATTCTGCAGCAATGATCAGGTTCTTATTGGTGGCAAGTGTCATGCAGGCCCCCACCTGCCAAGAATGAGGCATATTAATTTTATCATATGATCATTGATTTAAAACTTGCTGGGAAGAAGAGAAGGCCTTCTACAAGGGCTGTCAGACACTGAGCTGAAAAACATTTGCATACGAACAGACAGTGCTTGTGGAGACAAAAGGACTATTCCCTGACACATTCAGCTCACAATGGATTTTGATCACCAGACATTGAAGGTGTAATGAAGAGCATTCCAGAGACTGCTAAGGTGACACAATCCACAAAAGCCAGGACAGGTTAAACCAGCTGGTCACATGATTAACTGACTGATCCAGGTTTCTTTGAACTAGCCACAGAGTTTTTGAACTCAGAGTGACTGTTTGCTGCTGGACTGAAAAGACCTCTCCTGGCTGCTCCCATCTTTTTCTCATGGAATTCCAAATCCACTGGAGACACATGAACCCAAAGAGAGAAAAGTCTCCTACAACGAACAAGGTTTAAGAAGAATACTTGGCCCCAATGAAAAGCAAGATCTCCCTCCAATCAAGGACTCTACAATGTGCTCGAAGATCCGTAACAAAAACCCTCTTCAGAGATTGCCTTAAACTTTTCCATTTTATTTCTTCTGCTCTGTTCTGTCTCCATCTGCATGTGTGTATCGCGTATGCATGCTAGCGTGGGCGAGTCGTGTATCCATAGCTGTTAACCGAATTAGCGTTTAAGTATAAGTTCAATAAATTTCGACCTTTCTTCTTTGAACCTAAGAAAACCTGTTTGTGCTAGTTTCTTTGCCTTATAATTGTAACCAGTGAACAAGGATTCACCAAGGGGGAGCTAAAAACATGGGGCTGAATTTTACTGGCCCCTCGGGTCGTGGCACAGGGGCCGGTTAAATGCTGCAAGGAGAGGCCCTCCTCAACCCGTGATGTCGAGAAGGGCCTGCCGCATATTACTGGCAGTGGCAGGATCTCGGTGCGGCCCCTCCCCCCTCCGCCGTCTGGTGGCGGGCCCTTCATCAGCATATTTAAATGAACATGTATAACATGTAAATAAACTTACCTGTAGGCGGCGGCCATCCCGCACCAATTTTACGGCCTCCGTTAGGCCTTCGTGCGCCTTTGAAACTCCATACGGAGTTCTGGGCGAGATCCTGGAGGGGAGGGAGGGAGTAATAAAATTTTCAGGGCGGGAGGGGTGGAGGAGCAGGGAAATCAATTTTTATTGGATAAGGGGATGGTGGGAAGGGATTACAGGTCAAAAGTTAGAAGGTTCAAGAAGAAATTTCGGGAATGGAATAAAATACGTTTCAACAATAAATGCCACTGAAATGACCATTGGGGGGTTGGGAAAGGGTCTTAACATCTTTATTAATTGTGAATAAAACATATCGATAACTGCACCTTTAAAAATTAAAACTAAATTGTGACAGCGTCAAGCCCTTTAAAAATGGCGCCGCGCCTATGCGGTGGCGCCAGACGCTGTTGCCGGGGATGCAGCAGGCACCCCCTTACATCATCGAGGGCGGCTGCTTCATCCCCTCTATTTAAATGAGTCCCCGCGCGAAATATCATGGGGTTCCTCGGCAGCCGTTGAATATGGGCGCTGCGCTGTGTTTAAAGGGCATTGCTGTGGAGTGCGACGCCCAAATAAAATTCAGCCCACGGTGTGTTAAAAATTAAACCCTGTTACGGTAAGTCCAGGTGAAGGCTAGAGGGACCCATAGACCCCTTTCTCACCTGGTCGTAACACAAGACAAGTTGATAAAGCTGTTAAAAAAATTACTGGATCCTTGGCTTTATATGTAGAGCCTGGAGTGCAAAAGCAAGCAAGTTATATTAAACTGTTAGAAATCATTGGTTATGCCTCAGTTTGTCTCCAATTCTGGGCACCAAACTTTAGGAAGGATGTCAAGGCCTTGGAAATGGTGCAGAAGAGAGCTACTAGAATTGATAGGAAGGTTAAGGGACTTCAATTATGTGGAGAGAATGGAAAATTGTTCTTCTTAGAATGGAGACAGGGTAAAGGGAGATTATGAGGGGTTTTGATAGTTTCTCCCCATCTGCTCTGTTCCCACTGCAAAGAGGGTCATTAACCAGAGGACACAGATTTAACATAATTGGTAAAAGAACCAGAGGAGAAATTCTGTTACATAGTGAGTAGGTATGAACTGCAAAGCACTGCCTAAAAGAGTGTAACAAGCAGTTTAATGGTAACTTTCAGAAGGGAATTGGATATATACTTGAAAATGAAAAAAAAAATGCAGGGCTATAGGGAAAGAGTAGGGATTGGGACTAATTAGATAATTCTTCCATAGAGCAGCCACAGGCACAATGGGACAAATAGCCACCGCCTGTGCTGTAACATTCTCCGATTTTCACTTAATATGCTCAATTGCTTTCCCACAGTTTTTTTCCAGGGGTCTGACATTAATTTCATACTTGGACGTACTTATTTTCTGCAGTTTTTCCTAAAGTATGATAGATTCAAATGCAGATATTTTAAAACTATCATAGAAAATCACTCCAATATTCTGCTATAAGATTATTTGATGACCGTTTCTGATTTAAGGCCTGAATCCTATTGAGCTACCTAAAGTCTATGACCTAGGAATTGAGCTGTGTAGCACCTATTTCTCAGGTGCTAAGCCTACTAATCGTCCAATATGGCGGACAGGCTCCTTTCAAGATGCAATAGATGACATCAGCAACATCTCACAGTTTTTAGTCCACAACTGTATCGGGGAGCTCACTGAGACATTTTTTCCCCTGCATTGACTGAGCAAAGCTGAATGTTATGCCCACATGATAGATTTCTCCATGCTACAAAGTGCCATTGACTACACACTTATTGCACTGAGTGCTCTTTATAATCAGTATGACATCTTTATCAATCAAAAGGGATTCTGCTGCTTTGACATACATATGGTTTGTGATCACAGGCAGCACATCATGCACACATCTGTGCCCCCCTATACAGCAGTTATAATTATTTTATCCCTTACCAATCCTCTATACCATCTTTATTCCAAATAGGCCACCAATTTACAGGTTGGCAATTGGGAAACATGGGTAGTTCCTTTTTGAATCTAGTCAGGAATCCAAGCACAGCTTCTCAGTAGGCACGACAAGAGCCATGCTGCCATATGGAACAACATCAACCAAACAGCGGTCCCAAAAGCCAAGATGGCAGTCATGCCAGCAGTGTGAGCTGTCATACTAGCCGTGAGCTTCCATGGCAGCAATTTGAGCTGCCATAAAAGCTGTTGAGTTGTCATAAGACACTCCATCATGGTGGGTTCCAGACCAGTGTTAATGGAGCTGACCACTAAGCCCATTTTGGACAGACTGGTCATGACGCCCTGTGCAAAGGCTTGCAATAAGCTGCAGCTGGACTCCTGCATGTCCCTACAAGATTGTGTGCAAATACTGTGCTTAGTACACTGGTCAGCCTGCCATTTTCTGGTGTATGTCCATGAGCCACCTTCTGTAGCCTGGGCCATAAAAGTCTGCATCTGAGTCTGCTACAGCAGAGCCAGTGAACTACCTCACTTTCCACCTGTGGCATCCAAACCCACTGCCCTCACTCTTGTGCAGTTATGCCCGGTGAGTCATCATGTGCAGAGATCTCTAATGTAGCATCTAAAGTTTATGTGGTGCCTGTATCTAAGCTGGTGCTTGAACGTCAGTTTGAATGACTGTACATTATCTGGCAGGCTATTTTCCTCCACGGCTGGGAACCGTCCACATTCTCAGAAGCTAAAATGAATGAGAGGGGCAAAAGTTAGCTTGTGGTCTGAGAGAGCGAAGTGTTGGGACCATCTGCATCGTTTCATGCAGAGTGTCTCATGAGACAGAAGTAAATAAGGAAAAAGAGGATTACATATAAAGGGTGAGATTTCCATTTAAATGCAAGGGTGGGAACAGAGATGGGTGGTTACTTAAACCGCCACTTTGGTCAGCATGCCAGTTTCCCGATGTGAAACCAACTTAAAGTTTAAAAGACTCGGAAGAGAGTTGGAAGAGGCAACCCAATGGAAATGAATAAATGGCCAGTTAAGGTTCTCGGCTGTACTCAACAACGGACTCAGTTTTATCCCCTTACGCCCTCACCTCAGTGAATTTTGCTCTCGGCATAATGTCGAGCTCTTCTTCCATCATCTTCACCTCTGGGTTCAATTCTTTGGCCAGGAGTTCTCCCACCAACCAGCAGACCGATTCACCCGCCTCCAGCATTCTCCTGGATCATCCACTTTCCCCCAGCAGGGACAGAGTTTGCAAGCAGACTCTAACTGCCCCCCTTCCGAACCTGTTGCCATTCTTTGGGCTGAATTTTATTCGGGTGTCTTGCTGCACGGCGGTGCCCTTTCAACTCAGCGCGGCACCTGCATTTAGCGGCCGCAGCAGAGCCCCTGCGATATTACGTGCGGGGGCTCATTAGAATCACTGTGCCAAGCTGCCCTCCCCTATTACATGGGGAGAGACGGGACATGCGGCACAATGAAAGAGTTTTTGATAGCTGTGCTATTTTAAGGGGTCTATTTTAAGGGCCCCAGCACCTGCTTCCTGACAGCTGTCAAAGAATACTTACCTGACTGCTGAAGAGTGGGGCTGCTGTCAACTTGGCAGCAAAGCAGAAAGTGCTGCAGAAATCCAGCAGGTCAGGCAGCATCTGTGGAGAGAGAAGCAGAGTTAACTTGTCCAAGTTCACAGACCTGAAAGTTAACTCTACTTCTCTTTCCACAGTTGCTGCCTGAACTGCTGAGTTTCCCCAGCACTTTCCGCTTTGCTGCCACATACTTACCCTGCTGTGTCCCAGTGTCCTGTGAAGTTGTGATCCTCTTCTCCAACTCAAATGTAACATTCCTTCTTGTAGACGAGCCGCACCTGGGTGAATAATCTTAATTTTGCACATTCCAGGACGTGAGACTTAAATATACCATAAAAGGTATGACAGAGGTTTACAGAGAACACACTGACACAAATGGGAATGCATTGGTGTCACAACAATGTAAACACGTCTTTCACTAAATGTTCCTCACCAATATGTGTGTCCTCTTCTCTGTGTGAATGATGTGTGCCAGCATGCAGTGCCAATGTCACATCCCTTTGCGCCATTGGCCTTTCAGGGGGGCCAACGTATGCAATAACATCATTACCATGCCACCATTACTCACGGGCGTCTCCATGGACTCAGTGAAATGGACATTGGCTCAGTCAGCTGCTGCCTCTGATGGTTTACACAGGGATGCTGCAGATTTGGACTGGTGCACAGCAGGTGAGCGAGGGTGATGTGTGGCTTGCAGAGCTCATGTCGGTTCCTATGGAGCAGACAGCCTTTGTCTGATAAGCCACTTCCTTACATCCCTACCTCACTGCTAGCCCTGCGAGCAGAGCTTGGGTGCCATCTGCCCTTCCATGTGTCTTTCATATTGTAGGTCCTCAGCGTCCTCATAGTCCGAGGAAGAATCCTGTTGATGACTCTGCTCATCATGCCAGGCCTGGGCCCTATTGGGTGCATAGTTGTGCAGAGCAGTAAAGCAAGGAGCTGGCCTTTTCGTCCATTGTACCGGGCATCACTCTATCCATTGGAGGTGCTCTTTCAGCATGCCAATCTCCTCTCAATGGTTGCTCATGTAGCTCAGTGGCTGGCATTTTATCTCCCTTCTGCTGGTGTTGGGAGCCATGTCTGCAAAGGCCTTATCTTCAAGAAACCACCCCTCCATCTGAGCCAGTTTAGTGAACAGTGGTGGCAGCCAGGACTGGTGCATGACCCAGGTGTCATGGCAGCTGCCTGAGAAGCGGTCACATATTCGCTGCAAACATCTGCGGTGTTCACATACCAGCTTCACCTAGATTGAGAGGACTCCTTTAATGGTGACGTGTGCAGGTGGTAGCTTGGCAGTAGGCCTGATGGCCATATGAGTGCAGTCTATGAACATTACAACCTATGGTTCTCCGGCAATGGTGCCAGAACCAATAGCCCTCTGGGCCTGGATATGAGAGTTCATCCTGAAGCAGACATCCTCACTGGCCCTCCGGCGCAGGGCATTGGTGACCTCCCAAATGCAGCGGTGCACTGCTGACTGTGTGACCCCACAAAGGTCTCTGTTGGGCCCCTAAAAGGCTGCAGAGGTGTCAGGCTTGAGAACCCCTGCCACTATGAGGAACAAAGGCATGGGATGTCCACCGGAGCCCATGGGCTGCAGGTCATCCTTGAGCAGGGCACAGAGACATGTCACCACCCTCTGACAATCTCCTCTGACACTGGTGCTCTGACATCCGATGGCATGTCATGTGTGGCCTGTAGATGCATGGCAACCGAAATGGTGGGCTCCTCTTGGGGGCTGCTGCTCATGACCGGGGGCCTCTACATGGATTGCACCTGCTTGTTGTATTGCCTCTGGTGCATATGGATACTCACGTGCAGAGGATCACACAATGTAGGATGAGCCATACCTATTTCCATGTGATAAATAAAGTTGAGCCTTGTATGTATTTGAAGGTTCCTAATAGGGCAGGGATTGGTGTTGACGGGTACATCAGCTGCTTTCTTCAATCAACTATGTGGCGTGTCATGGCATTGCCCATCTTGGCCAACACTCAGAGTGGCACAGCATGACCACATCAAGATCCTACCAGCTGAATCGATTGCCCCCACCATCCATATGACCTTAATGCTCCTGCCCTTTCTGGCACCCTCCCCACACACAGGGTGCCTAGTGTGCCATTGCCCCCTCAAAAAAACAGAGAGCGTACACTGTTAACGGAGGGATGGTACATGGTACCTTCCTTCATGCCAGCAGTTTTCCCTCCAGTAATCCCAGACCCCCTCCTTTCCAGAATGCAGAGTGAGACCCCTGAATGATAGAATTTACCTTCACTGGTGACAACCTCTGCCTCTGAGGACCCACCGGCTTTTCAGATCGTGAACGGGACGGCACGCGACGGCCATCCGTTCAGTGGAAAATCCGGAACTGTCAGTGGAGAGGCAGCGGGCTGCATAATCAGCAAAGGTAAGTACTCTTTACCATATGTTAATTGTTGTGCTGCCGCCAAGCGGCAGGGGGCCACACCGAGGTCCCGTTGCTGCTGGTAATATGCGATGGGTCCTTTTCGACGTCGCGGGTCGAGGCAGGCCTCTCCCCACAGCATTTTACCAGCCCCCGCGCTGCGACCCGCAGCACCGAGGGGTCGTTAAAATTCAGCCCACTATGTGTGGTGAGATTGATGTAAGGTGTTTGGAGAATGTTCCTGTCATGATGATATAGCAGATTTGTGTATGAAATGGAACTTGTGGATAAATAATAATTGCAAAAGTGGTGAGTGTAAGGAGAATGTGATGTATTGACTGTGGGAGAGTGAAGTGAGCTGGTGGAGGGTAGTGTTGTATGTGGTATCCTTGTTGTAATTAATCAGGGCGTAAGTGATGCAACTTAAGTACAATGTTCCTGACAGTAGTTTTCTTGAACTTGACGACTTGGGTAAGATCATTTCATTCTTGACACTCTGGAGCCATGTCCTTGCAGCCAGAATTCTGGAATTCATGTTCTTTGCCACCTCCTCCCACTGCTAACGAGACATATATTTGGAAGACAACTTGCTGAGTGGTTCCAGCATTTCTTGTTTTTATTTCAGATTTCCAGCATCCGCAGTATTTTGCTTTTACCCCTTGGGGGGCTGGGTGGTGGTGGGGATTCAGAGGGTAGGATGGAAGAGAATGGCCCACATCCTCTCCACTGCCTGGACCAAAGCTTCAAGTGCAGAGTTCAAAAATCTCAGCACCCTCTTTGTTCCCTCTTCAGACATCTCTGTAAGAACTTCCTTTCTTCAGATTGCAAAGCGTATGCTGCCTTTATGTGGCATCATGGACACCTAAAAACTGGCCCTCACGATAGGGGTGCAGCTAATAGGTAATGTTGGTAGCACTGGCTCCATACAGCATATATTTTACATAGGTAGCACCAATATCATGTGTTGCTTGCATCTTTTCACAGTAGCATGTGCAGTCCATGCTAGCCCCGGGCCCAAATGTGGTGCTATTTGCTTTCTCAGCTTTGGTCTCCTTATTCACAGTTTTTTCCAATATTTGGTCAACTGGGATTTTCCCCAAAACATTTTTGAACCCTACTTTCTGAATAAGGAAGAACCTGCTGGTTCCAATTATTCTTGAACTGCAGATTGATCAGCAAGACAATGTGACATCTGTCCAGAAAGCATGTGCAAGTCATTATTGCCTAGATGAATGAAAAGTCCATCAGCCTGTTTTGTTGCTCTCAGCAGGTGTAGCAAAATTTCAACACTGATAATATAGGACATTGAGAATGCAGAAAGATACCACCTGTCTTTGCCTGTTACCGAGGCACTTTCCAAAGGCTTCAAATGATTATACAAAAGAGAGGCTCTTGAGAGTGTCATAAGCTCTTTTCTAAAAGAAGCTTTGACACATCTCTTACTTGGCACAATCAACATACTTTATTTTGTCATTGCAGCTGAGTCTTTAAAGGATTGCGCAGGCCTAACATTTTTGACCCTTGGTCTTTGATACTGATTATAGATATCAAACTCTTTCTGCAGAGGTCTCTTGTCTTCAGGATCAATAGCACCTCTTGCATCTTGTGATTTTCTTTGGCAAAGACATAAAATGACAATTTATCAGGGAAGAGAAAGACCTTCCCTTTATTATTAGGAAACGTGCATGACACATCTGCCTCCAGTTTCCTGTGAACCTGTTTCTTTTATGTATCTCTGGCTTTGTGAACACTAGATGATTTCATCAAAACCGTTGGTCTATGAGGAAGCTCATTTAACCTTACGACTTGAGGGTGCGCAAAATCCCAGCTCTCATAAAACTAAACAACACTTCATAGCAATCTTTCTCTCCTGCCAGCAGTAGTGTCTTTCAGGGTCTTCTTCATACAAGTCACAAATATCATTATTTGAAGGCTTACCCTTTCTTTTGCTTGTACAATCCAAATAACTTGATATGTGACAATGTTTCTTAGTGATTTTATTCAATTTCTGTCAAATATGGTTTTGCCTGCAATGAATGCTGTAGTCAAATAAAACATTATAATATCAATAGATTGAACTGTAGTGTACTAGTCTAGGAACCTGATCGGTGCCATCTGAGGGAAGGAGGGAGTGGAGTAAAGTCTGTGACAATGTGTTCCAATAATGAAATTATATGAAAGCAATTTAGTTTTGACAACTCTTCCTGATTAGTAGCATGATCTGCTAAAATCAGATGGCATGTAAGAGGGACAGTGTTCTTGCCATCATGAATGAGCTTTTTTTGTTGAAACTTTGCAAAACAAAGAATTGTAGAGGCTAAATATTTTTCTTTTCTCTTCTGACCTTTCGATTATTTGCCTTTTTCATACCGCTTATACACAGGTTTGTGACTCAAAATGTGACATTTAACCTTTCAGGATCAATAGATTTCCTGACAGATCATCTTTGGTTTATATTTGAACTTTGCACCGTAATCATGCACTGTAGTCTTGACTACAATTGAGCCCAGTGCCTCTTTCCTTGTGAACACAACATGATATTGTGAGACATGAAAGGTAAAGCACTTTTTTTATTGGTTCATGGGATTGGGAGTCACTGGCTAGGCCAGCATTTATTGCCCATCCCAATTGCCCATGAGAAGGTGGTGGTGAGCTGCCTTCTTGAACCACTGCAGTTCTTGGGGTGTAGATACAGTGCTGTTAGAAAGGGAGTTCCAGAATTTTGACCCAGCGACAGTGAAGGAATGACGATATAGTTCCAAAATAGGATGGTGTGTGGCTTGGAGGGGAACTTGCAGGTGGTGGTGGTCCCATTCTCCTGCTGCCCTTGTCCTTCTAGGTGGTAGAGGTCATGGGTTTGGAAGGTGCTGTCGAAGGAGCCTTGATGAGTTGCTGCAGTGCATCTTGTAGATGGTATACACTGCTACTACTGTGCATCGGTGGTGAAGAGAGTAAATGTTGAAGGTGGTGGATGGGCTGCTTTGTCCTGGATGGTGTTGAGCTTCTTGAGTGTTGTTGGAACTGCACTCATCCAGGCAAGTGGAGAGTACTCCATCACACTCCTAACTTGTGCCTTAAAGAGGATGGACAGGCATTGGGGAGACAGGAGGTGAGTTACTCACCATAGAATTCCTAGTCTCTGACTTGCTCTTGTAGCCACAGTATTTATGTGGCTGGTCCAATTCAGTTTCTGGTCAATGGTAACAGGATGTTGATAGTGGGGGATTCAGCGATGGTAATGCCATTGAACATCAAGCAGAGATGGTCAGATTCTATCTTGTATGAAACGATCATTGCCTGGCACTGTGTGGCGCAAATGTTACTCGCCATTTATCAGCCCAAGGTTGGATGTTGTCCCAGGTCTTGTTGCATATGGACACAGACTGCTTCAGTATCTGAGGAGTCACGAATGGTGCTGAACATTGTGTAATCATCAGTCAACATCCCCACTTCTGACCTTATGATGGAGGGAAGGTCATTGATGAAGCAGCTGAAGATGTTTGGGCCAAGGACACTACTCTGAGGAACTGCTGCAGAGATGTACTGGGACTGAGATGATTGACCTCCAACAACCACAAACATCTTCCTTTGTGCAATATGCAGAGAGTTTTCCCCCGGATTCCCATTGACTCCAGTTTTGCTCAGGCTCTTTGATGCCATACTTGGTCAAATGCTGCCTTGATGTGATGTCAAGGGCAGTCACTCCAACCTCACCTTTGACTTTTTGGCAATCTCATTGTAATGTCAATGCATCTAGAATGGGAATATACTTCTGACTCTGGCCAACTTTTAGGGAGGAGTTCCAAGGTTCAATATCCTTCCACAAAACCAAACAGGAGGTAGGTGAATGATGTGTGTTGGAAAAGTGTGGATCAAAAAATAGCTCACGAACATGTAAAAGTAATCACAAAAAATATTTACATATGCAATACAACTACTTACTTCATAAAAGTGGTGATTATACCAACTGCTTTTTAGCAAATATTAAGCTATTAATCAGGAAGCTTTATAAAATCTAGATTGTTTTAATTTCATTGTACGAAGATATTGGCATGGATGTCACTTCTGTACATACACACCCACCCCGTTCTCACCTCCGAGTCACAAGCTTGTGGGTTTAAGTCCCAATCCAGGGACTTGAGTATGAGTAACTAGGCTGACATTCCAGTGCAGTACTGAAGGAGCGCTGCACTGTCAGAGGTGCCTTTTTTTGGGTGAGATGTTAAACTAAGGTCCCGTCTGCTGTTTCATGTAAATATAAAAAAAAATCACTGATGCTATTTTGATGAAGATCAGCGGAGTTATCCCTAGAGTCCTGGCCAATATTAATCCTTCAATCAACATCACTAAAAAACAGATGATCTGGTCATTATCACATTGCTGTTTGTGGGAACTTGCCTTGTGTAAATTGGCTGGCACATTTCTGACATTACAACAGTAACAACACTTAAAAAAAATACTTAATTGACTGTAAAATGCTTTGGGACATCCTGGGGTCATGGAAGGTGCTATATAAATGCAATTCTTTCTTTCTGATTCGTAGAATAATACATTTCAGTTCAATCTATTTGCACTGTTGCATTTTTTTGATTATGGCTTCCCTCCAGGGAAAACCCAATGTGACAAAAATGGATTAAAACCATTTCTCTTAATATCCACGTGTATACATCTTCCAGAATAACATGTACTGCAGTACAGCTCACGGGTATTACATCTCTCAGGATTGAAATTATATGGATTAATTGCTGGAGATTTTTTTCTTGTGGTTTATGATGTCAACTTAATCCTATTGTAACCCCATGTAATTCTCCTGTTTTGGAATGCTCTCCAGCTTGTGTTACTTTACCAGGGAGACCAACAAACTGGACATGACATTAGAAGAAAAGATCAATAATGATATAAAGACATTTAAGGTAGAAATTGGGGAGATAATTGATAAAGTAATGAAACTTAGAGAGATTGGGATGTATCTTGCTGGAACAGAACATCTTGCAGCACCACTTATACTCTCATTGCCAATGGTTAATTAATGTGAAAATCCTGCAAGTTCTCAAAATAAGAGGGTGGATGAGGGCGAAATGCCATTTGTGTGAAACAAATGGTGGAGTGGTGTACATTCACCAGCAAGCTCTGGAGATCCACAACTCATGGCATATTTCTTAATTCCCCGCATTTACTGTGCGGGGTTCACATTAATAACAACATATGTTGTTAACAAACCATTATTTTTCCAGAAAGATTTGGCCAGACAAAGAAGTTAGGGAAGAGATGTTAGTGACATGATTACACATATATACAAATTAATTAGGAAAAGGAATCATGCCAGAGGACTTACTGAGAGCTAATGCAATACCTATATTTAAAAAACAAAGAATAAGCACAGAGAAATATAGGCCAGCCAATTTAATTTCAATTGGTATCACACCCCCATCTTTTTCCCACAGCAATGCAATTTTCTCCCCTTCGAGTATTAATCCAATTCCCTTTTGAACTGTTAAAATCTACTTCCACCACTCTTTCGAACCCTGAATTCCAGACCATTACAATTTGCTGCACAAAAGAATGTCACCTCACCTCGCCTCTGTTTCTTTTGCCATTCCCTTACCTCACTGAATTCTTTGAAGGAGAAAAAAAAAATAGATAAGGGTCATGTCAGAGATATCATATATTTTGATTTTCAAATGATCTTCAATAAAAGTAGCACATAATAGAACAAATGACTAATGTCAGAGTATGTGGAGCTGGGGACAAGTTGCAAAATGACCGCAAGCTGGCTAAAAACCACAAGAGAGGTTGAAGATTAAGGGTAATTACACAGACTAGCAAAAGGTGGAAAGTGATGTTCTACAAGAATCAGTGCTGGGACACTTTTATTCACCATTTACATAAACGATTTGGATTCTGGAACCGGATCTATAATTTCAAAACTTGTGGGTGACAACAGCTGGAGTATAGTTAAAATGGAGGAGGACTATGACTAAATACAAGAAGACAATACTAAACTTGCAGAATACGCATGCAATTGGCAAATTAATTTCAATATAGGTGAATGCATGGTAGTGCATTTTGATAGGATTAATAAGGAGGTTACATACTCATTGGAAAATATGAGTCTAATTGGGGTAGAAGAGAAAAGGGATCAGATACAGAAATCACTAAAAGAAGTGATGCAGGTTAAAAAGGTGATTAAAAAAAACCAAACATTTCTGGAGGGATAGAATTGAAAAACAGAGAAGTTACATTAAACTTGGAAAGAACCTCGATAGGTCAAAACTTGGAGTACCGCACACATTTCTGTTCTACATATCATAAAAAGGGTACTGAAAAAGGTACAAAAAAGATTTATGAATATTACGCCAATGTATTTTGTTGAATGATAATTTTCTTTAATCCACTGACTGGAGATCTGAATTTATATTTTTTAAAAGACAGTTTTAAAGGACAAGCCTCCAGCAAAGTCATCCTTTCAGTTTAAGATGATCACCTAGCTTGTTACACTGTATCCTACATTGCAAAGGACTGTGAGGAGAGAGACAAAATGTCTGCTCAGTCCTCAGCAAGAATCAAGACACAAGAAGTTTAAAGAACTACCTGTTCTCTCAGCAAGCAGAGAAAAACTGCTAACTGCCATGTTTGAATGACTGAGTGACTGTCATGTGACAAGCCCCTCCCCTCTGTGGTTTTAAGATGGTGCTTTTCCCTGCAGCAGAGGTGAAGCAACTGGACTCTGACGTGAGCCGACCCTAAATGGGGGTCTCTCTTTCCTCCCGCTCTCTCTCCATTCCAGTTTGAAAGCTTTCAAATCCTGCTTGTTGACTGACCACCTTTGCATATTCTATTGGAGGATATCATCTGCATCACTATTTACAAGAGACCCCCAGAACCAGCCATCTACCTCTTCAAACTAAAAGCCTCAGAACCACTGAATTCAGCTAGAAGCCAGCTGAATCACAAATCTCCTCGGACTGTATACCTTGTTTATGAACTCTAACTCAACCAATCTACTTTTCCCCACTCTGTAACCTATTTGTATGTGTGTAAACCTCTAGTGTGTGTGTGTGAGTGAAAGTTGGCCCGTTGTTTATTATTTTATTCCTTCAGTTTATGTGCAATAAAGTTAATCTCTTTCTTTGTTAACTCAAGTAAACCCCAGGGGTCTTGACAGGGTGGATGTGGAAGGGATGTTTCCCCTTGTGGGAGAATCTAGAACTCGGGATTACTGTTTAAATATAAGGGGTTGCCCATTTAAGACAGAGATGAGGAGAAATTTTTCTCTCAGAGGGTCGTGAGTCTTTGGAAATCTCTTCCTCAAAAGGCAGTGGAAGCAGAGTCTTTGAATATTTTTAAAGCAGAGGTAGATAGATTCTTGATAAGGAAGTGGGTGAAAGGTTATTCGGGGTAGGTTGAAATGTGGAGTAATCAGTTCAGCCATGACCTTATTGAATAGCGGAGCAGGCTCAAGGGGCCGAGTGGCCTACTCCTGCCCCTAATTCGTATGTTTGTATGTCCGTTTTGTTCTTGCCATGATCATAGCAAGTAAGTAATCAAACACATACTGAATTTACAGTATATCGACTTTAAGAAAGAATTAAACCTGTTGTGGTCTAACAAGCAGATGGTAAAGAGGGAAGCCCTTTGACCCCTCCTTACTTGACCGCAACAGTATGATTCTAGAACTAAGGTGTTATACTTACCGGGGCCAATTGAACAGGTTGGCCTCCATTCTCTCGAAAAAGGGGTGCTGAGGGGGAACCTGTTGGGTTCATCAATATTATGAAAGGGTGTGATAGGGTAGACAGAAGGGGGCATTTATGCTCTCACCCCACTGGCGAATTTGGATGTGGGGAGAGCAATTAATCGGGCCAATTAAGTCCATGGCAGGAAGGCACATTGACAGCCTTAATGCCCAATTAAGGGCCTCATCCTGCCTCCACCAGTATTAGCCCAGCGGCGGACGGGCCTGTCGCCACACTGGGAGCATGCCAAGCAAGCCCATGTGGGTTGCTTGCTGGCTCTGGGGGGCCCTCATTCAAAGGCACAGTGTCAGCTAGAGGGACCGGGCATAAGGATGGGGTGGGACCTGAAGAGCCACACCCTGCCCTTGCTGCTGACTCCCCCTACAACCTCCACCCCCACAAACCCTCTCCCGCAACCTGCATCCCATGAAACCCCTCCCACCATCACTCACCTATGGTCTGGGTCCCTCGACAATCCTAGGCCTCATGTGGGTGTATCACCAGCTATAGCCACCGCCTCCGCCGTGGTGTGCTCAGTAAAAGAGCTGCCAGTCTCTGATTGGCTAGCAGCTCTCAGCAGGTAGGACTTTTGGCACTGGGGTCCTTAATCCTGGGGAAGACCCACCGCTGTCCAATTAAGTGCCTAATTGGCACACAATAGAAACATAGAAACATAGAAAATAGAAGCAGGAGTAGGCCATTCGGTCCTTCGACCCTGCTCCGCCATTCATTATGATCATGGCTGACCATCCAACTCAGTAACCTGTTCCTGCTTTTGCCCCATACCCTTTGATCCCTTTAGACCCAAGAGCTATATCTAACTCCTTCTTGAAAACATACAATGTTTTGGCCTCAACTGTTTTCTATGGTACCGAATTCCACAGGCTCACTACTCTCTGGGTGAAGAAATTTCTCCTCATCTCAGTCCTGAAAGGTTTACCCCATATCCTTAGACTATGACCCCTGGTTCTGGACTCCCCCACCATCGGGAACATCCTTCCTGCATCTCCCCTGTCAAGTCCTGTTAGAATTTTACAGGTTTCTATGAGATCCCCCCCTCACTCTTCTGAACTCCAGTGAATATAATCCTAACCGACTCAATCTTTCCTCATACGTCAGCCCTGCCATCCCAGGAATCAGTCTGGTAAACCTTCGCTGCACTCCCTCTATAGCAAGAACATCCTTCCTCAGATAAGGAGACCAAAACTGCACACAATATTCCAGGTGAGGCCTCACCAAGGCCGTGTATAATTGCAGCAAGACATCCCTGCTCCTGTACTCGAATCCTCTCGCTATGAAGGCCAACATACCATTTGCTTTTTTTACCGCCTGTTACACCTGCATGCTTACCTTCAGCAACTGGTGTACGGGAACACCCAGGTCTTGCGGCATATTCCCCTCTCTCAGCTTATAGTCGTTCAGACAATAATCTGCCTTCCTGTTTTTGCTACCAAAGAGGATAACCTCACATTTATCCACATTATACTGCATCTGCCATGCATTAGCCCACTCACTCAACTTGTCCAAATCACCCTGAAGCCTCTTTGCATCCTCCTCACAACTCACCCTCCCACCCAGTTTTGTGTCATCTGCAAATTTGGAGATATTACATTTAGTTCCCTCATCTAAATCATTAATGTATATTGTGAATAGCTGGGGTCCTAGCACCGATCCTTGCGGTACCCCACTCGTCACTGCTTGCCATTTGGAAAAACACCCAAATGTCCCTACTCTTTGTTTCCTGTCTGCCAACCAATTTTCTGTCCATCGCAATACACTACCCCCAATCCCTTCTGCTTTAATTTTACAGCTAATCTCTTATGTGGGTCTTTGTCGAAAGCCTTCTGAAAGTCCAAATAAACCACATCCACTGGCTCCCCATCATCAACTCTACTAGTTACATCCTCGAAGAATTCTAGTTGATTTGTCAAGCATAATTTCCCTTTCGTAAATCCATGCTGACTCTGCCCCATTCTCTAAGTGCTCTGCTATAAAATCTTTGATAATGGACTCGAGAATTTTCCCCACTACTGACGTCAGACTGACTGGTTTATAATTCCCTGCTTTCTCTCTACCTCCCTTTTTAAATAGTGGGGTTACATTAGCTACCCTCCAATCTGTAGGAACTGTTCCAGAGTCTATAGAATCTTGGAAGATGGCCACCAATGCATCCACTATTTCTAGGGCCACTTCCTTAAGTACTCTGGGATGCATACCATCAAGCCCTGGGGATTTATTGGCCTTCAATCCCATCAATTTCCCCAATACCATTTCTCCACTAATATTGATTTCTTGCAGTTCCTCTCTCTCACTAAGCCCTGTGTTTCCCAACATTTCTGATATGATATTTGTGTCCTCCTTTTGAAGACAGAACCAAAGTATGCATTTAGTTGGTCAGCCATTTCTTTGTTCCCCATAATAAATTCCCCTATTTCTGACTGTAAGGGACCTACATTTGTCTTCACCAATCTTTTTCTTTTCACATACCTATAGAAACTTTTACAGTCAGTTTCTATGTTCCCCGCAAGCTTGCTCTCATACTCTATTTTCCATTTCTTAATCAATCCCTTGGTCCTCCTTTGCTGAATTCTAAACTGCTCCCAATCCTCAGGTCTGTTGGGCCTTTCCCATAGTTGGGTAATGGGGCTCTTGCTGGCTCTTCAGCCAGTGGTCAAGACCCCCCGTTGTCTACATAAAATCCACCCCTCAAAGAATATGGGCCGTATTTTACCAGCCCCTCGGTATCGAGGGTCGTGGCGGGAGGGGGGTCGGAAAATCCTTCTGAGAGAGGCCCGCCATTGGCCTCGACGCCGGGAAGGCCGCGCCCCATTTTATTGGATACCTCGGGGCGTCCCTCACCACCGCTCGACAAAAAAAACTTAATTTACAGATGTAAAGAAATGATAATAAAGGAATAATTATTTAATTCTTTGCGATGGCCGTCCCATGCCAATATTCCGGCAGGTTGTCAGAAGTCCCATGCCTTTGGATCTCCATTTGGAGATCTGAGATGTAACACTGGTGGGGAGGGGTGAGAAGTGAAATTTTCAGGGTGGGAGGAGCGGGGAAAACAGTTACTATTGGCTGAGGGGATGGTGGGAAGGGGATGAAGGGCAAAGGTCAGGGGAAAGATCGGGATGGGATCAAAATTATTTTCTAGTGGCAAAAAGTCAATAAATGAAGTGTTTGGTCATGGTGGAGTGCAAGAGGGCCTTCGATTTTTTATTAAATTTAGAAATGTAAATGTTACAGCCATTTCACTTTAAACATTTAAATTACCGGTAAAGGCTTGAAGCCCTTTAAAAATGGCATGCCGCCTGCGCGGTGACGCCGGACATCATTGCTGGGGTGGGTTTTCCGCCCTTCTTGTTAATGAGCCACTGTGCAAAATATTGCGGCGGCTCCGCGGTGCACATCTTGCGCTTGTGCCGCACCGTCTTGGAAGCTCGCCGCCGAGAAATATTCAGCCCCATGTTTCTACTTGCACTGAAGACTCAAAACTAGTGGCCATAAATATAAGATAATCACTAATAAGTCCAATAGAAAATTCAGGAGAAACTTCTTTATGTAAAAGATGGTTAGAATGTGGAACTTCCTTCCAAAAAGAGTAGTCGAGATGAGTAGCATAGATGCATTTAAAGGGAAATTAGATAAGCACATGAAAGAGAAAAGAATAGAAGTTTATGCTCATAGGCTTCGTTGAAGAAAGGTTGAAGGAGGCTTTTGTGGTGTTAAACACCTCTTTAGATTAGCTGGGATGAATGATCCATTTTTGTGCTGTACACTCTATGTAATTCTATGTATTTTGTTTGTAAGGGATAGCTTTCGAAGTGCAAAGCTGTGGTTAAAACTGATACCAGTGCATATGTGAAAATGGTTGGCTCTGATATATGTTGGTGGTGAACAAGGATTCCTGTCATCAGTGCACACTGCAAAAATTATCCCCAGCATGTCACTATGCTATCTTCTATATTTCGCACTATACCTCTAAAATTCTCTGTCTTGGCAATCAAGTCTTTGACATTTCTTTGAAAAATCTTCATCAGATTAAAAAAATAAAATTTACATCTGTATCTTCTTAGATTGAGAATTCCATAAATTGGCAGTTGATATTCAGATATACATAATTAGTGCACTTGAGACTGGCGCTAATCCTAATTCTCCTAAAGTGATTCAAACGGATTTATTTTCTAGCAGTGTGCTCTTGTCAAGGCTGTCTACTTATTCAGACTTTCATTTATGCACATGTGGCATTCATTTACCAAAATTACACTTGCACTAAAGTCTGTTGAGTGCTAAATTGTCCCAGTTGGAAGTGCTTTCACCAGAGTGCGAAGGCTGTAGGGGCTATATTGATGAAAATGTGAAAACATACGCTAAGTGGGTGCTGTGCTAATAAGACACACCTGTTTAAAAGTCTGGTTTCGGTGTGCAATTCTGGGGTTAAATGGCGATTGCAATGATATAATGCGCCTGGAGCTCTAATACTTGAAACCTACACGTTTTGCACTCAAGTGCTGATCAGGAGCAAATTTCCTGAATGGCGTTCGTAGTTTCCATTCACATACTTCCACTGAAAGTGTGGAGTGCAATGAGTGACAAATAATGACATGTAACATGATGGCTCAGGGTGAGAGGGAGAGGACTGACATGTTCTCAGATGCAGCACTGGAGGACCTGGTAGAGGAGGAAGGATGTCCGAAACTCACAGTGGGGAAGAAGGTCACAGAGACAAATAATATGGTCACAGCCAGGAGCCCTGTCCTCAGGACATGATGCCAGTGCCACAAGAAATTTAATGTTTTGACATGAGTGGTCAAAGCAATATCTGATCTCATAAATAAGCATCTCAGTAACTCCACCACCACCAGTACAGCAACCTCAATACACTCCATCCACCATCGAGAGGTCCAGGCTAATGCCCTGAGGACACAGGTTCAAATCCCACTAGGCCGGTTGGTGTAATTTAAATCCATTTAATTAATAAATTCAATTAGTAAAAATCTGGAATTGAAAGTTAGTCTCGGTAATGGTGTTATGAAACTATCATCAATTGTTGTAAAAACCCATCTGGTTCACTAATGTCCTTTAGGAAAGGAAATCTGCCGTCCTTGCCTGGTCTGGCCTACATGTGACTCACGACCCACAGAAATGTGGTTAACTGCCCTCTGAAATGGCCTAGCAAGCCACTCAGTTGTCAGGGGCAATTAGGGATGGGCAACAAATGCTGGCCTTGCCAACGACACCCACATCCCCTGAAAGAATAAAAGAAAATCTAACTGCACACTGACATTCACAGATACTGCACTATTGCATCCTTCACAGGCACCACTCACACCTTAGACGTATCTGAAAGCTCTCCAACTATATGAAGCATCACACATACAAAAACATACCCACAAAGACACGCATTCATTACCACCACTCTTTCTCTTCTGGGACATAATAACAGCTGCCAGCAGAACCTGTCCAGGGGAGGGAAGCATGACTCCATGAGATGACTTCCCTTCAGGAGGCAATGCTATCGGTAATCAGGAGGGGAGTGTCAGATGCTATGGTCACAGCCAGAAAAGACAACATCTCGTCCAGAGGTATATGGCCACTCCAGCTTCCTTACATATCCACAACTATTCTTGAAACTCCCCAAAACAATCACAAGCTCTATATGATTTTATCAGACAGATGCTCCTGTAATGGCCACACCTGCTGAATCCTAACCCTTCTAGTTTTATCATTGCAAGTTCCCAGCAGCATGACCACCTTGCATCTGGAGGAACTGGAAGGGGAGGCAGAGCCACCTCACCCCCATGCAGGAAAAGGAAGTGAATGGAAAGCAAAGAAGATGGCACTGGATCAATTATTACCATTCTTGCAGGCTACAGCTCAGAGACCAGGACCATGTGAAACTTAAAGGATAGGGTAAAACATGGATCCTCACAGTCGCACACAATAGTGGGCAGCAGCCACATCATGGAAAGGTCACCTGGGGAGCAAGGTCACTGTAGAGGAGTCAGGCCAAGCTTCAGATTAACCAAATGCTTGGTACAATGCACAGCCTGCCTGAAAGCTTACGGGTCACGGAGAGGGATAGAGGAGTCCACCTCCAGTTTGGCCCATGGCTTGATGCAGAGCCAGGAATCCATCCTCTCCAGCATGGAGAGGTTGGCCAATTCCAGGCAGAGACCTGTGCAGCCCAAAATTATGCAGTGCCTGATGATTGAGTTTGCTGCTTCTACTGCAGTCATGGCAACTTACATGGAAAGCCAAACTGCTTGCATAGATGACAAAATGCTGCAACAGATGCTGAAACAGTCTCCATTGCACTACTAATATCTTCCATGGAACGGCAAACAGCTGCAATGGAAGCTCAGGCATCTGCTATGGTGGCTCTGGACTCCGCGGTTGAAAACAACTTGTAGAGTGTCTTAGCTGCCCATAGATCTGTCCTCCAGCAGATCACTGGGTTGGCTGAACAAGTGCCCCAAGGTAGAGGGAATCAGTGAGCAAAAATTTTACTGGCCTCTTTCCAGCTGCAAGGATTCCTGCTCTTTCCCCTGCCATTCTATTATTGTCTTTGCAGTTGCCTGTCAGTTAGGTAGCCCAGACTGCTGAGGTTCATGCTGAGATGGTGGGGCGGGGGGTGGTGATGGGGGCGGTGGTGGCACCATCATCACCCACAGCTTCTTGAGAGAGTCCCAGGAGAACATCTGAGCTGCTCCCATCAGATTCTCAACAGCCATCCATCTCTCCTGCTCCTGCTACTGGGTTTGCACTTCATAGAAGCACCGGAATAGGGAAGAACACATAGGATAACCACCAAGAGTAAGCACCAAATTGAATAGTTTTGCATTTATATGTGCTGCTGGTTATGTCATGTTTTCATTGTTTGTGTTTGCTCTCTATCAAGAGTGAATATGATAATTGTGTCATGCTGGAATTGGTGATCATTTTATTGTAAAAAGCAAAATACTGCAGATGCTGAAAGTCTGAAATAATAACAGAAAATGCTGGAAATACTCAGCACCTCTGGCAGTATCTGTGGAGAGAGTAACAAAGTTAAGCTTTCAGATCCGTGACCTTTTCTTGGAATTCATCTTTTTATTGTGTTGTTCTCGGTGAAAGGATTGAGAGCGGTTGGTGGACTTCTTGATAGATCCTCAGTCGTTGAAGGAAAGGCAGGCGGCAGCAGTGCTCTGAAGTCTGATGGTATACTGCTGCTACTTGTTTTACATGCCTCTTAAAAGCAGTCTTCAATTAGAAGTCAGTGAACATTTCTCCCAGGTGCTGGCTGACTCTCTGGAACCCTCTGGTGCTCCCCCTGATCCCCCTTGTCTTTCTCCTCTTCCTCAGATGGATAGATTTTTGGGCATTAAGTGAATCAAGGGATATGTTACAGAGGGCAAGAAAATAGAGTTGATGCAGAAGTTCAGCCATTGTGTTACTGACCGGCAGAGCAGGCTCAATGTGCCTTACGGCCTACTACTGCTCCTATTTATTACAGTCCGCAGCTCTTTGTTAGGAAATCAAGCACTGAAATTTTAAAGCCTTATCAGGTAATTAATTTGATATTGATATTAAATCATCTAACCAAACAAGAGGGATTTATGTGTTAAGTGGAATATAAATCAGCAACTAATTTTCTCATTGTAGTAGAACTTTCCACTTGGTAATTTAAATCCAATGTCAGTTAGACTGGACATCATTGCTGTCAGGTCATTTCAGTTTTGGAAGAAAAAAAATCATTATTTACTATTTTTCATGAATCAGTCAAGATTTAATTATATTGCTTGCATTGTTGGAAAGGTTGAACTTATCAATGAAAAAGCAAAACACTGCCAATTCTAGAAATCTGGAACAAAACAGAAAGTGCTGTTAAACACAGCAGGTCAGTTGGTATCATTAGAAAGAAATGGTAGGCTAATGTTTTATGTGTGACCCTTCATCAGAACTAGGCATTGGATTACTGTATTATAGTTTTTGCATTACATTTTTTACATTATATTTGATTGTACATCAGTGGTCACCTACATTGTGAAGTGAAAAATACCATAAGCACAAAGATTTAGCAAGGTTAATTGGTACACCAGTTATGAAGTTAGTAGCAAATGGAAATTGCTACTATGTTACCTTTTTCATTACTCATATTTACACATATTGCATTTACCATATCTCTTTTTTGCTAACATATCCACCCTTTTTACAATTGTTATAAAGCCCGTTTATCAATACTGCTGCTCCATCATGCAGATTGATAGATATATCTCAGTCCAACATTCTTTACTGCTTTGCTGCATCTCATATCCATCTTCTGCTCACTGCCATGTTTCTGATGCACATATGTCAATATTTTTTATTTGAATTCACTATGGTTTTCTACTTCATATTTGAACTTTTTATTATATTTAAACCTTTGGTTATATTTATCTTTGATCAATGTTTGATGGGCTTAAAAAGGTTAACATATTAAGTGTAAGAATCCATAAACTTTATATCCTTGTTTACTGTGGATCTTTTATACATCGGATTGTTATGACTTTTTAGTTAAAATTATCATGCAAAAATGTTCCCATTGTGAGCAGGAATTCTATTGGACAAATAGGCACATAGCAGGAATAAGCAGCCTTGAACTGCTGGAGCGTTTGTTTAGTTAGGCACATCAATTGGTTTAAAATAGGCCATGCTGAACATTATGGCAGAGAACGTAAGAAACTGGAGGAACCCCAAAGTTCACTGGTCATAGCATTGTTTTCTTGTTATTCTTTCTCCAATGTTCACAAGACCACAAACATGCATTAAACTGGGCTGGAACCAGCGTCCTGGTGAATTGTGTAACAAGGGTAGTGGATAGGGCTTTAAACTAGATGGTAGGGGGAGGGGTCAAGTGAAGAGAGCTTTAGAAATCTAAAGAGAAAAGTCGAGGCAATAGAGTAGTGTAACGATTTGAGTAAAGATAAGTAGAGTGGGATAGGAAGGGACAGAGAGTTAACAGGAATAGTACATTTGTGAATAATGGCCATGAAAAGAATAGTGGTTAAAAAAGGTAAAATTAAAGGCTGTTTATCTGAATATATGAAGCATTCGTAACAAGATCGATGAGCTAGTGGCACAAATAAAGACAAATGGGTTTAATATATTCAGCATTACAGACACATGGTTGCAAAGTGACCAAGGTTGGGAAATAAATACTCCAGGGTAAACAACAATTCCAAAAGACAGGCAGAATGGAAAAGGGGGAGATGTAGTCGTAATACTGGTTGCATCCTTCCATCTTCAAGAGATGATGGACACGCAGTAAACAATCCATTCAGGTGGGGTACTTTCTCTTGGTGCACCTTTGCTGGTATTGTGTAGGCCAATCCTTGCTGCATGCGAAGCTGCCATATGAGGATGTGAGTTGTTGTTTCTGATATTGGCACCTGTTGCCAAGCTGCTGTAGCAACTGGTCGCCGTGGTCGTGCACACCAGTCCACAGGATGTGTCACCATTTCCCTCTTTCGCTAGCTGGTGACTCCCAGGTGCGATAGTCGAAATTTAGGGCTTTCATGTCATGCGTGCAAGTCCCACTTATCGTCTGGCCCCAGCTACCTCACCATATAGAAGGCCCATGGGTATGTATCTGTCTTCCATCCTGCGGATACTTAATAATATTAATACTAAAAGATAACATAAGGACAGTTGTAAGAAAGGATCTTGGTTCAGAACATCAGCAAGTAGAATCAGTATGGATGGAAATAAGGAATAACAAGGGTCAGAAAATGCTGGTGGGAGTAATTTATATGGCCTCTAATAGTAGTTATACAGTTGGACAAAGCATTAAGCTAGAAATAACTGCAGCTTGTAAGAAAGGCAATGTGATAATGGAGGGAGTTTAATCTTCGTATAGACTGGACAACACAAATTGACAAAGGTAGTCTGGAAGATGAGCTTGTAGAATGTTTTCATGACAGCTACCTAGAACAATACATTGTGGAATAAACTAGGAAAGATCTATTTCAGATCTGGTATTGTGTAATGAGGCAGGGTTAATTAGTAGTCTCATGGTAAAAAGTGCTCTGGGCAGAAGTGACCGTAATACAATTGAATTCCATTTTATGTTTGAGTGTGACATACTCGAGTCCAAAACAAGAATCTTAAACTTAAATAAAGTCAACTAAATAGATATGGGGGAGAGCTAGCTAAGGTTGATTGGGTAAATAGACTAAAAAGTATGATGGTAAATTCTGAGTAGGAAACATTTAAAGAAATGATTCCAAGTTTTCAACAAAAATGCAGTCAATGAAAAAAAATCATGAAGGAAGATCCATCTGTAGCTTAATGGGAAATTCGGAATTGTATTATATTAAAAGAAGAGGCTGATAATGTTGCAAAAATATTAGTAAGCCTGAGGATTGGGAGAGTTTTAGAAGCCAAAGGGCAACCAAAAATTAGATAAAAATGGGCAAAAAAGAATGAGAGTAAACTGGTCTGGAATATAAAATGGATTGTAAGAGTTTGTATAAAAAGGAGAGTCGCTAAAGTGTTTTGGAGGCAGAGATTGGAGAAATTGTCATGTGGAATGAGGAAATGGCAGAGAACAAATATCTCTCACGTCCAACCCCAACATTGTGATCAAACCTGATGACAAGGGTGGTGCTGTTGTTGCCTGATGTACTGACCTCTACCTTGTGGAGGCTGAGCACCAACTCTCAGGCACTTCTTCCTACCCCCCAACCCCCCTGGACCATGACCCCCCTACCGGAAATCAAGTCACTGTCTCCAGGACTGTCACTGACCTCATCTCTTCCGGAGATCTTCCTTCTACAGCTTCCAACCTCATAGTCCCGCAAACCTGGACAGCCCGCTTCTACCTCCTTCCCAAAATCCACAAACAGGACTGTCCCGGCAGACCCGTTTCAGCCTGTTCCTACCCCACTGGAATTATTTTTGCCTATTTTGACTCTATTTTTTCTCCCCTTGTCCAGTTTCTTCCCATCTACTTTTCTGACACCCTACATCATTTCAACAATTTCCCGTTTCCTGGCCTTAACCACCCCCTCTTCACTCTGAATGTCCAATCTCTCTACACCCCCATCCCCCACCAGGACAGACTAAGGGCTCTCTGCTTCTTCCTTGAACAGAGGCCCAACCAGTCCCCATCCACTACCACCCCCCTCCGCCTGGTTGACCTTGTTTTCACATTGAACAACTTCTCCTTCAATTCTACTCACTTCCTTCAAATAAAAGGTGTTGCTATGGGTACCCGTATGTGTCCTAGTTATGCCTGTCTTTTTGTGGTAAATGTCGAACATTCCTTGTTGTAGTCCTACTCAGGCCCCCTCCCCCAACTATTTTTCCGGTACATTGATGACTGTATCAGCGCAGTTTCCTGCTCTCGCCCCGAACTGGAAAACCTCATTAACTTTGCTTCCAATATCCACCCTTCTCTTACTTTTACGTGGTCCATCTCTGACACTTCTCTTCCCTTGCTCGACTTCTCTGTCTCCATCTATAATATTCATTATAAGCCACTGACTCCCATGGCCACCTTGAATACACTTCCTCACACCCTGCTTCCTGTTAGGACTCCATTTGATTCTCCCAATTTCTCTGACTCCAACGCATCTGTTCTGATGATGCAACCTTCCACAACAGCATTTCTGACATTACCTCCTTTTTCCTTAACCAAGGACATTCCACCAGCCCCTCCCCCCACCTCCGGCACCACTCTGGTTGACAGGACCCTCAATCATGTCTGACCTATTTCCCACTTCTTCCCTCACCTATTCCCCTCCCTTCCAGAATTGTGACAGGGTTACCCTTGTCCTCACTTTCCACCCTACCAACCTCCACATCCAAAGGATCATCCTCCACCATTTCCGTCACCACCAGCATGATGCCACCACCATATACATCTTCCTCTCCCCTCCCCTGTCAGCATTTCAAAGGGATCGTTCCCTCAGCGACATTCTGGTCCACTCCTCCATCACCCCGATACCTCGTCCCCTTCCCACGACACCTTTCCATACAATCGCAGGAGGTGTAATACCCGACCTTTTACCTCCTCTATCCTCACCATCCAAAGCAACAAACACTCCTTTCAGGTGAAGCAATTGAAGTACTTCCTTCAATTTAGTATACTGTATTTGCTGCTCACAATGTGGTCGCCTCCACACTCGGGAGGCCAAACGCAGATTGGGGGACCGCTTTGTGGAACACCTCCACTCAGTCCGAAAGAATTGACTCCGAGCTTCCAATTGTTTGCCATTTCAACACCACCTCGCCCCCACTCTCAAGTCTACATTTCTATCCTTGGCCTGCTGCAGTGCTTCAGTGAACATCAAAGCAAGTTCGAGGAGCAGCACCTGATCTTTCGATTAGGCACTCTATAGCCTTGTGGACTCAACCTTGAGTTTAACAATTTCAGAGCATGACTGGCCATTTTTAAAAAATATTTTTCTTCTTTCTTCATTATTTTGTTTTTTTTATTAAACCATATCCCTGTCTTTTCATGTGGACAGAGCTGCTCATTACTCTGCTATTAACACTCTCTCTGGGCTAATGCTTTGACTTTCACCACAAGCATTAACATGCTCTTTGCCTTTGTCCCAAGACAGATTCGTTATTTAATCTCTTCTGCCCTCTGTCCTTTCACACACCTTCCTTTTTGTTCTCTTCACCACTAAATCCCCCCCACCTTCACTTGATTAAAACCTAATTTATTTCTAACCTTTGCCAGTTCTGATGAAAAGTTATAGACCTGAAAAGTTAACTCTGCTTCTCTCTCACAGATGTTGCCTGGCCTGCTGAGTATTTCCAGCACTTTCTGTTTTTATAGCAAATATTTTTGTCTGTCTTCATAGTAGAAGACACAGATTACATACCAAAAATAAAGGGTAACCTAGGGGCTAAACAGAGCGTTGATGTTAAAGTAATTAATATCAGTAGCGACAAAGTATTGGAGAATCTTAAGGGGTTGAAAGCCAATAAATCCCAAGGACGTGAGATGTACGTCCCAGGGTTCTAAAGGAGGTAGTTGCAGAGATAGTGGATGGACTCAGTACAATTTTCCAAAATTCCCTAGACTCTAGAACAGTTCCAGTGGATTGGAAGTTAGCAAATGTAACACCGCTATTCAGGAAATGAGGGAGAAAGAAAGCAGAAACTACAGGCCAGTTAGCCTGACATCAACCATCAGAAAATGCTGGAATCTTTACTTTTATTCTTTCATGGGATGTGGGCATCACTGTGGCCAGCATTTGTTGCCCATCCCTAGTTGCCCTTGAGAATGTGGTGAGGAGCTGCCTTCTTGAACCACTGCTGTCTATGTGGTGTGGGTACACCCACAGTGCTGTTCGGAAGGGTGTTCCAGGTTTTTAATCCAGAGTCAGTGAAGGAATATGATATAGTTCGAAGTCAGGTTGGTGTGTGACTTGGAGGGGTACTTGCAAGCGATGGTGCTCATATACTTCTGTTGCCTTTGTCCTTCTAGGTGGTAAAGGTCACGGATTTGGAAGGGGTTGTCGAAGGATGCTTGGTGGGTTACTGCAGTGCATTTTGTCGATGGTACACAGTGCATGAGTGGTGGACGGATTGGATGTTTAAGGTGGAGGATGGGGTGCCGATCAAGCAGGCTGCTTTATCCTGGATGGTATTGAGCTTCTTGAGCATTGTTGGAGCTGTACTCGTCCAGGCAAGTGGAGAGTATTCCATCACACTCCAGACTTGTAGATGGTAGACAGGCGTTGGGGAGTCAGGAGGTGAGCTACTCACTGCAGAATTCCCAGCCTCCAAACAGCTCTTGTAGCCACAGTATTTGTGTAGCTCATCCAATTAAGTTTCTGATCAAGTGTCACCCTCAGGATGTTAATGGTTTGGTGATTCAGCAATAGTAATGCTGTCGAATGTCAAGGGGAGATGGTTAAATTCTCTCTTGCTGGAGATGGTCATTGCCTGGCAGTTGTATGGCACGAATGTTACTTGCCACTTATCAGCTCAAGCCTGAATGTTGTCCAGGTCTTGCTGCATGTGGGCACGGACTGCTTTCTGCAGTCTCGTGAATGGTACTGAACATTGTGCAATCATCAGTGAACATCCCCACTTCTGACCTTATGATGGAGGGAAGGTCATTGATGAAGCAGTTGAAGATGGAAGATGGTTAGGCCTAGGACACTATCCTGAGGAACTCCTGCATTGATGTTTTGGGCCTGTTTGACCCCAACAACCACAACCATCTTCCTTTGTGCTAGGTATGACTCCAACGAGTGGAGAGTTTTCTCCCTGATTCCCATTGGCTCCCATTTTGCTTGGGCTCCTTGATTCCACACTCAGGCACATGCTACCTTGATGTCAAGACTCTCACCTCATCTCTGGAGTTCAGCTCTTTTGTCAATGTTTGGACCAAGGCGGTAATGAGGTCTGGAGCCGAGTAGCCCTGGCAGAACGCAAACTGAGCATTAGTGAACAGTTTATTACTGTGTAAGTACCACTTAATAGCACTGTTGATGACACCATCCATCATATTGCTGATGATCAATAGAGGCCTGATGCAGCAGTTACTGGCTGGATTGGATTTTTCCTACTTTTTGTGGACAGGACATAATTGGGCAATTTTCCACATTGTCAGATAGATTCCAGCATTGTATTATTGTTAAGGAAGTCTTATCAATTCATTTGGACAATCATGGTATGATCAGACAGAGTCAACGTGGTTTTACAAAATGGAAATCATTTTTGACAAATTTATTCAAGTGGTTTTCAGGATTTATCTAGTAGGGTTGATAAAGGGGAGCCAGTAGTTGTAGTATACTTGGATTTCCAAAAGGTGTTCAATAAGGTGCCACACAAAAGGTTAATGAACAAGTTAAGAGCTCATTGAGTTAAGGGGAATATATTAGCATGGATGGAGGACTGGTTAACGAGCAGAAAGCAGAGAGTAGGGATAAATGGGGCATTTATAAGCTGGCAGGTTGTGACTAGTGGAGTACTATAAGGATCAGAGCCGGGCTCTGAACTATTTACAATCTATATTAATGACTTAGACAAAGTGACCAACAGTAATGTATCCATGGCTTGCTGACGATACAAAGCGAGATGGGAATGTAAGCTATGAGGAGGACACAAAGTGGCTGCAAAGAGATGTAGACAGGTTAAGTGAGTGGGCAACAAGGTGGCAAATGAAGTATAATGTGGAGAGGTGTGAGCTTATTCACTTTGGTAGTAAGAATAGAAAAACAAAATATTGTTAAAAGGCATAGAACTTTAAATGTTGATGTTCAGAGAGAATTTGGTGTACTTGTACAAGGAATGCAGAAAGTTAGCATGCAGGTACAGCAAGCAATTAGGAAGGCAAATGGTACACTGCTTTTATTGCAAGGGGACTGGAGTACAAGAACTATGAAGTCTTGCTACAATTGTGTAGGGCTTTGGTGAGACCATCTGGAATACTGTGCGCAGTTCTGGTTTTTATATCTAAGGAAGGATATATTTGCCTTGGAAGCAGTACAGCAAAGGTTCACTAGGTTGCTTCCTGGATGAGAGAGTTATCCTATGAGGTGAGGCTGTGTAAATTGGGCCTATACTGTCTGAAGTTTAGAAGAATGAGAGGTGAATCTTATTGAAACATACAAGCTTCTGGAGGAGCTCGATAGAATAGACACAGAGATTGTTTCTTTTGGCTGGGAAATCTAGAACACAGTCTCAAGCTAAGGGGTCAATGCTTTAGGACTGAGATAAGGAGAAATTGGTTCATTCAGAGGGTGGTGAATCTTTAGAAATCTCTATCCTAGAGAGTTGTGGATGCTCCATTAATCAATATATTCAAGGCTGGGATCAATAGATTTTTGATCTCTCAGGGAATCAAGAAATATGGGGTGGGCGAAAGTAGAGTTGGCACACAAGATATGTCATGATCGTATTGAATGGTAGAACAGGCTCGGGGGCCATATGGCCTACTCCTGCTCCTATTTCTTAAGTTATTATATTCTTAAAGCTGGTGTTACGGCCAGGTGAGAAAGGGGTCTAGGGGTTCCCTCTCAGTCTTTGCCTGGTTTAACTGTAATAGGGTTTAACTTTAAAAACGCCATGTTTCAGCTCCCCACTCTGTGAATCCCTGTTCACTGCTCTCCAATTGTAAGGCAAAGAAATCAACCAGACAGGTTTCCTTAGATTTAAACAAGAAAGGTGGAAGTTTATTAATCTTAAACTCTAATTCGGTTAACAACTATGAATATGCAACTCGACCACGCTAGCATGCATAATGCGATAAACACACACGCAGATAGAGACAGAAAGTAGACAGAATAAAGGGGAAATGTTTGAGACAATAGCTGTGATTTATTTATGGTTCTTTGAGATGAGTTCAATGTCATCTTTAATTGCTGGTAACTCTTGCTGTTTCGTTGGAGCCCAGTGCACGTTTTAAAACATATTTTGATGTAGGAGTCTTTTCTCTCTTGAGGTTTAAGTGACTTCAGTGGATATGGTGATTCATGAGAGAGAGAGAGAGAGCTAGCCAGGAGATAGGCTCTCTTCTTCCAAGTTCAGTTGCAACCTGACCCAAACTGTGCTGTGAGCAGTTCAAACAAAAACCTGGGCCAGCAGGTTAGTGATGTGACTACAACAAAAACAAGAAATGCTGGATTCACTCAGCAGGTCTGGCAGCATCTGTGGAAAGAGAAGCAGAGTTAACGTTTCGGGTCAGTGACCCTTCTTCGGAACTAGTGATGTGACTAGCTGTTTTAACAAACTCCTGCGTTTGTGGATTCTCCATCTTAACAGACACCCTGGAATTCTGGCTTTCTTACACATTCAATGTCTGGTGATCAAAATCCCTGAGAATAATTGGATCAGGGAGCCATTCTATTGTTTCCAGGCACTGTCTCTTAGTATGCAAATGTTTTCCAGCCACTGCTGATCTCTTTAAACAAGACATCCCTTTACTTCAGCAACAGTTTAAAAATCAATGTTCATATGGCAAAATTAATATGCCTCATTTATGGTAGGTGGGGTCTTCATGACACCACCATACCCAATGGAATGAAATGCGATTTTTGAAAAGCATTTCATTAAAAGGGATTAGAGAGAAGAGTAGGTACAGGAAAACACACATGCATCTCTCTCATTCATTCAAAAATCATAAACATTATTGCAGCCAGTCTTTTCCTGGTAGCAGTGCTGCTTTAAACTACCCTTTTTGGCATCCCAATAAACATGTGATTTTTGGGGAAGTTTTTCAGTTTGCACATTTCCATGACTGCCGAGGGTGTCTTGTTCCTGTTGTGGTCTGCAGGAGGTGGGTTAGATTTAATTAGCCCTAGTTTGGAGGTCTGCTCATGGGCAGTGGCAGTGGGAGGACAACTCTGAACTCTCTTTCAGTGCTTTGATGAGTCATGCAAGGACTTTTAACCTTAGGGGATGGTTGGTTCCCTTTTCTCCTGACTGTGGGCTGGATTCTGTGCTCATCACTTTGTCCTCTGGGACACTCCTGCTTGTAGGTATTTGCCCAGATTCTACTGTACTCTCCTACGGCACTTCGACTAAGTGAGGCATCACCCTCATGGATCCCCTGCCCTCTAGAGGACTTCCTTTGTCTCTGCAGGTTTCCGTAAATGCTGTTAGCAACTTTGGTGGGGTGCTTCTAGTGTCTGCATTTACATAGGAGGATGTGGGGTCAAAATTTTCAAAATTTGGGGTTGACTCACTGGACAGTAGGGGTTTCAATTTGGCAATCCTCCAGGAATTCCTTTAACATGTCCTCTTGGTCGTTTTTACCACTTTCCTCTCTAACTTGTTGCCAGCCTTGTGCCTGTCTGGCCCCTTTTGTTCTCAGTAGGGGTCCATTACAGTTTACCAGCCCTTTGCTGGAGGGTCCTCCAAATACTGATATAGGACTTAGGAGTGCAGATTTCACTATAGGTTGGGATTTCCCTTCAACCTGACACATGTGGCAACTCCTACAATACTCCACCACATCTTAGTGGAGTTTTGGCCAGTCAAACTGTTGTCTTATGTGGGTTTTGGTCTTTTGTATACAGACATGTACAGCCACTGTAATCTCATGGGCCATTCTTCATATTTCTTTCCGGTACCTCTGCGGCACCACTAATTGGTGAGCCACTGTCCACTCCTTGCTCTCAGGTCTGCAAAGAGAACTCCCCTTCCTGATCAGTACCTCATTCTTTAAATAGTAGCAGTCAGGGACTCCCCCTGCTTCAATTTCAAACTGGATAGCCTGTGCTAACTTTCTCAATACTGGGTCAGCTCGTTGAGCCTCAACTAGGGAAAATTCATTTATTCATTCCCTAGGTCTTCTAACTTTCCAAAGAAAGTCTCAGACAGACAGACCTCATGGTCATCTGTTTGCAGTGTCAATTCAGTCTCCTCTGGGGGAGCTGGTTTGATCATGGCCCCATTCACTACACATTGAAGAAAGCTGCAGGGGACCGTTTTCTGTCACTGCTCTCTCTCTCTGACCTCCTGCGGTCTGACTTTCTCTACTGGGGAAGCGACCACCTTCGCCCCTGCCAGATCATTATCTAGGAGCAGGTCAACCCCGTCCACAGGCAAACTAGGGACAATTCCTATGGTCACCAATCCCAAAACAAGGTTGGACTCCAAGTGCTCCCGGTGTAAAGGTACGTACATACATTGCCCTCCAATACCAGTTACCACCATTCTGGTATTTATTGCACTCACTGGGGGAAATGTCAGGCCTTTTCCCAATCAAAGGGATCTAGTGGCCCCTGTGTCCCTGAGGATTACTATGGGCTTGCTTGCCCCACTCGAGGGGTATGGGGTTACTCTCCCTTCAGATTCAAAATCCTGATAACCTTCAGGAACCCTATAAAATGTTCCTGCACTTGCAACAGTAGGCTTCCTGGGTCTTACTATTACTGCAGTTAAAGCCACAGCTTGTTCTGCTGTGCTTTCTATCAGGGTCTTTTCTCTTTTACTGAGCGGGTGAGCCCTGATTAACCCAACTGGTTTTCCCTTTAGTTTTCAGCAGTTAGCGCTTAGATGCCCTGCTTTATTACAATGGAAGCACACAGGTCTCCAGGTCTCACTGCTATTCACAGCACCTTCCTTTTTGGAAGAGGGAGGGCCCCCTGTGTTTCCTGCTTTTCTTTCTGTGCCAGGACTGCTTGGGCTTCTATCATTTTTCCACCCTTTGTCCTTTTCGGATTTGTCGGGGTGATTAGGTTTTCCCCTGGGAAATTGACTTATAAATGAGAGCAAACTCATCAGCCAGAACTGCGGCTTGCCGGGCTCCATGAACCTTTTGTTCTTCGACATGTGTCTTTATGGGGAGTGGGAGAGAGTTTTTAAATTACTCTAACAAAATTACTTCTCTGAAATTTTCACAGCTAAGCTGCACTTTAAGATCCTTCAACCACTGGTCAAAATCCAGCTGCTTACTTCTCTCAACCTCCAGGTAAATTTGATCAGCTGGCTTCTTGAGGGTTCTAAACTTCTGGCGATAGCATTCCGGTACTAACTTATATGCACCTGAGGATAATACTTTTTGTCAGTTCATAATTGGATGAACCCTCATCTGGCAACATGGAATAACCATCATGGGCTTTTCCTGTTAGATTGCTTTGTAGCAGCAGAGCCCAAGTCTCAGCTGGCCACTTTAATTGCTTTGCCAGTTTTTCAAAAGATACAAAAAATGCTTCCACGCCTCTCTCATTGAATTTTGGAATCAATTGGGAAAGTTTTAACAATTCTGTACCCAGCCCTGAATTACGATCCTCCATATTGGCCATGCATCCACGTGGGTTACTCTGTCGCCCTCTAGTTAACTCAAGTCACCTCAGCGCTCTCTCTTTGCATAACTTCTGGAAGGCTCTTTCTCTCTCTCTCTCCTTTCTTGCTTTCTGTCTCTCCTCTCTTGCTTTTTCTTCACGTTCCTTCTGAAAGGTTCTTTCTTTCTCTCTTTTTCTTCAAATTCAAGTTTCCTCTGTTCCAATGTATCAGATTAGCAATACCCTGCTGGAGTCTATTTCTAACCCTGTTTCTGCTTCTTCAGATTCAAGGGAAAAATGGTTGGCCACTGGTCTTAGGAGTTCAGACTTCCTAGCCTTGCCACGTACAGTGATCCCACACTGCTCAGCCATTTTCCTCAACTCCTCCATATACAGTGCTTTTATCTTATCCCAAGTTACTTCACCCTGGCTTGGGGAGCTATTGACTTCAGTCACAGCCATGTTAGTATTTCTAGCACACACAACCACAAGAAAACCTGCATTGAAATCTTTTCTCTTTTTGATTGGGATCGATTTGGCTTCCCATTTCCAATTTTCTCGTTTGTCTGTGGGTCAAATCCAGGACGCTAGCTCCCAACTTTCTGTTATGACCAGGTGAGAAAGGGGTCCAGGGGTTCCCTCTCAGCCTTTGCCTGGTCTAACCGGAACAGGATTTAACTTTAAAAACATCGTGTTTCAGCTCCCCCCTCAGTGAATCCTTGCTCTCCAATTGTAAGGCAAAGAAAGCAACCAGACAGGTTTTCTTAGATTTAAACAAGAAAGGTGGAAATTTATTGATCTTAAACTCTAATTCGGTTAATGACTACAAATATGTGACGTGACCATGCTAGCATGCATATGCGATAAACACACATGCAGATAGAGACAGAAAAATAGACAGAATAAAGGGGAACAGTTTGAGGCACTAGCTGGGATTTTTTTACGGTCCTTTGAGTTCAATGTTGAGTCTTTGATTACCGATAAGACTTGCCATTTTGTTGGGGCCCAGTGCATGCTTTAAAACTTGTTTTGATGTAGGAATCTTTTCTCTTTTGAGGTTTAAGCGACTTCAGTGGATCCGGAGATTCGTGGGAGAGAGAGAGAGAGCTAGACAGGAGAGAGGATCTCTTCTTCCAAGTTCAGTTGCAATCTGACCCAAACTTTGCTGTTGCAGGTTAGTCATGTGACCAGCTGTTTTAACAAACTCCTGCATTTGTGGATTCTCCATCTTAGCAGACACCCTGGAATGCTGGCTTTCTTACACATTCAGTATCTGATGAGCAAAATCCATTTATCTCCAGGCACTGCCTCTTAGTATGCAAATGTTTTCCAACCACTGCTGATCTCTTTAAACAAGTCAATTCTTCATTCCAGCAACAGTTTAAAAATCAATGTTCATATGGCGAAATTAATATGCCTCATTCGTGACAGGTGGAGTCTTCATGACACTGGTCATTTTGACACACACTATTAGCTTTCTAAGTTCATTATTTCTGAAGGCAGCTTTCAGGTATTATTCCAAGGTACATTCATCCTTTCCTAAACATGTCCTAAAAGAACAAACTGCAAAACTGAGTGACACGCACAACACCAGCAGCTCACAGCACTCAGCTTCACTCATTTCACTAACACAAGCACCTGCCCAGGTACATGTGTCCTCATCTTCATCTTAGTTTGCTTCTGGCTGCAGATTGATTCCTCCACCAGCTCAATGTTTTGCCTCTTTGAATTACAAGCATGTGAAACATGCAGTAAATTACAATGATCTTGTAGATCCTGGAGGATCTGCTAATAAGGCACTCCTGAGCTATTCAGATTTTGAACTACTATTTAAAGGATCTATATAATGCTCAATAATGGACGTGGTGCCTGCATGGTCTTGCTCTATCAAGCACTGTTGCAGTTAATTGCAGTCTCAGAGCCGACAGGAGCTGGAGTTGTAGAGAGTACCTCAGACTTCATCCTTGTGTTAGGTGTATGAATCTTGCCTCTGAGTCAGAAGGTTGTCGGTTAAAGCTCCACTCCAGAGATCTAGGCTGACACATCAATGCAGTACTGAGGGCATACTGTAGTGTTTCTGGTCTCGTCTTTCAAATGAGATTTTAAACCTAAGTCCTGTTTGCTCTCTCAACATAAGAAAATCCCACGGCACTATTTGAAGACTGGTATTGGCATTCTCATGTGTCTTGGCCAGAATTTATAGCTCAACCAACACCTGAAAACAGATTAACAGGTAATTTCTCTCATTGCGTTTATGGGACTGTTCTGTGTATAAATGGGCTATTGAATTTCTGCATGATAGTGACTACAATTCGAAAGTATTCCATTGGTTGTGAAGATGTCTTGGGATGTCCTAATGTCATGAAAAGCAATGACTGAATGCAGGGTCTTTCCTATTCTTTTTTCCTTGTCAATATTTATTTTATGAAATGAAGAATTCTGCCTGGGTAGTCAGCATTCATTAGCGTGAACACTCTTGAAAGTTAAAGATAATATGCATGAAGATGGAATGGAAGGCCTTGTGCTTCTGATGACAATGGTCATTGTGTGGAGGGTCCCTTAAGACCACATTAATGAGACTCTGGATTTCTAGGCAATCCAGCCCTCTCATTATGTTGCTACCCTTCGACAGGGACAAGTATGAAACTGTTTGCCTGAATTAACAGACTATCAGTCACCTGCATGATACATCTGTAAACTGATGATTCACTGATGGTGGTGATAGTCCCCTCTGGCACCTTGAATCTAGTTATCCATATAAATGTTCAGGGCTGCCGTAACTATGCTATCTCTGTGAGGTTGGTTAGAGTTCAGATTGCAGGAGATGGCACAACTCTGACACTGCCTCCCCGATGAATCATAGTTTGCAAAGGCAATAATAGTCCAGTATTCCAAGACTGGTATACCTCTGCTGTAAATGCAAATGTGGGTAATTAACCTCGAATGTGGTATGACTTGTCTTGGATCCCTTTTCCTCACCTTCTAAATAACATAAATAGATGAATGCCCATTGGAATATCCATTTTTAAAAATTATAACCGTCAATTAAAAATGTGGTAGCTATACTCAGGTAAAAACCTCCAAACATTATGACCAAAAAAAAAAACAAAAGCTCTGAAGATAACCCCAGGCACTAATCTAAATTGCACTTTCAGGCAAACTAGGTGTTCAACTCCTTTCAGCTTTGAGCATGAAGAATCAATCAATGGACTACATACAAACTTGATTGAATTTTTCGAGGCGGTGACTAGATGTGTAGATGAGGGCAAAGCAGTTGATGTAGTCTACTTGGACTTCAGTAAGGCTTTTGATAAGGTCCCGCATGGGAGATTGGTTAAGAAGGTAAGAGCCCATGGGATCCAGGGCAATTTGGAAAATTGTATCCAAAATTGGCTTAGTGGCAGGAGGCAGAGGGTGATGGTCGAGGGTTGTTTTTGCGATTGGAAGCCTGTGACCAGTGGTGTACCGCAGGAATTGGTGCTAGGACCCTTGCTGTTTGTCGTGTATATTAATAATTTAGATGTGAATATAGGAGGTATGATCAGTAAGTTCGCAGATGACATGAAAATTGATGGTGTCTTAAATAGTGAGCAGGAAAGCCTTAGATTACAGGATGATGTAAATGGGCTGGTAAGATGGGCAGAGCAGTGGCAAATGGAATTTGATCCTGAGAAGTGTGAGGTGATGCATTTTGGGAGGACTAACAAGGCAAGGGAATATACAATGGATGGTAGGACCCTAGGAAGTACAGAGGGTCAGATGGACCTTGGTGTACTTGTCCATAGATCACTGAAGACAGCAGCACAGGTAGATAAGGTGGTGAGGAAGGCATATGGGATACTTGCCTTTATTAGCCAAGGCATAGAATATAACAGCAGGGAGGTTATGATGGAGCTGTATAAAACTCTAGTTAGGCCACAGCTGGAGTACTGTGTCCAGTTCTGGTTGCCATGCTATAGGGAGAATGTGATTGCACTGGAGAGGGTGCAGAGGACATTCACCAGGATGTTGCCTGGGCTGGAGCATTTCAGCTATGAAGAGAGACTGAGAAGGCTAGGGTTGTTTTCCTTAGAGCAGAGAAGGCTGAGGGGGAGACCTGACTGAAGTATACTAAATTAAGAGGGGCACAGATAGGGTAGATAGGAAGAAATGTTTTTCCCTTAGCTGAGGTGTCAATAACCAGGGGGCATAGATTTAAGTTAAAGGGAAGGAGGTTTAGAGGTGATTTGAGGAAAAATGTTTTGGTGGTTGGCATCTGGAACACACTGCCTGAAGGGGTGGTAGAGGCAGGAACCCTCACAACATTTAAGAAGTATTTAGATGAGCACTTGAAATGCCCTAGCATACAAGGCTACAGGCCAAGTGCTGGAAAATGGGATTAGAATAGATAGGTGCATGATAGTCAGCATAAACACGAGGGCTGAAGGGTCTGTTTCTGTGCTGTATAACACTATGACTCTAACGTTTAAGAAGGATCTAAATGAACACTTGAAAAGCCATAGCGTACAAGGCTATGGGCCTTGAAAATGGGATTAGATAGATAGGCTTGATGGCTGGTGCGGACATGGTGGGCCGAAGGGCCTGTTTCTGTGCTGTATAACTCTATGACTCTATGTTGATGCAGGGTAGTGGAGGTGAGTAGCAGCCTCAGTGATAAGTAGTACACACCAACAAATTCGGTATACCTATGAATGGAGTCAGCAACAATGGAAAGCAGACAAAAAGTGGCAGCAATAGAGCAGAATCCGGAGCAGGGTAGGACCCATCAGAAACAGATCAGAGCATAGGATGAAAAATTCCCATCAGAGGAGCAGAAAACTGAGGACACAACAATAGACCAGATAATGGAACTGAGATGACCTAACAAGAGTACAGACTCTGTAGAAAATGGTAGTGAAATTGTAGATGACGAAGGCTGTAATTTTATGCCACCCACCAAGGAGCAGGCTGAGAGGCAGGCGGGGGAGTGAGGTGTAAAATCGAGTGGAATGGCGGAGGGTGCTATGCCTGTCACCTACCCGCCTCCGCTGGTATTTTACCCTTTCGGCCAATTGAGGCTCTTACGTGGCCAGGCCTCTTCCCACCACTTCTGGTACTTTACTGGTGGGATGGGGACCACATCTGGGGAGTAAAACCTGGTGGCCTCCTTGTAGGCTGGAGGGCAGTTCCCTCCTGATGGGGCATACTGTGGCCTCCTGAAGGGCCCCCCTAGCAGCACAAGCCACCCCCCTGCCCTGCCTTCATGATCAAACACTTCCCCCTTGCTGGAGCCTGGCAGATTGGCCCCAGAAATCCCCGACTCCACTTAACTTCTTCTCTGGCCTCCATCGCTGGCAGGGTCTGGGGCTTGCTGCAGTTACAACAGTGGCCACCACTCCCAGTGGCACTGCTGGGACTGAAGAGATGCTGGCCCTCTGATTGGCCGGCCACTCTTGGAGGCAGGATATCCTGCTTCAGAGGGCCAAAAGTCACATCCTCAGGCAATTAACTGCCTGAACCACGCAAAATAGTGTTGTGGCTTCCAAGGCTGACAAAGGTGGGCTCACCCCCAGATTTCCAGCCGGTGGGTGGGGCTACTGCCTTGTTAGATCCTGGCCTAAGATAATGAAGTGTGGAGAATTGGACTTTAGCCCAAGAGAAGTGGATTCCTGACTAGCGTGCATACAGCTGTTGCCTTTCTCATGTTACTTTGGGTCGAGAACCCTCTAAGCTTTGTCGCCTCTGCCCATAAATCTCCCAGATCATAATATGCTACTGTTGCAGTGATTCTTTCGCTTCCACAGTGTTTTGAAAGGAAATGCTTTATACTGTTCTTATGCTGCTGAGTTTCGTGAGAGATCTTTTTGAGCATATCATTTACTTACTTTTAATGCTGACTTTAATTAAGCAAATTCAATGTAACATATAAATCAAGCAACTCTGCAGCAACATTAATTGGTGCTTAACAAGGATGCTATGGAAGAACTTTAAATAAAAATTCTGCTACTGAGTTAAATCTGGCTCTTTTGAGCCAAATTCACTGAACACAATTGTAAGGTGTTGTGTAATTGTTATATATTGGGATGAACTTGTAAAGAGAGACAGACACCAAGGCATCTAGATCACATGTGTTATGAGAACATCATCCACTGGGCATGCTCATAATATAGGAATACATTACATTGCTTCTCCCTTTAAAAAAAAACTATTTACAGGTACATTAACTATACAACTTCAAAAACAAACAAATCTTTGAGAATATGCACACTTGGCAAAATAACAACTGACTTTGTAAAATAATGATATCTATAAATCAAGTCTAAAAACTGGTTTACAAAGTCTTCCTGATCTTCTCACAGGTTTTGCTGTACAGTCAGTTTTTGGACCATTTGGTTTCAGTTCGGGACTTTCAGAAAAGGAAACAGGATCTTCTGTAACTGGTACTTCAGAGACTGAAGTCTGAACTGGTTCGCACTCTGGCAAAAGCTCACTATCAAGTCAGCCATGCACAAGATTTGGATCATCCCTCGCTGGGATCATGTGATATATGTGACCATTTCTCACTTTTCCACTAATTTCAACCATGTATCTCTTAGTACCACTGTTAGGACCAGGTGAGAAATGTGTCTAGGAGTCTTTTGATGTCTTTACCTGGTCTTATTGTAACAGGGTTTAATTTTAAACACACTGTGTTTTGAGCTCCCCTTTTTTTGAATCCTTGTTCACAGCTTTCCAATTATAAGGCAAAGAAACCAACACACCAGGTTTTCTCAGATTTAATGAAGAAAAGTGAAATTTATTAAAACTTTAACTCTAATACGGTTCACGCCTATGGATATATGACACGCCCGCACTAGCATGCACACGCGATACACAGAGGCAAATCGGGACAGAAAAGAGGACAGGAAACTATAGTAAAGAGGGGTTTGAGGTAATATCAGAAGAGTTTCTTGTTTACTGTGCTTCAAGCTCACTTTAGTCCTTTTGCAAGTAGTCTTGCTTTTTGGTGGGGCCCAGTATTTTTAAACCTTGTTCACTGTGGGAGACTTTTCTCTCTTTGAGGTTCACGTGTCTTCACAAGATTCAGTTCCCTGAGAGATGAGCAGGCAGACAGGAGAGGAGATAATTCTTGCTTCAGTTCCAGGAGCACATGGCTTTCTGCGTTCAAATCCCTCACTGGAAGTTCAAATCTCAACAGTCAGCTAGTCATGTGACTAAAACTGGTCTGACCACTTCTTCTGTGTTTGTGGATTCAGCTATCTTAGCAGTCAACTTGGAATGCTAGCTCTCCCCATCTTCAACGTCTGGTAATCAAAAGTCCATTGTTGGTTGAATGGGCCAGAGCATGGTCCTTTGTTCCAACTCTGCTAGTTACTATGCAAATGTCTTTCCAGTCAGGGGCTTGCAATTTTAAGTTTTAATGTTCATGTGTCAAAATCATGTGTGCCTCAGTCTTGGCAGGTGGGAGGTTTGCCTGACAACCACAAACTTCTATGATATTACCCACGTCCCACTTGTGAGACTTGTGAGGGGAGCTCAGAAAATAAAAATGTTACTTTCTCCTGAAACTACATTCCCTTTTGTTTTAAGTCATACTGATGTTTCTGACTGAACTGTTTTTATTCAACTTTAGCAGTCAAATTTGGTAGAACTAAACTCCAACATGTTATTAATCATCACTTCATTAAGAGCTCAGCAGATGTATACCCTGTAGTTGAGTGTGGAGTTGTTCTATAGTTCGGCAGAAAATTAGCTAATTTCTATTTCATGCTTGAATTTGAATATCTATGCGGCACAGGGTTATTGAGTGCTTCCTTGACTATTCTCACAGATCTTTCTGCTGTTCCATTTGATGCCGGATGATATGGAGGAGTGAGGGTATGTTTGATACCATTTTACTTTATGAAATTGTGAAACAGAGCAGAAGGAAATTGAGGGCCCCAGGACAAGCAAAAATGGACTGTAAATCCACTGTTGTCCTTTCAGCATTGATGTTTTGACTCATATGCTTTACTTCAGTCCACTTAGAGTGACTGTCAGTAAGCACCACAAAATTGTCACTTTCCTTTTTGCAAAAGTCTGTATGCACTCTTTGAAATGGATGAGTCACCCATGACCATGGTTGTAAAGGAATTTTTTGGCAGCTTATTCCTCCAGTTTTGACAAATGGTACATTTGCTGATCAATGAATCTAGATCACCGTCCAGACCAGGCCAATAAACAAAACTTCTGCCGATGGATTTCATGCTAACTATAGCCATGTGTTTAGCACAAAGTTCTGCCAGAGTCTTGTCTTTTAAAGAACTAGGTACTACCCCCACTCTGTGACCCTACATAAGGCATCCCTGTTCACATGACAACTTATTACATCAATTGTCTGTACACTGATCAAACTCTGTCTAACCATTCCACGTCTGTTCATAGACTCTTCTTAAAACTAAGTCTTTGGAATTTCAGCTGCAATTTCAGTTGCAGTAATTGAAAAATCCTCATCTACAACTCCAATTGTGAAATTGCACCTTCACAGCCTACTTTTGAGTCTTCATGTGGCAAACACAGCCAGTGCGTCAGCTAAAGCATTCTCCTTTGAAATATGATATTAAAAGTCGTAGTCATACTGTGAGAGAAGTACAGACCACCGCTGCATCCTTGGCGCTCCCACTGTCGGTACTGCAGACTTTGGACCCAGAATAGCTGTTAGCGGTTTATGATCTGTAACTATCATAAAGTTTCTACCCAACAAAAACTGGTGAAACAAATTGATTCCAAGTACTTCCTTTTCTATCGGCATGCAGTTATGTTCACTCTTGGTTAGGGTGCATGTTGCGAATGCTGTGGGCTTCTCTTGACCATCATCCAGGACATTTCTGATCACTGCTCCAGATCCATAGTTTGAAGTGTCACATGCTAGCTTCAGGTCAAAATTTGTGTCATAATGAAAAAGTAGTCCATCACTGGTCAAGCTTCTCTTACATGCATCATAAGCATTTTGTTGTTCTTTAGACCATTCCCATTTCACATTTTTCTTCAACAACTCATGTCGTGGAGCTAACATGGAGCAAGCTCAGGCAGAAATCACGAGTAGTATTGGAATCTGCCCTGTAATGCATGGGCTAAGAATGTACTGAAGTTGCAATGCACTGATAAATTCTATCAGTGCCACAATGTACTCGACAACTGTTCATTACTTTTCTGGTTTCTAGTTCCAAATTTGTCGCTTTCCAGTATCTTTGGATTAGAATATCGCTCCAACTTGGTGATAATTATTTTGAATGGCACATCTTTTTCCTTGATTGGAGCAAGAAGGTTTGTTCGCTTGCCATACACTTCCAGGCCAATTTCAGTTAACAAAACCAGATTTGCCAGTTTGTGGAGTAATGCATTCAGGAATTAACTACAGAAAATAGAAGTTGTTTAGATATTCCTGTAGAAGGGTAGTCAGGAGCACATGGCTTCACTTGTAGGATTATGGTATCCAGCTCACAAGTGTTTTGATTGATATGACCAACCCAGATCTATTATATGATTAGACATTATGCAGCTAAGGTGAGCTCAAGATTGTTAAGAAAGAAAGAATGCCCATTGATATAGTAGCTTTCATGAACTCAGGACATCTCAACATGCTTCACAGCCAAGAGACATAGCATACTCTTGTAGAAGAAACTTTTGATGCTGAATATAACAGACTATCCAGCACAGACCTGAAAATTGTAACAAGCCAGAAAAAAACTATTAGTTGTTTAAAGCAAACTGTCACAAAATACAACTTTTTTAGCTTCAGTTTTATATGTTTCAAGTAGCTAAGGTTTTAAAGATCTAAACACCTGATGGGGCAAAGGAGCAGGAACTTGGGCCTCAAACTGCCCATGACACCTTTCAAACATCAGACAGTATCCTCCCACTGAATTTCTATCCATCAATTTTCACCCCTGATCTATTCATAGATCTTTATATTCACTCAAGCGCATCCTTCCCACTTTCTCAAGCATTTTTCTTTTTATGTTCCTGTATCAAAGATTTAAAAGAAAGACTTGCATTTCAATAGTGTTTTTCACAACCACCAGATGTCTCAAAGTGCTTTACAGCCAATGAAATGCTTTTGAAGTGTAGTCACTGTTGTAATGCAGGAAAAGGCAAATTTTCTGCTTCAATTAATGAGTAAAAAAATTCATAGCCAGTGTTGTGCAATATCCTATTATGCCAGGAACACAGAAACTTTTGTGCATTACTTGTGAATTTGCCACAAGCCAAAAAATGAAGTAAGTTAGCTCAGAAAATGTTCAAGTTCATTTTTCCAATGTCAACTTTATATATATTTTTAAATATGTATCTTTAAGCCTCAAGAATCATTTAGGAGAGCTTTTATAAACTGAATATATAATCAAAATAAAGAGGTGGAGGGAATCCATTCTATAATCAATATTTTTGTTCCCTTTTCTAACTGTCAACAAAAAACAATACAGATGTTGCTAATTACAGGTGTTGATTACCTGAGCAGTTCATAAGAAACATTTGCCAAATCACTTGCCTGAGATAAAGCATTGAAAATCCAATATCCAATTTCTTTCAATATGTTTTGGAATGAACAAAAAATGAAAGTCAAATCTTCACAGGATGAAGGTACGTGGTCATCACCTCCTGTTAATGTGCAGGTTGTACGTAGGGAAGTGCTGTTATTGCATTCTGTAACCTTGTTTCAAATGCTGTGAGGTTAAACACCTCCAATTTTGAGATAAGCTGAGGCCTTGAAATAAAAATTTACATTAAAAAATATATTGTTGAAGAAAAATATGAAGTTTTTTCAAAAACTTGATTATGTCATGAAAACTATATGCAAAAGGGGAAATATGAATTTCATTGGTTGGAACCTTGCATTAGACATTTAATGGAAATCCTATAAGTAACTTTAAAAAAACTGGCAGCCAAGATCGCCACTGCAATTTACATTTGAAACACCAAAAGATCAAACTGGAGATGACAAGTCTCAGCCAGCCTAGCCAGAACAATGGGGTGCTCTTAGTGATTAAATTACCTAAAATGACCTTATCAAAACAGTCATCAAAGCCATCTACACCTATTGACTTTGAAAGAGCCAACCCCCTCCAAGTGTGACTGGACAGTTTGAGGTGTAGCACCTTGAATCTCAGAGAAGATTCCAGAAAAACCTCATTAAAACAACAAAGGCGCTTGATAGCATCATGTGACTGCCTGCGCAGCTCTGGAGAGACGGTAAGCTTTGTCATGCAGAGAGGAGTAACTGAAAAAACCATCAACGAAGCAGGTCTCTCTCTCTCCAGACAGTATCAAGAGAAGATCCGGTTGTGACTGAGAACACCCTCAAGCCTACAGACCACCACAGCCAGCAACCAGAGGATAAGAAGCAACTCCCTCTTCTGCCTCCAGGAGCCCAGAGTAAAAGCAAGCCCACCACCGTGCACATAGCTCAACGAGGACTTCAGGAATACAATTTCAGCTGAGGATTATTAGACTCAGAACTATATTTAAATTTCATTTATTCCAGACTTTAATCCAACCATCAAATCTGTTTTCCTTCTGTAATCTATTTGTGTGTGTGTGACTCTTGTGTGAATGTGTGTGTGTATGTGTAGTGTATTTTTTGTATTTTAACTGGGTTAGAGTGTTAAGAGTAATAAACTTACATCTTTCCTGTTTAAACTCAAGGAAACCTATTTGATTGGTTCTTTTGCAATTAGTGGAACAGGAGCAAGTGCTCACTAAGGTGGTTAGTTCAACCACTGTGTTAAAAAAGGATAAAACCTGTTCCAGAGAAGGGGCGAAAGGGAAGCCTGAGACCCCCTCCTCACCTGGCCGTAACAAGTATTTGATTTATCAATGACCAGTCAATTGTTTACATACAATTTTTCCATTTTAAATGTTTATATCCACCTTTCCCATTTTAAATGTTGACATGACCAGTATTACAGGAAATAATGTTTACAGCCAAAATATGCATGCCATACACAGGATTTCAATATATAAATGGCAGCCATAGCTGTTCCTTTTGAATGAATACCTTCAATTAACTGTTCCTAAGCTGGTTTGTGAGGTTGGTTGCATTTTTTGAGCGCTATTGATTTCACTGATACCAGAATAGAAATCTATTAATGTTTTCCATCACAGTTTGGAAGACGTTTCACCCACTACCACAGTGAATGAACATGCTGTGCGTTCAAGAATTCTTTAGAAAATTTAAGGTCAAATGCTGCTCGTGGTAGCTGAGGTGCTTTTCTTTACAAGGTTATTTGTGCTTCAGCATCAACCTGTGAGCATGAAGAATGGCTTGTGCAAGTGCTTCAGTTGGAGATATTTGATTCAATAGCACACTTCTCTTGTGAGGCACTGTCTGCAAATGGCAAAGAAAAGACCCTGCATTTCTGTTTCTTCATCATTCTGGATCATAATGATGAAGTACATGTTAACATACTGTATACGCTATACTGGTTATGTCACTCCAGATGGTATGCTATCATCAGTATGAAGCTAGGCAATTGCAATGAATCAAAAGTGGATGTTTTATGCAGATAATTAACGATTGATTGCTGGGATACAGTGAAGGGGGAACTAGTAATTTGTTAAAATTACTTACATATTTAAATATTCTCTTAGCTACTTTTGTTTGCACTTTTCTCTGTGATGCATAGATATGGGCATATCATTTAATGCAATGACCTAGCCGATTCCACAGTAGCAGTACACCTTTACATCCTACTTGTTAATTGAGAAATTTAACTCACAGCTGCATGTTCTGCATCAGACAAACTGCCAGCCAGCAGCTGAAAATTGGCACCGAGGATGAGAGGGTATAGTGGGGGGGGCTGGAAATGGTAATATTTGTACAAGTTGTCTGCCAACTGGAAATAAGTGTGAGGAAAAAAATATGCAAATTGGGTTCCAAGCCAGTTCTAGGACCATGATTGCAAATTTCAGCTACAAATGGATGGAGTGTGTGTTGTGAATCCGCCACCTAGTTGCACTAGGCAGTAAAGAGAAAGAGGCTCCAACGAAGCAAATGAAAAAATACTTTAGTGGGTTCAAATCCTCTGGGTTCCACAAGAATGTGGGCCTTTTCTATTCTAGGCTTCTCTCATTTTTTAAAATCTGAGTTTCTCAATGAGGAATGCGGCCGCTTATTCAACCACAATTTCATTAATGGCACTAGAAATTCATTTAAGCAAGCTTTTAGATGCCCCAATTTTAGTTGGCCAACCTAGATGCATGATAAATAGTCCCCAACCCAATTTTAGGATAGCATTAAAGCTGATATATAAATCCATGTTATTGTCAGACATTGATCCCTGAAATTGGGTCTCGTTGCACTCGGTTTACATCCATAAAATGGGTGCAGTTTTATGCTATTCATTTGTATTGCCCACTTGGAAAATGGTAATTCATCATAACACTGGCATTTTGCACATCTACAAATCACTCTGTTCCTTTGACATTATATTACTCTAGTATATATTCCTCTGTACAAGTTTTAATGTTTTAAAAAATAAAGATGTCTTGATGAAATATGTTACAAGATAAACTTCATTATCAGGACAAGTTGGTTAATTAATGACCTGAAACATGGCCCACTTAAAGCTGTTCCTGGAGTTTGACAGTTCTGTTCAAATTCCTGATTTTTGAATTGAAAAAGATAGTTTCAGCTTTCTTTTCCCTCCCATTCCCTTCTCCGAGCTGGTTTCCCCTTATCCATGATTTCAGTTCCCTCAGCACAGATCTTGCTACTTTGGACACAATTTTTAAAATTATTATCCCTGTCAACCAAAATTTGGGGGCCTCAGCAGATGTTTTTCCATTGGATTCAGTGGTCTGAATCTCTGAAGATCCACTGGTCCCTGATGCACCAGTCTTGTGCAGCTAGTGTTTATCCCATGGTGGCCTAATGCTTATGGTATTGGCTAGTGTCGCTGAAGTCATGAACTGAAATTCTGCCATAACATGTTATGAAATTGAATTTGTGATCATCTATGGGCTCATACAAGAAAACAACTATGAAAGCTGCTGGATTGTTGCAAAAGGATAACTGGTTCATTAACGTTTTTCAGAGAAGGAATTTTGCCACCCCTGTGGATCTGGTCAACATACAGAGTTAATGCTACACTATGTGGTTGATTCAGAAGATCATCAGGGCATATAGGGAAGGGCAATAAAAACTGACATGCCAGTGTTGCCCACAAGCAAAACCACATAGGAGATTTGCTAAGGCTAGCAGCTGGAAAGACCCAAACTTAACAATTCCAGCAAGATTACTTTGAACTTGTTGCTGGCTGCACTCAACCTGGACGTCGGCAGTTCTTATCACTCCATTTAAACCCAGTATAAAAATCAGCCAATGTGTCACATACTGGAAGTTGCAAAGCTAAATTAAAATTCTATAGCTTTGGGCATCTTGTACAGCCTAATTAGTCACCGTAAAATACAGTTATTAAATTCTAAGACACAAAAGTATAAGGTGGGGGGTGGGGGGGGGGGGGGGGGGGGGAGAGTGGGGGAGTGGTTGATTAAGTTTCACATACAGGGGAAAAAATGGCCATAATGGAAAGTCAAGTGAGTTGAGCAGTGCAGTAAATGCTGCAAAAAACAATTCTGGACTTTCCTTTAACTTTCAGTTTTTCTTAGTCTTGCTCCCTTGCCAAAACACATTTCCTAAAGTTGTCAGTAAAACAGTTGCATGTTAATGATGTTTAGCGCCTTGTTAAAGTCCAATCCTGCGTGAAAACATTTGTGAGACTAACAGGGCATATCTGCCGACCAACGCTGTGCAGAAGCCTGTGGATTTCCTGCAGCTCACCATTCAAATGAGGCCCGAACATCAAATTGATTTGAGTCTTTGGATTGTGGCCTTGGGTGGCCACCACAGGCACATTGGTGACTTTGCATCTATTTTGGGCCAAAGTTGGAAATCCAACTCCCACATTGTAGTTATCCATTCAGTAGGACCCAGAGAGTAGATTGTTGTGATGGAGCTTTGCTGCACAGATTCTGACTCCAATTGTCTCAGAGATTACCGGTTCTCTGTCATGAAAATATTGCTGTATTCACAGACAAAATGGAGAGGCACTTAGCACATCACTAAATCCTGCAGATTAGTGGAACTGCAAGTCTGGAGGCAATAAGATTGTTCTTGTAACCCACTTATCCATAAATGTAATAGAAGCCAAATTTAAAATTATAAAGGCCCGAGAAGACACATTCACTGGGTTTTGCATCATATGCTGAGGCTGAACTAGGTGCAAGCTTACATGGTTGGTATATCCTCCATTTTTTTGGATAAGATGGCTAATCTTTGAATACTTAATCAATTTGGATGATATGGTGGGCAACAGGACAAAAGTTCATTCATCTGAAGGTTAGCCAGATGAATGATAACAGGCAGGGTTAATCTTGATCACTCTTTTATTGTGCCCCAGAGCAGGTCACAATTTGCATTGTAATGATCCTGGTCAGGTATAGGAATAACAGAGTCCTCCCAATATCACTGCAATGGCTATACAGGTTCAGGCCTACATAACATAATAGGAGCAGGAGTAGACCATATGGTCATTCAAGCCTGCTCCAAATTCAATACAATGATGGCTGATCTTCTGCCTCAACTCCACTTTCCCACCCACTGCCCATATCCCTTGATTCCCTGAGAGACCAAAAATCTGTCTATCTCAGCCTCAAATATATTCAACAATGGAGCATCCACAACCCTCTGAGGTAGAGAATTGCAAAGATTCATAATCCTTTCAATGAAGAAATGTCTCCTTATCTCTGTCTGAAATAATCAGCCCCTTATCCTGAGACTGTGCCCCCGCGTTCTAGATTCCCCAGTCAGGGGAAATAAAGTCTTGGTGTTGATCCTGTCAAGCCGCTTGAGAATCTTGTATGTTTCGCTGAGATCACCTCTCAAACTCCTAAACTCCAGAGAATATAGGCCAAGTTTACTCAGTGTCTCATCAAAGGACAACTCTCTCATCCCAGGGACCAATCTAGCGAATCTTCGCTGTACTGCCTCCAATGCAAGTATATCTTGGGAGGCAGTGAAATAGTGGCATTGTCACTGGACTAGTAACCCAGAGACTCAGGGTATTGCTCTGAGGACATGGGTTCGAATGCCACCATGGCAGAAGGTGGAATTTGAATTCAATTAATAAAAAGTCTGGAATTAAAAAGCTAGTCTAATGATGGCCATGAAATCATTGTCGAGTGTTGTAAAAACCCATCTGGTTTACGAATGTCCTTTAGGGAAGGAAATCTGCTGTCCTTATCTGATCTGGCCTACGTATAACTCCAGAGCTACCGCAATGTGGTTGACTCTTACATGCTCTCTGAAATGGCCTAGCAAGCAACTCAGTTGTATCGAACCGCTACAAAGTCAATAAGAAATGAAACTGGACGGACCACCTGGCATTGACCTAGGCACCGGAAACGACAAAGGTAAACCCAGCCCTGTCGACCCTGAAAAGTCCTCCTTACTGACATCTAGGGGCTTGTGCCAAAGTTGGGAGAGCTGTCCCACAGACTAGTCAAGCAACAGCCTGACATAGTCATACTCACGGAATCATACCTTACAGACAATGTCCCAGACACCACCATCACCATCCCCGGGTATGTCCTGTCCCACTGGCAGGACAGGCCCAGCAGAGGTGGAGGCACAGTGGTATACAGTTGGGAGGGAGTTGCCCTGGGAGTCCTCAACATCGACTCTAAACCCCATGAAGTATCATGGCAACAGGTAAAACATGGGTAAGGAAACATCCTGCTGATTACCACCTACCGCCCTCCCTCAGCTGATGAATCAGTATTCCTCCATGTTAAAACACCACTTGGAGGAAACACTAAGGGTTGCAAGGGTGCAGAATCTACTCTGGATGGTGGCCTTTAGCAACCATCACTAAGAGTAACTCAGTGGCACCATTACTGACCGAGCTGGCAGATTCCGAAAGGACATAGCTACTGGACTGGATCTGCGGAAGGTGGTGAGGGAACCAAGAGGGAAAAATATACCTGACCTCGTCCTCACCAATCTGCCTGCCACAGATGCATCTATTGGTAAGAGTGATTACCGCACAGTGCTGTGGGCCATCAGCAGCCGCAGAATTTATCTCAACCACAATCTGTAACTCATGGCCCGGCATATCACCCACTCTACCATTAACATCAAGCTGGGGGATCAACCCTGGTTCAATGAAGAGTGCAGGAGAGCATGCCAGGAGCAGCACCAGGCATACCTCAAAATAAGGTGTCAACCTGGTGAAGCTACAATACAGGACTACTTGAGTGCCAAACAGTGTAAGCAGCATGCGATAGGCAGAGCTAAGTGATCCCATAACCAACGGATCAGATCTAAGCTCTGCAGTCCTGCCACATTCAGTCATGAATGGTGGTGGATAATTAAACAAGGAATAGGAGGAGGTGGCTCCACAAATATCCACATCCTCAATGATGGCAGAACCCAGAACATCAGTGCGAAAGATAAGGCTGAAGCATTTGCAACAATCTTCAGCCAGAAGTGCTGAGTTGACGATCCATCTCGACCTCCTCCTGAAGTCCCCAGCATCACAGATGCCAGTCTTGCCAATTTGATTCACATTGTGTGATATCAAGAAAGGATCAAAGACATTGGATACTGCAAAGGCAATGGGCCCTGACAACATTCCGGCAATAGTGCAGAAGACCTATGCTTCAGAACTTGCTGCACCCCTAGCCAAGCTGTTCCAGTACAGCGACAACACTAGCATCTACCCGGCAATGTGGAAAATTGCCCAGGTATGTCCTGTACACAAAAAGCAGGACAAATACAACCCGGCCAATTACTGCCCCATCAGTCTACTCTCAATCATCAGTAAAGTGATGGAAGGTGTCGTCAACAGTGCTATCAAGTGACACTTGCTCAGCAATAACCTGCTCACGATGCTCAGTTTGGGGTTTGCCAGGGCCACTCAGCTCCTGATCTCATTACAGCCTTGCTTCGAACATGGACAAAAGAGCTGAACTGAAGAGGTGAGATGAGAGTGACTGCCCTTGACATCAAGGCAGCATTTGACCAAGTATGGCATCAAGGAGCCCGAGAAAAACTGGAGTAATTGGGAATCAGGGGGAAAACTCTCCTCTGGTTGGAGTCATACCTAGCACAAAGGAACATGGTTGTGGTTGTTGGAGGTCAATCGACTCAGCTCCAGGACATCACTGCAGGAGTTCCTCAGGGTATTGTCCAAGGCCCAACCATCTACAACTGTTCCATCAATGACCTTCCTTCAATCATAAGGTCAGAAGTGGGGATGTTTGCTGATGATTGCACAATATTCAGCACCATTCGCGACTCCTCAGATGCTGAAGCAGTCTGTGTAGAAATGCAGCAAGACCTGGACAATATCCAGGCTTGGACTAATAAGTGGCAAGTAACATTTGCGCTACACAAGTGCCAGGCAATGACCATCTCCAACAAGAGAGAATCTAACAATACCCCTTGATATTCAATGGCATTATGATCGCAGAATCCCCCACTACCAATGCCCTGGGTGTTACCAATGACCAGAAACTGAACTGGGGTAGCCATATAAATACTGTGGCTACAAGTGCAGGTCAGAGGCTAGGAATCCTGCGGCGAGTAACTCACCTCCTGACTGCCCAAAGTCTGTCCACCATCTACAAGACACAAGCCAGAAGTGTGATGGAATACTCTCCACTTGCCTGGATGGGTGCAGCTCCAACAACACTCAAGAAGTTCGACACCATCCAGGACAAAGCAGCCCACATGATTGGCACACCATGTACAAGCATTCATTCCTTTCACCACCAACGCACAGTGGCAGCAGTGTGTATCATCTACAAGATGCACTGCAGCAACGCACCAAGGCTTCTTAGACAGCACCTTCCAAACCCGCGATTTCTACCACCTAGAAGGATAAGGGCAGCAGATGCATGGGAATGCCACCACCTACAAGTTCCCCTCCAAGCCACATACCATCCTGACTTGGAACTATATTGCTGTTCCTTCACTGTCATTGGGTTAAAATCCTGGAACTCCCTTCTTAACAGCAACAGTTCAAGAAGGCAGATCACCACCACCTTCTCAAGGGAAATTAGGGATGGGCAATAAATGCTGGCCTAGCCAGCGATGCTCACATACCAGGAACAAATAAAAAAAAATCTTTCCTTAGATATTGAGACCAAAACTGCGCAAACTACTCCAGCTGTTGTCTCACCAAAGCCTTATAAAATTGTAGCAAGACTTCCTTGCTTTTGTACTTCAGTCACTTTCAAATAAAAACCAACATGCCATTTACCTTCCTAATTGCTTGTTGTACCTGTATGCTAACTTACTGTGTTCCTTGTACAAGTACACCAAAGTAAAGGCTTGCTTTAATTGACAATCTAGTGGTGCGAGACCCCTTGGGGGCAGGTGACCATAATATGATAGAATTCTTCATCAAGATGGAGAGTGATGTAGATGATTCTGATACTAGGTGCCTGAATCTTAGTAAAGGAAACTACGAAAGTATGAGGCGCAAGTTGACCATGATGGATTGCGAAATGTTACTTAAAGGGATGACGGTGAATAGGCAATGGCAAACATTTAAAGAGTGCATGGATGAACTGCAACAATTGTTTATCTCTGTCTGGCGCAAAAGTAAAATGGGAAAGGTAGCCAAACCATGGCTTACAAGGGAAATTAGAGATAGCATTAGATCCAAGGAAGAGGCATATACATTTTCCAGGAAAAACAACAGACCTGAAGATTGGGAGCAGTTTAGAATTCAGCAAAGGAGGACCAAGGGATTGATTAAGAAGGGGAAAATAGAGTACTAGAGCAAGCTTGCGGGAACATAAAAACTGACTGTAAAAGTTTCATTAGGTATCGGAAGAGAAAAAGATTGGTGAAGCCAAGTGCAGGTCCCTTACAGTCAGAAACAGGGGAATTTATTATGGGGAACAAAAAACTGGCTGACCAACTAAATACATACTTTGGTTCTGTCTTCACAAAGGAGGACACAAATATCATATCAGAAATGTTGGGGAACACAGGGTTTAGTGAGAGAGAGGAACTGAAAGAAATCAGTATTAGTAGAGAAATGGTGTTAGGGAAATTGATGGGACTGAAGGTCGATAAATCCCCAGGGCCTGATGGTATGCATCCCAGAGTACTTAAGGAAGTGGCCCGAGAAATAATGGATGCATTGGTGGTCATCTTCCAAGATTCTATAGACTCTGGAACAGTTCCTACAGATTGGAGGGTAGCTAATGTAACCCCACTATTTAAAAAGAGAGGTAGAGAGAAAGCAGGGAATTTTGGACCATTCAGCCTGACGTCGGTTGTGGGGAAAATTCTAGAGTCCATTATCAAAGATTTTATGGCAGAGCACTTAGAGAACAGTGGTAGAATCGGGCAGAGTCAGCATGGATTTACGAAAGGGAAATCATGCTTGACAAATCTACTAGAATTCTTCAAGGATGTAACTAGTAGAGTTGACGAGGGGGAACCAGTGGATGTGGTTTATTCGGACTTTCAGAAGGCTTTCGACAAAGACCCACATAAGAGATTAGCATGTAAAATTAAAGCGCATGGGATTGGGGGTAGTGTATTGCGATGGATAGAAAATTGGTTGGCAGACAGGAAACAAAGAGTAGGGATAAATGGGTCTTTTTCCGAATGGCAGGCAGTGACTAGTGGGGTACCACAAGGATCGGTGCTAGGATCCCAGCTATTCACAATATACATTAATGATTTAGATGAGGGAACCAAATGTAATATCTCCAAATTTGCAGATGACACAAAACTGGGTGGGAGGATGAGTTGTGAGGAGGATGCAGAGAGGCTTCAGGGTGATTTGGACAAGTTGAGTGAGTGGGCAAATGCATGGCAGATGCAGTATAAAGTGGATAAATGTGAGGTTATTCACTTTGGTAGCAAACAGGAAGGCAGATTATTATCTGAACAGCTATAAACTGAGATAGGGGATTATGCAGTGAGACCTGGGTGTTCTCGTACACCAGTTGCTGAAGGTAAGGATGCAGGTGTAACAGGCGGTAAAAAAGGCAAATGGTATGTTGGCCTTCATAACGAGAGGATTCGAGTACAGAAGCAGGTATGTCTTGCTGCTATTACACAGGGCCTTGGTGAGGCCACACCTGGAATATTGTGAGCAGTTTTGGTCTCCTTATCTGAGGAAGGATGTTCTTGCTATAGAGGGAGTGCAGCAAAGGTTTACCAGACTGATTCCTGGGATGGCAGGACTGATGTATGAGAACAGATTGAGTTGGTTAGGATTACATTCGCTGGAGAAGAGTGAGGAGGGATCTCATTGAAACCTATAAAATTCTAACAGGACTTGACAGGGTAGATGCAGGAAGGATGTTCCTGATGGTGAGGGAGTCCCGAACCAGGGCTCATAGTCTAAGGTTATGGGGTAAACCTTTCAGGACTGAAATGAGGAGAAATTTCTTCACCCAGAGAGTGGTGAGCCTGTGGAATTCGCTACCACAGAAAGCAGTTGAGGCCAAAACATTGTATGTTTTCAAGAAGGAGTTAGATATAGCGTTACAAGGGGTCATAAATTTAAGGTGAAGGGTGGGAGATATAAGGGGGATGTCAGGGGAAGGTTCTTTACCCAGAGAGTGGTCGAGGCATGGAATGCCTTGCCCGGGGAAGTTGTTGAGTCAGAAACTTTAGGGACTTTCAAAAGGCTTTTGGATAGGTATATGGATAAAGGAGAATGATGGGGTATAGATTAAATTGTCCTTGACAGAGGACAAAGGATCGGCACAACATTGTGGGCCGAAGGGCCTGTTCTGTGCTGTATGTTCTATGTTCTATGTTCTATAGCTCTTGGGTCTAAAGGTATCAAAGAGTATGGGGCGAAAGCGGGAACAGGCTATTGAGTTGGATGATCAACCATGATCATAATGAATGGCGGAGCAGTCTTGAAGGGCCGAATGGCCTACTCCTGCTCCTTTTCTCTATGTTTCTATGTTTCTATGCTCGGGTTTATAAATGAGACCCGACCTGAGCCCAACAGAACCACATCCGACCCCGAGCCCGACCCAGCCCGAGTCCTTCTATTTTTTCTCGTGTCCAACCTGACCTGACCCGACCAGCTTACCTTCCGTTTTTCACTTTGTTCTTTACCTGCACAAGCTTAAAGTAACTGCAGCAAAACCACCTTTAAAGTCCAAAAAGTAAATTAATATTAGAGTCACTTACCTGAGGTAGTGATAGAGCGTTTCCGATCTGGCCCGACCCGACCCGCCCTCAGCCCGAATGCCGGACCCGGATGTGCGACCCGACCCGAACCCGACACATGTTGTTGGGTCCTGTCGGGTTTGGGTCGGGTAGTAGGCCTTTCCACCCAAGTCTCTATGAATATCAACATTTACAAGTTTCAGGCCTTTTAAAAAAATTCTACTTTACTATTATTATTACCAAAGTGAACAACCTTACACTTCCCCAGATTATATTCCATCTGCCACCTTGCAGCCCACTCGCTTAACCTGCATATATCTCTTTGCAGCCTCTTTGTGACCTCCTCACAGCTTGCATTCCCACCTAGCTTTGTATTTTCAGTAAACTTAGATACATTACTGTCTGTCTCTTCGTCTAAGTGATTAATATAGGTTGTAAATAGTTGACACCGACACCCCAGCACCAATCCTTGTGGCACCCCACTAGTTTCAGCCTGCCAACTTGCAAATGCCCCATTTATCCCTACTGTTTGCTTCCTGTCCACTACCCAATCCTCTATATTACCCCCAAATTCATGAGCCCTTATTTTGACTATTACCATTTTGTGTGGCACCTTATCAAATGCCTTTTGGAAATCCACATCTACTGGTTCCCCTTTATCTACCCAACTATTTACATACACAAAAAATTCAAATAAATTTGTCAAACACAATTTCCCTCTTGTAAAACCATATTAACTTTGTCTGATCATCCTATGCTCTTCTAAGTGCACTGCTAAGACTTCCTTAATAATAGATTCCAGCACTTTCCTGACAACTGATGTCAGGGTAACAGGCCTGTAGTTTCCTGTTGGCTCTCTCCCTCCTTTCGTGAATAGTAGTGTTACATTTGCTAACTTCCTATCCACTGGGGCCTTTCTAGAATCTAGGGAATTTTAGAAAATCAAAATCACTTTATCTGGAACACACTCCATACACCTCTCCTCCTCCCTATCCCACTTTCCTCCTTTTAGATACTTGACCAAGCTTTCGGTCATCTGACTTATTATCCCCTTTTGTGCTATACTTTGTTTTATAAATTTCTTGTGAAGCACCTTGGGGCATTTTATTAGATGTATATAACACCACATGTAGGTTGTTGTTGTTTTAGAGATTATTAACCAATTGTTTGTGTTTCCTAGTACTTGAACTTATATTAGAGGTAAATGGATGTATGGTAATATCCTGTAATGCCCTCCTGACTTCCCAAACCCTGCTCACCATTTACAAGGCACAAGTCAGGAGTGGATTGGAATGCTCTCCACTTCCCATAAAGAGTGCAGCTCCAATAACACTCAAGAAGCTCGACACCATGCAAGACAAAACAGCCTCGATCGGCACCCCATCCACCACGTACACCTCACTTCATCACTACTGGACAGTGGCAGTAGTGCTTGCCATCTACAAGATGCACTGCAGCAACTCTCTGATGCTCCTTTGACAGCACTTGGCAGCAGACACATAAGAACACTACCACCTGCAAGTTCTCTTCAAAGTCATACACCATCTTGACTTGGAACTATTTTGCCATTCCTTCACCGTCACTTGGTCAAAATTCCTGGGACTCCCTCCCTAACAACACTGTGAGTGTACCTGCACCAAATGGACTGCAGCAGTTCAAGAAGGTAACTCACCACCACCTTCTCAGGGGCAATTAGGGATGGCCAATAAATGCTGGCCTCGTCAGTGATACTCACATCCAAAGAATGAATACAAACACACTCCCCACATAAGGACAATAACAATATGAGAGTATCTATTTATTTATTTTTTATTTATTTATCCTAGATAAACTGAACAGAAACGCTAAATTATGGAATCACACCTTCATGTCAAATTCATTTTTACATTTAATCAGCGACTGAAACAAATTTCCCACTGAAATCATCCTGAAAAAAAAAATTAGAATTTACAGGCCATTTGGCCCAACTGATCCATGCTAGTGTTTATGCTCTGCACGAGCCTCCTTTCTCCCAACTTCATCTAACCATATCAGCATAATCTTCTATTTCTTTCTCCTTCAGGTGTTTAGCTAGCTTCCCCTTAAATGTATCCATGTTATTCACCTCAACTACTCCTTGTGGTAGCAAGTTTTATATTCTAACCACTTTGGGTAAAGTAGTTTCTCCTGAATTTCCTATTAGATTTATTATAGATTACCTTATATTTATGGCCCCTAGTTTTGGTCTCCCCTACAAATAGAAACATATTATCTGCATTCCCCTATCAAATCCTAGCATAATCTTAAAGACCTCTATCAGGTCACTCCTCAGCCGTTTCTTTTCTAGAGAAAAGAACCCTAGTCTGTTCAATCCTCCCTAATCAGTATAATCTGATGACAGCCTTGTAATTTTTTTTTTACACCCTCTCCAGTGCCTCTATATCTTTTGTATAGTCTGGAGACCAGAACTATTTACAGTACTCCAAAATGTGTAACCTTCTCTTTAGTATAAATTGGGAGATATTTAAAGTGGGGAGTATTTCTGATGCATTTGAAAATTGCACAATTACCAATGCACAAGCTGATGACATAAAATTTAAGCAAGGGGCTGTAAAATCACAGCTTGTACTGTATTAGTATATTCTTTGTTCGTCTGTTCTGGCCATTACATTCTAGGACCTCACCCAGTATTCTTTATTCATGTTCACAGAGAAGTGCAACGGTCATAGGCAGATCCATCCTCAGAAAATGTACAGCCTTTTGTGCTTTGTGAACGGCATTAACCCAAGAACACAAGAAATAGGTGCAGAAGTAGACCATATGGCCCATCGAACCTGCCCCGCCATTCAATATGATTATGGCTGATCTTGGGCTTCAATGCCACTTTCCTGCCAGCTCGCCATATCCCTTAATTCCCTGCAAGATCAAAAACCTATCTATCCCAGCCTTAAATGTATTCAGTGATGGAGCATCCACAACCCTCTGGGGTAGAGTATTCCAAAGATTCACAATCCTTTGAGTGAAGTAATTTCTCCTCATCTCAGTTCTGATAAAGGGTCACTGACCTGAAACATTAACTCTGCTTCTCTCTCCACAGATGTTGCCAGACCTGCTGAGTATTTCCAGCATTTCTTGTTCTTATTTCAGATTTCCAGCATCTGCAGTATTTTGCTTTAATTATCTCCTCATCTCAGTCCTGAATGATTGACCCCTTATCCTGAGACTGTGTGCCCGTGTTCTAGATTCCCTGACAAGTAGAACAATCTCTCAGCTTCTACCCTATCAAGCCCAGTTACCCTTTTAAAAGTTATCTGACATTGGAGACTGCACAAATTGCCAACCTCCTGGCCTCTGCTTAAGCCAGAAAAACACAACACTTTCAAACTATAACATTACAGCTGATGCTACAAGTTAAATTTATTGAAAAGGAATAATATTATGTTTAAACCAAAGAAATACAGCAGAATAATCAGAAATGTAAATGCTCAGTTGACAATTTAAACTGTCTCACAAATAAGAAAATATTCAAAATCTTCTGTTATCATAACTTGATATAGAATTGCTGAATAAAGAAAAACTATCATGTTTATGTTCCTCATAACAGACTATGCAGCAGACGTGGTCTCTTCAGACTACTAGAAAAGATTGGATGCCCACCAAAGCTACTAAGTATCATCACCTCATTCCATGACAATATGAAAGGCACAATTCAACATGGTGGCTCCTCATCAGAGCCCTTTCCTATCCTAAGTGGTGTGAAACAGGGCTGTGTTCTTGCACCCACACTTTTTGGGATTTTCTTCTCTCTGCTGCTTTCACATGCGTTCAAGTCCTCTGAAGAAGGAATTTTCCTCCACACAAGATCAGGGGGCAGGTTGTTCAACCTTGCCTGTCTAAGAGCGAAGTCCAAAGTACGGAAAGTCCTCATCAGGGAACTCCTCTTTGCTGACGATGCTGCTTTAACATCTCACACAGAAGAGTGCCTGCAGAGTCTCATCGACAGGTTTGCGGCTGCCTGCAATGAATTTGGCCTAACCATCAGCCTCAAGAAAACGAACATCATGGGGCAGGACGTCAGAAATGCTCCATCCATCAATATTAGCGACCACGCTCTGGAAGTGGTTCAAGAGTTCACCTACCTAGGCTCAACTATCACCAGTAACCTGTCTCTAGATGCAGAAATCAACAAGCGCATGGGAAAGGCTTCCACTGCTATGTCCAGACTGGCCAAGAGAGTGTGGGAAAATGGCACACTGACACGAAACACAAAAGCCCGAGTGTATCAAGCCTGTGTCCTCAGTACCTTGCTCTATGGCAGCGAGGCCTGGACAACGTATGTCAGCCAAGAGCGACGTCTCAATTCATTCCATCTTCGCTGCCTCCGGAGAATACTTGGCATCAGGTGGCAGGACCGTATCTCCAACACAGAAGTCCTCGAGGCGGCCAACATCCCCAGCTTATACACACTACTGAGTCAGCGGCGCTTGAGATGGCTTGGCCATGTGAGCCGCATGGAAGATGGCAGGATCCCCAAAGACATATTGCACAGCGAGCTCGCCACTGGTATCAGACCCACCGGCCATCCATGTCTCCGCTTTAAAGACGTCTGCAAACGCGACATGAAATCCTGTGACATTGATCACGAGTCGTGGGAGTCAGTTGCCAGCGTCCACCAGAGCTGGCGGGCAGCCATAAGGGCGGGGCTAAAGTGTGGCGAGTCGAAGAGACTTCGTAGTTGGCAAGAAAAAAGACAGAGGCACAAGGGGAGAGCCAACTGTGTAACAGCCCCGACAAACAAATTTCTCTGCAGCACCTGTGGAAGAGCCTGTCACTCTAGAATTGGCCTTTATAGCCACTCCAGGCGCTGCTTCACAAACCACTGACCACTTCCAGGCGCTTATCCATTGTCTCTCGAGATAAGGAGGCCAAAGAAGAACAGACTATGACATTCCAGATCACACAATGCATTTAAAATCACTTTCATTAGATTTTACATTGTGTGAACTACCATCTACTGGTATTTAGATGATCTTGTTGTCTTCTAAGACCTGAAGTGCATGTCTAATAGCTTCTTCTAACTTAATGACCATTATGTTTATGAAGACATTGCATGGAATCGGCATTTCAAAATCAGGCAAGAGTTCCCAAAGTAATTAACATTTAATGACATCCCTCAAGGTCGATAACTCCTGGGATAATATATACATGCCTGAAAGAAAATTGTGTAATGCTCTAACTCACTCACCTCACATAAAGACAAAGTCCCTTCAGAAAGCAGATAACAATTTTATTTTAAATTCATAATAGATTGATCTAGTTAAATTTTGATATAGATTAAATACATTAGAGATTTTTGATTTAAAGCAAGTCAGCAGTTGGCTCTAGCACACTGGCACTATGGATCAAAATCTCAGCAAAAAGGCAATTATAATACAATTAATATAACAATAATTGCAATGCAATATCTGTTTTAACAGTTTTTACCAAGTAGGCTGCTGGAACCTGTTTTCTGTTTCAGTTCATGATCACTTTCTATATTCAAAAACTACTTACAGCGACAGCATTAAAGTTTATCAATTTTCATAACTCCCATGCCCTGAGGCTCATTTGAAATCAAAATGCCAGTTTTAAATACCAAAGAGATGTGCAAAGAGTATCTTGACATTTTATATTGAAACATTCATGGAGTAATAAACATCATTGACAGTTACATGCAGCATCTTTATGAAGAATCCATATTGGCAACAATATTAAAAGGTTATGTCTTTGCCAAATAAACAGGATTTTAAAAGTTCATATAACTGTTTCTGAGGATTTTGAAATAGTTTGACAATAAAACTGCTGTATAATTCAACTCTCTTTGGGAAGTGAATAATTGTGTTAACTCTTAAGTGCTACTCACATGTTCAGTTCTACTAATCTTATGGAGTTTCTCTTTGCTAATGCTGGATATTAACTTTGGATGAAGTTATTAAACCAGAATGGAGAGGGTTAAGCAAGGGGAACAGCAGAATTTGATGAAGTTTGCTAGTGTAATACTGCCAATACTTTTCTTTGGTTATTTCATATATTATTGTAACTGTGTTAAATTCAACTTTTCACTTAAGAAACAACTACTTAGTTCAAAAAGCTGGTATTTTGAAATGGCTAACCAAAATCTAGAATATTTGAGCAAATGTCTTTTTGGAAATGCTAAGATCAGATGTATTCAAGAGGTCTGTAGACCTGTAATTTTTTTTAAAAATTCATTCATGGGATGTGGCTGTCACTGTCTAGGCCAGCACTTATTGCCCATCCCTAAATGCCCTTGAAAAGGTGATGGTGAACTGCCTTCTTGAAACGTTCAAGTCCATGTGGGGTAGGTACATCCACAGTGCTGTTAGGAAACAAAATTCCAGGATTTTGACCCAGCGACAGTGAAGGGACGGCAATATAGTTCCAAATCAGAATGGTGTGTGACGTGGCGGGGAACTTGCAGGTGGTGGTGTTCCCATACAACTGCTGTCCTTGTCCTTCTAGGTGGTAGAGGTCGTGGGTTTGGAAGGTGCTACCTAAGGAGCCTTGGTGCGTTGCTGCTGTGCATCTTATAGATGGTACACACTGCTGCCACTGTGCGTTGGTGATGGAGGGAGTGAATGTTTGTGAATGGGGTGCCAATCAAGCGGGCTGCTTTGTCCTGAATGGTGTTGAGCTTTTTGAGTTTTGTTGGAGCTGCACCCATCCAGGCAAATGGAGAGAAGTCCATCACACTCCTGACTTGTGCCTTGTAGATGGTGGATAGACTTTGGGGTGTCAGGAGGTGAGTTACTCGCCACAGGATTCCTAGCTTTTGACCTGCTCTTGTAGCCACGGTATTTATGTGGCTACCCCAGTTCAGTTTCTGGTCAACGGTAACCCCCAGGATGTTGATAGTGGGGGGGTCTGTGATCGAAATGCCGTTGAATGTGAAGGGGAGATGGTTAGATTCTCTCTTGTTTGAGATAGTCATTGCCTGGCACTTGTGTGACGCGAATGTTACTTGCCACTTATCAGCCCAAGCCTGGATATTGTCCAGGTCTTGCTGCATTTCTACACAGACTGCTTTAGTGTCTGAGGAGTTGCAAATGGTGCTAAACATTGTGCAATCATCAGCGAACATCCCCACTTCTGACCTTATGATTGAAGGAAGGTCATTGATGAAGCAGCTGAAGATGGTTGAGCTTTGGACAATACTCTGAGGAACTCCTGCAGTGATGTCCTGGAGCTGAGATGTTTGACCTCCAACAACCACAACCACCGTCTATTGCGCTATGTATGACTGCGACCAAGGGAGAGTTTCTCCCCTGATTCCCATTCACTCCAGTATTGCTAGGGCTCCTTGATGACATACTCGGTCAAAAACTGCCTTGATGTCAAGGGCAGTCACTCTCATCTTACCTCTTCAGTTCAGCTGTTTTGTCCATGTTTGAAACAAGGCTGTAATGAGGTCAGGAGCTGAATGGCCCTAGCGGAACTCAAACTGAGCATCAGAGAGCAGGTTATTGCTAAGCAAGTACTGCTGGATAGCATTGCTGTTAACACCTTCCATCACTTTACTGATGATCAAGAGTAGACTGATGAGGCAGTAATTGGCCGGGTTGTATTTGTCCTGCTTTTTGTGTACAGGACATACCTGGGCAAAATTTTCCACATTACCGGGTAGATGCCAGTGTTGTAGCTGTACTGGAACAGCTTGGCTAGGTGCGCGGCAAGTTCTGGAGCACAGGTCTTCAGTACTATTGCCGAAATGTTGTCAGGGCCCATCGTCTTTGCAGTATCTAGTGCCTTCAGTCATTTCTTGATATTATGCGGAGTGAATCGAATTGGCTGAAGACTGATATCTCTGATGCTGGAGACCTCAGGAGGAGGCCGAGATGGGTCATCCACTTGACACTTTTGGTTGAAGATTGTTGACAGACTCCCAAAGTTGAACAGTTATTAGAAAGGAAAGAATCTTCTGGGTGAAAGGTAGATGGTGTTTACTGATGTTGATTGCAAGCACACCAAGTGTTGATTCAGCAAAGGGGCACCACGTGCTCAGACAAGTGTAATGAAGTTCAGGTGAAAGCTGTGAATCAAAAGAGAGTTGCAACAGAGCTGAAACATAACGTTGATACGAAAAGGTAAATATTTAAGAGTCGGAGAAAATTCATCAATTGCCATGGGGGTAGGAATTCATTTGCATTTTGCTAAACCTTTGGATGATTAAATGGTGTTCAACTTACCAATTTCATGGTGAGACGTCTCTCACCTGCACTACAACTGCGCACAAAAAACAATGACTGCTCTATTGATTAAGACGCTTCTTCAACATTCTTGAAATGAATGCTGTCCTCATTGAAATATTTAAGTTGGAGCCCTGTGATTGTATTAGGATTATTTGGGGAAATTGATGCCTGGGAGTTTTAGATTTCCTTGTGTCTTGTGCCCGCCTAGAAAAAACATAGCACATGAACATTCGGGAAGTCAGCTGAAGCAGTAATATTTAAAGACATCTCCACATCTATTAAGGTAATTCTCTGGATATTTGTTATGGCTGGTCAGGATCTGTCGTACCTGTTTTTGGCTTCATTGGGGGAGATTTGGTAATTTAGATACTAGAGAGTTGTTGGGGAGCTGATTTTTGGCTGCAACTTCACTGTTCTCCGTCACTGGCTACAGAAGTACTGGAAAAGATGTGAATTTTGCTGGGATTACCATTGAGGTGACCACAGCAGTAACAGCAGCAGCGGCAAGCATAGCAGCACTGATCTGTGGAGACTCAAAGAAGAGATCCAGGAGGCAAAGGTCAAGGAGACATTACAGCACGTGAGTGTTTCACAACAGGATGCCTTACCTCACCATGGAAGAGGAGCAGAGTATGAGGAGTCTGCTGTTCAGCAGTCATGGATCTATGTCATCGGTTTCAGCAGGAATCAGAGCCAAATATTAGGGCTACGCATACTGCCTGTGTCATGAAGATTAAGGTTTCCCAACTTCTACACCACAGGCTCATTCCAGGCTGCAACAGGTAACACCAAAGTCAGTGAGTTTGCTGTCCACATGGTCATCAGGTGGGTGATGGATGTTCTCTTCACAAAGAGACAGCAATGCCACCTTCCCAATTCAGACTGTTGACCAGGAAGATAGAGCTATCAGATTTGCCCACATTTCTGGATTTTCCAAGGTCTCGTGACTGTACACACATTGCCTTGTATTCTCCCCATCAAAAAAACAACCATATTTTTTACCACTCCCTGATTGTTCAGCTAGTTTGTGACCACAGGCAGTGAAGAATGCAGATCTGTGCCCTGTTTTCTGGCAGTTGTCATGATGCCTTTATATTGTGCCGTCCTCAATGGTCCCCTGTCTTTGACCTAGATCAGGAAAACCTGGGCACAGATGCTAAGCACCAATATAATGGGAGTCACACACCAACCAGAGCTCTCATTGAGTTAAACACAGGCATCCTAATGCAATATTTTGCTGGCTGGAGTGACTTAGTAGTTTCCTGCAGTATAGCCTCAAGCATGTCCCTGTATTTGCAGTGAGTTGCTGCATGCTACACAATTATGTCATTTACAAGGGCCAAGCCTTGCAGCTGCCACAGAACCAGAAGTGCAGGAGTAAGATGAAGAAAGAGATGAGGAAGAAAGGAATGATGATGAAGACCAAGGTGAAACAGCGATACCAGAGCTGTAAGGCAACAACTTATTGAGGAAAGTGAACCAGTGAATCATAACCATAAGTAGCACTGCACTTGTAAATAAAACTTCTACAGTCTTCTTTGCAGCATATGCAATGCACCTAAATTTTGGTAAAGGACATTTAAAATCAGACAGAATGCAAGGGTGATTAAAAACAATGGGAGTATTTTTAACCTAACCTGCCATTTGGGAAACTGACATAAACATAAAAGCAAAATACTGCAGATGCTGGAAATCTGAAATAAAAACAGAAAGTGCTGGAAATACTCAGCAAGTCAGGCAGCATCTGTAGAGAGAGAATCAGAGTTAACGGTTCAGGTCTGTGACGATGAAATCTGAGTTCTGATGAAAGGTCACAGGCCTGAAATGTTAACTCTGCTTCTCTCTCCACATATGCTGCCTGACCTGCTGAGTATTTCCAACACTTTCTGTTTTTATAACTGACATAAACAGATCAGCTTCTCTTTCTACACCTCTGCCCAATTTTACTTCTTAGTGAAGCAGAAGGAAATAGTTTGACCATTTGTGCCAACTGAGAATTGTATCTAACAGTTTCAAAAACAATGCCAAAGTATGCTTGTAGCTTTTGTTATACTTTGGAAACCATTGGCAATGTCCTGTGGAATAATGTTGAGTATTTCTTCATTGCCATGTTATTAAATTATGGCTTCCCTTGGGTAGCAGAAGTCATTTTAACCTAACACCCTAGTCGATTGGCTGCCTGTATTACACCTCGCCCTATTTTACTCTGTATTGAAAAGAAAATTGCTGTTCTCAGAAATTGTCTTTTACGTGTACTCTTCCTTCTAATAATATTTTATTCTCAACTAACTCTTGTGTGATTCTGAATCCTCAAATTTTGTTGAATCTTTTAAAATAGTCCTCTCTGAGTTATTTTGATCCTCAAATATCCCTTCATTATCTTCCTAGAATTGCAGGACTGAGGGAGATTAAAGTAGGAAAGGGTAATACTAAAAACATTGTGGCAAATTCAATAATTTATGTCCTGGACAAAAAACAATTCGAAGTTCTATTTTATGTGATCAACTAGTACAAAGAAGAAGTAACAATTTTTGACATGTTCCTTTCACTCTCTGATTGCCCTTTCCTTAAACTTCTTTCCTGGCTGCTCGGTGTCAGATTTTAATTCTGTTATGACAGTGCTTCTATATTTTTTTGTTTTTTTTTGAGGACTCGTGTATTTTAGAATTGTTGACATTGTTTTATTTGGGAAAACTGAAAAGGATTCCTGGATTTTTTTTCACTAGGGTCATTGAAAGGACACTGAGAGGTCTTGTTTGAAAACAACATTTACTGGAAGTCAGCTATCTTCAGTTAAATACCCAGCAGGGGCTTTTTGACTTGGAGGAGATGTTTACAGAGAAGTGAAAGATCAAGATTTATAGGGATCAGGAGGCTTGATTCTTGAGATATTGTTTTGGTTTTGCTTTGAACAGTAAGTTGGGGTGTTAGCTGTTTTGAGGCAGTTGAAGAAAACCAGCCAAGAGACTATTCACCATCAGCTCACCCTCTTCCATTTCTTTGAGAACTTACTGAGAATCAAGTGTGAGAAATAGAGAAACTGATGCTGCATTTCTCCTGAAAAGCCTGCCAGAAACCCCTGTTGTCGCACTTTGCCTGGAAAGATTACAAAACTGATCTTCAGCGTCGCCCGAGAAGAACTGTTCTAAAAAAATCCCAGTGACAGCCGTCTATGTGTATTTGATGTGCCAAATCAAAAAGGGACAACTAACATCTTTCCATATCTTTTGTTTCTTCAAGAATTAGCAATTATTTAGCCAAAGTATTCTTTGTTGCCCTTTTTTGTTTAACAAAGCTCTAAAGATAAAACCTTCTTTTTTGGTTAACCGGTGTGTGTGAGGGATTAAGGTAAAAGGGAACTTTCCCATTTCACTCAGTGTGTTAATGCTTTGCTTCATTACTGATTACGTCTTGTTTTACAATAAACTGATAATTTTGTTGTTTATTAAAGAAACCTGGTTGGTGTATTTCACTCTGGAATAAAGAGTAGAATATTTTTTTTATTCATTCATGGGATGTGGGCATCGCAGGCCAGGCCAGCATTTATTGCTCATCCCTAATTGCCCTTGAGAAGGTGGTGGTGAGCTGCCTTCTTGAACCGCTGCAGTCCATGTGGGGTAGGTACACCCACAGTGCTGTTAGGAAGGAAGTTCCAGGATTTTGACCCACCAACAGTGAAGGAACGGCGATATAGTTCCAAGTCAGGATGGTGTGTGACTTGGAGGGGAACTTGCAGGTGTGGTGATTGACCATATCGGTAACTGAGTAAACATTTAAAATATATGTTGTGACCTGTGGAGAAGTGGAACTAGATAAGTTAGTACACTCCTCCACCTCAGTCATAACAATTCCCATCCCGCTCTTGGTCTTCCCACTTCAACTTCGCTCTACTTCTCTAATATCTGCCTTACTGCTCCCCTCCTTGCCATTCCTATTGTTCTGCATCGCCACATCTCCTCATATCTGTAGTGACATTAAAAATAGGGTTTGTCCAAGCATGTGGATTCTGGGAAGACATTGTACAATGTATTTCTCATCATTAATGCCATAGAAATGCTGAATGTCAGCCTCACTTGTTTGTTCCTGACATATTTTTAGCTTCACTGCCAATAACAGGAAGTGTTAAAAGAAGTAGGAAATTCCAGCATCTTCGGTGCCACTGATGCAGTTAAACCACTTTGATTAAGGTTGATGATATCAAATATCCATTGGATTAAACATGAGGAATACAGGGATTGCTGATACTTACTGAGGTGAAAACAAGAGTGGATGGAAGGAAACATTGAAGAAGGTGAGATAAAGGATTGAAAATGAGCATGGATAGGTAGGAAGGGAAAGAGGTCTCACTGGAGATGTACTGGGATAGGAAATTGGAGTTGAAAACATTAGTCAGGAAGATGAGGAATAGAAAGGGCAAGTGGTGGCGTAATGGTATTGTCACTGGACTATTAACCTAGCGACTCAGCATATTGCAGAAGGTGGAATTTGAATTCAAATAAAAAAAATCTGGAATTAAAAGCTAGTCTAATGATGCCCATGAAACGATTGTCAATTGTTATAAAAACTCATCTGGTTCACTAATGTCCTTTAGGGGAGGAAATCTTCTGTCCTTACCTGGTCTGGCCTAGATGTGACTACAGACCCACAGCAATGTGGTTGACTCCTAAATGCCCTGTGAAATGGCCTAGCAAGCCACTCAGTTGTATCTAACTGCTGCAAGGTCAATATGGAATGAAACTGGACGGACCGCCCAGCATGGACCTAGGCACCGGAGCTATATCGCCCGCCGCTCCTTCAATGTCGCTGGGTCAAAATCCTGGAACTCTCTTCCTAAGAGCTCTGTGCGTGTACCTACCTCACATGGACTGCAGCGGTTCAAGAAGGTTCCGAAGAAGGGTCACTGACCCGAAACGTTAACTCTGCTTCTCTTTCCACAGATGCTGCCAGACCTGCTGAGTGATTCCAGCATTTCTTGATTTTGTAGCCATTTTAATGTATGTTCACATTTTTTCAAAATTAGGCAAAAACCATCAGCTAATCCTCAGGTATAACTGTTTTTTTTAACCTCTTCTAATTAAAGTAACATCATGGAATGGATAAAATGTCCAGGCGCAGATTATTTAATATTAGTGATCTTGCCATAATCCTCTTATTCTGCACATATTTTATATCTGAGAAATGACGGAGAGTTGTTTACGTATAATAAAGAAAGAGAGAAAGGGACGTGAAGGAAGATACTTTGTTTTGGGTTAATTAAAGATTTTTATTCCTCATATAGTACATCCATTGCTTAAGGACATAAATTTTCTTTTATCGCCATATGCCTTAAAGCTTTCTTTGCACAGACATTAACCATTGTGATTGACCTCTCATTATCTCCATATTCTGTCTCACCTCAGTAAGGCAAACAGCTCCACTGAAGCTTATATCGTTTTGACTGTTCATTAGATCATTTGTCATTACTGAACACTTGGCTGCTAAGAATATTTTGAGTAAAGCACATAAATTATTTGCACTTTAAATAGGGTGTTAAAGACACTTCTACCAGCTGAATGATCACACATCAGCTTTTTATCATGTGCTGTGAGACAGATTTGAAAAATTGCTTCAGTAAAACTTAAAAACCAGGCTGTTTTAGGAAATTAAATGGATAAACTGATGTGCAGCAGACTCCAAAGAAACAGTGCCTGATTTAATCATTAAGATACAATTACAGTGCACCAAATTGGCTCACTCTTGACCTCAAAATTCCTCAAGCCCGGTGGTGCAAAACTTCTATCATCTGGATGGGTGAGAGGAATCTGGGGCCGAGCCTAGCTATGTCAGTTTCGCTACTTTTATGCCCGTAGTTGGATGACCCTAAGAGAGGATCACCTTAAGAGGCTGCACGTGAAGGTCACTGGAGGACTGGTGTCACATCACACATGACCAGGAGTTGTGTGTGTAGCCCGACAAAGTGAGATGTGTGCCGGTGTGGCTCCTGCAATAGCTATATACATATATATATCATATGTTCCAGTTATAATAAAATCCCACATTTTCTTTGGATATTACTTGCAGACCTGTGAATCATACAACAGTTCACATTCCAAAAGGACAAGCAAAATTGCAATGCCAACCACTAAAAATTCTTCCAGAAGCAGGGGGGAATACACCCACAAAAATACTGTAATCAGGGTGGGGGAGTGGTGTGCAGGAGGGCGGCACAATTTATGATGGCATGTGCCTCCCTGGTGTCCAGCATTGCTAAGGGCTGGGTTCAGCAATGTAATGGATCAAAGCGTGGTTGGCTCCATTGCAGAAACCACCCTACTTAGAAGGCAGCCCATTTTCTTTTTAATTTGTCCGACTGCTTCCAGAAAATATGTCTACTTTCCTCTACAGCAAGGTATTACAGTGAATCCCCTTCCCCCACCCAGGGCAGTCATTCCATTAGCAACATAATAACGTGGGAAAATGCCTGCAGCGTGTAAATCCCTGTTTGCCTGCAAAGTGGGCTGTGGCCAGGAGTGTAAATAACAAGAGGGTGGAAATCCCAGCATGCTACATTTCCACTAGCAGAGCAGGACCTCAGGATATTGTGGGTAAGAAGATTATTTGGGATAAGAGCATCTGTAGTGACAAAAATGGGGTCTTGAGCTGAAATGCCAGTTTAGCCTGCATTTAGTGCAGACGCTATCTAAGTAAAGGAGTTGAAGCGAATTGTAGGAACGGCCATCCGGAGCATGATTTAAGGGGCTGATTTCCATTTAAATTGCCTGCCAGTGCTCATTAATAAGGCTGCATAGGATTTTGGTGATTAACGCTTCACCTAATGGCCTTTCAAAACAGCGACCATCTGATTCGGAGTAAACTAATTGTTACAAAGGATTTCAAGCAATAGTTAAAGGTATATGACCTTTTACTGTTCATTTGCTGCTGAAGGTTTGAAGAGGACTTCTGATACACATTGGGAGACTTTCTGGGAAACTTTATTAGGACTTTGCCAACACTCTATCAATGTTTCTTCTCAAAATTCTCAGAGGACTTCACCTAAAAAGAGTAAGTGCTCTGATACGCCATAGCTTATTGGACACCTTTTGGAGTCACCAGGAAAAAGGGAGTGCTTGGCCTTCAGTGTCTTGCTAGAGACCCACTTTGGTCTCCAGGAGGAATGGGAGGAGGAAATGATGCACAGCAGGGCAGCAGAGCTGGGACAGAGGGACAGGAGTGCGAGGTGGCCTCTTTCCTCCCAGCAGATTCAGGACATTTCTCCTCCTCTGGAACTCCTCCACTAGGACCTCAAATGTCATGTCCAAGAACCTGTGCTCCCTCTCACTTGGACCCAGTGCCATCCTAAAACCTGCTACTGTGTGTTTTCAGCCTTTCACCAACCCTTGTGGGTTTGAGATCTCCACCAGGACTTGAACATAAAATATAGGCTGACATTGCAGGCAGGATTTATCCTATGGGTTTCAGGACCCCAACATCAGGGTCAAATTGAGTCAGAACCCTACATTGTAGTGATTGTACCTGGCAGTGATTTTCACCAAATTGGCCAATTAGTGGCCAGAGGGTGGGCTTGCTGTCCAATTGAGGAAGGTAGGCAGGCTCTCGATGCTGGACAGCCAATAGGAGGCTCTCCAGGACTGAAGAAGCAGCAGGCTGTCTTTTTAGGTAAGAGAGAGAGGGGTTGCCTCAAGATGGAGGTGCCCTCGTTCCAACCTTTAAAAATGTTAAATAAAGAATAGGTCTGGCCAGGCAGGTGGACGGTGGGGGTGGTGGGGGTGGTGGTGATGGTGGTGGGGGCACAGGAGTGGGTGGGTGGTAAGGTCTGCCTGGAGTGTTGGCTCCCTGGTCCATCGCTGGGAGGCCACGTCCAAGTAACTGGCCTAGCCCCCAATGCCTTTGGGGGCACTGGGGGTGACTGGAAACTCACAGTTGGTCTCTGTCAATAGGTCTTAATTGGCCTTTAAATAATATTAATTGCTCCTGCTGCCCCCATCCCCTCATACTGCAACAAAGAAAAAGTTCCAGGTGAGGAATGGAGCTGGCAAACCAGCACGCCAGCTGGCGATGTGAATTTTCGCACCCACCTGCCACCATGCGCAGCCCCATCGGGGACTAAAAATCCTGCCCTGCATTGCAGTATTGAATAAGTTCTGCATTGTTGGAGATGAGGTCCTTTGGTGGAGATGTTAAACTGAGGCTCCTTCTCCCTTTGAAGGATCCCAGAGAAGTCGAGCAAAATAATGTAAATATTTCCCCTTCAAGAGGCTGCGACATTCAGTGTAACTGGTCATTTATCCTGTTACTGTTTACATGATCTTGCTTTATGTAAAAATGGATGCTGCATTTATCCACATAATAGTTATTACGCTTCAAAATATTCTCTGAGCAATATAAGAGTAAAAATGCAACATTCACACTTTAACAGTGTTAGAATGTGGTGACACACTTTGTGTTAATTTTCCTCAGAATCATGAAAAGTTTGACTAGATTACATGATGGATGTGTTGTTAGGACCTATCGAAGTGCTAATTGACCTGTGATTGCACAACGACGTCAGTGCAAACTCCACCTTTGGAACATTTCTCCCAACTGTCATGTGCACTTACGAGACTGAAGTATTTTCTCAGCTGAAGTAAGTGAAGCTTTCTTTTCTGGATGACTTAATTGATAAATGTACAAATTGTTAATGCTTAGCCCCATATATTTTATTCTGATTTGTGATGCAAAGATAATCTTAAAAATGAGACCAAAAATAACTGAAGGAAAGCATGTTTCTCAGTTTGTACAATTATTTATGCAAGTCAATAGATGACATTTTCAGACCAATGTTTAATTTTACGGAGAAAATAAATCTTATAAAACTGATGTGTAATGCTTTTGCTTTACTTGCTAATTTTCCCTTCTGTCCCACAATCTTCACAACATCTTATATTTACATGGGACCTTTAATGAAATAAAACGTCCTAAGGCCCTTCAAACTTTTACAATGAGAAATGTAAAGGGATATTAGGGCAGATGATTAAAAGCATGATCAAAGAGGTCCGTTTTAAGGAATATCTTAAAGGAGGAAAATGAGACAGACAGATAGAGAGGTTTAGGAAGGGAATTCTAGAGCTTAGGGTCTCGGCAGCTGAAGGCATGGTCACCGATGGTGGAAAGATTAAAACCAGGGATGTTCAAGTGGCCAGAATTAGATGAGCACAGATATCTTTGTAGTGTTTTGAAAACTGCATTGAGCATTTTGTTCACTTATTATAGACAGATGCCAGCAGAGGAGTTGGAAAGTGAAAGTAAAAGAATAAAGAAGAATTCATTGTTGATCAACAGCATAGAGTTTCACATCTTTTACTAAACTTGGCTAAATTTTATTTTAGTCCCAAGTACAACACAATGATGATGAGGCAAATAGAAAACGGATGGTGAAAAAACAGGAAAGATTGCTTTCAGGTGTGAAAACTTTTGGAAGGTTTTTGTCTGCTTTCTGAAGATAGCATTTTATGTTGGAGACTGTGTTAGACACACATTGGAAGTTTGTACAGTGTGTACCACACATTGATTGCTCCAAAATAACCATCCAATCAATAAGAAAATTAATCGCAGATCATTGCAGTGAAGTTTCCTCTGAAAAGGAATGTGATCCCTGATCACACATTATCACTGCATTGCTGAACAATATATTGTTGTATATGCCCAATCTGCCACCTTTTGTTATGCTTTCAGAGCCATCATCTGTATTCGCATGTTGGCCAAAGTGGCTGTGACATTTCAAAGGCACGATGGCAGGCTTCACAATCACAGATGACAAAAGAAAAAAGGCCTTATTCTTCCACTATGTAGGTGAAGAATTAGAAGATATCTTTGAGACACTTATGCCTGAGCAAAATGACTACATCTCAGCAAAAAATACACAAACAACCTACTCTGCACCCCAAAAAAATACTATATATGAAACTATTTCCTTCCGACACACGATGCAAGAAGCACCTTCGACAGCACTGTCCAAACCCGTGACCTGTACCATCTAAAAGGAACAAGGGCAGCAGATTCATGGGAAAACCACCACCTGCAAGTTCCCCTCCAAGCCACACACCATCCTGACTTGGAAGTATATCACCATTCCTTCACTGTCGCTGAGTCAAAATCCTGGAACTCGCTCCCTAACAGCACTGTGGGTGTACCCACATTCCAAGGACTGCAGCGGTTCAAGAAGGCAACTCACCACCACCTTCTCAAGGGAAATTAGGGATAGGCAATAAATGCCGGCCTGGCCAGCGATGCCCACATCCCATGAATGAATGAAAAGAAATATTGTACATGATTAAGGCAACTAGCAACCAAATGTGACTCAGTGATATTGAACATGACAAATGGGAAATCAAAACACAAATAATCGTAGGCTGTCTCTGCAGTCAACTACACCAAAAAGCACTTGAGAAAGATGGAAAGCTGTCAGAGCTGTTGGAGTGAGCAAGATCACTGTTAATTTCAGAGTCCAGAGCAACTGAAGTTGAGGCTGCTAACAGTAACTCCACAGTCCAATTTTAACTCCTGTGAACACTGTTCATTGCTCATGTGACAGGAAGTCACCTGCAAAGCAACAACAGCCATCTCACAAACTGTGTTCTGACTTGTCCAAAAAATATTTCCACTGTGGTGGTGCATATTCACACCAGACAGAGTGTTCTGCTACTGGTAAGCAGTGCAAAGCTTATCGAAAACACAACCACTTTGTTTGTGCTTGTCATTCATCAGCAAAATCAATTAAGACCAATACCAACAGAAGGGTGCCACACATGCATATCACAGCAAAAAGGTGAAAGAATGTAGCCAACATAGAGGCAGATGAACTTGAACATACTTCTTCACTCTCTCTCAAACACAGCAAACAGTCACTTGTGACAGTCACCATTGACTGCTGGGATGTAGATGCCCTCATAGATACAGGAGTGCGTCAATGTCATGGGAGACAAAACATTCAACAAACTACAGGATTGCCCCATTCTCTGCAAACCAGAGAATACAAATATTTTCCCTTACAACAGTGACAAACCACTGAAAATTCTAGAGACTTTTAAAACACCAATCTCACTCAAAGTCACTACAATGAAAGCTCTGTTCTATATCATATCTGGAGAATGTGACACACATCATTCTTCCACACAGCAACAGGTCTGCACATGATTGCAGCCACATATACAATTCCTATACATAACAGAACATTCTTGACCTGCATGCTGACCGCTTCACTGGTATTGGAAAACTGAAAGGTGTTACATGCAAGCTACATGCCAACCCTGATGTTACCCAGTTGTGCATCAACACCGACAAATACCATTTCATGTCAGGAAGCAGACAGAGAAGGAACTTCAGCGCCTACTTGACCTTGACATAATTGAGAAAGTTGGGGATGAGCCTACCCCTTGGTCTCACCTATACAAGTCATCAAGAAACCCAACAGCGAGAACCAGATTAGAATCTGCATTGATATTTGATCACCAATATAAGCCACATAACTTAACCCCAACAGTCAATGATATCATAAATTGAATGGAGCTGAACACTTTGCTAAACTTGACCTCAATGCAGGTTACCGTCAAATCGAGCTTGCAGGAGAATTGAGATATCTTACTGTATTTCTACTCACATCGGACTTTTCCGATACAAGAGGCTCAACTTTGGAATCAACTCAGCAGTTGAAATATTTCAGCACTTGATTCAATCTGCACTTCAAGGTATTGAAGGCACGCTGAACATCAGTGATGACATTCTCATCTATTGCTGTCCTGAAAGAGAACTCAAGACATGCCTACATGCAAGCCTACAATGTTTCAGAGAATGTAAACTCACCTTGAACAAAGACAAGTGTTTGTTTAATGAAAGCAGAATTGAATTCTTCAGTCATGTATTCAGTGATGAAGGAGTGTCACCTGATCCACAGAAAGTTGTAACCATTGCAAACACTGTAGATCCTGCAAATGTGCAAGAAGTCCAAAGTCTGCTCGGACTCATTACGTACTGTAATTGTTTAATTCCAGATCTCGCTACGTTATCTGTCCCCCTATGTGATCTGATAAAAGACTACCAACTGGGAATGGACTAAATCACACAAATGGGCGGTACACCAGATCAAACTATGCTTGTCAGAAAGTTGTACAAATGCCTATTTTGACCCCGAGAAAACCACCCAGCTAGCCGTGGATGCAAACCCGGTTGGCTTAGGCACAGTTCTTGTACTGAAAGACAAGACAGGTAACCCATCAATCATTGTGATGGCAAGTAGATCATTAAAACCTGTAGAGAAATGTTATGTGCAAACAGAGAGAGAAGCATTCTCAATCACATGGGGTATCTTACACTTTCATCTCTATTTGTATGGAGGCAAATTTAAAGTAATAACCAATCATAGACCACTATTGAGCTTGTTCAACAATCCCCATAGCAAACCATCCACTCGAATAGAACTTTGATACTCAAACTACAAGAGTACAAGTTCCAAGTTGAGTATCAACCAGGCAAGCTTAACCCAACAGACCACCTTCTGTGACATCCGTTGCTGACAGTTGGTCCTACCAGTTGTGAGGAATAGGTTGATGAACAACATCTTAATGATGTAAGCATAAATGTGATGCCAAAGTCGTTAAAACTGGCTGACATTAAAGCAGCAACAAAACAAGATGAGGCTTTGCATTTATGTATGAAGACTATTAAATTATGAAACTGGAAAAACGAGATCGAGAGTGTGTTTACAAATAAATTGCTCACACACTAGAAGGTGTTCACAATGTTCAAAATGAGCTATCCGTTACAACCACCTCTGATCTCATGTTATGCAACAACTGTATTGTCATTCCACACTCATTAAGGGAATGTGTTGTCAATATAGCACATGAAAGACACCAGGGAATTGTCAAAACCAAACAAATCTTTAGGAAAAACTATGGTTCACAGGAATTGACCACATGGTAGAGCACAAAATCAATCAGTGTTTGCCGTGTCAAGTAACCACAATGTCAAATCTTCATGATCCTCTCAAGTTGTCCGAACTATTTCCAGGACCACAGATTGAAGTCAACGTTGATTTCACAGGTTTACCCACAGGTGAGCACTTACTTATTGTCACTGACGACTACAGCAGATTCCCAATCGTGAAATTAGTTATGTCAACTTCAACAAATGCTGTCATCCCAAAGCTTGCCCAGATCTTTGCCTTCTTTGGAATCTCTCAAATGATAAGGAGTGACAATGGACCCCCATTCAACAGCGATGAGTTCAGTAAATTCGTGAACTACCTGGGGCTCACTCAGAGAAAAATACACCCTGTTGGCCAAGAGCTAAGGGAGAAGTTGAGAGATTTATGCGAACCTTGAAAAAAGTGATACGTACAGCTACAGCTGAGAGCAAGTCATGGAAGCAAGAACTATATCACTTTCTTCATAATTACAGAGAGACTCCTCATTGGACGAGTGGAAAACCTCCAGGTACACTCATCTTTGCACATCCTACGTGGACACGACTTCCTGAGCTACCTTGTGGAGGTAATGATCGACATGTACGCAAACACGCTCAAGAACAGAAGGATCGAATGAAGGTCAATGCAGAGCAAAACACGAAATTTAGAGCTACACTGCTAAAGCCAGGAGATAAAGTACTTGTGAAATGTGATGGTCATGTTGGAAAACAAACAACCCCTTATGACATCCAATCATTTGGTGTGACCAACACAAAAGGATACTAAGCGTGGATCACAAATTATCACACGAAACACATCATTCTTCAAAGCACCAGGTCCATGTCCCTCTCAGGTCTGCAGTGAAGTACAAGTGTGCCTTATAAGAGGGGAGGAGTGGTTGCCTCCTGCATCTGGGGGTTCCTCTCAGGATGCTCCTGGTATTGAAAGTAGCTCCATATCCCCTCTGCCAGTGACACCAGCACCTCTATCATCCCCAACGATTGAGGTTGTCCTGCACTGTGCAGGAATTTCTCAGTATTTTGGGGCCCACTAGGCCTCAGGCAGCCAGAGGACAGCTGCCAAGGTCACCCAAGCCGGGGGGCAGCAAGGTCTGCACCTGTCTCCACCTCAGCTGACAGGACAGGGAGAGCAGCATGTAAGATCACCCGGAAATGAGTGAAGAAAAGCACATAGATGCACTTAGAGGATCACAGGTGATAGATAACGTTGTAGAAAAGGGACTTGTTACAATGGTTGTCACATGTAATTTAACTATATTGTTCACTCACCATGTCTCCTTTCTGTTGTGGATTCCTTTTGCGAGGTCCTTACAAACCTTCCTCCTAAGAGGCTGGTAGCGAGGGAGCTAGACTCAAGTGCTCCTTGCCTCCATCTTGCCAATGTGTGAAGTGCACCTGGGCGCTGCAGTGCAGAAGGAGGGAGGCAACACAGGGCTATTTAATGGTGCTTTATTTTTGTGGTTCCAGAAGGTGGTAAGGCTCAACGGAAATGTATAAGGGTGTCTCATGCCTCCCTTGTGAGTATATCATGGCACCTTTCCTGCTGTGCCTGGGGCCCTTAATATGGCACTGCTTGGGCAGCATCCTCCTCAACATTAGAGGAGGCATCTCACTCCACCATAACCTCACTGGTCAATGCTTCACCCCTCTGTAGTGCCAGGTTGTGTAGTGCACATCAGACTACCACAATATGCAAGAGCCTCGCCGGGTCATACTGAAAGGCCCCACTGGATCGATCTAGGCACCTAAATCTCATCTTGAGTAGACAAACAGCCTGCTCGATGGTCGCTCGGGTTGACCCATGGCAAATGATGCATCTCTCCTCTGTGTCCGCGCAGGGGTTCCTCACAGGCATCAGTAGCCATATCCTCAGTGAGTAGCCCTTGTCTCCGAGGATCCATCCCTTAAAGGACACAGGAGCATGGAAAAGGTTGGATACCTGGGAAAGCCTGAGTATGTATGCATCGTGGCTGCTTCCTGAGAATTGTTCACATACCTGTAAGATACATTTGCGGTGGTCACAGACGAGTTGTACATTGAGCAAGTGAAGTCCCTTCTGGTTAATGAAGGCAGCAGGCTGTCCTGTGGGAGCTTTGATGGCCACATGCATACAGTCAATTCCCCCTGCACTTGGGGAAATCCAGTGATGGCCCCGAATCCTACAACCTTATCAGCTTAAGAGCTGGGCTCGGTTGGAAGTGCACATAGTCGTCAGCCCTCCCGAATAGGGCATTGGTGACCTCCTTGATGTACCACTGCACCACAGACTGGGAGATTCCACACATGTCACCAGTGGACCCCTGGAATGATCCCGTGGCATAGAGGTTTGTCAGCAGTACAGGCATTGGGTGCCCACCAAGTTTCATGGGCCTCAGCTCATCCTGCATCATGGCACATAGATCATTGACGGCCTCCCTGGAGAGGCAGAGCTCTCAGAGACACTACCGCTCAGACATCTGCAAGTAGTTGAGATGCGGCCAGTAAACCCTCTCCGGAGGGTAGCTTCGTCTGTGTGCCGGAGGTTGTTGCTATACCCCTCTACAACCTTCTCCTGCGCCTGGGGCTGACCCTCCTGTGGGCCCCCAATTTGCTTGTGTTCCCCTGCCTGTGCTTGATGATCCCTCTATCTCTGCTCCTCCTCCTCCACAGAGGCCTCAAAGCCAGGGTGAATAAGGCCCATGATGACAGGTTGCCTCTCCCTGAGCACAAGGCCTCCATGACAAACAGTTCTTCCACCATCGCAACCACTCCACCCCGCCCCACAACTTGTGCATTTCGATGAGGTGGCACTGCCCCAATGTCACCCTGCTGTGGATGGCTCACAGAGCTGGCAACTTGGCCCCCATTTCTGACAGTCTTTCATGATGCCTCCCCTCCTCCATCCTTCCTGCCAAGCGACGCTGCCTCACCCAATGACTTACCAGTGAAGCCAAAACTGAGCTCCCGTCTCCTTGCACCAGTCGAGGCCCTGAAGCCCGCAGTTCTTGTACGTCATCAGAAAAATTCAAAATGGTGAATAAAATTGCTGTCAATTGTGTTCCTAAATACATTACATTGCTTCCCGCCTCGTGAATGTGCGACGCTCGCCCTCCATGTTGGCCGCCGACTAGAAAATCCGGAAGGCACTTCACAATGTCGTACCTCCTGTCCAACGTCTTCCATCCCAATTTTATGGGCCCCCACTCTGTGTCCATCTCCTACAGCCCCATAACATTCAGCCCCACATCTCTGAAAATTATTGGCATAAAGCTTATGATTTTCTAACTACTCAATTTTAATGGCTACGTCGCAAAACCATCAGTCATATATTTTAACCGGGACCTCAAAGAAGCTTCTTCAAGTGCACCAGCATGATTTTGTCCACTTTCACACCAGTCATGTAACTTTCAAATAAAACTATGACGATTGTTGTTGAATTATAGAAATTTTGTCCTTTTGACCTTGACTCAGCTTTGTAACAGCTCGCAAAGACAGGAGACCTTCAAATCTGAGCTGGATTTTAACTCCAAACCCGGAAAGAGGATTCAGGGATATTAGAAATGTACCAAAGGACTGTTTCTCCTACTTGGAACTATGCTACTTACTGTGCCACCCAATTTTTAAACTGCTCTATTATCCCATACTTGAATCGGAGTTTTTCCTGAAAAGGCTTATTAAAAATCTAGTCTTGTCTTCAAAGAGTTGTAGGCTTGGAGAAGGAGTTGAAAGCATTAACATTAGATTCATAGAATGATATAGCACAGAAGGAGGTCATTTGGCCCATTGTGCCTGTACTGCATCTATGAAAGAGCTATCCAATTAGTCCCTTTCCCCATAGCATGGCATACTTTTCTCTTTTCAAGTATATATCCAAACTCCTTTTGCAAGTTATTGTTGAATCTGCTTCCAACATCCTTTCAGTGCATTCCTGATCATAACAACTTGCTGCATAAAAACATTCCTTCTCATAAAAGCATAAGAGCAGAAGAAATTACACTCAGTCCCCTCATCTAAAGCATCAATATAGATTGTAAATATCTATGGCCCAAGTACTGATTCCTCAGGGTACCCCACTAGTTACAGCTTCCTGACCTAAAAATGTCCCCTTTATACCTGTTCTCTGTTTTCTGTCCATTTACCAATTTTCGATCCATGCTAATATATTACCCTCAATCCCATGGATCCTAACTGTAAACAAGGACTCATCCCGCAAACACTGCACTGCCACTTCAAATGCTGACTCAATTATCTTTTACCGTCATGATCTGATTCTTGAAGTTCCAAACAGCATAAATTCCTAGGACACGAGAAATGAAGGTCTCCTCACATTTTAGAACTATTCAGCCGCCCATTAATGGAGGTATAGCAGGCAGAAATTATTCCTATTTGGAAACGGATTCAAGAGCAGGGAGTGTGAAAAATGATGTTTTATCTGGTAAGTTTCAGAATTCCAGCACTGTTGTTAAGTGCATCTACAGTGAAATAAAACTAATACTACATTCGCAATGTAATAATTAAGAGATGAACATGAATTGAGTAACAATCAATTTGAGAAGAGATGACAAGTATTTGATTATGGGCACAGCTGTTCTCTGAAATTCACCTGACGCAAGCTTTGAGCATTGAATAGGTTGGTTAATGACAATATAGTTATGCATATATTAGTTGCAGTTTTTCAAGGCTCCTCACTACTAGCAGATGCCTGTGGAGGTGAGATCTGGTATAGAGGGCTGCCTTTCCAATTTCAAGAGTGCCACATTGCATGGCGAAGAAAATTGGCAGGAAAAGGAAGTCTTTGCCAATGCCAGCATCATTGTAATATCTCAACATTGGGTTGCACACCAAATTTTACAATCTTCAGGTGAAATCCAGCACCAACCATGTAAAATGTATCCCTTTCTACTTCACGGGCTTGGCCTGTTGAAGTTGGATTCTCAAAGATAGGTTTTCATACCAAAAGGTAATTTAAAAATATTGATGCAAGGTTGCATTTGACTCCCTTCAATTGGTTCTGTTCCTGTGGAGAGCATTATTTCTGGATAAAACCACTTTCTTCCCACAAGTATTGCAGGACTTAGTCTTAAAATTGCTCTTTGCTTTTGCTATTGAATTTGAAGCAAACAGTGAAGAGTATGGAAATTCCCTGTTGGGTTTCCTGAGAACTCCATTATTTTAATGAATTAAGTAAGTTCGTAAAGGTCCACCAACGTGCCACACTGGTCAGTAACCAAAGATCCTACATCTAAAGATTCCAACATCCGTACATGGGAACATCAAAGCATGCCTATTTTGCTGAATTCACTTTTCTTTAGAGATGATGGCTGAATGTTACTGATTGGGTGGATGACCCGTGTTGGGGGGGTGGGGGGTATACTCAGGTCGGAGGCACACACAAGTGGGTGGCGGGACTTCCTCGGTGATTTTATCATCAAGAGTCAATTAAGGGCCAGCAGGTGGGGCAGCCAGCCAATTAAGAGAGGAGGGCGGGTCATAATGCCAACAGCTTTAAAGGCACATCTGCAGCATTCAGGCAGAATGCGGATACAGACTACAAAGGAAGTGGTTTATATCATCAGAGGCTGCAGAGGACTGGCTTCATTGTGAGGAAGGGTTGCTCCAAGATTCAGTGACACTTACCTGGAAGTGCTCCTGCAGGCACTGAGGCAAAGGAGAGGTGTCCTCTTTCCAGCAGAGGGAGGAAGAGGCCAGGAAGCATAATGAGGAAGGCATGCCTGGAGGTGGCAGAGATAGTCAAAGGCTGAGGGGTGGTTGCTAGAACATGGATCCATTGTCGGAAGAGATTGAATGACCTGGTGCAGTCTGGAAAGGTGAGTGGCATTTAGAATTGCAAACTGGAAGCCCAGCATGAATAAAAAGCACCCATGAAATGTGAGGGCAGGGCAATGCCAGGCACCAACATCTGGATTGAGGTGCCCAGTTCACACACACCTGAATCCCATGGTCAGCGTTGGGTGAACAGTGCATTTAGATGGATGAATAGCTGCATCATTATGACATCCCAGTGGCATGATTCTCCACATTTATAGTGCCTTAGAGTGGCTGCCACATATGGGCCATGAGCTAGGAGGAACCCTTTCCTGTCCACAAAGGCACCTGGCTGTTCTGAGGAAGCCTTGATGGCCACATGAGTGCAGTCAATGACCTCCTGCACCTGTGGGAATCCAATCATTGTCCCGAAACTGACTGCCCTCACAGCCTGACTGGTCTGATTGGTTGTGAATTTGATATATTGGCCGGCCGACAGTACGTGGTATCTGTGACCTCCTTTATGCAGCGATGGGCCGTTGGCAGAGAGATCCCACATAGATCTCCAAACAATACCTGGAATGAATCAAAAGCGAAAAGGTTGAGTGCATAAGTCACCTTTAAAGCTACAAGCATTGGCTGTTCATCACTTCCCAATTCCTGCTCCAGCATTCCATACAGCTCTGCCACCACCTGCCAGGCAAGATACAATCTTCATAGACATTGGTAATCTGACCTGTCAATGAAGCAGAGCCTCTGATAGTACACCCTTTGAGCTGGGTAGCGTTTTCTGTGACCATGAGTCTGCCCTCTTGTCCCCCATGTGCCTTCCTTGTCCACATCCAATGGCTTCCTCAACCCACTGGAGCTTCCCTGGCTGCTGCACAGCCACTCCATGTGGCTGCATCCCTATCTCTGTGCCACTCATCTCCTCACTGGAGGAGTCAAGATCTGAAAGCATTGACTACATAGCCAGATGAAGCTTCCATTGTGATGAGCCCCTCAAAAACCTTGTCCTGCCTCCAGTGGCTGCTGTGGACCTGCTGGGAGACATCCTTCTACTGACAGCACTTAATTTTGGATTCACCCTCTGCAGTGTAACCAAACTGTGATGGAATATAGGTATTATAGGCTTAATTAGGTAGACTTTAGATATAGTTAATATATTATACCTTTTAGAATTAAAGATTAAATAAATGGGCAGTTTTTAATACTCACTGACATTATCCTATGAGAACATAGAGTTAAAAAATTTCAAGGTCTCTGTTATGAGCCAGAAACAAGTTGTTAGGGACTTGGAAGCTAAACACACACATTGGAATATCCTGTGTGACATCAGTAAAAGGTAGCAATAAACTGAATTACTTTATGGGGTTATTGATGCAGATAGATTGGCTCAAAAGGTTGCTTGAAGGTACCATAAAAAAGGCAATTATAGATAATAAATGGAATGGATTTACAGGAACAAGAGGTCAAGTAAACACAATTATAAACATTTTGACCAGATAAATACTCACAACTTCAAGAGCAGGGGAATTCCAGTAAAACACTAAGTAGCGAGCTAGTTAATGATACTACTAAATATGGATCTTGAAAGCAGGAAAAACACACATAGAAAGTTAACACCTATATGCTAAAATGTCTGATGATACCTTAGCAACAGTATAAACATGAGAGGGTCTGAAGCAAAAAATTAGAAGTGTTGAATTCCTTAAACAATACTTCTCAACCTACGCCTTACTCGGGGAATTTAAAGTAAAAGTTTACTTTAAATTTTGATGGATATTCTAAGATATTTTGCTGTAACATTAGCAAGGTTAAACTTTTGAATTCTATGTTAGAAATAAGATTATGTGTTACATCTCTTAGCAATATTTGATATTGTGATATACTTATCCACTTAAAAGTGTATTGTGTGTTAAATACTTTAATAAATGTATACAAGTTAATAAATAGTCTCATGTAGTATTCTGTATACAACTACAAGAACCCCCTATCTGTGTCTCTTTAAGTGGAGAGATATGCATTGAAGAGAGTTTCCCAGACCCTTATAACATCTGGGATATTTATGACTTAGCTATAATTATTAAAAATAATTTTTCTCTGTTAGTTTTCGATGTTAAATGGTAATATTCTCTGTTCGCTTTCTTTCTTTGAGGGAAAGCTAGTTCAATTCTTTGGACCCAAATAAGTGTCTATAAAAATTTGTCTCGTTTGAACTTAATTAAAGGAGATTCATAGAGATGTACTCCTGATTTGGTTTAGTCCCTATAAGGGGTTACATCATAAATCACTTCAAAACTTGTAGCCTTCATGTCATCAACACACAACCTGCCTGTCTCATCAGAAAACTGCAAACAATGCCTGCCACTTCCCTCCACCACTGAGTTACCAGATAAATCTCGCTTCCTTTGAGGAGACGAGAAGCTGAGCCTCCAAGAAACAGGTGCGCCCTTCACAAAATCTAGAAAAGTTTGCAAAATTCCAGACATTTGGCTGTGTAACAGCCTTAATTCCTGCAAGTCGCCGATCTGTGAGCCATTGACCCTTTGCGCTGTCAGCATCTCATAAAATTGCTTGGCGATGGGATAATGTCCTGACATGGCCGTGAGGTGATGATGCAGCTGTACAGGACCTTGGTAAGGCCTCATTTGGAGTACTGTGTGCAGTTCTGGTCGCCTCATTTTAGGAAGGATGTGGAAGCCTTGGAGAGGGTGCAGAGGAGATTTACCAGGATGTTGCCTGGAATGGAGAATAAGTCTTACGAGGAAAGGCTGAACATTCTAGGCCTCTTCTCATTAGAAAGGAGAAGGATGAGGGGTGACATGATAGAGGTTTATAAGATGATCAGGGGAATAGATAGGGTAGACAGTCAGAAACTTTTTCCCCGGGTGGAGCAAAGCGTTACAAGGGGTCATAAATTTAAGGTGAAGGGTGGGAGATATAAGGGGGATGTCAGGGGAAGGTTCTTTACCCAGAGAGTGGTCGAGGCATGGAATGCCTTGCCCGGGGAAGTTGTTGAGTCAGAAACTTTAGGGACTTTCAAAAGGCTTTTGGATAGGTATATGGATAAAGGAGAATGATGGGGTATAGATTAAATTGTCCTTGACAGAGGACAAAGGATCGGCACAACATTGTGGGCCGAAGGGCCTGTTCTGTGCTGTATGTTCTATGTTCTATGTTCTATGGCTCCATACCATTTTACTGGCCACCCTGCCTTTGTTCCTGCACTATGGTGCAGGCAAAATTCTGCCCAATGTCATTAACACCTGACCGGCAGACAACTTCTACCACATTGATGGCTCTTCTGTGTTCTAATGCATCTCCTATATTACAGCAGTGACTACGCTGCAAATGTTCTCAATTATCTGTAAAGCGCTTTGGTATGTCCTGAGGTACACCACGGAAGGTGCTGTATCAATCCAATGCTTTCATTCTTTCTTTTACTGTCAAATAGTAAGCTTTTAGTCTACTGGATCTTACCAGATTAGTCAATCTGCACTCTAGAGTTGCCTCAAGCAAGTGACAGACTCTATACACCTGAATCTGTGTGGATCTATGTTGCCAGCGGTAATACAGCTGAGTGGGCACTACCGACCTCTGCCCGTGACTCTGCCAGAAAATCCAGGGGGTCAGGACATGTCATCTTATTAACGTGGGTCATTTTACAATTCTACATACATCTTGGGCATTTAGAACAGTAAAGTATGACATGTTAATGATATCCTGATGAAAGTTTATGGTGTGGGCCGAGATCCGGCACATCCAGATCCCAGCTGATTTACTGCTACCTTCACTGCATGTATGAGCTAGGCCTATAATAATTCAGCACCTGTGTTTCTATCATTTTCCCTGTGGAATCAGGTATCAGCTGGAAAGGGCATATTGGGTGGCTGGGCTACCAAGTGTAGTAGATAGCACCTTTGCAGCTAGTAAGATGAACCCCAATAGACTGGCCAGAAATAAAATAAGGTATATGCTGCTAATTTTATATTAATTGTGTTTAATTGCATGCAAGTGGTAGCCATTAACTGGGGATTCACATATATGCCTATTAAAAGGAGCAGACTGAAACTGTGGTGGTTGGGTTAGGAGGTGCATGTTTGTAGTGTATATCTCTGTAAACAAGAGCCTATAAAAGTGTGCAAAGATTGTCTGCAATTTTATCTGTCACCATCAGGCTTTCTGGAATAGCACATTTGCCACCACCAGAAATATCATAGAGCATAGGAATGCTGGAGCTAAGATTTGCCTGTTTGCTACCAATAGAGGAGTGTCCTACCTGAACATTTCAAAGTTATCAAAACTCATCATGATCTGAATACTGCATGACTTTGCAGTACAAAAAGGAGTAAACATTCAGCAGGATGAGGAGCAGGCCTTTGGCGCAGCAATCAAAAAGGAGGACATTAAAGCAGAGAACATGGAGGGAGCAGAGGTGTGGCCAGGAAGTTTGACTGTCTTTACTAATGAGAAAGCACTGAAAATGTATTAGGTAATGTTTGCATTGCAAAATATTTCAGTAGCCTACCACTCGTGTTGTACCTATGCAATATGCCTCTAATACTTTCTAACTTAGTGCTGCATATATGTGTGAAGGGTAGGTGTGGTAGTAGGCTGCTGTTGTTCAATGTAGGCCTCAAGGGATGGAGATGGAATTTTACCTCTGGGCACAGGGTCATGAGATGGCCTGAAACAGTAGTAACTGCATTCAAGAAGATAGTGCTTGCAAGGCCCTGCGATCTAACTGATACTTCTTGAAACTGAAGGGCAGCCTGGGTTGGAAAACATTGCTGAGGAAGAAGCTTTATCTGTCCCTTCTTATTGGATGCTGCAGGAGCAGGACATTAAAAAAAGTGCCTTCTCTGCTCTCTTCTGGGACTGCTGCTTTCTGCTTCTGGCTTTCTCTGGTGGGCCCAGCACTGGTCATGGGTCACACAACTATGCATTTAAATTATCACAGAGTCCTATTTATGGTATATGCTTCTGGCCGAAACACCCCAGTTAAATTCGGTAAGTGTGAATGGGGCCCAGACCCATAGAGGAGGAGGCTGCCTCTTTTTTAACAATTCAGGTATTCTCCAGCACAAAGGACCACTTCTACATGGAAGCCCACACTTATGAACAATAATTGCATTTACTGTTGATATATTTACTGGAATAATTACTCTGGGTCTTTCTAACTGACAGACTAATAACACTCTGACAAACCATATGGAATCGCTCCACGCCTCCCATGTAATTTCACCTTCCTTCCTCGCTGCTGCACTCTGAGGCATCTCCTCACTCCCCCACCAACGCCTGATATTCTCCATATGCCAGCAACTGTCCTCAGTGGCTTAGTGCCCCGACTCGCAAAAAATAATACCTGTGCCGAGCAGGAGGCCTGGGCAAGTAAATGTCGCCCGATCCAGTATAGTGGGTGCCGAACTTCAGATGCAGATCAGGAGACATGACCTGATTTTGTTAAGTTTCTCCCTTGTTTTATGCTCACAAAAATGGGCAAAGCAAAGTTGAAATTTTCCCTCAGAGAAATTGTCTGATAACCATCTTGATTACCCACGAAACAAAGCAATTCTAATACAGAGATTGTTAACGTTCTGGACTTCCCAATTAGCCGTCCAGTATCACATATTCAGGCTCAGTCAAAAGGACACTGATGAGACAATTGCAAAGGCCATTGCCAATGTACCAATTAGTGGCCTGGTGATCAATATTAACTGTTTCTGGGTGAACTTTGCATTTGCTTAGACAGAGATGATTCTTTCTCCTTTGAAATAGTATCAGCATGAGATAGATAATCAGATAGATTTTATGAATTTATGTTCCTGATGCAAAGCTTTACACACTGCAGTGTATTTCAGGATTGAGTGTATGAAGGTCAGTAAACCTGCAGGATTTTGTGTCCATTTATTTTAATGTTTGAAAGATCGAGTAGAACCCATCGACTTCTGTCCCTGAATTCCCAATATACGTCACCAGTGCTCGAAGCTCAGCACCCAAGAGCATGAAATTTCTAAATCTGTTCTGTATGCTTCATGTACACACAGACAGCTTGTTTTCAGCCAGCTGGAATCAAATTAAAGTGGCCATACCCGAGGCAGCTCACAAGCTTTTTATAAAAATATATATCATACATGGATTCATGTGACATTAAACAAGACTGAAGTCCAGTCAGTCACATAGTTTAAGAAGGAGAAGTTCCTATCTGATCAACCTCATTGACTTTTTGGAGGAGGTAGCACTGCCAGGTTGACAGTTGGGAGAGACTGGCCAGGATTTTATCCAGGCGACGGGGGCCTCAACCTCCGGCAAAAGTGCCGTGAGCACCCCCTATTGGCCATTCTGTGGGTGGCCCGGCGAATCAAGTGCCAATTAGGCACTTAACTGGACAGACCTCTGAGAGCTGCCAGGCAATCAGAGGCCGGCAGCACTTTAACTGAGCAGCGCCACCACGGAGGCAGTGGTTGCTGCTGGTGGAGCACCCACCCAAAGCCTAGGAGCAGCACTGGACCCAGTCCAGAGGTAGGTCAGGGTAGGAGGGTTCTTGAGGGGTGGGGACGTGGGTGAGGGGTTGTAGTTGGGTCAGCAGCAAGGGCAGGAGGGTGGCTCTTAGTGGGTGCCCCTTCCCAATGCTGGGTCCCTTGCTCAGGCACTAAGAGCGTTTTAATGAGCAAGCCTCCCCATTTCTGATGAAGTTATGGTGGTGGAGTGGAGCCAGCTCCAAGAGAATTCCAAGTTAATAGTGCACCAAGAGTTACAGAAAACTCTGTTAAAAGTTCCACATTAAAGACTGCAACACAAGCTTAGAGTATTGGGTATCCACGCCAGCACCAGGGTGATGATTATGAATTGGCTAAATGAGAGGAAGCAGCAGGTTCAAGGAGTGAGCTCAGAGTTGGGGAAATAATGAGCAGACTACCCCAAGGTTTGATGCTGGGGCTCCTGCTGTTTCTAATTTGCATCAACTGCCTGGACCCAGAAACAAAATGCAGTTTGGTAAAATTCACAAATAGACATGCCATGAAATATACAAAATATTTCTGTCAAAAATGTACATTTTACACTTTCATATTGCACACCCTCTGAGTGCTTTTCTAGGCATCATGAAGAAATCTTGGTCCCCTGTCCTGGGGTCTCCACTCCCCCAATGCACTTATCTGACTGCCATGGCAATTCCAGTAGATCATCAGTGATGCCCTCCTGTTGCTTGAAATTCCACCCCTGTCCGCTGTCTGGATAGTCATTCCTGCTGGGATTGTGTAGGAGACTCAAGAGATGAAGATAGAAATGAGACTTGACCAATAAAGTGGCCGGGTGTCCCTGCAGGGTGGATAGGTGAGCTTGACACTCATTACACTGAACTCGTACCCGAGTTAAAATTGGCACTATTATATTTATCCATTGAATTTACAAAAATTAGTAACATTATCGTAATATATTTCCAAGTGAATACTTCTGGGTCATAATCATTAACATGTTCTCTATTTTTAATTCATTCTTAGCTGGAACCCTCCTTTGTATCCTTGAGGGATCTCAGTTCTTTTCTGATTCTTTTTATGCAATTTAAGTCTGTAAAACATCTTTAAAGGCCCAGAGACATTTGGGACTCAAAATGGATCTGAACAGAAATGCACATGCAGTTAAATAAATGTTGCTGCTAATTAACATCTTGCTACCCATTCCAGTTCTATAAACACCAGGGGACGTCAGCACATGCTCATGTTTGTCAGTTAGCTCTGCTTCTCTTTCCACAGATGCTGCCAGACCTGCTGAGTGAATCCAGCATTTCTTGTTTTTGTTTCATGTTTGTCAGTTCCTGGTAAGATATATAGCAACCGTGGCCAAGCAGATAGCACTGACATCATTGCAGTCAACACTAGACAGACGTCCCAGTGCAGCAGCTCGGGAGTAGAAACTGACAATACCTTGCTGCTCTTGTTCCTGTGCTGTCAACTGTTTCTTCTCAATCAGCAGATATTGTTTTCCATGCTTAATAGCAATGCTGTGCAGCACACTGTCACTATTTTGTCACCTTTTTACTGGCGCATGCATGATGCATGTATGAAGTCGGGTTCAGGCACGTGAAGCTCTGAGCCTACAAAAGCCTCAAGATCAATAGGTTATACCGGAGCTTGGACCTGTGTGCCTGGAGCAGTGCGTGGGCCACATATATGCTGATTGTGTACTGGGGGCCCAAGCAAAAATCAGCATGAATCAGTCCCTTTCCCCAGTGTGTCACTTATATCTGAATATGACAGTCAATGTACTGGACCAAGTCTTTTTCTCCTCCCTGCCCCACTGTTCTAACAGGGATTGCAGCATGTGAAAATTCCCATGAGAACAGGAATTCTTGCCTGTAGTATACCGAGACCCTGTAATCCCTGTTCCAGTGCTTGAGTAGTGCAGAAAGGAAAAAGTGCCTTAGTCCAGCTATTTTTAAAACTGTTGGTCAGCTTTTGCTTGTTTTCAAGGTTGTTATCTATGAGGCCAAATCTCCTTACAACCACCAATTGCCCCTTCCATCCCCGTGGTGAGCTCAGTAGCTATGGCTTGGCATAAGGCATCTAATTCATGGATACTCCTAGGAAGTTAAATATACATAATATTAAAGTTGCCATGTTGGTGGGGGTGAAAGCGGGGGAGGGTGGGTTGGTGTCACATACTATCTTCACATTAAGTGAGAGAATGACCTTTTGCTTTCTGTATTTCTGACACCACTGGGCAATACAACACACTGGTATAATCAGTTATTCGCTGACCCCTAAGGAATCATCTATGTTGATTAAAGCCCCATTACCTTTGAGATTGCATGTGCTGCTCTATTTACTTGTGGGAATGACCAAACAATGCATCAGCCACCTGCCTAATGTCTTGGAATCTGCTATGGGCGTCGGAATTGAGCAATCTTGTTTTCCTTTTTTTACCACAAGGATGACAATGCTGTTGAAAAGTGATCATTCAGAAAATATCACAGACCACTAAACATGTTTTTGGGCAGCTTCAACCTTTGCACAAAATACTCTACAGTTAGGAGCAGGGAGCTGCTTCTCGGCTTGTACAGGGGGAGTGTGCAGGGATAGTTGAGTGTTTGGATGGTGTTCAGCACCAATCAGCATTGACAACTATTAGCAAGAATTAGTTGGCAGCAATAAGCTGCGGAGATTAAAATAACACCAGAAATCTGTGCTAATAAGTTATTTTTTCACAAGTTGGAAAATCCAGGATAATGGTAAACTGCCAGCTGGTCCTGCTAATACTGCTTTCCCAGCTTCCTGCTCCATTTACCACCAATCTCTCGGGACTGTGGCAGAGTAAATATACCCAGATGATTTCACATTCCATTTACACATGTTCACAAAAGAGCATATTTCTTTTTCTTATCAGCAAGGGCAAAAACTACTTAAAATTGGACAAGGGGCTGAAGATATGTAAAGTGTCAAACATTTATTACTATCGAAATGCATTTGGAGCATTCAATTCCAAAATTTGTCAATGAATTGCAAAGAAATGCATTAACTTTTTGAAATCAGATTCACATTTGGGTCCTTAAGTTTTCCTCTGGTAGTGCATTAGTTACCTCTTTTGCATAAAATCTCTGTGAGTCATTTTAATGCAATGTGAATCTATTTATTTTAACCACCAAAATGGCTGTGTTAAAATAGCTTACATTTTCATATTGACCCATGAAACCCCTCAGCATTTCATAACTCTACTGTCCATTTACCACCAAACAGAATGTAGTAGTCTGGCCTTAAGGGGATTTTGAATGACATTATTATCATTCCACAAATTCCAACACAGATTTTATGTAGTGGAAAAACAATTATTGCCAGTGAACTAAAAACACAAAATTAAATAATTATTTAGGGGCAGATCCAATTAACTTAAGTGGCAGTATATATTTTGATTGTTTGATAAGCACAACATCAGGGTTATAAATTACATTTGGACTGGGTTTTGTTGCTGGCAACAGAGCTAAACCAACATATTAATGTTCATTTTTAAAATAGCTGACAGGCTTTGTAACATATTTGCATTATCTCACTAAACCACTCTGAGTGATGAAGCATGAGTAATAATTTTCTCTAACATTTCTGAAATTTAGTGTGTACAATAAGTGTATTGTTCTAGGTTGATAAACAGGAAGATACTTACAGTTTTGTGAAAAAAATAATTCTCATTTCTTAACTGGCCCCAGCCAAACCATTCTTCATTTGAATACCTGAATGAAAGTAGAACCCATAGGATAAGAAACCACTGTATGTGACAGTAGATTCATAAACAGTCAAGAATTGCACCAAAGATGGTGAACAACTGACTTAAATAAAGACAATTATAAAGATATGAAGACAGAATTGGCTAAAGTGGACTGGAAAAATAGGTTAAAAGGTAAGATGATAGAGAAGCAGTGGCAGATATTTAAGGAGATATTTCATAACTCTCAACAAAGATACATTTCATTGAGAAAGAAAAACTCTACAAGGAAGATGATTCATCCATGACTAACTAAGGGAAGTTAAGGATGGTGATAAATTGAAAGAAAAGGTGCACAATGCTGCAAAGATTAGTGATAGGCCAGAAGTTAGGGAAAATTTTAGAAACCGGCAAAGGATTACTAAAAAAAAATGAGAAATTAGAATATGAGTGTAAATTTAAAACGTGTGTGCAAAATTTTAATAACACGCTATAAACTATTATGCAGGGGACAAATAACAAAAATGAACATGTATTTATATACCGTGCAAGTTAAATAGAACATAAAAGTATATACCATGTTGCCTCAGCTCTCAGAAACAACTCAAAATGCTTCACATACAATGAATTAGTTTGACTCTTGTTATGTAAGCAAATGCAGCAACCAGTTAATCTGCATTTTACTGGTATTGGTTGAGGGAGGAAAGGTAGCCAGAAGACTGGGAGAACACCATGCTCTTTTAATATTGTTATGAAACTTTATCAACTATCTGCTACATTAGAGTCTTCCCATTCTGGTAAGTGCTATGTACACATTGTCGCTAATGATCTTATAAATAAAAAATAATGTTCCGATAATGTTCATAAGGTCTTCGATAATGGTTTTGTCAATAATATTTGGTGAAGTCTTGCAAATCACATGTAAAATGTCCTTGGTCCATTATTATAAAATAGGCTGGATTTTACCAAGCCCTCGATGTCAGGCTCCATGGCGGGGGTGGGGGGGGGTGCAAAAGATGGGGCTGGCAGCAGTCCGCCATGGAGGCCAATGCCGGGAGGGCCCGGCCCAATGCTCCCGGCAGTGGCGAGATTCCGTGGTCTTTCAAAACTCCATTGCGAAGTGTATATATATATATATATACAAATGACAGGGGAGCTGAACTTTAATAGCCTTCCAGCATCGGGGGTCGTGGTGGGGGGATCCGGAAATTTCTTCCAGGAGCGGCCCGCCACGACCCCAACGCCAGGAAGGCCCTGCCGCATTTTACTGGTGGCGAGGCCTCCATGCATCAGCCCCGCTGCCCAGCGGTGGGGCCTTCATGTTCATATGCAAATAATATTGAAATTAAATAATAATTACTTACCTGATAGCGACGTCCATCCCATGCCGATATTATGGCCGCCGGCCGAAGGCGCGGAGCTCCTATGCAGAATCCTATGTGATTGGTGGGGGGGGTGGGGGGCAGGTGCTGGGTAGGAGTTGAAGGGTAAATTGGTGAAAGGTCAGGAGGGGGGGAAGGTCGGAATCTAACCCTTAATGTTTTTGTCTGGAAAGGGCTATTCAGATATAGAGTACTCATTGGGGCGGGGGGGGGGGGGCGGGTGGTGGGGTGAGGGGATTTGTGCTGATAATAAATCTTAAACTTTAATGTTTTAACACCTGTCCCTTTAATGGCACCGGCACCTGCGCGCTCTCTACATCATCAGGGTAGGCCACTCCGCTCCCTCCATTTAAATGAGTCCCCGCACGAAATATCACGGGGGATCAGCGGCGCAGATCCGCCGAGATCAGAGCAAGCCACCGCAATTTGCGGCATGCTCATAAAATTCGGCCCAGGATATCGAGGGAAGTTTAGATATTATGGATAATTCACTTTTCCTGTAAACAATGCATTTTCTGGTGTAGGAAAGCAACAAATGTTGGAATGCAGCAAACAATCAGCATCTTTAAAGAGAAGGCAGTTAACATTTTGGATGTAGTCATTCATCAGAACTGAAATGCTGGTAGGGTGGGATAAACAAGAGAAGCAGGGAAGAAACAACAGGTAGTCCAATCACAGAAAGAAATGTAATGGGTGAAATAACCTTCAAATAGCTTAATAGATCAGTCTCCTGTTTTTATATTAATTTCCATCAGTTTTCTTGCTGTGATTGAAGTATCAGTAGTTTCTTCTCATTCCTTTCCCTTTTTTATTTCAACTTTTAGATGCTTTATTATCTTTCAGTTTTCAGTTCTGATGAAGAGTTATACTGAAGACTGTCTTTTCTCTTTACAACCTGCTGTACATTTCCAAAATCAGATATCCAATATTTGCAGTTTTTTCTTTGCATTTTCCTGTGTTTACCTGATGATTTTCCTGTACACACATATATTGGATCACAGTGAAAGGAACCATTAACTTGCACCTGAAATGCTCTGCAATGCTCGACAGAAGCCTATGATATAAGGGAGGTGTGTTTCTCAGCTCCATAGGAAAAGTGAGCTTTTTGTGGTAATCAAGCATGTTATTGATAACTCTTGCATTGTTGGGGGGAGAGCTGAACATCAAATTATGACTCTCAGATTTTTAAAGGTAGCCTGCACCTCTTTGGTTAATGCTGCTTTCTTTACCTGCTGCTACCTGTAAAATGACTGGTTCTAGATCACCCCCTTTCCCTTGTTGCTCTTATGGTGGCATGGACGACCCTGGTGTAGGAGGTCACCCAAAAGAAGGAGGTGATGTGGGATGCCTCCTAAATAGTTCAGCAACAATGGGCAGAGATTGTTGAGCATGTGAATGCCAGGTGTATCACACAAAAGGACTTGGTAGCAATGTTGAAACAAACTCAATGACTTATCCAGAATTGCTAAGGTAAGGTGTTAAAGCAAGCAAGTCCAGTAGGTAGGCCGGGCAGGACAGGGAGCGTGGAAGGTCTGGTAGGCTAAACTGCATTTACTTTAATGCAAGAAGCCTACAGGTAAGGCAGATGAACTCAGAGCATGAATTGGTACATGGGATTGTGATATTATAGCTATTACGGAAACGTGGTTGAGGGATGGGCAGGACTGGCAGTTCAATGTTCCGGGGTACCAATCATTCCGGCGTGACAGAGGTGGAGGGAAGAGAGGAGGGGGAGTTGCACTATTGATTAGGTAGGACATCACGGCAGTACGTAAAGAGGATATCCTGGGGGGAATGTCTAGCAAGGCCATATGGGTAGAATTTAGAAATGAGAAAGGGGTGATCACTTTGATGGGATTATACCATAGGCCCCCCAATAGTCAGAGGGAAGTGGAGGAGCATATATGTAGGGAAATCACAGATAGGTGTAGGAATTATAGGGTTGTAATAGTAGGTGATTTTAACTTCCCTAATATTGACTGGGACTGCCTTAGTGCTAAGGGATCAGCTGGGGAAGAATTTGTTAAGTGTGTCCAGGATAGTTTTCTGAAACAGTATGTGGATGTCCCTACTAGACAAGGGGCTACACTCAACCTCCTCTTAGGAAATGAGGATGGGCAGGTGGTTGATGTGTCAGTGGGGAAGAACTTTGAGACCAGTGACCATAACTCTATTAGCTTCAAGATAGTTATGGAAAAGGTTGAAGTCCTAAATTGGGGGAAGGCTAATTTCTATGGCATCAGACAGGAACTCTCAAAAGTTGAATGGGGGAGGCTGTTTACAGGTAAAGGGACGTCTGGCAAGTGGGAGGCTTTTAAAAGTGAGATAGGAAGAGTTCAGGCCGGCATGTTCCTGTTAGATGGATGGGCAAGGCTGGCAAGTTTACGGAACCTTGGTTGATGAGGGATATTGAGGGTCTGGTCAGGACAAAGAAGGAGGCATATGTCAGATATAGACAGCTGGGATCGAGCGAGTCCCTCGAGGAGTATAGAGGATGTAGGACTACACTTAAGAAGGAAATTAGGAGGGCGAAAAGGGGCCATGAGATTTCCCTGGCAGATAAGATAAAGGAGAATCCTAATAGATTCTATAATTATATTAAGAGTGAAAGGGCAGCTAGGGAGAGAGTGGGTCCCTATAAGGATCAGTGTGGCAATCTATGTGTGGAGCCACAGGAAATGGGCGAGATCTTAAATGAATATTTCTCATCCGTATTTACCGTGGAGAAGGTCATGGAAGCTAGTGAGTTCAAGGGAGGGAACAGCGATATCCTGGAGCATATCAACATTACAAAGAAGGAGTTGTTGGAGGTTTTGACGCGCATTAAGGTGGATAAATCCCCAGGGCCTGACCAGGTGTATCCTAGGATGCTATGGGAAGCAAGGGAGGAAATTTCTGGGGCCCTGGCAGAGATTTTTGTATCATTGTTAGCCACGGGTGAGATACCGGAAGACTGGAGGATAGCTAATGTTGTGCCTTTATTTAAGAAGGGCAGCAGGGATAAGCCAGGGAACCAGAGGCCAGTGAGCCTTACATAAGTGGTGGGAAAGTTATTGGAAGGGATTCTGAGAGACAGGATTTATATGCATCTGGAAAGTCATGGTCTGATTAGGGATAGTCAGCATGGCTTTGTGCGTGGGAAATCATGTCTCACGAATTTGATTGAGTTTTTCGAGGAGGTGACCAAAAGGATTGATGAGGGCAGGGCGATGGACGTTGTCTACATGGACTTTAGCAAGGCCTTTGACAAGGTCTTGCATGGTAGGCTGGTCCAGAAGGTTCGAACACATGGGATCCAGGGTGAGCAAGCAAATTGGATACAAAATTGGCTTGGTGATAGGAGGCAGAGGGTGGTAGTGGAGGGTTGTTTTTCAGATTGGAGGCCGGTGACCAGTGGTGTGCCACAGGGATCGGTGCTGGGTCCTCTGTTCTTTGTCATATATATTAATGACGTGGATGTGAATGTAAGGGGCATGATTAGAAAGTTTGCAGATGACACCAAAATTGGTTGTATAGTGGATAGTGAAGAAGGTTGTCTAAGGTTACAACAGGATATAAATCAACTGGGAAAGTGGGCAAGGGAGTGGTGAATGAAATTTAATGCAGACAAGTGTGAAGTGATGCAATTTTGGAAGTTAAACCAGGGCAGGACATATATAATGCATGGCAGGGCCCTGGAGAGTGTTGTTGAGCAGAGAGACCTTGGGGTGCAAGTACATTGTTCCCTGAAAGTGGCAACACAGGTAGACAGGGTGGTGAACAAGACGTATGGCATGCTTGCCTTCATCGGCCGAGGCATTGAGGACAAGAGTTGGGACGTCATGTTACAGTTGTACATAACGTTGGTTAGGCCGCATTTGGAGTACTGTGTGCAGTTCTGATCGCTGCACTACAGGAAAGATGTGATTAAGCTAGAGAGGGTGCAGAAAAGATTCACAAGGATGTTGCCTGGTTTGGAGAGCTTGAGTTATAAAGAGAGATTGGATAGGCTGGGTCTGATTTCCCTGGAGTGAAGGAGGCTGAGAGGGGACATGATAGAGGTTTATAAAATTATGAGAGGCATAGATAGGGTAGATAGCCAGAGTCTGTTTCCCATGGTAGGGGTGACTAAAACTAGAGGGCATAGATTTAAGGTGAGAGGGAGGAGGTTTAAAGGGGATCAAAGGGGTATATTTTTCACACAAAGAATAGTGGGTATCTGGAATGAGCTGCCTGAGGAGGTGGTGGAGGCAGGAACAGGAGCGACATTTAAGAGGCATCTGGACAGGTACTTGAATGAGCAAGGCATAGAGGGATATGGAATTAATGCAGGCAGGTGGGATTAGTATAGATAGGCATTATAGTCGGCATGGACGCGGTGGGCCGAAGGGCCTGTTTCTATGCTGTACGACTCTATGACTCTATGACTCTAAGACTCCCACTTATAGCTTTCTTATGCTCTGCACAGCCCTGCACAACTCTACTCTAGTCCCAGCACTTATAAACCTTCCCTCCTTAGCTTTTCGTCTCTCTCCTCCAACTGCAGGGATACACATTATGTACCTCCTCCTAGATCAACTTACATACTCTGGTGTTACCCCTATGATTGCTGGTCCCTCGTTACAACACCTCTCACAGTGTTAAGCTGCCAGAGATATCTTCAATTCCCTTCCACAGGCCACACATCTTGCAGGACAAGCGGATACACAACAGGAAGGAGACAATTTGAACTGGTGGAGGCCCACCAGTAATGCATGTCTGGGGGCAAGGCTGAAGAAAGTTTTCCACAGGGTGTTAGCCATTATCCTCTCCTTTTCTTGACACTGTACTTTCCTCACCATTCTGCATGACAAATTAATAGCCCTAAGAGCTGCTATGGCTTTCACATGATTTGTGCGTTCAAACTGCCTTTTAGGGGACTTTTCACACCATGTTGGACAGTGTGGAAAAGTCACCACACAACTTAGGCGGCACAGTGGCGCAGTGGTTAGCACCGCAGCCTCACAGCTCCAGCGACCCGGGTTAAATTCTGGGTACTGCCTGTGTGGAGTTTGCAAGTTCTCCCTGTGTCTGCGTGGGTTTCCTCCGGGTGCTCCGGTTTCCTCTCACATGCCAAAGACTTGCAGGTTGATAGGTAAATTGGCCATTAGCAATTGCCTTTAGTATAGGTAGGTGGTAGGGAAATATAGGGACAGGTGGGGATGTGGTAGGAATATGGAATTAGTGTAGGATTAGTATAAATGGGCGGTTGATGGTCGGCACAGACTCGGTGGGCCGAAGGGCCTGTTTCAGTGCTGTATCTCTAAACTAAACTAAACAACTTGTATAGTATCATTGTGCATGACATCAAGACAATGCAATCAACCATGGAGCGTTCTTTCAGCTCTATGCATGCTGCAGTGGGATCCTCAGTTATGGAGCCTCTGGTAACATCTTAACAGTGTTGATGGATGTGCAGCTGCCTGCTATTCAGGACCCAAGGTAGTACTTCATAGGAGCACCAGAACAGAAAGGAGAGTACTAAAGACAGACACCAGGGGCCTACACCAGAGTGATCCTGAGGAGGCTAAATCGATAGCCTCAGAAAATGGGTGCAGGGATCACAGTGCACAATTAGTCCATACCTGTTCATTGAAATGCAGGCAGCAGGCCTCAGTATAGTGATTTCTGTGTGAAGCCAACACTAACACTACTGTTTATTGGCTGTACGTATCAGTAGCGGTCCCAAAATCGTAACTTTCTTGCACTGCTTAAAGCTAGCCTGCCTGACTTAAAACTAGCCTGCACATCTTAAAAGGGAGCAGGTTCTGAGAGTCATGTTGGAATTGAACCTGTCCTGGGGAACAGTGAGGAATGGCACAACTTTGGAAAGAGCTAGCTCTAATTTTTTTTGCAGTGCATTGGTGGTCTTGGTGGAGGAGGTGGAAAGGAGGAGATATCATGTATCTGCAGTAGGGCCAGAAGCCCTCCAAGCACAAGGCAGTGGGATCAGATAGCCATGGAGGTCAATATCAGGAGTCAAAGCCCGAGGTCCTGGATGCTGTGCTGCACGAAATCCAATAAACTAACATAATTGGTCAAGGTCAGTGAACGCATCATCAAATGCCACATCCTAACAACTGCCCCACTAGCCTCAGCCACTGCTCGATTCACCACATTCCCATCACTCGTTACCAATAATCTTTATCAATCAGGTCTCATACCCACCATTCAAATGCTTCATGTCAACTTCAAACACTTAGCACTATTCCCAGCCTCACATCCACAACTCCCAGCTTGTACACACGGCCAGCTATTCAACCATGACAGCTACATCAGCCAAGCAGATTCCTTAACACTCACAGATATACTTCACTTTCTCATGCAGGACAAGGTGGTGCACAATCGGAGATAACAAGACCTAACCAGAGGTGGACAGGTACGCCTGCATGTCTTGAGCCCCATGGAGGAAACAATGCTTATCATTTTTTGAACAGCCATTGCTAAGGTGATGATGTCCTCATACAGAATCCTCATTCTCACATCTCACTTGACCATTATTCCATAATCTGTTCTGATTGACAGGCTGTAGATGATTTATGCATGCCCTCTCTTACTTTCCCTCCTTCCCCTCATCACAAGCTTACCCTTGTACATTTTTCCTTTCAGATACCCAAGAGGTGCAACCTGGCCAGGCAGTGGAGAAACACCAAGAAGACAGTGATGATAAAAACACATTGTCACTTGATTTCACCAGCTCAGATGGTGACACTGCGCATATCTTAAAGGATAAATCAGAGGTGCAATCTGCATGTTGAGAGACACTGGGCACCAAGTGGTCTGCAGTCAGGGCAGGGGGCAATGGTAGCATGAGTGCCAGGCAGGGCAAGTTCATACATGGGTCCCACTGCAGAGGACTCAGATGAGGACTTCAATAGGGCACACTACCGAAGAAGGCTGATGGGTATACACAACAAAATGCTTGATGCATTAGGAAGCATGCCAGAAAGCCTGCATTCAATGCCAAGCAGCATGAAGGTATCCAGCACCAACTTGGCAAAAGGCTTTGTGCAGAGCTTGGAGCCCATCTCTTCCAGCATGGAGGTCATGGCAACCTCCATTCACACACTTATGAATCTAACCATGATGCAACATCTGATGGCATATGTCACAACTTCCATTACAGCACAAACATCAGCCATCCAATGGTTAATTGCTGCAGTGGAAGCTCAGACTGCTGTCATACAAGGTTAGCTTACTGCCAACATCTTCACTATCTTCCAAATGTTCATGCTTTTCTGCTTTCATGTTTTTCTCCTCAGGTGGTTCGATTGACGCCTTTGCATGGCAAAAGTTTGGTGTATGTAATGCTCCAAATGATGGTGATTCTCGAGAGTCCATGGGCTCTGTACTGAATGATGCTTCAAGGCATATCCTGCCGATGGATTTCTTGAGGATGCCGATAGGTGGTTCTATTATAGCTTTGGTGGAAACATTGCTTTGATTGGATTCCACTCATGAGTGGAAGCCCTTTCTGTTCATATATACTGTAGGTGCATCCAAGACTATGGTCCCGATGTTAACCTGGAGAAGGGAGCAGATGGGTGGGGAGCAATAGTGGGTACCCCTGTGCTCTAGCTCTCCAGCCATGGGAAACAAAACCACAATGTCAAGCCTCTTCAGAATTTTATACGTTTCAAGGCGGTCACCTGTCACTTTTCTAACCTCCACTGAATATCAGCCCAATTTACTCATCTTCTCATTATAGGACAACCCTCTCATCTGAGGAACAAATCTAGTGAACCTTTGCTGTACCGTCTCCAAGGCAAGTATATCCTTCCTTAGATTATGGAGACCAAAACTGCACAGTACTCCAAGTGTGGTCTCACCAAAGCCCTATACAATTGTAGCATGACTTCCTTGTTCTTGTACTCCAGTCCCCTTGCAATAAAAGCCAACATGTTATTTGCCTTCCTAACTGCTTGTTACACCTGCACACTAACTTTCTGTGTTCCTTGTACAAACAAACTAAAGTCTCTCTGTGTTGTCTGTTGTTGGTAGCATTTTTGATGCTAGGTTGATCTTGGTTTACAGAGATCTCAGAGTCATTGTAAATCTAAACAGTAACTCATTTATTATATTTACATGGACTATATACACTTTCCATAAGTTTGTCTAGCTTCTGCTACTCATGATGCTTCTTGCTTCTCCCAAACCTATTACACGTGTTCTCTTACATCATCATCACAATGGGAGGTGTTGTTCTCGCTCTCCCAAACATTAACACTTTCAGACCCTTATACTCCACTCTGAACATCAAATTTTAGAAGTTTCAAGACTTTTAAAATATATTCTGCTTTTCTATTCTTCTTAGCAAAGTGAATAGCCTCACACTTCCCCACATGGTATTCCATCTGCTACCTTACGGACGAACCACTTAACTTGTCTATACTTCTTTGCAGCCTCTTTGTGTCTTCCTCACAGCTAACATTCCCACCTAGCTTTGTATCATTAGCAAACTTGGATACATTACTCTTAGTCTTTTCAACTAATTCATTAATATTGATTTTAAATAGTTGATGCCCCAGCACCAATCCTGTGGCACTCCACTAGTTGCAGCCTGCGAACTTGAAAATGCCCCGTACTCCCTACCCTTTTCTTCCTGTCTGTTAACCAATCCTCTATCCATGCTAATATATTATGCCAACTCTATGAGCTCTTATCTTATTAACAATTTTTGTGGCACCTTGTTGAACACCTTTTGGAAATCCAAGTATAATGCATCTCCCAGCTTTCCTTTATCAACCTACTATTTTTGACTTCAAAAAACTCTAATAAATTTTTCAAGCACAAATTCCCTTTTGTAAAACTATATTGACTCTGTCTGATACTACAATTTTTGAAGTGCATTGATAAGACTTCCTTAGTAATAGATTCCAGCAATTTCCTGATGACTGATGTCAAGCTAACTGGCCTGTAGTTCCCTGTTTTCTTTCTCCCTCCTTTCTTGAATAGCAGTGTTACATTTGCTACCTTTCAATCCATTGGGACCATTCGAGAATCTAGGGAATTTTGGAAAATCATGCCCAATGTATCCATTATCTCTGAAGCTAACTCTTTTTGAACCCTAGGATGTAAGCCAACAGGCCCTGGAATTTGTCAGCTTTTAGTCCCTTAGGTTTCTCTAATACTTTTTGTCTGCTGATGCTAATCACTTTAAGTTCCTCACTCGTATTAGCCCCTTGGTTGCCTTCTGCCATTTTCTCATCTCCACGATAATTTCTCCTGTTTCTGTCTCTAAGTGTCTAAGAAATCAACATTTTGGTTGCCCTGTACTGCTTCCTAAAACTCTCCCAATTCTCAGGTCTACTGCTGTTCTTTACAGCAATATAAGCCTTTTTAAAAAATCTAACACTATCCTTAACTTCCCTGGTAAGCCACAGATGGATCTTTTGCGCTGAAGTTTTGTTTTTTAATGGAATGCATTTTTGTTGAACATTTTGAATGATTTATTTAAATGTTTCCCATTGTTTCTTTACTGCAATACCTTTTAGTCTATTTACCCAATCAACCTTAGCCAGCTCTCCTCTCATACCTATGCAATTGTTTATTTTTTAAGTTTAAGATTCTTGTTTTGGATTTGAGTATGTCGCTCTCAAACATAAGATGGGAATCAATTTTATTATGATAATTTTTTCCCAGAGGATCTTTTACCAAGCGATTACTCAAGAAGCTCGACACCATCCAAGACAAAGCAGCCCGCTTGATTGGCACCCAATCCACAAATATTCACTGCCTTCACAACCGATGCACAGTGGCAACAGTGTGTACCATCCATAAGATGCACTGCAGCAACACACCAAGACTCCTTAGACAGCACCTCCCAAACCCACGACCTCTACCACCTAGAAGGACAAGGGCAGCAGATGCATGGGAACACCACCACCTCCAAGTTCCCCTCCAAGCCATATACCATACTGACTTGGAACTATATCGCTGTTCCTTCACTGTCACTGGGTCAAAATTCTGGAACTCCCTTCTTAACAGCACTGTGGGTGTACCTAACCCATATGGACTGCAGTGGTTCAAGAAGACAGCTCACCACCACCTTCTCAAGGGTAATTAGGGATGGGCAATAAATGCTGGCCTCGCCAGCAATGCCCACATCCCATGAATGAATAAAACAAAGCTAATTATCCCTGCCTCATAGCACAATACCACATCTAAAATAGTTTTGGCCCTAGGTGATTCAAAATGAATTATTCCAGGAAACTGTCATGAAAGCATTCTATCAACTAATCTTCCAGACCACTTTTGTCAATATGAGTTGTCCAGTCTATATGAGTCCCACAGTGTAACTAATGTTAGGGGGTCTATAAACTACTGCTACCAGTGTTTTCTGAACCTTGTTATTCTTAATTTCCACCTATTCTGATTCTACTTCCTCATCTTCTGAGCCAAGATCCTTTCATACTACTGCCCTTATGTCATCCTTGATTATCAGAGATATTCCTCCTCCATTTCCATTCTGCCTGTCTTTTGAAATGCTGTACACCCTGGAATATTTAATTCCCCACTGTCATCACCTTGCAATCATGTCTCTATAATGGCAATTATATCAAACCCATTATTTTTATTTTTGCCGCTGGGACATCTAGTTTGTTACAAATGCCTTGTGTATTCAGATAAAGAGTCTTTAATTTTTTTTACCATTATTCTTTGCATAAACTTTATTCACGGATGCACTATTACCATTAAACTCTTCATCCCTTCCTTCCCCAATCTGCTTGTCTTTTCCCAAATCGCTACGCCGTTCTATTGCCTTGACTTTTTCCTTTAGATTTCTAAATGTCCCTTCACCTGACCCCTCTTATAGTTTAAAGTTCTATCCGCAGACCTAGTTATATGATTTGCCAGGATGCTGATCCCAGTCCAGTTTACGTTGAGCCCATCGTAACACAACAGCTCCCTCTTTCCCCAGCACTGGTGGCAGTGCCCCATGACTCTAAACCCCTTCTTCCCACACCACTCTTAATACCATGTATTTAATTCTCTAATCTGTTTGACCCTACGTCAATTGCTGCGTGGCTCAGGTAACAGTCCACCAATTATTATCTTTGAGATTCTGCATTTTAATTTGAACCCTAGTGCCTCAAATTCTCAGCAGAGCATCATTCCTAGTTCTACCTATGTCTCTGGTTCCTAGGTGGACCACAACAACTGGATACACCCCTCCAACTCCAAATTCATCACAGCTTCAAGGAGATGTCTTTAACTCTGGCACGAAGCAGGCACCATAACCTTTGGCATTCCCAGTCACGGCTGCATAGAACAGTAACTATTCCGCTGACGATACTGTCTCCTAACACTGCCACATTCCTTTTCACCTCCCAGCCTTGAATAGGCTGTGCACCATGGCACTATGGTCAAATTGCCAATTCATACTGCAGTCCTTGTTCTAATCCACACAGGTAGCAAGTACCTCGTACCTGTTGGTCAAAGTCAAGGGCTGAGGCTCCTCCATCACTACATCCTGGATCCTCATACCTGCCTGACTCACAGTCACACCCTCCTGTCCCTGACCACTGACCAATTCTAAAGTTCTACTTAACCAAGGGGGTGTGACTGCCTCTTGCCAGAAAGTGTCCATGATACCACACATTTCTGCATCTTGGACTTCCACTCAGCAATTCTGAGCCAAAGTTGCAGACACTCACCACAGGTATGGCTGTTCGGGCTCTCCACAAATTCCCACATGTTTGCCCTGCCATGTTTGTCTAAGATCATTTATTTATGTATTTGAATAGTTAATTAGTTACTAATTGAGTAAGGTATTAGCACATTACACTTTCCTCGCTTAGATGCAAAGGAAAAACAGTCACCAGATATTGGAGGTAAAATAAAAGGAATAAAAAGGAGCACCTGCTTCCAACTCTGCACAGAATTCCCACCTGCACCAAATTCCCAACTTTAGCACTCAGTATATGAAGCACTCAGTTCTCCAATCACTCTGTGCTGTACATTCTCTGTGATAACAATGTTGCAGGACACCGGTGAGCAGTTCTGGAGCTTGAGAACCCACAGCTCCAGCGACCTGGGTTCAGTTCTGGGTACTGCCTGTGCAGAGTTTGCAAGTTCTCCCTGTGACTGCGTGGGTTTCCTCTGGGTGCTCCAGTTTCCTCCCACATGCCAAAGACATGCAGATTGATAGGTAAATTGGCCATTGTAAAAAAATTGCCCCCAGTGTAGGTAGGTGGTAGGAAAATTGAGGGAAGGTGGGGATGTGAGAGGGAAAATGGGATTAATGTAGGATTAATGTAAATGGCTGGTTGATGGTCAGCATGGACTCGTTGGGCTGAAGGGCCTGTTTCAGTGCTTTATCTCTCTATGACTCTATGACTCTAATTTCAGACTGCACCACATCAGCATGGTGGCAGCAGTCTGGGCTGGCTGGTTGAGAGGTAACAGCAGGGGCACTGGCGGAGTAGCAGTGATGGGAACACGAATGCTGCCATCCTGAGAGAGGACAGCCAGCTTGTTCTTCATTGTGCCACTGCCACTTCCATGGGGTGGGACCTCAGCAATCTTAATAATCTGCTGGAGCAGATATTGTTGACCTGCTGTAAGAGCCTGCAAGTCCCTCTGACCACTGAGTTCCTCACCCATGATGGAAGCACACTGAGCCTGCAAGGCAGTAGGCATGGAGATCATGACTTCTGCCTGTGCTACATTGGAAGATGAGACAGCAGCCAGCAGATGCTCCATCATAGTCTGGCAGTGCTGTCATGGAGTTGTCCATCACTTCTATGGTGCAAAAAATGGGCTCCAAACTCTGCACAATGCCCTCCTCAACATTGGAGCTCGACTCCTCTATATTCCTTGTCAGTGAGTGGAGCCTGACTCCAGGCCTGCCAATGCACCATGCATCTCAGTTTGCCATCATCATCAGCGTGTTCCTGTAGTCCGCCCCGTTGAAGGCCTCACCTGAGTTCCCTGCAGCAATACTCAGCTGTGACCTTGTCCTCTGGGGAGTTTGCACATGAGCTGTCCTATTCCCCTGGTCCACTCATGCCTGGTGACTCACCACGTTTTGATCCTGGTTCTACATTAGCCTCTAAAGTTCATGTAATGCCTGTATCTGAACTGGTGGCTGCGACTGTTAGGTCAAGTGATGATGCCTCCTCTTCACTATCACAAGGTTGCTTTTACTCTTCCTCATGGCTATGTAGAGGCTGGCCAGGCATCATTTCTCGACTATCTGAAAGCACAAAAGCTTAAGGAGAGGGTCGGGGTGAGGGAAGTGAAGGTTGAGAGTGCTGTGTTATTGGATCTTAACACAAATGTATCAAATACTCTGACAATGATTGGTAAACTAAAGGAAGGGTTCTTTATTGAAGAGTAATAAGATTCTAGGAGAGCTCTTCAATACATATGTTACCTGCTGACTAACACTGCTCCAACTACTGCATCACAAGTTAACTTGCATCAGTTCCTTTGATGATGCATATTAAACTATTTTCATATTCAGTAATATGTTAATCAGTATTTATGCAATTTATGGGCATGGACACCAGAAAGCTTTGAGTAATAGCCTTAAAACATAACCAGAGTAAAACTATTCTGCGCTGAAGGATTGTTAAGCAGCATCTTTTCTTCACTCTTCCACCAGAAGCAGCATCTGTGCATGTGACATCAACAATTTCTGTAGACTAACAATCTGGATGTTAGGATTTCGTCAACCAACGATGAATTCAAACATCATGTTTGCTGTTAATCACAGGAGAGAATATATGCATACTCAAAGAGGTTTTCTAATTCAACATTGGCTGTCAGCATCTAGGTGGACCCTGTTGCGTCAGTTGCAACTGCTTCCTCTTCTGGTAGAATGAATTTAGAGTGCCAAAAACAGCTGGCAAGAGATTCTGCTCTTGAACATAGGCATTTCACTAGGCCCAGAGTTGTCAACAATCAAAGTAGTTTTTCTGCCTTGTGCTGCCATTCTTTGATCAAAGTGACACACCCACTCCTCAAATCAGATCATCAATATTCACATGTTTTTGTCTTTTCTGTAGGTAAAACACTTACTTCCTAAAAACCTCCAATCTTCAGAAGCTTCTTCTCCTCCCACCCCAGTCATAGCAACCACAATAGCAATTTGCTGCTGAGCATCTTTCACTGATGAAAACCAGTATTCTGCTTTGTGCAGCTTGTTTAAAAATAAGAACACTTATCAGCATTAGAGATGGCTTCAGCCTTGTAGCAAGATAAAATTTCAAAGCTGGTAAATCAGTTATCGACTGTCTGTGAGAACTTGCTTCCCTATGCTTGTATGGTGGTTTCTGAAGTGGCTGACCCATGATGCGAATTCATTCACCTTTTGTAGGATGATGGTGTCAGATAGCCCAGCTGTGCCCACTATAATCAGGTTGCATATCAATTAAGCAATCGATCTGACTGGTCAGGATCATTTGGGGTGGAAATTCAAACTAATTAATAATTCAATTACATCTTTTGAATGAAACAAAAACAGTTCAACACATCTGCAAAATTTCAATTCAAGTTAATAATTCAAATTATGCAAATGTAAATTAAGAGTCTACTGTACCACATTTTAGAGAATTGTTTTTCAAAGGCAGTTCTTTGCTCCAAGATTAATTTTACATTACATGGAGTGTTTTGTGGGTGATAAGCAGGGCCACTTCTTGCAGAGAATGAATGCCAAATTCCTCTGTTATTAAAATGGGAGCCGGGAATTTTTTATTTTTTTTTAAACTGTAGTTTGGAGAGGGGAGACCCACATTGCTCAATCAATTTTTAACTAAAGGAACATACATAGGAGCAGGAGTAGGCCATTCAGCCCATCGAGCCTGCTCCTCCATTCAATACGATCATGGTTGATCATTCACTGCAAAGACATTTTCCCGCACTATCCCCATATCCCTTTATAACATTAATATTTAGAAATCTGTCCATCTCTAAACATACTCAACAACTGTACTTCCAAGCCCTCTGGGGTAGAGAATTCCAAAGATTCACAACTCTCTAAATAAAGAAATTTCTCATCTCTGTCCTATGCTGCTTCCCCCTTATTTTGAAATTGTGTCCCCTGGTTCTAGATTCCCCAACCAGGGGAAACATCTTAGCTGCATCTGCCATGTCTATCCCTTCAAGTATTTTGTAGGTTTCAATGACTTCACCTCTCATTCTTCCAAACTCTAGAGACAGGCCCAGTTTCCTCAACCTCTCTCCATAGGATAGACCTGCCATCCCAGGAACATGTCTGGTGAACTTTTGTTGCACTCCCTCTTTGGTAATAATATCCGTGCTAAGCTAAGGGGACCAAAACTGCACACAGTACTCCAGGTGTGGTCTAACCAAGGTTCTATACAATTGAAGCAAGACTACACTACTCCTGTACTCAAATCCTCTTGCTATTAAGGCCAACATACTATTAGCCTTCCTAATTGCTTGCTGCACCTGTATGTTAGCTTTCAATGACTTATTGACAAGGACACCCAGGTCCCTTTGTCCAAATACACTTTCTAACTAAAGGAGGCTGGCACCAGCTACATGAGGGTATATGCTTTATTTAACTTTAGCTAATGATGGTTCATGGGCACCTAGTCTCCTGGCAGATATTTCATTATCTGATGAAATTAGTAGGTGCGAAGAATTTCTTCAGAACTTTATCATAATTTTTTTTTTACTTCCCCAATATTAATAATTGAGGAGGGACGGCAATACATGAGGTTTCACAATCTTGCATTTGTAAAAGACTAACGTAATAAAATATCCCATGAGGCTTTACAATGAAGAGAGACAAACTGAGCAGAGAACTTCAAAAGGTTGACCAAAGGCACAGATAAAAGGTCAGGTTCTGAGGATGGCTTTAAGAGAAGGCACGTAATAAAGTTTATGGAAGAGAGTTCCAAGAGGGTGGAACTCACAGCCAAAATCTCTGCCACCAAATGAGGAATGAAGTTTTTTGGGCAGGGGGGTTGGGGGGGGTGGGGAAGAGATGCGCAATGCACAGTGGTTGCACAGGAGCCTTTTCATCTCATATTCATCTGCAGGTGTATTGCAAAAACGAACTGGCACATTCCTTGGGTACATACTCCAAATAAATTTACAAATTAAGGAAAGCATTTATTTATTTCAGGAGTGTGCTAATTTAAGATCTCAGAGAACAAATGGCAAAGCTATATTCAGCATCAAGAACAAATTTGATTGCTGCAGTTTCTAAAATAAAAGTATTATGCTACCCAAAATACAACACAATACTGAATATTTATTTATAGGTTATCAAGCTTCCCTTTAATAATGCAAATTGCTGTGGAGAAACAGGAATTGTGTTAACAATTGTTATCTTTGTACTGTGTTCTGTAGAAAAGTAACCATTTATAAAACATGCATGGAAAGCCAGTATCTGAAAGAGGCTGAATAGCATGTGTGCTTACCAAGCTAAATTATATATTTCAGCAATATGAAAGCGGTCAGACCAGAATGTTGTCAGCAGCAAACCACCACCATGTTGTACAGACTGCTCTCTTCATAACCCACTATATTGAATTTGTATTAAAAATGGAAAACAAATATCAAAACTGTGAGAAACCATTTCACTTGCAAGTTTTCTTGCAAAAATCCTGTTGCATATTACAGTATGAAATCATTTCAAGAGTTATGTCATGCCCACGTTATACAGATATTGTTTTCCATTTCAATGGTATATTAACAGCCAAACACAGAATAAATATGCACAGTCCTAGTCATAACATTCTCACAAATGACTGTATAGTTACCAATGTGGCATGAGAATATCAGACTGCTCGGAACGCATACTGTCCATCCGACTGCTCACCACCTCTGGTCCAGCACACCTACTCAGCATCTATGCTCCAACACTCTGCTCCGCACCTGAAGCTAAAGACCAGTTCTATGAACAACTCCATAACATCATTAGCAGCATCCCCAACACCGAACACCTATTCCTGCTGGGGGACTTTAATGCCAGGGTTGGGGCCGACCATGACTCATGGCCCTCCTGCCTTGGGCGCTATGGCGTTGGAAGGATGAATGAGAACGGGCAGAGACTGCTTGAGTTGTGTACCTATCATAACCTCTGCATCACCAACTCGTTCTTTCACACTAAACCCTGTCACCAGGTTTCATGGAGGCACCCAAGATCACGTCGTTGGCACCAGCTAGACCTCATTGTCACAAGGCGAGCCGCCTTAAACAGTGTTCAAATCACACGCAGCATCCACAGTGCGGACTGCGACACCGACCACTCCCTGGTGTGCAGCAAGGTTAGACTCAGACCAAAGAAGTTGCATCATTCCAAGCAGAAGGGCCACCCGCGCATCAACACGAGCAGAATTTCTCACCCACAGCTGTTACAAAAATTTCTAAATTCACTTGTAACAGCCCTTCAAAACACTCCCACAGGGGATGCTGAGACCAAGTGGGCCCACATCAGAGACGCCATCTATGAGTCAGCTTTGACCACCTACGGCAAAAGTGCGAAGAGAAATGCAGACTGGTTTCAATCTCATAATGAAGAGCTGGAACCTGTCATAGCCGCTAAGCGCATTGCACTTTTGAACTACAAGAAAGCCCCCAGCGATTTAACATCCGCAGCACTTAAAGCAGCCAGAAGTACTGCACAAAGAACAGCTAGGCGTTGCGCAAACGACTACTGGCAACACCTATGCAGTCATATTCAGCTGGCCTCAGACACCGGAAACATCAGAGGAATGTATGATGGCATGAAGAGAGCTCTTGGGCCAACCATCAAGAAGATCACCCCCCTCAAATCTAAATCGGGGGACATAATCACTGACCAACGCAAACAGATGGACCGCTGGGTTGAGCACTACCTAGAACTGTACTCCAGGGAGAATGCTGTCACTGAGACTGCCCTCAATGCAGCCCAGCCTCTACCAGTCATGGATGAGCTGGACATACAGCCAACCAAATCGGAACTCAGTGATGCCATTGATTCCCTAGCCAGCGGAAAAGCCCCTGGGAAGGACAGCATTACCCCTGAAATAATCAAGAGTGCCAAGCCTGCTATACTCTCAGCACTACATGAACTGCTATGCCTGTGCTGGGACGAGGGAGCAGTACCCCAGGACATGCGCGATGCCAACATCATCACCCTCTATAAAAACAAAGGTGACCGCGGTGACTGCAACAACTACCGTGGAATCTCCCTGCTCAGCATAGTGGGGAAAGTCTTTGCTCGAGTCGCTCTGAACAGGCTCCAGAAGCTGGCCGAGCGCGTCTACCCTGAGGCACAGTGTGGCTTTCGTGCAGAGAGATCGACTATTGACATGCTGTTCTCCCTTCGTCAGATACAGGAGAAATGCCGTGAACAACAGATGCCCCTCTACATTGCTTTCATTGATCTCACCAAAGCCTTTGACCTCGTCAGCAGACGTGGTCTCTTCAGACTACTAGAAAAGATCGGATGTCCACCAAAACTACTAAGTATCATCACCTCATTCCATGACAATATGAAAGGCACAATTCAACATGGTGGCTCCTCATCAGAGCCCTTTCCTATCCTGAGTGGTGTGAAACAGGGCTGTGTTCTCGCACCCACACTTTTTGGGATTTTCTTCTCCCTGCTGCTTTCACATGCGTTCAAATCCTCTGAAGAAGGAATTTTCCTCCACACAAGATCAGGGGGCAGGTTGTTCAACCTTGCCCGTCTAAGAGCGAAGTCCAAAGTACGGAAAGTCCTCATCAGAGAACTCCTCTTTGCTGACGATGCTGCTTTAACATCTCACACTGAAGAATGCCTGCAGAGTCTCATCGACAGGTTTGCGTCTGCCTGCAATGAATTTGGCCTAACCATCAGCCTCAAGAAAACGAACATCATGGGGCAGGATGTCAGAAATGCTCCATCCATCAATATTGGCGACCACGCTCTGGAAGTGGTTCAAGAGTTCACCTACCTAGGCTCAACTATCACCAGTAACCTGTCTCTAGATGCAGAAATCAACAAGCGCATGGGTAAGGCTTCCACTGCTATGTTCAGACTGGCCAAGAGAGTGTGGGAAAATGGCGCACTGACACGGAACACAAAAGTCCGAGTGTATCAGGCCTGTGTCCTCAGTACCTTGCTCTACGGCAGCGAGGCCTGGACAACGTATGCCAGCCAAGAGCGACGTCTCAATTCATTCCATCTTCGCTGCCTTCGGAGAATACTTGGCATCAGGTGGCAGGACTATATCTCCAACACAGAAGTCCTTGAAGCGGCCAACACCCCCAGCTTATACACACTACTGAGTCAGCGGCGCTTGAGATGGCTTGGCCATGTGAGCCGCATGGAAGATGGCAGGATCCCCAAAGACACATTGTACAGCGAGCTCGCCACTGGTATCAGACCCACCGGCCGTCCATGTCTCCGTTATAAAGACGTCTGCAAACGCGACATGAAATCGTGTGACATTGATCACAAGTCGTGGGAGTCAGTTGCCAGCATTCGCCAGAGCTGGCGGGCAGCCATAAAGACAGGGCTAAATTGTGGCGAGTCGAAGAGACTTAGTAGTTGGCAGGAAAAAAGACAGAGGCGCAAGGGGAGAGCCAACTGTGCAACAGCCCCAACAAACAAATTTCTCTGCAGCACCTGTGGAAGAGCCTGTCACTCCAGAATTGGCCTTTATAGCCACTCCAGGCGCTGCTTCACAAACCACTGACCACCTCCAGGCGCGTATCCATTGTCTCTCGAGATAAGGAGGCCCAAAGAAAAAAAAAAATTTATGCAATTAAAGCAAGATCACAACATCCCTTTTTCCTTAAATAGAAAAATTACATAAGTTATAAGCTATTTACATAATAAAATAGGATCATTGTGAACAGTATTTACACATGTACGGACTCTCATATTAATTATTCAAGTGTCTCCGAAACATACAGGCGGTCTGCTGACTCGACCTGCTAACAGTGAAACTTTGCTGAGATCTGGAATGATCAATTCTTTTCTCTTGACTTGTATGTCTAGACTGACAATTCTTTTGGGCCTCCTTATCTCGAGAGACAATGGATACGCGCCTGGAGGTGGTCAGTGGTTTGTGAAGCAGCGCCTGGAGTGGCTATAAAGGCCAATTCTGGAGTGACAGGCTCTTCCACAGGTGCTGCAGAGAAATTTGTTTGTTGGGGCTGTTGCACAGTTGGCTCTCCCCTTGCGCCTCTGTCTTTTTTCCTGCCAACTACTAAGTCTCTTCGACTCGCCACAATTTAGCCCTGTCTTTATGGCTGCCCGCCAGCTCTGGCGAATGCTGGCAACTGACTCCCACGACTTGTGATCAATGTCACACGATTTCATGTCGCGTTTGCAGACGTCTTTATAACGGAGACATGGACGGCCGGTGGGTCTGATACCAGTGGCGAGCTCGCTGTACAATGTGTCTTTGGGGATCCTGCCATCTTCCATGCGGCTCACATGGCCAAGCCATCTCAAGCGCCGCTGACTCAGTAGTGTGTATAAGCTGGGGATGTTGGCCGCTTCAAGGACTTCTGTGTTGGAGATATAGTCCTGCCACCTGATGCCAAGTATTCTCCGAAGGCAGCGAAGATGGAATGAATTGAGACGTCGCTCTTGGCTGGCATACGTTGTCCAGGCCTCGCTGCCGTAGAGCAAGGTACTGAGGACACAGGCCTGATACACTCGGACTTTTGTGTTCCGTGTCAGTGCGCCATTTTCCCACACTCTCTTGGCCAGTCTGAACATAGCAGTGGAAGCCTTACCCATGCGCTTGTTGATTTCTGCATCTAGAGACAGGTTACTGGTGATAGTTGAGCCTAGGTAGGTGAACTCTTGAACCACTTCCAGAGCGTGGTCGCCAATATTGATGGATGGAGCATTTCTGACATCCTGCCCCATGATGTTCGTTTTCTTGAGGCTGATGGTTAGGCCAAATTCATTGCAGGCAGACGCAAAAATTATCTTGTACTTAAGTGTTGTATGTGTCACCTTCCTTAGAACTCCATTCTCAGAACTTGAAGTGAATGTATCTTGATGCTACAGGAGTGTTAGGAATGATGCTGTTGGCTATCTCTCTCAGCTGACAGCTATTCCTCCTCAAAACTGCCAAAATTGTTGGAATTCATGAAGGACATCCAGAACCTTTCAATTCATAGCTGGATATTTTGTTGTTATGGCATCAAAATGTCTTGCTGTGCAAGAATTCCTTTTACCAGAGCTTTCCCCATAAACAATTTTTCTTTAATGACTTTCCTTCAAGGAAAAAACAATGCAGGTCTACTGTGACTGCAGCACTGACCCTCTGCCACACCCTGTATTCTGTGGCTGCAGTGCAGGCTTTCAGCCTCTGCACAGGGAGACTCTGCCTTTGCAGCTCTTTTTCGCAGGAAAGCCATGATGCTTAATGCTGGTGCCGTCTTGCAGGCCCAATTCAGATCGACTTTTTTTTTTAGCCTGATTCCACCAGAACACTGGCCAACTATCATTCTGATAAAATTCCCTTTCTAATTACTCACTCGCTTGGAGTATCGATTCTCAAGGGTGATTTTTGAATCCGGGCCTACCTCTCCCTGCCGCTGCTTCTTTCAGCTGTTTTCAGTGTTGTCCCAGGCTTTTATGGCTTTTCCCATTGTCCACAATGTTGCACTTGTGATCGCTGCCACTGTGTTGAATACCGCTGCTAACACTTTGTGCACCTCTGCATCGCTACCACCATATTGTTATTTACTCTTAACACAAATGCACCAAACACAATAACAATGATTGGTAAACTAAACTTTATTGAAAAATAACAGGATTCTAGGGGAGCTCTTCAATACACGTGCTACCTGCTGATGAGCACTACTCCAACTACTGTATCACATGTTAACTTGCATTACTTCCTTTGCTGATATGTACTAAATTATTTCCATATTCAGTAGTATGTTTATCAGCAATAAAGAAATTAAAGCACTATCACAACAAGGAATTTCTATTTCATGGCACCTTCTACAATGAGGGTGAGGATTGACTGGAGAAGGTGCATAAGGCAGAAACTTAATATCATTCTGTATGCCCATCCAGCTCCAGGTACCACTGCCTCCATGGCATCTGTCCTGATTATACATTGCACCATCTGTGGTCCTGCATTGGTCCTTTGCCTTTCCCTCCTGCTGTGGGACACCTTCTTCTGCAAGAGAGAGTGCAAATTAACTGTGTGTCACTGTGAATAGCTATAGCTTTACAGAAGTGTGGAGAGGTGTGTTCATGGCTGGAATGATTCAGAAGGTTTGTGTGGGTGAAGTGTTAAGTGTTAAGAATGTTAGAGGTGAATCCTGAGTGCCAGGGTGTACTGCTAAGTGAGTGATGGGGATGTGGTACATTGAACAGTGTGAGAGGTGGGTGATATAGTTGGTGTGTGATGTGATGTGCAGACGCATTCACTCACCTTGACTATCCCAAAGATGTCATTAAATCTCTTAGGGCACTACTGCCATGTCCTCAGAATGACATTCCAGGCATTAACTGTCTTTGTCACCAGCTCCCATTTCCTTCTGGGAGTATGCCTCGAAGGCTTTCTGCTCCCTGGCGGAAACATTGCGTCTCTCCTGGCCTGCACTTATCTCACCAGAGCCCACAGGTCAATGTCACTGAATTAGGGATCCCTCTTCCTGGCACTTTGTGACATCTCCCTTCAGTCTGATTCTTCCACAGTGATTATCCAGCAGCATTCAGTGCATTGGTGCAACTTCCCTTTTATAGGGGCTGCACCTTTCAAAAGGGAAGACAGCCTGGAGCAGATGGTTTGCTCGCAATGCGATCTGACTCTGCGGAGAAGAACGCAGTGCAGGATATGTAGAGGGCCACACTACTATTATGTAAACATGTGGGAACACCAAAATTATGTGCTCCCAACCTCTATCGGAATCAGTGCAGGCATGCCTCGAATTGTGGCCCCGCACACAAAAGCAGAGATAAATCAATTTCTAGCCGTGGGATTTTCTAAGAAAGGCTTTTATTACAGCAGGTGGGAGCGTGGAGAAGGAAATTATTGCAATATAAATAAAGGAACAGGTTTGTTTTACTATAAAGATTGCAAGAGTTAAGATATCAAAGGCTTGTACAACAAAGTCTATAATTCGGGAGGAGCAAAGGTAGGAACCAAAGGTACAATTTAATAAGACATAAGGCCTCCATAATTGTCCAGCAATCTAAGGGTCATAAAGCACCCAATAAAGTTGACCCAGAAAGAACTGGGCAATTACAGAAAACAGTGTAAAGTCCAAAACAAAACAAAGTTCTTTAGAAATTTTGACTACCTTCAAGGGGAGGTAACGTGAACAGACTTTGGATAAAGCAACGCTCACAACCCTGCAAAGTTCATTACATATAAGTGTTAGTTGTAGGGTTGTTTGTATTGGTCTATATCAAGTCATAAGATGAATGTTTTCAACAATAATAAATGAAGTTAATTGTCAGACATATTACTGTCTCTAGCTTTTCTAATTTGTTATTAGTGGGGATAAGGAAGGAACTACTCAATGAGCACCTATCATAACACTAACATGCACATCCTTCAATCTAAACTAAATTCATGGTCTAAATTAGGTTTACAGTCCATGTATGCAAATGCACGACGCATGGTAAATAAGGTTGGGGAGCTGCAGTTGTAAATAGCCACATGGGTATATAATGTCATTGCAAGAATGGAGACCGAGCTCAAAACGTGGCAGGACTGGACACTAAATAGTCCTGGATGCAAGATGTTCAGCAAAGACAGGGATGAAAAGAAAGGCGGAGGCGTGGCATAAAAATTAAGGAGAATATTACAGTGCAGGAGAGAGAGGGTGTCGTAAAGAGATCAAGGACTGAATATATTTGGTTAGAGTTAAGGAACAAGAGGTACCATAACAACACTCAGGGGATTCTGTAGGCCATCAAACCAGTGGGAAAGATATAGAGGAACAAATTTGCAGGGAAATTACAGTGAGGTGCAAAAACTATAGACAAATGATAATGGGGACTTCAATTATCCTAATTATAAGCGTGGATAGGAATAGTATAAAGGGCAGAGAGGGGGAAGAGTTTCTGAAGTGTGCTCAGGAGAATTTTCGTGATCAGTACATTTCTGGCTCACCAAGGAAGGAGGCATTGAAACATCTGGTTCTGGGGAATGAGGTTGGTCAACTGGATCAAGTGTCAATCAGGAAACTTTTAGGGAAATAGAGATCATAGTATCATGAGGTTTAGATGAACCGTGGAAAAGGAGGAGGAGCAATCCAGAGTAAAAATACTAAATCAGAGAAAGGACAATTTCTGTGAGGTGAGAACGGATTTGGCCCAGGTAAATTAGAATCAATGACTGGCAGGCAAAACAGTAAAGGAGCAATGGCCTGCCTTTAAAAAGGAGATGGTTTAGACACAGTGAAAGTTCATTTCCATGAGGGGGAAAGGTCGGGAAAACAAGGCCAGAGCTCCCTGGATGACAAGAGAAATAGGGAGTAAGATAAAGAAGAAAAGGGGGGCATATAACGGATGTCATAGAATCAGAGGTTATACAGGACAGAAACAGGCCCTTATATGCTATGGCATTTCAAGTTCTCATCTAAATACTTCTTAAATGTTGTGAGGGTTCCTGCCTCTGCCACCCCTTCAGGCAGTGTGTTCCAGATTTCCAACCACCCTCTTTTTCCCTCAAATCCCCTCTAAACCTCCTGCCCCTTACCTTAAATCTATGCCCCCTGGTTATTGACACCTTCGTTAAGGGAAAATGTTTCTTCCTATCTACCCTATCTATGCCCCTCAATTTTGTATCCCTCAATCAGCAACCCACCCTCCACCCCTCCCGCCCCTCAGCCTTCTCTGCTCTAAGGAAAGCAACCCTAACCTATCCAGTCTCTCTTCATAGCTGAAATGCTCCAGCCCAGGCAACATCCTGGTGAATCTCCTCTGCACCCTCTCCAGTGCAATCACATCCTTCCTATAGTGTGGTGACGAGAACTGTACACAGTACTCCAGCTGTGGCCTAACTAGCGTTTTATACAGCTCCATCATAACTTCCCTGCTCTTATATTCTATGCCTCGGCTAATAAAGGCAAGTATCCCATATGCCTTCCTAACCAAGTTATCTACCTGTGCTGCTGCCTTCAGTGATCTATGGATGAGTACACCAAGGTCCCTCTGACCCTCTGTACTTCTTAGGGTCCTACCACCCATTCCCTTGCCTTGTTAGCCCTCCCAAAATGCATCACCTCACACTTCTCAGGATTAAATTCCATTTGCCACTGCTCTGCCCATCTTACCAGCCCATCTATATCTTCCTGTAATCTAAGGCTTTCCTCCTCACTATTTGCAACACCACCAATTTTCATGTCATCTGCAAACTTACTGATCAATCCTCAACCATTACCCTCTGTCTTCTGCCACTAAGACAATTTTGGATCCAATTTGCCAAATTACCCTGGATCCCATGGGCTCTTACCTTCTTAACCAATCTCCCATGCGGGATCTTATCAAAAGCCTTACTGAAGTCCATGTAGACTACATCAAATACTTTACTCTTATCTACACATCTAGTCACCTCCTCGAAAAATTCAATCAAGTTAGTTAGACACGATCTCCCCCTGACAAAGCCCTGCTGACTATCCCTGATTATTCCCCGCCTCTCCAAGTGGAGATTAATCCTGCCCCTCAGAATGTTTTCCAATAGTTTCCCTACCACTGATGTTAGATTCACTGGCCTGTAATTACTTAGTTTATCCCTGCTACACATCTTGAATAATGGAACCACATCCTCTGGCACTTCTCCTGTGGCCAGAGAGGATTTGAAAATTTGTGTCAGAGCCCCTGCTAGCTCCTCCCCTGCCTCACATAACAGCCTGGAATACATCTCATCTGGGCCTGGGGATTTATCCACTTTTAAGCCCACTAAAACCGCTAATACCTCCTCCCTTTCAATGTTAATTTGTTCAAGTATATCACAATCCCCCTCCCTGATCTCTGCACCTACATAGTCTTTCTCCATAGTGAACACAGATGAAATGTAATCATTTAAAACCTCACCTACATCCTTCAGCTCCACTCCACTCTATGTTAATAACATAAGAGAGAACCAGGCAGATCATGGAAAGTTCAGAGGGGAAGTGAAAAAGGAAATAAGAGAGGCAAAGAGAGAGTATGAGAAGAGAGAGCTAACATAAAAGGGGATCTGAAAGTCTTCTATAAGCATATAAATAGTAAAAAGGTAGTTAGAGGACAAGTGGGGCTGATTAGGGACTATAAGGGGATCTACACATGGAGGCAGAGGCAATGGCGGAGGTACTAAATAAGTACTTTGCATTGGTCTGAATCAAGGAAGAAGATTCTGCCAAAGTCATAGTGAAATAGGAAGTAGTTGTGACAGATGAAATTTAATGCAGATAATTATAAAGTGATACATTTTGGTAGGAAGAAAGAGGAGAAGTAATATAAAATAAAGAGCACAATTCTAAAATAGGTATAGGAACTGAGAGACCAGTAGTATAGCTGCAGAAATCTTTGAAAGTGGCAGGGCACTGTAGGGCATGAGTGACCCTGCGGAATCTCACTTAGATTCAGAGCCATACTCTAGACATAACAGGAATGAGTGACTCAGCACCAAATAATGTGTTAAAACAATAATTTTATTGAGTAATTATTAAGTAAATATTAAACAATTATCAACGATAAAAACAGGAAAAGAAGATATCTTTATTTAAAAGGAAGGAAGGAAAAGAGTAAAGAAAGACAAAAAAAAACTTATAGTATCACTGCTATAACCCCAAATTAGTCTGTTCATGACAGGTCCCTAAAATGGCATGGTGTTCCCCTTGGTACATACACCACCGAGTTTTAAAAAAAAACTTAGAGCACAACTACTATAACTCCAAATTAGTCTGTTCAAGACAGCTCCCTAAAATAGTACCGTTCCCCCTTGGTACATACATCACCAAGTCTCTGGAGAACCTTGCACAGGGGTAAACTCTCTGGTCAGTCACTCCTTAGACGTCCATTAATCTGTAGTCTTCAACTCTGGTTGCAGCCCTGAACGTTGGTGCTGTGTCCCTTTAAGTCCAATTTCTGACTCCATTCCAGCTTTCCGAGGTTTCCATCCAGAGTTTCTCAAAACAAGAGTCTGGCAACCATGAGTCCTTATCAAATTCTTCTCACAGGCCATTCAGGCTGTTGACACATTCTTTGATGGTGTCTGTCACCTGCCATCAATTAGGTTATACTGTCCATCAATTAAACTCCATCTTCTGATGCCACACCATAGTGGACAACCCCATGTGCACGATTATCCATTGTCCTGGCTTGTAGTTCAAAGGTTGAATACCACAAGAACTGACTTCTGTCTAAACAAAAACAAGAAATGCTGGATTCACTCAGCAGGTCTGGCAGCATCTGTGGAAAGAGAAGCAGAGTTAACGTTTCGGGTCAGTGACCCTTCTTCGGAACTGACAAATATTAGAAAAGTCACAGATTATAAACAAGTGAGGTGGGGGTTGGGCAAGAGATAACAAAGGAGAAGGTGCAGATTGGACCAGGCCACATAGCTGACCAAAAGGTCACGGAGCAAAGGCAAACAATATGTTAATGGTGTGTTGAAAGACAAAGCATTAGTACAGATTAGGTGTGAATATACTGAATATTGAACATCAGCAAGTGCAAACCTGAAGAAAAACAACCTGAAAAAAACAGTGGGCAAGCAAACTGAACAAACTAAGATGAAATGAAATAAATGCAAAAAAAGATTGTAAAAAATGTAAGAAGGAATGCAAAAAAAAGGAAGAAAAAATAACTAAAAATGACTAAAAATGAAAGTAAAGTGGGGGGCTGTCATGCTCTGAAATTATTGAACTCAATGTTCAGTCCGGCAGGCTGTAGTGTGCCTAATCGGTAGATGAGATGCTGTTCCTCGAGCTTGCGTTGATGTTCACTGGAACACTGCAGCAATCCCAGGACAGAGATGTGAGCATGAGAGCAGGGGAGAGTGTTGAAATGGCAAGCAACCGGAAGCTCAGGGTCCTGCTTGCGGACTGAGCGGAGATGTTCCGCAAAGCGGTCACCCAGTCTGCGCTTGGTCTCCCCAATGTAGAGGAGACCACACTGTGAGCAGCGAATACAGTATACTACATTGAAAGAAGTACAAGTAAATCGCTGCTTCACCTGAAAGGAGTGTTTGGGGCCTGGGATAGTGAGGAGAGAGGAGGTAAATGGGCAGGTATTACACCTCCTGCGATTGCAAGGGAAGGTGCCCTGGGACGGGGACGAGGTGGTGGGGGTAATGGAGGAGTGGACCAGGGTGTCGCGGAGGGAACGATCCCTTCGGAATGCTGACAGGGGAAGGGAGGGGAAGATGCGACTGGTAGTGGCATCACACTGGTGGTGGCGAAAATGGCGGAGGATGATCCTTTGGATATGGAGGCTGGTGGGATGAAAAGTGAGGACAAGGGGAACCCTGTCACGGTTCTGGGAGGGAGGGGAAGGGGTGAGGGTAGAGGTGCGGGGAATGGGTCGGACACGGTTGAGGGCCCTGTCAACCACAGTGGGGGGAAATCCTCGGTTGAGGAAAAAGGAGGTCATATCAGAAGCACCGTCATGGAAGGTAGCATCATCAGAGCAGATGCGTCGGAGACGGAGAAACTGGGAGAATGGAATGGAGTCCTTACAGGAGGTAGGGTGTGAAGAAGTGTAGTCGAGGTAGCTGTGGGAGTCAGTGGGCTTATAATGGATATTGGTAGACAATTTCTGTCTAAACAATGGGAAAGCAACTGTTATTTTCAAGAAGACAAAACAGTAGTTTAGACAAAACAACAGCTATGCATGGCCTGGCCTGACCAGTATGCAAACAAAAGGGAAAGGTTCTTGGGAAAAACAAATTAAAGTTAATATTACTACTAATTGCCATTGATTACATAACTGATTAATTACTTGACTTAATCAGAGTACAATCAAACTTCATTTTAAATCAATGTCTACTAAGTAACCTTTAAAAAAATCACTACAGGTTTAATACAGGTTTTAAAAAATAAATCAAAAGCAAACCAAAAGCAAGGCAGAAGTAAAATGCAAAAACATAAAAAGTACAAAAGTATTGGCTGCAGGCCTCAGGCCTACAGCAGGTTGAGAAAGTTGTAAAAATGGCATATGGGATCCTGGGTTTTATAGAGTTATGGAGTGCAAAACTTGGGAAGTTATAGTGAACCTTTATAAAACACGGGTTTGCCTCAGCTAGAGTATTATATCCAATTCTGGACATCTCACTGTAGGAAGGCTATGAAAGCTTTAGAGAGTGGGTGCAGAAAAAAATTATAAGAATGGTTCCAGGGATGAGGGACTTCAGTTACATAGATAGATTGGAGAAGCTGGGGCTGTTCTCCTTAGAGAAGAGAAGTTTGAGAGGAGATCTGATAGAGGTATTGAAAATTATGAGGGGTCTAGACAGATTAAATAGAGAGAAACTGTTCCCTTTGGTAGAGGGGTCGAGAACCAGAAAATACCAATTTAAATTGATTGGCAAAAGAATGAAGCGTAACATGAGGAAATGCTCTTTTACGTACTAATTGGTTCGGATCTGGAATGCACCAAGAGTGTGGTGGAGTCAGAAACAATCAGGGCTTTCAAAAGGGAATTGGATAACCACCTGAAGAGAAAAAAAAATGTAGGGCTACGGGGAAATGGCAGGGGAGTGGGGCTAACTGAGTTGCGCTTGCAGGGAGCCAGCATGGACATGATGGGCTGAATGACCTCCTTCTGGGCTGTAACCATTCTATAATTCTATAGTTCCATCTTCAATCCCCTCATATCCTGACCTCCTTCTTCCCCCAACTGCCACTTCCAATCACCACAATCCTCATGTAATCTGATGTTGCCTCATTCAGCTCCCCCAATTCTCAGCACCCATCCTGAGGTAGCACCATCAATGCATTCCTCAAATGCCCGTATCACTCATGATGCATTTGCCTGTGTCAGAGGGCACCATCCTCTCCAAGCTGTACTCAGCTGGACAGAGATGCTGAACCTGGAAGGCCATCAATTAAAAGGAGAATGCTAGAGGTTCAGCAGCAATTGTACAAGGTACTGGCCGTCCTTCCAGGCATACTTTCCATCGTGACACAGAGGATGGAGGAGTCTACCTCGACAATTTAGGGAGTCATATCACAGGGCTTTTCAATCATAACAATCCTTCCATTGAGCATTTGGATGTCTCTATGGAAGGATGCACAAATGAGTGCCTGCAGGCCCAGACAGTGGCCTTGTCAATATTTCTACCGGGTTTGACAAACTGGCCAATACATTAGGCATCAGCTTTCAAGGCATCATTAATCTCCTCTAAACTGCTTTCCTACAGAGGCAGGAGTGATGTGCCTTTGGCCCAAGGGAGGGAGGATCGTAACAAAGGAGAGGAAAGTCAGCATGCTTTTCATTCATTGCCTCTCCTCAACAGTATCTGAAATGCTGCCTCCTTTCAGCTGGCCCATCTGCCCCTGCACAAATGCAGAGGCAGGACCCTCAAAGGCTCTAACAGACAGAAGTCGTTGAAGGCGGGTACCTGATAAGGCCAAGCAAGGAACAGAGCAACCTGCCACTCTCCCTGCTGAAGCCATAGGGACAGCAGTGAAGTGGTAATGGTAGAAAGAGCTTTATGGTTCACCAAGGGTAAGCACCTGTGGGTCTGTTCATATTCATTATTGATATTTATGTGTTGGATCATATAAAATTTATAAATATGCTCCACTTTCCTGTTTTTCTCATTTTTGAATGGTGAGTGCCTATTCTGCTTTTCATTTATTTGGTGTTGAAGGTAAAGAGATTTAGTGGGTGACATCAATTGGTGGATGTGAAATCATTGGATTAATGGTTACAGGATGACTCATGTCAAAGGATCCAGTGTGAGTGACTAACTGATCCTTTGAGCTAGCAAGGTATCTCCGGAATCACGAGCAACAATGTGATTGGCTAGTTTTGCGTTGGGCATCCCATCTTCCTTCTCACCATGGGAATCATCAGATGAGGTGCCCTAGTGGCTTCTCCCTCTTGGATTTCTAGTGTCCTTGTTGCTGCACTATGTTGTAATGAGTAGCCACCAAGTTCGCCTGCATCACCCTCCACATCACACCTTCATTCTCTCCTCTTTTTCAGCCTAACCGACAGCAGCCATGATGCCACCTTCTTTACTTAAACAACTCAAAAGTTCCTCTATTTAAATATGTTAATGAGCTGCCTGCCTTTCCACAACAGGACACTTGGACATCTGGACAATTGCTACTGTTACAATGGTGGCAGAGGGGTATGCAGGAGTTTGGGGTGGGGCTGTGCAAATTCAATATTTTAACCCTCACGACCCAATCCCGCTCATCATGGGGGGAGTTAATATCAATGCTGATCTATGTGCAGTCAATGATGCCCTGCATCTAGGGGAAGCATACAATCTTGGCAAAGCCCAGAGGCCTGTTTTACGACTTTGTAGCCTTCATTGGGAAGTATATGAAATCGTTGGCTCTGCCAAAGGGTGCTTTCACCACCTGCTTCGTGTAGGCATACACAGCAGATAGACTAATGTTGCTAATGCTATTAACTGCAGCCTGGAATGACTCTGAAGCATTAACATGCAGGGCCGCAGCCACTCCCAGAGCTACAGACAAGGTGAAGCATACCCTGGCTCTGGGCTGAAGTTGGTGTTGCAGCTGGTGACAGCTGTGTGATGGCCCCGCTTGGTAAAGTGCTCCGCTTTGAGCTGTAGGTATGAAGTTCTGGGCTTGCACAATCTAGTGTGCTAAGGCCTCTTGTTATTGTTGTAATATTGCTATATAATCACAAAATGATTTAGGATCTATATTGTTCATGCATATGTATACATGTACATCATACCACATCAACCACTGCTGCACTCATCTGTGTACCAAACACACATTGTATCATTCCACCGCATGTGTGTAGAGATGTGTAAAATATAAGAGATGCAAGATCCAGTAGCTGTGTTAAAAAGTGTGGTTACTTTGGAGCTCTGGGAACTACAAGACATAACTTGGTGGTCACAAGCTGTTTGTGAGTAGAACTCAAACCCTATGAGCAGTGTAAATGCTGAAAATGATTGTGGAAAAAATGAGATGGCTGCTACCACAGCAATGAACGAACAGTTCCAGCCCATGATGAATTGGGAGGCTGACATTGTCGTGAAGGCACTTGAAAAGTTTAAGCAAATGTGCAAATTGACATTTTTCTGAAAGGCACTAATGAAGAGGAAAAGATCAACTACATCCTTTTGTGGACAGGAGAAGAAAGGATTAGATTTTTTCAATAGCTGGGAAATGAACAAGCATGCCAATAAAAACCCAAACCAGATTTTTGAGAAATTTCGCACACATCTTCAGCCAAAGTCAAACCAGCAGATCCATTGTTATGAATTTCAGAGCCTGAGACAGGAACATGATGAGCCTATTGACAATTTCTTAGCAAGACTGAGGAATGTGGACAGCAAGTGTAAATTCAAGGACACATTTGAAAGGCTGGTAGATCAGCTCATTTGTGGCTCTGCATACCCTGATGTACAAAAAGCACTAATTGGAAGGGTCAAGCTTATAATATCGCTGGCTGTAGACACTGCCAGAACATATGGAGCCATGGGTAAACAGATGAAGATGCAGATTATCCAGAAGGCTAGCCTTCAGTTAAATCAAGGGAAAGGAAGTAGGGTTGATGCAGTGAAACAGCAACAAAAGAATGCACACCAGAGAGAGAGAAAGATGTAAAAGAGATGTGGACGATTATGAGTTCACAGGCAGAAAGCAATGTCCTGCATACAAATCAAACTGCAGAGCTTGTGGAAAGCCCAATCACTGGGAAAAGAAGTGGAGGACAAAGAAAGTATATGGTAAAGTATATGCCAGAGGCAGAGCAAAAGGGTAAATGAGAAGTAAAAGAAATCAAAACATCCATACCCTGGAAAATGACGGGGAGTGTGAGGACACAATAGACATAGGAACCACAGGCCTACATGAAATGTCTGGATGCAAAAGTTCCCAGAGAAAAGGAATTCACACAACCATACAGATTGGGTGGCGCAGTGGTTAGCACCGCAGCCTCACAGCTCCAGCGACCCGGGTTAAATTCTGGGTACTGCCTGTGTGGAGTTTGCAAGTTCTCCCTGTGTCTGCGTGGGTTTCCTCCGGGTGCTCCGGTTTCCTCCCACATGCCAAAGACTTGCAGGTTGATAGGTAAATTGGCCATTAGCAATTGCCCCTAGTATAGGTAGGTGGTAGGAAAATATAGGGACAGGTGGGGATGTGGTAGAAATATGGAATTAGTGTAGGATTAGTATAAATGGGTGGTTGATGGTCGGCACAGACTCAGTGGGCCGAAGGGCCTGTTGCAGTGCTGTATCTCTAAACTAAACTAAATTAGGAAGAATCAACCATCGACCAGAAGCTGTAGCTTGATACTGAAGCACAGAGTAACATCATCCCACTCAGACTATATCAAAATATCTTTCCTGAAAATTTGAAAGAGAATGGTCACCTAAAGAAAGATGCTCTGAACAACATCATGCCGATGGCACACGACAGAACTGAGATTGGACAGCTGGGAATAATTCAGAGGGACACATAAAAGGAAAAGACGTTAACTGTATGTTCTATGTCACTGAAACAGATGGCCCATCTATCCTGGTGATGAGCTGCAGCTGATCTCAGTAAACCATGCGATGCAGGAGACATCAATAAAGGTTGAAGGTAGCACACAAATTGAAAAGCGCCCTCCAATCTGAAGCAAGAAAGATCTGGTCCTAATGTATCCAGAGTGTTTTAATGAGATGGTTGGATGCTTTTAAGATTTTGAGTATCATATTACCATTGACCCAGAGAAGAAACCAATGATTCATCCCCCATGTAAAGTATCAATAGAGCTAAAAGGAAAACTTGAAAGAAAACTCAAAAAAATGGAAGAAAATAAAGTGATTGCCAGAGTCACAGAGCCTACAGCAGATTAGGTGAATTCCATCATGGTGAGAGAGAAGCCAAATGGAATTTGCCTGAATCCCAAAGATCTTAATCAAACAATCAAGGGGAATCACTACCCTACTCCAACACTGAAAGAGATCATGCTAGCATTGGCAGGGGCAAAGGTTTTCAGCAAGCTTGATGCCAGAAATGGCTACTGGAACACGAAGCTTGATGAGGAATCTTCGATTTTAACAACATTCAGCTCACCCTTTGGACAATACAAATTCTTGCATCTACGTTTTGGCCTTAAAGAGAGCTAGAATGTTTTCCAGCACAAAAATAGATGAGACATCCAGGGGATGCAAAGAAACAATTGACATAGCTGATGTTATCCAAACCTATGGTGTAGATGGAAAAGAGCATTCCTACCATCTAAATGAAGCCATGGAGAGAACCAGGAAAGCTGGGATCAAGTTGAAGGCAGGCAAATGCATTGTAAAAGTGACAGAATCCCAGTTCTTCAGAATGGTGCACACACCTGATAGAGTCAAGCTGAGTCGTGAAAATGTCACAGCTATCCCTAAGATGGAAGCTCTGAGAGACAAGAAAGAGCTGAGAAATTTTCTTGGCTTGAATCAATACATGATCTCTTTTATACCTCAAATGTCAGAGCACACAGGAAATCAATGAGAGCTGATGAGAGAAGATGTTGAGTATCAATGATTGGAATCACATGAGAGGAGTTTCAGTCAACTCAAAGAAGTAATATGCAAGGAGACAAATCTGTTATACTTCAACAGACTGAAATATGTCACTCTGCAAGTAGATGTTCTTCTACTAAAGGACTGGGAGCAGGCCTGGTACAAGAAGGAAAGCTGATAGCATTCGCATCCAAAGCTCTAACATCAGCTGAGATCAGGTATGCCAACATAGAAAGAGAGCTTTTGGCAGTGGTTTATGGATGCAAGAAATTCCGTACATATATCTATGGGAGAAAGTTCATTGTGAAGAGTGATTATCGTCCACTGGAGCAGATCTACAAGAAAAATCTATACAGAGCACCAGCACAACTACAAAGGTTACTCTTAAGGCTTCAAAGTTATGATTTCACTCTGAAGTATAAGCCAGGAAGAGAAATGGTGCTAGTGAATAGCCTATCTCATCTGACAGCACATGACAAACACGGGATAAAATATCTAGGTGTAAAGATAGATCACCTAGTGAATGTGATGCCCCCGAAATTGAGTCAAATCAGAGATGAGACCAGTAAAGATAAAGAGCTGCAGATGTTCTCTCAGCAAGTGACTCTAGGATGGCCACATATGATGCAACACACACAACCAGTAATACAGCAGTATTGGTCAATCAGAGATGAGATTTCACTAGGAGAGGGTGTTCTGCTGGCTGGATCCAGAATCATTGTACCCACAACGGTGCAGAGAGAACTTCTCCAGAAGATAGATGAAGGCAACGTGGAAATGGAGAAATGTAAGCTTAGAGCCAGACCAGCTGTGTACTGGATAGGATTCTACAAAGACGTTGAAAGAATGGGTATCTACATGCAGTGTATGCCAGAAGCATAGAAATACACAGCCGAAAGAGGAAATTATGGTTATTAAGGTACCACCCAGACTGTGGCATACTGTGGGAGCTGACCAATTCATGCACAACCAAGAATAGTATCTTATAATAGCAGACTAATATTCAAAGTACTTATTCATCAGGAAGGTAAATTATTTGAGAGCTACAGCAATCAGCACAGCAGTATGAGTCCTGTTGAGCAAGGATGATATGTGATAATGGAACCCAATTCACCTCCAGAGAGTTTAAGGAGTTTGCTGGTCAGTGTGAGTTCAAAATCATTACCTCATCACCACATTATACAAGAGTATGCTTTTCAATAGAAAGACATGTCCAGATGGTCAAGTAGATGCTCATAAAATGCAGAGGGACAAAGGAAAGCCCAAACCTTGCCTTATTATCACTCCGAGCTGCACCCCTCAAGGCCAACATGAAATTGCCAGCAGAGCTACTGAATGGCAGAAAATACGAGACATCTCTGCCAGGCAAGATACATCCTCCAAATGACCGTGAACAAATCACTGATACACAGGTAGAAGAAAATCAGCACTTCAACAATGCCAAATTATTGCCTGAGTTGTTGAGCAGACTGTAGAAGTTTTCTGATGTCTTGGAAGGTCCTATTCATGCTTTGTTTCAAGCTTAGTAAGCTGGAGGAAACATGGAGTGCAGAGCCTGCACAGCCTCAGTATGTACAGAAATGTTACCACCTGTGCCTGAGATCTCTGGCTAGCAGACCCACCTGTAGTTGGCATCCATGGTAGACTGCAGTGACTTGATGCCATACATCAATGCTACACACCAGTTGAAAGTAGATTCTCCACATTGTTGCATAGGACCCCATGTTACACAATCCACTACACTACACAGTTTCTGGGGCACTATTAATAGTCAATGTTTTGAAGGATGGGCCCCGTAAGTCCTCAACTCTGGCCTCTTCAACAGAGCTAGGAGGCAAACTCGGCTTCTAGTGCACTGCGGCTTGAGCTGTTCTCTCCTCCTGTCCTTCCTCCTGGACACTTGTGCTTGGTGCACTGCCCAGTACTGACCCCTCTAAGTCACTGTCTAAAGGTCGTGGAATGCCAATTATTGACCTGGTACGATCAAAAGTAAAAGTGAATGATGGTGCATCTTCAGTTGGAGATTCTTCCTCTACTGCCAATGGGTCAGTACTTCAGCAGAACCGGAAACAAGGGGATTAGAGAAAATAGTTGGTAGCTAGAGATAATGGCATAACATTGCAGAACAGCGGTTGCTCATTTCAGCGGCAGCCTGGGATGCAGATTGAGTGACGGATATAATTAAATGGTGAGGAATAAATGGTTATCAGGTCAAGCACCCTGTGGCATGCTTCCTTCTGCCTCACTGGCTGCAACATCTCTGGCTTGCCCTCTGCCCAGCTGTGAAGGAAGGTGGCCTGTGGCTGAGTGACATCCATGCATCTGTCAGAAAGAGACAGAACCCTAGCCACTCAGCCAACGCTGCATTGCTGCCACTCTCCCCATGTCACACAACCTTCCTCATCTGAGGCTGTAATCAATGAATCACCTCCCGCCCCTGCCATGTGATTGCCCATTGTGGCCATTTCAGATGATGTCAACATTTAAAATTATAGATTCTCTCCTCTGGCGCGACTCCTCTCCCTGGAATTGCATGCTAGAGAAAAGGGAATACATTACAGACAGGTGATTTGGTGGAATGAAAAGTTCTGTACATTTCAGTAGGAAGGCTCAATATTTTGCCTGGTGCTAAGAAGAATGGACTGAATTTAATGAGCTTGCTGTCGAACCGGCAGCGGATCTGGTAATTGGCGCCGTTCCGGTCCATTGTGTGGGTGCCTGTCCCACTGCTGTTACGCCAATGTGTTTTGTTGAATGATAATTTTCTTTGGTTCACTGACTAGAGATCTGAATTTATATTTTTTTGAAGAAATTTAAAAAGAACATTTAAAACCAGATGACTGCTGGCAACTTAAGATGATCACCTAGTTTGCTACACTGTATTCTACATTGCAAAGGACTGCGAGGAGGGAGATGAAATGTCTGCTAATTCCTCAGCAGAAACGAAGATGCCAGAAGTTTGGAGGAACTGCTTGTTCTTTTATTTCAAGAGAAAAGTACCGCTAACTGCTGTGTTTTGAATCACTGAGTGACTGTTATGTGACAAGCCCGTCCCCATCTGTGGTTTTAAGCTGGTGTTTTCTCTGCAGCAGAGGAGAAGCAACTGGACTTTGAGATGAGAAGACCCTAAGTGGTCTCTCTCTCTCCATTCCAGCCTGAAAACTTTCAAATCCTGCTTGTTGACTGATCATCTTTGCATACTCTGGCTGCAACCCAAAACCCTGTTGGAGGGAGTCATCCGCATTGCTATCTCAAAAAGACTCACCGATCCAATCATCAACCTCTTCAAACTAAAAACCTCAGGATCATCAAATTCAGCTAGAAGTCAGCCAAATCACCAAACCCCACAGACTGTATACCTTTTTTTATGGACTCGAACTCAACCAATCTACCTTTCTCCACTCCATAACCTATTTGTGTGTGTGTAAACCTCAAGTGTGTGTGTGAGTGAAAGTTGGCATGTTGTTTATTATTTTATTAGTTCGGGTTAGGTACAATAAAGTTAACCCCTTTCTTTGTTAACTCAAGAAAACCTGTCCAATTGGTTCTTGTTATGATCATAACAAGTAAGGAATCAAACACCTACTGAATTGGCCAGTATATCCTCTTTAAGAAAAAATTAAACATGTTGTGGTCTAACAAGGAGAGGGAAAAGAGAGAAGCCCTTCAACTTCTCCTCATTTGACCGTAATGCCCAATTTACAAAGTGGAGGCGTGGGTCCCCCACAATCACGTGGTGGGGGCTGGAGGCGAGTCATTGATTACAGCCTCAGATGAGGGAGGTTGTGCTGCATGGGGAGGGTGGCAGCGATGCAGTGTTGGCTGAGTGGCTGTGGATCTGTCTCTTCCTGGCAGATGCATGCATGTCTCTCGGCCACAGGCCACCTTCCTTCATAGCTTACCCCCTTTAACTCCCATGACAGTGAGTGTCAGCATGAGAGACATCAGATTCCCCAGTAGAGGTTGAGGGGCTTAAAAGGTCTGAACTGTCATGTTGATCTCTGTGCCACTCTCTACCATCTCCATCCTTCCTCTTACAGGACAAGAGGGCCCATAATAGAGGCAGATGTCCCAGAGAGGCACATTCACCCCAGATGCACATCCACTTATCTCTGCCGAAGAAGAGGCCTTGTTGCTGGCGTGCACCCAGGGCGACCGTTCAATAGCTGATGGGGAGATTGAACTCCCTGTGTGAGAATGAGGATTGTCTCCCATCAGCATGCGCATCAATGTTGGAGACCCAAGAATGCCTGGTAGGCTTCGGGAGAATAGCACAGCCTAACCCACATATGTTTGCGTTCTCTCATGCAGGTCGCCATTCGCAGGGGTCCGGTGCCACTGGGGACAGCTGTCCACCTATGAGGAGGAGGACGACTCAGAGGATGCACCGTCCCATGACTCTGTTGCACCCTCCCCAGTGCAGATACTCTCACCTTGGTGGATGCCCACTCGGCTTTAGAATCAGGGTCACAAGCTGGTGAGAACACCACACACACGTGACCGAGCAGCTGGCAGAAGCTGACACAGCCGAGGCCTCTAACAGTCGGAGGGTGGCCAGGCCCATGCTGAGCCCCAGGATGATGACAGCCTCTGGTGTCAACAGCACAGGGCATGCTGAAGTTGTACAAAGAGGGATAGGGCTTATCTGGTGGAGATGCCAGAGGCCATGTTCTGCGATGAGCAGCGAATAGAGGAGTCTATCTATGCCATGAGTGCTGCCATGTCACAGGCCTATGAATGCATGACTTCCAAATTCAAGAGGTTGGCAACTTCATGGAGAGTCAGATTCCACAGTTCCTCACTGACTTGCACACTAACACCTTGGCCATGAGCTCGATGTAGCAGTGGCAAGGCAAGAGAAGAACAGGAGCCCAGATGATTCTGCAGCTCCTGGTCCTTCCCTGGTCAACAGGGAAGCTCACGAGAGACTTCAAAGGGAGGCGTACAGGCTGACAGCCTCATCTGCGGACTCCCCTCAAGGCGCCCCGAGTATGGCACCTGCCTCCTCCGCCTCTCTGTCGCTGAGCCCAGCTTCAGCAGCCATGATGCCTGAAGAGAATCCTGCACTAGTCCAGGACACTCCCAGGCAGATGGGGTCTTCCAGGACTCAGGCAGCCAGAGGGCACCCACCAAAGTCATCACAGGCCAAGGGGCAGCCTGATCAGCAGACTGCCTCCAGCCCAGCTGCTGGGGCCAGGATCATACCACATAGGAGCACCTGAAAATGGAATAAAAAGAGCACAAAACAACACTTTGGTACCTTTTATGCTAAACAGTTAAAAAAATCCTTTATTCAAAAGATTAGATTTCATTGTCTGAAAGCCATGTGCCATTATGCCTTAATTGTGAGATGTAGACCTCACCCCCGCCACCCCCCCCCCCCCCCCCCCCCCTTAGGGCTATGCCAATGTGACCATAGCTCTCATCACATGCCAATGTGATGCGTTCCTTCGGTAACACATGCTCTCCCATGGGCACTAGCTCACATTGCATAGCTCGCAAGACAGGGACCACAGATGGAAAGGATGCGACAGAGCTCAGGCAGTAAGGTGACCCTTTATCTCACTCTCAGTGAATGGACACCAGGATGGCTGCAAACGAGTAATGTGAGATTGCCTGTAGCCTCCTTCGAGTGTAGCTCTACGTCTGACCTCCTGCCTTAGAACCTGAGAATGTGTCAATTCTGTCGGTGTAGTCGCTCATGGACCTCAGATCCCAACCTTGATGATGGCCCACCCTCTGTTCCAACTGTGTGATCACACAGACCTATCACACAGCAGCTTACCAATCCCATAGTGACTCGCAACCCCTAAACACATATTTCACCCCCTAGCAGAGCCCCCGCTACCCCAGATCCCTTTGCAGAGCCCTTGTTACCCCAGAGCCCTTTGCAGAGTCCCCACTACCCCAGACCCCTTTGCAGAGTCTGCAGCAATGCGCTCCCATAATGGCCACCAATACCCCTCCACCCCTTCCCCTATGCAGCAGTGCCCAAGGCTGCCTACCCCTCGCGTCAATGTTCCCTCTTGCCTTTGTGACACCAAGTTTCACAGCGGGGCGGGTGCACTGAAGGGTGCTGCAATGATTCGATGAGTGAAATGTGAAGTTGGGGAGATCAAGAGTTTCATTGATGCTGTTACAATAAAGTACCACACATCTGTGAATGGGAGCAGCCTCCGTCAGGTCATTGAACATTTTTCTGCACTGCTTCCAGGCCGGATGGGCAAAACCTCTGATATTGAAATGTTCAGCTACTCATACTATTCTTGCCTGATAATGTGGTTGGCCACCCTTCTCCCATCTGATGGGATGGGAATATTCTTTTTCCTGCTAACTTGCTCCACTAGAAAATTCAAGATATTATCAGAGAATTGGGGTTCTCTCCCCATCGACATTTGTTGGCATCCAATAGAGTAACAGTCTTCAGATGAACTTGACAATAAGCACTATACCTCCCCATTGAGAGATATAGGCCACCAAGAATGACATTGGATCTGCCCAAACTTCCTCCTCCCAATGGGTGAGCTGTCCAATTACCATGATTCATGTTGACAGCTCATTCAATAAATTAAAATGAAAAACAAATCTGAGGAGCCTTTGTACGTTGTGCTGGCGTCATTATGCGCAAATTGGAAATCTCTCCTCATTTGAGCATAATCTGGGAGCACTCCATGGTAGAAGCTAAATTACAGGTGTACCCTAAAGCATATGCAATTGTTCTTTATTTTAACTTCCAGGAGCTGGCTGTCAAAAACCAGATCATTATTTATTTTTGGCTGCTGTACAAATATATTTTTAAAGATGACCTTACCATATGTAATGAATTATAAACCATCAAGGATGGAGTTTGCAAACCATACCGATATAAAAAAATAGCTATACAGATCATTCAGGAAAGAATATTTCACAAAAATATACAACAAGCCCCCCAGCACATGTGTACACACACGCACACACACCATCCAAATTGCAAAAGCATATACAGTGAGCACTTAAGCTGTAAAGGAATGAAGAAGAAGCAAAATGGTTCTTCTTCACTCTACTATCACAGTAAACCAAGCATCTATAATATCACAGCATTCATGCATGGCCTACGAGCCATGACTTGGGATTGAATCTGACAGTTCTAATCTATCAACCAAAGATTTCTGGGCCTCACTATCTACCAAATAAATCTGAACAATAAAAAGGCAACTTTACTACAGTAACCAAACAAAATACATCTATATAAAACAGCAGATATCTGGAAAGATCTATGTCCTGTTTGTAATTTTTGATTGCATCCTTTGCATTACCATTACTGACTAAGAATTAACTGGGTCCCTAAAGATGGACTGCAAACAAAAGTACAAGGGCCTGAAAGTCTGTCCTTGAAAATGCTATTTTTTGTAAATACATTTCAGATTATGCTAAAATAAAAATGGAAAATGCTGGAAATATTCATCAGGTCAAGCAGCATCTTTGGAAAGAGAAACAGAGTTAACATTTTAGGTTGTTAAAACAGCTGCAGTATTTTGCTCTTGTTTCAGATTATGCTAATTTTTTTGTAGAGTTTACTTATTTCAACTCTCCAGCTTTTTTGAACAATTCGGTTACAGATGTGGCCCACTGTGTCACTATTTTCTCCTAATAATACCAAAAATGTGAATATATAAATTAATCTGTTTGGGGCAAGGTGCAGCAATATCTTATGCCACAGAAAGTGCTAAGGCTTGGGTTTATGCTGTGATTCCTCCCGTAGTGAATTCTCACTTTACCATGCCATCTGGATAAATGGCAAATAGGAATAAAAGAATACCCTGAATAATATGTTCTTGCACTGTCACATTCACACAGAGGGAAAATTTGGCTTCAGAGCATCCAGTGCCATTTTTGGTATCTACTGGCAGATGGTTACGCAGCTATGCAGTTAGGAGTCTCATAGCAGATCGTTTACTTGTAGTCTTGGAGAGGATTTAATACCTTTTGGTGCAACGGGCAAGTCAGGAACCCCAGGAGGGGAAAATTTAATTTAAAATATATTAAGTAGTGAGCTAATAAAAATCATATCCATCAGGGAAATATGGGGCTAAATTTTAAGCTGCTAGAGTGGATGGGTTTCTGTGCAGGTTAAGCAGGTTAAGTGTGAAGCAGAACGTAGATTGGTTTCAATCTCAGTTTGAAGAGCTGGAACCTGTCAGAGCCGCTAAGCACATTGCACTGTTGAACTACAAGAAAGCCCCCAGCGAGTTAACATCTGTAGCACTTAAAGCAGCCAGAAGTGCTGCACAAAGAACAGCCAGGCGCTGCGCAAATGATTATTGGCAACACCTATGCAGTCGTATTCAGCTGGCCTCCGACACCGGAAACATCAGAGGAATGTATGATGGCATTACGAAAGCTTTTGGGCCAACCATCAGGAAGATCGCACCCCCCTCAAGTCGAAATCAGGGGACACAATCACTGACCAACACAAGCAAATGGACCGCTGGGTGGAGCACTACCTAGAACTGTACTCCAGGGAAAATGTTGTCACTGAGACCGCCCTCAATGCAGCCCAGTCTCTGCCTGTCATGGATGAGCTGGACGAACAGCCAACAAAATCGGAACTCAGTGATGCCATTGATTCTCTAGCCAGGGGAAAAGCCCCTGGGAAGGACAACATTACCCCTGAAATAATCAAGAGTGTCAAGCCTACTATACTTTCAGCACTCTACGAACTGTTTTGCCTGTGCTGGGATGAGGGAGCAGTACCACAGGACATGCGCGATGCCAATATCATCACCCTCTATAAGAACAAGGGTGACCGCGGTGACTGCAACAACTACCGTGGAATCTCCCTGCTCAGCATAGTGGGGAAAGTCTTCACTCGAGTCGCTTTAAACAGGCTCCAGAAGCTGGCTGAGCGTGTCTACCCTGAGGCATAGCGTGGCTTTCGAGCAGAGAGATCCACCATTGACATGCTGTTCTCCCTTCGCCAGCTGCAGGAGAAATGCTGAGAACAACAGATGCCCCTCTATGTTGCTTTTATTGATCTCACCAAAGCCTTTGACCTCGTCAGCAGACGTGGTCTCTTCTGACTACTAGCAAAGATCGGATGTCCACCAAAGCTACTAAGTATCATCACCTCATTCCATGACAATATGAAAGGCACAATTCAACATGGTGGCTCCTCATCAGACCCCTTTCCTATCCTGAGTGGTGTGAAACAGGGCTGTGTTCTCGCACCCACACTTTTTGGGATTTTCTTCTCCCTGCTGCTTTCACATGCGTTCAAATCCTCTGAAGAAGGAATTTTCCTCCACATAAGATCAGATGGCAGGTTGTTCAACCTTGCCCGTCTTCGAGCGAAGACCAAAGTACTGAAAGTCCTCATCAGGGAACTCCTCTTTGCTGACAATGCTGCATTAACATCCCACACAGAAGAGTTTCTGCAGAGACTCATAGACAGGTTTGCAGCTGCCTGCAACGAATTTGGCCTAACCATCAGCCTCAAGAAAATGAACATCATGGGACAAGACGTCAGAAATGTTCCATCCATCAATATCAGCGACCACGCTCTGGAAGTGGTTCAAGAGTTCACCTGCCTGGGCTCAACTATCACCAGTAACCTGTCTCTCGATGCAGAAATCAACAAGTGCATGGGAAAGGCTTCCACTGCTATGTCCAGACTGGCTAAGAGAGTGTGGGAAAATGGCGCACTGACACGGAACACAAAGGTCCGAGTGTATCAAGCCTGTGTCCTCAGTACCTTGCTCTACGGCAGCGAGGCCTGGACATCGTATGTCAGCCAAGAGCGACGTCTCAATTCATTGCATCTTTGCTGCCTCCGGAGAATACTTGGCATCAGGTGGCAGGACCGTATCTCCAACACAGAAGTCCTCAAGGCGGCCAACATCCCCAGCATATACATCCTACTGAGCCAGTGGCGCTTGAGATGGCTTGGCCATGTGAGCCGCATGGAAGATGGCAGGATCCCCAAGGACACATTGTACAGCGAGCTCGCCACTGGTATCAGACCCACCAGCCGTTCATGTCTCCGCTTTAAAGATGTCTGCAAATGCGACATGAAATCCTGTGACATTGATCACAAGTCGTGGGAGTCAGTTGTCAGTGATCGCCAGAGCTGGCGGACAGCAATAAAGGCGGGGCTAAAGTGTGGCGAGTGGAAGAGACTTAGCAGTTGGCAGGAAAAAAGACAGAACGCAAGGGGAGAGCCAACTGTGTAACAGCCCTGTCAACCAATTTTATTTGCAGTTCCTGTGGAAGAGCCTGTCACTCTAGAATTGAACTTTATAGCCACTCCAAGCGCTGCTTCACAAACCACTGACCACCTCCAGGTGCTTACTCATTGTCTCTCGAGACAAGGAGGCAGAAGAAGAAGAAGAAGAAGCAGGTTAAAAGACCGGAAACTGTCAGGAAGGCGCCAGTAACCCGCAACATCTGCATTTCACTTGAGTGTGTTTGCTATTGCAGGAAATCCTCTTGGGACAGGCGGGTCTGGCATTTACACATGTTAGAAGGAAACTAAGTGGAGTTTTAACTCTGGATTCTGTCCTTAACCCTGAACACCCCAGTTTCCTGGGCTTCCTGAAACTCACCAGGTTGAATAAGGCGAGAGAACAGTGGGAATTGACGGGATTGAGCAATTGTTAGGCATTTAAATATTGAGATCGGACTGCTGCTTTCTTGCCGAATTGAAAGGTATTTGATCGCAGGACTTGTTCTGAGATTGTGCTTTCACTGATTTGGACGTGATTTCCAATACTTTAGAGGTCATTTCTGCTACCTTGGAATTTTTTGCCTTTGATCTGCACTTCCCTGCTATCAGCCTTCTCAGCAGCATGAATTCCTTATGCAACTCTACCTTGAACTTTTGGTGAGGACCAGGAGGAGCAGCAGCAGCAGGAGCAGCAGTAGCTTTCTAACCAACCACCTGCCGCTCCATAGGATAGAGGGGCAAGATCAGAGCTCCAGCTCGCAAGATGTGATATCCCCAGTATCGAGTATACAGGCAGAGGATTCATTTTCTGGACATGACTGAGCACCAGTGCCTCAGGAGGCTCAGATTTTCCCATCAGGTGGTTGCTGATTCCTGGAAGAAGACCTCCTGCCAAGTGGATCAAGTGGGCATGCATTGCCAGTGGTGGTCAAGGTCACTGTCACCACAGCACTTAATTTCTTCACTTTCAGCTGCCTCCAGGAAATTACAGAAGATATTTGTCCAATCTCATAAGCTGCCACCCCTAAGTGCATTTCACAGGTGACGGGTGCCATGTTTGTCAGGCACTTATGTGCACTTCATCACTGATGAGTTCAGTCAGATTGAGAGGGCCCTCAGATCATATACACTGACTGGATTCCCCTGGGTTCAGGAAGTCAAAGACTGTACACATGCATCAATCAAGGTGCCCCAGATCACCCAGGAGCATTCATCAACTGAAAGGGATTCCACCCCATCAATGTCCAGCTGGTCTGCAACCATCAAAATGATCATCATGCATATCTGGGTAAGATACCCACGGAGCTGCCATGATACCGTCATGCTGTGTCAGTCAGGTCTCTGACAGATATCTGCCCCTCCAAGCAGAGTCAGTAGATAGTTCCTTGCAGACAAGGGCTGCCCTCTAAGAATGTAGCTGATGACATCTGTGATGAGCCCTACCACTGATGCACAGGTACAATTGAAGCCATATGAGCACAGGAGTTTTCATTGAGCAAGCCATCAGGTTGCTGAAGATGTGATTCAGGTGCCTGTATAGATCTGGAGGCACCCTTCAGTATGCACCAGCAAGGGTTTTCAGCATGATGATGGTGTGCTACACCTTGCACAACATTGTGCAACAATGAGGACAGGAACTGCAGAAGATGGAAGGTGATGAGCATTCTACATCTTCAGAGGAGGAGGAACAACAGGAGGAGGAGAAGGAGCTTGCTGTTGCAAGGAAACCTGCAGCCACCCACATTCCTGTCAGGGATGTCCAGGATGGAGATTCAAGCATGCTTCAGCTAATCTGAGATAGTGCAGCTATCTGGCAAACCAATTCTGAACCCATTGTGTTCCCCCAGAATCCAGCACAAAGCAGTCCTATAATAACCAATTCATGCCTCTTTCAGCCATCCATTGCTTGTCTTATACTATTGTCACATCATTTTTCACAAGGCACAAGACCACCTGGCAGGCAGTAGGCAACAATGGGGAGCAGAAGGACGGGGCAATGGGACCTTGAAACAAAGTTCATGACTGATAAATATTGAACAGAAAAGTTAAAATTTAATGCAGTGTTAAACACCCAAGTGTAGAACTACAAGTCCTTTTTCTTCCTTTTCCTGTTGCGACCACGTGATGCAAGCCCTGTGGCGTCCATAGAGCTGCTCATTCCCCTGTTCTGACAGCTGTCAGGCAAACCCTCCACCTGCCAAGATTGAGGCACACATGATTTCGCCACATGAACATTAAAAATAAAATTGCAAGCCCCTGACCGGAAAGACATTTCCATGGTAACTGACAGTATTGGAACAAGGGACAAAGGGCCATGCCTGACTCATTCAACCAACAATGAACTTTTGATTACCAGACGTTGAAGGTGGGGGGAGCTAGAATTCCAGAGACTGCTAAGGTAAATCCACAAACCTCGCCGGAGAGACTGTTCCATATAAGGAGCTAGTCGCATAACTAACTTGGTGGGCACCTTGGGAGTTTTTTTGAATTTGAACTCCCAACAAAGGAATTGGAATGGAGACAAAGCCATCTGCTCATGGAGTAAAGAACTCTCCTGGAACTGAAGCAAAAAGATCTCTCTCCTGCCTGCTTCCATCTCCTTCCCACGGAACTGAATCCTGTGAAAACACGTGGAACTCAAAGAGAGAATGGTTTCCTGCATGAACAAGGTTTTAAGATGACTACAGGGCCCCAAGGAAAAGCAAGACTACTTACAAAAGGACTACAGTGAGCTTGAAGCACCGTAACAAGATATTGGGCTGAATTTTACGCCGCCCCAATGGGTTGGATGGTGGCTCCGGGAGGCCTTCCCACCCTGCTCCTACCTCCAGCCAACTTTATGGTGGTCGGTGGAAGGGGAGGGGGCAACCACCCACCCACCCACCCCAGGCCAATCAAGGCCCTTAAGTGGCCCCTTAACGGCCAATTAGGGCCATTTTCCCACCTCCACAGGGGCTATTTTACCCATGGCAAGTGGGCATACTGGAGTTGTGGAAGGCAGCCCAGTGGTAGCTGCCAGTCTTTCTGAACGCTGGGGAGGTGCCATGGCAGTCGGGCATGTGGTGCCCGATTGAGGGCCAACCCCGCCTCCCAATCCACCCCCAGGATACAAGACGCCCCGCCCCCTCCCCCCCAAACGACTACCCTGGCCTCACCAAGGCACGACCGATCCACCTGGTGAGGCATGCCCAACTTACCTGGCTCTATGGCAGCTTCCTCAATCGGCTGGACTGCAGTCCCAGCAGTGGCCACTGCTCCCGGTGGTGCTGCTGGGACTAAGAGCTACCGGCAGCTCACTGAGGAGGGACCTCCACCCTCAAGTGGATGGAAGTCCCGCCTCGGGACAATTAAAGCCCGGGGACTCGTAAAATGCGAGTCAGATCCCCGGGCTAGACAGAAGTGGGAAGTCCCATCCGCCTATGGTAAAATCCAGCCCATTGCCTCAAACTGTTCCACCTTATATTTTCTTCTCTTTTCTGTCCCTATTTGCATGTGTGTGTCGCATGTGCATGCTAGCGTGGCCGCGTCGTATATCCATAAGCGTGAACCGTATTAGAGTTTAAGTTTTAAGGTTTAATAAAATTTAATTTTTCTTCTTTAAACCTGAGAAAGCCTGTGTGAATTGGTTTCTTTGTCTTATAATTGGAAAACTGTGAACAAGGATTCACAAAGGGGGAGCTCAAAACACAGTGTGTTTAAAATTAAACCCTGTTACAATAAGACCAGGTGAAGACAGCACAAGACCCCAAGAAACATTGCTCACCTGGTCGTAAGACAGCTCAGGTGCTCTTGGCTGACATTCTCTGAGTTTTGGAGCCTGTGAAGGCCCTGCCAAAGACTGCCCCACTAGCACCTATGCAGCACCAGGCCATCAGGACAGGAGGCAACATGTGGGTCTCTGAGTGAGGCAGGGGGAGAGCAAGGAGTGAGAAGTGGATGCGCTTTAAGCAGAGTCCCCACTTCCATGTGCTCTTTCTTCATTTTACCTCTTGTGGTCCACTTGCACTTGCCTGCTGGCCAAGTGCAGAAAAACACTTTGCTGCACTTCAGTGAGGTGCTGAATGGCCAAGGTGAGGCTTTCTTCCATCCTGTTTAAGGTGGTAGACCGAGTGGTGCAGATCATTGGTCAGGGCCTGCATGCATGCTGTTGCCAACCATATCTGATGCTTCAGCATGACTGCCTGAGACATCATGGCACTCATGCTAGAGATAGATTTCTCCATTCTGTCTCCAATGGTGTGTAGCACCTCAGGAAATGCTGACAGAACCTCACACAATTTCTTCTGCTGCTCCAGAGTAGTCCTCTTTGTTGATGAGCCCCGAGGCTCAGCAGCTGCGTCCAGCTGAGCAGAACTTGGAAGGTTTTGTACCCTCAGTCAGTGGCTCTCCACTGCTGTACCTGTCCCCAAAACCTGTGTCTGCTCACCTTTGATATGCACTTCAACATGTGACAAAGCAACTACCTGTTTTGGCTGCCCCACCAAGGTGAGCATATCTGAGCTGGTGGAGGGTGCGTATGAGTCCTGTGATGGTGTTTCCTCAGAGGGAGTGTCCTCTGATGAGTCTTCCTTCTCCGTATTAGCTCTCGAGGGACACTTGCAGGACCTGTGGGAGATGAAAGACAAGAATTACAACTGACAAGGTGAAAGGGTTCTAACTCATAATGGTATAGATTACCATATTTCAGTGGCTGCTGACATTAAGTCAACATGTGCGAGTGTTGTATGCTATGTGGCTGTGTTACATTTAATTCTATCAACATGTACCTGGGAGACCCACATCTCTCCATCATCAATGACCAGGCATTCGGAGACACAGTTTATCTCCGTCACCTTCTCCTCCGCAGATGTCTATGTGGCGATGACTGGAGGGTCACCTCCGGTTTTCTGACTCTCCCTGCTTTTCTGGGCTCACATCTCCTGTAAGGTGAGAAAGAAGAGATTAATGAGTACGAGAAGTGGAATGTTTTAAGAGGATGCATTTGTGGAGGATCACTGTGAGGGAAAGGTATGACATTTAATAAGATGAGGCTGAGTGTCAATGGTGCTGATCAGATGAGTGTGTGAGGAGGTCCTTGACAGCGAGGGATGGCTGCACCTGCAAGATTTGTTGGTTTGAGAAGTAAGGAGCAGGAGAAGCAGTGGAAAGCAGAGTGAGAGGGTTTGTAATTGAATGTGCCATGCTCCTCTCCTTTCATTGAACCTGTTATGGCTCTGTATCCTGGAGCGAGGCACCACACTCCTGTTGCTGACCTCCATGGCAACCTCCAGCTATGCCTACTTGCTCTCTGTGGCAGGCTTCTTTCTCCAGGGCACAGGGAAATGAATCTCCCTGTGGACCCCTCCTCCCCACAGCATGATGTTCAAGGACGAATCTCAGAACCATTGTGCATCTCTCCAGTTGCTGGCTCTATTTTGACACTTCTAGAATGTTTTCATTCTGACCTCACAGGGTTCCCTGAAATCTTGAATCATAGAAATTTACAGCAGGGAAGGAGGCCGACAAATAGCCACACAGTCAAATCCCACTTTCCAGCTATTGGTCCGTAGCCTTGTAGGTTACAACACTTCAAGAGTCTATCCAAGTACTTTGTAAATGTTGTGGGTTTCTGCCTTTACACCCTTTCAGGCAGTGAGTTCCAGATCCTCACCACCTTCTGAGTGAAAAGATTTCCCCTGATGCCCCTCTAAACCTCCTACCTCCAACTCTGAATCTATGCCTCCTGGTTATGGACCTCTCAACCAAGGGAATAGCACCTTCCTATCCACTCTATCTAGACCCCTCATAATTGTATACACTTCAATTAGGTCTCCCCTCAGCCTCTTCTGTTCCAAAGAAAATAGCCCTAGCCTATCCAATCTTTCCTCATAACTAAAATTCTCTAGTACAGATAATATCCTCGCATATCTTCTCTGTTCCTTCTCTAGTGCATTGGAGCTGAAACAGACTACCACAGGTTGTCATTATGCCTGCCCACTCTAATTAGTGGGAAACCTGGCAGTCAGATGCAAATGCCATGGCTGAGTTAAAAATCCACTGAAAAACACACTGCTGAAACTTCCAATCTCTTGATGCACTGCCGGCCTCCCCTGCTGTGAGCGGGTCTGACTATTGACATTCAACCCATGACTCCCACTTTGAGAACTGCAGCTGACCAGGTGGACAATGTTGCAAGTGATTTATGGTGCTTACCGTTGAAGATCAAAATTACTAATGATCTTTTCCTAACTCTTTTGGAAGTTACATTGTAGTTCACGCACTACCCACATGTTCTTGATTGAGAGGACAGGCACATGGCCAGCTCCCAGGCCTCTGCTACTGTTATTTTGAGCCAACTGTTCGGACTTGTGAAAGCACAATAGAAGCTCTCTTGCCTCTCCATTTCTTCACTTATTGTTCTCCTGTTATGGAGTAACTGGGACCTAGAATACTCTGAGTGAGGAATCATAGAAAACATGAGTCCCACCACACAATGTAATATAATAGCACAATAATCCACTGTACTGCCAAACCAACTCCATTTACCTCAGTCAGGAGTAGGTTATTTATATCACATGGCTGAAATATTTTGGAAATATTTTTTGACAATAATTCTAAGTGTAATTGCTAATTAATTTAGTTTGGACTGTTATAATTTAAGGGTCTAATAGCCTAGGAGGGGATTTTCCTCTTCAGATCAGAGATTTGCTGGGGTGGGACTTCATATTCACCCAGGCTTGACCATTTGGGGGTCATTAGATCCTAGCTGGATTTCCAACATCATGAGAGAGCCAGTCTCTAGGCCTTCAATAGGCAAATCTTTGGGGACAGGATGGAGGGAAAGGAGGCTATTATAGGACCCTCTCCTGGGCTGCTTCTCAGGGTGGTTGCCATCACTTCGCAGGGCCCACTACACCTTCTCTACAGCCGACCTGGGAAACAATAGTAACAAAGAAGAAAAGATGGAAAATTCACCGTATCCATACCCAATCATTTGTAGGTGACAAATGAGGAAGGACTGGGCAGTGGCAGTCCCAGCAGTGAAAGGGCAACCCCAGTAGAGATGGTGAGGTGGAACTAGGCATTGGAGTTCCTTTTCTTGTTGTTTCCATTGTGATCCCATCAGTTTCTGGAGCTGGCTGACCATGATTTTGAAAATGCACAGAACAGTGATGGTCATAAGCTGTAGAAATATATTGATAATTTAACCAGTCGAGCTGGTTTGAACATTTTTGTCTTTGACTTGATATACATTTAAGGGAAAACAACTGTGGGATGAAAACAGGATCAAAATAAAAATTAGAGTCCACCTGGCCTGATGTACACTTTAAAAATAACCACATAATATGCAGTTCCGAAGAAGGGTCACTGACCCGAAACGTTAACCCTGCTTCTCTTTCCACAGATGCTGCCAGACCTGCTGAGTGAATCCAGCATTTCTTGTTTTTGTTTCACATAATATGCTGCGTTTTCATACCCCTTAATTGCTTTCTCTGCCAAAAATCTGCAAAACTGAATCTTGAAATTCCCTATTGCACCATTATATACATTACCGTAGAAGCTTATACAGCAGAGCATTGTCTGCACTTCAGTTAAAGGATGTAAGGGACCAGTAGAAAGATTATGAAAACTGCCACAGCCAAAGAAGTGTGGAAACAATAGGGTTGACAGCTTGATTACATACCCCCTAAGCAATGTGCTCACAAAGAGCACCAGTCAATACCAAAGCCCCTGATCTTCCATTCAGTAATTCAAATGGACCATAAATGAGAGGTTTCAGGACGATGATTTCTTAACTAATGCCCCCTATAAGAGCTGATCCTTCTCTGGAATGTACAATCGGAGAATCAGCCCTAATACTGACAGCTTCTCGATCTTACATGTGATATGCAGTTGAATGTAAATAGCTGTAAATGCAGGGGGTTGGATGGTGAAAAAAATGGTGGCCCGCATGTGTGGGTCATGTGCTGCCATGCCGCCGTGACCTTCCTCGCAGAAGCCCACAATAATATGACTGTTGGGCCATCCCCGCAATCACGTGGAGGGGGTGGGTTCTCTGATGCTGGCAATGGCATCAGCTGCCTGTGCTGAGGCTGGCACCGTTTTTAAAGGCCTGCTGGCTAATTAAAATTTTTAGAGTTATACCCAGCCCCCCCACTGTACTGATTAAAAATCTGCCGCCCCTTTCCCACCCCCCATTAACAATAAAATTCATTATTTTCCCTCTCCCCCTCAAAGCACTTACCTTCCACAGTTGAGCTTCCCCCCCACCCCAAACTGAACAAAGGGCACAGGTCACCACTTCCCACCATCCCCTACACTAATGATGTAAATTTGACCCCCTTCCGCCCCCTCCCCCCACACTAAAAATGTTAAGTTCCCCCCTTCCCCACCACTGTGGCACTTGCTTTCTCCAGACGGGAAAGTGAAGGCATTGAGTGCTGCCCGCCACTCAGAAGAACAGAGTTAATTTTATTTAAATGTATGCATTTGCTAATTTGAATATTTTAATCCGGGTCCCGTCACCCAGCAGCAGGGGGTGTGGGCGCCATGGAGCCTCACCGCCGCCGGGAAATTCTGGCACAGCTCTCCCAGGGTCGGGCTCCATGACAGGCCACTGCCAGAATGATCTTCCAGCCCCCCCTGCACCCCCTCTCCCGGCACCGCCACGGATCCTGACGTCGGGAGCTTTGTAAAATCCTGACCAGGGCTTGTGTTTTTCCATATTTTTATTTGGTTACATTTGAATCCCGCAATCAAAAAGCAATGTTCGTTGTTCAGGCTATTTCTAATGTAGTTTCCTGTGATGATTCATTATTCAGTTTTTCCATACTTACAGCTCAATAAAATTCTATGGTTAACATTGATTGGGTCATCTAATGCCTGGCATGCTTTCAGGTGCATGGTCTTTGACCAAAATTATCAATTTATCTTGATTGTTGAAAGTGTGGCTAGAAATTCATTCAAGCCTTAAGTGCTGATCTGACCAACCGCTGCTTCCCAGGGGTACGATGTGGTGCTGGCCACTTTCTGCGAAGCCCACACAGCATTGCTGGAGGAGTAGGGCACACACAGGTGAGTCCCCTGCGTGGGCCAGAAGACCCTGAATCGACACTATCCTAACTTCACACAGTCCAACCAGCTGAATTGAAGCCAGGTTTTCAAATTTAGGAGATGCTTGCGCAGGCAGCCTCTTCGTTGTTCACTCTGCAAACTACAAGGGTGAAGCTTTAAGATGGGTGCTGTGTGAGTGTTATTTAAAGAGCTAGGCACCCAGGTAAGGTAATTTTGTGGAACGTCTTCTACTGCAAAGTGTCTGGAAGTAACCTGAACCGTTTTTGGAGGTGTTGTGGAGAGTTCCTGGATTTGCCAGAGAGTTCTGACACATCCTCATGGGGGGTGGGGGCAGAGGAGTCGGTGACTTGTGCATCAGGTCTTGGGGCAGCAGTGGCTGTGTCTCTGGGTCTGTAACATAATAAAGAGATGGAACAGGGCCTGCAGAGAGGTCACTTCTCTCTGATGCCCTCTTCCAATTTGGACCTGGACTCCTCCATGCTCCTTGACAGTGACATGAGGCTGGCTGGCAGGCCAGCCAATGCACCCAGTATCTCAGTATGCATGCCCATCAGCATGGTCCTATATGCCACCCCATCAAAGTCCTCATCTGAGTCCTCTGCAGCAATACTCATCTCCGACCTCGCCTTCTGGTGAGCTGTCACACGAATCATGCTTTACCCCTGGCCTGGCTGCAGATGACTCACCATGGGCTGATTTCAACTCCGTACTAGCCTCTAAGGTACGTGCAGTGTCAGAGTCTGAGCTGGTGGCTGTGAATGTCAGATCAAGTGACAGCCTTTTCATTAGTGTTCTGCTGGTGGTCTCTTTCCTCCTCCTAGGGCTGCTGTGACTGGGCAGGTGGCAGTTCTTGGGTGTCTGAAAGCAAGCACTCAGAAGGAGAGTGTTGATGTGAGGGAAGGGGCATGGGGTGGGAAGCAAGAGGTCCATGGTCATACGATCAGCAGGTTGCTCATCATGCAGATAGCAGGATGACGATATGCTGGGAATTGAGAAGAGGCGTGAAGCAAGAAGATGCCGTTATCCTTAATGTTCTTATCAGTGTCACATTCCACAGGCCCCCATGATGCGGAGAACAATCTTCTCCATAGGGCTCAGGAGATGCAGGTACCCTTGTCTCCTGCCAGTTTTGCTTTGCTCCCTTCTATTGTGTGCCACATTGTCCCACAAGAGAGCAGGTGAAATGTCGTGATTGTGTAGTGCTGTGTTTGGGTGATGTGCATGCCAAAGCTGAATAGCTGGAGGTATGTGGAGTCAGAGAGAAGTGGGTGTGAGGTTGACAGATTTGGTAGATGTGTGAGGTTGTCAGACTGTTAAGCATGACTCCTGAGTACCAGGGAATGCTGCTGGGTGAGTGATGAGGGTGTGGTGTATTGAGCAGCATGAGACGTTGGTGCTGTGGTAGGTAGGAGATGTTAAGCCAAGATGCATTCACTGACATTGATAACCCACATGAGGTCATTAGACTTCTTGTGGTACTGCTGCCAGTTCCTCCAGTCCAGACTCCAGGCGTTGACCTTCCTGGCCACCTGCTCCCACTTCCATCTGTAGGTGGTTCTTGAGGGCCTCCTGCTCCCGTGGAACCAGGGCATCTCTCCTCCTATTCACTTCTACCACTAATGCCTCCAGCACTGCATACATTGTTCTGGAACCCACTCTGTGACCTGGTGTTCAATTTGCCATAATTGAAATTGCAGCAAAATTGTTCTGTGTTGCTTCCTTTTAAGAGGGACAGCCTGCTGCTGCACATCATGATCTTCAAACAATGCTGCTGCCAACCGCCCGCCCACTCCCCTGCGGAGTGCAGTGGGCACAGGCAGCATGGAGGAGTAGGAAGAAGCACAGGACAAATTTGCATGTTTCTCACTGTGATCTGCATGGACATGAGCAGATTATGAATTATGACACCTCCATGCCCAAGAAATTGAGCTATCTATTTTCCAGCTCCATGACTGTGAAAAGCTACTGTATTTTGCCATTTCTAAACAATTGTGTGTACACATAAACAAAACAATTTTCACTTCAGGTTTTGATTCCTTTTTGTTCCAGAAATGATAAAGAATGGATATTCATCAAGGGGCACACAGGTCAGCTGAATGTATTGACTCTATCTACAAAATCAAGGGGGGAATTTTATGCTCTTCTCCGCAGCGGGTTTGGAGGTGGGGAGACCCCACCACCTTCCCATCTCTGCCGAAATTAAGTCTGAGGCGGGAAGGCATATGAGCGGCCTTCCTGTCCTGCTGCCAACTGAGGCACTTAAATGGGCAATCAATGCCTAATTAAGGGCCTCATCCTGCCACTGCCACAATTAGCCCAGTGGCAGGCAGGCTTGTCGCCAAACAGAGGGGCACGGCAAGAAAAACTGGGCAGGTTGCTTTCCAGCTCTGGGGGGAGGCTATGCTCCTTTGTTAAAAGGCACTTAGTGCCTGAAGGAAGGACCCGGAATTGGGAAGTGGGGCGCGGGCTCACTAAGAGACATCGCCCTTGCTGCCAACTACCCACCCCCCTGACCCACAACCCGCGAGACCCCTCCTGTCCTGAACTACCTGTGACCTGGGTCCAGCGCTGCTCCTGGGCCTCGGGTGGGTGCTCCAATGGCAGCAGCTACCGCCTCTGCGGTGGCCCTGTTCCGTTAAAGAGCTGCCAATGACTGATTAACCGGCTGCTCTCAGAGGGCAGGCCTTCTGTCTCTGGAGTCCTTGATCCTGTGGAAGGCCTGCCTCTGTCTAGTTACGTGCCTAATTGGCACTTGATTCGGCTCGCCTCCCACAGAAGGGTGACGCAGGATTCTCACTGGCATGATCGTATTGAACAGCGGAGCATGCTTGAAGGGCCGAACGGCCTACTCCTGCTCCTATTTTTCAATGTTTCTATGATTTGCCACCTCTTGTCATAAGATGGGAATGCCCTCCACATTTCCAGCATTGGGATCAAAATTTCTAAATAAGAATGACACTTAGCCTCACAAAATCTCACTTTCCAATAAGTGTATCTCATTTGGCAACAAAATGCCACAAATGGCCTCACCATCTCTGGGCCAAGGTGAAGAAGCATTCTGCTAAAATTACGTGTGTGAGTATTGGCTGCTGGTACTGCAAAACCGGGCTGTGAGAGCCCCACAACTGACTATCTATGCAACACTAACTGTCTTCTCACATTGAAGGAACAGTCACTTGGAATGCTGATGACTGTGGAACTGAATCATCATCTTCAGAAGTTAACTTCTGCTAACTATTTTTTACAATTGTCCAGAAGGTGAAACATTGGGTCAGATTTTAAGGTCTGCAGTGAATGAACAGCACTAGCCACACTTGCCGCAAATTTTATATGGGATTTGGTGCTGGAAATTACTGTGATTAGAAAGCCTGTTTAGCACTGCATCCTCTACAGTGGGTCTGGAACCAGTGTGAATAGAGAAAGAAGCTGTGTACCTTCATAACCAATCAAGTTAAAGAATTGTTACTGAGCCATGCAGAGCCTGAAGCAGGAAGTGTCAGTTAGAATAGATGATTCCATGCCAAATCATGTACAGAAAACAAAAGAAAGAGAGGGAAAGAAAGACTGGATTAAGAGAGAGAGAGAGAGAGAAAGTCACAAAAGATAAAGAAAAATCTAAAAAGAAATGTATTTTTTAAATCTCTATTCATTTTCAGTGCCAGAGAGGTAGTTTGGAAGTAATTCAGAGTTGTCACGCCCATTTAAAAAATTACCGACACTGGAATGGACAAACCCTAAATTTTGCTGGTGTATTTAATGGATAACTATGAAGTAAATACCACAACCTCATGCCATTTCATGTGTTTCAATGCTGGTCTCTCGGCAAGATACATATGTAGTGCAGCTTCTGGACAGCAACTTCCTGATTTCCACATTTAACTATACATGTATGGTTGCTGGAAGTTACTAGCCCATTTACACTTGAATAATGGTAAGTGCTGATAGCCTCACAGTTACTTTTACTGAAAAATCCAGGCTGAAAAGCCTTTAAAGAACTTTTGATAGAGTCTAATCAATCACTTAGAGACCCTGGATATTATTTAAAAAGAACATACTGTATTTGGTTACCATATCTATATACTACAATGATAAATGGAAAAATGTTTAATTGGACGAGAGTGCCAAATGCAGTTCCTCAAGGGCCTGTTCTGGTTTGCTTACAACCCACACTGTTCATAAGGAATAAGGAGAAGAGTATTGTTGCATATAATTTTATAAAATTTGCTGATACTGGTAAGCCAAGTGGCAAATATAAAAGAGATTGATAGTGCTTAGGATCTGGCTGAACTAAATGAATGGACTAAGAGATGGCAGATGGATTTTTATGTAGATAAGCTAAGATAATGTATATTGGAACAAGAAATGTTAAACATAAGCCTGATGAGGGGATGCCCAGTGGCAAAGGTGGAAAAGGAAAATAATTTAATTGTGATCATCAATCATTCACTGAAAAATATCCAATCAGTGTAAAACTGTTAGCAACACGATTAATAAACTAGTAGGATGTATCTTCAGGATGTTAGGCTCTAAAAAGAAGAAAGAAAGACTTGCATTTATATAGCACCTTTCACGACCACCGGACATCCCAAAGCACTTTAAGTCAAAACCTGCAACCTTTGTTCTTAACAGATCTCCAGTCAGAGAGAAACAGAGTTAATGGATTAGATTCTATAGGCCTGCCACTGAAATAGACGGCGAGCCGATAAAATGGCGGCCCACGCACACGGCACACATGCCGCGGAGCCGCCGCGATTCCAAACACAGCTACTCATTAACATGTCCGGGGTGGCGGCCACCCCCCCTCCCACCCCTCACCCCCAATGACAGCGTTCAGTGTCACTAGGCAGACACTGGCACCATTTGTAAAGGGCTTTTCCCCCCAACCCGCACAAAGTTTAGAACCTTTGTTCTTTACCCCTTCCGATCACCCCTTCAACCAATCAGGCAAGTTTGACCCTGCTTCCCCCCCTCCCGCACTGAGAAAATTACCTCATTCCCCCTCCGCACAGGTGTCGCGCCTCGTTTCCCCGGACGGTGTGTCTACTGGTAATATAGGCCAGAAAAGCGTACCTCTTCAAACACGGGTTCTGACTGCCAATTCAGCTCCAAACAAGTGTCAGGTGTCAACAAATTACTTGATTTGTGCCAGCCACCAGAATGAAGATCGGTGCAGCAAATCAGGAGGCGACGGGACCTTCATTAGTTGAGGTCGGATAATTTATTGACATGGAAATTGTGGTCCTGTCGCCGAGTGGCGGGGGGCGCACCATGAGGCTTCTCCGCCTCCGTTGAGATCGGGCTGGGACCTGCTGGCATCGGGGTCAGAGGCGGGCCTCATCTGCAGCGATCTTCATGCACCTTCCCCCCCCCTCCGCCACCATTTCCGACGTCGAGGGCTCTATAAAATTCAGCCCAATGTTTCAGGTCTGTAACCTTTCATTCGAACTGATGAAATGTCACAGACCTTAAATGTTAAAAACTGTTTCTCTTTCCACAAATGCTGCCAGGCCTGCTGAGTATTTCCAGCATTTTCTGTTTTTAATACCAAAAATAACTCCCCTGTTCTTCGTCAAAATAGTACCATGGATTGTTTCATATCTACCGATGGGACCTTGGTTTAACGCCTCATTCGAAAGGTGAAAATGCCAACAATGTAGCACTCTGTCAGTACTGTATTGGAGTGGCAGCCTTGATTTTAGTGCTCAAGTTCTGGAACAGGGACCTGAACCCACAACTTTCTGAATTAGGGGTGAGAGTGCTACAAAGCCACGGCTAACATTGTTCTTTAGGAGGGGAGTTTGTAATTTAATTTTGTATTTCAGTGTAAAAACTAACCATTTTATAGATTTATCTCAAGGATGCTGGATTACAGAGGAAACAAAGTTATGCTTTAGTTATAAAGAGCCTTGGTGAGACCCCATCTGGAGCACAACATTCAATTTTGGCCATTGCACCACAGGAAGGATATATTAGCCTTGGAGGGGGTACAAGATAGATTCACCAGAATGATACTGGGGCTTAGGACTTTAAACTAATTAGTGGGCGGGAAGGTTCAATTGAAGGGAAGTTTAAAAAAATCAAAAAGAAACAAGAGAGCAGAGGTGCAGGGTGGTGAAGAGATGAACGGTAATCAAAATGTGACAGAAGGGGCAGAAAATATAAGTAGAAGAGTGCAGCAGAAATTAGAACCAGAATGAGTAATAATGGTAAAAAGTCAAAGCTTAAGGCTCTTTATCTGAATGCACGCAGCATTTGAACAAGATAGATGAGTTGACAGAACAAATAGAAATTAATGAGTACGACTTGATAGCTATTACAGAGACGTGGTTACAGGGTGACCAAGACAGGGTACTCAATATTCAAGGGTATTCGACATTCCGGAAAAATAGGCAAAAAGGAAAAGGAGGTCGAGTAACCTTGTAAATAAAGGAAGGTATCAGTGTGGTGGAGAGTAGTGATATGGGTGCAATAGATCGTGATGTGGAGTCAGTTTGGGTGGAAATAAGGAATAGCAAGGGAAAGAAGTAACAGGTGGGAGTTGTCGAGAGGCCCCTGAAGAGTTGTCTCACTGTCGAACAAAGCATAAATCGGGAAATAACGGAGGCGTGTAAGAAGGGCGTTACAATTGTCACTGGTGATTTTAATCTGCATAGTGACTAGACAAATCAGATTGGCAGAGTATTTGTAGAGTGCATCAGGGATTGTTACTTAGAGCAATACGTTGCAGAACCTATCCAGGAACAGGCTATTTTAGATCTCTTGTTGTGTAATGAGGTAGGATTAATAATAGATATGGTAGTTAAGGATCCTCTAGGGGTTAGCGATCATAGCATGGTAGAATTTCAAATTCAGTTGAGGGCGAGGAACTCGGGTCACAAACCAGTGTCCTCAAGTTAAACAAGGGCAATTACAGAGGCATGAAGAAAGAGTTATCTAAAGCAGTCTGGGAAGATAGACTAAGGGGAAGGTCAGTGGATGAGCAGTGGCAGACACTTAAGCAAATATTTCATAACGCTCAGCAAAAATTTATCCCGGTCAAAAAGAAGGACTCGATGAAAAGGATGAACCACCCGTGGTTAACAAAGGCAGTCAAGGAGAGTATCCAATCAAAAACTAAGACATACAAAACGGTAAAAACTATTGGTAGGCCAGAAGATTGGGATTTTGTTTTAGGAACCAACAGCGGATGACTAAAAAGCTAATAAGGAGGAGAAAATTGATTATGAAAGTAAATTGTGAAGAAATATAAAGGCAAACAGCAAGAACGTCTATGGCTATATAAAAAGAAAGAGAGTAGCTAAAGTAAGCGTGGGACCCTTGAAGGATGCCACTGGAGAACCGATAACAGAGAACAGGGAAATGGCAGATAATTTAAACCAATATTTTGCATCGGTCTTCACAGTGGAGGGTACTATAAACATCCCACAGATATCAGATAAGCAAGGAGCTAATGGGAGGAAAGATCTTGCAACAGTCTCTATCACAAGGGATAAAGTATTTGACAAACTAATGGGCCTAAAGGCAGATAAGTAGCCAGGACCTGATGGCCTACATCCTAGGGTTTTAAAGGAAGTGGCTGCAGAGATAGTGGAGGCATTGGTTGAAATATTTCAGAAGTCACTGGATTCCGGGAGGGACCCAGCAGATTGGAAAACCACTAATGTGATGCCCCTGTTCAAGAAGGGAGGGAGAGAAGAAGCAAGACACTATAGGCCAGTCAGCCTACCATCAGTAGTTGGGAAAATGCCAGAGTCCAATATTAAGGAAGAAATAGCAGGACATTTTGAAAAACTTAACTCAATCAAACAAAGTCAACATGGTTTTGTGAAAGGGAAATCATGTTTGACAAATTTGCTAGAGTTCTTTGAGAATATAACAAGCAGAGTTGATAAAGGAGAACCAGTAGATGTAATGTATTTGGATTTCCGGAAGGCATTCGATTAGGTGCCACATAAAAGATTATTGCACAAGATAGGAGCTCAGGGTATTGGGGGTAATGTATTAGCATGGATTGAGGATTGGTTAACTCACAGAAGACAGAGAGTCAGGATTAATGGGACTTTTTCAGGTTGGAAAGACGTAACTAGTGGAGTACCACAAGGATCAGTCCTAGGGCCTCAGTTATTTACTATCTATATTAATGACTTGGAGGAGGGGGCAGAGTGTAATATAACCAAATTTGCTGACGATACAAAAATAGGTGGGAGGGCATGTTGTGATGAGGACATAAGGAATCTGCAAGGGGATATAGATAGGTTGAGTGAGTGGGAAAAAAATTGGCAGATGGAGTTTAATGTAGGAAAATATGAGATCATACACTTTGGTAGGAAGGATAAAAAGGCAAACAATTATTTCAATGGAGAGAGACTCCAAAAAAAGTGCAGCACAGAGGGATCTGGGTGCTTTTGTGCATGAAACTCAAAAAGTTAGCATGCAGGTGCAGCAAGTAATTAAGAAGGCAAATGGAATTTTGGCCTTTATTGCTAGGTGGTTAGAGTTTAAAAATAGGGAAGTCTTGTTACAACTGTACAGGGTGTTGGTGAGGCCACACCTGGAATACTGTGTACAGTTTTGATCCCCGTATTTAAGAAAGGATATACTGGCATTGGAAGCAGTTCAAATGAGATTCACTAGGCTGATTCCTGGGATGAAGGGGTTGACTTATCAAGAACGGCTAAACAGGTTAGGCCTTTATTCATTAGAGTTTGGAAGAATGAGGGGTGATCTTATTGAAACGTCCAAGATTCTGAGGGGGCTTGACAGGGTAGATGTTGAGAAGATGTTCCCACTAGTGGTGGAATCTTGAACTAGGGGACATAGTTATAGAAGAAGGGGAGACTCATTTAAAACTGAGATGCGAAGGAATGTCTTCTCTCAGAGGGTAGTGAATGTTTGGAATTCTCTACCCTAGAGAGTTGTGGAGGCTAGATCACTAAAAGTATTCAAAGAGGAGATTGATAGATTTTTGAAATATCAGGGAGGTGAGGTCTATGAGGAGCTGGCATGAAAGAGGAGTTGAGGTCTGGGGCAGATCAGCTATGATCTTATTGAATTGCGGGGCAGGCTTGAGGGGCCAAATGGCCTACTCCTGCTCCTATTTCTTATATTCTTATGTTCTTAGAGGGTTAAATTATGAGGATAGGTTGAGTAAACTTGACTCATATCCCCATGATTTAAGAAGATTGAGGGATGATCTGATCAAGGTGCTTAAAATGTTAAAAGGATTGGATTGGGTAAATACAGAAAAACTATTTCCTCCTCTGAGCATTCAAGGAGACACAATGTTAAAATTAGAGTCAGGCCATTTAGGAGGCCATTATGGCCATTCAGGCCATTTCCCCAAAAGGCGATAGATGCTGGGATAATTGGAGCTTTCAAGGCTGAGAGCGATAGATTTCTGTTATGTAAGAGTATCAAAGGATATGGAGCAATTGCAGATAAATGAAGTTGAGGTCAGTCATGGTCATGGTGGAGTAGGCTCAAGAGGCTGAATGGCTAACTCCTATTCCTATGCATCCAAGCCTATATCCCCCAAAGCTTATTATTAGCCCCAACTTTCCTCCCCTCCCCCCCCTCCCAACCTCTGGTTGCAGGTCAGCTGGTGTGCTCCCTGAAATGTGGAGGAAGCCTATACGCAGAATGGAGAAAATCCAACCACTGCTGCAGGCCTCAGTAATGGCTGTCATCTGTGGACTGCTTTGGTCACTGTCCAAACCCAACAAGCAGACTGCCTCCAACCCCAAGATCTCTATGGAACCTGCAAAACAAAATTGTTCTTTTCTCAGCCTTGCTACCTGCTCTCTTGATTATCTGATCTAAAAGGGCAGAAAAGAAAAGCTCAAACAACTTCATTAATGTTTACTCCAGAGACTGAAAGGAGATACTGTGCTGCTCATTTTTGATTCATTCTCATGATGCATGTGTCATTGGCAAGGCCAGCATTTATTGGCCCTAGTTGCCCTGAGAAGGTTTGATACAACTGAATGGCTTGCGAGGCTACTTCAGAGCTGAGTTAAGAGTCAAACATATTGGTGTAGACTAAACCAGGTGAGGCCAACAGGTTGTCTTCCCTAAAGGACATTACTGATCCAGTTGGATTTTTCCAGACTTTTAAAGATACCAGCCTATTAGTCCAGCAACCTTACCACTATGTTGCAGTTCCTTATCTGCACAATAATGAATGGCATAGATAAGGTGGAATCACCCTGTTTATCTTGGGCAAAAAGCATAAGTTTAATAGCAAAAAGCTGGAGGATGCAAGTACAAAATTTGAAAGAATTGACCAAGATTTGAGATAAGAAAAAATGTTTCTTCCCGTAGAACACTATGGGGGTGAAGCTTCTCAAAGTTTTTAACTCTTAACACTTGTAACTTCACTGGAAGTATGGCGGAAACTCTGTCCCGGCATGTAAATGAGGTTGCTGCCGTACTTCTGGTTACAATAGTGGAGCGAGAGCAGCTCTGAGGGATATAGGAAATAAACTTCCAGAGAAGGTAGTTAAAGCAGAGTCAATTAATACTTTTAAAAGGCAGCTAAGTTAATAAGGTAAGACCTTCTCATAAAGAAAACTGTCTGAGCAGCTCAGAGCTTCTAAGTGAAAAGTTCCAAGATTGGCAAATCAGTTAAAATTAATTCTTGGATTTGTTTTTGAAACAGTACAAAAACGGAGTTTCATAAGTAATGTGGTACAAGATTAAATAACCCTCAGGTGCCAAAGCCAGACAGATGACACCCAAATTATTAAACCAACTACAAATGCAAACTCTGGCACACCTACCTAAATGTAGAGAAATGGCTGTGCAGGTCCAGCCTGGGTTAACATGGGGCCAGTTGCACATCTGCGCTATCTACTGTAAGGCCACTTGCAACTAACTTGTGCCATAAGACCAGCATTGCCAATGACAGTAAAGATCACCTCCTCTCACCACATTTTTGACTTAACTTCTTTCAGGCCATCATGGCGTTGATTGCAGTCTGAGCATGTATCAAACAGGGAAGTGCATGGTCAGCACTTTCATCTCCTTTACTAGTCAAAATATTCTTTAGCTAGACACTGGGAGGTCCAAACCCATCGTCTTTGGGCCCCAGTCACAACCTTCACATTCGACACCATCCTCCTCCCGATCACTATCTCAGGCTGAACCAGACTGTTTACAATCTTAATGTCCTAATTTACTCCAAACAGACCTTCAAATCCATATCCTTTCTTTCACAAAGAAAACTGCTTTCCTTTCCATAATATCACCTGCCTACACCGCTACTTAGCGGATTGCACTCTCTCTCTATCTCTCTTTCTCTGTCAAAGGTTTGTTGGTTCGAACCCCATAATCCAGGCCAACACTCCACTTTGCCTATATTAAGCGAGTGCTACACTGTCAGAGGGGCAGTATTAAGGGAGTGCGGTCCTGTTGGAAGGACACTTGACTGAGAAGTGCCATCTTTCTGATCAGACATGAAATCAAGGTCTTATCTGCCCTCTCAAGTGCATATAAAAGATCACATTGCCATTATTGCAAAGAAGAGCAAGAGAGTTCTCTCCAGTGTCCTGGGGCCAATATTTTCTCTCCACCATCATCACTTTAAAAATAAAAGTACTTAATTGGTTGCAAGCACTTTGGAATGTCCTGAGGTCATAACTGCAAGTTATTTCTTTCTACCTCATCCCTCCTGCACAGAAAAAGTTATTCACATTCTCTTATGCTATTATATACTAAGTTTTGCTTTGTTTTTACCCTTATCCTTATTGACCTTCATTTGCTCTGACTACCAGAATTTTACATTTCAAATTCTCATACTTGTGTTTAAGTATCTCCATGTCTTTGCCGTACTCTATCTTTGTAAACTTTTCTAATGGTACAACTTGCCCTAAACTCTGCATTCCATGCCTCCAGCATATTGAGTGTTCCCCTCCACCCCATCCAACCTTTCCATGACCCAACATTGGTGGCTGCCTGGACCCCAATTCCCTCTTTTAAATCCCTCCAGCTACCTTCTTGACAACCTATCTATTTGACCAAGCTGTTAGTCACTTTTCCAAATCTCTTTTTCTGGTACAGCAGCTTTTATTTTCTTTACACTTCTGTGAAATGTCTTTTTATGTTTTTCCACACTAAAGGTGTTACATAAATGGTAAATTGTTGTTGTGTGATAATGGTGCAGTTTAATCTGTCCATTAAAATAGCAGACAAAGAAATTACACATGAATGCATTAAGTGTTTATGGCTAATGTCACATATGGATTTCAGTCCATTTATATTCCGATGCCAGTTAATAATGACTTACTTATAGGAAGTTTCTGCTGATATATTTCTTTAAAAATACGCTGTAAGCCTGATTCAACACTCCCAATGCTTTGCAGAATATTGTAGGAAAATAGTCCATGGTGTTCTGCGCATTAAAATTAATGAATGAAAAAAATCTTATGATACGCTCCATGCAATTGCTGGTCCCAGCTCAGTGCTGGGTGAACAAGTTGCAGTTTAAACCAAACTGGAAAGTGTTAGCTGAGATTGCAGCAGCTTCCCATGTGTACAGTGCAATCCGAATTTGATCAGTAGAGGGCAAAAACATTCAGCTTTCAGATGCTAGTATAACAGTTCTCAAAAATATGAACATCTATTACAGTAACTGAACACTTCACAGGATATACAAAGCCTTAAAATGTTGCAACATGACAGCTTACCCTACCACTTAATGGCTCATCTTTTTTAAAGATGTTGTGAAAATTTCTTGCTGTTTGCATGAATCCGTTCCTTCCTCATCCTTCAACTCCTGGAGTGCTTGGGCACATTGGCGAATGGGGCACTGTAAATCCTAAAATAGCAATCCTAACAATAAATACGACAGCATTTCTCTGTTGCTTGCAGATGATTTTTCCATAAAATTTAACCCATTCCTATAACCAATTCACTGAAAGGAGGAACCTGGTAGGCCTCTAATCTCACAGCACTGAATATATGTGAACTAAGTGTGTACACAATTTTCATACATGTGAATTGTTTCAAAGCCCATTTTGCTCTTTTAGTAATCAGTAACAAGAATATCTAAATTTGGCTGTATCAATATTCTCCTTTTTCACTGAATTATAAGAAAATTCCAAATTGCAATGTGCAATCATTTATTAATAAAATTATCCTGAGACAGTACAATTGTGTCATAATTTCAGATATGGCAACTTGATATGTAGCATGATATATGATGTCATGCCACGGTCATGTGTTTTGCTTTGTACAATTGACTCTAGTCAGTGTGTTCTTATAAAGAGAATCACTGTGTATTCCACTTAAACATTTTGACTATTGCTGAAAATAGAGACATTTTGTTGAAGCTTTTTGTCTTGCGCTCATCAGGGCAATTTGCAAGAATACCAGTGGAAGGGAAAGCAACAATTTTATACTGTATGAGAAGAGACTGCTGATTGGTTGGCAAGTGGACTCTGATTGGTAGAGATGTTGCCATGGAGAAGACACCAGTTTATGGTGACTTACCCAGGGTGGCACAGTGGCGCAGTGGTTAGCACTGCAGCCTCACAGCTCCAGTGACCCGGGTTCAATTCTGGGTACTGCCTGTGTGGTTTGCAAGTTCTCCCTGTGACCATGTGGGTCCACCAGGTGCTCTGATTTCCTCCCGCAGCCAAAGACTTGCAGCTTGATAGGTAAGTTGCCCCTAGTGTAGGTAGGTGGTAGGAGAATTGTGGGGATGTGGTAGGCAATATGGGATTAATGTAGGATTAGTTTTAATGGCTCGGCACAGACTCAGTGGGCTGAAGGGCCTGCTTCAGTGCTGTATCTCTCTATGACAGTTAGCTGCAAAGCTTTGTTTGAAATTTAAACCAGGCAGCTTGACCAGGGAGAGTTAGCAGTGGATCTCAATGCCATGATTAAGAACAAAGAACAGTACAGCACAGGAACAGGCCATTCGGCCCTCCACCCTGCGCCGATCTTGATGCCTGCCTAAACTAACACCTTCTGCACTTCCGGGGCCCATATCCCTCTATTCCCTTCCTATTCATGTATTTGTCAAGATGTCTCTTAAACGTCGCTATCGTATCTGCTTCCACCACCTCCCCTGGCAGCAAGTTCCAGGCACTCACCACCCTCTGTGTAAAAATCTTGCCTCGCACATCCCCTCTAAACTTTTCTCCTCACACCTTAAACCTATGTCCCCTAGTAACTGACTCTTCCACCCTGGGAAAAAGCTTCTGACTATCCACTCTGTCCATGCCGCTCATAACATTGTAAACCTCTATCATGTCGCCCCTCCACCTCCGTCGTTCTAGTGAAAACAATCCAAGTTTTTCCAACCTCTCCTCATAGCTAATGCCCCCCAGACCAGGCAACATCCTGGTAAACCTCCTCTGTACCCTCTCCAAAGCCTCCACGTCCTTCTGGTAGTGTGGCAACCAGAATTGCAAGCAATATTCTAAGTGTGGCCTAACTAAGGTTCTGTACAGCTGCAACATGACTTGCCAATTTTTATACTCTATGCCCCGACCGATGAAGGCAAATATGCCGTATGCCTTCTTGACTACCTTATCCACCTGCGTTGCCACTTTCAGTGACCTGTGGACCTGTACGCCCAGATCTCTCTGCCTGTCAATACTCCTAAGGGTTCTGCCATTTACTGTATACCTCCCACCTGCATTAGACCTTCCAAAATGCATTACCTCACATTTGTCCGGATTAAACGCCATCTGCCATTTCTCCGCCCAAGTCTCCAACCGATCTATATCCTGCTGTATCCTCTGACAATCCTCATCATTATCCGCAACTCCACCAACCTTTGTGTCGTCCGCAAACTTACTAATCAGACCAGCTACATTTACTACAAACAGCAAAGGTCCCAGCACTGATCCCTGCGGAACACCACTAGTCACATCCCTACATTCAGAAAAACACCCATCCACTGATACCCTCTGTCTTCTATGACTGAGCCAGTTCTGTATCAATCTTGCCAGCTCACCTCTGATCCCGCGTGACTTCACCTTTTGTACCAGTCTGCCATGTGGGACCTTGTCAAAGGCTTTACTAAAGTCCATATAAATAACATCCACTGCCCTTCCTTCATCAATCATCTTCGTCACTTCCTCAAAAAACTCAATCAAATTCGTAAGACACGTCCTCCCCTTCGCAAAACCATGCTGTCTCTCGCTAATAAGTTTGTTTGTTTCTAAATGGGAGTAAATCCTGTCCCGAATAATCCTCTCTAATAGTTTCCCTACCACTGACATAAGGCTCACCGGCCTATAATTTCCTGGATTATCCTTACCACCCTTCTTAAGCAAAGGCACAACATTGGCTATTCTCCCGTCCTCTGGGACCTCACCTGTCACCAATGAGGGTGCAAAGATTTCTGTCAAGGCACCAGCAATTTCTTCCCTTGCCTCCCTCAGTATTCTGGGGTAGATCCCTTCAGGCCCTGGGGACTTATCTACCTTAATGTTTTGCAAGACACCCAACACCTCCTCCTTTTTGATAATGAGATGACTGAGACTATCTGCACTCCCTTCCCGAGGCTCATCATCCACCAAGTCCTTCTCTTTGGTGAATACTGATGCTAAGTACTCATTTAGCACCTCGCCCATTTCCTCTGGCTCCACACATAAATTCCCATCTCTGTCCTTGAGTGGGCCTGCAAGAACCTGGATACAGCATAGGAAGAAGTATAATGATCTCACATGGCTTGTCAAGGTCAGTGAGTTTATCTTCAAATGCCATATTCTACCGACTGCATCCCTAGGATCATCCACTGCTCAAATCACTAGAAACTCATCAACAATCTCTATTAGTCAGGATTCAACCCTATCATTCATATGCTTTACCCAACCCTCACACACTTACCACTGTTACAAGCTATACGCACATAGCTTGCATATATTCTAAATTTAATAAACCTGCCTGGTAAATGACGCCATACCTGTCTATCATGTGGGCCCCCGCCCACTGCGATTATGTCGTGGGTGCCCATTTTGCATAGGGGAGGCGAGTTGGTGATTACAGCTTCAGATGACTCTGGAGCAGGTGCTGATGCCATATTTAATGGCCTGCCAGCCCTGCATTGTCAGCTTGATGCAGCCTACAACTTTGTCCAACTGGGTCCTGTATCCCCCTCACCCCCCAACCCCAAGGAGGGCAGAAGATGATGTCACAGCAAAGACACAGTTTGGTGATGCCTCCCTGCAGATTCTCCTCCAGACTGCAAGGGAAGGAGCAAAAAGGGTATGACCATACTATTCGGGGTATCCTGTAGGCCTCCAAAAAGTGAGAGAGAGAGAGACTGAGAGAAAGATAGAGGAGCAAATATGCAGGGAAATCAAGGAGATGTGTAATAACCCATCCAGTGATGATATTGAGCGACTTTAATTACCCAAATATCGATTGAGATAATTTTAGAGTAAAGGGTTATGAGGGGGAGGAATTTCTAAAATGTGTTCGTGTGAACGTCCTTGATCAGTATGTTCTCAGACCAACGAGAAGAAAGGCATTGATGGATCTTGTGCTGGGAAATGAGGTGGGCCAAGTGGCCGTGGGAGAGCACTTGGGTAAGACTGATCATCATATCATAAGGTTTAGACTAGTAATGCAGAAAAGCAAGGAACAATATAAGGTAGAATGCCTAGATTGGAAGAGGGCTAATTTCAACACGATGAGAAGGGATCGAACCAGGGTCGAATGGAACCAAAGACTGGCAGGAAGAGCTGTATTGGAATAATGGGTTATCTTTAAGGAAGTGATGCTTCAGGTACAGGCTAGGAACATTCCAACAAGGGTGAAAGTAGGGGAACCAAGAACAGGGCTCCTTGGTTGACGGAGAAAATAGAGATGATGATGAAACAAAAAAGAGGGTGTATGATCCATGTCAGATGAACTTATCAAGTGAGAACCAAGCCACATACAATAAGTTGAAAGGGGAGGTGAAGAGGAAAATAAGACTGGCAAAGAAAGAATGTGAAAATAGAATTGGAGTCAAGATAAAAGGAAACCCTAAGACCTTCTACCGGCAAATATATAGTAAGCGAGCATGAAGAGAAGTGGGGCCTATTCAGGACAGAGAGGGTAATATATGCTTAGAGGTACAAAGTAAGGCTAATATACTTAATAAGTGTATTCTTTGCATCAGTGTTCACTAAAGAAATGGAGGCTGACAAAATATCAGTAGAAGCAGAGAGAGTAGAGGCAATGGATAAACCACCTATCCAGATGGCTTGCATCCCAGGTTGCTAAAAGAAATAGGGATGGAGACAGCGGAAGGGCTTGCCATAATCTTCCAATCTTCCCTGGATATGGGGGACCTGCCAGAGGATTGGAGAGTGGCAAATGCGATGCATTTATTCAAGAAAGAGTGTAAGGACAGTCCTAGCAACTACAGGCCAGTTAGTTTAACATCAGTGGTGAGTAAGTTTAGAAACAATAACCGAGCAAAATATCAACAGACGATTGGAGAGGTTTGAGTTAATTAAGGATAGCCAACATGGATTTGTAAAAGGCAGATCATGCTTGATTAATCTAATTGAATTTTTTGATGAAGTAACGAAGTAGGATGATAAATGGAATGTGGTGGATGTTGTCTAAATGGATTTTAAGAAAGTATTTGATGAAGTACCACATAAAAGGCTGGTTAACAAAATTGAGGCTCATGGAATAGGAGAGTCAGTGTCTAATTGAATAAAAAATCGGCTTAAGGACAGCGAGTCTTAGAAAATTGTTGCTTTTCAGACTGGAGGATGGTAGACAGTGGTGTTCCCCAAGGGTCAGTGCTGGGACCATTACTTTTTCTGCTATGTATAAATGACTTGGATCTTGGAATATAGAGTAGAATCTCAAAATTTGCTGAGGACACCAAACTTGGAGATATGGCAAACAGTGAGGGAGATACGGATTGTCTGTAACAGGACATAGAAAGGCTAGCAGAATGAGCAGACAGGTGGCAGATGGAATTTAATAATGACAAGTATGAGGTGATGCAGTTTGGCAGAAGGAAAAGGGAGAGGAAATATATACTTAATGGCACAGTTCTAAAGAGTGTGCACGAACAGAGGGACCAGGGGGTTCATGTGCATAGTTCTTTGAAGGTGGTGGGACATATTGAGAGAGTGGTTAGTAAGGCATATGGGATATGGGATCTTGGACTTCATAAATGGAGGCAATGAGTTCAAAAGCAGTGAAGTTATGCTGTACCTTTATAAAGCTCTAATTTGGCCCCAACTGGAGTATTGCATCCAGTTCTTGTCACCACACTTCAGGAAGGATGTGAGGGTCCTGGAGAGGGAGCAGAGGAGATTTACCAGAATGGTTCCAGGGAATGGAGGATTTTAGTTACAAGGTTAGGTTTGAAAAACTAGGTTTGTTCTCCTTAGAACAAAGGATATTGAGGGGAGATTTAATAGAAATGTACAAGATTATCACAGGCTTAGATAAGTTAGACAAGGAAAAACTGATGGTACAAGGACTAGGGGCCACAGACTGAAAATTTTGGACAAAAGACGCAGGAGGAATATGAGGAAGCACTTTTTTACGCAGCAGGTGGTAATGACATAGAATTCGCTGCCCACAAGAGTGGTGGAGGCAGAGACGATCAATGACTTCAATAGGAAGTTGGATGGCCACTCGAGAGAAATAGATTTGCAGGGCTGTGGGGATTGAGCAAGGAAGTGGCAGTGACTGCAGAGCTCGATGGGTGGCTGGTATGGACTCGGTGGGCCGAATGGCCACCTTCTGTGCTGTAAATGACTCTATGACACTGTGAGCTATTGCATTCTGTCAAGGTGAGTGCTTCATACCAGTCATCGTCTTGGGCATTGCATGTGACTATGTGGAGATGGCGCGACATGGGGAGGGTGGCAGTGATGCAGCGTTGGCTGAGTGGCTAGGGATCTGTCTCTTCCCGGCAGATGCATGAATGTCTCTCGGCCACAGGCCACCTTCCTTCACCCGCCTTAACTCCCATGACAACGAGTGTCAGCATGAGAGACATCAGATTCCCTAGTCGGGGTTGAGGGGCTTAAAAGGTCTGAACTGTCATGTTGATCTCTGTGCCACTCTCTACCATCTCCATTCTTCCTCTTACAGGACAAGAGGGTCCATAATAGAAGGGAGATGGCCTGGACAGGTGGAGGAATCCCAGATGCACATCCACTTACCTCCGCTGAGAAAGAGGCCTTAGAGCTGGTGGGCACCCAGGGCGGCCGCACAATAGCTGACAGGGAGATTGAACTCTCTGTGCAAGACTGAGGATTGCCTCCCGTCAGCATGCGCACCAATGATGGAGACCTGATAATGCTTTATAGGCATCGAGAGAATAGCACTGCCTAACCCACGTATGTTTGTGTTCTGTCATGCAGGTAGCCATTCACAGGTGTACAGTACCACTGGGGGACAGTCGTCCACCTATGAGGAGGAGGACAATTCGGAGGATGCACCATCCCATGACTCTCTTACATCCTCCACCAGTGCAGATACTTTCACTTTGATGGATTCCCACTCGGCGTTAGAATCAGGGTCACAAGCTGGTGAGAGCACGGCACACACACACGAGCAGCTGACGGAGGTTGACACAACCAAGGCCTCCAACAGGCAAGGACTGTGGGTGGCCAGGCCCATGCTGAGCCCCAGGATGATGACAAGCCTCTAGTGTCAACAGTACAGAGCATGCTGGAATTCCAGAGACAGATAGGGCAAAATTTTGCGGAAATGCCAGAGGCCGTGAACAGCAATGAATGAATAATGGAGGAGTCTATTCATGCCATGAGTGCTGCCATATCTCAGGTGTGTGAGCACTTGGTGTTCTTCAACGAGACATTGGCAACTCTCATGGAGAGTCGGATCCCACAGATCCGCTATGACCTGCACACCATCACCTTGGCCATGAGTTCAACGTAGCAGTGGCAAGGCAAGAGAAGGAAAGAGCCCAGATGATTCTGCAGCTCCTGATCCTTCTTTGGTGAGCTGGGAGGCTCAAGACAGCCTTCAAAGGGAGGGGAAGAGGCTGTCAGCCTTATATGGGGGCTCCACTCAGGGCCCGAGTGTGGCACCTAGCTCCTCAGCCTCTCTGTCAGTGAGCCCAACTCCAGCAGCCATGACGCCTGAGGAGAGTCCTGCACTAGTCCAGGACACTCCCAGGCAGCCGGGGCCTTCCAGGCCTCAGGTAGCCAGAGGATATCCGCCAAATTCATCGCAGGTCAAGGGGCAGCCTGATCAGAAGCCTGCCTCCAGCCCAGCTGCTGCTGCCAGGATCATACCACATAGGAGCACCTGCAAATGGAATAAAAAGAGCACATAGCAAAACTTTGGATTTCACGGGTATAGAATATATTTTGTGGTAAATAATTAAAAGATCATTTGTTGAAATCTTTAGGCTACATTGTCTGAAAACCATGTGCCATTTTGCCTTAATTGTGAGATGTAGACCTCACACTTTCCCCTTAGGACTATGCCAATTTGACTGCAGCCCTCATTAACATGCTAATATTATGAGAGGCTTCGTTACCATATGCTCTCCCATGGGCACTAGCTCAAATTGCACCCACTCATAAGACAGGGACCACAGATGGAACGGACGCGGCAGAGCTCAGGCAGTAAGGTGAGCCTTTATTTCACTCTCTGTGAATGGACACCAGGATGGCTGCAAACGAGTCACAATGAAGAAAGAAGAAGAAGACAGTGTAGATGAAGAGACACAGTCTCTCAATGTCACAGTCGCAGCCACCAGCTCACAGGGAGGGATCTACTTGTGGTGAGACAATGGGCCGAAGTGCGAAGGAGACAGGGTACAGGGAAAGGATAGAGTAAGTGCCAGTTCAACAGACGGCAAGGTTACACCTTAGTACTGTTGCAGAGGAATCAGATGATGACTTTGATGGGCCAGGCTAAAGAAGAAGACAGTTGGGAGTACAACCAAATGATTGGTGCACTGGAAATCATGACAGAAAGTCTGTGGTCAATTTCAAGAAGCATAGAGGGCTCCAGCGCTAACATGGCACAGGGCTTTGCACAAAACTTGGAGCTCATCTTTGCCAACATGGAACAGGTGGTCACCTCCATCAGCACACCTGCGGAGTCCACCATGATGCGCTGCCCGACAGTTGACATCTCAGCTTCCATTGCAGCACATGTAGGTTCCACCAAAGGTCTGAGTGTTGCAGTGGGAGCTCAGACTGCTGCAATGCAATCTCAGCTTGCTGCTATGCAAGCTCAGACTGTTGCCATTATGGCTGGGGATATAAATATATAGCTATAAAAGATATATAAACATATATCTATAAAATGTACATAAATATATATTTATAAAATATATATAAATATATATTTATCCTTTTTATGTCAGAGTTAAATGTTTGTCGATCTCTGTATCTTTTCTTCCATTTCCCCATGTGCCTATATACCAATTAAACTGATACTTTTCAAGAGTGCTTTGGAAAGAGATTAACAACATGCTAATGTAAGAGGTTAAAATTTGAGAAAGCAGCCACATTTGTACGTTTGTACCTATAAGCAATGTTGACAGCAATCAGGATGACGTAGAAGTGAAGTAGAAATGGAAGAAAAACCATAGATGTGAAAATGGTCACCTTATCTGCTATGTCTGCATCAGTTCTGGCATTGGGAGAAAGTAAAAATGTCAGAGACTGCAGTACAATTGAGCTAATGTATGCAGAGTTATTGAATCTATCAATTAGGCCAAGTGTATCCAAAAGGAAATGGAAAACCCTGGACTAAATTAACAGATCAAAGCCTTTCTGACATTTTGATTTACTGAACTGTACTTTATTAAGAACTGTAAATCTGTCTGAAACATTTGCATTGTGCCAACATGTTTTGTATCCTGGCCAATATTTATCCCTCAACAACATTACATAATCTCTTTGTTGTTTGTGGGATCTTGCTGTACACAAATTGGCTGTCACTATTTCGGCATTGCGACAGTAACTATACTTCAAAAGTACTTAATTGGCTGTAATGGACCTGGGGATGTCCTGAGATTGTGACAGGTGTGATATCAATGCAAGTCTTCAATTCCTTCTTTTAGTCCAGAGAAGGGAAGGGGAGGGGTATGAAAGGGAAAAAAGGGTAGGCATAAAGCAGCATGCCTGATGCAGCTACTTAATTGGCTGTAAAGGCTTTTGGGACATTATGAGGTTGTGAAAGGCCCTATATAAATGCAAGTTCTTTCTTTTATTTGCATAACTGTTAAGCTTCAGAGGCTAGTAATGGACTAGTAATGCAGAGGTGTGGATTAATGCTCCAGATACATGAACTTAAATCCTACCATGGTAGGAGGAGGAATTAAGTTCAGTTAATTAATAAATCTGGAATTAAATACTTGTCTCATTGGTAGTGATCATGAAACTACTGCACTGTTGTAAAAACCTATTTGGTTCACTAATGTTCTTTAGGGAAGGAAACCTTCTGTTCTTACCTGGTCTGGCCTATATGTGACCTCAGACCCTTAACTGCCCTCTGAAATGGCCTAGCATGAGTTGTATGCAACTCACCACCACCTGCTGAAAGGCAATTAGGAATGCACAATAAATGCTGGCCTTGCCAGCAACACTCACATCCCAAGAATAAATAAAAAAATCAAAATTATGTGGCTGAATTCCCCCAGAGCTGATGCAAATCCTGACTAGATGTGTAAATAGGGTTTCAAGAAATCATGGAAAATTTACAACACAGAAGGAGTCCATTTAGCCCATTGTGTCTGTGCCAGTTGATGAAGAGCTACCCGGCCTAATCCCACCTTCCTGTACTAGGTCCGTAGCCCTCCAGGTCACAATTCTTCAAATGGACATCCAAGTACGTTTTAAATGTGGTGAGAGTTTCTGCCTCTACCAGCCTTTCAGGCAGTGAGTTCCAGGTCCCCTAACACCCTCTGGGTGAAAAAAACGTTTCCTTGTCTCCCCTCTAACCCTTCTACCAATTACTTTAAATCTATACCCACTGATTTTTGACCCCTCTGCTAAGGTGAATAGGTCGTCCCTATTTACTCTATCTAGGCCCCTCATAATTTTATACACCTCAATTAAATCATGCCTCAGCCGCCTCTATACCAAGGAAAACAACATGAGCCGATCCAATCTTTCCTCATAGCTAAAATTTTCCAGTCCTGCCAACATCATCATTAATCTTCTCTGCACCCTCTCCAGCACAATCACATCTTTCCTGTAAGCGGTGACCAGAACTGCATGCAGTACTCAAGCCATGGTCTAACTAGTGTTGTATACATTCTGTCGCACGTTCAGCAATGTTACAACAGAGCAGGAGCAACCTTGAGGAAATTTACCAATATGTCTTTAGTCTGGTTTGATAAGAATCTGTGGGGGTTTCCAACCAAATACCTTTTCTGTGCAAAGCAAATGTCTGCACTACAAAAACATGCCCCAAACATTGGCTAGGACACTAGGCGAACTTCCCTGCTCTTCTTCAAATAGTGCCATGGAAACTTTTACATCTGCCTGATAGGTAAGTTTAATGCCTCATCTTAAAATCAGCACTTCTGACAATGCAGTACTTCTTCAGTATTGCACTGGATTGTCAGTTTGCTTTATGTGCTCAAGTCTCTAAAGTGAAACTTGAACCTTCAGACTCAGAAGCAAAGCTGCTTCATTGAGCCAAGGCTGACAAGGTGGAGAACCATAGAACCATAATAAAATTAAGGCACAGAAGGAGGCCATTCAGCCCGTCATGTCTATGCCAGCTGGAAAAAAAAAACTAGCTGCCCGGTCTATTCCCACCTTCCAGCACCTGGTCCATAGCCTTGCCGGTTACAGCACTTCAGGTGCATTTCCAGATACCATTTAAAAGAATTGAGGGTTTCTGCCTCCACCACCTTTCCTAGCAGTGAATTCCAGACACCCACCACCTTCTGGGTGAAAAAGCTTTTCCTCATGTCCCCTCTAATCCTTGCACTAATCAGCTTAAATGTGTGTCCCCTTGTAATTGACCTCTCCACTTGGGGAAACAGGTCCTTCCTGTCTACTCTATCTAGGCCCCTCAGAATTTTGCACACCTCAATTAAGTCACCCCTCAGCCTCCTCTGTTTTAAGGAAAGCAACCCTAGCCTATCCAATCTCTCCTCATAGCTGCAACTTTCAAGTCCCGGCAACATTCTTGTAAATCTCCTTTGTACTCTCTCCAGAGCAAGTATGTCCTTTCTGTAATGCGGTGACCAGAACTGCACGCAATACTCCAGCTGTGGCCTAACCAGCATTTAATACAGTTCCAGCATCACATCCCTGCTTTTGTATTCTATACCTTGGCCAATAAAGGAAAGCATTCCATATGTCTTCTTCACCACTTTATCGACCTGTCCTGCCACCTTCAGGGACCTGTGGACATGCATGCCAATGTCTCTCACTTCTTCTACCCCTCTCAATATTCTCCCATTTATTGTGTATTCCCTCACTTTATTTGCCCTCCTCAAATGCAAATGCAGACAGAGGATGAAACTTTGGCCAGTATCTGCAGTTTGGAGAAAGCAGATGGGAGCAATTTCCTGAGACATGCTGGTGGAGTGGAGCCACCAATGCATATCCGAAAATCCTAAACAAGCTATCTGCAATTTTTGGACCGTATATTGCACAAACAATTTTCCGATATCCGCAGATGTCGAGTGAGGGTATCCCCAATACTGCGTGTGGTCAGAAATGTACCCCCATTGTAAATGATTTATATTAGATTCAGTCTGTGATACTCCAAGATTAGAGAAAGACTTGTTCCAAAGTATTTATGTTTATTAAGGTCATTCAATAGGTTACAAGAAGTAAAGAAACTAAAATACAAAGGTTATACTTATAATATAGTCAGTTAAAGACAGGTACAATCTGTTAACTTCTACAAGGTTTTGACGTGATCTATCTTAAATGGCCTTGTGGTAACACGTGAGTATGTCCAATCCCACTTCAAGAACATTCTAACATCTATACTCCAAGCCGAAACTTATAGCTACATTAGAAACACACTTGTCCATAACAATCCTTGTGCTCAACAATAATGTTCTTTGAATCTCACCTTTCTTTAGCTGCCTAGTTAAACTACATGTAATATAGAAAACTTTATTCGAAAAGGGAAGCTTTATTCTAAAAAAATCTAATGCTTAGAATGACTTATTTATTTTTCTTCCATATTATCATTTTCTGCTTGCTGATTGATTACCTTATCTTCAGGAGCGGAGAGCAGTCGGACCTGTGTGGAAACACAGAGAACAGGGAGCGGATAAATTCAGCATGAAGCTTGGAGCCTCACTTACCTTCAGGAGCGGAGAGCAGTCGGACCTGTGTGGAAACACCGAGAACCGGGAGCGAATAAATCCAGCACGAGGCTCGGGGCCTTCACTTACCTTCAGGAGCAGATAGTAGTCAGACCTGTGTAGAAACACCAAGAACCGGGAGCGGATAAATCCAGCGCGAGACTTGGGGCCTTCACTTATCTTCAGGAGCAGAAAGCAATTGGACCTCTTCAAGCACGCCGGAGTTTTGAAAAAAAGCCAACGGTGATGTCACAGGAAAGCTGCAAAGTGATTGGTTGGTGAATCACTGCTGTTAGGGAATAGCTGTAAATAGCTGGGTAAGTAACTGAAGTAAAGGGAAAGGTCTACAGTCTTTTTGAATATAGTAGGTAGTGTTTTTTGTTAGGGAATCAAGGTCCCTAGTGTAAATAATCTAATTGTTGGGTAATTTAAGGGTAAGTCATGGCATGGCAGCTCGGCAGCATGGAGTGCTCCTCCTGTGCAATGCGGGAAGTCAGGGACACTTCCAGTGTCCAGGGCGAACACGTGTGCAGGAAGTGTCTCCAGCTGCAGCTACTCAAAATCTGCAATTGTGGAGCATCCGCGAGTCTGAGATCATCGTGGATAGCACGTACAGGAAGGTGGTCACACCGCAGGTAGAGACTGCTCAGACAGAAAGGGAATGGGTGACTGCCAGGCAGAGTAGAAGAACTAGGCAAGTAGTGCAGGAGTCCCCTGGGTCCATCTCCCTTTCTAACAGAATTTCCACTTTGGATACTGTTGGGGGAGATAGCTTCTCAGGAAAATGCAGCAAGAAACGAGTCTGTGGTACCATGGGTGGCTCAGCTGCACAGGAGGGGAGGAAAAGGATTGGGAGAGCTATAGTGATAGGGGATTCTATCGTAAGGGGTACAGATAGGCATTTCTGTGGCCGCAAATGTGACTCCAGGATGGTATGTTGCCTCCCTGGTGCTAGGGTCAAGGATGTCATGGAGCGACTGCAGGACATTCTGAAGGGGGAGGGTGAACAGTCAGAGGTCGTGGTACACATTGGTACCAATGACATAGATAGAAAGAGGGATGAGGTCCTGCAACAAGAATTTAGGGAGCTAGGTAGCAGATTAAAAAGCAGGACCTCAAAGGTTGTAATCTCTGGATTACTCCCGGTGCCACGTGCTAGTGAGTATAGGAATAGGAGGATAGAGTAGATGAATACGTGGCTGAGGAGATGGTGCAGTAGGGAGGGCTTTAGTTTCCTGGATCACTGTTTCTGGCAAAGGTGGGACCAGTACAAGTTGGATGGGTTGCATCTGAACCAGAACGGGACCAAGATCGTTGCTGGGAGGTTTGCTAGTGCTGTTGTGGGGAGGGGTTAAACTAATTTGGCAGGAGGATGGGATACAGAGTACAGTAGGGGGTGATGCACCATCAAATATAGAAGAGAAACAAAGTCAGTCTGGAAGGATGAGAAAATATCAACCTGTTAAGGCACAAGTGAAAAATGCAAGGCTGGATTGCATCTATTTTAATGCAAAAAGTCTTACTGGTAAAGCAGATGAATTTAGGGCATTGATTAGCACAAGGGATTATGATATTATTGCTATCACAGAGAATTGGTTGAGGGAGGGGCACGTCTGGCAACTCAATATTCCAGGGTATAGAATCTTCAGGCGTGACAGGGGAGGTGATAAAAATAGAGGTGGTGTTGCACTGTTGATCAAGGAGTGAATTACTGCAGTAAGGAGTGATGATATCTGAGAAGGTTCCTCAAATGAGGCCATATGGGTAGAACTTAAAAACAAAAAGAGGTCAATCACTTTGCTACAGGCCTCCAAACAGTCAGGGAGGGATAGAGGAACAAATATGTAGGCAAATCTCAGAGAGGTGTAAAAATAATAGAATAATAATAGTAGGGGATTTCAACTTCCCCAATATCAACTGGGATAGTCTTAGTACAAAAGGCTTAAAGGGGGTGGAATTCTTAAAAAGCATTCAGGAGAGCTTTTTGAGCCAGTATGTAGAAAGTCCGACAAGACAAGGGGCAGTACTGGACCTAATCCTAGGGAATGAAGCTGGACAAGTGTTAGAAATGTCAGTGGGGGAGTATTTCAGGGATAGTGACCATAACTCTGTAAGATTTAAGGTAGTTATGGAAAAGGACAAAGATGGACCGGAAATAAAGGTACTGAATTGGGGGAAGGACGATTTCAGGATGATAAAACAGGATCTGGCCAAAGTGGACTGGGAGCAGCTACTTGTAGGAAAGTTTACATCAGACCAGTGGGAGTCATTCAAAGAGGAAATAGTGAAAGATCAGAGCCAACATGTACCCATTAAGATGAAGGGTAGGACCAACAAGTCCAGGGAACCCTGGATGGCAAGGGATTTTGAGGAATGGATCAGGAAAAAAAGGAGGCTTATGGCAGATTCAGAGCGCTGAAAACAGCGGATGCCCTAGAGGAGTATAGAAAGTGTAGGGGGGTACTTAAAAAGTAATTAGGAGAGCGAAGAGGGGACGTGAAAAAACACTGCTGGGCAAGATAAAGGAAAATCTTCAGGCATTTTTAAGTATATTAAGGGCAAGAGGATAAGCAGTGAAACAGTAGGGCCCATTAGGGACCAAAGTGGCAATCTGTGTGTGGAGCCAGAGGATATAGGTGAGGTTTTAAATGATTACTTTTCATCTGTGTTCACTATGGAGAAGGATGATGTCGGTGTAGAGATCAGGGAGTGAGATTGTGATATACTTGAACATATTAGTATTGAAAGGGAGGAAGTATTAGCTGTTTTAGCAGGCTTAAAGGTGGATAAATCCCCAGGCACAGATGAGATGTATCCCAGGCTGTTATGTGAGGCAAGGGAGAAGATTGCAGGGCCTCTGACACAAATGTTCAAATCCTCTCTGGCCACAGGAGAGGTACCAGAGGAGTGGAGGACAGCGAATGTGGTACCATTATTCAAGAAGGGTAGCAGGGATAAACCAGGTAATTGCAGGCCGGTGAGTCTTACATCAGTGGTTGGGAAACTATTGGAAAAGATTCTGAGGGACAGGATTAATCTCCACTTGGAGAGGCAGGGATTGATCAGGGATAGTCAACATGCCTTTTTCAGGGGGAGCTCATGTCTAACTAAATTGATTGAATTTTTTGAGGAGGTGACTAGATGTGTAGACGAGGGTAAAGCAGTTGATGTCGTCTACATGGACTTCAGTAAGGCTTTTGATAAGGTCCCACATGGGAGATTGGTTAAGAAGGTAAGAGCCCATGGGATCCAGGGTAATTTGGCAAATTGGATCCAAAATTGGTTTGGTGGCAGGAGGCAGAGGGTGATGTTCGAAGGTTGTTTCTGCGATTGGAAGCCTGTGACCAGTGGTGTACCGCAAGGATCGGTGCCGGGACCCTTGCTGTTTGTAGTGTACATTAATGATTTCGACATGAATATAGGAGGTGTGATCAGTAAGTTCGCAGATGACATGAAAATTGGTGGTGTCGTAAATAGTGAGGAGGAAAGCCTTAGATTACAGAATGATATAGATGGGCTGGTAAGATGGGGAGAGCAGTGGCAAATGGAATTTGATCCTGAGAAGTGTGAGGTGATGCATTCGGGGAGGACTAACAAGGCAAGGGAATATACAATGGATGGCAGGAGGGACCTTGGTATACTTGCCCATAGATCACTGAAGGCAGTAGCACAGGTAGATAAGTGGTTTGGAAGACATATGGGATATTTGCCTTTATTAGCTGAGGCATAGAATATAAGAGCAGGGAGGATATGTTGGAGATGTATAAAAAGCTAGTTAAGCCACAGCTGGAGTACTGTGTACAGTTCTGGGCACCACACTATAGGAAGGATGTGATTGCACTGGAGAGGGTGCAGAGGAGATTCACCAGGATGTTGCCTGGGCTGGAGCATTTCAACTATGAAGAGAGACTGAAAAGGCTAGGGTTGTTTTCCTTAGAGCAGAGAAGGCTGAGGGGGGACATGATTGTGGTATACAAAATTATGAGTGGCATTGATAGATTAGATGGGAAGAAACTTTTTCCCTTAGCGCAGGGGGCAATAACCGTGGGGCATAGATTTAAGGTAAGGGACAGGAGGTCTAGAGGGGATTTGAGGAAAAGAATTATCACCCACAGGGTGGTTGGAATCTGGAACACACCGCCTGAAGAGGTGGTAGAGGCAGGGACCATCACAACATTTAAGAAGTATTTAGATGAGCACTTGAAACACCATAGCAGACAAGGCTATGGGCCAAGTACTGGAAAATGGGATTAGAATAGGTAGGTGCTTTTTTTTTCTTTATGACTTTATGGCTCTATAGTTGAATTTCCCACTCAGCATTGAAAGACAAAACATTTTAAATTGGCCCTGAGAACTCTCAATGTTGCATTCACCTGTATTGTGTGGTCATTTGTATTCCTGCTTCTCCTCGCTGTTGCTGCAGATAGACTGACTATCAGCTAGTTGAGTGTGTTTTTAGTTGTAAAAGCTTGGGGTGGCCTTTAAAGATTTTATATTGTTTACATTGTCAACCCTTAACAAAAAGAAAGTAGTGCTGGATTTAGTTAATGTGTCAGGATTGTTTTGCCCCATGGACCTTCATTTTCTCACATATTAAAGGACTTGGAATCTTGATATCCAAGATGATCCAACAACAGCTAAAGGTCACAATTTATGGGTGGGAGGTGTGGAGAATATGGGGCCCTCTCTTCCCAAGGATGGGGTGGTGGGGGGTGGGGGGCAAAGTGCCAGTGATCTCCTCACCCTTATCTTGTTTTGTTCTTCTCTCCCTCACCTATTGCCGCTTACTATGTTTTCTCGTCAAAAATTAACTTGTTTAAGAAAGAATCAAATTAGAGTGAGAAAATTATACACATTTGAGAGTGTCTGGGAATTTCATGCAAACATTTAAATCAAGTTATAAAAGACACAAAAGATAGTTCAGTAGAAAAACTACATTATTATGAAATGTGAACGTTTGATTTCATTATTTTCTTTAAATTATTATTTTAGATACTAGAAATTTCAGTTTTTCAAGTAAAAAGTGGCAGTGATGTTTTCCTTCACAATGCATTTTAAGCAATTTGTGGGGAAAGGATAATACAGCACAGGCTGGTGACAGGTAAGTTATACAATCAACGTCAGCATGATTTGTGGGAGTCCGATAGCCAGGTTGAACAATTGCAAAGTGACATACTCAATATAAGATAGCAGATATTGGACCAGAAATGGCTGGAATGACGCATCTTATGGCAAGTAGTAATTTCATAGAATCATAGAATATACAGCACAGAAAGAACAAATTCAGCCTTTTTCTACTACCTGTGCTGGCTCTTTGATAGGGTTTAATCTCACTCCCCTGCTCTTTCTACATAACTCTGTAAATTGTTTCCCTTTAAGTATTTATCCAATTCTCTCCTGAATATTACTATTCAAACCGCTTCCACCATCCTTTCAGATAGTGCATTCCAAATCACAACAACTCATAAAAAAAAGTTTCCTCATCTCATATCTGGTTCTTTTGCCACTCACCTTAAATCTGCGTTCTTTGCTTACCTACCATCTAATCACTGGAAACTATTTCTGCTTATATACTCTATCAAAACTGTTCATCATTTTAAACAACTCTATTAAATCTCCTCTTAACCTCCTCTGTTTTAAGGAAAACAAGCCCAGCTCCTCCAGTAAAGTCCCTCATTCCCGATAACATTTGAGGAAATCTCTTCTGCCCTTTCTACAAGGCCTTGACATCCTTCCTAAAGTGTGGTTCCCAGAATTAAATACAGTACTGCAACTGAGGTCTAATCAGTGTTTCAAAAAGGTTTATGATAAATTTCATGCTTTTGTAATCTATTCCTCTATTAAGAAAGCCAAGGATCCCATTTGCTTTGTAAATAGCTTTCTCAACTTGTTCTTCCACCTTCAAAGATTTGTGTATATACCCGACACCCAGGTCACTCTGTACATCCATCCCCTTTAAAATGTTCCCATTTAATTCCTATTGTTTCTCCTCAATCTACCAAAATGTATCACTTTACACTTCTTTGCATTACATTTAATCTGCCATATATCTGCCCATTTTACCAGTCTATGTCCTTCTGTATTCTGTTACTATCCTCGTCATTGTTTACTATATTTCCGTGTTTTGTATCATCTGCAAGCTTTTAAATTACAACCTGTATACTCAAGTTCAGGTCATTAATAAATATCAAACAGTGCGGTGGTCCTAATACTGACGTCCAAGGAACATCACTGCATTCTTCCCCCCCCCAGTCTGAAAACAACCGTTCACCATTACTCTCTGTTTTCTGTCCTGAGCATACTTTTCGATCCCCACTGCCACTGTCCCTTTAATCACATAGGCCTTAATTTTGTTTAACAAGTCCACTATGTGGTACATGGTAAAACAACTTTTGAAAGTCCATTTCGGCAACATCAACTGGACTACCCTCATCAACTCTTTCCATTACTTCAGCAAAGAACTCAATCAAGTTAGTCAAACACAATTTACCTTTAACAAATATGTTCTCACTTTCATTTATTGGCCCATACTTTTCAAAATGCCAATTAATTTATCCAGGATTAATGTATCTAAAAGTTTCTCCACCATTGGTGTTAGGCTGACTGGCCTATAGTTGCTGGATTTCTTTCTCTATTTTTAACAGGAATGTAACATTTGCATTCTTCTGGTGCTCGGCATCACCCCATATTCAAGGAGGATTGGAAAATATTGGCCAGAGCCTCTACAATTTCTCTTGTCACTTCCTTTAATAACCTTGGATGCATCCCATCCAGACATTAATTAAACTTTATCCTCATCCCTCAGATTGCATTATATTTCTGCTACAAAATGCTGGAAATTTGATTTGATAATGGAGCAGAAATGTCAGTGTTTCATCTGGGACCTCATCAATAATATGCCAAAACGTTTATCTCCTTAACCAAATGATGGAGAAAGAAACAGAGTGAATGGCAAAGGAAATAGGGTGAGAGTCAGATTAAATATAGAAAGAGAAATAGAGAGAAACAGAGAATGGATTAAGAGAGAGAGGAAAAAGAGCCAGAAAGGAAAGCCAAGAAGAAAATGTTAAAATTAACAATTATAAGAAGAGGACAGTGTAACACAATTGTGTTTTGGAATTGTATTTATCCTTGAGATGTTAAGAATGATTGGCAGGGTAGGTCCTTGAAATGTACAAATATTCTTAAACCATGAAATATTGAACCAGCATGAACATCATGATCAGGAACAGTCTAACTGCTTTCATAGGAACATAAGAATTACTCGATGTAAAAAGACAACAATCCATCTTGTTCGTCTTCTATCATCTTAGTAGTCACAAGATACAGCGACAATGGAGTTATTGACTTATCATAGCAATCAAGCTCTATCAAATGGTCTACAATAGGCCCAGAAGTGAAGTGAGGATAGCCCCAGTGGGGAGGACTTTAGAAACAATAGGCACAGTTTTATTCCCAAACATGTTATGCTAACCATGTCATGTCTCAAATTATTTATATATTGCATCCCAATATGTATCTAATTTGCATTTCTGAATGTCAAAAGAACTTTGTATTCTGAAAATTATTGCTTTCTCAAACCAGCAGGTGTGTGGATAGCAAACCTAACACAAAAATCCTGCTTGAATAGATAAAACATTTTTTTAAATCTCTAGGAACAATATACTACCTGTGAGAATGAAACTCCACAGATTCATTGTTCCTTTTTTGAGCTTTCAAAGTTGATTGGCATGGCAGGATCATATATCACATCATTAACAGGATCCTTATGACATGAATTACCAGCTCTAAATGGGTGCGCTAAGATTAATTCACATTTACTGTGGAAATCTAGCAACTTCAGAACAAGTGATGAACCTCAATGGGGAGATACCTGGCCAGGCAGCAATTTTTTTGCTTTTCTCAAGGTAATGACATAAATCGTCCAGCAATTTGTGGAGAATCAGAACTTAAGGCATAACTCTTTTTCACCACAAATTACTAATAATGCTGATACCATGAACTCACAATTAATTTTCCAGCAATTTCTGGGCTATTGTGTGTCACATAATATAAGGTCTATCATAGCACTACCTATCAGAGTAACAGAAGAAACAAAGAAAGATTTGCATTTTTATAATGACCACAGGACATCTCAAAGTGCTTTGCAGCCAAAGAAGCACTTTTTGAAGTGCAGTCACTGTTGTAATGTAGGAAATGCAATAGCAAATTTGTGCACAGCAAGCTTCTGTAAATAGCAATGTGATAATTACAGATAATCTGTTTTTGGAATGTTGATTGAGGGATAGATATTGGCCAGGACACCAGGGATAACACGCCTGCTCTTTTTCAAAATAATGCAATAGAATCTTTAACATTCACCTTAGAGAGCAGACAGAGGGCGAGTTTTACAGACTCCTCAACATCGGGGTTCGTGGTGGTGGGGGAGGAGGGAGGGGGGGAGAAGAAAATGCCTCCGGGAGAGGCCCGCCATAGACTTCGACGTAAGAAGGCATCTCATTGGTGTAGGGGTTGGTGGGAAAGGGTAAAGTGTAAAGTTGATGCACTTTGTGGGGGGAAGGTCAGGTGCACAAGGTAAGTGTTTTGGGGGTGGGAGAGGGGCAGGTAATTATGGTTATTGGGAGGGAGGTAGGAGAAGAGCATGATCAATTTATTTCATTTTTTAAAAGCAATCTCTCTTTAAATATTTAAATTGAAATGTAGAGTTCAAAGCCCTTTAAAAATGGCATCAGTGTCAGCGCAAAGGCAACTGACGCCATTGCTGGGGACGGGAACGCCTACCCCCTCCACGCCATTGGGGTGGGTGGGCGGTCCGCCCCAGCTATTTAATTGAGCCGCCGTGTTTAATCTCACAGCGGTTCCACGACCTGCGCCCCACACAGGCGGGCTGCCATTGTTTTCATCCACCACCGTTTTCAGTGGCGGAGGTATAAATTTCAGCCCAGGGCCTTGGCTTAATGTCTCATCCAAAAGACAATGCCTCTGACAGTAAAGCACTTGCTCAGTACTGCACAGTTTCTTGAACCCAAAACCTTCTGACTCAGAAGCAAGAGTGCTACCAATTGAGTCACAGCTGACACTGACAAGCAGTGTAACTATAGCATGAGAAGTTTATGTTGGCAGGATCTATTATAAATGTCGACATGGGAATTGCTGAGACTTATAAAGAGTTTTCAATGAATTACTCATTCTACCTACCCATCTTAATAGGTAGCAAACCTTTCTATTGTTTGGGAAGTTAAGAGGTAGAGTCTGATGTAACATTGAAGTAGGTAACTGAAAAATTGCCTTGTGCTCCGAGTTGCTTTGAAATCTGTGGAAATATCTGTTCTGAGCAACTTATGTTCAGTTCATACAAATTTACAAATGTTCTGTGGTCACAAATGAATGAAAATGAAGATGCTCTTATTTCAAGGAATAAAAATTCAAACAAGGGAATATTTAAGTTTTAGCTTTGAGTTTTGTTGAATCTCCATTTTCTGACTTCTGCAGCACAAGCTGAGAAGATGGGAAATGCAAAACTAAGATATTCCAGAGCAACCATTGTGGAAGAGAGTAACTACAGCATGATAAGTTTATGTGGATAGGTTCTATTATAAATGTGGAGATAGAACCTTATACAGGAAAAGTTGACACAAAAATGTGGCAAAAATGTGATAAGTAAGGAGTTGTAAGGAGTAAGTGTGCACCATGATCCCTCAAAAAACAGGGTGGTAAGAGCAACAAGACTTCATTGCTTTCCCAGGAATTCCATTCCCTGCTTGCTCTAGGACCTACTTAGTAATTGCAAATAACATCAGGAGAACTGGAGCACAAGCTGAAAGTACCAGTATCGACCAATGCTTTCAGTTGGATAATTAGTCCAATCTAGGGGCACTTTTAAGTTCCCTCACCAGCTTTCCTCGTGCTGCAACAGCATCGATATGCCCCTCTTGACACTGGCAAGCTCTTCTTTGGAGATGGGAATCCCATCAGAAGCTCACAGTTGTTCACAATGAGCCTAGATCCAAGGAAATACTTTGAGGTTGGGGTGGATTCGCAAGAGTGGGAGGATGCCCTGTCCTTCTAGAACTTTGCCCCAAAGAGGATGATCCTGTTTAAGATTTTTAATACATTATAAATAATGATCATAGCTGAACTTGTATTCCATGGGACCTAATAAAGCCTATGGTGCCTGAAGCACTGCAGCACTTTGGTCAATGGGACTCTGGGTTATTTTTGAGTTGGCGGCTTTTTGGGGGGCTGTGTCAGTTTCCTTGAAACTGTTTGTTAGCTTTTCCAAGTTTTGCCAGTTAGCATGTATAAAATGTGCGAGCGTAAAATATATGCATGACATTATAACAAGGAAATCAGATTGCTATATCGTCACTATTACCTGTTGCCAACAAGCTTTAAGGAATAATAATGCTTTGATTTTCTGTTACTCTCAACATCTTTTTAGAAGGCCGAATTGCCGATTGAGGCACTCTGAAGGCTTTGAGGTTTTCAAAATTTTCGTTGCTCTCTTGTAATAATCTCTGTTAATTGTTCCCACCCTTTTAAGTTTCAGTTACCTTCAATTTTGAGCTCCCACCATTCGTGAACTCTGCACCTGTTTGAATCTGCACCAAATACTATGCCAATGATTTTCCCTTAGTAAATTGGATACATTTGTGACTGGCTAAAATTTGTCAATAGCTATTCCATTGTAAATTATCCCCAAGCAGAAAATCAGGCTAAAGTTCCTAAACAAAATCGAACAATTCAATTATTACTTGGTGAGTTGGTTCAAGCATACACATAAAAGGTACCTTTAAAAAATATTCATGAGTGAGATGTCTGAGTAACTGAGATAATGTTCAATTTGGGGCAAAATGTTTGACCGTTGAAAGCTACAGGAGATAAATTATTGTCTAGTGGACAATCTGTGTGTAGGTGTGATCTAACAGCAATCACAAAACATGAGTCAGCTCTGTTCAACATTTCATACTCAACATCTTTGATAAGTGAGAATCAGGTTGGCTCGTGTCTTTAATTATTTTACCATTGATTAAGGAGGAGAGTGAATTATCTACCCTGGATTAAAGTTGGAAAGGCTAATATACAATAGCTTTCAGAAATTTTCACAACTTGTGCTTCATACTTTTTAGCTGTAATTTTGCGCCCACTCATGCTAATTTGTAACCAGTATAAATGTTTAACCTTGAAGTACAAATTTGCATGAACCATTAAAGGTGACAGAGTCATGGGCTGTTGTCATTGCAATATCATGGTTCTAGAATAGAAATCGGTATGTGCTGTGTCAGTTCTCCAGATGTAAAATCGCGGCAAAGCATGTGAACTTAGCTTATGTCTAATTTGCACAGATGTTGGCTCCAATGTTAAATTTGTGGGGACCTTTTTTTAGGAGTCCCAGGCAGATGCCTAAGATGGACATTAGGTCCCTTAAGTATATAAGTTAAGGACCTAATGCTTGTCGAGAACCCCCATTGAGAAATTACTCAGCGATCTGCAATATAGGCATTGGGTTTTCCTCGCTCAGGATTCTTCAGTGACCCCTGCAACTGGCAACTCCAGGTAAGTTGAAAAAATATTTCTTCATTAAAATAGCCATCCTGTGGAGCCTGAGCAGCTGGACTGCTCCCTCAACTCCAGAGGGGTCATGATCACTCTCTCTACCCACCACCTGTAGCCCGCTCCAAATCCCCTTCTCAGAACTTGCCTAAGGGCTGCTGCCAGTGAGGCTAATTGCCCAACATAGATGTCTTTTGCTTGTGTGAGCTGCTTGTGGAGGACTGACCTCCCCCATAAGGCCCAAAGACCAACTTTCATCAATCCTTAAGCTTCTTGATTTGAACAAGCACTGCTCAAGCAGTATCAAGGCCCAGACTAATTACTAGGCCTCTGAATCAATAATACAAGATCGGAAATAAAATGCCAGTAGGTTGGTTCAGTGGACTGTGTATTACCCACTCGCATTCTTCAGGCCAGAAAAGGTGTGACAGAGGATATGGATTATGCCTGAGAGAAAAGATACCCTAAAAACACATATCATGACTCAGATGGATCACACCTAGGGGAAATGAATAAACTTGTAACATGGGTAAAGAAGCTGTGGGTTGTCTCTGTTAGGATGCGTGGTCAAAGAGGGCTGCTGACACATGTCGTTTGAAATATATCCATAGAGGTACTTTTATTTGGCTGCTTGGAACTTACTATACTTCCCTTAGTGGCTGGAAGCAGAACAATTGTTAAACAGACTGCTGAGCCCAGCTTAGTGCCTCAGGGAAAAGAAAATCTAGGTCATCAAGAAACGGTAGGGTTATAAAAAGAGCTTGTGAAAAGAAGACAGCAACCTCAGGCGACTTGACTGGAGTTTCCAAGGTGATAGACAGCATCTTGATAATTCTTAAATGAAAGTAAATGCTGGTATTCTCTATTTTGTGCTGTTTGTCAAAATCAAGAGGAGATCGATTGAAAAGATGACCAAGAGTCCTGCCAAGAGCAAAGCACAAACTGAGCTAAGGTTTGGTCAGAATGACTGACTTGACAATTCTGCATGTTATATTCATATACATGCTGGTGAGGTATGTAGGCTTTTCTCTGAAAATCTGACTCCTTTTCACCTAATGGAGCACTTGATGGGATGTGCGTTTTTAACCTTTGTATACATACCACATGGAATACTACTTTTCCTGAGTAAGAAATCTCTACATATGAATTAGATAAATTAGTGTTGCATGTGTTGAATAGGAAAATGTATTTCAACACAATCCTAAATGCATTTAACATTCTGTCATTTTACAGTACTTAGGAAAATTTTTAAAAATGCATTTCTTTTTTTCAATCTTTGTGCATCTGTCTAGTTTACTGATGTACAGTTCTGATATCCTGGTAGCTTTACTATTTACTTGTGCATTTGGACAGAAATAGTTAAGCAATAGCTGTGAGTTGTGTTAAATATATCATGGAAAACAAAAATCTATATAGTATGGTGCACTGAGGTACCGCTTTGGATCAATGTATAATAAATTTGATAACAATGTGAAATATTGGGTTGAATTTTCCCAGCTCCATGGTTTTTTTAAAATTCATTCATGGGATGTGGGCATCGCTGGCCAGGCCAGCATTTATTGCCCATCCCTAATTGCCCTTGAGAAGGTGGTGGTGAGCTGCCATCTTGAACCACTGCAGTCCATGGGAGGTAGGTACACCCACAGTGCTGTTTGGAAGGGAGTTCCGGGATTTTGACCCAGAGACAGAGAAGGAACGGTGAGATAGTTCCAAGTCAGGATGGTATGTGGCTTGGAGGGGAATTTGCAGGTGGTGGTGTTCCCATGCATTTGCTGCCTTTGTCCTTCTAGTTGGTAGAGGTCGCAGGTTTGGAAGGTGCTGTCTAAGGAGCTTTGGTGTGTTGCTGTAGTGCAACTTGTAGATGGTACACACTGCTTCCACCGTGCGTCGGTGGTGGAGGGAGTGAATGTTTGTAGATGGGGTGCCAATCAAGTGGGCTGCTTTGTCCTGGATGGTGTTGAGCTTCTTGAGTGTTGTTGGAGCTGCACCCATCCAGGCAAGTGAAGAGTATTCCATCATACTCCTGACTTGTGCCTTGTAGATGGTGGACAGTCTTTGGGGAGTCAGGAGGTGAGTTACTCACCGCAGGATTCCTAGCCTCTGACTTGCTCTTGTAGCCACGGTATTTATATGGCTACTCCAGTTCATTTTCTGGTCAATGGTAGCCTCTAGGATGTTGATATTGGGGGATTCAGCAATGTTAATGCCATTGAATGTCATAGGGAGATGGTTAGATTCTCTCTTGTTGGAGATGGTCATTGCCTGGCACTTGTGTGGCGCGAATGTTACTTGCCACTTATTAGCCGAAGCCTGGATATTGTCCAGGTCTTGCTGCATTTCTACACGGACTGCTTCAGTATCTGAGGAGTTGCGAATGGTGCTGAATATTGTGCGCTCATCAGCGAACATCCCCACTTCTGACCTTATGATTGAAGGAAGGTCATTGATGAAACAGCTGAAGATGTTTGGGCCTAGTAGTGCAGGATTTGGAGTGGAGGGGGGGGGGCAGGGAAAATAGGGGGGAGCTGTGTCAGGATGGTTCCCCAATTCATTCCCGCCATGCGGGAGGTTTCCCAGGGGAGGTCTGGGAAGTGCATCAGCTGCCCTCTGCAAGGAGGTGGACAGCCAATTTACCCACTTAAGATCTCAATTAGGAGCAATTTTTACAGCACCGCTAGCATTTTCCCAGTGGCGGAGCAGCTGCCCACTGTGTGAGGATGCCACCAGCTCCATGAAAGTGACCGCCCTGTGGTAGACGGGGGGCCATTGGAGCTGAAGGCTCCATGCCCCAAAGAGGGCCCTGCTGGCAGGAATGGCTGTGCTCAAATGCTTCCGCCGGAGGGGCTTCCCCTCCAATTTGAGGGGCCTACTGGCTTGGCCCATCTGAATTTCTCATTTAAATTTACTCTTCTGAGGAGGCCTCCATGTTGGGGTGCCCTCGTGGTTTCCGACCTGCCTCAGCAGCATCCACCTCTCCCTGTGGGGCTGCTGAGACTGTAGAGTTTCCAGCCCTCTGGGCCAGCAGCATTGGGAGCCCACCCACCATTCTTAATTGGTCGGCAAGCATGGAGGTGGCTAATTAGGAGGTCACCTCCAGGAAGATTTCTAAACCAGTCTTGCTGACAGCAACTGCCATCATTTCAGCTTATGGATATTTTTATGTCAAATTCTATTTTTCTATTGTAACAATAATTAGTGTATATGTTTCTTTGCAGATCACATCCTTAATCAGTTATAAAATAAGTAAAAAAAGGAATACCACATAGGCTAATTTCTTAGTTAAATGTTTAGTTTGCTCATGAGTTTCTCTATGCGAAAAGAAATATCACAGACATCAAATCTGTTTATTAATGTTCCTCTCTCTTTGGCTTGCTGGCTACTGCTCTGCAGGATTCCCTGGTGATTAAGTGACCTTTCCAAGAGATTCTGGCAGCATTAAAGAAAAAGATCATGCTTAATTATGACCTTCTTAACTCACTGAATTGGGTCAGAGCCCTACTTGTAACTATGGCAGAAGGTGGCAGTGAAGGAAATGCTACTCAATTGTATCCTATCAAGCATTTCCATCAAATATGATTCACTTCTCTAAAAATGTAGTAAATACAATTTGTGATTTGTTTCACTGTTGACGGAGAACCGAAAAACATTTATTTTGACTCATCTAAATAACTCATTTAATCTTTCAAGATAAAGTCAATTTCTTTTTCATTTTGTGATATAGCACAATTTATATATTGTAAATGCTTTCTACAAATTGGCTTTACAAAATGTATGAATTGTATGCAGTGGCGTGACTGGCCCTCCTTAGATCATTTGTGTTATCTTAAGAGTTAAGACATAAAATAGACAACAAAGAGCAGAAAGTAGCTAGCGGAAATCTTAAATAAAGCTTTCTGAAGCTAAACTGTACCTTCCCACTGAAATGGTCAATAAAAGCAAATATAGCCCATTAAGCCTGAGCAGATAGAAAATCTTCCAATTGCTAACAAAACAGATGGACATGGCTATAAGCAGATCCCTTTTGTGACTGACTGTTGATGAGGAGCAGGTAATCAATCAAGATCATTACAGCTGAGGAAGGCCATTTGGCCCATCATAAATCACCCACTTCAGCAGCTAATTGTTTCTTAAATAATTCTAGAGTTTACACCTCAAGTACCCTATTTAAAAGTTCATTCCATGTCTTGATCACTCTCTGTGTGAAGAGTAACCTCCTCATATATGTCTTAAATTTACCTTTTACTCACTTAAATCTGTATCTCCTTGTCCTACTCTTACCATTAATTTTAAAGTAATATAATAGAAAATGTTTACCTCTTTCATTTCATTAACTATCTTACATACATCTTTAAAATTGCTTCACAGACCCCACCAAATGCCCATCTTTGTTCCTATGTGGTACACTTCCCACTTGTCAGCTTTAAATTTGACCTGAAATCACATCTGTTTTAAGTTTTTGTATCCAAATCATTGATACAAATTAGAAACTGCCTATTTCCCCATATTGAACTCTGGGGCATTGTACTTGATACCTCCCTCTGATATAACTCCTTCAAAATCTACTCTTTAACCACTTTCTTATTCCGTCCTAAAGCTTGACTTAATTCTGCACAGCTTCACATTTAACTAATAGCCTTTTGTCTGAAACTTTTGAAAGTTGGATTAAGGATAGAAAACAACGAGTCATAATAAATAAATGGGTGCTTTTCTGATTGGGGAACAGTGGACTGTGGTGTTCCCCAAGGGTCAGTGCTGCGACCACTGCCTTTTAAATATATATATAAATGAGTTGGATCTTGGAATCCAGAGTAGAATCTCAAAATTTGTTGACAACACCAAACTTGGAGGTATGGCAAATGGTGAGGATGATATGAACCGCCTGCAACAGGACATAAATAGGCCAGCAGAATGGGCAGAGAGGTGGCAGTTGGAATTTAATGCAGACAAGTTTGCAGTGATTCATCTTGGCAGTAGAATAGGGAGAGGCGTTATATATTTAATGGCACAGTTCTAAAGAGTGTGAACGGCAAAGGGACCTGGGTGCCTGTGCATCAATCTTTGAAGGTGGTAGGACATATTGAGAGAGTGGTTAGCAACGCATATGGGATTTTGGCTTCATAAATAAAGGCATTGAGTACATAAGGAGGAAGTTATGCTGAACCATTATAAAGCTCTGGTTAGCCCCAACTGAAGTATTGCATCCAGTTCTGGTCACCACACTTTAGGAAGGATGTGAGGGTCCTTGAGAGGGTGAAGAGATTTACCCGAATGGTTCCAGGGATGGGGGATTTTAGCTACAAGGTTAGGTTGGAAAAGCTGGGTTTGTTGTCCTTAGAACAAAGAGATTGAGGGGAGATGTAATAGAAAAGTACAAGATCATCACAGACTTAGTTAAGTTAGACAAGGGAAAGCTGTTCCCATTAACTAATGGTGCAAGGAGTAGGAGACACAGAGTGAAAGTTTTGGGCAAAAGATGCAGGGGGAATGTGAGGAAGCACTTTTATATGCAGCGGGTGGTAATGACCTGGAACTCGCTGCCCACAAGGGTGGTGGAAATGGAGACAATCAATGATTTCAAAAGGAAGTTGGATGGCCACCTGAGAAAAATAGACTTGTAGAGCTATGTGGATCGAGCCAGCGAGTGGGACTGACATCATAGCTCTGTGGAGAGCCAGCAACTTGATGGGCCGAATGGCCTCCTTCTGTGCTGTAAATTAGTCTATGACTCTATGACTCAAGTATACCACACCATTGGGTTTCCCACAGGTCATTTAGATGGTCACTTCCTCAAAGAACATTAGGAGACATGCAGGTAGAATCTTCCCTTCTGAAGTGGTGGTGACAACTGTGTACATATTTATTGGACAGATAACTCTCAAATTTATTCCCAATAACTGATTGGATTGTACCATGAATTCAGTATGGGATGCAGAAACTGTGACAAGGATTGTTACTTGTTGATCATTCTCCTTAGAGCAAAGCAGATAAAGAGGAGATTTAGTCGAGGTGTTCAGAATTCTGAGGCATTTTGATAGGAGAAACTGTTTTAACTTTAATAATGGACTGAAGTATTCACCAAAATAATTAAGCTTATCATTACACCTGAAAGCTGTCCTGGGAAATTGAATTTCTGAGTACATTTCAAAATGACATCATGGATGGACCAACATGCAGATAGTTGTGCCATAAATGCATTTGTCTTGTTTGATCTTACCAGATAATAATGTAATGCAGAAGGCACCTTGGATAAGTACGTGGCTACTGGTCTTCCTGGCTACACAGATATTTCTATGGTGATAGCCCTTTTGGTCAGTGTTAACATCTGCTCATACTTTGTTTGGAGTATTGGCATTCTTTCTGTTTATTTATTTAGAGATACAGCACTGAAACAGGCCCTTCGGCACCAAGTCTGTGCCAACCATCAACCACCCATTTATACTAATCCTACATTAATCCCATATTCCTACCACATCCCCCCTACCTATACTAGGGGCAATTTATAATGGCCAATTTTCCTATCAACCTGCAAGTCTTTGGCTGTGGGAGGAAACCAGAACACCCGGCGAAAACCCACACAGTCACAGGGAGAACTTGCAAACTCCACACAAGCAGTACCCAGAATTGAACCCAGGTCGCTAGAGCTGTGAGGCTGCGGTGCTAACCACTGCGCCACTGTGCTGCTCTTTTTAGATTAAAGTTGTGCATCGTGCAACAGGCATTGATGATCTTGAAGAATTTAATATCTCCATTGTAAAGCATGCTCTGATCTGCTGAGGCAGCTGAAGTGCTGCTTTGATATGCTAATGGATGCTCTATGATGATCCTGATAGCTGCATGGGCCTCATTCTATCTGTGCTCTGTTGCTGTTAAAAGGGGGTTAGTAGCTATCTTCTCTGAGGAGCCACACTTCTACTCTTTCCTCCCCTTCAACTAAATCTGGCACAGATGTTGCCGAAGAATGGTTGTGATGTGGAAAGTGGTATTGGTGCATATGGTACAGTTACAGACTAGTTTCGCATTGATGGAATGGTGTCTTTTTATGTTTATATAGATCATGGAATTATGTTGAGAGGTGGGACATGAGATTCCTGTACTTTGGGAAACAGGCATTGGGATGAAATTGGGCAGCCTTATCATGTTTCTCTTCAGTACTAAAGATGATGAAAGTTTCGTCCCTACTGAAAGTGCATCAATCAGGTGTTTGCGACAGTACCATGCCTATTTTTTAGGTTCACTGCAGATCTTTTTTGCAGTTCTGTAACTGCCTCTCAGTTGTCATTGACAGGCAGCTGTACCTGCACCTATAGATGGAAGAATGGAACTTAGACAGGAGCTGTGCTGAATTCAGTTTAAAATTGGTGGAAAATTGGTGGAAAGCACATGGAAATGGCATAATTGGCCTTTTACACCATTTCTCCAGGGTTTCCACCAATCTTCCTCTGAAGTTATGCCTTGAGATTGAAAGATCCAGTGGAAATCTTGCCCTACTATTGCTAGGATAATAGAAGATGTGAATAGTCTATCTCTATTGCAATCTCATCTCTATTTCTTCTTTAGTTTTCTTCTTCCTCTCACTTTTGCAATGTATGTTTATGCATATACAACTAATGAATATTGCAGCAGCTAGTAAAAATGTGGAGCTTATGCAGCATACAGTATGCTTAGTGCAAGGTCAGAACAAAATCAATGTCTAGAGCTTCCAATAGATTTGCAGAAAACTGAAGTCATGCTCTAAGAAATCTCTTTCGGACAGGCTATGACCTGACAGACCTTTACAATCCCTTTTAAATGGATAACTGAGTAGTTGTACATGGCACTGCTCCTGTATTTTACAAGCTGCTGCAATACTCATTAATATGCAAGGGATCTAGATTTCAAATGAAACTCTTGCACTTTCTGTACGACAAAGAATCTACGTGTTGGTCAAAATGGGTGATGTTATGAATTGTTTTTTGTCCAGCTCATACTTACCCAGATCCTACCAATGGGAATTTTTGATCATTCTTTTTGGCAGCAAGTGAATGATAAGCTTTCCAACAGAGTGGTGTTGATATGCTGTTGCTGGGAACTTAAATCGAGGCAAGACAGATGGGATGAAATTCTGATAGCTGTAAGGCTATGAAATGAGTTTGCTGGGTTTCACTTTGTTCCTGTTGTACGAGAGTTCACAGCACAAAAATGTACCTTATTTGGCACTAATTAGCAATCATACTGAAAAGCTTCAAGTACAATTAGTGTGGGCAAGCTGCAAATGTCACACTGATACAGTGGGAGAGGTAAAATTGTCAGGGGAAAACAGAGGCGGCTTTGCTTTTCATCTATGTGATTTGAGAATGCTTGCCACCAATGCTAGGTTTTCAAATAAATATAATTAATTTCAAAGCATCACACCTTAAGATCAAAAATTTACCTCCTTTCTCTCAAAAAGAGATAATTTATTGTGTGTGCTCACAGTTTTTCATATGAGTAATAAGAGAATTTCTTTCAGTTATTAGTTTGCAGAACAGGTTATTAAACTTGGAACCGCAATACATCTTATGATGTATCTTATGATTATGCAGTGATAAATAAGCTAGCACTTTTGGATTGACAACCAGGGAAATGGGGTGCCCATGTAAATAAACAGGTTGAAAGAAAGCATCTTGTTCTACAGGGGATTATACACAATGATTTGTTCGTTGTCTGTCTTAATCTTGCCTTCAATGATGCAAGTGAATTTTTTCCCCAGCATATTTTGATTGCTATTTGGTAAGATACTGAGAAACACATGAGGCAAAATGAAGGCAAATTGAAGTAGAAGCACTATTTAACATTTTCAGAAAATCTTGATTAGAATTGCACTGTAGTCACATAGATAAAGTAACCTTTTTATAATGAGCTGATGGTTTTATGCATTTACCATGGAATATATCCTCTAGAGACTCATTAACACAAACAAGCAATCATCATATACAGAGCAAGTGAGATTATCATATATGTTGAACTATGGAAATTATTGATTAAAGACTGAAGTATCTTGAAGTACATTTTACAGGGTATGAAAATACATATATGCATATTATTCCAATAACATTTCAGAAAGATGAATAGCACCTTGATTCAATACAGATTAAAGGAATAGGGGAGAAGTGAAAATGGTTTGGATGGATCTTGACAAAGAACAAGGGGATATAATCTTAACATTAGAGCTTAGTCAATTAGGTGTGAAATCAGAAAGCAATTGTTCATATAAAGGGCTATGGAAATCTGGAACTCCCTTCCCCAAAGGGCAGTGGATGCTGGGTCCATTTAAATTTTCAGTAGATTTTTGTTAGGTAAGAGTATCTATCTCCAACACAGAAGTCCTCGAGGCGGCCAACATCCCCAGCCTGTACACACTACTGAGTCAGCGACGCTTGAGATGGCTTGGCCATGTGAGCCGCATGGAAGATGGCAGGATCCCCAAACACACATTGTACAGCGAGCTCGCCACTGGTATCAGACCCACCGGCCGTCCATGTCTCCGCTTTAAAGACGTCTGCAAACGCGACATGAAATCCTGTGACATTGATCACAAGTCGTGGGAGTCAGTTGCCAGCGTTCGCCAGAGCTGGTGGGCAGCAATAAAGGCGGGGTTAAAGTGTGGCGAGTCGAAGAGACTTAGTAGTTGGCAGGAAAAAAGACAGAGGTGCAAGGGGAGAGCCAACTGTGCAACAGCCCCGACAAACAAATTTCCCTGCAGCACCTATGGAAGAGCCTGTCACTCTAGAATTGGCCTTTATAGCCACTCCAGGCGCTGCTTCACAAACCACTGACCACCTCCAGGCGCTCATCCATTGTCTCTCGAGATAAGGAGGCCAAAGAAAAAAAGCATCAAGAGATATGGAGCAAAAGTAGGCAAGAAGAAGTGAGGTTCAGATCATCCATGATCTAATAGAATGGCAGAACAGGCTTGAGGGGCTAAATGTTCTTGTTCCTATATTCCTGGAGGATAAAGTGTACTGCATGACCTCATTGGAGCTATTATTAGCTATGGCTTGACTCAGTTGGTAGCAGGTGTACTTCTGAGTCCAAAACATTGTGGGTTCAAGGGCCTCTCTAGGACTTGAACATGATGGGGCTGAAATTTCTTATGAATCCTACTATTCTCCTGCTTTAACTCTAGCAGGAGACTAGAAAACAGCATATCCCTGGTTGCATCGGTGTCTCTGCCATGCCTGACTTACCTTGTGAAGGGCAAACCTTTTACAAGGTAAATGTTGTTAGTCTTGTGAGCTGGCGCACTTACAGAGATTCTGCTCCATTGGCTCAATCAGGACTCAGTATCCGGGGAGTGTGGTATAGTAAGTATAGTGAGGTGTACAAGTTTCTATATTGGAAAAAGTGGGCCCTATTTGTCAAAGACACTGCTGCCCCAGGACATGACCTGGCCAACAACTCCCCTCCTGCAACAACCAACCCCCCCCCCCACCCGCTGCTAACCCCGCCGCCACCCCACCACGACGGGTTGCTGCCGGACTTTCTGGCTACATGGCAGTACTGGCAGGTTCCACAAATTCTCCTACAATGCCACTTTCACTCACCTGCACATGTTAATTGTATACCTTCGCACTGACCTATTAAACTCTGAAAAGGTCAACATGGTTATGTTGTGATCATGTCTCAAAGAATTTCAACGCTACTACATAGACTGAGAACACTTTAGTACTGACAGAGTGCTGCATTGCTGGATGTGATTTTTTGGGGGGGCTGAAATGTTACACCAAAGTCCTGACTACCTGTCTATTAAATGTAAAAAAAAATCCACTGCACTATGAAATGATGAGCAGGGAGTTCTCCTGGACAATCCTCCTTCCCTATACACCAGTAACAAAAGCAGGTGAACTGGTCATTCAACTGACTTACTTTGTGCAAATTGGCTGCAGTGTGTGCCTACACAACAGCAACTGTAGTCAGAAGTAAATCATTGAATGTGAAGTGCTTTGGAAGGTCTTGCAGATATTAGGTCCTGAAAAATATGTATTTGTGTCAGCATCCTGTCAAGACTCAGCAACCAATATATTATAAAACAATTACAGAATGATAATCTTACTGCCAATAGACTAACTTTTCCCTGAAAAATATGAATTAACCCGAAATATTTTGTGTTAGCTTGAGAAACATTTGGTAGAGTTCAACCAAGCCATGGGATCAATTGTAAAGAAAAACACTGCATTATTTATGCACAATATCATCGCCATAAAATGAAGCACAGCTGTTCCTTCTCTTGCACCCACCTGACAATGAAGACAGTGGTCCTGAATTTCTGAGGGGCCATTACCAGCCTTCTGCTGCAATTTTGACAGTAGATCAGCAGAACCCCCAGTGCAATAGTGCAACCAGTGGTGCTAATTTGTGCTAATCTCCTGCCAGAATGACAACAGGAGACTGGCAAAACCCAGACAGGCAGCACAGTGGCGCAGTGGTTAGCACCGCAGCCTTATAGCTCCAGCGACCCGGGTTCAGTTCTGGGTACTGCCTGTGCGGAGTTTGCAAGTTCTCCCTGTGTCTACGTGGGTTTCCGCCGGGTGCTCCGGTTTCCTCCCATCTCCAAAAGACTTGCAGGTTGACAGGTAAATTGGCCATTGTAAATTGCCCCTAGTGTAGGTAAGTGGTAGGAGAATGGTGGGGATGTGGTAAAGAATATGGGATTGATGTAGGATTAGTATAAATGGGTGGCTGTTGGTCGGCACAGACTTGGTGGGCCGAAGGGCCTGTTTCAGTGCTGTATCTCTAAATAAAAAAAAATTAAAAAAAATCCTACAGAATTTTCAGGGTCTGTGTGATTTCTGAAAAGCAAAGACCCTACTTTCATTAACCACTGTTTATGTTTCGGCTCCTCTTCTGAAGGCGGGCAGTGAATGTCAATCAATGTATATGGCACCATGGTGGAACCTCATCCTTATCCTTTCATTATCTAATATCCTCAGTGCATTTGAGCATTTGACAGTGATTTGTGATGTTTATAGATTATAGTATTAAATATACCACCTGATAGTGGTGGAAAATGTTATGGCAAAATTACTGACAAGTTGGTCTATAGGTAAGATGTGCCAGCATTCTATGTCTATCTATAAGCTGCACTTTGCCATTAGTTGGCATGATGTTAAGATCTAGTACTAGAAGAATTCTAGTAACCATATATTATCTGTAAAGCTCTATGGAGGCTTTACCTCACGCACAGCATGTGGAGGACAGCAAGCTATGTGTCACGCTCACATGAAGTGCAGCGATTGAAATACTGAAGCCAAACTGAAGAGTTATGTCAAATTGGCTTTTCCTTTAAAAAGTGGACAATGTTCTGGAAAATGGCCACCAAAGGTCAAATGACCTGGCCCTGTATATTCAAACAGTCGGGTAAGGACAAAATGATACTGTTACCTCTTCTGGTTGCTTACTGGTCCCCAGATGTTGAAAATAATCACACTTTAAACTTGGAAAGGCTGGAGTCTTTGTTTATTCATTCAGCCAGCATGCTACCTGGTGTAGGACTGCTTGAGACTGGTTTTCTGTTTCACATCACATGACACTCCAGTACAACCATGAATGTGGCCCCACTGGAACACTTACACATAACAATTAGTTCCTAGCTAATTAGTTCCTGGCACTTTACAGATAGTATAACAATATATAGCAGATACGTTCCAAGCTAAGAGATGTAAATTACACTCATTCTGAACCCATCAAGAGACATTTTTGCATTGAATGAGTTCTTCTGAAAGAAAGAAGGTGTGAAGTAGCCACATCCTGGGTCATTGTTGATCACCACAGGGAGGGGGCTCCCAACAGAGGCAACATGTGAGAGAACTTTTGACCTTAAAAAGAAGCTCTCTGGAGAGAATCAGAACAACATCACCAAAAGCCAAGAGCTGAGATCTCCAGTAAAAGCCAAAGTAGGTGCCCTGCTGTGAATTCTACATTTCAACTTGTGCAGCAGAGAACTGAATGTGATCACCGTCTCCAGACTGAAGTCTCAACCAATAGAAAAATCTACAAACTACCCAGGCCTGCAACTTTAAAAGAGAAATTGACCTCCAAGAAGATTCAACAGATTAACTTTGAACCCCGAATAGCGACCTCACTTCAAACCACTTATCTCTTTTTCTCTCTACCTATCTCTTGTGTTTGTACATATGTGAGTGAATGTATGGGTGGGTGCGTTTCAAACAATTTTGGGAATGAATATTGCTCAATAAATAGTTAATCTTAGAGTCATGGAGAGATACAGCACTGAAACAGGCCCTTTGAGTCTGTACCAACCCACTACCAACCACTTATATTAATCCCATGTCCCCTACCACATCCCCACCTTCCCTCAATTCTCCTACCTACACTAGGGACAATTTAACTATCAACCTGCAAGTCTTTGGCTATAGGAGGAAACAAGAGCACCCAGTGGAAACGCACAGGGCCACAGGGAAAACTTGCAAACTCTGCAGAGGCAGTACCCGGAACTGAACCCAGGTCGTTAGAGCTGTGAGGCTGCAGTGCTAACCACTACACCACTCACAGTGATCTTCTCTTCTAAATCTACAAGAAAACCTGTTGCTGTCTGTTTATTTGACAAATAAAACACAAAGGGGTTAAAACCCTAGTAACAAAAACACTTGCCACTTGCTGCTGTCAGTTGGGAGTAGAACAGTGGGAGCCACCCACACCCCTTACCACCTGGCCATAACACATGGTTGAATAATGGAGATAACTAGAAGAATGAATATTCTAGAGTGTTGAACAGGAAACATGTAAGAGTCTACGTTTATCATTGCTGCACTCATTTTACAGGCCTAATAAAAACCAATTTAGCAGTTGCCGGACCTGCATGAGTATTCCATCCATCAGTAAATTGGACAGGGCCATTTTTTAGGCAATCTTATTGGCCATCTGAAATGAGACTCCTGCACTCATTTCAGACTCAAAATGCTAAATTTGATTGCTCTAGCTGTAGCATGCAATGCACAAACATGGATCTTGAGCAGCCTAACCACAATCTCCCCATGGCCTTGCCCCTGCCTATTTCCATAATCTCCTCTGAGATATCTGCATTCATCTAATTCTGGCCTCTTGAGTAGCCCCATTTTAATCACTCCACCATTGGAGTATGTGCCTTCTGCTACCTAGGCCCTAAGCTCTGGAATATCCTCCCTACACCTCTTTGTCTCCGACCTCGCTTTCCTCCTTTAAGACAGTCCTCAAAACCTATCTCTTTGACCAAGCTTTTGGTCATCTGACCTAATATCTCTTTATGTGGCTGAGTGTAATATTTTGTTCTATAATGCTCCTGTAATGCGCCTTGGGAAGTTTTCTATGTTAAAGGTGCTATATAAAACAAGTTGTTGCTGTTGTTCAAAAAACACCCAAGAACTTAGAAATACTGGCCTGGATTTTACAATGTTTCGGCGGCTGCTGTCAACTTCGTTGTGGAGCCACTGCGATGTGAAACATTTAAATGGCGGGGCGGACCACCCCCAACCAATGACGTGGAGGGAATGGGCATTCCGTCCCCGGACATGGCATCCAGCACTACTGCACAGGCACCAACGCCATTTTTAAAGGGCTCTGAGCCCTTCAACTTAGTTTAAATATTTAAAGATATAGCAATGTTAAATTGAATTAGAAAAATTAATTTAATGTTTCTAGCCCCTCTCCCCACACCAAAATACTTAACTCGTGTACCTGTACCTGACTTTCCACCCCACCCCCACCCAAAGTTTATAAACTTTTACCTTCAACCTCTTCCCACCATCCCGTAGGCCAGTCAGAATAGGTTGACCCCCCTTCCCCTCCCAGACAGAGAAACTTACCTGCTCCCCCCTCCCCACAAGTATTACGCCTTGGATCTCCAAACGGAGATTGCCGCCGGCAATATCGTGCTGGGCCTTACTGGCATTGAGGCCTGTGGCAGGCCTCTCCCAGATGCATTTTCCAGCCCCTTCCCCTCCCCCCCCCACCACCCCGACCCCTGACATCAGGGCTCTGTAAAATCCAGCCCACTTTGTGTACTTTGATGAGTCAAAGAGCAAACATGCACCTCCTGCCTCCAAAGAACAACTGCAGGCCACTTCTGGCACATCCTGGTCACCCTGCCACCACCCCTCCCTCTCCACTGGATTTATCTCTAGATCTTGACACTATATGATATTGGTAAGCCCTGACAGGCGAGCTGCCTATTTGCTATCACAACCCCTAAAGAGTCCTGGGGATTAAATTATTTCAGTCCCCGAGCGTCTCCATTTTGGTGTGTTGGTGAGTGCCACCTGATTCACGTCCAGTTTGGGATGCAAAGGAATTTAGGCCTCATAGAACTTTCTCTCAGGAGATAAAGTGTGTAGAGTAGTGTCCATGAAAGATAGATCAGACGCTGTCTGTGGAAGAAGCAGATCAGATAGGCTGAATATTTCTTTCTGTTCCACATTTGCTTATGTTCTGATATCATCTGACCTCTTTCCAGAATTAACATTTGCTTCATGAATAATGGTGTTTATGTTGCCATATTACCCCCGAAGGGGAATAAGTGAAAGGAAAACTCTCCTAAAGGCACGTTGCAACCATTGCCCAATATAGAATCAATTGGAATACAAGACAGGAGCGGTTAAGAACTTAAGATTTTTTTGATGACTCACTGACAGTAACCATTTCATCTTTGTTAAACTGATTTGGAGCCTCAATTTTATTGTTGTTCGTTGACAAATCCCTGATGTCTTTTGCCAGTATCTTTAGTGAGATTGATAAATACAGTAAGCTATGCAGCTATAAAAATGCTGACTATGGAGTACAAATCCTATAGAGCACCAAAGGATCCATTCCTCTTCTGTCACCACCAGCTATTAGCATCATCCAAACTAAAAGGCAGCACTTTGTACTGTGCAACCTATTGTCAACATGCATTGTTAGCACAAATTTCCCTTATTTACCCCTATCAGTTCCTATCTTTCTCAATATGATAAATCAGTTGTTCTCATACTGGGGTCTGTGAAACCCTGGAGGCCTGCAGAGAGATTCCAAGTGATCTGCAATGCAGAACAGGCTGTACTGCTGGAAAACATGATCCAAAATTAAGCAGGTGAGTGGCGGCTGGAGAGGTGGTCTGCTGGCCCATGCTTCTGGTCTGCCCCCGCTCCTCTAGCTCTCTCTCCATGCTCCTGCTCTCTCCATGCTCCTGCTCTCTCCATGCTCCTGCTCTGGCTGGGCTCCTACCCGCAGCCCCCCATGCTCCTGCACTCCTGCTCCCCCCGCCTCCTGCTTCCTTCTGTGCTTCTGCTACTTTCCCTGATCCCTCTGTGATCCTGCTCCCAACACCACCAACACCGACCCCCCCATCTTCTTCCTGCTCTCTCCAAATCCCTGTTTTCTCCAGGCTTCTGCACTCTCCATACTCTGCTCCCACAGTACTCCTGCTCTCTGCCTGCTCCTCTACAAAGAACAAAGAAAATTACAGCACAGGAACAGGCCCTTCGGCCCTCCAAGCCTGCGCCGATCCAGATCCTCTATCTAAACATGTCGCCTATTTTCTAAGGGTCTGTATCTCTTTGCTTCCTGCCCATTCATGTATCTGTCTAGATACATCTTAAAAGATACTGTCGTGCCCGTGTCACCTCCGCTGGCAACGCGTTCCAGGCACCCACCACCCTCTGCGTAAAGAACTTTCCATGCATATCCCCCCTAAACTTTTCCCCTCTCACTTTGAACTCGTGACCCCTAGTAATTGAATCCCCCACTCTGGGAAAAAGCAAAGAACAAAAGTGCTTTTTCCAGGCTTCTGTTCTGTCTGGGCTCCTGTTCTCACTATGCTGTGCTTCCCCAGTGCTCTTCCTCTCCCCTGCATCTCTTTTTTTTTTATTCGTCCTGTGATGTGGGCATCACTGGCTAGGCCACCATTTATGACCCATCTCTGATTGCCTTTGAGAAGGTGGTGGTGAGCTTCCTTCTTGAACAGCTGCAGTTCAAGTGGGGTAGGTACATCCATAGTGCTGTTAGCAAGGGAGTTCCAGGATTTTGACCCAGCGACAGTGAAGGAACGGCAAGAGAGTTCCAAGTCAGGATGGTGTGTGGCTTGGAGGGGAACTTGCAGGTGGTGATGTTCCCATGCAGCTATGGCCCTTGTCCTTCTAGGTGGTAGAGGTTGTGGGTTTCAAAGCTGCTGTGTAAGGAGCCTTGGGGCATTGCTGCAGTGCATCTTATAAATGGTACACACTGCTGCCACTGTGGGTTGGTGGTGGAGAGAGTGAATGTTTGTAGATGGGGTGCCAATCAAGCGGGCTGCTTTGTCCTGAATGTTGTTGAGCTTCTTGAGTGTTATTGGAACTGCATCCATCCAGGCAAATGGAGAATATTCCGTCACATTTCTGACTTGTGCCTTCTAGATGGTGGACAGGCTTTGGGGAGTCAGCAGGTGTGTTACTTGCCACTGGATTCCTAGCCTCTGACCTGCTCTTGTATCCACGTGTTTATATGGCGACTCCAGTGCAGTTTCTGGTCAATGGTAGCCCTAGGATGTTGGTAGTGGGGGATTCAGCAATCGTAATGCCATTGAACATCAAAGGGAGATAGTTAGATTCTCCCTTGTTGGAGATGGTCATTGCCTGGCACTTGTGTGGCATGAATATACTTGCCACATATCAGTCCAAACCTAGATATTGTCCAGGTCTTGCTGCATTTCTACATGGACTGCTTCAGTATCTGAGGGGTCACGAATGATACTGAACATTGTACAATTATCAGAAAATATCCCCACTTCTGATCTTATGATTGAAGGAAGGTCATTAATGAAGCAGCTGAAGATGGTTGCGCCTAGGACACTACCCTGAAGAACGCCTGCTGAGGTCCTGGAGCTGAAATGTTTGACCTCCAACAATCACAATCACCTTCTTTTGCGCTAGGTACGACTCCAACCAGTGGAGAGTTTTCCCCTTGATTCCCATTGACTTCAATTTGGCTGGGGCTCCTTGATGCCATACTCGCTCAAATGCTGCCTTGATGTCAAGGGCAGTCACTCTCACCTCAGCTCTTGAGTTCAGCTCTTTTGTCCATGTTTGAACCAAGGCTGTAATGAGGTAAGGAGCTGAGTGGCCCTGGCACTGAGAGTCAGTGAGCAGGTTATTGCTAAGCAAGTGCCACTTGATAGCACTGTCAATGACACCTTCCATTACTTTACTGATGATTGAGAGTAGTGTTACGACCAGGTGAGAAAGAGGTCCAGGGGTCCCTTTCAGCCTTCACCTGGTATTACTGTAACAGGGTTTTATTCTTAAACACACTATGTTTTGAGCTCCTCCTTGATGAAGCCTTGCTCACCGCTTTCCAATTATAAGGCAAAGTAATGAGCACAAACAGGCTTTCTTAGGTTTAAAGAAAAAAGGTGAAATTTTATTAAACATAAACTTAAACTGTAATTCAGTTGACACCTACAGACACACGACCCGCCAATGCTAACATGCATACGTGATACACGCATGCAAATAGAGACAGAAACGAGCAGAAGAAAAAGAAAGTGGAAAGGTTTGAGGTGATATCTGAAGAGTTGTTGTTGTGTGTCTTTGAGCTCTCTGTAGAGTTCTTGTTTGCAGGTGGATCTTGCTTTTCATTGGGGCCCAGTATTCTTTCTAGTTGTTGTATTATTTACCCTCTTAAATATCTTCTACAATATGTTCCTTATGTTATTTTTCTTGTCTGTTTGATGCTCCGATTTTTGTTTCAATGGGTTTCGGATGCCTTCTTTCTGGTTTTTTTTTCCAGAGATACAGCACTGAAACAGGCCCTTCAGCCCACCGAGTCTGTGCCGACCATCAACCACCCATTTATACTAATCCTACACTAATTCCATATTCCTACCACATCCCCACCTGTGCCTACATTTCCCTACCACCTACCTATACTAGGGGCAATTTATAATGGCCAATTTACCTATCAACCTGCAAGTCTTTGGCATGTGGGAGGAAACCGGAGCACCCGGAGGAAACCCACGCAGACACAGGGAGAACTTGCAAACTCCACACAGGCAGTACCCAGAATTGAACCCGGGTCGCTGGAGCTGTGAGGCTGCGGTGCTAACCGCAGCGCCACTGTGCCGCCCCTTAAACCTTGTTCACTGTAGGACACTTTTCTCTCTTAGGATTCATGACAGGGCCCTCAACCATGTCCGGCCCATTTCCCATACCTCTACCTTCACCCCTTCCCCTCCCTCCCAGACTATGACAGGGTTCCCCTTGTCCTCACTTTCCACCCCACCAGCCTCCACATCCAAAGGATCATCCTCTGCCATTTCTGCCACATCCAGCATGATGCCACTACCAAATGCATCTTCCCCTCCCTTCCCCTGTCAGCATTCCAAAGGGATCGTTCCCTCCGCGATACCCTTGCCCACTCCTCCATTAACCCCACCACCTCGTCCCTTCCCACGGCACCTTCCCATGCAATTGCAGGAGGTGTAATACCTGCCCATTTACCTCTTCTCCCCTCACTCTCCAAGGCCCAACGCTCCTTTCAGGTAAAGCACTGATTTGCTTGTACTTCTTTCAATTTAGTATACTGTATTCACTGCTCACAATGTAGTTTCCTTTAGAGTGGGGAGACCAAACACAGATTGGGTGACCGCTTTACAGAACACCTCCACTCAGTCTGAAAGCATGACCCTGAGCTTTTGGTTGCTGGCCATTTCAACACACTCCCCTGCTCTCATGCCCACATCTCAGCCCTGGGATTGCTGCAGTGTTCCAGTGTACATCAATGCAAGCTGGAAGAACAGAATCTCATTTACCGATTAGGCATGGTACAGCTTGTTGGACTGAACATTGAGTTCAATAACTTCAGAGCATAATGGCCCCCCACTTTTTATTTTTATTTTTAGTTATTTTTTTCTTCTTTTTTTTATTTGTTTATTTTATTTTGGTCTGTTTAGTTTGTTTCTACTGTGCCTACCCACTTTTTTTTAAAATTTGTACTTTGGGCCAGGGCTGTTCATTGTTCTGTCAATTAACGCCCTCTCTAAACTAACGTTGTGTCTTTCACCACACCATTAACATACCATTTGCCTTTGCTCCATGACCTTCTGGTCAGTTATTCTCTGTGACCTTGTCCTATCACACATTCTCTTTTGTCATCTCTTGCCCCACCCCTGCTTTATTTGCTTAAAACCTATTACATTTCTAATAATTGATGAAGGGTCACTGACCTGAAACATGAACTCTGCTTCTCTCTCCACAGGTGCTGCCAGATCTGCTGAGTATTTCCAGAATTTCTTGTTTTTAATTCAGATTTCCAGCATCTGCAGTATTTTGCTTTTATCAACATTTGTATACTGCCTTTAACATAAAAAAAATGCTGCAAAGCGCTTCACAGATGCATAATCATAAGGTGACATTGAACCAAGGGGGACATTAGAAAGGGTGCTTGATCAAAGAGCTGAGTTTTAAGAAAGGTCTTAAAGGAAGAGAGCAAGGTGGATAGGAACAAAGCTAAGGAGGAAATATAACAAGTCATAAATACTGCTATTTTGCATAGTCAGTCCCATAATAAGTAAAAACAGCGATTTGCAAGCAGACCTGAATGATGCCAGCAGCAAATTATTACTGCATTTACAGGTTATGATATGCATCTTTAAATTAGAACAATAAATGTTTGCAAACTGTATTGCAGATAGCAGATTACATTTTTCGTATTACCTCATCATTTAGTCCTTTAAATGCAGTTTTCAAGAAATGGGAGTGACCCTTGAATATGTATCTAAACCTTTATTTTTGCTAAGACCCAACTCTTGCAATTGACTTTTATATCATAGGGTCCTAAAATTATATAATGAAAGGCTAGTGTCCGAACAGATACGCAGTTGCCTGTAATTCATCTCCTTGCTATTTTACAGTCAACCTGTTTAAATCAAATAGACTAAAAACTCCATGAAAATAGTGGGGAAAGGAATTTCAGACATTTCATATGTTAGTATGCAACAGCTTAAACTCAGGTTTAGTTAATTTTTGCAGTTAGGTGAATTTATTGTTAAATTCCCAGGTATATTCCAATTATATGGGCAATTCCTGCAATATCCTTTCCAGATATAAAGTAAAGGTATTTTGGAAACCTACTTTATCTTCTCTTTGTTAATATTCAATAGACAACAATTTACTTAAGTGCAAAACAAAACAAAATAAAGGTGAAGAAGCCTATAGCACCTCTGAATATAAAGCTGCTAAATAAGTCCAGTAAATGATTTGACAGATCTGATATCATCTCACTGGAACACTATGCCAGCAGCAATATCAGGAATATAAATAGTTAAAACAGTAATATCAGTAATTGGAACTTCTGCTACCTACCCCAAACTTCAATAGCTTGAAACTCCTGAAGATGCTTTTTTTTCTACCAAATTAAACTATGTAAGCATTTGCACTCCTGATTCACAGTAAACTGATGTTTCTGCAATGACTCTATAAAATGCCAGAAGCATATGAATGCAGGATATTTGGAAAACAGAAACAAAGGTTATTTGATGGATCAAGTTTGATCTACAATTTTGTTTACCATGTTTAATTCTTTATTTTTTTAATCCTATGCTTCTGTCCTGTCTGCATGGGGCTAAATGGGCCATGTAGTGCCTGTTTTTTTAGGTGTAGCCACATAAGAACCAAAAATGTGGTCTCAGATGTGCACACACTTCCGACGGGGAGTGCACAGGCTGCCATCTTGATAAAACAGTTTGCACATGCACGCCTAATAACCACTGGCAATAGTCAGAGCAGAAAGATCATGATACAATCAGTTTGCAACACTGATTTGAAATCACCACTACCATTTTCCAAACACCCTGGCCTGAATTTAATGTTGAGGCAGTGACCTTGCCCACTGACTGAAAAATCAGGGGAGAGCCCACCTCTGCCAGGTTTGAAACCCCGCTGCTATTTTTCATGGCCCAGGCCCTTAATTGGCCTCAGCTGGAACTTCAGCACCTCTGAGGCAGGAATTCCAACCTCCAAGAGCTGCCAGCCAATCAGGGGGCTGGTAGTTCTTCAGTCCCAGCAGCACGACTGGGAGCAGTGGCCAAGCCTGGGACTGCACCCAGCAAGAACAGAAATGATCGTTGTCAGTTTCCAAGGAGTTAAGTTGGGATTGGGCATTGCCAGGGACAATTAGCTTGGACCCATTTCAGGGTGGATAAGTTGGAGAGCAGGGTGGGGGATAGTTTTAGCGGGAGGGACCCCTGCTGCTGGGGGGGTCCTTCATGGGGCAGAGGGTGCCCGATCAGGAGGGCCCCGCAGCCTGCAAGGAGGCTGCCAGTTATTACTGGATGGTCTGCTCAGGTGCTGCAGTGCCCATCCATTGCTGGTGAAATACCAGCGGTGGTGGGAAGAGGCTCTTAAGTGGCAATTAATTGGCCATTGAGAGGCTTTAATTGGCCTGGGGTGGGCAGGCAGTTTGTCACCTCCCCTGCTGCTGGTGAAATAGCAATGGGGGCAGGTTGGTGACGGGCGCAGCACACCCCATCTCCCATATGACTTTACACCCTCCTCCACTTCCTTGCCCGATCCTGGCGGGGGGGGGGGGGGGGGGGCAGTAATTCCAGCCCCTGCTCCTGCCAACCCTGCACAGCTGAGCATGATAGTAAGCAAACCGAAGGACGCCCTCACCACCGCCCAACACAGTAGCACTATTCAAAGGGATAATGAGATACTTAGATTAGTTGCAGTATTATTTCTTCTGACTGCTGGTGCAATTGTGGGTTAATTGGACATTTTCAATACTTGGATAAATTTTCAGTACTCTACAGGGAATGGTCTTGCAGGAAGTATTTTTGTCATGTAAAATATTGTAATGAAAGAAGTTGTTGCCAGACATGGGTGACCTGGTAAGGCTTCCTCTGGAACATGACTGGGAAAATGAAGAGAGGCCTCACAGAGCAAGACCAGCTGCCATAAGGGGGAGGAAGTGGAGGAGGAGCTGAAAGAACATGAGGAAGTAGAGGAAGAGGAATGGAGGCTATAATATAGACAACTTGTTTCTGACCAGGCTCTACTTGATTAGATTGTTCATGAGTAATGCCAATAACTTCAACTTGTTACGACCAGGTGAGAAAGGTGTCCAGGGGTCCCTCTCAGCCTTCACCTGGTCTTACCATAACAAAGTTTAATTTTAAACACACTTTGTTTTTAGCTCCCCCTTCGTGAATCCTTGATCACCGCTTTCCAATTATCAGGCAAAAAAAAAAGCACAAACAGGTTTTCTTAGGTATAAAGAAGAAAAGTTGACATTTATTAAACTTAAAGTTAGACTTTAATTAGGTTAACACCTACGGTTACACAATGCTCCCACGCTAGCATGCATACACGATACACACATGCAAATAGAGACGGAAAAGAGCAGAAGAAGAATAAAGTGGAAAAGTTTGAGGCAATATCTGAAGAGTTTTTGCTACGGTTCTTCAAGCTCACTGTAGAGTCCTTGATTGTAGGTAGATCTTGCTTTTCATTGGGTCTCAGTATTCTTCTTAAACCTTGTTCGCTGTAGGAAACTTTTCTCTCTTGGGGTTCATGTGTCTTCAGTGGATTCAGAGGCTTGTGAGAAAGAGATGGAAGTAGACAGGAGAGATCTTCTCAGCCCAGGAGCAAACAGTCTTTCTGAGTTCAAACAGTTTGTACAATTCAGAAAACCCCAGGTTGCCAAGGAGGTTAGTCATGTGACTAACTGATTTGACCATGTCTTGGATTGTACCACCTTAGAAGTCTCTGAAAAGCTCCTCTTACACACAATACCTGGTGATCAAGGTCCATTGTGGATCAAATTTGTCAGGGAATGGTCCTTCCAATCACCATCTGTTAATATGCAAATATCTTTTCCAGCCACGACTGATCTGTTTAATAAGTCCTTTCTTCACTCCAGTAACAGTTTAAAATCAATATTCATGACAAAATTAATGTGCCTCATTCTTGGCAGGTGGGGGCCTAGCATGGCAAACTTACAGTCCCAGACCATCACATCATCTTTCTGACAACACAAAAATAAAAACCACCAGGTAATATCAATTCAAATCTAATCTATAAATTCACTCTTTAAATAATGCATACAAAATGAAACTAATCTTGTGAATTCCCTTGCAATTTCCTATGGACGCCAACCTGCATGAGAACACACAAATTTGCGTGGGTTGGCTATGCAGATCTCGTCATGCCAACCATATGTGATGTGGGCCTCCAGAAGTGAACTGTATGTTGATGGAAGTCAATCCTCACTCCCTTGCGCAGAGACTCCAGTCTCATCATCTGATATGGAGCAGCCGCCCTGGGTCCCTGCCAATTGCAACACCTCTTTCTCAGCAGCCGTAAGAGGCCGAAATTCCCCTACGTCTCTGGCTGTTTGGGCTCTCTCTCTCCTGTTGTGGGCCAACTTGTCCTGCAAGTGGAAAGATGGAGATAGTCATAATTCACAGAGAGATCAGCATGACAGTTCTGCTAGTGTCAGCCCCTCGTCCCTATTGGGCTTTTCTATATAGCTCATGCTGCTGTTTGCTCTCAGGGGAGTTAATGGAGGTGATCTGTGAAAGAACGTGACCTGTGGCCAAGATGCAGCCACGTATCTGTCAGGATGAGGTAATGCCTAACCCCGTCTGTCATCACCATTTTATTGTCTCCCTCCCCACATCCCACTTCTTCCTGCGTAGCAACTTGCAAACCCTAAAAAGGAGAGAGTTATGCAGCAGTCACCTTGACAGAATGAAGGAGGCTGTTGACCCTCTTGCGGCACTAAACCCAGTTCTGTGGCATAACCTCATGGCTGCTGACTTCCTCAGCGATCTCCATCTAGGCTGCTTGGTCTGTCGGGAGGGATTCCCATTTTTCCCTTGCAGCCTGAAGGAGAAATTTGAGGGAGGCATCACAAAACAATTAGGCCACTCTGTGTCTTGCCTTCTCTATCTTGCTGCTTCTGCCTTGGGGTGGGGGGGAGATGTGGGTGGGCATCCAGAGTCACTGCAACATGGGTCTCCGTTTTGACGAGCGAACAGCAAACGAGTGCAAGGAAGCAATGAAAGCAAGGCTGGCAGGTGTTATATATGGCACCAGCACCTGCTCCGGAGTCATATGATGCCAAATTTGACATCTCGCCTTCCACCCCCACCACATGATTGGGTGGGCCCCACGTCTCCATTATGCAAAATGACTGCCCACCACGTGTTTGTGGTTGTGGAGATGCCCACATGATAAACAGGAATGGCACCCATTTCTGGGTCTGTTGCAAGGACCCATGGCGGGCTCACTAAATTCAGCCCCACATCTTGCAGCAAGACTTCTAGTGCATTGTCAATAAACCTTAGTGCTTGCTCGCTTACGATTTTCCTCTTTGGCAGATCTGTTGCCTTAACTGCGATAGGTGCATCACCTACCTGCTAAAATTCCAGGGGCCAAGATAACAACATCTTTAGCCGGGTCCCTGTCAAAGTTTCTCCTGTAACAACTGAAACAGTTTAAAATGGTCATCTACCCTCAGGCGAGGAAAAAGCATCCGGCTTTTCCAGCAACTAATGCAAAGTGCAGGAAGCAGAGAAGGAATAGATCGTTCTGCAATCGATTGAACTCATGGATGGACCATTTAATTTTTAAAAGCCTCCATTGGCCCTAGTAAAGCTGAATGTCTGTTGCACACACAGAACTGTGATGTATGCTATCATTTTCTCATCACCACTGTGACTCTTGTAGGCCTGAACTAATAATTCAGACAATGTGAATTCAAATCCCACCATGGCTGTTTGAAAATTTTAATTCAGTTTAATATATCTTGACATAAAAGGCCGGCATCAATAAAAGTGATCATGAAGCTGTCGGATTGTTGTAATAACACAACTAGTTCCCCAAATGTACTTGAGGGAAGGAGACCTGCCTTTCCAACCCATTTCTGACTCCAGTACCACACCAACTCTTAACTACCTATTGAAGTGGTCTGGCAGGCCACTCATTTTGTATCAAGCTGCTAACCAGCAGTTCAAGGAGAAGGTCCACCACAAGGAATCAAAGAATGGGCAATAAATTCCAGCCTTGCCTTAGATACCTAGATCCTAAGAATGAATGTAATTTTCAAAAAATAAATTAACATGCCCATCTATATTTGGGTAGCTGCTTCAGGCAGAAGTGATAATGAAAGATCGGTTTAGTGGCAGAAAATTGCAAAGCCCTGTCAAAATAGGGCTCCACTCACTTTTCCATCCATGTTGAGTGAAGTTATCTGGGACTACATATAAAAATTTGAGGGGAATCCTCTCTTTTTGTTCCCAGGATCAAAATTCATCATTTTGATGATGCTACCACAGTTGTGTTCTTTATTACTGATCTCCATTACTGATTCTAAAATAATGTCATGTCAGTAAATCTTTGGAAATTTTGCTCCTGGTGTGGAGATTTATTTGTTGGGAACTCATTGGAGAACTGAGTGTGAAGGAATGTGCAGCCAGTTCCCGATACTCTCGACACTGAACTTGGTACTACATTCCATGCCCAATTCTCTCATCTGCACCACTTGTCGAATGAGATTCCACTCTGCCAGGAGCAGAGTCTCTGGAAATTTAGCTGTTGACAGAAAAGTCCTGTCTTTCTGCAAGTTCCTTCAATCTCCTGCCGGAACTTCAGTGACCCTCAACAGAATCAGCAGAGAAACAGCATAAGTGGATGTCTTTAGAAGTTTATCTTTCTCTCCAGGGATTCCTCCAATTTTCCACCAGAGAATCCCCACAGAAATTCCAGGGGCAAGTCTTTTGCGTTCACAGTGACAATATGGCGAAAACTGGGCATTTTCTGTAATGGCTGGCCACGTTGCAACAGCCATTTTGCACCCAGATCGCAAGTTGAAAATCTACCCCTATACCATAGACTGTGAAAAATCAAAAATAAAAGGAAAATTCTTTCGTTTGCAGGGTGTGGCATTTGGCTAGAGAGAATACTGCAGCCGAATGCAGTAAAATCAATCAACATTTGTATCGATCAGCAACTGAATTTCCTGAATGAGAATATTGCAGACTTTAATAAACATTATTTATTTAGTGATGGTAGTTTTTTTTAACATTTAGATCTATAAGCTGTTTATAGATTCCAATTGTCCCAAAGCAAACATTTCATTTTCACAATATATTGTTGATCAAACAAAGGTCAGAAGGCTCTTTAGAACCTGACTAGAAGATGGTTGGAATCATGCAGGACAGAAGGAGGCCATTCAGCCGATTATGCCTGTGGCAGCGCTTAGAAATCACCGAACCATAGAAATTTACAGCGCAGAAGGAGGCAAATTGGTCCATCATGTCCGTGCCAGCCAACAAGGAGCCATCCAGCCTCATCCCACTTTCAAGCTCTTCGTCCTTATCCTTGTAGGTTATGGCACTTCAAGTGCAGATCCAAGTCCTTTTGAAATGTTTTCAGGGTTTCTGCCTCTAGCAGCCTTTCAGGCAGTGAGTTCCAGATCCCTTCCACCCTCTGGGTGAAAGGATTTTCCCTTGAATCCCCTCTAAACCTCCAACCTCCTACCCTAATTCTATGCCGCTTTGTTATGGACTTCTCAACCAAGGGGAATAGGGCCTTCCTATTTCCTCTATCTAGACTCCTCATAATTTTATATACCTCAATAAGGTCTCCCCGCAACCTTCTCTATTCCAAAAGAAATAACCTTAGCCTATCCAGTCTTTTCTCATAACTAAAATTCTCCAGTTCAGGCAACATGCTCATAAATCTCCTCTGTACTCTCTCTAGTGTAATCACATCTTTCCCGATGACCAGAACTGCATGCAGTACTCCAGCTGTAGCCGAACTAGTTTTTTATACAGTTCCAGCATAACCTCCCAACTCTTATATTCTATGCCTCAGCTAAGAAAGACAAGGGGCTGGATTTAACCAGCCACCCGATGTCGGGGATCATGGCGGGGGTCCCAGAAAATACTTCCGGAGAGGTCATAGCTTCAATGCCAGGTAGGTCCCACGACATATTACCAGCGAGGCCTCATGGCGGCCCCCCTGCCACTCGGTGATGGGGACATAATTTTTTTTTAAATTCATTCATGGGATGTGGGCGTTGGTGGCTAGGCCACCATCTATTGCCCATCCCTAAATGCCCTTGAGAAGGTGGTGGTGAGCTGCCTTCTTGAACCGCTGCAGTCCATGTGAGGTAGGTGCACCAACAGTGCTGTTAGGAAGGGAGTTCCAGGATTCTGACCCAGCGACAGTGAAGGAGCAGCGATATAGTTCCAAGTCAGGATGATGTGTGACTTGGAGGGGAACTTGCAGGTGATGGTGTTCCCATGTATTTGCTGCCCTTGTCCTTCTAGTTGGTAGAGGTCGCGGGTTTGGAAGGTGCTGTCTAAGGAGCCTTGGTGCGTTGCTGCAGTGCATCTTGCAGATGGTACACACTGCTGCCACTGTGCATCGATGGTGGAAGGAGTCAATGTTGAAGGTGGTGGATGGGGTGCCAATCAAGTGGGCTGCTTTGTCCTGGATGGTGTCGAGCTTCTTGAGTGTTATTGGAGCTGCACCCATCCAGGCAACTGAAGAGCAGTCCATCACACTCCTGACTTGTGCCTTGTAGATGGTGGACAGGTTTCGGAGAGTCAGGAGGTGAGTTACTTGCCGTAGGATTCCTAGCCTCTGACCTGCTCTTGCAGCCACGGTATTTATATGGCTACTCCAGTTCAGTTTCTGGTCAATGGTAGCCCCTAGGATGTTGATAGTGGGGGATTCAGCGATGGTAATGCCATTGAATGACAAGGGGAGATTGTTAGATTCTCTCTTGTTGGAGATGGTCATTGCCTAGCACTTGTGTGGCACAAATGTTACTTGCCACTTATCAGCCCAAGCCTGGATATTGTCCAGGTCTTGTTGCATTTCTACACAGACTGCTTCAGTTTCTGAGAAGTCACGAATGGTGCTGAACATTGTGCAATCATAAGCGAACATCCCCACTTCAGACTATATGATTGAAGGAAGGTCATTGATGAAGCAGCTGAAGATAGTTGGGGCTAGGACACTAACCTGAGGAACTCCTGCAGTGATGTCCTGGAGCTCAAAAGATTGACCTCCAACAACCACAACCATCTTCCTTTGTGCTAGGTACGACTCCAACCAGCGGAGAGTTTTCCCCCTGATTCCCATTGACTTCAGCTTTGCTAGGGCTCCTTGATGCCATACTCGGTCAAATATTGCCTTGATGGCAAGGGCAGTCACTCTCACCTCACCTCTTGAGTTCAGTTCTTTTGTCCATGTTTGAACCAAGGCTGCAATGAGATCAGGAGCTGAGAATTGAAATATGTTTATCAATTTAAATTAGATGAATGATTACTTACTTTGTCACAATGGCCATCCCATGCCACTATTCGTTCGGCTGCCAGAATTTCTGTGCCTTCCGATCTCTGTTCGGAGATCCGAGGCGGCACACTGGTGGGAAAGGATGCGGGGGGTGGGGTGGGGAGAAGGGAAAAAGTTTTCCTATTGGTTGGGGGAATGGTGGGAAGGGGTTGCGGTTCAAAATGAATAAAGTTCGAGGGGGAAAGTTCGGGATCATAATAAATTTTTTTTTTGGGGGAAAGAGCAATTTATATGTTGATTACTAATTGGGGAAGGTGTGAGTGGGAATTTAAAGTGCTATTAAAATTGTTACTTTATTTCTTGGAGACCAGGACGTTTAAAAATTTAAATCTAACTGAAGGGCTTGAAACACTTTAAAAATGGTACTGGTGTCTTAGCTGTTGCGCCAGACATTGTTGCCAGGGATGGAGCGCCTGCCTCCTCTATGTCATCAGGGGTAGGCATTCTACCCCCTCCATGTAAATGAGCCGCCGTGCTAAATATCACGGTGGCTCCGTGGCACACATCTTGCTCATGTGCCTCGCTGCTTTTAAAGCTTGCCACTGATATCGGCGTTGAGCTGGAAAAATTCAGCCCAAGTATTCCGTATGGCATCTTGACTACTTTATCTACCTGTCCAGCCACCTTTAGGAATCTGTGGGCATACACTCTAATGTCCCTTTGTTCCTCTACACTTCTCAGTATCCTAACATTTATTGTATATTCCTTTGCCTTGTTAGCCTTCCCAAATGCACTATCTCACACTTCTCCGGGTTGAACCCCATTTGCCACTTGTCTGCCCACCTGACTAGTCCATTGTGTTACAGCCAGTTAAGGAGGGGGGTCTCATGCTCCCCTCTTGCCCTTCCTCTTGTTTGACTGCAAAGGGTTTTTCCTTTTAAACAGTGGTTGTGCTTACCACCTCTGTGAGTGTTTTCCCTTTTACCTTTACTGTGATTGTGAAAGAACCAATCAGACAGATTTTCTTGAGTTTAAACAAGAGGTAGGTTTATTATAATTAACACTCTAACCCCAATTTAAAAATACTAAAATATATGCTACACATTCAGGCACACATTCACATGAGAATCACATGTACACAAATAGATTACAGAGGGAAAAATAGATTTAGTTGTTGGATTAAAGTCCAGAATAAATGGAACTTAAGTACACAGTCTATGAAGTGGATGATCCAATAGTCCTCCAGCTGAAGCTGTATTCTTGAAGTCCTCCCTGGTCAAAGTGCACTTTGTGGTTTGCCTGCTTTGCTCAGGATTTTCTTGAAGGCAGAAATGTAGTTGGCTCTCTTCCCTGGTCGCTGGCTGTAGCAGTCTGTAGGCTTGGAGGGTCTACAGTTACAGACAGTTTTCAAACTTTATGTTTTCTGGGGAGAGAGAAAGAGAGAGAGAGAGAAAAAGTATAGCCTACAGTCTCAGTTTCTACTTGTCTTCTGCAAGTGAACCAAAACTTCTGTTTTGTCAGAGATGGACAGATGGTCACATGGTTCTCTCAGTCCTCTTTGCTTTTAATAAGGTCCAAAGTCTAAAACCCAAAAGCTCTCACAGGTGGGTTTGTCAGTGTTTACCCAGGAGGGACGTCTCCACTTATGAATGCCTCAGGATGATTTTGAATGCCCCGCTAACGAGGATGATCTGGGTAATCTATTCAGTTAGCCAAAGCATTGTTCTGGCTGGGCTTCTTGTTCGACTTTTGTCTCCAGTTCAATCTCCTAGTATTTCAGATGCAAATTGAAGTGGCCATCTTGGCTGCTAGTTTTTTTTTAAAGTCAACTGTAGGATATTTTCCATTCAATGTCTAATGTAAGTTTCCAACCAATGAAATTAATATTTCTCATTTGACATATCGGGTTTTCTTAACAATTGATATCTTCCTGCAGACTACAGCTTTCTTCTTCATGATCAACCACATGGACAATTTTTGCATCATCTGCAAATTTCTTAATCATACCCCCTACATTCAAGTCCAAATCATTGACATATATCACAAAAAACAAGGGACCCAGTACTGGGCCCTGCAGAACCCAACTGGAAACAGCTTTCCAGTGACAAAAACACCCATCGACATTACCCTTCATTTCCTGTCTCTGAGCCAATTATGGATCCAATTTTCCACTTTGCCTTGGATCTCATGGGCTTTTACTTTTGCGACCAGTCTGCCATGTGTGACCTTATCAAAAACCTTGCTAAAATCCATATAGACTACAGCATTACCCTCATCGACCCTCTTTGTTACTGCCTCAAAAAAATTCAGTCATGTTAGTCAGACACGATCTTCCCTTAACAGAACCCTGCAGACTGATTTGATTAATTCTGTCTTTCTAAAGGAAGATTTATCCTGTCCCTCAGAAATTTTTTTCAATAGTTTTCCCACGACCGAGGTTTGGCTGCCTCGCCTGTAATTACTCGGTCTATCCCTTTCTCCCTTTGTAAAAATGATACAACATTCGCTGTCCTCCATTCCTCTGGCACACCTGTAGCCAGAGAGGAATGGAAAATGATGGTCAGAACCTCTGCTATTTCTTCTCCTGCTTCCCTTAACAGCCAAGGAAACATTTCTTCTGAGTCTGGGGATTTATCCACTTTCAAAGATGTTAAGTCCCTTCATACTTCCTCTTTCACTATGTTAATCTCATCTAATATTTGCCATATCTCTATTGTGGAAACAGATGCAAAGTATGCATTAAGAACCATACCAACATCCTTTGCCTCCACAAACAGGTTATCCCTACAGTCCCTAATTGGCCGTATTCTTTAGTTATTTTCTTGCTCTGTGCATTTATAAAAGTGTTTGGGTATTCTTTGATTTTACTTGCCAATATTTTTTCATGCAATCACTTTGCTTTCCTAATTTCCTTTTCAATTTCACCCCGACACATTTAATACTCCTCTTGGTTTTCTGCAGTATTGATCCCTTGGTATCTGTCATAAAGCTTCCCTTTTTGTCCTTTATCCTCTCCTTTAAGCCTCTTGGCATCCGGGGCCTCTGATTTTATTAGTCCCACCATTTTTCTTTAAGGGAACATGCTCTGAGCCCTCACTATCTCTTCCTTGAATGCTGCCCACTGATCCGGCACTGATTTACCTTCAAGTAGCTGTTTCCAATCCACTTTAGCTAAATCACATCTCAGCTTAGTAAAATAGCTCTTTGAAAGAGTTATCTAATTATTCCCACACCCATGCTTTTTCCCCAAAGCCTGCAAATGGTCCTTAACCATTCTGTTTTCTAAAGTCATCATATGAACATGCCAAAATTATTTATTTATTGATACAGCACTGAAACAGGCCCTTTGGCCCACTGAGTCTGTGCTGACCATTAACCACCCATTTATACTAATCCTACACTAATCTCATATTCTTACCACATCCCCACCTTCCCTATATTCCCCTACCACCTACCTATTCTAGGGGCAATTTATCAATCAACCTGCAAGTCTTTGGCTGTGGGAGGAAACCGGAGCACCCAGCGAAAACCGACGCAGTCACAGGGAGAATTTACAAACTCTGCACAGGCAGTACCTAGAATTGAACCCGGGTCGCTGGAGCTGTGAGGCTAAAACTGTGCCATTGTGCTGCCCCATTATAGCAGTAAATATTGCAAGACCCAGTTGGATCTTGCACATAGCTAATACATTGATCTCAATGCCTGGAAAAGTGAGCTACCCTGCTTGGGCTCATGGTTAACATAGAAACCGGGCCCCAGTAATTGGAGCTTGCCTGCATATTAAAGAAGGATCCACATCAGTTTCTTTGTCATCTGTTCAGAAGAACAGGTTCAATTCATGGCTTGAGGAAAGAGGGCTGAATGTTACAGACCCCCGATTTAGGGGATTGTGGCAGGGGTGGGGTGGGAAAATGCCTCGGGCAGAGGCCAGCCATGGGCCTCAACGCCGGGAAGGCCCACCACCATATTGCTGGTGCCGGTGAGGCCTCATAGTGCACTCCCACCACTGCTCAGCGACGGGATCCAAATTTAAATATGCAAATTAATTTAAATAAAGGAATTAATTGCCTTCTCGCCTCCGCCTTCCATCCGTCTGCGATATTGGTGCTGGTGGCTGGCACTCCCACGTCTTAGGATCCCCGTCCGGGGATCCAAGGTAGAACAATGGTGGGAAGGGGGGAGCAAGTAAGTTTTTCAGTTTGGGCGGCGGGAGGGGAGCGAGGTCAAACTAATATCATTGGTTTAGGAGATGGTGGGAAGGGTTAGACTTTAAAATTTATGTACTTGGTGGGGGGATGTCTTATGGGCAGGGTATGTATTTTGGCGGGGAGAGGGCAAGTAATGGATGTTACGGTTATTGAGGGGTGGGAGAGGGGCAATTTAAATGGATTTAATTTTCTTATTAAACTTACCTTTAAATATTTAAATTGTAAGTTAGGGCTCAAAACCCTTTAAAAATGGCGTCAGCGCCTGCACCCGCCCCTCCCACATCATTGGGAGGAGAGGATGGTCCGCCCCAGCCATTTAAATGAGCCACCACTTTCAATATTGTGGCGGCTCCACAACGTGCGGCTCACGCGGGCAGACCACCATCGTTTGTGTCCACTGCCGTGAAGTATAAACTTCAGCACAGAATATGTGATGCCAGCGGGTGAATCCCAAGGTGATTCTAAGAGCCTCCCGAAAACATATCTACTGGATTGGCAGTTAAAATCGCCACTTTTGGTTTTTCTATATCTTTACGTTTTGGTTGCACTTTGCTCCAAACGTTACACATTCTTGCAAGTTTCAGTTTTCTTCTTCCAAAATTTCCCTTTGTTATTCTTGATTACTGTTGCTGGTTAAATTGCATCCTACAAAGTGGTAAGGATGGGAATTTCTTTCAAAGCTCCAACTATATCAGGTATTGGTAGCTTAGTGGTTATGTTAGTGGGTTAATAATCCAGAGGTATGAGTTCAAATTCCACAGGGGAAGTTTAAAAATTTGAGTTGGGATTTTACAAAGCTCCTGAGGTTCGGCTTTGGGGTGGGGGAGGCTGGAAGATTGTTCCAGCAGTGGTCTGGTGCTGGGAGGGCTGGGCCTGATTTTCTTGGTGGCAGTGAGGCTCTATGGTGGCACCCCCTGCCACTGGGCAACGGGACTGGATTAAAATATGCAAATTAGCAGAATGCATATAGTTAAATAAAATTGACTCCAATCTTACCGTCGGGCCGCCATCTTCTGAGCAGCAGCCGGCACTCACATGCCTTCACTTTCCCGTCTGGGGAAAGCAGGCACCACAGTGGTGGGCAAGGGGGGAACTTAAGATTTTTAGTGCAGTGGGGTGGCGGGGAGGGAAGGAATCAAATTTACACCATTAGTGTAGGGGATGGTGGAAGGGGTGACCTGTGCACTATGTTCAGTTTGGGGGTGGGGGGAAGGTCAAGTGTGGAAGGTTAGTGCTTTGGGGGAGGTAGAGTGGAGAGGGCAAATAATGAATTTTATTGTTATTGGGCGTGGGGAAAGGGTGGCAGATTTTTAATCAGTACAGTAAGGGGGTATATCTTTTAAAAATTTAAATTATCTGGCAGGGCTTTAAAAATGGTGACAACACCTGCACACAGGCAGCTGACGCCATTGCCAGTGCCAGAGAGCCCACCTCCTCTACGTGATTGGCGGGTGGGGGCAACCCGACCAGCATATTATTGTGGGCCGCTGTAAGCAAGATCGCGGCAGCATAGCAGCGCGTGGTCCGCATATGTGCACTGCCATTTCTTTCGGTGGCGGGTGCATAAAATCCAGCCCTTGAATTTAATTAATTAAATAAATTTGGAATCAAAAGCTAGTTTAAGTAATGGTGATCATGAAGCTATTGGATCATTGTAAAAAACCAACTGGTTCATTAATAGCCTTTCGGGAAGGAAACCTGTCATCGGCAGTACTATCTAGTGGCATTTGCTCACCAATGCTCAGTTTGGGTCCTGCTAGGACCACTTGGCTCCAGCCTTGGTGCAAACATGGAATTCAGAGGTGAGCTGAAGTGACTGGCCTTGATGTCAAGGCAACATTTGACCAAATGTGGCATCAAAGAGCCCTAGTAAAACTGAAGCTGATGGGAATCAAAGGAAAATTCACCACGAGCTGGAGTCAAAGTTCTCACAAAGGAAGATGGTTGTGGTCGTTGGAGGTCACTCATCCCAGCTGCAGGACATCACTGCAGGAGTTACTCAGGGCTGTTCTAAGGTGAACCATCTTCAGCTACTTCATCAGTGACCTTCCTTTGTGCCCGGCAATGACCATCTCCTACAAAGAGAGAGTCTAACCACCTCCCTGGAACATTCAGTGGGATTCCCATTGCTGAATCCCCCCAGTCAATATCCTGGGGATCACCATTGACCAGAAATTTAACTAGACCAGCTACATAAATACACTGACTACAAGAGTAGGTCAGAGGCCTGGTATTCTGTGGTGAGTGGCTCACCTCCTGACTCCCCAAGGCCTTCCACCATCTACAAGGCACACATCGGGACTGTGATGGAATACTCTCCACTTACCTGAATGAGTGCAGCTCCAACAAGATTCAAGAGGTTCAGCACCATCTATGATAAAGAAGCACGCTTGATTGCCACCCAAACCACCACTTTAAACATTCACTCTTTCCATCACCAGCAAACAGTGACCGTAGCCTCTACGAGATGCAATGCAGCTACTTGTCAAGGCTTCTTCAACAGCACCACCAAACACCACTTTGAAGGACAAGGACAGCAGGTGCATGGGGACACCACCCCTTTCACATCACACACAATCCTGACTTGGAATTATATTGCTATTTCTTCATTTCCGCTGGATCAAAGTCCTGGCACTCCCTCCCTAACAGTTCTGTTGGAACACATTCATCACGTAGATTACAGCAGTTCAAGAAAATGGCTCACCACCACCTTCTCAAGGGCAATTAGGGATAGGCAATAAATGCTGGCCTTGTCAGCAGTATACACATGCCATGAATGAATAAATTAAAAAAATACTTAGATAAGTAACAGGAGTTGAAAGCAACGGTCACAAAAATTAAGCATTTTTTCTATGAATTATGTATCTAATGCTTTTAGCATCAAAGCAAAGATAGAATTAAATTTGATTCCTGCTTGTTGTTTCTGCAAGCTGCAGGGCATATACATTATTGTCTGGTGTGCTGAAGGCAATGCTATGTGTCTCTGGCTTTTTCCTGTGGGACAAAGGGTAGTTAAATATGCTGATCATCTGCAGAACATTTAACCCTCTTCTGTCCAGTCGAGCCTCTGAGATTGATTTGATGTAACCACACTGCCCACCCAATGAAGTTCCCCAGCCTCAAGAAAATAAAATCAATGAGCTGCCAGTGCTAAATGAGTTCTGATAAGCAGCTTGTCAATAAGAGGAATGGGAAATCTGATGCCTCCTCTCTGCAATTTAAATGGTGGGAGGGGGAGGTGCTAGGTGATTGTGGTATGAGGTTATGGAAGGTTCAGTCGTGGTTTGGGGGTGATCACTTTTGTGGAGGGACAGGAAGAGCATGGTGTTTTCTCTGGCAGCACTGAATTTGTTAAAAGCACTTGCCTGCAGCAGTTTCAGGGCAGCCTTCAGCTGTCCTATAAAGGATTGTTGATTTGGCTGCTTTTTGTGCAGGTCCAGTGGCTAGGGTTTGTGCAATGCTGCTACAGTGCATTTGCAGTTCAAAATTGCATTGTTAGTCCTTGGGGCCCAATTTACAGACATTAATGAGGCACCTGAATCTTTCTGGTGGGTACCCAGGATGCCAATTTCCAGGCCTATACCCACCCCATATCACCTCCCTCCACCTCACCCACCAAAATATCAATGCAGGCTGGATAACAGCAGAAACAAAACAAACTTTGATTTTAATCTGGTTACTGCACCATGCTGCTGAAAAATGAGTAGGTAGAGAGACCAAAATCAGCCCCCATGATAACCACCTGTAAAAGTATTAATTGGATTCTTCTCAGAACATTCAAATGGGATACTTTGGAACAGATCAATAGGTCTGGGCAATCAATTCAATTCAAAACATCCTGTGAAATGTTGGTTCTTCTTGTTACTAGATGCCTTGGGATGTTTTCTATGTTCAGGTACTATATAAATGTAGGCTGTTGTTATGATTGACATCCTGTGGATCTTTTTAAAATTATCTGTTTACTTGACAGCATCTGGGAGGCACATGGTTTAATTTTTCTTTGTTTCAGAATTTCTTCCTCGGAATTTATACTGTATCTTGGATGAATTGCAGCCAGAGGATCAGTCAGTCAGAAGCCATTAGGGATACGAGGCCTGTTCAATGACCCCATAGTAAATTATTGTCAAGGAAATATGATTGAAGGGGCCAGTACTTTCCAAATTAGCTTTATGCCAAGCTTAAGGGGCCCCACATAAATATATGTGAAAAAGTGAGGAACCTTTGTCGTTGCCCCAAAATAGGAAACTTCTTCATTTTGAACAAGGTATGAGAGACCCTAGGTTGCTGTTGGCTCAGTCAGCACCCTTCTCCTGCTCTCCCCTCCCAACGCCATCCTCCATGCAGCATGTACCTATGCCCTTACTAGAGGGTGGTTGTCAATCTCAAACATGGTCCCTTTTTTTGATGTATCTTCTCCAGCTCTTTAATAATGAGGGGAGCAGTGCTGCCCATGCTCATGTCCCTGCTGTGCCATGGTGAATAGTGAGTCCGGTTTCCTTCTACCACCACATCATCTTTTTTTGGTGACCCACAGTTCTTTAAGCGGTGCACCCTCCTAGCCCTCCCTAGCTACGTGTGTTGCACGCTCTGAATGGAAATAGGGGAAGTGACTCCTGTCACACAAGTTGGCACAGCCTGTTTCCTGAGGTACCAGTACAGGAGCCTACTCCAAAGGCCAGCTCAATCCCATTGTTACCACCCTTACGGATTCAGGCATTGTATCTTATCACATGTGAAATGAGAAGCTTCTTTGTGTTGTCTGATGCAACATAAACGAGTTGCGTGGAGTTCAGTTTGTTGTAGATCTCAAAACAGGTTTATTAAACAGCTAACAACTATATACAGCACAGAGCTATCTACATGCAGGTCTTGTCTCTTGATGTTACAGTACAGAGTGAGTGACTGGCATGTTGTCACATGACTAGATCTTGGTACTTAGCTCATTAGCATACTAAGATCTTCAAGGTACATTACTCTTAAAGGCAATCACACAACATCCCCATTTTTTCCAAATATAAGTCTCGTATGCTAAAAGTACAAACATATGAAATTAGATAACATCAAAATTATTTACGCGGGTACAGAAATTGTGAAATTTACAAATATAGATGCTTAGGAGTCCATATATCGTTTTGGTGGTTTGATAACTATTCCAGATCTGGTTATGGTATAACCTTCTGGGGATATGGATTTCACCCTTGGCATTCCTGGATTTGCAGGCATGTTGTCAATGCCTTGGCTTCCATCCTGTTGATCTGTCACACCTCTACCTTTGACGCGTGCTCCCTCGAGTCCACCTGCGCAACTGGAGTACTGCACACCTCTCTCAGTTGGCTTTGCTTCCTTCTCAACACCACTCGGCTAGATATTGTAATCTCAAAGGACCTAGGCTCACCGCACACTCCAGGCACGTCTGCAGGCAACCACGTTTTCATTGTGGGGTGTATGACCCTGTCCTTTTGTCCGACATGTAGCTGAGATGGTTCTACCCCTGCGTGTCAGTCATGCACCATCTTTATTCTCCTGTTTTTCGAGCAGTGTGTCCTGCAACTCAGAGGATTTGGACAGATGATGGCTTGGCAGAATCGTTTGCACTTGTCTGCCAAATATGATCTCTGCTGGTGACGGTAAATCCAGATCCATCGGTGTAAACATAGAAACATAGAAAATAGGAGCAGGAGTAGGCCATTCAGCCCTTCGAGCTTGCTCCGCCATTCGTTATGATCATGGTTGATCATCCAACTCAGTAGCCTGTTCCGGCTTTCGCCCCATACCCTTTGATCCCTCTAGACCCAAGAGCTATATCTAACTCCTTCTTGAAAAAATTCAATGTTTTGGCCTCAACTGCTTTCTGTGGTAGTGACTTCCACAGGCTCACCACTCTCTGGGTGAAGAAATTTCTCCTCATCTCAGTCCTGAAAGGTTTACCCCGTATCCTTAGACTATGACCCCTGGTTCTGGACTCCCCCACCATCGGGAACATCCTTCCTGCATCTACCCTGTCAAGTTCTGTTAGAATTTTATAGGTTTCTATGAGATCCCCCCTCACTCTTCTGTAGCTCTGAGGTAGAGCAGGGCAACACAAAGATCTTGTTTTGTTGCCCTACACTTTAGGATAAGTGCATGGACTGTGTGGATCATTCACTCGGCGAGACCATTAGACCTAGGGTAATGTGGTGAGGACGTCACATGGTTTGCGCCCCATTTAGCGCACATATTTCTGAAAGGTTTGCCCGCTTACTGTGGCCCATTGTCATAAATGATTTCTTCAGGTGCACTGAATAGACTCAATATAGCACTTAATGTGTCTGCGACGACCGCGCTTGAAGTGTCCTTTACCTGTCTGACAATTGGAAATTTGGAGAAATAGTCAGTGACTGCGATAAAGTCATCTCCATTAATGGAAAATAGGTCAGTGGCAACTTTGGCCCAAGGGACTAATGGAATGAGGGTGAAAAGGTTCTTTGCGTTGTTGTGACTGGTGGCCCTGACATGCCTCACACATCCTCACTAACCTTTTGATGTCATTATTGATCTCTGGCCAATAAACAGTGTCTTGTGCCAGTGGTCCTGTTCGGTCTATGCCCATGTGGCCTTGGTAAAGTTGTGACAAGATATCCTCTAGGAGAGCTTTGGACACAATCACTTGTTAACTTGTTTTCTCTTGAAGGTGATGCCTCTCGAGATACTGAGTTCATCTCTGTAAGGCCAGAAGCATCTGAAGGTTTCTGGCACCTCTTTTACCGTGTCAGGCCAGCCTTCCATGATGACTCTCCACAATGCCTTCAGTTGTGGGTCATTTGCTGTTTCTGATTGTAGTTAGTCACATTTGTGCTGACCAAAATGCAATAAATTGATTTTGAGCACATCTTTCACCTCGATGTCCATGCTGTCCACTTGTAGATCCAGTGGAACTTCATTCTTTCTCCGATTTGGCCACCTGCTCAGCGTATCTGAGGTGACCATTTTAGCACCCGGTTTGTAACAGAGGTCGAAGTCGTACCCCTGTACCTTCACTAAGAGCCGCTGTAGCCGAGGTGGTGCGCTTGTCAATGGTTTGCACCAGATTATCTCCAGTGGTTTGTGTTCAGTTTCCGCCATGAACTGCTTGCTGAACAGGTCAGTGTGGGACCCTGTGATCCCAAACATCAGAGCAAGTGCTTCACGCTCTATGTTTGAGTAATTGGACTGTGCTGAGGATAAACATTTGGACCTGAATTCAATTGGTTTACCATCCTGTAGGATGCACACTCCTAGCCCTTTCTGTGAGGTGTCGACTTCCAGGATTGTCTTCTTCCTTGGGTTGTAGTACACAGAGTACAGGATTCTGCTGACCATGCTTGTTTGAGTGACTCAAACATATGCTGATGGTCCTCTTGCCATAGAAATGGTACGTCTTTTTTAAGAGCTCTCTCAGCGATGATGCTTTGTAAGAAAAATTTGGAATGTATGCTGCCAAAAAATTGAAAAATCCAAGACATCTCTGGAGATCTTCCTTGTCTTATGGGGTAGGCATATGCCTTACATCTTTGATTTTGCCTGGGTCAGGACGGATTCCATAACCTGAATAGATGGAGCCAAAGATATTGATCTGACTTACATTTACCTGGCACTTCTTGCTGTTAAAAACGGGCCCTTTGTGATGAGCTACTGCCATCAGTGAATGGAGATTTTGATCATTTTCTTCTTTGGCTTTGCCGATTACCACAATGCCATCGGCAATGCATATGCAGCCAGGAACATTTTCTACAATTCTGTCCATATGATGCTGAAACAGATATTGACTGACGGATAAGCCAAAGGGTAGTCTCTGGAAGCAATATCTTCCAAATGGTGTCCTGAATATGGTGACCTTTTGAGGTTCCTTAGACAAGTGTACCAACCAATATCCATGTTTGGCATCCAACTTGGAGAAGAATTTGCTCCTGTGACCTTGGGGTTCAATTCCTCTAATGTTGGGATCTTGTGGGGGCTTCTCTTCAGGGAGAAGTGTAGACGCCTCGGATCTAGACATTCCCTGATTGCTCCATCCTTCTTCAGTATGCATGTGATTCAGTTGCACCAGTCTGTGTGATGATGCACACGACAGATGATGCCATTGCATTCCACGTCATCTAACTCATGCCTAAGCTTTTCTTATATGTGCACGTTGCACTTTCTGGGAGGGTCAATTGAAGAGTTGCATCCCCTCTGAGGTGCAGTATGGCATTGCCTTTGAAATTTCCTATGGCGTCGAACTTGTTTGGGTACATTTGTTGTAGGTCGTGGACCGACTCAATGTGGGTACGCTTGGTCTCTTCTGCTGTAAAGGGTACTTTGGTGACCTGGTTATGATGCTGAGGTCCTTACACGCTGGTAGTCCTGCCACTGCTGATCTGCTCGTGTCTACGTAGAACGTTTGTGGTTTCCATGTCAGCTTGACACATTTGTTAATGTGCCACTGAAAGGGATGGGTGACCAATTATATAAAGATAATTTGGCAGTTGTCGGTTGTATCATCGATCTCCAATGACTCCGATACATATCTTTGAGGTTTCGGACTGGTAGGATATTTTCACTGGTGCCAATGTCAATCTTAACCTTTAGTGTATCTGTTTTCTTTGGGCATGTGATGTTGATGGTGGTGAAAGCTTCCATTTGTTATACTTCATCGACAGGGTGTGTCAGGTTCAGAATGTGGAATGCTTGCTCGTCTTCTGATTGAGACTTGCTCCGACCTGAGTCTTGGCTCAGGTCTGTTTTGCTGTGGACCTCATGTCTTGGCTTACGTTTGTACATGTCTCTGGCACTTTTCTTGCTGCTGTTGCCATGTTGTATATTCATTTGCATCTGACTGTGACTTCTGGCTTCGTCTTTGGAGCCAGAATTCCTGCAAAGGCAGGCCCAGTGTCCTTTTACACTGCACGCCTTACATAAGTCTCGAAATGCAGGACAACTTCGCTGTGAATGGGCAGACCACAGTTACCACACAGCTTGCTTGCTCTTTTTGACCTGGTTATCATGCTAATACTGTCGGCTGCAGCTAGTGCTTATAGGTGCTGTTGTCCAGCTACAATTGCTTCGTATTTCCTGCCATCTTCCAGTAGTACATCAATGCTGTGACCTTTCAATTTTCCTGAAGTGGTCTTTCTGGAATGCTTCAATGGGTCTAAAACGATCACTAGCTCCATTATGTGGTCTGACAGCTCAGCTTCTGAAAAATCGCAATTGTTGCTCTTATTTCGACAAACTGGTTTATTGATTCCTGTGGCTGTTGCCTGTCGGACATCAATTCTAGGTGGAGAATTCAGAAGTTCACTTGCAATCGGAGCTGATTTACCAGCATTTTACATATCCTAGCGGGATCTATCTGGTCTTGTTCAGATAACCCAGAGGTAGTGATTCTGTATAATCCCTCATTTCCAATAGTTATCATTATTTTTACAGCCTGCTTCTCTGATTCTGTAATTACTTGGTCTGCAAAGCATAATTGCACTCTTTGGTGGAACAGTTTGAAATCAGACAGGATATCCAAGGCTTTCCAATTCATGCTGGGAAATAATTTGGTATCCATTTTTCTGCTGTTATTTTGCTTTTAAAAACTTGCTTTTTAAGGCCTGGTTCTGTGACTCTACCGTATGGTCTTTAGGAGATTCTCTTGGTTGATTTGATTGACAGGAGCAGCTTGACTGTTTGTCTAGCTTCCAGCACTAAGCCTGCTCTGTTTACAGCCATGCAACAGGTATTTCCAGTGCTTTTTTTCTGCTAGTTTGTTTCTATAGCTGTTCAATAGGCAATTCTGCATGGTTGAGTAGTTTTATGAGTTTTTTAAAACTCTGGTTGAGTGAATGAAGGTTCTGAAGCTTCCAATGATTTAAGGGGTTTCTATTTATAGTTGTAGCTGCAAATTGCATGAATGGAGGATTCACGCGCTTTTTCCCGTCGGGCGCTTCCTGTAATGGCATCAACCACGATTAGCCGAAGAAAGAGATTGTGTCTTCCCCATGTTTTTTACTCATCCAGGGAGCCTTTGTGAGACAAAAGAAATCAATCTTTTAAAGTCTTCAAGGCTTCTCTCTTTTTTTAAAAACTGGGGTTCCTCTATTTCCAGTAGACTGATTCACCCGACCACAGTGATTGATTTGCAGCCTGTCATTCAGAGCTCTGTCTACTGCAGTTGGATGTGAGTGTCTTTTTTTACACTGATTGGGCCAGCTGTAGGTATTTTTAAAGCTGTTTCCCTATGGTCTTCAAACTTGGATTTTGTTCATCCCCCGCTGCCACCATGAAATGAGAAGCTTCTTTATGTTGTCTGCTGCAGCATAAATGAGATGCGTGGAGTTCAGGTTGTTGAAGATCTCAAAACAGGTTTATTAAACAGCTAACAACTATATACAGTACAGAGCTATCCACTTGCAGGTCTTGCCTCTTGATGTTACAGTACAGAGTGAGCGACAGGCATGTAGTCATATGACTACATCTGGCACTTAACTCATTAGCATCCTAAGATCTTAAAGGTATGTTACTCTTAAAAGCAATCACACAACAATGTGAATTACTTGTATCCGGTTCATGTTTGAAATGCTGAAGGTTTTGTATTATGGAATATGTACTCATCTTCATTATTCTACAATGTGCTGGATTTACATAGCTTTCCTTTATTCGACTGCACACTTCAGATTTAATATTTCTGAATCATGATCACATTATTCTGAAGATCAGGAGAGGAAGTGCCATCAATGTTTGGATGAACATCTTCATCCCTGGCTCAAAAAGCATGAAGTTTTTTTAGACTTACAGAGTTTTGAAGATAATGGCTGCAAAATTGGGCTCTGTAGCACCCGTAGTTTTGGAGCTAAGGGTGCTGTTTTGATACCAAAAAGCATCAGCACTGCACACACTGCATGGCATCTTCGGCGGGGGGGAGGGGGGGGGGGAGTGGTTAGCGCAGATGATAGGAGCATGCACTGGAAATATGTAGATTAGGCAGATCATGATGTCAGTCAGTGTCCAATCCTGATTTAAAGCCAGCACTGCCATTTTGGACCTCGCCAATCCAGCTAACACCCTTCCTCAAACACACACAGTGAACATGCATTCAGTAGCAGGAAGGAGCTCTCACCAGCGCTATTTAAAGGGATCATTAACAACTTGCAATTTAGCTGCTGATTAATAGGTACATGTTCTGTCTGAGTTTGTGGAAGTGCTAGGTGTTATGAGGAGTTAGTTACAGTTGATGAAATCTGCAGGCAATGATGCTGCATGTGCGGAAAGACTTGCTTGTGACAGCCAGAGCTCTGGCACACCACTTGCTCCCAGACATGGGGGCTATGGTGGCAATTCCCCTTGGGCTGCAGCATGAGATGGAGATGAAGCAAAATAGCAAAGCGGACAAGCTACTCAAAAAAGGAGGAGGAGGGGAGAGAAGGGTACTCAGCAGGAGACTTTATTGACCTCGGGTCATCCGGGAGCACTTAAGCCAGGAGCAGTGCATGCATCATCTGTGTTTTATGAAATAGGTGTTCCCAGAACTCTGACACCTCTTGGAATGAGGCTTGCAGCCTCAGAACAATGCAGGGATGGTTCTGCCAATGACTGTCAGGGTGACTGTGGCCCTGAATTTTTTTGTATTGGGATCCTTCCAGACTGGAGCAGGCAATATAGCTAACATGCACCAATTTGCTGTCTGCTGTCAGGAGAGGGGAGAAAATTGAGTTCCCTCTGAGCAGAGAGAAGCAGGCAGAGCATGCATATAGCTTTGCCAGGATAACGGGCTTCCACATGGTTCAGGGTGCCATCAACTGTACACAAATGGCATGGCGAAATGTTGGTATGTACCAAAAATGTAAAGGTTACCACTTGTTGAACACGGAGTTGGTTTGTGACCAGGCTCACTGCATCATGCTGGTGAACGCCCACTATCCTGGCAGAGTCATGATGCTTTAATTCTGTGCCAGTCTGCTGTCCCCTCGAGCTTTTAGCCACCATGTCAAACCAGAAAGTGGCTGCTGGGCAATAAGGCTATCCCTATTAAATCTGGCTCATGACTCCACTCTGCAACACAACCAGATGTGGTTAATGTACATACAACAAGAGCCATGCGGCAACAAAAAACATCATTAAGGAGACCATTGGTGTGATGAAGCAATAGTTCTACTGCCTTGAACGCTCTGGAGGATCTCTGCAGTATTTTCTGTGGTGTATGTCCTAATTTATGGTGGTCTGCTGCATCCTCCACAACCTGGCCATTTCTCTGTTATGGACTATCACAGCAACCCTCATGGCCACAATGCTGAAATAAAAGTCACCACTAAACAACCATTCAACAAACTCACAATATTCCATACAAATCCCTACTAATCAACCTTGTGATTTGCTTAATGCCTGTCTTGCAGGTGCCTTTGCCTGCCCTAGTGTTCCTTTGTAATGCTATCCCAGTGGCTGCAACATGGCTGGTGAAAGGCTGCTGACCTTCTGCGGGGGAGACTGCAGATGGCCTTGCAGGATGTCCTTGAGCAGCTCTGGGATATAAGTTCTGATTTTTGATTGCACCACCTTAGCGTAGGTGGCAGAAGTCTTGCCTGACTGGCTGACAGGCAACAACAGGGGCTTTGCCGGATTGGCAGTGGTGGGAGCATGAATGCTGTCATCTTGGGAGGGGACAGCATGGAGCCACTGCCACCACTCCCTGGGGGTAGCACCTCAACTAGGAGAACAGATTGCTAGACTACTGTGACACCCTGAAAGCTCCTTTGAGCAGGGGTATCCATAACGATGATGGCAGCAATCTGAGATTCAATGACATCAATCTGAGCTTCCACTGCAGCACCCAGACATTGGGTGATTTCCGTTGGTGTTACAATGGAAACTGAAGCATCGGCCATCAGACACTGCATCGTGGTCGAGCCCGCAACTGATTTCATGGAGTTGGTCACCACTTCCATGCTGGAAAGGATGGGCTTCATGCTCTATGCCAATTTGGAGTTGGACTCCTCCTTGTTCCTTGACAGTAACAGCAGGCTTTCTGCAGTCCTGCCAATGCATCAAGCATTTCTGTGTGCATGCCCATTGTGGTGTTTTTGTGACAGGAGCAAGGTTTAACCAAGTTTAGTAAAAGATATGAGACAGAGACAGCATGTTGTTGAAACACCTTTTTTTACTTTCACTTTCCAGATTCTCTGTTTGCAGTTGTGTATGGTTGCTTCAAGTGAACAAAATGCAAAATGCAATTTTCAAAACACTACATCCCTCCCCTTAGTAAATGAGAGATATATCACGTTTCAATTGTTTGTTTCCAAAAATGTAAACAATAAACTTAATTATAAATAGTTCACTTCATAACAGTCACATAAGTATGGTGGACGTTTTCTCTCACGAGTAAGATATCGTCTGATATCAGGTGTAGTCTCATTTGACTCATGTTTTTCATCTGAGATGTTAATGTTGGAATTGGATTCAATGCTTATGAGTGGTGTTTTCAGTGTTTTGAAGAATGACACACTTTGTGTGATGATTTGCGAACCATGCTTAGCAGTGATCATGGATCCTTTTGTGTTGGTCACACACATGGTTGGATGTCATAGGGGCTTGTTTGTTTTCCAACATGGGCATCACATACTTTATCTCTTGGCTTTAGCAGTGTAGCTCTGCCTTTATCTTCATTCAATCCTTCTGTTCTCCATTGTATTCGCATGCATGACTTTGAACTTGTGGGGCCCAGGGTTCAAATCCATGTTCGGGCGCTGCTTTCCAACTATTGGGCAGCGCAGTGGTTAGCACCACAGCCTCTCAGCTCCAGCAACCATCATTAATTAACAGAGCCACCCCTCCACCTTCTCCTTGCTTCCTGTCCTTATCTTGGGGTACATTCGATCCATTAAATGTTGAGGAACTAAAAGCGGTTAGCTAACCAGGTGGGAGTGACTTTAAGGCTGAAAGCAAGGAAGCCCGAGATCCTTAAAACTCTTTTTAACATTGACTCAGAAACAGAGGAAACAGACATGGAACCTGAGACTGACAAAATTGAACTAGCTATAATTCAAATGGAAAAATAGCTTACTGTGCGAAAATTGGAATTAGAGTTTCAAAGGGAAGAAAAGCAACAGGAGAGAGAGATTCAAAGGGAAAAAGAGCAACAGGAGAGAGAGATGAAAAGTCAGAGATAGGCAAGGCAGTTTGAGTTAGGTCAGGAAAGATGGAAATTGCAAAGTGAGGGTACCACCAACAATCTAAACACTGACCCCAATTCGGAACAAAACTTTGATCTTCTGAGACACTCATGAGTAGTGCCAAAATTTAATGAGGATGAGGTTGAATCATACTTTGTCTCTTTTGAGAAAATTGCTCACAGGTTAATGTGGCCAAAAGAGTCTTGGACCCTCCTTTTACAAGGTGAATTAGTGGGAAGAGCCCGTGAAGCTTACTCGATGCTACCCGAGGAGAGCTCTTTACATTATCAGCAAGCCAACACTGCTATTTTAAATGCCTATGAGTTAGTCTCTGATGTATACAGACAAAAATTGAGGAATTCTGACAAAGGCCTGCCCAAACCTTCATTGAATTTGAGCGAGTTAAACAGATGGCTTTTGAACAGTGGCCAAGATCTTTGAAGCTAAAACCCTTGTATGAGAGTCAACAAGAAGTGATCCTATGAGAGAAATTTAAAAATAGTATCCCCAATTAATATTAAGTCCCATATTGAAAAATAAAGAGTCCAAAATATGAGCGATGCTGCTGCAATGGCAGACAATTACCAACACACACACAAACCCTTTAATCAGAGAAAACCCTTCCTTAATAATTCCCAGAGTTCTGGGAAGGACAGAAAGTGGAAGGACAACAGGTGGTAGTGAAAGGGAGAATAGAAGTGAGAATGCGCAGGGCCCTCCACAAGTCAGGAAGGATGGTGCAGAGGGTAGGAATCATTCCCGAAGGCTCAGGACACGTGAAAACCAACTGCTGGAAATTGAAGGGGAAGCCAATAGGTTTTTTTTGAGGTTCACAAGGCCAGTTCAAGAAAGGATGTCCTAACAGGTGGCTCCACGGACAAGTCTGTGGTCCTAACCATGGTGAGTGACCCATCTAGGAATATTGCCATGGGTGCGGTAGAAACAGACAAAGTCCCCAAGGGTTCCCAGCATTTTGCCTTCAAGGGAGAGGTATCCCCATATTCCTCTAATAAGGCAAGCAAGTCAATTGTCCTGCTCAGGGATACAGAGGCCACCCTATCACCAATGCTGGGTAAAGGCATGATCTTCCCACCAGAGAGTTCAATGAATACGAAGGTTCTGGTAAGAGGCATAAAGGCAGTTAATGCCCGTACCTCTCTATTGGGTCCAGTTACAGTGCAACCTAGTCTCTGGACCGGTTACAGTAGGGATTGTCCCTCGTCTGCCTATGGCTGGAATAGATTTGCTGTTGGGTAATGATTTGGCTAGGAGTAGAGTGATAGCCTCCCTGGTAGTCTTAGACAAGCCAAATAAGGCCAGGGAGATGGAACAGATACAGGAGGAAGTCCCTGGAATATTCCCTGACTGCGTAGTGACCCAGTCCCTGGCTCAGCAAGCTCCGCTAGAGAGAGCTGAGCCAGTAATTCTGATAGATAACCCAAAGGTCTGGCTGGCCAACGCTTTTTTGGGGGACTTAGGAGAGGAGGAGGAGGTGCTCAGCAGATCTTCCTTGATTGATGTTGAGCAGGCAGACCCTGACTTAAAAAGAATATCACAGACAGCCTGTTCTGAGGCACAGGCAGAAGGGGTTCCCAAATGCTATTAATTAAACAACGGGGTCCTCAGCAACCTGCAGAGGAGGAGTGGACAGTGGTCCACCAAATTTTGGTTCTTCCCAACTATCGTAGGGAAATTTTGAGGATTGCCCATGAAATCCCAATGGCTGGGCACATGGATAAGCCAGCAATTTAATTGGCCTCATCTCCACCAAGATGTGGTTAAATTCTGTCGGACCTGTCATACCTGTCAGGTTGTTGGTAAACCACAACTGCAATCAAGCTTGCTCCACTAATCCCTATACCTAATTTTGATAAACCCTTTAACAGAGTTCTGGCAGACTGTCTGGGACCCTTACCTAGAATTAGGAATGGGTTTCAATGTAACTTAACTATCATGGACTTGGCCACCCGATTCCCAGAGGCATTACCCTTCAGAAGAATCACAGCAAAAGCCATTGTAGAAGGGCTGACCCTGTTTTTCACCTGCTATAGACTGCCTAAAGCGATCCGATTGGATCAAGGATAAAGTTTTCTGTCCTGGGTATTCCAAGAGGTTATGCATAACCTCAGCATTGAACAGCAAATTCCTCAGCATACCATCAGCAGTCACAGGGGTCTCTGGAACGGTTTCATCAAACCCTGAAAACCATGATCAGAGCCTACTGCTTTGAGTAGCTTCACAATTGAGACAAGGAATTAGTTTTCCTGTTGTTTGTCACTAGGGATTCACCCAATGAATCAATGGACTTCAGTCCATTCGAACTAGTTCAATGGGCTTCAGTCCATTCTAACTGGTCGACAGGCATGAGGTGAGAGACCCCATTAAGCTGCTTAAGGAAATATTTCTAGAACAAAGGGAGGAAACCTCATTGCTGAATTATGTATCAGCCTTCCATGAGCAACACTCTAAAGCATGTGCTATGGCTAAGGGAGACCTTAAAGCCTCCCAGCAGATCATGAAAAGGCAGCAGGCAGACATGCTGAGGCTCGGACATTCAAACCAGGGATCAGGTCCTGTGCTGTTGCCGTTACAGGGCAAACCGCTGAAATCCAGGTTTAGTAGCTTGTACTGTGCGGGGAAAAAGATCAGTGAGGTCAACTATCTGATCAACACCCCCGAGTGGGGAAAGAAACAATGGCTGTGCCACATAAACATGTGAAAGAAATATTATATTTGGAAACCATACAAACTGGTGAATGTCTGCTAGGTAATGAGGATAGTTGAGGATGAAAACAATAGTGAGGAGGAGCTAGGGAAAGAAGGAAACCAGGAAAATTCTCAGATTGAGCCCCCTACTGTGAAACTAGCTAGCACAGAAGTCTTGGAGAGGCCAGACACAGTAATTGATTATTTAAATGACGAGCAGAGGAAAGGCCTAACAACACTGCAATAGAGTTTGGGGAAGTGTGTAGAGACAAACCTGGTCCTGCTTCTTTGACCAGTCATGTTGTGGATGTAGGGGAGACCCCGCTTATTAAATAGAACCCCTACTGACTGAGCACCGATAACTTGGCTCAAGTCCGAGTGGAGATTCAGTACATGCTAGACAATGACCTAATCGAGGCTAGTCAAAGCAGCTGGATTTTTCCGATTGTATTACTTCTAAAACCGGATGGTTCCAAGAGATTTTGCATTGACTATCGAAAAGTTAATGCAGTGACCTGAAATGATTCGTACCCGATTCTGCACATTGAAGATTGTACTGACTGGGTAGGCAACTCCGCTTACATCAGCAAAATTGATTTATTAAAGGGTACTGGCAAGTCCCCATGACCACCCAAGCTAAAGACATCTCAGCTTTGTAACACCAGATGGCCTATACTAATGCAAAGTTATGCCATTTGCTTGAAAGAATGCCTCAGCAACATTTCAAAAACTGATGAATCAGGTGGTGGCTGGCTTAATCAGTTGTGTCAGATAACTTGCGACACCTGGCAAGACCACCTAAATTATTTAAGGGAATGATACGAAGGTATACAAAGCACTCACTTAGTGGTAAATTTAGCCAAAAGCGTGTTCAGTAAGGCCAAAGTGACCTACTTGGAACATGCTGTAGGTCAAGACAAGGTGTTGACAAGGACAGAAAAGGTACAAGTCCTGATAGATATCCCCATTCCCAAGAATAAGAGAGATAATGCGATTTATGGGGATGTGCAGATTCTATAGAAAATTTGTCCCAATTTCAGCACCCAAGCTGTACCATTGAACAATTTATTAAAGAAAAATGTTAAAATAGTGTGGTTAGAACTATGCCAGATGGCTTTTGAGAAATTGAAGGCTATTCTAATAAATGAACCTGTGTTAGCAGCCCCAAACTTTACCAAATCATTCAAGGTGGCTATTGACACAAGCGATGTGGGAGCAGGAGTCATCTTATTCCAGGAAGATGACTCAGGTATTGAGAGACCAAATGGTTATTTTCTAACAAATTTAATAAACATCAGCGGAAATATTCCACCATAGAAAAGGAGGCTTTAGGACTGCTGTTAACCCTTCAACATTTTGAGGTTTACATCAATAATGGGCATGGAGAAATATTAATATACACTGACCATAATCCACTAACTTTCCTGGAGAAATTCAAAGTCAGCAATGCCAGGCTGTTCATTTAACTTAAAAATCACACACATTGCTGGAAAAAATAATGTCATTGCGGATGCTCTGTCCAGAATTTAAACAGACCACATGTCACCAGCAACTGTGGAAGGCCTAGTGAGAGTGATTGAGGAATGTATGTAAATGAATGCATGTGAATGTTTTACTTTTCTTTCTTTCGATAAAAAAATGAAATACTAAGCAATTTAATTGTTTTCCCTTTTTGCGGAGAGGTGGCACACCCATGTAATCTGAACTCATGAACTATAAAATTAATTTATGAAGTAAGCCCAAAATGTACACTCTTTTTGTAAACAAAATGGAGTAAGAGGTGAAGTGACTTTCTTTTCCTGCCTATACACAAAGAACTACAAGAGCCCTGAGCTAATTTTCATGTCTGGACAAGTCTTGGAGAAATCATTAAAATACAAACAACCTTTCTGGACACATCCCTGAGAAATTATCAAAATGCAAACAGCCCTTTCTGTGGTGATGGCTGCTTCTCTCCAACTGATTGGGTTGACAATACTGTTGCAGACGTTTTGACTCCAATCTCAAATTCCAAAGAATGGATGTGAAAAGCTCTACTTCATCAAGATGAGATGAGGATGAATGACGCTCGGACTTCGTTGTCTAACAATGGCTTAGCCACCAGAAACCATTTATGAGGGTCATGGAAAGAGAAACTATGGTCATATGACAGAAACTAGGTTTCTGATAAGGAGCTTTAGTAAAGGTTCTGGGTAGACAATGGAGATCCATCTATGCCATTGAATAGAAAGGACCCTGCCTAAGATTACCAGCTTTGAACTATATGGAGGCAGATACTGGAGTTTGGACTTGAACTATCTACCTGAGAAATCGTATCAGGACTTCGCCATTGACCTTTGGCTGGAATGTAACAAGATCAGTCTGCAACAGTGCATCTGTCTTCCTAAACCTCCCAAGTATTTCTTCACTCCAGGGAAAGCAAGTTTTACAGATAACTTTAAAATCAGACCTAACGCACATTATCTTTATTATCTCTATCTTTTCTTGAGTGTGTGTGCATCTGTATGAGTGAGAGTGTGGGTGTTGTTACGTATATTTCGGGTGTTGTAGAATAAACATTTACCTTTCTTTTAAACTTACAAGAAAACCTGTCATTTATCTGTTCTTGATAACTAAAGCACTCAGGAGTTAAAAGAAAAAACATTTTTTAAAAGAAACAAACTGTCTTCGGTCAGTTGAGAGGTGAAAAGGCGGAACCATCCCTATCATCTCTCACCAATCTGTAACAATTACTGAAACTAAGCTTTGTCCCCTTTATATTCTAGTTCATTGGATATAAAGGCTAACAGAGCAACACTTATGTCATATATGGGGAATCATAAGCACAGAGTAGTTTCAAGGCAGTAATCTAACTGAGTTTAGGTAATATCATCAATCAAAGAGTATGATGGTCTCTCAGTCTATGATTGTTATCAGAATCCTGAATTTAAATAACAGCATTGAAATTACTCTGGTTATCTATCCTTTTAAACAAAGTCCAAAGTTTTTTTGGGGGGGTTTACAGTTTGTTTTGTCAACAGTAGCTACCATTGCACACTGTGTCATTGACACATAATGACATTCACGCCAGAGAATTAATGATTGTGATATAATTACTGTTGGTTTCAGCTTATCGGGAAGTAATGAGCAATTAATTAATCTCTGGCCAGTACTGTTTATGAGTCTATTCTACTTAACATTCATGACATTTTGGTTGGGTACATTTCCTTTCATTTTGCAGTTCTTAGCAGATGACCCCAGGAAGCACATGCACAATTGTAGAACAGCAGGATAGAGCAGATCAAAGTGAGGATCTTTAGAAAGACTGTTCCTGTTTAATAAGAATCATTAATTGCTTTCTTTTTTTTAAAAGTGCTACTTTATATTTATTTTCCTAAGTACTGCAAATAACCAGCAACTCATGAATACCTATGTTAATTATAGAGGATATATGTCATCTCACCAGGCAGACGGAAAGAAATAGAAGGTACAAATATATAGGAAAATCAATGGTGGAATATCTGAGGTGTAGAAGAACTGGAAACAGGAAAATACCACAAAAAAATAACATTGGGAAGAATGGTTCAGGGCTGTCAGATCCCTGCTAATACTTTTTCTTTGGTAGTCCTGCTGGAAAGTGGGAATGCATGGCAGTCAGCCGAAGGATGGATTGGACTCAGCTAGGATAATCCCCGAAGCCTGTCTACTGTCTAGGTACTGGAGAGTGACTGGCATGTGTGGAACTGTATCATAGCATAAGTTAATGGAATAGATTTTCCTGTTCTTGCTTACCTATAAAGGACCCTGCCTATTTTCATGAAATCCCATGTGCTATTGGAAAAAGAGCAATAGCGCTCTCCCGTGTCCTGATCAATACTTATCCAACAGCTCCGAAAAAAACAGACTAACTGGTCATTATCTGCTAGCGGTTTATGGGAGCTTGCGCTATGCAAATTAGCTGTTGTGTTTCCTACAATACAGCAGTGACTATTCTTTAAAAGTACCTAAGTGGCAGATGGAATTTAATACAGAGAAGTGTGAGGTAATGCATTCTGGCAGAAAGGTTAGGGAGAGGCAATATATACTTAATGGCACAGTTCTAAAGAGTGTGCAGGAACGGAGGGACCCTGAGGTCCAGGTGCATAGATCTTTGAAGGTTGCTGCACATATGGACAGAGTAGTTAGCAAAGCATATCGGATCATGGGCTTCATAAATAGATGCATTCAGTACCAAAGCAGGGAAGTTATGCTGAACCTTTATAAAGCTCTGGTCTGGCCACAACTGCAGTATTGCATCCAGTTCTGGTCACCACACTTCAGGAAGGATGTGAAGGTCCTTGAGAGGATACAGAGGAGATTTACCAGAATGGTTCCAGGTTTGAAGGATTTTAGCTACAAGGTTAGGTTGGAGAAGCTGGGGTTGTTCTTCTTGGAGAAAAGGAGGTTGAGGGGAGATCTGATAAGATGTACAAGGTTGTGACAGGTTTAGTAAGGTAGGCAAAGAAAAGCTGTACCCATTAGCTGAAGGTACAAGGACAGGGAGACACAGATTTAAGGTTTTTGGCAAGAGATATGCGAGAATATGAGAAAGAACATTTTTTACGTAGTGCGGAGCAATGACCTGGAACTCGCTGCCTACGAGGGTAGTGAAAGCGGAGATGATTAATGATTTCAAAATAAAATTGTATAGGCACTTGAGGGAAATAAACTTTCAGGTCTAAGGGGATAGAGCAGGAGAATAGGAGTGACTGAATTGCTCAACAGAGAACTGGTGTGGACTTGATGGGCTGAATGGCCTCCTTCTCTGCCGTAATGATTCCATGACTCGATGAAATTAGCTGCTGCGTTAGCCTATATTACAACAGTAACTACACTCAAAAGTGATTAATTCACTATGAAGCACTTTATGATATCCTAAAAAGCAACTTTTTTTTATTATTCTTTCAAATGAGATGTTAAACAAAATCTCCACCTGCCATTTAAGGTGGACATAAATGATGCCAGGTGTTATTTTGAAGAAGAGAAGGGAATTTCTCCCCCATGTCCTGACCATTCTCTATCCCTCAACCAACATCACAAAAACTAAAACTGATTATTTGGTCATTGTCTAATTGCTGTTTGCCAGATCTTGATTCTTAAAAAATTCTTTCATGAGATGAGGGCGTCGCTGGCTAGGCCAGCATTTGTTCCGAACTGCCCTTGAGCTGAGTGGCTTACTAGGCCATTTCAGAGGGCACTTTCAAGTCAATCACATTGCTGTGGGTCTGGAGTCACACATAGGCCAGACCAGGTAAGGACAGCAGATTTCCTTCCCTAAAGAACATTTGTGAACCAGATGGGTTTTATGACAATTGTTGATAGTTTCATGGTACCATTATTGAGGCTAGCTTTCAATTCCAGATCTTTTTTTTAATTAGTTGAATTTATTCATTAATTGAATTTATTAAGTAATTGAATTTAAATTCCATCAGCTGCCATGGTGGGATTTGAATGCTTGTCCCCAGGGCATTAGCCTGGGCCTCTGGATTACTAGTTCAGTGACATTACCACTATGCCACCATCTCCCAATAAATGTATGCAAATGGCTGCTGCATTTCCTACAGTACAGTAATGACTACACTTCAAAAATACTTCATTGGTTGTAAAACACTTTGAGAATGTCTAAGGTTGGGAACGGTGCTAGAAAAGCAATGTTTTATTTTCTTTTAATAGACTGTAATGCATTATATAAACAAAAACACAAGAATCAGGAGCAGATCCCTCGAGCCTGGTCCGCCATCCGAAAAGACCATGGCTGATCTGATTGTGACTTCAACTCGTCTTTCCTGTTGGTGCCCCATAACCCTTGACTCTCTTGTGGATCAAAAATCTGTCTCATTCAACCTCGAATATATTTAATGACATAGCTTCCACTCCTCTCGGGGGATGAGAATTCAACAGACTAACAACCCCCTGAGAGAAAACAATCTCCTCATCTCTGTCTTAAATGGGAGACCCCCTAATTTTTAAACTGTGTCCCCAAATTCTAGACTCTCCCACAGGGGAAAACATCCTTCCAGCATCCACCCGGTTAAATCCTCTCAGGCTCTTACATGTTTCATTAAGACCACCTCTCATTCTTCCAAACTCCAATGAAGAAGGCCCAACCTGCTCAACCTTTCCTCATCAGATAACCCCTTCATTCCAGGAATCTGTTAGGTAAACCTTCTCTGAAGTGCTTCTAATGCAATTATATCCTTTCTTAAGTAAGGAGATCAAAACTATACACAGTACTCCAGAAGCATGCTAACTAAGGCCCTGTACAGTTGTAGCACCATTTCCCTACTGGATTCTTGATTCTCCTTGCCTTCCTAATCACTTGCTCTACCTGCATACTAACATTTTGTGATTCATACACCAGGACACCCAAATCAGTCTGAACTGTAGAGTTCTACAGTCTTTCTCCATTCAAATAATGTACTGCTTTTCTACTCTCCCTTCTAAAGTGGACAAGTTTACATTTTCCCAAATTATACTCCATTTGCTAAATTTTGACCCACTTATTTAACCTATCTACATCCCTTTGTCGATTCTTTGGGCTAGATTTATAATTTTGCTGCCGGGATTGGCGGCAAGATGAAAAAACAGCGGTCCGCCTGTACGGGCCACATGCCCTAGAGCCGCCACAATTTTCCGTGCGGCGTCTCATTTGCATCCCTGGGGCAGGCAGCACCAACCCCCCCAGATCACGTGGACGGGGGTGGGCTGTCTGTCGCCGGCAATGGCATCAGCTGTCTGTGCGCAGGCTCTGACGCCATCTTTAAAATGTTGTCAGCGTCTGCGCCCTACTAGCTAATTTAAATATTTAAAGGCAAATTGAATTAAAATAAATAAATCCATTTCTTTACCCCTCTCCCACACACACCAAGAACACTTACCTTTACCATCTGACCTTTCCCTCCCAAACCGCACAAACTTTCAACTACAACCCTTCCCACCATCCCCTACACCCATGGCGTTAATTTGACCCCGTTCCCCCCCTCACCACCAGTGTTGCGCCTCGTTTCCCTGGACAGGGATCCGAAGGCCAAAGGCGCGGGAGTGCCGGCCACCGGACCGAAGATTGCAGCAGGACGTCAGGCGGCGATGTGAGCTTAATTAAATCAATCATCTTAATTTATTTAAATATTCAAATTGGGGTCCCATCGCCGAGTGGCGGTGGCGTTGGGGGGTGGGGCGTGGTGGGTGGAGGGGATGCCATGAGGCCTCAGCGCCGCCGGTAATATCGGGCAGGGCCCTCCCGGCATCAGGCGGCCCTCTCCCGGAGGTATTTTTCTGCCCTCCCCGCCACAAAATCCAACGCAGGTGGTTGGTAACATCCAGCCCTTTGTGTCCTCTTGACAGCTTACTTTCCTACCTATCTTTGTGTCATCAGCAAATTTAGCGACCATACTGTTTCGCCAATGTGCTTTGTTGAATGATTATTATCTTTAATCCTTGGATGGAGATTTGAATTTATATTTTTTAATAGACATTTTAAAAAGACAAGCTGCCAGAAAAGTCATCCTTTCAGCTTAAGATGATCACCTGGTTTGCAACACTGTATCCTACATTGCAAAGGACTGTGAGGAGAGAGACAAAATGCTTGCTCAGTCCCCAGCAAGAACCAAGAACCAGGAGGTTTAAGTGAACAACTTGTTCTCTCAGAAAGCAGAGAAATACTGCTAACTGCCATGTTTGAATGACTGATTGACTGTCATGTGACAAGCCCCTCCCCATCTAAGGTTTTAAGTTGGTGTTTTTCTCCACAGCAGAGGAGAAGCAACTGGACTCTGACATGAGCAGATACTAAGTGGGGGTCCCTCTCTCTCACCATTCCAGCTTGAAAGTTTTCAAATCCTGCCTATTGACTGACCACCTTTGCATACTCCAACTACAATCTGAAATCCCATTGGAGGAAATCATCCGCATCGCTATCTCCAAAAGACTCACCGAATCAGTCATCTACCTCTTCAAACTAAAAGCCTCAGGATCATCAAATTCAGCTAGAAGCCAGCCGAATTACCGAACTTCACAGACTGTGTACCTATTTTATGGGCTCCAACTCAACCAAGCTACCATTCCCCACTCTGTAACCTGTTTGTGTGTGTAAACTTCTAGTGTGCGTGTGAGAGTGAAAGTTGGCGCGTAGTTTATTATTTTATTAGTTCAGTTTAGGTACAATAAAGTTAACCTCTTTCTTTTTTAACTTAAGAAAATCTGTCCGGTTTTTGTTGTGATCATAGCAAGTAAGTAATCAAACACCTACTGAATTGGCTAGTACATCCACTTTAAGAAAGAATTAAACCTGTTGTGTCTAACAAGGAGAGGGAAAAGAGGGAAGCCCTTCAACCCCTCCTCATTTGACCATAACAATACATTCAGTCCCTTTATCCAAGTCATTGACATAGATTGTAAATAGTTGAGGCCCCAGCACTGATCCCTGTGGCACTTCACTAGTAACAGCTTGCCAACCCGAAAAGACCTATTTATCACTACTCTCTGCTTCCTGTTAGCTAATCATTCCTCTATCCATGCTAATATCTTACTCTCCTACACCATGAGCTCTTATTTTGTGTGGTAACCTTTGATGTGGCACCTTGTAAAATGCCTTTTAGAAATCCAAGTACAACGCACCTACAGGTTCCCCTTTATCCACCTTACTTGTTACTTCCTCAAAGAACTCTAATAAATTAGTAAAACACAATTTTCCTTTCCCAAAACCATGTCAGCTCTGCCTGATTGCATTATGATTTTCTAAATGTCCTGCCAGTACCTCCTTAATAATGGATTCTTGCATTTTCCCTATGATTCTCCTTGGGATTAGATTGGGTGGTTAGTTTTTTTCGGCCGGTGCAGACACGATGGGCTGAATGGCCTCCTTCTGTGCCGTAAGTTTTCTATGGTTTTCTATGGTTCTATGACAGGCGTCAGGCTAACAGGCCTATAGTTTCTTGCTTTCTGTCTCCCTCCTTTTTTGAATAGAGGTGTTGCATTTGTGTTTTTCCAGTCTGCTGGGACTTTTCCAGAATCCAGAATTTTGGAAGATCACAACCAGTGCATCTTCTATCTCTGCAGCCACTTCTTTTAAGGCCCTAGGATGCAAGCTATCAGGTCCAGGGGATTTGTCAGCCTTTAGTTCGAGTAGTTATCCCAGTACATTTTTTCCTAGATATTGTAATTGTTTTAAGTTCCTCCCTCTCCCCCTTTTACCTCTTGATTTTCAAGTATTCTTGGGATGATTTTTGTGTCTTCTACCTGGGGTTTTTTGAATTGTACAAACAGTTTGAACTCAGAAAGAACTGAGAAGATCTCTCCTGTCTGCTCCCATCTCTTTTTCACAAGCCTCTGAATCCACAGAAGACACATGAACCCCAAGAGAAAAAAGTCTCCTACAGCGAACAAGGTGTAAGAAGAATACTGGGCCCCAACGAAGATCAAGATCTACCTACAATCTACAGTGAGCTCAAAGAACCGTAACAAAAACCCTCTTCAGAGATTGCCTCAAAGTTTTCCACTTTATTTTCTTCTGCTCTTTTCTGTCTCTATCTGCCTGTGCATCGCGTATGCATTTAAAAAAATTCATTCATGGGATGTGGGCGTCGCTGGCCAGGCCAGCATTTATTGCCCATCCCGAATTGCTCTTGAGAAAGTGGTGGTGAGCTGTAGTCCATGTGGGGTAGGTACACCCACAGTGCTGTTAGGAAGGAAGTTCCAGGATTTGGGCCCAGCGACAGTGAAGGAACAGAGATATAGTTCCAAGTCAGGATGGTGTGTGACTTGGAGGGGAACTTGCAGGTTCTGGTGATCCCATGCATTTGCTGCCCTTGTCCTTCCAGTTGGTAGAGGTCGTGGGATTGGAAGGTGCCGTATCAGGAGCTTTGGTGCATTGCTGCAGTGCATCTTGTAGATGGTACACACTGCTTCCACTGTGCGTCGGTGGTGGAGTGAATGAATATTTGTGGATGAGGAGCCAATCAAGCGGGCTGCTTTGTCCTGGATGGTGTCGAGCTCCTTGAGTGTTGTTGGAGCAGCACCCATCCAGGCAAGTGGAGAGTATTCCATCACACTCCTGACTTGTGCCTTGTAGATGGTGGACAAGCTTTGGGGAGTCAGGAGGTGACTTACTCGCCACAGGATTCCTAGCCTCTGACCTGCTCTTGTAACCACGCTATTTATATGGCTACTCCAGTTCAGTTCTGGTCAATGGTAGCCTCTAGGATGTTGATAGTGGGGGATTCAGCAATGGTAATGCCATTGAATGTCAAAGGGAGACGGTTAGATTCTCTCTTGTTGGAGATGGTCATTGCCTGGCACATGTGTGGCGCGAATGTTACTTGCCACTTATCAGCCCAAGCCTGGATATTGTCCAGGTTTTGCTGCATTTCGACACGGACTGCTTCAGTATCTGAGGAGTCACAAATGGTGCTGAATGTTGTGCAATCATCAGTGAACATCCCCACTTCTGACCTTATGATTGAAGGAAGGTAATTGATGAAGCAGCTGAAGATGTTTGGGCCTAGGACACTACCCTCAGGAACTCCTGCAGTGATGTCCTGGAGCTCAGATGATTGACCCCCAACAACCACAACCATATTCCTTTGCTCTAGGTATGACTCCAGCCAGCGGAGGGTTTTGCCCCTGATTCCCATGACCTTAGTTTTGCTAGGGCTTGTCGATGCCATACTCGGTCAAATGCTGCCTTGATGTCAAGGGCAGTCACTCTCACCTCACCTCTTGAGTTCAGCTCTTTTGTCCATGTTTGAACCAAGGCTGTAATGAGATCAGGAGCTGAGTGGCCGTGGCGGAACCCAAACTGAGAGTCACTGAGCAGATTATTGCTAAGCAAGTGCAGCTTGGCAGCATTGTTGATGACACCTTCCAGTGTTGTAGCTGCGCTGGAACTGATTGGCTAGGGGTGCAGCAAGTTCTGGAGCACAGGTCTTCAGTACTATTGCCGGAATATTGTCAGGGCCCATAGCCTTTGTGGTATCCAATGCCTTCAGTCATTTCTTGATATCATGCGGAGTGAATCGAATTGGCTGAAGTCTGGCATCTGTGATGCTGGGGACTTCAGGAGGAGGCCGAGATGGATCATCAACTCAGCACTTCTGGCTGAAGATTTTTGCAAATGGTTCAGCCTTATCTTTCGCACTGATGTGCTGGGCTCCCCCAGCATTAAGGATGGGGATATTTGTGGCGCCACCTCCTCCAGTTAGTTGTTTAATTGTCCACCACCATTCACGGCTGGATATGGCAGGTCTGCAGAGCTTAGATCTGATCCGTTGGTCGTGGGATCGCATAGCTCTGCCTATCGCATGTTGCTTACGCAGTTTGGCATGCAGATAGTCCTGTGTTGTAGCTTAACCAGGTTGACACCTCATTTTGAGGTATGCCTGGTGCTACTCCTGGCATGCCCTCCTGCACTATTCATTGAACCAGGGTTGGTCTCCTGGCTTGATGGTAATGGTAGAGTGGGGGATATGCCAGGCCATGAGGTTACAGATTGTGGTTGAATACAGTTCTGCTGCTGCTGATGGCCCTCAGCATCTCATGGATGCCAAGTTTGCACTGCTAGATCTTTTCGAAATCTATCCCATTTAGCACGGTGATAGTGCCACACAACACGGTGGACGGTATCCTCAATGTGAAGGCGGGACTTTGTCTCCACAACGACTGTTCGGTGGTCACTCCTACCAATACTGTCATGGACAGATGTAACTGCGGCAGGCAAATTGGTGAGGACGAGGTCAAGTATGTTTTCCCCTCATGCTAGCGTGGGTGCGTCATGTATCTGCAGGCGTTAACCGATTTGGAGTTTAAGTTTAAATAAACTTCAACCTTTATTTAAACCTAAGAAAATCTGTTTGGCTAGTTTATTTGCCTTATAATTGGAAGTTAGTGAACAAGGATTCACTAAGGGGGAGCTAAAAACACGATGTGTTAAAAATAAAACCCTGTTACGGTAAGACCAGGTGAAGGCTGAGAGGGAACCCAAGACCCCTTTCTCACCGGGTTGTTTAAACTGAGTCACATGTTACTGATTTCCACTTAACACTGTGGGTGGAACTAGTAGACAGGATCAAATTAAAAATGCTAATGGAATGTTAGCCTTTATCTCAAGGGGTTTGAATATAAAGCAGTGGAAGTTATGCTACAGCTGTATAAAAGTCTAGTTATAGACCATATCTGGAGTACTGTGTTCTGTTCTGGGCATTGAACCTGAGGAAGAATATACAGTGATGCTTGTATAAAGAGACACTCTCAAGAAATGACACCTGCAAAAAAACGGACAGTTATTAAGAGACCCAAATAGCTTCCATAGTAAAATATATAGTGACACTCTAAAACCACAGGCAATTGCAAATGAACTCCAGACATCCTTCAATGCACAAAGCCTTTTACTCCATAAAACATGGGATTCAGCCCTCGAAAAAGCGCACTATAAAATGTTCAAAGTACTTACTTCATCTGAGTCTTTAGATCAAGGTGGCCAATGGATTATTATTGGATTTCCTTTTATCCTCCCTGCAGCTGCTGTCCTGCTTCCAAAGGCAACCGTGCTAACAATGCACAACAGAAGATGCGCATACACCTGCCCCCACACGGACTTAGAAGATGCACACATAACCAATCCCGTGCAGACCCAGAACATGTGTACAATTCCGACTCCATGCGGATCCCGAAGATGGGCACAATGCTGACAACATACGGACCTAGACAATGCGTAAACCTGACCTCATGCGATCATGACTGTCCGTCTTCTGAAAATGTCATTAGAAAAAGTTCCACTTTATAGATACTGTACTGTAACATCAGTTTTGTTGTTGTATCTGCTTCCAAATGTACGTTCTTAGTATTCTTGCAGCTGATTAGTTACTGATCATAATTTCAGCTGATTCTTCAAGATTATTGGGACATATTTACAGTACATACAGCGGCTGTTTTGAGAAAAATGACACCTGTTTCAAATCCCTTACAGGTCCTTAATTTACAGGTTTCACTGCATTGTCCTTGGATTGGGTGCAGCACAGGTTCACCAGAACTATATCAAGGCTTAAATTGTTAAATTGTGAAGACTGATTGGACCAACTAGGCTTGTATTCCCTTGTGTATAGTGGGTGATCTGATTGAGATGTTGAAAATGTTTCAAAGATTTGATAGGGTCCATAGAGATAATTTTTTTCCTATAGCGAGGAGTCCAGAACAAAGGGGTATAACCTTAAAATTAGAGCTAGACTGTTCAGGGGTGATGCAAGGAAGTAATTTCTCAATGTTTAATGATTTCAAGAGACTCAAAAAATAAATTTTTGTTTTTAGTCTCTACCTTATCTCTGCATTTTTGTCATTCTGTAATATTACTAAGGGTATTCCATCTATTGTGTGTGGGATTCTTTGCTGCCACTTCTGAAATCCTGCTGTTCATTAGTGTGAGGGCGTACACCGGGTGAAATTAGTCTTCGGCTGTAATGCAAAATGTGTGATACGTTTTACAGACTGTCCGATTTTCATTGCTATTGACTTGAAATGGAAAGTAATTGGATGGAATATAAAGTGGACTGTCACTTTCTATCCTTCGTATTGTCGTACCACCTAAGACCAATATCACCTCAACTAGCTTAGAGTTTTCTAAATTGGTGTCATTTACTTCAGAATGCTTAATTTCTGATGTCAGATCATTAGCATAGCTTCTGGTGCAGATTAGGACAGGCCTAGGTATTACAGCAGTGGTGGAAGTGGAAAATTGCATGAAAATTACATTTCATGGAATAGGAATGTTTAAGGGCCAATATTAACATTTCCACCCTGTGGAAATGATGCAGGTGGGTGGGGTGCTAAGATGGTAAGGGGCTTGTACTACCTTCCTGCTGCATTTTTGCTCTCTACCTACTATTTTTACTTGTCTTCAGGCAAAGTATGTTCAATCACCCTACAGGATGGGGCCTAATTTAAATGACAATGTCATTTCCCAGTGGCACATGCTATTTTAACCGTGGGCATGACTATGCCCCACCCAGTCTCCCTGATGCCATCATGTCTGCTGTCCCAACTTTAGGGAAAAGTTCCAGCTGCACTAATTGTTGGCCAAAGTGAGATCTGGTCACCTCTGCCTTCAGATGCAGGTGTGTAGGTACTAGCTGGTGAGCACAGAGCATCACTTGTGCACCCTGACTTGCATGGCATCCCTCCATAGATTCCCCTTATATTTCAAACACATCAGGCGGTATTTATGGGGCCTGTAAGAGCGGAAAACATGGTGGGTGAGGTGACTTCATAAGGCAGGAGCCGATATTTATTTTTCCCGATGGCGAGTTGAGAATCGCAGGTTAAGTCAGCGGTGTCTTTGTGGCAGGTTGGGCTTCACGCTGTCCGGTGGCGAGTTCCAACTTTTAATACATTTGCATGTAATGAATACTCATTAGTTTATAATTAATTGTAAATAAGTCCGACATTCCAGATTAACTGAGGGGTGTAACGAATCTCATGGCACCCGCTACACGATCGTTTCAAGGTGGCATTTAAGAGTCGTGTTTTGTGCAGTTGCGCCTGAGGTCAGTAATTTAGTTTGTTGGGGCACAGGGAAGGGCAACAGGAGAATGGCAGTTTGGCTGGAGACACAGGAACAGTAAGGCAAAACAGGAGTGGGCCCAGTTTGGGTTTGGGTGAACGGAGGAGTGGCAGATGATCCAAGTGAGGACAGAGAGTGGGGTTGGGTGAACAGAGGAGTGAAGTGGGAAGGCCCTGTTCTCCTGGGTGTGGTGTGAGGTCAGTCAAGGTAAGGGAAATGAGGGGTTTAAATGGAGGGGTCAGTAGTGTCCACATTAGGGTTCTGTGGGTCAAACTCAGGGTGCTGGCTGGCAGGGGAAACAATCACAGTCACAGGGCGAGATCAATTTGGTAGGGAGAGTAGGTCCAGTCTGACATGGGGGTCATAAAGTTTCTCATAGGGTGGGCCAGGGGATCTAACAAGTACTCTCAGGATAATGTGGGAAAGGTCCAGGATCAGAGGGGGCATATTGACCGGGATGGGTGTAGGCTTAGGGGAGAGAGAGGGCACATCCAATTGGATGGTGTTATGCCAATGTATTTTGTTGAATGGTAATTTTCTTTGGTCCACTGACTGGAGATCTGAATTAATATTTTTTAAAAGACATTTTAAAAAGACAAGCTGCCAGAACAGTCTTCCTTTCAGCGTAAGGTGATCACCGAATCTGTTAGACTGTATCCTACACTGCAATGCTTGTGAGGAGAGAGACAAAATGTCTGCTAACATCCCAGCAAACACCAAGACCCATGAAGTTTAAAGGCACTACCTATTCTCTCAGAAAGCAGAAAAATACTGCTTACTGCTATGTTTGAATGACTGAGTGACTGTCATGTGACAAGCCCCTCCCCATCTGTGGTTTTAAGCTCGTGTTTTTCTCTGCAGCAGAGGAGAAGCAACTGGACTCTGACATGAGCAGTCCCTAAGTAGGAGTCCCTGTCTCTCGCTTTCTCCATTCCGGCTTGAAAGCTTTCAAATCCTGCTTGTTGACTGATCACCTTTGCATACTCCGGCTACAATCCCAAACCCCATTGGAGGAAATCATCCGCATCATTATCTCCATGAGACTAACCGAAACAGTCATCTATCCCTTCAAACTAAAAGCCTCAGTACCACTGAATTCGACTAGAAGCCAGCCGAATCAACAAACTCCACAGACTGTATACCTTTATTATGGACTCTAACTCAACCAATCTACCTTTCCCAACTCTATAACCTGTGTGTGAGTGACAGTGAAAGTTGGCACGTTGTTTATTATTTTATTAGTTTGGTTTAGGTGCAATAAAGTTAACCTTTTTCTTTGTTAACTCAAGAAAACCTGTCCGATTGGTTCTTGTTATGATCATAGCAAATAAGTAATCAAACTCCTACTGAATTAGCCAGTACATCCACTTGAAGAAAGAATTTAACCTGATCTGGTCAAACAAGGAGAGGGAAAAGAGGGAAGCCCTTCAACCCCTCCTCACTTGACTGTAACAGATAGTGACAGGGTGCAGGGTTTGGTTGAAGGGTTAAAGAGGGAACGCACAAGGTGATGTTTGGAGGGTTCAAGTGTGAAGGGAACAAGCGTGAGGGTGACAGTAGGAGAGTGGAGGGTTACAGCCTTCAGGTGAAAACTCACAAGCACCATATTCTCACAGTATCTCAAGACGCATGTGGGGCTGCAAGGATTGCAGATCGAATTGTTAGGATGTCAGAGTGGGGTGGGTGGAGTGTGTGTGGACAATGGGACAAGTTTAGCAACTCACTGCTCATCAATTCTATGGATGAAAGCATTGGACAAGGATGTTTTCATTTCTCTGTCTGCCTTATGAACAAGATTATATTGTTAGAATAACCTGGCTCTCATATACCCATTATCTGGGGAACCTCAGGAGCAGGTGGAGAGGATGCTGCTAAGGAGGGGTCTTGCAACACAAAACTACATCCACATCACTAGGAACAGGCAGCACGACAATGTACAAATAGGAGTGTCAGCACAGCCTGCAGGTGCAGCCGTGCCCCACATACTGTCAAGTACAAAACTGGACAGTAACAGTAACATTCATTGAAGCTTTGTCACTGAAACTCAACATCATAACTTCCACATTACAAAGAACAAAGAACAAAGAAAATTACAGCACCGGAACAGGCCCTTCGGCCCTCCAAGCCTACGCCGATCCAAATCCTCTATCTAAACATGTCGCCTATTTTCTAAGGGTCTGTATCTCTTTACTTCCTGCCCATTCATGTATCTGTCTAGATACATCTTAAAAGACGCTATCGTGCCCGCATCTACCACCTCCGCTGGCAACGCGTTCCAGGCACCCACCACCCTCTGCGTAAAGAACTTTCCACGCATATCCCCCCTAAACTTTTCCCCTTTCACTTTGAACTCGTGTCCCCTTGTAATTGAATCCCCCACTCTGGGAAAAAGCTTCTTGCTATCCACCCTGTCTATACCTCTCATGATTTTGTACACCTCAATCATGTCCCCCCTCAACCTCCGTCTTTCTAATGAAAATAATCCTAATCTACTCAACCTCTCTTCATAGCTAGCGCCCTCCATACCAGGCAAAATCCTGGTGAACCTCCTCTGCACCCTCTCCAAAGCATCCACATCCTTTTGGTAATGTGGCGACCAGAACTGCATGCAGTATTCCAAATGTGGCCGAACCAAAGTCCTATACAACTGTAACATGACCTGCCAACTCTTGTACTCAATACCCCGTCCGATGAAGGAAAGCATGCCGTATGCCTTCTTGACCACTCTATTGACCTGCGTTGCCACCTTCAGGGAACAATGGACCTGAACACCCAAATCTCTCTGTACATCAATTTTCCCCAGGACTTTTCCATTTACTGTATAGTTCACTCTTGAATTGGATCTTCCAAAATGCATCACCTCGCATTTGCCCTGATTGAACTCCATCTGCCATTTCTCTGCCCAACTCTCCAGTCTATCTATATTCTGCTGTAGTCTCTGACAGTCCCCTTCACTATCTGCTACTCCACCAATCTTAGTGTTGTCTGCAAACTTGCTAATCAGACCACCTATACTTTGCTCCAAATCATTTATGTATATCACAAACAACAGTGGTCCCAGCACGGATCCCTGTGGAACACCACTGGTCACACGTCTCCATTTTGAGAAACTCCCTTCCACTGCTACTCTCTGTCTCCTGTTGCCCAGCCAGTTCTTTATCCATCTAGCTAGTACACCTTGGACCCCATGCACCTTCACTTTCTCCATCAGCCTACCATGGGGAACCTTATCAAACGCCTTACTGAAGTCCATGTATACGACATCTAAAGCCCTTCCCTCATCAACCAACTTTGTCACTTCCTCAAAGAATTCTATTAAGTTGGTAAGACATGACCTTCCCTGCACAAAACCATGTTGCCTATCACTGATAAGCCCATTTTCTTCCAAATGGGAATAGGTCCTATCCCTCAGTATCTTCTCCAGCAGCTTCCCTACCACTGACGTCAGGCTCACCGGTCTATAATTACCTGGATTATCCCTGCTACCCTTCTTAAACAAGGGGACAACATTAGCAATTCTCCAGTCCTCCGGGACCTCACCCGTGTTTAAGGATGCTGCAAAGATATCTGTTAAGGCCCCAACTATTTCCTCTCTCGCTTCCCACAGTAACCTGGGATAGATCCCATCCGGACCTGGGGACTTGTCCACCTTAATGCCTTTTAGAATACCCAGCACTTCCTCCCTCCTTATGCCGACTTGACCTAGAGTAATCAAACATCTGTCCCTAACCTCAACATCCGTCATGTCCCTCTCCTCGATGAATACCGATGCAAAGTATTCATTTAGAATCTCACCCATTTTCTCTGACTCCACGCATAACTTTCCTCCTTTGTCCTTGAGTGGGCCAATCCTTTCTCTAGTTACCCTCTTGCTCCTTATATATGAATAAAAGGCTTTGGGATTTTCCTTATCCCTGTTTGCTAAAGATATTTCATGACCCCTTTTAGCCCTCTTAATTCCTCGTTTCAGATTGCGCCTACAATCCCGATATTCTTTCAAAGCTTCATCTTTCTTCAGCCGCCTAGACCTTATGTATGCTTCCTTTTTCCTCTTAGCTAGTCTCACAATTTCACCTGTCATCCATGGTTCCCTAATCTTGCCATTTCTACCCCTCATTTTCACAGGAACATGTCTCTCCTGCACGCTAATCAACCTCTCTTTAAAAGCCTCCCACATATCAAATGTGGATTTACCTTCAAACAGCTGCTCCCAATCTACATTCCCCAGCTCCTGCCGAATTTTGGTATAGTTGGCCTTCCCCCAATTTAGCACTCTTCCTTTAGGACCACTCTCGTCTTTGTCCATGAGTATTCTAAAACTTACGGAATTGTGATCACTATTCCCAAAGTAGTCCCCTACTGAAACGTCAACCACCTGGCCCGGCTCATTCCCCAACACCAGATCCAGTATGGCCCCTTCCCGAGTTGGACTCTTTACATACTGCTCTAGAAAACCCTCCTGGATGCTCCCTACAAATTCTGCTCCATCTGGACCTCTACCACTAAGTGAATCCCAGTCAATGTTGGGAAAATTAAAATCTCCTATCACCACCACCCTGTTTCTCCTACAGCTTTCCATAATCTGTTTACATATTTGTACCTCTATCTCACGCTCGCTGTTGGGAGGCCTGTAGTATAGCCCCAACATTGTTACCGCACCCTTCCTATTTCTGAGTTCTGCCCATATTGCCTCACAGCTCGAGTCCTCCATAGTGCCTTCCTTCAGCACAGCTGTGATATCCTCTTTGACCAGTAATGCAACTCCTCCACCCCTTTTACCTCCCTCTCTATCCCGCCTGAAGCATCGGTATCCTGGGATATTTAGTTGCCAATCATGCCCTTCCCATAACCAAGTCTCAGTAATAGCAATAACATCATACTCCCAGGTACTAATCCAAGCCCTAAGTTCATCTGCCTTACCTATTACACTTCTTGCATTAAAACAAATACACCTCAGACCACCAGTCCCTTTGCTTTCATCATCTGCTCCCTGCCTACTCTTTCCCTTAGTCACGCTGACTTCATTATCTAGTTCCTTACAGGCTTTAGTTACTACATCCTTACTCTCCACTGACCTCATTTGGTTCCCATCCCCCTGCCACATTAGTTTAAACCCTCCCCAACAGCGTTAGCAAAAGCACCCCCAAGGACATTGGTTCCAGTCCGGCCCAGGTGTAGACCGTCCAATTTGTAATAGTCCCACCTCCCCCAGAACCGGTCCCAATGTCCCAAAAATCTGAACCCCTCCCTCCTGCATCATCTCTCAAGCCACGCATTCATCCTGACTATTCTTTCATTTCTACTCTGACTATCACGTGGCACTGGTAGCAATCCTGAGATTACTACCTCTGAGGTCCTACTTTTTAACTTGGCTCCTAACTCCCTAAATTCTGCTTGTAGGACCTCATCCCGTTTTTTACCTATATCATTGGTGCCTATGTGCACAATGACAACTGGCTGTTCACCCTCCCCCTTCAGAATGTTCTGCAGCCGATCTGAGACATCCCTGACCCGTGCACCTGGGAGGCAACATACCATTCGGGAGTCTCGTTTTCGACCACAGAACCACCTATCTACTCCCCTTACAATCGAATCCCCTATGACTATAGCCCTTCCACTCTTTTTCCCGTCCTTCTGAACAGCAGAGCCAGCCACGGTGCCATGAACCTGGCTACTGCTGCCTTCCCCTGGTGAGCCATCTCCCTCAACAGTATCCAAAACGGTATACCTGTTGTGGAGGGAGATGACCGCAGGGGACACCTGCACTGCCTTCCTGCTTTTTCTCTGCCTTTTGGTCACCCATTCCCTTTCTCCCTCAGCAATCCTAATCTGCGGTGTGACCAATTCGCTAAACATTAAATGCAATGTCCGTGCCTCCTCTGTAACCATCAAAGTGCACCAACCATGAGACTTGCCATTTCATTTTGCTTTCAGAGTAAGCTAGTCCAAACAATATGAAGATAGTGCATACATGAGTAATTTAAAACAGATACGTTGTGAAATATTTACATGTGACAAATATAGTTGAATTACAACCGTGCTGTGCTCCAATAGCTCTTAACTTTGTGCTTACAGCCACAATGTCTTGGTGCAAACCTGACATCAACAGCTGAGATGGAGGCTGTCTGCTCAGTGCACTGTCCCATGGCTTTTGACAACTGTGGCGAGCATGCTCTGGCAGTCTGAGGCATTAAGGACTCCGGCCTAATGGTGTTTTCCTGCCTCGTGCAGAGACATCCTCCATGGCCTCACTAACTGAAAGTAATGGGATCAATGTCAGAGGGAATGAGGAGAGGCCGCTCACCATGCAGATATCTTGAGATGATGTCCCCAGGGCAGTTGGCAAGCATTCCTCATCCATCTGAGTGCTCAATGGCACTTGCCTGTCTCCCCAAGGAGTAGGGGCACCTGGAGGGAGGTCCATGTGCCTTATCCCCCTCCCGTCTAGCCACTGCTACACTGAGCCCATGGCTAGAGTGATGGAATGCAGGTCAGAGCATGTATGAGTCAAGGGATCTACCTGACTCTCCATAGCGGTCACCAATTCTTCATGAATGAAGCCATGTGCTTGCATGCCTGAGACACGGTGCAACTCCTCCATTGTTCACTCAAAGATGCGCAGGACCCCTGGAACCTCCGAGATATGTTCCTTACTTTTTGCTGCATGTCCAGCAGGCTTCTTGTGGCCTCTACCAGAGGCGCTTCATCAGCATAGTTCTCAGCAGTGGCCTGGTTCCCAGCAGTCCTCCGAATGTCAGGGTACCTGGCTGTCACAGTCTCCATCTGCTACTGTCATGTGTCCATGTTGTGATCACCAGATTGTGACTCCAATTCTAAACGCGACCCCTCTGTGACCCATGTACTGTCCACCAGATAATGGGCAATGGTCCAAAGTGGGAAGATTTCTATTTGGGCAAGGTTTCCAAGCATTTTCAGCTTCAGGGGCTGAGATTGCTTTACTTTCCTGGCAGTAGATCTGCTTCAGAACAGAGTTGCTACTTCAAGCATTTGGATAGGTATTAGCTTCAGTACTTCAGTTGTTGAGAAGGATTAACAAGAACAAGAAAATGCAGTCCATGATCTAACAGGACCTTCAGACCTACAGTGCTGAGAAGTATAGAAAAAATAGGGTAGTAATAATAAGGGATTCAACTAGGCTAATTATAGCAGGGATAAAATCAGAGTAAAAAGTATAGATGGCACAGAATTCAGAAAATGCATTCAGGAGAACTTTTTTCCTGGTAAGTAACAAACCCAACAAGAGGAGGGGCAGTTCTGGACCTGGATTTCGGGAATGAAGCTAGGCAGGTGGAAGGGGTACCATGGGAGAGGATTTTATTGGTAGCGATTATAATTCAGTTAGATTTAGTGTAGTAGTGGAAAAGGATAAAGATAGACCAAGAGTAAAAGTTTTAAATTGGGGAAAAGCTACCTTAATTAAGCTGAGATATGATTTTGCAAAAGTGGACTGGAAACAGGTATTTGAAGGACATGCAGTGTCAGAGCAGTGGGAAGCATGCATGGAGGAGAAAAAGAAGGTTCAGAACAAATATATTCCCACTAAGAAAAAGGGTAGGATTCAAAATCTAGATCACATTGGATGTCAAACAGCATACAGAGTAGTATAAGGCATAAAGGGAAGCATGGCTGGGATTTTATCTTGCCATCAGGGGTCTCCACTACCGGCTAATGCACCAGTGAGAGCCCGCTTCACCTCCTCTGGAGAAGGCATGTCAAATTATGTGCCAATTAGGCACATAAGAGGACAGCAGCAGGCCTTCCCCAGGATTAAGGACCCTGGCAACGCAAGTCCCGTCTGCTGAGCGCTGTCAGCCAATCAGAGGCCAGCAGCTCTTTAACTGAGCAGTGCCACTGCAAAGACAGTGGCTGCTGCAGGTACTGGACTCACTGGAGGTATTGGACCCAGGCCACAGGTAAGTCAGGGTGGGAGGGGTTTCATAGGGTGAGGCTTGTGGTGGAGGGTGGTGTAGGGGAGGTCGGCAGCAAGGGCAGGTAGGAGCCTCTCAGCAGGCCCTCCTATCTGACGCTGGATACCTCAATCAGGCACATTGTGCCTTTTAACATGGAACCCACCACCCCGTGGAGCCAGCAAGCAACTCTCACATGTTTGCTTGGTGTGCTCCCAGTGCAGTGGCAGGCCCGTCCACCACTGGACTAATACTAGTGGTGGCAGGATGAGGCCCTTAATTAGGCATTAATTGTCCACTTAAGGGTTTCGGGAAGGTGGCATACATCCCCCTCAACAACCCCGCCACCATCCTGCCTGACTAAATGCTGTCCCCGCTTCCAAATCCAACCCAGAGGAGAGCATAAAACTCCGGCCCATATGCCAGAAGCCAAGATCTCAATACCACAGAAAGCTTGTGTTACGACCACGTGGTGAGATTTGGGTAGTTTCCACTGTTCAACTCCCACCTGACTGCAGCAACTGTGTTTTGTTATTAGGGTTTAACCACTTGGTGTTTTATTTGTCAAATAAACAAACAGCAACAGGTTTTCTTCTAGGTTTAAAACGAGAAAATCAATTTATTATCAATGCGTCTTATCCTGAAATAATGGCAACTGCATCCACTCAATCATTCGCTCGAACACATATACACACACACAGTCAAGAAGAGACAAATAGAGAGGGAACAGCGGTAAATGATTAGAAGTGGGGGGTAGATTTCGTTGGGACATGGTAAACCTGTCGAAGTCTCTTCAAAGTCAAGTTCCTGTTGGTTGCAGGCCTGATGTGTTTGTAGATTTCTCTCTTCATTGAAAGTTCAGTTGAAGATCATTTCTAATTCATTGCTGTAAAAGTAGAGATGTAGAATTCTACAGCTTTGCTGGAAACAAGCTTCTTGGATGCTGCTTTCTGGGTGTCTCTCATTCTGTTGCTCTGGACTGCCTTTTAAGGTAAAGATGTGTTGAATCTTCCACTTGGCAGGAGACGCTTTGGTCCCTCCCCCATGGTGATCACACAATGGCCCAGAACATGGCTACGTCACATCTTTTTTTTAGTGAAGAAGAACTGATTCAATTCAGGAATATTAAAGGAGGGGTGTAGGATGGGTGAAATTGACACCTCATAGATTTGAAGATTTTCCTTTGTCCCTGTCAGGCAATTTGAATATGCAAAGGCCAAGCCTTTTCCTTCGGTGGCCATTCTGGAGCACATAGTTCACTTTTTAAAAGAAAGGTCTATTTTTAAAACACAATGTCAGTTTATATAATGCTTCAGTTTTTGTTCATATTTTTTCATTGGCGCACTTCTTGTCTGTGTGACTTCACTAACCTGACGTCCGGGGCAGTGGCAGGCACTGCCTGACCTGGAAGGAACCGGGACTGGAGAAAACCTATAAAATAAAGAGCGGGGCTCGAGGCCCTTCACTAACCTGACGTCCGAGGCAACGGCAGACCTGGAAGGAACCAGGACTGGAGCAGACCTATAAAATAAAGAGCGGGGCTCCAGGCCCTTCACTAACCTGACGTCCAGAGCAGCGGTAGGCTCTCTGACTGTGTCAGTGCGCACATTCAGTTTTGATAAATGGAAAAAAAAAACTAATCGTGGCATCACTGAAATTCTGTGGGCTGATTGGTTGGTGGGCGGCAGCTGTTATTGCTTGGGGATAGCTGAGATAGGCCAGAGTAAAAAAAAAGTTTCCTTTTAAAATAAAGCCCTAGGATAGCAACCTGTAAATTATTCGTAATTACTAGCTGTACGAGTGCTGTTTGCACAGAGTGAGGCTATAAGTTGAGTGTGGATATTTTCGCTGACTGGGGGCAGGGGACCGGTGGAAGGTGCTTTTTGGTCTCTTTCTTTTCTGCCTTCTCAGTCTCAAAGGTACAGGGGATAAAAACTGATTGTAAATAGCTGGTAAATTATTACACCAGCAACATTTCAGTGTAAAGTTAAGTAATGCCAGGGCAGCTTGACCAAGTAGAATGTACCTCCTGTGCAATGTGGGAAGTTGTGAACGTGCCATGTGACCTTGACGAACATGTCTGTAGAAAGTGTCTCTGTTTGCAGAAACTTGACCTTTGGGTTTTGGAGCTTGAATGGTGGCTGGAGTCACTGTGGTGCATCTGCGAGGTGGAGGACGTTTCAGGAGGTGGTCAACCCGGTGCCTAGGCGAGCACAGTCGTGGGGGGGTGCGGGTGGCTAGGTGGCTGCCGGATGGACAAAGAAGTCAGGGCGGCTAGTGCAGGAGTTCCCAGAGGACATCCCACTTTCTAACCAGTATTCAGTTCTGAATACCGATGGAAAAGAGGATTCCTCTGGAGAATTCACCAAGAGTCATAATCGGAACATCATGGGTGACTCAGCTATGCCGGGATGGAGAAAAAGGGGCAAGAGGGCAATAGTGGCAGGGGATTCTATGGTTAGAGGAACAGATAGGCATTTTTGTGGTCGCAGACGTGATTCCAGGATGGTATGTTGCCTCCCTGGTGCAAAGGTCATGGATATCACTGAGCGGCTACAGAGTATTCTGGAGGGTGAGGGTGCACAGCTGGAGGTCATGGTATACATTGGTACCAATGACATAGGTAGAAAGAGGGATGAGGTCCTGCAACAAGAATTTAGGGAGCTAGGTAGCAGATTAAAAAACAGGACCTCAAAGGTTGTAATCTCTGGATTACTCCCGGTGCCACATGCTGATGAGTATAGGAATAGGAGGATAGAGCAGATGAATGCGTGGCTGAAGAGATGGTGCAGGAGGGAGGGCTTTAGTTTCCTGGATCACTGGATCTGTTTCTGGCGAAGGTGGGATCTGGACAAGTTGGATGGGTTGCACCTGAACCGGAACGGGACCAAGATCCTTGCTGGGAGGTTTGCTAGTGCTGTTGGGGGTGGGGGTTAAACTAATTTGGCAGGGGGATGGGATACAGAGTGGAGGTACAGTAGGGGGTGATGTACAATCGAATATGGAAGAGAAACTAAGTCAGTCTGGAAGGCAGAGCAAATATAGACCTGTTAAGGCACAAGCGAATAATGCAAGGCTGGCTTGTATCTATTTTAATGCAAGGAGTCTTACTAGGAAGGCAGATGAATTGAGGGTGTTGATTAACACATGGGAATATGATATTATTGCTATCACAGAGACATGGTTGAGGGAAGGGTAGAACTAGCAGCTCAGTATCCCAGGGTATAGGATTTTCAGGCGTGATAGGGGAGGGTAGAGGCCTGCTACTCGGCCCAAACCAGACGGGACCCGGCGACATGTGTCGAGATCAAGTCGGGTCAGGTCGGGCCAGACACACGCGGTAAGTGCTCTGCTGTTAAGTATTAAAAATAAAAAAACTTAACTGAGCTGGGAGTCTAGGACGAAACTGAGTCTGCGCAGTGCGCGAGTGACGTCACTATGACGTCTCGTGCATGTGCTGCAGCTTCTTACAGGTTCGATGTCAGGAAAGTATGTAAAGGGATTGTCGGGTCGGGCCGACTAGTGGTGGGTTCGGGTCGGGTCAGGCTCGGGGCAAAATCGGAGGGACTCGGGCCGGGTCGGGCTCGGGCCTGCTGTGGCTCTGTTGGGTTCGGGTCGGGTCAGGCCTCTAGGGAAGGGTGTAAAAAAGGAGGTGGCATTGCACTGTTGATCAAGGAGTCAATTACTTCAGTAAGGAGGGATGATATCTTAGAAGGTTCCTCAAATGACACCATATGGGTAGAACTTAAAAACAAAAAGGAGGCAATCACTTGGCTGGGCGTGTACAACAGGCCTCCAAACAGTCAAGGAGAGATAGAGGAGCAGATATGTAGGCAAATCTCAGAGAGGTACAAAAATAATAGGGTAATAATAGTAGGGGATTTCAACTTCCCCAATATTAGAGGGGATAGTATTCGTGCAAAAAGCTTAAAGTGGGCAGAATTCTTAAAGTGTATTCAGGAGAGCTTTCTGAGCCAGTACATAGAAGGTCCTACCAGAGGAGGAGCGGTAGTGGACCTAATCCTAGGGAATGAAGCCCGACAAGTGGTAAAAGTGACAGCGAGGGAACATTTGGGGGATAGTAACCATAACTCTGTAAGATTTATTGTAGTTATTGAAAAGGACAAATACGGGCCAGAAAGAAAGGTACTGAATTGGGGGAAGGCCGATTTCAATATGAAAAAACAGAATCTAGCCAATGTGAACTGGGAGCAGCGTCTTGTAGGAAAGTCTACATCAGACCTGTGGGAGTCATTCAGAAAGGAAATAGTGAGAGTTCAGGGTCAACATGTTCCCGTAAAGGTGAAGAGTAGAACCAACAAGTCCAGGGAACCTTGGATGTCAAGGGGTATAGAGGATCGAATAAGGAAAAAAAGGGAGGTTTATGGCAGATTCAGAGTGCTAAAAACAGTGGAGGCCCTAGAGGAGTATAAAAAGTGTAGGGGGGTACTTAAAAAAGTAATTAGGAGAGTGAAGAAGAGGCATAAAAAAACACTGGCAGACAAGATAAAGAAAAATCCCAAGGCGTTTTATAAGTATGTTAAAGGCAAGAGGATAACCAGGGAAAGAGTAGGACCCATTAAGGACCAAAGTGGCAATCTGTGTGTGGAACTGGAGGAGATAGGTGAGGTTTTAAATGATTACTTTTCATCTGTGTTCACAATGGAGAAGGACGATGTAGGTGTAGAGATCAGGGAGGGAGATTGTGATATATTTAAACAAATTAGCATTGAAAGGGAGGAAGTATGAGCTGTTTCAGTGGGCTTAAGGGTGGATAAATCCTCAGGCCCAGATGAGATGTACCCCAAGCTGTTATGTGAGGCAAGGGAGGAGTTAGCAGGGGCTCTGACACAAATCTTCACATCCTCTCTGGCCGCAGGAGAGGTACCAGAGGACTGGAAGACAGTGAATGTAGTACCATGATTCAAGAAGGGTAGCAGGAATAAATCAGGTAGTTACAGGCCAGTGAGTCTAATGACAGTGGTGAGGAAACCATTGGAAAAAATTCTGAGGGACAGGATTAATCTCCTCTTGGAGAGGCAAGGATTAATCAGGGATAGTCAGCATGGCTTTGTTAGGGGGAGATTGTGTCGAACTAACATGATTGAATTTTTTGAGGAGGTGACTAGATGTGTAGACGAGGGAAAAGCAGTTGATGCAGTCTACATAGACTTCAGTAAGGCTTTTTGTTTAGTTTAGTTTAGAGATACAGCACTGAAACAGGCCCTTCGGCCCACCGAGTCTGTGCCGACCATCAACCACCCATTTATACTAATCCTACACTAATCCCATATTCCTACCACATCCCCACCTGTCCCTATATTTCCCTACCACCTACCTATAATAGGGGCAATTTATAATGGCCAATTTACCTACCAACCTGCAAGTCTTTTGGCTTGTGGGAGGAAACCGGAGCACCCAGAGGAAACCCACGCAGACACAGGGAGAACTTGCAAACTCCACACAGGCAGTACCCAGAATTGAACCCGGGTTGCTGGAGCTGTGAGGCTGCGGTGCTAACCACTGCGCCACTGTGCCGCATGGGAGATTGGTTAAGAAGTTAACAGCCCATGGGATCCAGGGTAATTTGGCAAATTGGATCCAAAATTGGCTTATTGGCAGAAGGCAGAGGGTGATGGTCTTGGGTTGTTTTTACGAATGGAGGCCACAGCTGGAGTACTGTGTACAATTCTGCGCACCACACTATAGGAGGGATGTGATTGCACTGGAGAGGGTGCAGAGGAGATTCACCAAGATGTTGCTGGGGCTGGAGCATTTCAAGGCCCTTAATTGGCCACCTAACAGCCACTTAAGGGCCTTAGCCCGCCTTCCGTGGCAAGCGAGTGTCCGGGAGATGTGAAAGGCAACCCAGTGAAAGCTGACCAGTGAGAGGGGGCAATGTCGGGAGCAGAGCAGTGAGAGGGGGCGAGGCTGGGAGCAGAGCAGTGAGAGGGGGAGAGACAGTGAGCAGAGCAGTGAGAGGGGGCGAGGCTGGGAGCAGAGCAGTGAGAGGGGGTGAGACTGTGAGCAAAGCAGTGAGAGGGGGCGAGGCTGGGAGCAGAGCAGTGAGAGGGGGCGAGGCCGGGAGCAGATCAGTGAGAGGGGGCGAGGCTGGGAGCAGAGCAGTGAAAGGGGGCGAGGCTGGGAGCAGAGCAGTGAGAGAGAATGAGGCTGGGAGCAGAGCAGTGAGAGGGGGTGAGACTGTGAGCAAAGCAGTGAGAGGGGCTGAGGCTGGGAGCAGAGCAGTGAGAGGGGCCGAGGCCGGGAGCAGAGCAGTGAGAGGGGGCGAGGCCGGGAGCAGAGCAGTGAGAGGGGGTGAGGCCGGGAGCAGAGCAGTGAGAGGGGTCGAGGCCGGGAGCAGAGCAGTGAGAGGGGGCGAGGCCGGGAGCAGAGCAGTGAGAGGGGGCGAGGCCGGGAGCAGAGCAATGAATGTCACAACAAAAACAACAACTGCTTCTGTTTGTATAGCACCTTTAACATAATAAAATGTTCCAAGTCATTTTGCAGGAGCATTGTAAAGCAGAGTATGACTCTGAGCCACATAAGGAGATATTAGACCAAATGACCAAAAGCCTGGTCAATGAGGAAGGTTTTAATGAGTGCCTTGAAGGAGAAAAGCAAGGTCTAAAGGTGGAGCAGTGTAGGAAGGGAATTCCAGAGCTTAGGGCCTTGGGAACTGAAGCAATGGCCACCAATAGAGAAGTGATTGAAATGGGGGATGCTCAAGAGGCCCGAATTAGAGAAGCACAGATACGCCGGAGGGTTGTGTGGCTGGAGGAGATTACAGAGATAGGGAGGGGCTATGTCATGGAGGGTTTTGTAAACAACAATGTGAATTTTAAAATCAAGATGTTGCTTGACCAGGAGTCAAAGTCGGTCAGCGAGCACAGATGCGATAGATGAATAGGACTTGGTGCGAGTTAAGACACAGGCAGCAGAATTTTGGATGATCTCAAGCTTACAGAGGGTAGAATGTCGGAGACCAGCGAGGAGTGCATTGGAATAGCCAAATCTAGAGGTCATGAAGACATGAATGAGGGGCATAGTCGAGCGTTGCTACTGAGGTGGTAAGAGATGGTCTTAGTGATGACACAAATATGAGGTTGGAAGCTCATCTCGGGGTCAAATATAACACAAAGATTGTGAACAGACTGACTTAATCTCAGACTATTCTTGAGGGGTGGAGTCGTTAGCTAGGGAATGGAGTTTGGAGCCAGGACTGAAAACAATGGTTCAGTCTTCCTATTATTTAATTGGAGGAAATTTCTGCTCATCCAGTACTGGATAAGCAGGTTGATAATTTGGCAACAGTGGAGGATTCAAGAGAAGTGGTGCTGGGTTGTCAGTGTATATGTGAAAATTAATGCTGTACTTTCGCATGATATCACCGAGGGACAACATGTAAATGAGAAATAGGAGGGGACCAAGGATAGATCCTTGAGGGATGCTAGAGGTAACAGTGCGGGAGCAGGAAGAGAAGCCATTGCGAATGATTCTCTGATTCCGATTCCGATTAGATAGATAAGAATGGAACCAGGTGAGAGCAGTCCCACCCAGCTGGATAACAGTGGAGAGGCGTTGGAGGAGGATGGTGTGGTCAACCATGTCAAAGGCTGCAGACAGGTCGAGAAGGATGAGGAGGGAAAGTTTACCTTTGTTACAGTCACAGGCATGGGAGAAAAGTAAATTTGTGTAATGTTATCACAGCACAAGGAATCACATAAGATTAAGTCTACAGGTAAAAATCTAGTTTAATTCAAATGAATCAACCTATAAATTAAGCTATATTAATTAATTAGTATAAAAACTAAAAGTAAGCCTATTTGATAAAATACATAAAGTTTAACTTATATACATTGTATATTGTATAATTTATCTTAATTACAATTAGTGTTTAATTAATCAGATCGAGGGGAATAAAGTTAAAATTAAATAAACGGGGATAATAACATTAAGGTTCCTAATTTTCACCAAATTAACATTTGAGACATCTTGATAATAAGAGTTAATTAAAAATTTATGTTAACCGATAGAATAAAGTGATGTCAGCACAGATAAGGAGCTGAATGGTGAGCAGCTAGTGAGACTTAAAAGTTTATTTCTCTTAATTTAGTTAATAGTCTAATAAATGGAGGCATTGCAGGGCACTTCAATTCTGTGAAATGGGCATGCTGTTGAGAACTTAAGGATGCTTTTCGCGTCCTGAACAATCACGTGCGCAGTTAGTGTTATCAGCTGGAGGAGCTCAAGCTCCAGGTTTAGGATCCATGAGACTGAGGGTTATGTGGATAGCACCTTTCTGGAAGTGTTCATCCTGCAGCTTAAGGGTTTGCAGGCAGAGAGGGAATGGCCAGACAGTCAAGAAGCCTGAAAGAAGAAGTGCTGGAGTCCCCTGAGTGCATCTCGCTCTGCAATTGGTATTCGGTTCTGAACACTGGTGAGACTGACAGTTCCTCTGGAGAATAGAGCTAGAGCCAAAACCCTAGCACCACAGGTGGCTCAGCTATACTGGGGGGCAGAAAGAAGACTGAGAAAGCAATAATGATGGTGGATACTATAGTTCGGGAACAGATAGGTGTTTCTGTGACCACAGACGTGATTTCAGCATGGTATATTGCCTCTCTGGTGCCAGGGTCAAGAATGTCACTGAGGACTACAGAGCGCTCTGATAGGGGAAGGTGAACAATCATATCCATATCGGTAACAATGACATAGGCAGAAATGGCATTGAGAGCTGAGGGCATGCAGGCAGATTTTAGGGAGCTAGAAGGAGACTGGCAAGCAGGACCTCAATGCTAGTAATCTCTGGAGTATAGAAATAGGAGGATAGAGCAGATGAATGCATGGCTGGAGAAGTGGTGCAGGAAGGAGGGTATTAGATTTCTGGAACATTGGAGCGTTTCTTGGAGGAGATGGGACCTGTACCAGCCAGACAGGTTGCACCTCAACAGACCTGATGCCAATGTCCTCATGGTGCAGTTTTCCAGTGTGGTTGGGGAGGGCTGAAACTAACTTAGCAGGGGAATGGGAATCATGATGTAGCATTAGAAAGGAGAAACAAGGGCATAAAGGATTGGAGAGACAGGTAGCACTAGAATAAGGATTAGTAGAACCCTAGAACCCTAGAAAGGTTATAGGACAGAAAGAGGCCATTCAGCCCATCGTGTCTGTGTTGGCTGAAAAAACTAGTCGCCCAATCTAGTCCCACCTTCCAGCACCTGGTCCATAGCCTTGCAGGTTACAGCACTTTTGGTGCAAGTCCAGGTACCTTTTAAATGAGTTGAGGGTTTCTGGGCAGTGAATTCCAGACACCCACCACCCTCTGGGTGAAAACGTTTTCCCTCATGTCCCCTCTAATCCTTTTACCAATCATCTTAAATCTGTGCTCCCTGGTAATTGACCTCTCTGCAAGGAGAAACAGGTCCTTCCTGTCTACTCTATCTAGGCCCCTCATAATTTTGTATACTTCAATTAAGTCACCCCTCAGCCTCCTCTGTTCTAAGGAAAACAACCCTAGCCAATCCAATCTTTCCTCATACCTGCAATTTTCAAGCCCTGGCAACATTCTTGTGAATCGCCTCTGTACTCTTTCATACAAACATACGAATTAGGAGCAGGAGTAGACCACTCGGCCCTTCGAACCTGCTCCGCCATTCAACAGGTTCATGGCTGAACTGATTACTCCATATTTCCACATAACCTCAATAACCTTCCACCCCCTTGCTTATCAAGAATTTATCCACTTCTGCCTTAAAAATATTCAAAGACTTCCATCGCCTTTTGAGGAAGAGAATTCCAAAGACTTACGACCCCCTGAGAGAAAGAATTTCTCCTCATTTCTGTCTTAACTGGGCAACCCTTTATTTTTAAACAGTGACCCCAGTTCTAAATTCTCCCACAAGGGGGAACCTTTCCAACCCACCCTGTCAAGACCCCTCAGGGATCTTATATGTTTCAATCAAGTCGCCCCTTACTCTTCGAAATTCCAATGGGCACAAGCCTAGCCTGTCCAATCTTTCTTCAAAAGACAGCCCGCCCATTTCAGGTATTAGTCCAGTAAACCTTCTCTGTACTGCCTCCAATGCATTTACATCCTTCCTTAAATAAGGAGACCAGTACTGTACACAGTACTCCAGATGTGGTCTCACCAATGCCCTGTATATCTGAAGCATAACCTCATTTTTGTATCCAATTCCCCTCGCAATAAACGATAACATTCTATTAGCTTTCCTAATTACTTGCTGTACCTTCAAACTAACCTTTTGTGATTCGTGCACTAGGACACCCAGATCTCTTTGCATCTCAGAGCTCTACAATCTCTCACCATTTAGATACTATGCTTCTTTTTTTATTCTTCCTGCCAAAGTGGACAATTTCACTCTTTCCCACATTATACTTAATTTGCCAGATCTTTGCCCACTCACTTAACCTATCTATGTCCCTCTGTAGCCCTCTTATGTCCTCTCCACGTTATTTTCCGACCTATTTTGTCATCCGCAAATTTAGCAACCATACCTTCGGTCCCTTCATCTAAGTCATTTATATAAATTGTAAAAAGTTGAGGCCCCAGCACAGATCCTGTGGCACACCACTTGTTACATCTTGCCAACCAGAAAATACCCATTTATGCCTACTCTGTGTTTCCTGTTAGCTAACCAATCTTCTATCCATGCCAATATGTTACCCACGACACCATGTGCTTTTATTATCTGCAATAACCTTTGATATGACATCTTATCAAATGCCTTCTGGAAATCTAAGTACAATACATCCACCAGTTCCCCTTTATCCACAGCACATGTAACTCCCTCAAAGAAGTCCAATAAATTGGTTAAATATGCTTTCCCTTTCACAAAACCTTGTTGACTCTGCCTGATTACCTTGAATTTTTCTAAATGCCCTGCTATAATAACCTTGGATGTGGCACCTTAACAAATGCTTTCTGGAAATCTAAGTACAGTATATCCACCGGTTCCCCTTTATCCACAGCACATGTTACTTCTTCAAAGAACTCCAATAAATTGATTAAACTTGATGTCCCTTTCACAAAACCATGTTGACTCTGCCTGATTGCCTTGAATTTTTCTAAGCGGCCTTCTATAACATCTTTAATAATAGCTTCTAACATTTTCCCTAAGACAGATGTTAAGCTAACTGGCCTGTAGTTTCCTGCTTTCTGTCTCCATCCCTTTTTGAATAAAGGAGTTACTTTCGCTCCTTTCCAATCTAATGGAACCTTCCCTGAATCTAGGGAATTTTGGAAAATTAAAACTAATGCATCAACTATCTCACTAGCCACTTCTTTTAACACCCTAGAATGAAGTCCATCAGGACCCGGGGACTTGTCAGCCCACAGCTCCAACAATTTGTTCAGTACCACTTCCCTGCTGATTGTAATTTTCTTGAGTTCCTCCCACCCTTCCATTTCCTGACTTACAGCTAATACTGGGATGTTACTTGTATCCTCAATAGTGAAGACTGATGCAAAATATCTGTTCAATTCATCTGCCATCTCCTTATTATCAATTATTAATTCCCCGGACTCAATTTCTATAGAACCAACGCTCACTTTGTTAACCTGATTTGCCAGTTCACTTTAGCTCGCTCTGCTTGCATGCCCTCATAATTGCCCTTATTTAAGTTTAAAATACAAGTCTTGGACCCTGTCAAGCAAGCCCCCCCACATGCCACGAATGAGGAAAAATTAATTTCACCATATGAACATTGATTTTTAACTGCTGATGGTGAAGAAAGAACTTGCTTTAAAAAACAAGTGGAGACTTTAGCTGGAGAGAGATATTTGCATATCAACAGACAAATAAACAAAGAACAAAGAACAGTACAGCACAGGAACAAGCCATTCGGCCCTCCAAGCCTGAGCCGATCTTGATGCCCGCCTAAACTAAAACCTTCTACACTTCCAGGGACCATATCCCTCTATTCCCTTCCTATTCATGTATTTGTCAAGATACCTCTTAAACGTCGCTATCGTACCTGCTTCCACCACCTCCCCCGGCAGCAAGTTCCAGGCACTCACCACCCTCTGTGTAAAGAACTTGCCTCGCACATCCCCTCTAAACTTTGCCCCTCGCACCTTAAACCTATGCCCCCTAGTAACTGACTCTTCCACCCTGGGAAAAAGTTTCTGACTATCCACTCTGTCCATGCCGCTCATAACTTTGTAAACCTCTATCATGTCACCCCTCCACCTCTGTCGTTCCAGTGAAAACAATCCGAGTTTATCCAACCTCTCCTCATAGCTAATGCCCTCCAGACCAGGTAACATCCTGGTAAACCTCTTCTGTACCCTCTCCAAAGCCTCCACTTCCTTCTGGTAGTGTGGTGACCAGAATTGCACGCAATATTCTAAGTGTGGCCTAACTAAAGTTCTGTACAGTTGCAGCATGACTTGCCAATTTTTATACTCTATGCCGACCGATGAAGGCAAGCATGCCATATGCCTTCTTAACTGCCGTATCCACCTGCGTTGCCACTTTCAGTGACCTGCGGACCTGTACGCCAAGATCTCTCTGCCTGTCAATACTCCTAAGGGTTCTGCCATTTACTGTATACTTCCCACTTACATTCGACCTTCCAAAATGCATTACCTCACATTTGTCCGGATTAAACTCCATCTGCCATTTCCTCTGCCCAAGTCTCCAACCTCTATATCCTGTTGTATCCTCTGACAATCCTCATCACTATCCGCAACTCCACCAACCTTTGTGTCGTCCGCAAACTTACTAATCAGACCAAAAACATTTTCCTCCAGATCATTTATATATACTACAAACAGCAAAGGTCCCAGCACTGATCTCTGCGGAACACCACTAGTCACATCCCTCCATTCAGAAAAGCACCCTTCCACTGCTACCCTCTGTCTTCTATGACTGTGCCAATTCTGTATCCATCTTGCCAGCTCACCTCTGATCCCGTGTGACTTCACCTTTTGTATCAGTCTGCCATGAGGGACCTTGTCAAAGGCTTTACTGAAGTCCATATAGATAACATCCACTGCCCTTCCTTCATCAATCATCTTTGTCACTTCCTCAAAAAACTCAATCAAATTAGTGAGACACGACCTCCCCTTCACAAAACCATGCTGCCTCTCGCTAATAAGTTCCTTTGTTTCCAAATGGGAGTAAATCCTGTCCCGAAAAATCCTCTCTAATAATTTCCCTACCACTGACATAAGGCTCACCGGCCTATAATTTCCTGGATTATCCTTGCTATCCTTCTTAAACAAAGGAACAACATTGGCTATTCTCCAGTCCTCTGGGACCTCACCTGTAGCCAATGAGGATGCAAAGATTTCTGTCAAGGCCCCAGCAATTTCTTCCCTTGCCTCCCTCAGTATTCTGGGGTAGATCCCATCAGGCCCTGGGGACTTATCTACTTTAATGCTTTGCAAGACACCCAACACCTCCTCCTTTTTGATAATGAGATGATGGAGACTATCTCCACTCCCTTCCCTCGGCTCATCATCCACCAAGTCCTTCTCTTTGGTGAATACTGATGCAAAGTACTCATTTAGTACCTCGCCCATTTCCTCTGGCTCCTCTGTCCTTGAGTGGGCCAACCCTTTCCCTGGTCACCCTCTTGCTTTTTATATATGTATAAAAAACCTTGGGATTTTCCTTAATCCTGTTTGCCAATGACTTTTCATGACCCCTTTTAGCCCTCCTGACTCCTTGCTTAAGTTCCTTCCTACTGTCTTTATATTCCTCAAGGGATTCGTCTGTTCCTAGCCTTCCAGCCCTTACGAATGCTTCCTTTTTCTTTTTGACTAGGCTCACAATATCCCGTGTTATCCAAGGTTCCCGAAACTTGCCAAACTTATCCTTCTTCCTCACAGGAACATGCCGGTCCTGGATTCTAATCAACTGACATTTGAAAGACTCCCACATGTCAGATGTTGATTTACCATCAAACAGCTGTCCCCAATCTAAATTCTTCAGTTCCTGCCTAATATTGTTATAATTAGCCTTCCCCCAATTTAGCATCTTCACCCGAGGACTACTCTTATCCTTATCCACAAGTACCTTAAAACTTATGGAATTATGGTCACTGTTCCCGAAATGCTCCCCTATTGTAACTTCGACCACCTGGCCGGGTTTATTCCCCAATACCAGGTCTAGTACAGCCCCATCCCTAGTTGGACTATCTACGTATTGTTTCAAGAAGCCATCCTGGATGCTCCTTACAAATTCTGCCCCATCCAAGCTCCTAGCACTAAGTGAGTCCCAGTCAATATAGGGGAAGTTAAAATCACCCACCACTACAACCCTGTTACCTTTACATCTTTCCAAAATCTGTCTACATATCTGCTCCTCTACCTCCTGCTGGCTGTTGGGAGGCCTGTAGAAAACCCCTAACATCGTGACTGCACCCTTCCTATTCCTGAGCTCCACCCATATTGCCTCGCTGCACGACTCCTCCGAGGTTTCCTCCCGCAGTACAGCTGTGATATTCTCCTTAACAAGTTCTGCAACTCCCCCATCCCTTTTACATCCCCCTCTATCCTGCCTGAAGCTTCTAAATCCTGGAACATTTAGCTGCCAATCCTGTCCTTCCCTCAACCAAGTCTCTGTAATAACAACAACTTCAAAGGACAAAGGGGCTATTCCCTCTTCCAATTTAATCCACAATGGACTTTCATTACCAGGCGCTGAAGGTGGAAAGGCCGATTCCAGTTTAACTGCTCAGCTGGCCAAATACACAAACAGACGTGGTCGGACCCATTTTAGTCACATGCCTAACCAACTGTTGGGTTTTTTTGAATTTGAACTTCCAACAAGGAATTTGAAATCAGAAGGCTGTTTTCACCTGGACTGAGGACGCCTTGCTCCTGTCTGCTCTCATCTTGCTCTCACCAGCTTCGGAAACCATTGAAGACACATGAACCCCAAGAGAGAAAAGCCTTCTCCAGTGAGCAAAGTTTAAGAAGAATGCTGGACCCCAACGAAAAGTAAGAGCTGTCTGCAATCAAGGACACTACAGTGAACTGGAAACACAGAAACAGTAACAAGAAACCCCCTTTTAAAAGTTGCCTCAAACCTTTCCATTTTATTTTTTCTTCTGCTCTTTTCTGTCCCTATTTGCATGTGTCTATCACGTGTGCATGCTACTGTGTGTGCGTCGTATATCTGTAGGCGTTAACAGTATTAAGAATTTAAGTTTGAGGTTTAATAAATTTTACTTTTCTCCTTTAAACCTAAAGAAAACCTGGTGTGCTCATTTCTTTGCCTTATAATTGGAAAGCTGTGAACAAGGATTCACAAAGGGGGAGCTCAAAACATGGTGTGTTTAAAAATAAAACCCTGTTATGGTAAGACCAGGTAAAGACAGTAAAAAGACCCTTAGACACCTTTCTCGCCTGCTCATAACAACCCACTCTTCTCTCCCACAAACTGAATGTAAAATTCAATCATATGATCGCTGCTACGAAGGGGCGCCTTCACTATTAGGTCATTAATCCTATCTCGTTGCACAATACCAGGTCTAGTGTAGCCTGCTCTCTGGTTGGCTCCAGAACGTATTGTTCCAAGAAATTATCCCAAAAACATTCTCGGTACTCCTCTGCTCATCTGATTTTTCCAGTCTAGATGTAGGTTTAAATCCCCCATAATTATTGCTGTACCTTTCTGACAAGCCGCCATTATTTCTTTCTTTATACCCCGTCCTATAGCGTGGTTAATGTTTGGTGGCCTGTACACCACTCCCACAAGTGACTCCTTGCCTTTATGATTTCTCATCTCTACCCAAATTGCTTCTACATCCTGGTATCCTGAACTTAGGTCATCCCTCTCTATTGCGTTAATACAATCATTAATTAACAGAGCTACCCCTCCACCTTTTCCTAGCTTCCTGTCCTTCCTAAATGCCATGTACCCTTTAATGTTCAGGTCCCAATCTATGTCATCCTGCAGCCATTTCTCTGTAATGGCTATCAGATTGTAATTATTTATTTCCATTTGCCCTCTCTGTTCACCTATTTTGTTTTGAATGCTACATGCATTCAGATACAGAGCCTTTACTTTTGTCCTTTCATTATTTTTGTAACATCTAGCCTTATCTGTTGATTTACTCTTACATTTGTACGCTCTGTCCCTTCCTGTCATAGTCAGTTTATCATTTCCCATATTAATACCTTTCTCTCTTGCTTTGTCTCTACTCATGGATTTACCATATCTTCCCAAATTTGATCCCTTGCCCCCATTATTCAGTTTAAAACCCTATCTACTTCCCTAGTTATGCAGCTCACTAAAAACTGGCCTCAGCACGGTTCAGGTGTTGACCATCCCAACAGTACAGCCACCACTTGCCCCAGTACTGGTGCCAGTGCCCCACGAACCGGAACCCACTTCTACCACACCAGTCTTTGAGCTACAGGTTTATTTTTCTAATCTTATTTTCCCTCTGCCAATTTGCACATGGTTCAGGTAATAATCCAGAGATTATTACCTTTGAGGCTCTTCTTCTTAATTTGGTGCCTAGTTTCTCATACTGACTATGCAGGACCTCTTTCCTTGTCCTGCCTATGTCATTGGTACCTACTAAGACTACGACGACTGGATCCTTCCCCTCCCACTGTCAGTTCCTCTCCAGCCCTGAGCAGATGTCCCGAAACCTGGCACCGGGCAGGCAACACAGCCATCCGGACTCTCGCGCTTTGCTGCAGAGAACAGTATCAATCCCCCTAACTATACTGTCCCCTACTACCACTACATTCCTTTTATCTCCCTCCACTTGAATGGCTTCCTGTACCATGGTGCCATGGTCAGTTTGCTCATCCATCCTGCAGCCCCCACTCTCATCCAAACAAGATGTAAGAACCTCAAACCTGTTGGACAATTGCAAAGGCTGAGGCTCCTGCACTCCTGCTCTCTGGGTCCCCTTACCTGCCTCAGCTGCAGCCACACTCTCCTGTCCCTGAGCACTGACCAAATCAGAAGACCCTATCCTAAAGCCTGTTGATACAAAATGTCCAGGTAACTTTCCCCCTCCCTGATGTGTCGCAGTGTCTGCAGCTCGGCCTCCAGTTCAATGACTCTGAGCCGAAGCTCTTCGAGCCGCAAACAGTTACTGTAGACGTGTTTGCCCTGGATCACACTGACATCCAGGAGCTCCCACATGCTGCAGCCGTGACACATCACCTGTCCTGCCATCCTTAATGTGTTTTAATTAACTACTTAATTATTTTATTGAATTATTTATTTTATTTTCCTTTTTTTATATATTTTGTTAAGCTTACCCACTAGTTCCTTTACAATTTTAAATGTTAGGATTTAAATGGACCTTAATCATTTACTAGATACTCACCATACAGGTAACTTCTTCCCAAACCAATCACCTACCTGCTAGCCTGTGATGCTTGATCCTATGTTTGATTTAAATTAAATTAAAAGCTAACCTGTATACTCACCCTGGTGGCTCTCTGTTTCCCTGCTCTCACTGTTGATTGTGACGTCACGCTGATGTCACTTCTTGATTTTTCCCTGCTCCGCTTTCACTGTGCTCCTCTCTCTTGCTCTGTCTCCAGCCTCCAACTCTGGGCTTCTGGCACACTTTTTAAACCTCTGGCCCTGCCGTTCTCTCTCTCCAGAGCAATTATGTCCTTCCTGTAATGTGATGACCAGAACTGTACGCAATACTCCAGCTGTGGCCTAACCAGAGTTTTATACAGTTCCAGCATTATCTCCCTGCTTTAGCATTCTATACCTCAGCCATGGCGGGCAGCCATAAAGGCGGGGCTAAAGTGTGGCGTGTCGAAGAGACTTAGCAGTTGGCAGGAAAAAAGACAGAAGCGCAAGGGGAGAGCCAACTGTGTAACAGCCCCGACAGGCACATTTTTCTGCAGCACCTGTGGAAGAGCCTGTCACTCTAGAATTGGCCTTTATAGCCACTCCAGGCACTGCTCCACACACCACTGACCACCTCCAGGCGCTTCCCCATTGTCTCTCGAGATAAGGAGGCCAAAGAAGAAAGAAGACCTCAGCCAATAAAGGAAAGCATTCCATATGTCTTCTTCACCACTTTATCTACCTGTTCTGCCACCTTCAGGGACCTGTGGACATGCACTCCAAAGTCTCTCACTTCCTCTACCCCTCTCAATATCCTCCCATTTATTGTGTATTCACTTGCTTTGTTTGATCTCCCTAAATGTATTACCTCACACTTCTCTAGACTGAATTCCATTTGCAACTTTTCTGCTCACTCAACCAAACCATTGATATTATTCTGGAGAGAACAGCTATCCTCTTCACTATCGACTATACAGCCAATTGTTGTGTCATCTGCAAATTTCCCAGTCATGCCTCCCACATTTACATCCAAATCATTAATATATATCACAAACAGCAAGGGACCCAACACTGAGCCCTGTGGAACACCACTGGAAATCGCCTTCCATTCGCAAAAATATCCATCGACAATTATACTTTGTTTCCTGTCACTGAGCCAATTTTGGATCTAACTCATCACATTCCCCTGTATCCCATGGGCTTTTACTTTTCTGACCAGTTTATCATGTGGAACCTTGTAAAATGCCTTACTAAAATCCATGTAGATCACATCCACTACACTACCCTCATCAATCCTCCTTGTTATTTCCTCAAAGAATTCAATTAAGTTAGTAAGACACAACCTTCCCTTAACAAATCCAAAGATGGAGGCTCCAGCAATGCAACATTCTCTCAGTACTGCACTAAAGTGTCAGTCTAGATTATGTACTTTTAAGTCTAGAGTGGGATTTGAACCTACAACCTTCTGATCTCAAGCAAAATTTCTACCAACAAAGCCGAACTAACACTTGACGTAGTATGGTGTTAGGTGGGATTAACCTAAGAGGAAATGCAATAAGCTCTAAATTAGGTTTACAATGCATGTATGCAAATACACGTAGCCTGGTAAATAAGGTTGGTGAACTGCAGGTGCAGAAAGCCACATGGGAATATGATGTTGTGGCAATAATAGAGACCTGGCTCAAAAAAGGGCAAGAATGGGTATTAAATATTCCCGGATGCAAGGTGCTCAGAAAAGATAGGGAAAGAAAGAAAGAAAGAGGGGTGGAAGTATTGATTAAGGAGAATATTACAGTGTTGTATTGAGAGAATGTACTGGAGGGGTCAAGGGGAGAAACAATTTGGTTGTTGTTAAAAAAATGATAGAGGTACCATTACACTATTGGGAGTATTTTACAGGCCACTAACTAGTGAGAAAAATACAGAGGAGCAACTTTGCAAGGAAATGACAGAGAGGTGCAAAAACTATAAAGTAGTGACAATGGGGGACTTTAATTAGCCCTAAAACAGACTGGGATAGTAATAGTGTAAAGGGGAGAGAGGGGGCAGAGTTTCTGAACTGTGTTTAGTAAAATTTTCTTGATCAGTATATTTCTAGCCCAACAAGAAAGGAAGCATTGTTGGATCTGGTTCTGAGGAATGAGGTGGGTCAATTGGATCAAATGTCAATAGGGGAACATTTAGGGAACAGTGATCATTGTATCATAAGATTTATATTAGTTATGGAGAAGGACAAGGAACAATCTAGGATAAAAATGCTTAATTGCAAAAAGACCAATTTCACTGGAGTGAAAACAAATCTATCCCAGTAAAATTGAAAATAAGGATTGATGGGCAAAGCTGTAAATGAACAATGGCTGCCTTTAGAGATTAGATAGTTTGGGTACAGTTGAGGTATATTCCCATGAAGAGGAAAGGTAGGACAACGAAAGCCAGAGATCCCTGGATGATGAAACAGATAAAGAGTAAGATGAAATGAAAAAAGGGTGTGTATGACAGATGTCAGGTTACTAATATACCAAGAACTCGATTGAATATAGAAAATTCAGAGGGGAAGTTAAAAAGGAAATATGAAAGTCAAAGAGAAAGTATGAGAAGAAACTGTAAGTTAACATAAAAGGGAATCCAAAAGTCTTTAATAGACATATAATTAGTAAAAGGCTAGTTAAAGGAGGGATGAGGCTGATTAGAGACCAAATAGGGGATCTGCGCACAGAGTCAGAGGGCATAGCTGATGTATTAAGTGAGTACTTTGCATCTGTCTTTACAAAGGAAGAAGCCTTCAAAGTCAAAGTGAAAAAAGGAAGTAATTTAGATGCTGATGGGCTAAAAATTGATAATGAGGCAGTATCAGAAAGACTGACTGTATTTAAAGTTGATACATCACCAGGACCAAATGGGATGCATCCGAAATACTGAGGGAAGTAAGGGTGGAAATTATGGAGGCACAGCCATAATTTTCCAATCCTCCTTAGACACAGTATGGTGCTGGGGAATGGAGAATTGCAAATGTTACACCCTTGTTCAAAAAAGGTTCAAAAGATAAGCCCAGCAGGGAATCAATCAGTTTGACCTAGGTGGGTGGATGGCTCATAGAATGTTAATCCGAGAGAAAATTAATAGTCACTTGGACAACTGTGAATTAATTAAGGAAAGCCAGCATGGATCTGTTAAAGGCAAATTGTGTTTAACCAACTTGAATGAGTTTTTTGACGAGGTAACAGAAATGGTTGTTGAGGATAATGTATTCATGTGGTGTACATGAACTTCCAAAAGGTGCTTGATAAAGTGCCACATAACAGGGTTGCCAGCAAAGTTGGACCTCATTGAATAAAAGGGACAGTGGCGGCATGGATATGAAGTTGACTGAGCGACAGGAAACACAGTAAAGGAGAACGGCTGTTTCTGGACTGGAGGAAGGTATATAGTGGAGTTCTCCAGGGACTGGTACTAGGACCACTGCTTTTCTTGATATATATTAATGACCTAGACTTGGGCGTACAGGGCACAATTTCAAAATTTGCACATGACACAAAACGTGGAACTATTGTGAACTGGGAAGAGGAGAGTGATAGGCTTCGAGAGGACACATTCAAGTTGGTGGAATGGGCGAACACATAGCAACTGAAATTTAATGCAGAGATGTATGAAATGATACATTTTAATAGAAAGAATGAGGAGAGGCAATATAAAATAAAGGGTATAACCCTAAAGGGGTGCAAGAACTGAGAGACCTAGTGTTATATGTGCACAAATCGTTGAAGGTGGCAGCGTTGAGAAGGTGGTGAAAAAGGCATACGGGAGGGTCGAGAACCAGAGAACACTGAATTAAGGTGATTGACAAAACAACCAACTGTGACATGAGCCAAAACTTTTTTACGCAGCAAATATTTAGGATCTGGAATGCACTGCCTGGGACTGTGGCAGTGGAGGCGGATACAACTATAGTTTACAAGAGGCAATTGGATAAGCGCCTAAAGAGAAAAAATTTGGAGGGCTTGGGGCAAGGACGGGGGTGTGGGACTAGTTGAGTTGCTCTTGCAGAGATGCGGCATGGACGTGATGGGCCGAATGGCCTGCTTCTGTGCTGTAACCATTTTATAACTCTAAAGATGTAACCTGCATTGATCCTTTTTGATCTGGACTCTCTCTGCAACCTGTTGAAGAAAAGCTTAAGATTTTTATTGGCTGTTTCTCATGAACACTGTCATTCCTGACTCAATATAGTATGACATGTAATTGTGCACAAGACCCAGAAATGAGATATTTCCTTCAAAAACAATAGCTGCTAACTTGTTTATCATTTAGGATGCAACTAATCATTCTGAGCTCCATTGTCCCACTACCTATCTCAACAGTGTTTTTAGCTATCTCATTTCACAATGTGGCTACAAAAATAAGTCGTCATGTATCGTACATCTTGTGGTTTCAGCAAAAAGTAAACAGTGTCAGTTACATTGTACCCTATCACGTGGAACCCGAAACCATTTTGCAAATCAAGAAAATTTAACCCTTTCATTATTTCTAGCTCCAGTACAAATCTACAGGCTATCTATAAATAAAAAGAAACTCAAAACTTTAATCATATAAAACTAAACAAAATCCTAACCCTACGTGTATATGTATATGCAATGAGGGTATTTCACACTGAGCTCTGGAATTCCCTTGCTAAGTCTGTCTGCCTCTCTACCTTACCCTCTGCCTTCAAGATGCTTCTTAAAACCTCCTTCGTTGAGCTGTCCTAGTATTTCTTTATGTGGTGCAGTGTCAAATTTAATCAGATAACACTTCTGTGAAGCGCCTTATTATTTCCTACATTAAAGATACTATATAAATAGGAATTGTTGTTACTTTAAACATCGCTGCAGTGATTGAAAACCCTGGGCTGGAATTTTAAAGCCTGCTCGGGGCGGGGGCGGGGGCGGGTGCAGGCGTGATTTAAAGATCGCGTTCTCTGAGTTCAACACTGGCTCCCGCCGCCTCCGGAATGCAAAGCCATTTTCAAAGTGACACTGGGAGGGAGAGAACGGTAACCCCGCACACCTTCAATTAAATGCCTGTTGAGCTCGTGTGGAGCTCATTAACAGGCTTGTCAGTAGCAGTTTACAATTTTCAAAGGAAGGGAATGGGGAAAATGCTGGGCTGTATTTTTAAAGCCTGTTGGCTGCGGGAGCAGGTACGTGCACAATTTGAAGATCGCATTCTCCAAGGGCAGCACTAGATCTCGCCACCTCGGGAACACGACACCATTTTTAAAGGGACTTCAATTAAGTACTAGTTGAGCTCATTGAGGAGCTCATGAACAGGCTTGTCAACAGCAGTTTTCAACTTTTAAGGAAGGTGAAGAGGAGAACACCATGTCTGGAACACACAAGCGGGGAGAGGCATGAGGGCTATGGAATGACTGATGCAAATAATGCAGAGGCACAAAATAAAGCGCAGCTGCTACAAAAGTGCAACAGACTAGCCATTGCTGGAGCTGAAGACTTGCTTTTCTTAGTGGATAGTGGCAGGAATTAGGTGAGGCCGCTGGCATCACTTGGGCACCTGGGGGTCAGCAGGGGAAGGTCTGGAGTATGCACAAAGCTCAGATGATGGAGGCCAGATGGGAACAGTCTACGCTGACCCCCATTCGAGACCCAGATACAGATGGGGAGAGGTGCTACAACCAGAGCCATCTCCTAACAAGGACCTGTATTGAACAGAGGATTAGCCTTTGAAGATATGCTTCCATTGTCTTGACTGGTTGGGTGGTGCCCTCCAGTATCAACCAACCAGTGTGTCCCGTATTGTGGTCATCTGCTGCGTGCTGCACAATGTGACATTGCAAAGATGCCTGGAGATGGATGAAGAGGAGGTGCTGCAACGCCACTCCACCTCAGAGGAGGACTGGGAGGAGGAAGAAGAGGAGGAGGGAATAGCTCTATAGGTGGCCGGCGCCCAGGCGGCAAAGGACGCACAGCCATGCTGTCCCAGATCTCAGGCTGAACTGTAGGCTGGCCAGGCAGCAATACCCGATGGAACTAAATCTACTCTACAGGATAAGTGGGAAACTATTTAACCTACGTCACCTCCAGTCCAGAACCAAGGCCACTCCAACCTCTGTCATCGAGCTGCAGTACGCTGACGATGCTTGCATATGCGTACACTCAGAGGCCGAGCTTCAAACCCTCGTCAATGCATTCACGGAGGCGTAAGAAAGAATTGGCCTTAAGCTAAACATCCAGAAGACAAAGGTCCCGCAGTGCAATACTGCCCCCAGACTATCAAGATGCATGGCGAACCACTGGACAATGTGGATCACTTTTCATACCTTGAGAATCTCCTCTCAGCAAGGGTAGACTTTGATGATGAAACTCAGCATCACCTTCAGTGTGCCAGTGCAGTCTTCGGTCGTCTGAGGAAAAGAATGTTTGATGACAAAGACCTTAAACCTGGCACCAAGCTCATGGTCTACAGGGCTGTAATGTTACCTGCCCTTCTGTATGCATTGGAAACATGGACACTTCACCGGAGCCACCTCAAAGCCCTGGAGAGATATCACCAGCGGTGCCTCCGCAAGATTCTGCAAATTCAGTGGCAGGACAGGCGCTCCAATATCAGTATCCTCTCTCAGGCCAACATCCCCAGTACTGAGACACTGGTCATGACTAGTCAGTTACGTTGGACAGGCCACATCATCTGCACGCCTGACACAAGACTCCCAAAACAAGCTTTCTACTCTGAGCTCCGTCGCAGCAAGAGGTTACCAGGAAGGCAGAGGAAACGCTACAAGGATGTCCTTACAGCTTCCCCGAAAAAATGGGACATCTCCACTGATTCATGGGAACCTCTCACCTGAGACCACCCAAAATGGAGAAGAAGCATCTGCGACGGTGCCAGCCAGTTCGAACAACGTTGACATGCCCAGGCAGCAACAAAGTGCAAACAGCAGAAGGAGCATTCGGAAATTCGAGCATCCCATTCACTCGCCTCAGCAAACGCCTCCTGTCCCACCTGTGGCAGAGTGTGCGGATCCAGAATTGGGCTATTAACTCACCTAAGGCCCCACAATCCTGGAGTGGAAGAAAGTCATCCTCGTTCACCTAAGAAAAATGCCAAGTTAACTCAGCAGTGCTTCGCCTGATCTCCCCGAGCCCTTGCGGCAGATGACCCCGCAACTCACCTTCCAGCATACAGAACTATTACACCCCTATCACACTTAACTGCAAGGTCAGAATTGGCAGCCATGAACATGCAGATGGAGGTTTCCTCCATCTACCATTGTCCAACATCACAAGGCATGGACACATAACATTCTCAGGGCCCCATGTCCCTGTCATCCACTCTGAGAGGTGCTGCATTTGGCTCTCCAATGGTTACCCAATCTCTCCATGGACGAGCGCATGCGATTGAGTCCCTACATCATGACAGAGCACAGGCACTGCCTCGACTGCTCCGTTGCCTACCCATGGATCCTCAAGGCCTCAGGGAACTCCAACAAACAGGAAGTTATATCTCAATGAAGGCCCTCCTTGTCTGTGATCCCCGAGGCCCAGCATCTTTGCCCAGTGAAGCATTGCTGTGTCTGTCCTCTGTCCTCCAAGGGGGTCTGCCTCACACTCCTCCTCCTGCTCGTGCCTACTGTGAGGTTACCCACACTACGCTTATTTGTGGCGCAGCTGAGGTGAGTGTCTCTCCACTACTGGAAGGTACTGAGGTGTGATGTGATGGTGCACGTTCTCACATCCCCACCACCACTCCACCCACCCTGCTGAAGATGGTGGCGTCAATACGGCTGGTACATTTTGGCATCACTCTGCTACTGGCCTTGTGGGGCATGCAAGAAAATAGTGATGAGAACTCGTCCGACTCAACAAGTGCCCCAGCACAACCAACCCCTCAGATGACAGTAGTCTAAGATCCATAGCTCTCATTGGGAAGGAGTCTGTTCAATGACCTTCACCTCAAGAACGAGCTATCCAATGACCCTGCTGTTCAATAACCAGGAGGCATAGATTTAAGGTAAGGGACAAAAGGTTTAGAGGGGATTTGAGGAAAGAAATTTTCATCCAGAGGGTGGTTGGAATCTGGAACACACTGCCTGAAGGGATGGTAGAGGCAGGAACCCTCACAACATTTAAGAAGTATTTAGATGAGCACGTAAAACACCATAGCATACAAGGCTATGGGCCAAGTGCTGGAAAATAGGATTAGAATAGATAGGCTTGATGGCCGGTGCAGACTCGGTGTGCCAAAGGGCCTGTTTCTGTGCTGTATAACTCTATGACTCTATGATTCACAGCCTCCCATCCCAATATCTCCCACCGAATGCCTCAATGGCATCCACTCTGGCGATTTCCAGTGCCGCCTCCTCTGCTGTTGTCACTGTATGGAGTTGGCCAACTCCACCTCCCCTTCTAGCCATCTCCCTTGTATTATGAGCTCCCTTCTCCTGCAGAATGAGAGGAGGAATATTCATGAGTAGGCTGCCCTCCCTCATCTCTTCAAGCATGACTTACCTGTGGGCTGATGGTCCCCCTCTGTGATGTCCCCATCTGAATATCACACCATATGTGAGGATAGCTGTGTCTCAGTGTAGTGACCATTGACTTACTGAGACAATGTGAGGGAGAACTATGGACATTCTGTGAGGTCAGCTCATGTGCTTTCTGATGCTTAGAGAGTTGATGCCCAATCAACCTGCTGCCACTGGCCACAAGAGGTCATTGAACCTTTTTCTGCATTGGACCCGGGTTCTTCGAGTGGCTCCCTGGTTACTGACCTCTGTGGTCACCTCCATCCACACCCTCTTGAACTCACTAGCTGGATGTCTCATTCCTGAGGCCCAGAAGGAAAGCTCTGTCCTCTCTGATACTGCATCAATTAGTGCCTCCAAGGAGACATCAGAGAAATGAGATGCCACCTGGGGACACATGTCCATGCCCACAGAGGTCTTCCGATCTCCCAGGTGCTACATCACTGAAGTCTGCAGCAAGATGAGTCATGGCTGCCATTTGCCTTTTAAGATTGCCCTCAGCGACCAGCTCCCCCTTACAGGAAGCTTCTAGCACCTCTTATTAGGCACCAGACATGCGCCCAAGCCAATTAGTTGGTTTCCATTTAAAAACAGCGCCATGTCAATACTTCAGGCATCAGACCGGACCCATTATGAAAAACCAGTCTGCCATGTCTGGGACAGGGAAGGGTGTACAAATTGTGAACACTGCAGGGGTCCATGGTGCCTATGTGAAGGGCTGATTTGCATAATGCAGAGGACTGAAGTAAAGCTCAGCTGCTCCAAGGTACCACAGAGTAGCCATTGTTGGAGCTGTAAGACTGGCTTTTCTCAGTGGTGAGTGGCAGGAATCTGGAGAGGGATGTGAGCCCACTGGCATCACTGGGGCAGCTGGAGTTGGCAGGGGAAGGCCTGGTGAAAGCACAAACCTCAGCTGAAGGAGTTCAAATGGGAACAGGCTACTCTGACATTGGACAGAGCAGTCAGGATGAGCTTCAGCTGATGCGACCTCCTGGACAGCAGGAGGCCAGAGGAGCACAGCGGGGGGCTGCAAGAGGAAGAAGATGGTACCTTATAGATCAGAACTACTGCCCAAGGGTCAGCTACCTGCAAGTGACAGAGTGCCAGTGTCAGAGGAGGCTGCGCCTATCCAGGCAGTTGGTCTCCAACCTGTGTGGGATGATTCACAATGACCTGAGGTCTCGTGGCACCCATGGTCTTCCTTACCTACAGCCGTCAAGGTCTCTATCGCCCTGAAATTCTATACAACCAGGTCATTTCAGAGATAAACTGCTGACCTAGGTTGCATCTCGCAGTCAGCAGCTTATCACGCCATTAGGCAGGTCCCAGATACCATATCCGGGAAGGCATGAGAAAACATCCACTTTCACACAGATGGGTCCTACGCAGGCACAGAGGACACTGGGTTTTGCCTCCATCGCTGGATTCCTCCAGGTGCAGGGCATCATCGATTGCGCCCATCTGGCCATCAAGGCATTGAGTGACCGGTCAGTCAGGTCCATCAATGGGAAGGGCTTCCACTTCCTCAATGTCCAGCTAGTCTGTGACCACAACAAGAGCTTTCACCATGTGTGCGCTCACTTTCCTGGCAGCTGCCATGACTCCTGAATTTTCTTCCAGTCCAGGCTGCTTCAGATCTTCACTCCATCCCCCAAAGTGCATGGCTGGATCAATGGGGATAAAGGAAATTCCTTGAAGAGATGGCTACTGATCCCTCTACGGGAGCCCCAGATAGAGGCACAGAGGTGATATCACCAATGCCACCTGCTCAGCAGGCCAACCCTTGAGCAGGCCATTGGGCTTCTGAAGATGTGATTCTGGTGCATGGACCAGTCAGGTAGCACCCTCCAATACCCTCCTGCAAGGGTCTCTGTCATTGTGGTGATCTGCTGTACTCTCTATAACATGGCCCTCCAGAGAGGTGTGGACCTTGAGAATGGTGAGACCCTGGAAGGAGACAGCTCATTAGGGGAGAAGCAGGATGTAAGAGAGGGGGAACAAGAGGGTGCGGAAGGGGATAACATTGAACAGAGAGGTGCCCTTGCTGCAGGAAAATGTTGTCTCCTCCTGCCACCCTCCCAGAAAAGGACCTCCCTCCTCTACTTCAGGGCCTCCAGCATTAGATCCAGGTGGGCATCGATAAAGCGAAGGTCTGCCCTGCCCCTAGTGCCAGGCCTCCAACTCCTATGTGATATCTCGCTTCCCTCTAGTGCAGTGAAGGTTTTGGCACAAAATGCAGATCTCTCTCTCAGGGCAACCAGCAGCCTCAGTGATGGCTGACGTGGGATGTCTACATGAGCCCCATACTTTATCTGACTCACCTCCATTCCCAGCCCCACTGGCTCTAAGTGGACAGGAAACCCATCTCCATACCAATTAAGGGCTTATCCATTTGAAAATCTCAATCTGAATCAGTTTGGCAGGTTTCTGACCCAAAACCAGATCCGACTCCTCTTTCACGCCTCCGGAACGGAAATCCAGCTCCTTAGTGCCGCTCTCTCTGCCACATTTTTACTAAGTGCTAATGTAATTCATCCATTAAATATTGAAGTCAGTTTCTAAGTACACATTGGCATAGGGGAATCTGGTCCATTGGCAGCCCATATTACCGGGCTCCCTTATACTCTGAACTCATAAAATTACCCCCGCTGTTCTAATTGAATTCTTTCAGATGAGACATTAAAGCGAGTTTATATCCACCTGAACAGGGCATCCTGGCAAACTTTTGTCCCTCAGTGACCATCACCAAAAGAGATAAGCTTGTGAGTAAATCATTGCTTTTCATGCGATTTTGATGTATATAAACCAGTTGCCATGTTTGCCTACTCTTCAAAAGTATTTCATTCATTCTAAAGCACTTTGGGCCTTGAGGATATGTAAGTCACTATATAAATGTAAGTTTGTCTTTTAGATTTCTGTACTCTAAGGAACTTTGCACTCAAGTATATTTTAAGCCAAAATAAAAAATGGTTGATAATCTCATTCCCTAAATGTACATTTGAGTTCCTACAGTTTGGGGTTTCATCTGGACAAAAGTAGAAAGTTGCACCACTTCATTTTTAAACCAACGTAATCACTTTATAGGAGCCATTCAAATCATTAGGGGTTTTTCCCATTGCTTTTTAGTTAAAATGGAAGATTTGTTCTGATCACCTTAGCTCTTTGTTATATAGGCACACCTCCTCCATTATTCTCATTTATTGAGAGTAGTCCATGGTGGTGAGCACGTAAGGAAGTATGAGTTGGGTAATGTAATTTTTCCTTTTGACACATCCTTTTCCAATAGATCCTGAACAAGTTACACTGCCAAGTCTTCTTTCTAACTCATCTAATTGCCTGAGGAAGAAAAAGAAACCAAAATCAAAACCTTTAAGGATAGAAACATTTTGTTCTGGTGCTTTTCTTTTTGGGAACTTTGGTAACAAAAAGTACGTGGTCCTCAAAGTTCATGGGGGCTCTCCTAATGGGACCCTCAGAAAAGCAGCGTTAATGACTGAAGATTTCCACTTACGCTGTTTCTCTGGGGGTTTTGCCTCTCTCCCATCAAAGTTCTGGTGGGAAATTGGGACAATCCTCTGCAGAAATCCAGGTCCCACGTGAGTAAAAAGTGATGTAATGTTGAAAAATAACACCAATGTATAATTCATCCATGTTTGGAACATTTATTTCATCCAATAAAGGTATAAAAGGAACCAATGTGAAGTGAGGAAAAAGTCCAATTTTTACTTTGTTAAAAGTCAAAAATGATTAATTTGTCCAACATTCAACAACTCCAGAGCTAAATCAAAAGTAAGTGGTTTACTCCATGCAAGCCATTGAGTGTATTTCATGAAAGGAAGCAATTAATCGTACAGTTCTATTTACAACCAAAATGGAAAAGTTCCTGGCACATGAGGAGCAGCAGCAGACTATTGCATGAAGTGCAAATCTACAGTATGCAGGGGGAGGAAACAATAAGCGCACAGCTTATGTTGGAGGCATCTAGTAAGGCAAACAGGAAAGTCAAAAGGTTGTCCAAATTATTTACACTGCAGCTGCCCCTTCAGCATCCATTTTAAACATGCGCTTTGTGGTTGAAGCTCTGCTCAGTAACTCCATCTGCATTATAGGGCAGCCACCTAATTTACATCAAAGTCAGAGGCCTGACAAGCCTATTGCATAGTTGGAGCTGAATTTGGTGTGGTCATTTGAAGATGGGAAAGGTGGTGTGGGAGGATGGAGAATCGCATCGGACGCGTCCGCCCGAAAAATCCGGTGTTGTGGCATATTTCCAGATTTAGTCAGTGGCGGAAATGCCCCAAGTCAGCATCGCTGCCCAACACATCAGGAATGTAATTTAAATTGTAGAACAATGACTTTTAATACATTTTCATCTAATTCATCGCAATTGTTTCACCAATGTGCCTTTTTGAATGATAATCCACTGACTGGAGATCTGAATTTATATTTTAAAAAAAACATTTAAAAGTGAAAAGCTTAGGATGTTCAGCTAATTTGCAACCCTGTATTGTGAGGAAGGAGACAAAATGTCTCCTCAGTCCCCAGCAAGAACCAAGACCCAGGAAGTTTAAAGGAACTACCTGTTCTTTCAGCAAGCAGAGAAATACTGCTAATTGCTATGCTTGAATCACTGAGTGATTGTCATATGACAAGCCCCCCCCCACCCCACCCATCTGTGTTTTTAAGCTGGTGATTTTCTGTGCAGCAGAGGAGAAACAACTGGACTTTGACACATACAGACCTAAGTAGTGCTCCCTCTCTCTCTCCATTTCAGATTGAAAGCTTTCAAATGCTGCTTGTTGACTGACCACCTTTGCATACTCTGACTACAATCAGAAACCTCGTTGGACGAAGTCATCCACATTACAGTCTCCAAGAGACCCACTGAACCAGTTATCTACCTCTTCAAACAAAAGCATCAGGGTCACTGCATACAGCTAGGAGCCAGCCAAATCACCAAACCCCACAGACTGTATATCCCTTTTTTATGGACTCTAACTCAACCAATTTACCTTTCCCCACTCTGTAACCTCTAGTGTATGTGTGAGAGTGAAAGTTGACATGTTGTTTATTGTTTTATTATTTAGGTTTAGGTACAATAAAGTTAACCTCTTTCTTTGTTAACTCAAGAAAACCTATCCGATTGGTTCTCATTATGATCATAGCAAGTGAGTAATCAAACAAATACTGAATTGACCAGTATATTCACTTTAAGAAAAAATTTAAACTGTTCTGGTCAAACAAGGAGAGGGAAAAGAGGGAAGCCCTACGACCCCTCCTCATTAACCATAACAGCGATTCTTTAGGGGCTGGGGATTAAGTGGATGGCAGGCGGCCCTCAGGTGCCTTCAGATTTCTGATCATTAAAAGCTGACGGCACCAAGGCAAGGCTTCAGTGCCACAATGGGTTGGCAGCCATGTCCATTGCTGCATAGGGGAAGAGAGGGTGCAGAGGCCATTGTCACTGTGTGCTCTGTAAGGAAGGTCGACTTCTTGGGTGCTCTGCAAGGGTCTCGGGATCTCAAGTGCTCTGCCAGACATGATTGGGTTCTCGGGGGTTCTGCAATGGGGTTGGGTTCTCAGGTGCTCTGCAAGGGGGGGGAATCAGTGACTTGGGTGGAAGTGCTGGCTGAGGAGGGCTTCAGGTGATCTGCAAAGGGTGGGGATCTGCAAGGGGACACATGTCCCCCGTGGATTCCAGGAATGATCCAGATGCGTTTAGTGCCATGGTGATCTTTCTGTTGAGTGAGATGTTTGGTTTCCCATCCTGCTGGATGAGAAGTTCGGATATCAGCAAGGGTGGGCACTGAGGACCATCAGGAGTCTACCAGGAGAGGTTGCAAAAGCTCAGCTTCCATGGCAAGATCACTCTGTATCTACAGTGATCTGAAGGCCTACTGGGCACCCGGCATGGGCCTCATGTGTGTTTGGACTCCATGACGTGATGTGGTACCTCTGACAGAGGGCCAAGAGACAGCTGCATATGCCTGTGAAGCTCCATGGTGAGTGCAGCAGCATTGGTCATGCCAAGAAGGGCTCAACTGCGCCAGAGAGTGTACTGAACTCGAATCAGCTATCTCCAAATGTCCAAATGGCATGGTCAGCAAATATTACCTCTTCAGGGAAGCCATCATTGACTCATGCGCCCTGCTGCAGGACAAGTTGCGACCTATGACCCTAAAGATCACCATGGCACTAAATGCGTCTGGATCATTCCTGGAATCCACTGGGAACATGTGTGGCATCTCCCAGGCAGCAGTGCATCGTTGCATCAAGGAGGTGACCAATGCGCTGTTCAAGAGGGCTAGTGACTATGCGCGCTACCCGTCTGACCCTGACAGACAGGCAGAGATGGCCATTATATTTGGGGCCATCATTGGATTTCGCTGGGTGAAAGGTCTGATAGATTGCATGCATGTGGTCATCAGGTCTCCTATGGAGCAGCCAGCCACCTTCATCAACATCAACATTCCATCAACGTTCAACTGGTCTGCAACCACCCAAAGTGTTTCCTGCAGGTGTGTGCCCACTTTCCGGGAAGCAGCCACGATGCCTACATACTTCAACAGTCCCAGGTGCCACAGCTTTTCAGGCCCCCCACTTGTATTCAGGGATGGATTCATGTTGAAAAGGGCTACCCATTGAAGACATGGCTACTCACGCCTGTGAGGAACTCACGCAATGCAGCAGAGGAGAGGTACAACACTTGCCATGGCTCCACCCGAGTGACCATCAAGAAGACCATTGGGCTGCTGAAGATGAGATTCCGGTGCCTTGATCGATTCGATGGAGCCCTGCAGTATGTTCTAGTTTGGGTCTTGTGGATCGTGTTGGTCTGCTGTGTTCTGCACAATCTAGCACTGCAGAGCAGGGAGGCCTTGTATGACGATGAGATGATTGAATGACACTCCTTGATGAGGAGGATGTGGAGGACGGAGATGAGCAAGCAGCACTGTATGTTGAAGTCCTTGCACCAGAGGCCAAGCAGATTGAGTGATGGGTCAAGGAGGCAAGAAACAAGCTCATAATTACTCCCTTCCAGCCACCTTGATGGCAACTCAGAGTAAATAAATACTCACCTAAATGCATTCAGTCTGTCGTCTCGTTTCTATTTATGTTCCATGCCTTGCATCCAGGTGAACCACGCATTAGTGCCCATGGGAGATCATATTCAAATGAAGGCTGTGCCTACACTGGCATTCACTAAGGGGGAAGGGGGAAGTCAGCAGCTCGCAATTAAAGCAGGACAGAATAATCACTTTTACACAATGAAGGTTAATTGCTGGAACAAAAGAATTTTATATAATGCAACACATGTCATATTTCAAGCACCTGTGAACCCTCAAGTGTGACTAGATGCTTTTCTTTATATGTTTTCAAGTACTCCTACAAGGTGTGATCCCAGCGCTATAAGCTGGACTGGAGGCAGGCTGCTGATCAGGCTGTCCCTTGGCCTGTGATTACTTTGGCAACCGTCCCTCTGGCTGCCTGAGGGTTTCCTGCACTGGTGCAGAACTCTCCTCAGGCATCGCTGCTGCTAGAGCTGGGCTTCCTGGTGGAGGGGCGGAGGAACTGCTGTCCACACTCGGAGCACCCTGAGGGGAGTGCCCAGCTGTGGAGATCAGCCTCTCCTCCTCCCTTTCATGCTCACTTGAATCTTCCTTCTGACCAGAGAAGGACGAGGACCTGGAAAAGACTCCAGGCGTCTTGTTCTTCTCTCACCTTCCAACTGCTGTGTTGAGCTCATGGCCAGGCTGATGGTGTGCAGATCTACGTGGATCTGTGAGATCTGGCTCTCCATGAGGATCGCCAATCTCTGCATGGAGGAAGCCATGCGCTCACATGCCTGAGACATGTCAGCACTCATGGCATAAATGGACTCCTCTATTGTCTGCTCATGGCTGCACATTGCCTCTGGCATCTCTGACAGATGCCACCTTCCCTCTCTCTGTAACTCCAACATGCCCTGTACTTCCATCACCAGAGGCTCGTCATCAACCTGGGGCTCAGCATAGGTCAGTTCACCCACAGTCCTCTAACTGTCAGAGGCCTCAGCTGTTTCAGCCTCTGCCAGATCAGGCATGTGTGCTTTGCTCTCACCAGGTGGTGACCCTGATTCTAAAGCTGAGCGTAAACCCACTGAGGTGAAAGTATCTGCGCTGGTGGAAGGTGCAGGAGAGTCATGTGATGATGCATCTTCTGACTGCTGATTGTCCTCAGTGGTGGAATTATGCTCCCTTCTGCTGGAATTTCCTGTGGACGCCAACCTGCCTGAGAGAATACAAACATGTGTGGGTTATGCTGTGCAGATCTCGTCATACCAACCATACGTGATGTGGCTGTCCAGAAGTGAACTGTTTGACGATGGAGGCCATTCCTCACTCTCCTATGCAGAGAGTCCAGTTTCTCCATCTGATATGGTGTGGCCACCCTGTGCCCCTGCCAATTCTAGTGCCTCCCCCGATGCTTTGGCGAGGGGCTGCATATTTGGGATGCCTCTGGTAGTCTAAGCTGTCTCCCTCCTGTTATGGGACCTCTTGTCCTGCAAGTGAAAAGATAGCCATACTTCGCAGAGAGACCAAAATGAGAGTCCTGCTGTTGTCAGCCTCTCATCCCCTACTGGGGTATCCTATATAGCTCATCCTCCCGTCAGCTCTCAGGGTAGTTAATGGGGGTGAATTGTGAAAGAATTTGGCCCATGGCCGAGATACAGCCATGGATGAGGTGATACCTAACCCCCTTTGCCATGGCTGTTGTAGTGTATCCCTTCCCATGCCCTGCTTCCTTCTGTGTAGCCACTTGCAATCACTAAAAATGAGAGAGGTATGGAGCATTCAGCTTGGCAGAGCAAAGGAGGTTGTTGTCCCTCTTGCGGCACTGAACCTGTGTATGGGAGAGTTAACCGCACGGCTGCTGACCTCCTCAGCAATCTCTGTCCAGGCTTGCTTGGTCAGGCGGGAGGACCTCTTCTTGCCATCGCTGGGGAAGAAAAGCCTTTCCCTTGTAGGAGTATCTGGAAGGAGACATCGCTAAACTGTGGGGCCACTCTGTGCCTTACATCTGCCATCCTGCAGAGTCCACCTTGGGGAAGGTGGGGTTCCAAAGTCATTGCAACACCGGTCTCAGTTGTGAAGAGCTAGCAGCAAATGGGTTCACAGCAGCAATGCAAGCAGGGCTGGCAGGGCTTTAAATATGGTGCCAGCACCTGTTCTGGAGTCAACTGATGTTATAGTCGGTGTCTCGCAACCCACCCCCGCCATGTAATTGGGAACAGTGCCCATTTCCGGATCCACTGCCAGGACTGACGGAGGGCTCACTAAATTCAGCAATTGGTGTGCAGTGTTCAAGCCTTCAGTTACACCTTCTGTCCATGTTGGTGTCTCAGGTATGTTCTAGGCCTCAGCATTGGGTCTCTGCATCCAATAACAGGGAGCAAGCTTTTTCCTTATCTAACTCATAGAATAATTTGATATCAATGTGGACAGTTATCCTTCTGCATCCACAATTGATTTTATAAGCAGGTGCCCAGTCACCTTCTCATTAAGGGAATTAATTTTTCTAGTCTACATCGGGACAAATTAAAGAATAGCAAAATCATGCCACAATGAATTCGTTATGCTGACCTCTGTGCCTGAATTCCTGATATGTGCTCATGTCATGGGAGGATTCATTTGTAAAATTTACTCCATGGTGCCAACACTCATGATGGGAGTTTGTTCTACATGTAAAATGATCTGTTGAGACTTTGGTATTGTTTGAGGATTGTTAATTTCGTATTCACACCCTTTCATCCTGTGATTATTTAAAACTCTAAGCCTTTCTGGCAGCTACTTTATCTTGTTGCTGTTCTTCATTCCTTCCACTTTATCGATGCATCAACACTCAAACTGACAAAAAAATGTTTTTACTGCACTCAAACAGATAAAAATTACAATAGTGTCCTGTCATATACAAATAGGCCAGGATGGACAAAAAAAGGTTTCCTAAACTGAGATAGATTACCCTAAGTTGAAGGCAAAAGTGGGGCATGGTAGCCATCTCCATGTATCCAGGCATTGCTAGGAATTTCCTTTCAATAGGTTGAACAGCGTATGCAATGCTAATGGCACATTTTGATTTTGGATCTATTTGACGAGTGCAGGTTGACTGACAAAATCTATATGGGTAGCAGGGTCATTTGAGATTTTCAGGGATGGTCATTCCTCCCTTTTTGCAAGTCATCTCAGGCCCAGGTAATAGTCCCATGTTCAGGGTCATGAGCCATGGCCAATGGCGAACCAGCAAGTTTTTGTTGGTGGTGGCAGAAGAGCTAGAACTTCAAGGGACAATAGCTGCTTAAAGTTGGAGGATCCTTCATGAAAAAGACTTGTGTTTCCTTTAAAGCACACACGAGGAAGGCAATGGGAAACCCACCTCATGCATGTTTTCCCTAGTCATATTGCTCATTTCTCATTGAAGTTAAAAAAAAGAGAGGCTCTTACAAGCAACTGAAGAGGAAAGCACAGAGTCCTGAGGTGTGGAGAAATGAGCAGAGGAGCTATCCTTGGCCAGATCACCATTACTACTCCACAATGATACATTTTCACAGCAGTTGTTGAAATATCAGCCACATAAACTCCTCTGAATCTTCATTTTATGTTTCGTCTTGAAAGAATTTTGCTTTGCCCTTTGTGATTCCTCATCAGTATCCATATTTAGTTTCTTAAATCGTAAGCATTGTAAGAAGCCAAAAGCACAGCAGATTCTTTCAACTTTAATGCTGCCTTTTGATTGAGGACTAGTGGGCTCCTATCTTCCATCTCATGTTAGACTGTCCCATGCTGTAGTGATTATTGTTTTAGATCTGGAGTTTCTCCTCAAGTTTGTAACACCCCTTCATTACATACAACAGGCAACAGAGTCATTTTCCTACGATATTGTCCCAGAAATGCCCTACATTTCAAATGTACATTAATGCTATCAGCATATAAACCAATGTAAAAAGATAAAAATAAGGTGAAGTACCCGTGTCCATAATTTCACCTAAACACTCCTGACTTATATGTGTGCTCATTTTGTTACTGAAATTGCTTCCTGGTTTGTGAAACTTTTTCACTAAAATTGTAGCAGGAAGAATTTTACTTTCCTCTTATCCTTATTCGATCCTGAACCAATGTCTCATTTTGTTTTCAGACGGAACAAATATGAATTCTCTTTTTTTTTGTTCTTTGTGATTGGTTAGCAGCATCTCATGAGGAGTCATATATCATATTGCCAAGACCATGCAGTAACTTAATTTAGATGTAGGGTGATGTTTCACTGGGGAGATATTTTTCTCTAATCTCATTGATAAAAATGCCATTGCCATTGCCACTACAGAAAGCACATTTTCTGATTAGGTTGTCATTTGATGTACTGCACAAATGTTCTTAGCTGGCTGTGGCTGAAACATTCCTCACTAAGATCAGTAAAAAATGTATTTCTGAATGGTTATTTAATAATATTTTGCTATGGGAAAATAAATTAGCATTTAAAAAAGAATACACACAGAACAAGGTGACAAAGAATGTATTTAACATTTGCACTGACTAAATTGATTAACTTGCAAGCAATGCCTCCCTTATATAAACACAAAGGATACTGGATAGTTAGACATGGATTCATGGATTACATAGCAGTAATCCAATCAAAGGCTTCATATGCTATCACAAACCACAAGAAAGAAGCTCAAGGAATTTGTTTACTGTCTGAGAGCCACAGTTGGATTACAGTCCATAATCCTCTTGATAATGGTAATATAGAACCTCATGGAATAGAGGGTTGAAATATAGAACATCATAAAATATTGCCATTTGGATGCCAAATTATAGCATGAGTCATCATTTTGCACATAGTATAAAATCATTCATCACTCTGTGTTATGTGAGACCTTCTGCTCTTAAGAAAATCGGGTGTATCAGTAAAATGGGAAGCCATGGCTGTTGCAGGCAGGAATGTCTCGTAATCTTTGCATTTGAGAATTCACTTTCACGGAAGCAGCTCAACCTGAAAGTTCTGCTATCAGACCTAATTCTGCTTCTTTCCACAAACTTAAATGATGCGTAATTTGGTTCTTAGTCTAGACAAAGCTAGCTGCCCCAGGTTTCTTTTTTCAGACCCTCTCATTAATTTCAATTCCCAAAGTAGAAAATACATTCATTAAAGCCACGAATATCTCATAATGCTTGCAGTCTCAGATGAAAAGAATAATTAGGACCCTGGAGAGCTTCACTGAATGAAGCATTTAGTTTTATTTAGCAAATAATAAGAGCAATTTAGTTTCATTTAGCAGTAGCATAACCTATATTTTTTTGTTGGCAAATAAGATTTCCAGTAATTTTAATCAGATTGCAATCATAGTGTGCAATAGTTACAATGAATGATTTAACAAGTTCTTATGAAACTCCTTTATCAACTAATTTAGTTCTTTTTACTGGTTAACCTGTTTATTTTAATCCATTTATCCATAATATTGCAAAACATGATTTCAACCAATATGCATTGCTATTTAATCAATTAAATTAGAAAAGTAAGAAGCTTGTTTTTGTTATATCTTCTGTATAACGTGCATTTACTGCAAGTGTCACACTTACTGCTATTAATATTTACTCCATAGCACGTTGTTGAGAACAACAACTTACATTTAGATAGCCTAGAAAAACATCCCAAGGCACTACACAAAGGAGTAATCGGAGAAAAATATATTAAGTCAAAGAAGGAGTTATAAAGGGCAGTGGCCAAAAAGACAGACAAAGAGTTTGGTTTTAAGAAGGATCCTAAAAGAGGAAAGGACGTGAGGGAGATGGAATGGAGGAGGAGCTCAGGGAAGACTTCCGGGACTTGGGGTATACACAACTGAAGACACAGCAGCCAATGATATGATGAATGAAAGTGTGGATATTTAAGAGGCCAGAGCTAGGGGAAAGGAGAGTTTGTGGGAAATTGTAGACTGGACAAGGTAACAGAGATGGAGTGAGACTATATAGGGATTTAAACGCAAGGATGAGAATTCCAAATTTGTGGCATTGAAGGACCAGGAGCCTATCTAAGTCAGTGAGGAGGGTTGATGGGTGAGCATGACTTGGTGTAAAATAGGACACCTGTAGAAGAGCTACGGATGAGCTGAAATTTATATAAGGTAGAGGATGGGAGGTTAGTCAGGAGAGCATTGCAATAGTCCAGTGTTTCTCAAGCTGGGGTCTACGGGCTATGGGGCATCTACAGACACCTTCCAGGGTCTGCAGCACAGGGTCTGCCCAGAGGTGGGCGACATGGGCAACCTCCCAAGGTGTCGTGGTGCAATGGTCAAGAGTAAGCGAGTAAGCGATGGTTAAAGGTCTACTCTGCTCCCCCAATGCTCCTGCACTCTTGGTGCTCCTTCTCTTTCCCTCCTCCTGCTCTCTGCGTGCTTTTGCTCTCACCATGGTATTCTTCCCAATTGCTCCTGCTCTCCCCCTGGTCCCCTAGTACTTTCTTAGTGTTCTGCTTTTGCTGCCTCCTGCTCTCCCTGGACTCATGCTCTCCCTGGACTCCTGCTGCCAAGGATATAAGGGCTCGGCAGTGAAAAGCAGGCACACTCATCTAACTGATATCATAAGTAAGTATTTGTTTTCTTAAAAGCATTATTGAAACACTCTTTACTTGCAACACTTTCATATTATGAGTATTGTATCAATATATTTTAGCTGGGCATCTGTGATTATTAATCCTTTTGAAAAAGGGCCCTTCAACCAAAAAAGTTTGAGAATGATTGCAATAGACAAATCTGCAGGTGACAAGGTTAGAGATGAGAGTTTCAACAATAGATGGGCTGAGGTGGGGTTCAGAGATGTTTCAGAGATAGAAGTCGTGGTCTTTGTGAAGGGGAAAATATGTGATTGAAAACTTAGCTTGGGGTTGAATAGGATGCCAAGAGTATTGGTTGTGAACAGTCTGGTTTGGCTTGAAACAGTTGTTGAGGAGGGGGATAGAATTGGCGGTGAGGGTATGGAGTTTACAGCAGGGCTTTGGTTTTCTCAATATATAACTCAACGAAATTGCGTCTCACCCAAAACTGGATATTGGACAACAGTCTGACAATATCAAGGCAGTGGAAGGGTTGAGAGTAGTAGTGGGAAGGTTGAGTTACTTGTCATCAGTCTACACATGAAGGTTGACTACAGGTCTGCAGACAATGGGTTGGATTTTATTTCAGTGATGAGGGTCCTGGCGATGGGCTAGAAGGAGAGCGACCCTGCCTTGGCCCTTTATTGGATCCCCAGCAATATTCAATGGCGGTTAAGTAATTAACTGCCCACCTTTGGGGATGCTGTCCCCTTTAAGGGACAAGAACCACCTCAACAGCTCCCAGCCAATCAGAGGACCAGCAGATCAGCAGTTCTGCAATGCCACCAGGAGCGATGGTCACTGTTGGTACTGTAGGAGACCCAGAGCAGCGAAGATGAAGGTGGCCCTGGGTTCAAGGTAAATGGGGTTGGGATCACCAGGCCCAGTCAGGCAGGCCCCAATGGGAGGGTGGGGGTTGCTGAGGGCAGGGAGTGGTCTTACTGTGGGGGCAATCCGTGGGCCATGGATTGCTCCTAGAGGAGGGACCCCCCTCTTCCCCTGAGCTTGCTAGGAGGTTGCCATCTCTCATCTGGCAGTGTCTCTACTTGGTAGCTTATTTAAGTGGCTGAATTGGCTCCCAGTGGGCTTCCCATCTGGCATGGTGCCTTCCACGGCCAAAATGACATGGGGGAAAACCAATGTCGGGCATGCCATTTTGGCCACCCAGTTGCCTCCCAGCCCGTCTCCAAGGGTTGGATAAAAAACAGCCCGATGTCACCAAGAGGCTGCATATATATGAGAGAGTGCAAGGGGATGGTCAAGGATAGATCTTTGATCATATGGAGATTGCATAAATATCCATGTGAGACCAGGGAGAGAAGCCATTGCTGGAGAAGCTCTAACTTCAATTGGATATGTAAGAGTGGAGCCAATCGAGGACGCTCCTACTCTGCTGGACAATTCAGGAAGATGGTGTGGTTGACCTCACCAATGGCTGCAGAGGGCTTGAGAAGGATGAAATGGAATTATGCACCATGTTCACAGTCGCTGAGAATATCATTGGTAACTTTGGTTAAGGTTTTCTTGTAGGTCAACATCCCTAATGTTACCAAACAAGAGGGCTGATTGTAATTGTTGGTCATGGATGGAAAGTGGATGGTGGAGCTCAGCCACCCATTGTACACCCCGCCTGACATCAATGGAAATGAAAATCAGGCCAAGTGTATAATGGGCAGTTGACCTGCTACCACCCATGTTCTGCCACCACTGAAAGTTAAGATCAACCCAGGATATCCCCAACTCATTATGAGCAATGACACAGGAGATCTGATAGTTATATTAAATTAAATAATTGTTTCAAGTTAACATAGCTTAGAAATTACTGTCGGTGATGCTGATGTACAAATGTTTAGCACACTCAGGTTTTTTTCTCTGCGATTGATTTATCTGAAAATAAATACATCTGCTTACTGCTAAGCACCAAGACTGGATTACAGCCTTTAATCCTCTGACAGCCATGATAATGAATCTCACAAGCTGCAGGGCTATGATGTAAGACCTCACATGATATAGTAACCTGGATGACAAATTACAGGAGAATGCACTATTTTTCCATGTAGTATAAAATCCTATGTCACTCTTTGTTTAGTGGGATGACCTTTTTTATATATAGAGGCACTAGCCAATTTATTTTAAGGTAAGAAGTTGCTAAAACCATGATAAACATTTGAATAACAGCACTAGCAGACATTTCTAGCTTTATATTTAAATAACAGCTCCCTTGTAATGTTTGGAGTTATGCCGTTGTCTAAATTAAATTTTAGAAAACATTAAGAAATTATAATTTTAATCAAAACTCTGTCAAACTCTTAGCAGTGTATTTATCATTGTCCTTAAGTACCTAAATCATATTTATCTTGCAATCTTCCAATTAACTGCTGAAATATGGATTACGTTATGGTCCACCTGTGTAAACATTAAGGCAAAGCCTAGCTTGAACAGCATCCCATAAGCAAATTATTTCATTGAACTTAAAATCTCAGGATTTGTTCCAATTGTATTAGGGCACTTTCAAAAGTTTATCAAAAATAATTGCTGCAATGACTTCACCTTATCGGTATTGACTCAAGAACACTACGATAGGATGGAGTTTTTAAAAATTAATTCTTCGGATGGGCATGGCAAGCAAGGCCGATGTTTATTTCCCAACTTTAGTTGTCTTTGAGAAGGCGCTGGTGGTGAGCCTTCTTCTGCATGCTGCAGTGCAACTGGTGCATCTGCTCACACAATGCTGTTAAGAAGGCTGTTCCAGGATTTTGATGCAGTCACAATGAATGAACAGTGATTTATATCCAAGTCAGGAGTGTATGTGACATGGAAGGGAACTTAAAGGTGGTGGTGTTCCCACACACCTGTTCCCCTTGTCCTTCTTGATGGTGGAGGTGGCATGTTTGGGAGGAGCTGCCGAAGAAGCCTTGGTGGGTTACTGCAATGCTTCCTGTAGACAGTACACACTGCAGGCACCATGCAACAATGGTGGAGGGAACGAATGTTTCAGCCAGTGAATGGTAGCAATCAAGTGGGCTGCTTCATCCTGGATGCTGCTGAGCTGCTTGATTTTTGTTTGAGCTGTATCCATCTGGGTAAGTAGAGAGTATTCATTGCATTCCTGACTTGTGTCTTGTTGATTGAAGAGAGAGTTTGGGGAATCAGGAGGTGTGCCACTCATTGTAGATTACTCATCTTCTGACCGGCTCTAATAACTATGACATTTATGTAGTTGGTCCAGTTTAGTTTCTGGTCAATCTTATCAAGAAAAGGAGTGAATAATTGTATCTTTTTCTCTCTTCAGATAGTCTGACAGTTGAAGACCTAATCTATCCCCTTCCCGCCCACACCTGTGCTGAAGAATAAGTTATGCATTCTCCACACATATTCCAAGATGCGCAAAGCTGATGTGAATACTCAAACTTGTGACGTACAAGTTTATCACTCAGTGGCTTTATTGTTAATATAGTGATGTTCAAACTATGCATAGTATCATGGAATCATAGGGGGGAATTTTATCCTCTCTCCCACAGCGGGTTTCAAGGTGGGGAGAGCTTAAAATTGGGTAGGATGGTGGCGGCAGGGGGTCCAGTAAAATTCAGGACTGAGCCATCCTTCGCAAACCAGGGAATGCAAAAATACTCCCCTACAGCAGTAACAAACCACGGAAAGTTCTTGGGACTTTTGAAATGCCAATCATTCATATTTATTATTTCACATCTGGAGAAAGTGATAAGCTCATCAGTTTCCACATAGCAACAGATTTGCACATGCAGTTCCTATGCATACCAACAACGTACTTGAACTTTATGCTGACCGCATCACGGGTATGGGCAAACTTAGCTGTCCAGGCATGCATCAATATAAACCGTTATTAATGTGCTCCCTTTTTTTGAGGACTTGTGTTTTAAAGACTATGGAAAATACCTAAGGAGATGCTGAACTTGTTTTTTTTTAAAGGGTCACTGGAAGGACACTTGGGACTTTGTTTAACAACAAACACTTACTGAAAGTCACATGTCTTAAGCTAAGTAAACCGCCAGAGCCTTATGGACTATAGAATTATTTGGCATCATTTACAGGGAAGTTGCATGTCTAGATTTATTGTGGTTTTGGCTTTATGATTTGGGCGTGCACTGTTTGAATGCAGTTGGTGTGTATCCTGCGAAGAGAGAAGCCACCCAACTCATCCTTTGCCCCCTGTGTTGAAAATTCTTCTGAGAAGCCAGTGTGGTAGCTGACCCCACTGATGCAGTAATTCTCTTGACAAACCTGCAAGACTTCCTCTTGACATTCCCTAGGGATACTCATCTACATGTACCAGGGTACCAGACCATCTGGAACATTTCATTCCTGACCTCGCTACACAGACTGCTCCCTATGTGATCTGACAAAACATACCACCAAGTGGGAATGGCCTAAATTGCACAAGCAAGCTGTACACCAGATCAAACAATGGTTTCAGCAAGTTGCACAAATGCTTACTTCGATTCCGAGAAAACCACCCAGCTAGCGTGGTTCGCAAATCATCACATGAAATGTGTCATTCTTCAAAATGTTACAAACACCATCCGTAAGTATTGTGTCCATTCCAGACATTGACACTTCAGATGAAGCACATGAGTTAAATGAAACAACACCTGATGTCACACATCGATATCCTACTCGTGTGTGGAAATGTCTGCCATGCCTAAGTGCTAATTCTACAAATGGAAGTAATGTCCAAACAGAACAATGTAAGTAAGCCATTGAAACTCTCATTTAGCAAGAAGGGAAGGGATGCAGTACATTGCTAATTTATTTTTCATTTGATATTTAGTGTACTGTTTATTTATAACCACCGTACATGCTTGGTGTAGTATGTGCAGTATGCCACTAGAGGGAGCCAATAATAAAAGTTCAGTTTACAGCAGCGATCCAGAAGGTAGTGCCGGGTGCTTCTTCCCAAGATTTACAACATAGAAACATAGAAAATAGGAGCAGGAGCAGGCCATTTGTCCCTTCAGGCTTGCTCCGCCATTCAAAAAAGATCATGGCTGATTGTCTAATTCAGTACCCTGTTCCCGCTTTTTCCCCATATCCCTTGATCCCTTTGGCATAAAGAAATATATCTACCTCCTTCTTGAATATATTTAATGACTTGGCCTCCACTGCCTTCTGCGGTAGAGAATTCCACAGTTTCACCACCCTCTGAGTGAAGAAATTTCTCCTCATCTCGGTTCTAAATGGCATACCCTGTATCCTGAGACTGTGACCCCTGGTTCTGGACTCCCCAGCCATAGGGAACATCCTCCCTGTATCTAGCCTGTCTAGTCCTGTTAGAATTTTATAGGTTTCTATGTGATTCCCTCTCATTCTTCTAAACTTTAGTGAATAGAAGCCTAGTCAACCCAATCTTTCCTCATACGTCAATCCTGCCATCCCAGGAATCAGCCGAGTAAATCTTCTTTGCACTCCCTCCATGGTAAGAACATCCTTCATCAGATAAGGAGTCTAAATAGTCCAGATGTGGTCTCACCAAGGCCCTGTATAACAGCAGTATGACATCCTTGCTCCTGTACTCAAATCCTCTTGCAATGTAGGCCAACATACCATTCGCCTTCCTAACTGCTTGCTGCACCTGAATACTTGCTTTCAGAGACTGGTGTACAAGCACAACCAGATCTCCTTGCACCTCCCCCTACCCAATCTATCACCATTCAGATAATAATCTGCCTTTCTGTTTTTACAGCCAACGTGGATAACCTCACATTTATCCACGTCATACTTCATCTGTCATGTTTTTGCCCACTCACCCAACTTGTCCAAATCACATTAGAGCCTCTTTGCATTGTCCTCACAGCTCATATTCCCCCCAAGCTTTGTGTCATCTGCAAACTTGGAAATGTTACATTTAGTTCCCTCTCCCAAGTCATTAATATATATTGTGAATAGCAGACCTACAATGTGAGATCTTACACCGAACATCTGAGTTGTTAATAAATATAGTGAATAGTTGGGGCTCCAACATAAATCCTAGTGGGACACCTCTGGTCTCATCCTGCCAATTAGAATGCCTGTCCATTATCTCTACTCCCTGTCTCTTGCCACACAGTCAATTTCCTAACCAGGTCAATAATTTTCCTTCAATTCCATGAGCTTCAACTTTAGCCAACAGTCTCTTATGAGGGACTTTAGCAAATGCCTTCTGGAAGTCCATGTAAATAACATCAATAGACATTGCCCTGTCCCCTACTTTGCTTACCTCTTCAAAAAATTCAATTAGATTCTTCAGGTATGACCTAACATTTACAAATCCATGCTGGCTCTCTCTTATAAGCTGAAAATTTTCAAGGTGTGCAGTCATCCTATCCTTAATTAAACTTTAGTAATTTACCAGCAGCAGACGGTAGACTAACTGGTCTATATTTCCCTGTTTTCCCTCTCTCACCTTTCTTAAATAACAGTGTGGTGTGTCTATGTCCCCCTGGAATCTGTTCCTACCCTATTCACTTTTTAATACATTTACTAGTTTTGTGTCATCTACAAATTTTGAAGTTATGCTTCCTGCACCAAAGACAGTTCATTAACATATATTAAAAAGAGCTGTGTTCCAAATAGCAATCACTGGGGGATACTACTATATACATTCCTCCGACTGAAAAGCCAGCCTTTTATTATTTATATGTTTATAAAAGATTTTTGGATTCCCTTTCATGTTAACACAAAGCTATTCTCATATACTTTATAACACTCTTATTTCCTTTTTCAGTTCTCCTCTGCACTTTTTGTTTTCAGCTTGGTCGTTGACGTTTGCATGAGCCTGATATTTATCATAAGCTTCTTTATTATTTTTTATTTTAATCTCTAGCATGTGGCACTGGGAATAATCCAGATAATATCACCTATGAGGTCTGTTCTGAGAGTGCTTCTATTTTTTATAAAATATGTTTTTAAGGACTTATAGTTGAATTATGGACATTGATTCATCAGTAAGTGTAAAGAGATGCTGAACTTTGTTTGTTTTAAAGAAGTCACAAGAAGGTTCCTGGACTTGGCTTGCAAACAAGCCTTTACTGGAAGGTAAAAGCAAAATACTGAAGAACTGAAGAAGGGTCACTGACCTGAAACGTTAACTCTGCTTCTCTCTCCACAGATGCTGCCAGACTTGCTGAGTATCTACAGCATTTCTTGTTTTTATTTACTGGAAGGTGCCTGTTTTCAGATAGAATACCAGCAGGGAGCTGGTTGTTTTGATGTGGGGAGATGGTTACAAAGAAGTGACAGGTCAAGATTTATAGTGGTCAAGAGGCTTGACTGCTGGAATAATTTGGGTTTCACATTGAATTATTACAAAAGACAGTTGTTTTTTCCCTGCCAAGAAAAACCCAGCTCATCTCTCTTCCTTAAAAAGAAACCATGCATATCCAGTTTGTCAGTCTCCTCTTTCCTCCTGTATTTGAAGAAACCCTGCGTATCGAATGTGTGGGAAATAAAACCTCTGTTGCCACATTTCTGCTTCAAGGCCTATCTAAAGACTCTGTAGCTGCATTTCTTGGAAAGCCAACCCAAACCGATCTTCTACATCACCTGGAAAGAACTGTTCTAGAAAGATTCCAGTGACAGCCGTCTATACGCATTCAGGACACCAAACCAAAACAAAGGACACCTTTTCATGTTTTCTCTTTTCTCTTCAAGAATGGGCAAGTATTCAGCCTAAGCATGTTTTTTTTTAACAGAGCTCTAAACAAAACTCCCTTTTATTTTTACAGTTAACTGGTGTATGTGTGTATGTGTGTGTGTGTGTGGTTGGGGGGGGGGGGGTGGCTAAGGTAAAAAAAAGGGGCTTTTATATTTCAATTTGTGAATCTGTGTGGTGGTGTTTTACTTCATTACTGGTTAAGACTTGTTTTATAATAAACTGATAATTTTGTTGTTTATTAAAGAAACCTGGTTGGTGTGTTTTATTCTGGGAAAAATAGAGTATATGATTGACCTCGTCAGTAAGTTTTATGACCTGTGGAGAGATGGGACTAGAATAAACAGTGCACTTCTCCTGCCTCAATCATAACATATAATTGGGGGCTCTTTGCAGGATAAACCCAATGCAATTGTACGTAGGGTAATAATAATTGAAAAGGAAGAAACAGGTTTTTTGTGCAGTGGATCAAAGTTTACTCTGCTGAAATGTCTCTTTAACATGCTGCGGCTTTTCTGAGATAGGAGGATGTATCCCTAAGTGATTTGAAGAACTTAACCAAGGTTAAGCTAGTAGCATTGGCAGAAAAATTGAGGTTAGAGTTAAAACCAGGAGCTAAGAAAGCAGACATAATTGAAGTAATAGCACAACATTTGCAATTGGAAGAAGAAGAAAGCAAACCAGAGGGTAGTGCAGTTGAATTAGCTGAAATTTGGTTACAGATGAGGCAGCTTGAACTTGATAAAGAAAAACAAATAGAAATGAGAAAACGTGAGCAGGAAAAAGAATTGAAAAAAAACTTGCATGTGAAAAAGAATTGACAATGCCAAAACTGGAACAAGAATTCCAAAGAGAAAGAAAAAGAGAATGAAGAGATTCAAAGTTAAAAAGCTGGAATTAAGACAACAGGGGTGTTTTGACTCCAGTGAGAGTTCTGGTGAGGAAAGATCTGACTCCAGTCCAGGACCCATTGGAGAGCTGTTTAAGTTTGTACAAACCCTCCCTAAGGTTGAGGAAAGGGATGTAGAGGCATTTTTCATTTTGTTTGAAAGGATAGCCAAACAGATGAAGTGGCTGAAGGAAAGCTGGACACTGCTTATGCAAAGCAAATTGATGAGCAGAGCTCATGAAGTTTATACCATGCTTTATGAAGAGGCTTCTGCAGATTATGAAATGGAAAAAAAGGCTATTCTCGTTGCATACAAATTAGTCCCTGAAGCTTACTGGTAGAAATTTTGGAACCTCCAGAGATTGTCTGGGCAGACTTATATTGAATTTAAGAGGGTAAAGCAAATTAATTTGTTTTTTGTACATGGGCACTAAAGATGGAAGCCACACATGAGAACCTTAGGAAACTAATTCTGGAAGAATTTAATAATTCACTCCCTCCAGGTGTAAGAACCCAAGTGGAGAGCCAGAAGGTTTCAACAGCCAGACAGGCAGTGGAAATTGCTGATGATTATGTGCTTGTGGATAAGTCCAAACCCTTTGTCCATCAGCCCCAAAAATCCGAGAAGGATAAAAGGTGGGAGGGTGAAAGGAAGGCAAGTACCCAGGGGCAAGGAGGGACAGCTAGGAATGCACAGGGATCTCCTTCTCAGGCCAGAAAGGAAGATGCTGAGGTTGGAAGTGAGGTCTGCAAACCTAATGTTACCATTGTCACAAGGTGGAACATCTTCATGCAGAGTGATGGAGGTTGCGGGGTAAACCCTTGGGACTTATTGGGGTATACAAAGTCAACGCATAGAAAGGGGCCTTTACCAAGATCACAGCAGATCAGGCTGCAGCTCTGACTGCAGCTGTAGGGCTAAATACAAAAACCACTGTGAGTGCAGGTGTTGTGAATAAGATACCTGAGAGTTATAGCAAATTCTTGTTGTCATGATCCTGTACTTTTTTTTCAGAATATGCAATTTGCCTTTAAGGCTTGCAAGGGATCAGTATTGCTTTAAAAGCTGGCAAGCCTCAGGAGTTATAGGAGGGTACATTTTCGCTGCCTTAGAAACAGCCATTTGGAGACTGCGATTCAAAGGGTGCATTCTCGATACCATGGAAACAGCCACTGGGAGTGAGCCTGATGCGATACATTTGTTACAATTCAGTTTGAACTGGCAGTTAGTTAGACAGTTTGCACACACAGACAGAACACACAGATAGCTGTGTTGTGTGCACTGAAAAAGAACTCTCAACCATTTAAACTGAAGGAAATAGGATTTTTGTCTGTTTAATTATTATCTCTCGAAATTCTAAAAAGTCAAGCCAAGACAGATCTCTGGTAATTTAAATTGAAGAATGTGAAGTTAGACTGTGACAATCTTTTATCCCTCAAAAACGCTAATGTCAGATTGATTCTGTTGAAAGTGTTGGCAAGTTGTTAATTGTTGAAATTCGCTGGACTTTGAAAAACATTCTGCAAGGACTTTGAACATTCTGTGGGGCACTTCGAACAACATTCTGCGAGGACTTCAAACAACATTGGACTGTAAATTTGCAAGGATTCTAATATTTCTATTTTTAAATGTTCATAGTGTTTAAGAATTTAGTTCTTCTAATTAAAGAGTTAATTTGTTGATTTAAAGACACCTGGTTTGGTTAGCCTCATTCGGGGGTTTATAGATGGTACAATTTGGTGGGTCTGTCTTTAATTTGGAAAGTTTTTAAATGATATGTTAGCCAATCTGTGGAACGACGGGATTGATTTAACAGTGCGTTGGTCTCACCACAATCAGAATCGTATATTTTGATTGGGGGTTTTGACAGGAGCGGTCGGTCGCAACATATTTATTGGGGCTCGTCCGGGATTTGAATAATATATTAATTGGGGGCTCACTCAAGATTTGAATCACATCTTAATTAGGTTTCTAGATTTGAATCATGTCTTAATTGGAGGCTCGCTTGCAGTTGAATCATATTTAATTTGGTGCCTCACCTCCGGGATCAGAATCAGACTAATCTGGAGGGCTCACATTTGGAATCAGAGTAATTGCTCGTCTCTGGGATAACATATTTAAATTGGGGTCTTGTGTTTGGCATCAGATTAATTGCTCTCGAATCTGGGATCATATTAATTGGAAACTTGATTGTTGGGATCTAAATCTGACACCAATTACAAAGAAATGTAAACAACTAGGTCTCTTGTATAATAAGGTACAGTCTATACCATTGTTATGGCATTAGTGGTTGTAGCAGAGTCTTTGGGAAAGCAGAATGTTTCCCTGAGTGACTTGATAATTTTAACTAAGAACAAATTAAAAGAATTGGCAACGAAATTGGGGTTGAAATTGAAATCAGGTGCCAGAAAAGCAGGGATAATTGGATTAATAGCCGAACATCTGAAATTAGTAGAAGAAGATGATGATGAGGGTAATACAGATGAAGGGCGACAAAAGGAACAAGAAAGTGATACGAAAGGCAAGAGGGTAGTAGGTCCAAAAATGATGCAGTAGAATTGGTTAGAATTCAGTTAGAAATGAAAAAACTGGATCTTCGGCAGGAAAAAGAAACAAAAAAACTTAAGGCAGAAAAATAAATAAGAAAACTTGAATTGGAGGAAAGGGAGAGAGAGCAATTCAGAGAGAAAGTGAAAGAGAAGCGAGGGAATTTAGGCTAAAAGAGATGGAACTAAGACAAAGGGGTAGTCTTAAATCCAGGGAAAATTCGGGTCAGGAAGAATCTGAATTTAGATCAGGACCCAGCGAGAAGTGGTTTAAATTTATACAGGCTCTTCCTAAGTTTGAGGGAAGGGGCGTAGAGGCATTTTTCATATCTTTTGAAAAAATAGCCAAACAGATGAAATGGCCGCAAGAAAGCTGGACATTGCTCATGCAGGGTAGGCTGCTAGGCAGAGCTCATGAAGCTTATGCTATGCTTTCTGAAGAGGCTTCTGCAGATTATGAGATAGCAAAAAAGGCTATTATCACAGCAAATGAGTTAGTCCCTAAAGCTTACCGTCAGAAGTTTAGGAACCTACGGAGATTGGCTGGCCAGACATATTTAGAATTTGCGAGGGTGAAGCAAATGAATTTTGACTGTTGGATACGGGTGTTAAAGATAGAAACCACATAGGAGAACCTTCGAGAATTGATTCTCTTGGAAGAGTTTAAAAACTCCATTCCTTTAGTAGTGAGAACTCATATAGATAACCTGAAAGTTTTGAAAGCTAGGCAAGCAGCAGAGATTGCTGATGATTTTGAGCTTGTGAATAAGCCAACCTATTTTGTTCATCACCCCCATAAACCCGAGAAGGATAGAAAGTGGGAGAGTGAAAGGAAGGCAAGTAGTTGGGGACAAGAAGAAATAGCTGCTAATGCCCCAGGATCACCTCCTCAGGTCAGAAAGGAAGGTACTGAGGGTAGAAGTGAGGTTCGCAAGCCAATGTGTTATCATTGCCACAAAACGTGTCATCTTCATTCAGAGTGCTGGAAATTGCGAGGTAAACCCATAGGACTTGTTGGGGTACGCCAAGTTAGTGCAGAGGAAAAGACTCTGACTGAGAGTATTGCAGACCAGGCTATATCTTTACTGACAGCTGTGAATGTGAAACCAGCTACTAAAACTAAGAGGAGTGTAGCGGTTAAGAATAAAATACCTGAGAGTTATAATGATATTTTGTCAAAGGGGAGAGTAACTCCGTATCCTGTAAATGAGGCAGGAAAACCTATCATTATACTCAGGGATACAGGAGCGACACAAACACTCTTGATGGGGAAAGATATAAGGTTTCCACCAGAGAGCGCCTTGAACGCTAAAGTTTTAGTTAATGAATTTGGCGGGTGTGTATACCTGTACTTTTGTATAAAGTATGCCTGGAGAGTGACTTAATAACTGGGGTAGTAACTGTTGGTGTTGTCCACAGTTTACCAGTGAGGGGAATTGACCTACTCCAAGGAAATGATTTGGCAGGATCAAAAATATAAGTTTCTCCTATAGTTACAGAGGAACCAAGTGAAATTAAGGAAATGGAGCAATTACAAGAACAAGTTCTGGGAATATTTCCTGCGTGTGTAGTTACCCGAGCATTGGCTAAACAGGATCCATTATCGGAGATAAAAGGGGCAGCACAAATAGATAATCAGGCAGCTGAAACCTTATATGGGGATTTAGATAATACAAATGAGATGTTTAACTGATCATCTATCATTGCAGCACAGCAAGCTGATCCAGACAACTACCAAAGGGCACAGACGGCTCTGTCAGAAGCTGAGGTGAAAGGCGTTCCGGAAGGCTATTATATGGCAAACGGTGTTTTGAGGAGGAAATGGAGACTGCCTCATAGACCTGCCGACAAAGATTGGACAGTTGTTGAACAGATAGTGGTACCACCTAAATATCGACAAGGATTATTAAGGTTAGCACATGACATTTCTTTTTCAGGACATAGGGGAATTCGGAAGACCAAATCACACATAAGCACTCGTTATTACTGGCCGGGTCTTACAAAGGATGTGAGACAATTTTGTAGGGCATGCCACACCTGTCAAACAGTGGGAAAACCACAACCTACCATAAAACCAGGATATGAAGTATTAGTGTTGTTACCATCACAGGGAGAACCAGTGAAGGCACAGTTCAGTGGCCCATATAGAGTGATCAAAAGAGTGGGTAAGGTAGATTACGTGATTGACACCTCTGATCGCCAGATGAAGAACCGGTTGTGTCACATTAAATTGCTCAAACCACATTACCAGAGGGTGGAGGATAAGCCAGTACAGGTATGTTAAGTAATTGAGACTGTGGAGAAGGAAAAGGATAGTGAGGATGAGGCAGAAGTAGGCCTAGGAAATTCTCAGATTGAACCTCCAACTATCCCATTAGCAGATGCACAATGGCAAGGAAAATTAAACAATAGGCTTTTACACTTAGAGGCAAAACAGTGTGAAGTCCTAACCAAGGTTTTCACAATGTTTCAAGATGTTTGTAGGGATAAGCCAAGATGTACAACCTTAGCCACACATGATGTGGGTATAGGGGGAGCCATTCTTTTAAAATGACATCCTTGTCACTTAGGTCCAGACAGACAGGCCTAAGTAGAAGCAGAGGTACAAGGCATGCTGAAGGGCAACTTAGATGAACCTAGTCAGGACAGCTGGAATTCGCAGATGGTCTTGATGACTAAACCTGGTGCGTCAGCTCAAACTTGCATAGACTCTAAAACAGTCGCTGTGGTAAAGAAGGCAGACTCCTACCCAAATTCTCATTTAAAGGACTGTATGGACAGAGTGGGCAACACATTGCGTCTTAAAGAGACAGATGTGTTGGAAGGATACAGTCAAATTCCTTTGACACCCCCAGGGTAAGGAAAAGTCAGCTTCTTTAACACCAGAGAGGGTTTTCCAGTGTCAAGTGATGCCACATAGGTTATGGGGAACTCGAAAAACTTCTCAGAGAATAGTGAACCCAGTAATGGTCAGTGCTGCTAGCTGTGCAGCTCACCTGGCTGAGGTGCTGGACAATAGGGACACTTGGAAGGAAAACTCGAAACAATTGGAAGGTTATGCTTGTAAATTTGAAATGGGTTAATTGGAACAACCTTTTTGAAACTTTAAAGCCGAAATGTTCTGGTGGAACTTGTTGCTGTAGTTTAAACATTTTTTTTTAGAAATGTGTATATCTGTAAATGCATGAAAAGGAAAATGTTAGCATTTGTATTTTTTTACCCATTGTAATGAAACACATTTCAGGAATGGCATTTCATTCCGCTAGGGGCGGAGATGTCAAGATCCTGTACTTTTTTTTCAGAATATGCGGTTTGCCTTTCCGGCTTGCAAGGGATCAGTATTCCTTTAAGAGCCGGCAAGCCTTAGCAGTTATCAGAAGGTGCATTTTCGTTGCCTTAAAAACAGCCATTTGGAGACTGCGATTCAAAGGGTGCATTCTCAATACCATGGAAACAGCCACTGGGAGTGAGCCTGATGCAATACATCTGTTGCAATTCAGTTTGAACTGGCAGTTAGTAAGACAGTTTGAACACACAGACAGAACACATAGACAGCTGTGGTATCAGCACTGAAAAAGAGCTCTCAACCACATTTAAACTGAAGGAAATAGGATTTTTGTCTGCTTAATTATTATCTCTCGAAATTCTAAAAAGTCAAGCCAAGACAGAGATCTCTGGTAATTTAAATTGTAGAACAGAAAGTTAGACTGTGACAATCTTTTATCCCTCAAAAACTCTAAAGTCATATTAATTCTGTTGAAAGTGTTTGCAAGTCATTAATTGTTGAAATTCGCTGGACTTTGATCAACATTCTGTGAGGACTTCGAACAACATTCGGCGGGGCACTTTGAACAACATTCTGCGAGGACTTTGAACAACATTGGACTGTAAACTTGCAAGGACTCTAAGTTTTTTATTTTTAAATGTTCATAGTGTTGAAAATTTTAGTTCTTCTAATTAAAGAGTTAATTTGTTGATTTAAAGACACCTGGTTTGGTAAGTCTCATTCGGGGGTTAATAGATGGTACAATTTGGTGGATCTGTCTTTAATTTGGAAAGTTTTTAAATGATATGTTAGCTGATCTGTAGAACAACAGGATTGAATTAACAGTGCATTGGTCCCACCACAATCAGAATCATATATTTTGATTGGGGGCTTTGACAGAAGCGGTCAGTCGTAACATTGTCGAAAGGAAAAGTACCTCCTTATCCCTCAAGTGAGGCAGGCAAACCTATAGTTATACTTAGGAATTCAGAATCCACCCAAACTTTATGCTGGGGAAAGGCATCGCATTTCCACCAGAGAGTGCACTGAATGGCAAGGTTTTAGTGAATGGTATTGGCCAGGTGTATGTACCCGTACTTTGGTATCAGGTACGCCTAGCGTGTGACCTAATGTCTGGAATGGTAACTGTAGGAGTTGTCCATAGTTTGCCAGTAGACGGAATTGACCTACTCCTAAGGAATGATTTGGCCAGAGCAAAAGTAGAGCATCTCAGTAGTCACTGAAAAACAAGTGAAGTTAAAGAGATGAACAGTTGCAGGAAAAGGTTCTACAAATTTTTCTTTCATGCGTAGTAACCCGAGCAACGGCTAAACAAGTTTCATTATCCATTGTTGGAGGTAAAATTGGCACCACAGTCGTATATCTGAAACTTTCTTTTGGAATTTGGATAATCCTAAGGAAATGTTAAATAAGTCTTCTCTAATCAAGGCTCAGCAAGCTGATCCAGGGTTAAATGAAATGGCACAATCAGCTCTAACAGAAACTGAGGCAAAGGGAGTTCTGGAAGGCAACTATATGAAAGATGGGATTCTGATGAGGAAGTGGAGACTTTCCCACAGTCCTGCGGATGAAGAATGGACAGGAGTTCAATCAGATAGTGGTACCGCCAAAGTATCGTCGGGAACTATTAAAGTTAGCACATGGAATTCCTATAGCGGGGCATGTGGGGATCTGGAAGACCAAATCATGTATAAATCAACATTTTTTACTGGCCAGCTCTTTCCAAGGATATATTGCAGTCTTGTAAAACATGCCATATGTGCCAGATTGTGGGAAAACTGCAATCTGTCATAAACTGGCCCCTCTAATTCTCATACCAGTTATTGGGGAACTATTTGGTAGGGTGATGGTAGACTGTGTAGGACCTTTACCGAAAACAAAATCAGGGCACCAATATATACTCACTATCATAGATATGGCTACTCAGTTCTCAAAGGCCATTCCCTTGAGAACAATTTCTGCTAAGGTAGTGGTAGAGAAAGTAACCCAGTTCTTCACTAGATATGGATTACTGATTGAGATTCAATTGGATCAAGGTTCCAATTTTATGTCTAACATTTTTCAGGAATTTATAGGTAATTTGGGTATAACACAGTTAAAGTCTTCAGCATATCACCCACAGACACAAGGAGCTTCAGAAAGGTACCATCAGACCCTCAAAATAATGATCAAGGCATACTGTCATGAATATCCCCATGATTGCGATAAAGGGCTAGAATTTCTTTTCTTTGCCATCTGGGATGCGCCTAATGAATCTACCAGTTTTAGTTCTTTTGAATTAGTTTATGGTCATGAGATAAGAGATCCTCTAAAACTAATAAAAGAAAGATTCTTAAACAGTGGGATGAATTTTCTGTGCTAGATTCTGTGTCCATGTTCCAGGAACAGCTCCTGGGAGCTTGCAATCTGGCTCAAGAACTCCTTAAAGCTTCCCAAACAACTATGAATAAATTGGCAGACTAGCAAGCTAAGACCAAACATTTCAACCAGAGATGAAGTGTTAGTATTACTGCTTTTATAGGGTGAATCATTGAAAGCACGGTTCAGTGGTCCATATATATTGGTCAAGAGAATTGGTCAGGTAAATTATTTGATTGACACCCCAGATTGCTGGAAAAAGAATCAGCTATGTCATGCAGACCCCCCACCTGCCAAGAATGAAGCATATTAATTTTGTCATCTGAACATTGATTTTAAACAGTTGCTGGAGTAAGGAAATTACTTGTTAAACAGATCAGCCATGGCTGGAAAAACATTTGCAAACTAACAGACAGTGCTTGAAGCCACAAAGGGGCTATTCCCTGCTCCAATTTAACCACAATGGACTTTGAGCACCAGGTATAGTACATAAGAACAGATATTCCAGGGACAGCTAAGACAAGAGAATCCACAAACAGACGTGGTCAGACCAGCTAGTCACATGACTAACCTGCTCGGCAACCTGGGTTTTTCTGAATTGTACAAAGAGTTTGAACTGAGAAAGATTGTTTGCTCCTTGAATGAGAAGACCTCTCCTGTCTGCTCCCAGCTCTTTCTCACAAGCCTCTGGACCCACTGAGGGCACATGAACCGCAAGAGAGAAAAGTCTCCTACATTGAAATAGGTTTCAGTAGAATACAGGGCCCCAACGCAAAGCAAGACCTACCTACAATCAAGGACTCGAAGAACAGCAATCAAAACCATCTTCAGATATTGTCTCAATCTTTTCCACTTTATTTCTTCTGTTCTTTTCTGTCTCTATCTGCATGTGTGTATTGTGTATGCATGCTAGCATGGGCATGTCGCATATCTGTAGGCCTTAACTGGATTAGAGTTTAAGTTTCATAAAGTTCAACCTTTTTTCTTTAAACCTAAGAAAATTTGTTTGGCTAGTTTATTTGCCTTAAAATTGGAAGTTAGTGAACAGAGATTCACTAAGGGGGAGCTAAAAACACGGTGTGATAAAAAATTAAACCCTTTTATGGTAAGACCAGGTGAAGGCTGAGAGGGAAACCTAGACCCCTTTCCTACCTGGTCGTAACAGAAATTTGGGGGCTACCATCCTGGATCTGACCCACAGACAAATGAGAGAAATTGGAAGTGGGAAGCCAAATTGTTCCCAATCAAAAAAGAGCAAGATTTCACTACAGGTTTTCTTGTGGTTGTGTGTGATTGAATACTAACATGTCTGCGACTGAAGCTAGTAGCTCTCCAAGCCAGGGTGAAATAACTTGGGATGTTAAAAGCACTGTCTATGGAGGAGTTGAGGACAATGGCTGAGCAGTGTGGGATCACTGTACGTGGCAAGGTTAGGAAGTCTGAACTCCTAAGGCTAATGACCAATAATTTTTCCCTGGAATCTGAAGAAACAGAAATAGGGTTAGAAGCAGACTCTGACAGGGCATTGTTCGCAAAAATACAATTGGATCAGAGGAAACATGAATTAGAGGAGAGGGAGAAAGAAAGAACCTTCCAGAAGGGAACATGAAGAAAAGGAAAGACATCAGATGGAACGAGAGAGAGAGGAGAGAAAGACAGAAAGAACCTTCCAGGAAGAATGCGAAGACAGAGAGGTGAAGTGCCAGAGTAACCCTAGTGAAAGCATGGCCAATATGGAGGAGTGTAATTCAGGGCTGGATATAGAATTGTTAAAACTATTTCAATTAATCCCAAAATTCAATGAGGAAGATGTGGAAGATTTTTTGTGTCCTTTGGAAAACTGGCAAGGCAGCTAAAATGGCCAGCTGAGACCTGGTCTATTTTATTAAAAAGTAAGCTAACCAGAAAAGCCCATGAGGTTTATTCCCTGTTGCCAGATGAAAGTTCATCAAATTATGAACTGACAAAAATTGCTATTCTTGGGGCATATGAATTAGTACTGGAAGCCTATCACCAGAAGTTTAGAACCCTCAAAAAGCAAGCTAATCAAACTTATCTGGAGTTTGAAAGAAGTAAGCAGCTGGCTTTTGTCCAGTGGCTGAGGACTCTTAAAGTACAGCTCAGCTATGAGAATCTCAAAGAAGTAATTCTGTTCCAGGAATTTAAACAAGCTCCCCCACTCTCCACAAAGACCCATGTAGAGGAGCAGTGTGTTCAGAGAGCCGGCAAGCGGCCGTTCTGACTGATAAGTTTGCTTTAATTTATAAGTCAATTTCCCAGGGGAGAACCTTTCCTAATGACCCCCACAAATCCGAAAAGGACAAAGGGTGGGAAGGTGATAGGAGCCCAAGTCGTCCTGGAAGAGAAAGAAAAGCAGGAGACACAGGGGGCCCTCCTCTAGCCCAAAAAGAAGATGCTGTGAACAGGAGACCTGTGTGCTTCCATTGTAATAAGGCAGGTCATCTAAAAGCTGACTGCTGGAAACTAAAGGGAAAACTTGTCGGGTTAATCAGGGCACATCCACTCAGTGAAGAAGGAATCCTGAAGGAGAACAGAATAAAGCAAGCTGTTGCTTTAACTGCAGTAAGAGTGCAACCCAGGAAGTTTACTACAGCCAGTACAGGCAAGATTAATAGGATTCCTGAAGGCTATCAGGGTTTTGTGTTTGAAGGGAAAGTAACCCCATACACCTCGAGTGGAGCAAGCAAGCCCATAGTAATTCTCAGGGACACAGGGGCCACTAGATCCCTTTTAAAGAACAAAGAACAGTACAGCACAGGAACAGGCCATTCGGCCCTCCAAGCCTGCGCCGATCTTGATGCCTGTCTAAAGTAAAACCTTCTGCACTTCCGGGAACCATATCCCTCTATTCCCATCCTATTCATGTATTTGTCAAGATGCCTCTTAAACGTTGCTATCGTACCTGCTTCCACCACCTCACCCGGCAGCAAGTTCCAGGCACTCACCACCCTCTGTGTAAAGAACTTGCCTCGCACATCCCCTCTAAACTTTGCCCCTCTAACCTTAAACCTATGTCCCCTAGTAACTGACTCTTCCACCCTGGGAAAAAGCTTCTGACTATCCACTCTGTCCATGTCACTCATAACTTTGTAAACCTCTATCATGTCGCCCCTCCACCTCCGTCGTTCCAGTGAAAACAATCCGAGTTTATCCAACCTCTCCTCATAGCTAATGCCCTCCAGACCAGGCAACATCCTGGTAAACCTCTTCTGTACCCTCTCCAAAGCCTCCACGTCCTTCTGGTAGTGTGGTGACCAGAATTGCACGCAATGTTCTAAGTGTGGCCTAACTAAAGTTCTGTACAGCTGCAGCATGACTTGCCAATTTTTATACTCTATGCCCCGACCGATGAAGGCAAGCATGCCGGATGCATTCTTGACTACCTTATCCACCTGCATTGCCACTTTCAGTGACCTGTGGACCTGTACGCCCAGATCTCTCTGCCAGTCAATACTCCTAAGGGTTCTGCCACTGTTTTACTGGGAAAACGCCTGACCTTTCCCCTCAGAGAGTGCAGTGAATACCAAAATGGTGGTGAATGGTATTGGAGGGCTGTGTATGCCTGTACCTATACACTGAGTGCACCTGGAGTGCGACCTAGTTTAGGGACCAGTGACCATAGGGATTGTCCCTAGTTTGCCTGTGGATGGGGTTGACCTACTCCTAGGTAATGATCTTGCGGGGGTGAAGGTGTTAGCTTCTCCAATAGTGAAAGAAAGACCGCAGGAGGTCAGAGAGACAGGGCCATGGCAGGAGATGGACTCCTGCAGTTTCCCTGAAGGCCATGATGAAACCAACTCCCCCAGTGGAGACTGAATTGACACTGCAGGCAGATGACCAGGTCTGTCTCTCTGAGACTTTCTTTGAAAAGTTAGGAAACCCAGGAAATGAATTAAATGGATTTTTCCTAGCTGAGGCTCAGCGAGCCAACCCAGTATTACACGAGTTAGCACTTGCTGCCCAGTCTAAAAGTGAAACAGAGGGAGTCCCTGATTGCTGCTATTTAAAGAATGAGGTATTGGTGAGGAAATCGAGTTCTCCTCACAGACCTGAGGGCAAGGAGTGGACAATAGTTCACCAGTTAGTGATGCCTCAGAGGTACTGGAGAGAAATATTAAGAAGGGCCCATGAGACTACAGTGGCTGTACATGCCGGTATTCTTTTGGGCCTCCTTATCTCGAGAGACAATGGATACGCGCCTGGAGGTGGTCAGTGGTTTGTGAAGCAGCGCCTGGAGTGGCTTTCAAGGCCAATTCTGGAGTGACAGGCTCTTCCACAGGTGCTGCAGAGAAATTTGTTTGTCAGGGCTGTTGCACAGTTGGCTCTCCCCTTGCACCTCTGTCTTTTTTCCTGCCAACTACTAAGTCTCTTCGACTCGCCACAATTTAGCCCTGTCTTTATGGCTGCCCGCCAGCTCTGGCGAATGCTGGCAACTGACTCCCACGACTTGTGATCACAATGTCACACGATTTCATGTCGCGTTTGCAGACGTCTTTATAGTAGAGACATGGACGGCCAAAGGCCAAATACAAAAGACCAAAGCCCGCATAAGACAACAGTGTGACTGGCCAAAACTCCACAAAGATGTGGTGGAATACAGCAGGAGTTGCCACATGTGCCAGGTTGAAGGGAAATCCCAACCTACAGTGAAGCCTGCAGCCCACGTCCTGTACCAGTGTTAGGAGGACCCTCCAGCAGAGGGCTGGTGAACTGTAAGGGATCCCGCTGAGAACAAAAAGGGACAGGCAGGCACAAGGCTGGCAAAAGTTTAGAAAGAGAAGAGGATAAAACAACCAAGAGGGAAGGTTAACAGAAGTCCGGGAGGAATCCCGGATGAAAACCCTTACTGTCCAGTCAGCCAACCACGAATAATTTGAAAAGTTAGAGCTCACATCCTCCTATGTAAATGCAGATACTAGAAGCACACCACCAACGTTGCTAACAGCATTTACAGGAACCTGCAGAAATAAGGAAAGACACCTCGTGGGCAGAGAAACTGAGAGGGCAAAGCCTCGCCTAGTCAAAGTGCCACAGGAGAGTGCAGTCGAGTCTGTACAAAAACTTGCAGGCAGGTGTGTCCCAGAGGACAAAGGGGAGATTAGCAAAGAATCCTCCCCCACAGTCAGAAAAAAAAGATAACCACCCATCCCCTGAAGTCAAAAGCCATTGCATGACTCAGCAAAGCACTGAAAGAGAGTTCAGGATAGACCCGCCCACTACTGACTCTCCTGAAAAAAATTTCAACTCAGGCTAATTAAATCTAATAATCTCAAAGACACCCTATGCAGTCATGGAAATGGGCAAACTGAAGAAAAACCTCCCCAAAGAAACACATGTTTATTGGGATGCCAAAAAATGGCAGTTTAAAGCAATACTGCTACCAAAAAAAGACAGGCAGTAATAAGTCTTAGGATTTATGAATGAATGTGAATGTCTGAGAGAGAGAGAGAGAGAGAGAGATGCATGCTTTTCTCCTGTATCTTATATTTTCTCTATCCACCTTTTTTAATGAAATGCACTTTTCTCAAATCACATTTCATTCTGCTGGGTATGGAGGTGGCATGCAGACCCCCCCCCACCCCCCCACCAACACCTGCAAAGAATGAGGCATATTAATTTTGTCATATGAACATTGATTTTAAACTGTTGCTGGAGCAAGGAAATTACTTGTTAAACAGATCAGCTGTGAGTGAAAAAAAAATTGCATACTAACAGACAGTGCTTGGAGGGACAAAGGAGCTATTCTCTGCTCCAATTTACCCACATTGGACTTTAAGCACCAGGTATATTGTGTAAGAAGAGACATTCCATGGTCGGCTAAGGCATAAGAATCCACAAACAGATGTGGTCAGACCAGCTAATCACATGATTAACCTATTTGGCAACCTAAATTTTTCTGAATTGTGCAAAGAATTTGAACTGAGAAAGACTGCTTGATCCTGGACTGAGAAGTCCTCTCCTGTGAGGACACATGAACTGCAAGAGACAAAGGTCTCCTACATTAAATAGGGTTTAAGAAGAATACTGGGCCCCAACGAAAGCAAGACCTCTCTCCAATCAAGGGCTCTACAGCGAGCTCGAAGAACAGTAACCAAAACCATCTTCAGATATTGTCTCAATATTTTCCATTTTATTTCTTCTGCTCTTTTCTGTCTCTAGCTGCATGTGTGTAGTGCGTATGGATGGGCGCGTTGCATATCCATTGGCATTAACCAAATTAAAGTTTAAGTTTAATAAAGTTCAACCTTTTTTTTTAAACCTAAGAAAACCTGCTTATAATTGGAAATTAATGACCAACGGTTCACTAAGGGAGAGCTAATAAAACGGTATGTTTAAAATTAAACCCTTTTATGGTAAGACCAGGTGAAGGCTGAGAGGGAACCCTAGACCCCTTTCTCACCTGTTCATAACATGTGTTATATCAATATGTAAAAACAATATAGTCACCAGAAGGAAATTAAACAAGCACAGGTATGTCAAAAAGTAGGGACAGAGAAGGATGAAAAGGATAGTGAGGATGGCGCTGAAGGAGGCCGAGAGAATTCTCAAATGGAACCTCCTACTATCCGGTTAGCTAATACTGAATTGTTAGGGAGATTGGACACTATGCTTTCATATTTAGATGCTGAACAATGAGAAAACCTGACAAGGCTACTCACGGCATTTAAATGAGTCTGTAGGGATAAGCCAGGATGTACAACCATTACCACACATGATGTAAAACAGCATCCTTATCATGTAAGTCCAGAGAAACAAGCCCAGCTAAAAGCAGAAATTGAATTCATGCTGGAACTATTAGAACCCAGTCAAAGCAACTGAAGTTTGCCAGTGGTATTAGAGCCTAAACCTGATGATTCAACTAGATTTTGCATACACTGCAGAAAAGTTACTGCAGTAACAGAGCCAGGCTCCTACCAAATTCCTCGCTTGGAAGGCTGTATTGACAGAGTGGGCAGTGCCATTTTTCTCACAAAAATAAATTAGTTAAAGGGATACTGGCTAGTTCCTTTAACACACAGAATTAAAGAAAAATTGGCTTTTGTCACACCAGACGGTCTTTTCCAATGCCGAATGATGCCATTCAGGCTAGGGAATGTCCCAGTCACTTTTCAGAGACCAGTGAACCAAGTGGCAGCCAGTGTTCCTAACTGTGTGGTTTACCTTGATGATGTGCTAGTCTACAGTGACACTTGGAAGGACTACTTGGAACAACTGGAGGGCCCTGTTTGGAAGGTTGCAGTCAGTTGATTTAGTGATAAATTTTGTGGAAAAATTTAAAAACCAGAATACCAGACTATTCCAATGGAGTTTACTATTGCAGCCTGATCACTTAATGATTATCCACATTGCCAGCATAAAATAATGTCATTGCAGATGCTTTATCTAACTTTGTTTTGTGTTATCTGAATGCAAAGATGGTACAAAGTAGAATTGTATTAACTACAGGTAAAGAGTGAATGAGTGAGTGTGAAAATGTGTTTTAAAAAGTTTCCATCTTCTGTTGTTTTTACACGGAAAAGCATTTAAAAATGGTGTTTCATTTTGCCAAGGGTGGAGATGTTATGAGAGTGCTTTTTTTAAAATAAAATATGTTCTTAAGGGGCTGATATTTGAATTATGGACATTGATTCATCTGGAAGCTTGCAGAGATGCTGACCTTTGTGTTTTTTAAAAGAAGGCGCAGAAGGTTCCTGGACTTGGCTTGTAAACAAGCCCATTCTAGAAGGCACTTGTTTTCAGATAAAATACCAGCAGGAAGCTTGTTGTTTTGACTTGGAGAGATGTTTACAAAGAAGTGACAACTCAAGATTTATAGAAATCAGGAGGATTTCATTTCAGAAATCAGAAATCATTTCCTTCAGGATGACTGCTTGGAATGTTTTTGGTTTCACTTTGAATTGTTATAAAAGACAGTTGTTTTTTACCTGACTAGAAAAAGAAAAGCTCATTTCTCTCCCTTAAAAAGAAACTCTGCATATCCAGTGTGTCAATGTCCTCTGTCCTCCTGTATTTGAAGAAACCCCGCGTTTCGAATGTGTGGGAAATGAAACCCCTGTTGCTGCCTTTCTGCTGTAAGACCTATCTGATGCCTTTGCAGCTGCATTTCTCGGAAAGCCTACCCAACTACTCTTCAACATTGCCTGGAAAGAACTGTTCTAGGGAGATCCCAGTGAGAGCCGTCTATATGCATTTGGGATGCCAAACCAGAACAAAGGACATCTTCCCATATCTTATCTTTTTTCTTCAAGAATGAGCAAGTATTCAGCCTAAATGTTTTTTTTTGTCCTTTTTTGTAACATGCTCTAAACAAAAATCCCTTTTATTTTTTCCGGTTAACCAGTGTATTTGTGTATGTATGTGTGTATGTAAGGGCTAAAGTAAAAGAGGAGCTTTTATATTTCAATCTGTGTGTTTAAGCTTTACATCATTACTGGATAAGACTTGTTTAATAATGAACTTATAATTTTGTTGTTTATTAAAGAAACCTGGTTGGTGTGTTTTGTTCTGAGAAAAATAGTGTATATGATTGACTATCGGTAAGTGGGAAAATTTAACTATATGTTGTGACCTGTGGAGAAGTGGGACTAGAATAAACAGTGTACTCCTCCTGCCTCTGTCCTGACAAGTCTTTATCTTTATCTTTCTCTTTAGCTCCTGAAACTCTGACTAATGGACCACAACCCTTTCCCTTCCTATGTTGTTGATTTCAACATGGATCACGACTTTTGGCTGTACCTTTTACCCAGCAAAATGTTCTCCTCCTCTTCCATGGCAACGGCGAGGCAACACATCCTGTGAGACTCACATGGGGGTTGCAGAAACGCCCGTCAACCCACCTGACTAGTAAATTTCCTATGACAATTGCATTCCCTCATTTTTCTGTGCCCTCCTGTGCAGTCCTTTCTCCCATGGTGCTGTGGACATGCTCTGGACTGCACCCATTTGAGGTGTTCTCACCTTCACTGGAGTTCAAAACTGAAATACAATGCTTTCTGTGCGTCATACTCCTGGAGGATTCCTGCTCTGCCTGCCTTTTATTCCTACCCAGCCAGATGGCTACTCACTTTCTATCCTCCTTAACTCATTTGGCTGCAGGGTGACCACCTCCTGCAACTAGTGCTCCAGGATATTCTCAGCTCTAGCATGCCCTGCAGTGACTGCAGATGCTCCTCAAGCTGAGAAACCTTGAGCTTGAGCTCATGCAGCCAGGTGTGATTCTTGCACGTGTTTCTTTTTATTCTTTAATGCAATGTCAATGGCAAGGCCAACATTTTATGCCCATCCTTAATTGCTGTTAAGAAGATGGTGGTATGCCGACTTCATGAACCGCTGCAGTCCATCTGGGGTAGGTGCACCCATAGCGCTATTAGGGAGAGAGTTCCAGGTTTTTGACCCATTGACAGTGAAGGAATGGAGATATCATTCTAAGTCAGGATGGTGTTTGATTTGGAGGGGAACGTGCAGCTTGTCTTGTGCCTGTTATTTGCTGCCCTTGTCCTTCTAGGTGATAGAGGTCACAAGTTTGGGAGGTGCTGTCAAAGGAGTCTTGGCGTGTTGCTGTAGTGCATCTTGTAGATGGTAAGCATGACTGCTACTGTGCGCCTATGGTGGAGGAAGTGAATGTTTCAGGTGGTGGATGGGGTGCCGATCAAGCAGGCTGCTTTGTCCTGTATGGTGCCGAGCTTCTTGAGTGTTCTTGGAGCTGCACTCATCCAGGCAAGTGGAAAGTATTCCATCACAATCCTGACTTGTGGCTTGTAGATGGTGGACAGGCTTCGGGGAGTCAGGAGGTGACTTACTCACCGCAGGATTCCTAACCTCTGACCTGCTCTTGTAGCCACAGTATTTATATGGCTACTCCAGTTCAGTTTCTGGTCAATGGTAATCTTCAGGATGTTGATAGTGGGGGATTCAGCAATGGTAATGCCATTGAATGTCAAGGGGAGATGGTTAGAATCTCTCTTGTTGGAGGTGGTCATTGTCTGGCACTTGTATGGCACAAATGTTACTTGATTATCTAGGATAAACAAAGTGACCTGGAGTTCCCACATAGCTTAGAAATTGCAGCCAACAGGAGGAAAACCTGATTGGAAGGGACCAAACATGGTGTTGTGGGAATTATAGGGTGGAAAAGGAAGTTTGAGTTGTGTTGGTTGGTTATTAAGTCAGAGGGTCCAGGCTGCAGTTTTTGCGAAGGGATGTAATAACAGGTGACATTACCTAAGAGGAGAATTTTCTTTTTCATATTTATTGTCAGGTAATTAATTTTCCATTATACTGTACTCCCAGTATTTGCTTTCATTTCCAATGCAATTAAGTTGTACCTAACATATTGGATATGTCTTATAAGCTTGGATACACAGTCATGATATTTGTGGAGTTGTCAATTGTTTTGCACTTTAAATAATGGAAGAGAGTTAAATGCCGGGCATTTCCTTGGGACTTCTCCTAATTGTCGGATGTGATAAAATGCCCCATTTACAATTTTTTTTGTTTGAATGTGTGGGTTAGATTAAATTCAGTATATACTTGTTTAAAAAACTTGGGAAGATCATTTTCTCTTTTTTAACTTTTTTATATTAGGCTTCAAAACAACTGATTATCCTTAAATATCTTTTATGAGTAATAAGATTCTTTCTGTTCATTGATCTATAGCTTTGAAGCAAATGCAGATAAAAGCTGTAGAAATATATATTTTTTTTATTCGTTCGTGGGATGTGGGTGTTGCTGGCTAGGCCAGCATTTATTCCCCATCCCTAATTGCCTTTGAGAAGGTGGTGGTGAGCTGCCTTCTTGAACCACTGCAGTCCTTGGGGTGTAGGTACATCCACAGTACTGTTAGGAAATGAGTTCCAGGATTTTGACTTAGCGACAGTGAAGGAATGGAGATATAGTTCCAAGTCAGGGCGGTGTCTGGCTTGGAGGGGAACTTGCAGGTGGTGGTATTCCCATTCTCCTGCTGCCCTTGTCCTTCTAGGAGGTAGAGGTCGCGAGTTTGGAAGGTGCTGTCGAAAAAGTCTTGGTGAGTTGCTGCAGTGCATCTTGTAGATGGTACGCACTGCTACCACTGTGCTATGATACTGGATAATGATACTCCTACACTTTGATACTGGATAAACACTTCTTCAAAGTGGAGCGTGGATGGGGAAAGAGAAAGTGGATGGAAATAATAGGGAGCACAGCTGTGATTTCCAAGGATGAGGAACAATATTCCAAGCAGGCACCTGGGAAATCAGTACTATTGAATTGGACTTCTCCATGTAATACAGCATTCAAATTGGGGATCTAAAAACAGATCAGTAGATGGTTAGTGGAAACCTCATTTAGATGCGTACACAGAGTTTCCACTGATTTTCTTCTAAAGTCATGGCAGATGATTGGGAGAACCTCAGAGGAAATTCCTAGTGAAAGTATGCAAATATTATTAATGTGACAGTACCAGTGATCAACACTTGGGCTCAGTTGACAGAGCATTCTTTTCAAACATCATAAGCATCACATACATGCTCAGGCCTCTTTTTTGGATCTCAATTTGAATGCTGAATTAGCCAAATTAAAAGTGTTAATTTCCCCATTGCACCCTCGGAATACAGTTCCTTTGTAAGAGACGGTAATATTATTTTAATCGAAATTTGCGGTTGAGACTTGTGAGGCTATCCAACCTCGGAGCATCGATAGTTTAAATGAAATACAGGAAGCTATTCCATATACAAGTGTACAGAAAACTGACTGAACCTGACCGGCATGCATGGCAAAGGCCAAAAGGACTTTTCGAGCTCAAGTAACCTGTTAACAGCTACAAGCTGTTTTCAATAAAGATAAACAGAGTCACTAATGGTAAAAAAACACTTTAAGGCTATGGAATAGGCTGGGTCTGTTTTCCCTGGTGCGAAGGAGTTTGAGAGGGGACATGATAGAGGGATATAAAATTATGAGAGGCATAGATAGGGTAGATAGCCAGAGTCTGTTTCCCATGGTAGGGGTGACTAAAACTAGAGGGCATAGATTTAAGGTGAGAGGGAGGAAGTTGAAAGGGGATCAAAGGGGTAAATTTTTCACACAAAGAATAGTGGGTATCTGGAATGAGCTGCCTGAGGAGGTGGTGGAGGCAGGAACAATAATGACATTTAAAAGGCATCTGGACAGGTACTTGAATGGGCAAGGCATAGAGGGATATGGAATTAATGCAAGCAGGTGGGATTAGTATAGATAGGCATTGTGGTCGGCATGGATGTGGTGGGCCGAAGGGCCTGTTTCTATGCTCTCTGACTCTATGATTCTAATATTTCGCAAATAGCTGAGAAGTCGAAAATTTGAGTTAAAACCAATAAACAGACACACTTCAAAGCTATGTTTTGCTTTGATGCCAAGTTATAACTTTGGAGAAGCTTCACGCACACAAAAACATGGAGTCATGGTGTCTAGAAACACTAATGTAAGAGATTGACATGTTTTAAAAACACTAATTTAGCTGGCCTTAGTGGTCCAAAGTGTTTTGAAAAGCTGTCAGAGAGTGACTCAAACAGACATTGATTGATGACAGTTTGTAAGAAGTTAGTAATTTAAGGGATTCTGATTGTTTAATAGTCCTGTGGTCTTAAAATGTGTGTGTGTGACCAGGAAATGAAGCTGCTATTGTGTTTACTGATAAAGATCTTGAAGGCATCTGTAACAGCCACGAGGGATGATGAAATTACTGAAGAAAATGTAAACATGTGCTGTACGTCAAGGCAGTCTTCAATATTATAGTTTGAACAAGCCTCATTGGACAATTGTAGCTTAAGATGGATTTTGATAAGACAGTACAACCTTGGAAAGAAAGGGATCAAAACCTTTGCAAATAGCGATTCGGTGCTTAAGTCAGATAGCTTGGTAGTTACTGAAGAGAACAATCGGCAGGGAAGTGATGCTCTCTGGGTGATCGTATGTATGATTCCTTGCAACGTATTTGTGACAGCAGGTGTATTGTATTGCGAACATGTGTTGCTAAGAGCTGTATGGTATTGTTAATGTGGTATTCTTATCAAACTCAGTAAACACATTAGTGTTTAATTTGAGCTTTGCGTGTTGTCTCATTATTTCCCGTAGTTCTCGTATCTGAACAGTAGAGTAACCTATCAAGGGTTTTATGGTCAAAGAAGGGTTGAAGGGCTTTCCTCTTTTCCCTCTCCTTGTTAGACCACAGCAGGTTTAATTCATTTTTTAAATGGATGTACTGGCCAGTTCAGTAGGTTTTTGATTACTTACTTGCTATGATCATAACAAGAACCAATCAGACAGGTTTTATTGAGTTAAAAAAGAAAGAGGTTAACTTTATTGTACCTAAATTGAACAAATACAAATAATAAACTATGCACCAACTTTCACTCACACACACACACACACAAATAGATTACAGCATGGGAAAAGGTAGATTGGTTGAGTCAGAGTCCATAAAAAAGGTATACAGTCTGTGGAGGCTGGTAATTTGGCTGGCTCCTAGCTGTATTCAGTGGTCATGAGGATTTTTGTTTCAAGAGGTAGATGTCTGGTTTGGTGATGCAGATGATTTCCTCCAACGGGGTTTCTAACTGTCGCTGGAGTATGCAAAGGTGGTCAGTCAACAAACAGGTTTTGAAAACTTTCAAGATGGAATGGAGAGAGAGAGAGAGCCCCACATAGGATCTGCTCATGTCAGAGTCCAGTTGTTTTTCCTCTGCTGTCGAGTAAATCACCAGATTAAAACCAGATGGGGAGGGGCTTGTCACATGACAGTCATTCAGTCATTCAAACATAGCAGTTAACAGTATTTCTCCAATATAAAATCAAAATACTGCAGATGCTGGAAATCTGAAATAGAAACAGAAAGTGCTGGAAATACTCAGCAGGTCAGGCAGCATCTATGTAGAGAGAAGCAGAGTTAACTTTTAAGGTCTGTGACCTTTCATCAGAACTCTGAAAAGTATAAATTTATAAACCAAACCATCCAATATTGCATAAAAAGTCAACTAATCATTCTTGTGCATTCCCTTAGTGCCTGTCTTCCTTGTGCCTTTACCTTTGTGGTTCTCCCACATCGTGCTACCCCAGTGGCTACAGCATGGATAGTGTTGACTTACATTGGATGAGACTGCAGATGGCCTTGGAGAACAACCTTGAGCAGTTCTGGCCCTAGAAAGCCCAGCTACGAGTTGCATCATCTTGGAATCGGCATCAGCAGTGCACTGGTGGAGTGCTAGTAGTGGGAGGACAAATGCTATCATCCTCAGAGAGGACAGCAGGTTTGTGTTCCACAGTCCACTGCCACATCCACATGGTGGAATCTCAAGAATCCAAGCAATGTATTGGAAGACAGATTGTTGGACTTCTGTGAAACCCTGCAAGTCCCTTTGAACATGAATATCCGCAGCTATGATGATAGTTGTCTGAGCTTGTGTGGTAGAAATCTGAGCCTCCAATATAGCATCCAAACTTTGGGTGGCTTCTGCTTGTGCTGCAATGGAAGCTGAGACATCAGCCATCAGATGCTGAATCATAGATGAGTCCCCAAGTGTTCTCATGGAGCTGGCTACTTCTTCCATGTTGGAGAGGATGGGCTCCAAGCTCTGCACAAAGCTTTGTGCCAGGTTGGTGTCAAACTCCTTCATGCACTTTGAAATTGATCACAGGCTTTCTTCTGGCAGGCTTGCCAATGACCGATCATTTCAATATGCATGATTGTCAGCCTTCTCCTGTAGGCCATCCAATCAAAGTTCTCATCTCCCAATCCTCAACAGCAGAATTTGTGTGCGAACACGCTCTCCAGTGAGTTGGTACCTGTGCTACTCTTTCCCCTTACAGGTCACTCGGGCCCGGTGTATCACCACATGCAGATTCTGCCTCTAAGATATCCTCTAAACTAGGTGCAGTGCAAGTATCTGAGCTGGTGGCTGTGACCGTGAGATAAGTGATGGTGTTTCTTCATCATCACTGTCTTCCTGCATTTACATCTCTTTCTGTTCCACCACTGCCTGCTCAGCTTGTAGTCCTTGAGCATCAGGAAGGAGAAAGGCAAAAGGTTAGGGTTGGGGGAAAGCAGGAGGTGCATGCTTACACCATCTGCAGACTGTAAATCAAAAGAGAGTGTGGGATGAGGGGTGGTTGGATGTGAGAAAGAGGATTAGGTATGAGGATACCATCACCTTTGATGATTTCATCTCCACCATTGGCCACAGCCTCTGTCATGGCCGCTACAGTGATGATAAGTATCATCTCCTCCATAGGTGTAAGGACATGCAGGCGTGCCTGTTCCCATCAGTTACGTCTGCTGATTCTGATTATGCACCACTTTGTCTTGCAAGAGAGAGGGAAGTCTATCAGTGAGTGTGGTGCAAAGTATTTTTGTGATGAGCCTGTCATGGATGAACAGCTGGCAGTGTGTGCTAGCTGTGAAATATGAGTGTGTGTCTCCCAGCGGTGCTAAACTAAGTGATAAGGGTGAGATGAAGCATATGAATATAAGTTTTGAGTTGTGGTTGATACAGATTGTTGGTAAGTGAGTGAAGTGGGTATGTTGAATGGAATAGTGTATGAGGCTAGTAGTGCAGTTGGTAAGATATGGCATTTGAAGATGCATTTACCGTCCTTGTCAACTCATGTGAGGTCATTAAACTTGTTGCAGCACTGCATCCAGGTCCTTGGAGCTAGACTGGCGGCATTGACCGCTGTTTCCACTGCCTTCTGAACTAGTCTGGAGGACCCGCTCGTCCCCTGAGAGAAGAGAACATTTCTCCTCCAGTTGACCTCCTCACAAACAACTCCAGTACAACATCTGAAAGCCTGGGGACTTGCTCTCTGGCCTGTTTTGCCATTTCTGTTCCTTCCTACAGGTCTTTAACTCTTCACCAAGGAGTTTCAGACCCTGCTCCAGTCAGATTACACCTTGCCCTTAAGAGGTACATTCTAGCTTTAAATAGTGCAGGCTAGCTTTAGGTGGGACAAGCCTTGCACTAAATTGTATCCCACCCCCCTCCCCACCCCACTGAGGCATGCAGCCACTCAGGAGCCCATTCAGCACTGGGCTGCATGGCACAATCATTCAGCTAAGCAGACTTCATGAACTTTTCATGGCATTCTTCCTGAATCACGTTGAACAGGCATGGGGTAATCCAATTTTTCCCCCGTACTTTTGCTACTATTGGAAACAGATCAACATTAATTACTGTGAATGTTAATGTGTGAATGTTGACTATATGCAGCTCAATGGACTGAATTTTATGGTCCTCTAGAAGGCAGGTTTTTTGGCAGGGGGTGATGCTGGAGAATCGGCGCAGAGTCATCCGCCACAGAACCTGATGCTGTAATGCCAGTTCCTGATTTCCTCAGAGGTGGTGAAGTTCTGTCGTGGCACTTCTATCGCAATGCTATAGAATCATAATTTAAATCTGTTACATACTGTTTTGCATGAATTTGTACCTAATTTGCCATGATCCTATCAGGCGTCGCAATCTTGTGCATGACGTGCGGCACTCACATGCCTCCATTTTCCCGTCTGTTAAAAAGCTGAAGCCACCGAGGCGAGAGTCCTTGGTACCTCAAGAAAGGTTAACTGTTGTTATCTCAGAGAAGTGGTGTTTAAATCGGTGTTACAACCAGGTGAGAAAGGTGTTCAGGGGTCCCTCTCAGCCTTCACTTGGTCTTACCGTAACAAGGTTTAATTGTTTTTGGCTCCCCCTTGAAGAATCCTTGTTCACTACTTTCCAATTATAAGGCAAAGAAACCAGCACAAACAGGCTTTCTTAGGTTTAAAGAAGAAATGTTGAAATTTATTAAACTTAAACTTAAACTCTAATTCAGTTGATGCGTACGGATGCACGATGCGCCCAGGCTAGCATGCATACGCGATACACACAAGCGAATAGAGACAGAAAAGAGCAGAAGAAAAAAATAAAGTGAAATGTTTGAGGCAATATCTGAAGAGTTTTGTTACGGTTCTTCGAGCTCACTGCAGAGTCCTTGATTATAGGTAGATCTTGCTTTTCGTTGGGGCCCAGTATTCTTCTTAAACCTTGTTCGCTGTAGGAGACTTTTCTCTCTTGGGATTCATGTGTCTTCAATGGATTCAGAGGCTTGTTAGAAAGAAATGGGAGCAGACAGGAGAGATCTTCTCAATCCAGGAGCAAACAGTCTTTCTGAGTTCAAACTGTTTACAATTCAGGAAAACCCAGGTTGCCCAGCAGGATAGCCATGTGACTAACTGGTCTGGTCACATCTTGGATTGTATCACCTTAGCAATCTCTGGAATGGTCACTTTACACACAATACCTGGTGATCAAGGTCGATTGTGAGTTGAATGTGTCAGGGAATGGTCCTTTGTCCTTCCAATCATCATCTGTTAATATGCAAATGTATTTTCCAGCCGCAGCTGATCTGTTTAACAAGTCCTTTCTTCACTCCAGTAACAGTTTAAAATCAATGTTTATGACAAAATGAATGCGCCTCATTCTTGGCAGGCAGGGGCCTAGCATGACAATCGGACATTGCCATTAAACTCAATCTGCAGATGCATTGTGTTTGTGAGGGGAGGGGGGAGCTCTGCAAGTATATACTGTTGGGAGGGGAGAGAATCTCAGCAATTCTATAATGTTGGGGGGGGGGGGATCTCTGCAAGTGGATACTGTTGTGGGGGGGTGGGTGGGGTGGATCTGATCAACTGTGTAGGTGTTTTTTGTTGGGGGTCCAGTACAGGTTACTTAAATGGTGTTGCTTTGGTCATGATGGTTCGCACTTTTTAAAAAGTTGTGAGGCTAACATCAGCCCATACCATAGAGCTAATGCAGGAATCCTGCAGAACCAAAAATGACACAAATCTTTGCCCAGATATGGGTACTTTACCTTTTGAAGGAAGCCAAAGGTCCAAGTTGGATAGAGATGGGTATGATACACCCTGTTTTCCTGGATCCACTTGCTATGCTGAGGTATCTCCAGCGGAGACATGCCCAAGAGGCAGCTGCAGCTCAAGAGGAAGCTCTAGGACACGAGCAGCAGTAGCAGTCACCAAGGCAAAGAAGAGCCCATATACGCCAATGAGTCTATAGGACTTGGATGACATACCTGCAGATGTCTGAGTGAAATTGCCAATGAAGACCTCGCTGTCCAGAGAGGCCATCACAGTCTTCTGTGCACTGCTAAATGATGATTTGTGACCAATGGGTTATGGTGGTCACCCTATGACTGTGGCCCTCAAAGTTACCATGGGCCTAAGCTTTTCTGCCTCTGGATCTTTCCAGGGATCTCCTAGCGACATGTGTGGGTTCTCTCAATCCACAGCGCACTGCTGCATCAAGGAGGTGACTAATTCTCTGTTCAGGAGGGCTGTCGTGAATGTGCACTACAGGACAGAATCTGAGAATCAGGCCGAGAGAGCCATTGGATGTGGAGCCATTGCAGGATTCCCATAGGTCCAAGGAGTGATCAACTGCACTCATGTGGCCATCAAGGCTCCCATGCACCAACCAGCTGCCTTCAGAAACAGAAAGGGTTTTCATTCAACTAATATCCATCTGGTATGCAACCACAGAAAGTGCTTCCTACAAGTATGTGCCCACTTCCCAGGAAGCTGCCATGACTTGTAAATACTTCACTAGCCCCAGGTGCCACACCTTTTCACTCCTCCCACTCGGCTTCAAAAGTGGATTCTCGGGGATAAGGGATACCCATTGAGGACATGCCTTCTGATGCCTGTAAGGAACACCAGCCCTGATGCACAAGAGCAGTACAATGCCTGCCATGGCTCCACCCGAGTGACCATCGAGCAGGCCATTGGTATGCTGAAGATGCGGTTCTGCTGCCTCACCAGTATGCACCACAGAAGATTGGGCACGTTGTTGTAGTCTGCTTCATTCTATACAACATCGCACTGCAGAGGGGGGAGGCCTTGCACAATGAAGAAATACTAGAGTCATCCTCCGACAAAGAGGACACAGAGGGCACACAAGGCCAAGCATGCATGGAAGATCAAAGAACAGTGATGGAGGCCAGACGTGATGAGCAGCACGCAATGGAGGCAAGGCAGAGACTAATAATGCCCCGTTTTCACAATTCATGAATTTCAATAAATATACTTGCGACCAAAACTCACCATCATGCATATAGTCTCAAGACCTCTGCCTCTGTATTAATGTCTCTCCAGCATGAATGGCAGTGTCATGCAGACCCCCACCTGCCAAGAATGAGGCATATGAATTTTGTCATATGAACATTGATTTTAAACTGTTGCTGGAGTGATGAAAGAACTTGTTAAAAAAAAATCACCAGACACTTGGCTGGAAAAACATTTTCATACAAACAGACAATGCTTGGAGAGACAAAGAACCATTCACTGGTCCACATAACCCAAAATGTATTGCAATCACCAGACATTGAAGGTGAGGACGTTCACATGCCAGGATGACTTATAAGATGGCAGAATCCACAAACAGAAGTGGTCAAACCAGCTAGTCACATGACTAACCTGCTAGGCAACCTGGGGTTTTTTGAATTGTGCCACAAAGAAAGAGGCAGAAGGCAGTTTGGAACTGGAACCTGGAGCAAGGAAGCCTCTCTTTCTCTCACTTTCTCCCATGCCACCAGACCCATGGAAGACACATAAAGAGAGAAAAGACACTGACCTCGAAACAAGTTGAAGAGTGCACTGGACCCCAACAAATTGCAAGTCTGACTGGCAACCAAAGACTTCACAGCAAACTCAAAGGACAGTAAAATAGAAACCCATCTATTGCCTCAAACTTTTCCCCTTTATTCTTTTCTACTTTTCTGTCTCGATCTGCTTGTGTATTTATCATGTATGCAGGCTGGCGTGGTTGCGTTGCATATTTACAGACGGTAACGGGATTCGAGTGTAAGATCAATAAACTTCTATCTTCCTTGTTTAAAATCTAAAAAAACCTGTCTGAATTGCTTTATTTGCCTTACAACTGGAAAGCGGTGAACAAGGATTCACTAAGGGTGAGCTAAAACACAGTGTTTTTTAAAAATTGAACCCTGTTATGGTTAACCCAGGCAAAGGCTAAGAAGGAACCCCTAGACCCCTTTCGCACCTGGTCGTAACATAAATTTGGAGACTTGTCCGGGATTTGATCCACAGACAAATGAGAGAAATGGAGTAGAAAGCCAAATTGTTCCCAATTTTTTTTTAAAAAGGAACAATTTCAATACAGGCTTTCTTGTGGTTGTCTGTGCTATAATACTAACATGTCTGTGACTGAAGCTAGTAGCTCCACAAGCCAGGGTGAAGTAACTTGGGATAAGTTAAAAGCACTGTCTATGGACGAGTTGCGGAAACTGGCTGAGCAGTGTGGGATCACTGTATGTGGTAAGGCCAGGAAGTCTGAATTCCTAAGGCTACTGGCCAACCATTTTCCCCCTGAATCTGAAGAAGCAGAAACAGGGGTAGAAGTAGACCCAGGCAGGATATTGCTAGCAAAGGTACAATTGGAACGGAGGAAACTTGAATTTGAGGAAAGAGAGAAAGAAAGAACATTCCAGAAGGGACGCGAAGGCAAAGAGAGGGAGGAGCGAGAAAGAGAAAGAACCTTACAGGAAGAATGCAAAGAGAGCGAGCTGAGTTAACTCAGGGGCAACAGAGTAACCCCAGTGAAAGCATGGCCAATATGGAGGAGCATAATTCAGGGCTGGGTACAGGATTGTTAAAACTTTCCCAACTGATCACAAAATTCAATGAAAGAGATGTGGAAGTCATTTTTGTGTCTTTTGAAAAACTAGCAAGGCAGTTAAGGTGGCCAGCTGAGGTCTGGATTCTGCTGTTACAATGTAAATTAACCGAAAAACCCATGGGGTTTATTCCCTGTTGCCAGATGAGAGTTCATCAAATTATGAACTGACAAAAATTGCTGTCCACGGAGCATATTTGTTAGTACCTGAAGCCTATCGTCAAAAGTTTAGAACCCACAAGAAGCAAGCTGATTAAACTTACCTAGAGTTTGAGAGAAATAAGCAACTCGCTTTTGACCAGTGGCTGAGGGCTCGTAAAGTACAGCTCAGCTATGAAAATCTCAGAGAAATAATTTTGCTAGAGGAATTTAAAAAACTCTCTCCCACTCTCCATAAAGACACACGTAGAAGACCAGAAGGCTTATAAAGCACAACAGGCAGCCATTCTGGCCAATGAGTTTGTTCTCATTTATAAGTCAGTTTCCCTGGGGAAAATCTTTCCTAATCACCCCCACAAATCCGAAAAGGACAAAGGGTGGGAAGATGATAGAAGCCCAAGCAGTTCTGGGAGGGAATAAAAAGCCGGAGAAACGGGGGACCCTCCTCCAGCCACCAAGGAAGGTGATGTAAGCAGGAGTGAGACCTGGAGGCCTGTGTACCTCAATTGTGATAAAGCAGGGCATTTAAGAGCTGATTGCTGGAAACTAAAGGGAAAACCTGTAGGGTTAATCAGGGCACACCCACTCAGTGAAGAAGGGAACCTGATGGAATGCACAGCAAGACAAGCTGTGGCTTTAACTGCATTAAGAGTGAGACCCAGGAAGTCTACCGCCGCAAATGCAGGAAATGTTAATAGAATTCCTGAGGGTTATCAGAGTTTTGTGTCTGAAGGATGGGTAACCCCATACCCCTTGAGTGGGGGAAGAAAGCCCATAGTAATCTTCAGGGACACAGGGGCCACTGGATCCCTTTGCTGGGAAAAGGCCTGACCTTTCCCCCAGAGAATGCAGTAAACTCCAGAATGGAGGTGAATGGTATTGGAGGGCAGAGTATGGCTGCACCTTTACACATGGTGTGCGACCTAGTTTCGACTGGTGACCATAGGGATTGTCCCTATTTTTATTTATTTATTTTATTTAGAAATACAGCACTGAAACAGGCCCTTTGGCCCACCGAGTCTGTGCCGACCAACAACCACCCATTTATACTAATCCTACATTAACCCCATGTTCCCTACCACATCCCCGCCATTCTCCTACCACCTACCTACACTAGGGGCAATTTACAATGGCCAATGCAGGCCAGTGTAGGATTAGTATAAATGGGTGGTTAATGGTCGGCGCAGATTCGGTGGGCTGAAGGGCCTGTTTCAGTGCTGTATCTCTAAATCTAAATCAAAATCAAATCAATTTACCTTTCAACCTGCAAGTCTTTGGCTGTGGGAGGAAACCGGAGCACCCAACGGAAACCCACGCAGTCACAGGGAGAACTTGCAAACTCCACACAGGCAGTACCCAGAACTGAACCCGGGTCGCTGGAGCTGTGAGGCTGCGGTGTTAACCACTGTGCCACTGTACCACCCTTTGCCTTTGGATGGGGTTGACCTGCTCCCAGGTAATGATCTGGCGGGGACGAAGATGGTAGCTTCCCCAGCAGAGAGAGACCACAAGAGGTCAGAGAAACAGGGCAGTGGCATGAGACGGTCCCCTGCAGTTTCCCTGAATGTGTAATGAATCAGGCCATGATCAAACCAGCTCCCCCAAAGGAGACTGCATTGGTACTGCAGGCAGATGACCATGAGTTCTGTATGTCTGAGATTTCCTTGGAAAGTTAGAAGACCCAGGAAATCTTCCCCTGATGAGGCTCAGCGAGCTGACTAGTATTGTGAGAGTTATCACAGGCTGCCCAGTCTGAAATTGAAGCAGAGGGAGTCCCTGATTGCTACTAATTAAAGAATGAGGTACTGATGAGGAAATGGAGTTCTCCTCACAGACCTGAGAGCAAGGAGTGGACAATGGTTCACCAGTTAGTGGTGCCATAGAGGTACCGGAGTGAAATAGTAAAAATGGCCCATGAGATTGCGATGGCTGTACAAGTCGGTATACGAAAAACCAAAGCCCACATAAGACAGCAGTTTGACTGGCCAAAACTGCACAAAGATGTAGTGGAGTACCGTAGGAGTTGCCACATGTGTCAGTTTGAGGGGAAACCCCAACCTACAGTGAAATCTGCACCTTTAAGTCCTGTATCAGTGTTTGTAGGACCCTCCAGCACAGAGCTGGCAAACTGTAAGAGACCACTACCGAGAACAAAAGCGAACAGGCAGGCACAAGGCTAGCAACATGTTAGAAAGGAATGGGGAAAAAGGGACCAAGCGAGCAGGTTAAAGGAAGTCCGGTAATAATCCCAGATGAAAACCCCTACTGTCTATTCAGCCAACCCCAAAATGTTTGAAAAGCTAGACCCCACATCCTACTATGTAACTGCAGATACTAGAGGCACCCTACCAGAGTTGCTAACAGCATTTACAGGCATCTGCAGAGAGAAAGTCCTCAAGAGGGCAGAGAAACCGTGAGGGTGATGCCTCACTAGTCGGGGTGTGCAGTAGAATCTGGACAAATACCTGCAAGGGGAAGTGTCCAAGAAGCCAAAGGGAAGGTTGGCATAGAATCCACCCCCACGGTCAGGAAAAAAAGCAACCAGCCATCCCCTGAAGTGAAAAGCCCTTCCATGACTCATCAAAGCACTGAAAGAGAGTTCAGAGTGGATCCACCCACTGGCGCCGCCCCTGAACAGAACTCCAACCTAGGGCTAATTAAACCTAACCCTCCCCCTGCAGACCTCAGCAAGAATGAAGAGACCATTGACAGTCATGGAAATGTGCAAACTGAAAAAACTGCCCCAAAAACCGCATGTTTATTGGGATGCCAGAAAGGGCCGTTTAAAGCAGCACTGCTACCAAGAAGAGACAGGCTGCAACAATTGTTAGGGTTCTGAATGAATGAGAGAGATGCATGTGTGTGTTCCTGTCCTTATCTTCTCTCTCGTCCCTTTTAATGAAATGCTCCTTCTTAAAAATTGCATTTCACTCCACTGGGTATGGAGGTGTCATGCAAACCCCCACCTGCCAAGAGTGAGACATATTAATTTTGTCATATGAGCATTGATTTTGAACTGCTGCTGGAGTGAAGAAAGGACTTGTTAAAAAAAAATCACCAGACACTTGGCTGGAAAAACATTTGCATACAAACAGAAGATGCTCGGAGAAACAAAGAACTATTCCCTGGTCCACTTAACTGAAAATGTGCTGTGATCACCAGACATTGAAGATGAGGATGCTCACATTCCAGGATGACTGCTAAGGTGGTAGAATCCACAAACAGAAGTGGTTAAACCAGCTAGTCACATGACCAACCTGCTGGGCAATCTGGGGTTTTTGAATTGTGCCACAGAGAAAGAGGCAAAAGGCAGTTTGGAACTGGAACCTGGAGCAAGGAAGCCTTTCCCTCTCTCTCTCTCTCTCTCACTATCTTGCTTTCCCCCAAGCCACCAGACCCATGGAAGACATGTAAACCTCAAATGAGAAAAGACTTTCACCTCGAAACAAGTTGAAGAGTGCACTGGGCCCCATCAAATTGCAAGTCTTACCAGCAACCAAAGACTTCACGGCAAACTCAAAGGACAGTAAAATAGAAACCCATCCATTGCCTCAAACTTTTGCCCTTTATTCTTTTCTACTTTTCTGTCTCTATCTACATGCGTGTCTATCGCGTATGCCTGCTTCACATATTCGTAGTCGGTAACCAGATTAGAGTTTAAGATGAATAAACTTCTCCCTTATTTGTTTAAAATCTAAGAAACCCTGTCTGAATTGATTTATTTGCCTTACAATTGGAAAGTGGTGAAATAGGATTCACTAAGGGTGAGCTAAAACACGGTGTTTTTAAAAAATTAAACCCTGTTACGGTTAAACCAGGCAAAGGCTGAGAGGGAACCCATAGACCCCTTTCACCTGGCCATAACAGGCAGCAACAAATTGAACCAATGCACAGGTGAGATCATTTGTGCAAAAAAAAAATCATGTTCATTGGCATGGTAATGATGTTAATGGTCACATTGGCAATGATGTAAGGCTTATGATGGGATTGTAATAGTCAAAATCACTCCCTTGCAGAATGTGGTTTTCAAACAATAAAGGCTGATGATTGGCAGGAAAACACATTTAGCTAGAGTAAACATGACATATCTGTCTCGCCGCTGAATACCCATATGTGTCAAGGTGTCCTTTTAATATGTTTGCAGGTGCTCCTTCACAGTATAACCCCTGAGCTAGCAGCTGGACTGGAGGCAGGCTGCTGATCATGATGCCCCTTGGCTTGGGATGACCCCAGCTGCCTGAAGGCTTCCTGCACTAGTGCAGGAGTGTGCTCAGGTGTTGCAGCTGCTGGAGCTGAGCTCACTGGCAGAGGGGCTGAGGAGCCTGTGTCCACACTTGAATCCCCCTGAGGGGAGAACCCAGATATGGAGTGCATCCTCTTCTCCCTCTCAAGGCTCATTTAAACCTCACTGCTCTCTGGAGAAGGACTAGGAGTGGGAACACTCTCCATGCTCTTGGTCCTTCCCTCGCCCTGCCACTGTTGATCTGAATCATTGCCAAGGCTAGGGTTTGCAGGTCGTGGCGCATCTGTGGGATCTGGCTCTCCATAAGGCCGCCAACCTCTCTATGAATGAAGCTATGTGCTCATATGCTGGGACATAGCAGCAGTCATGGTATGGATGGATTCCTGAATCGCTTGCTCATGGCTGTGCATGGTCTCTGGCATCTCCATCAGATGCTGCCTTACCTCTCCCTGCAACTCCAGCATGCCCTGTGCTGTCGATAGCAAAGGCTCGTCATCAGCCTGGGGCTCAGCACGGGTCTGGCCACCCACAGTCCTTTGACTGTCAGAGGCCTCGGCTGTCTCTGCCACACCCAACTGCTCGGGCGTGTGTATGATGCTCTCAGCAGCATGTGACCCTGATTCTAGTGCCAATCGGATACCCACTGAGATGAGAGCATCTGCACTGGTGGAAGATGCAGGAAATTTATGGGATGGTGCCTCCTCTATGTGTTTCTCATCCTCAGAGGTCGTTGTCTTTCCATCACGGTTTGGAATCATTTGCGAGCGGTGTCCTGCAAGATACAATGTAAAGAACAGTCACTTAGGTATTATGGTACACATGTCCCAATCATGACAGCATTGCGCATCTCCATAAAATGTAATTTCAATTCATTCTGTGTTTGGCAATAATCACACTCTTTAACTGGGACCCCGAACTCAACTTCAACTATGGCTCGTGCTCCTTGGATCCTGGCTAACTCAAGCGCACCCTCTTTGGCCTGAGACAAAGGCTGCAAGTTGGGCACCCTGCCACCAGTGCCTCCCTGCTGTTGTGGGCCCTATTCTCCTGAAAGATCAAGAATGCAGCTATTCTCAAATTCCAAACATATCGACATTGCATAAATATTACGTCATAGCAAAATGGGCCCCTCATCAGCACCTGGGGAATGTATCTGCATTCATACTGACTCTACTTGTCATGGGTCTCAATTGGGCTGAGTTAGAAACGAGGGAGACTGGTCTCACTTATGCAGTCAGTCATCTGTCATTATTCTGCTATGACCTTCCGATCATTGGAATGGCTCTGACAACCATGTGGCTTTAAGCTTGTGGACAAGCAGATTACAACAAGCTATCTGGACCCACACAACTTACCTTGGCTGAGCGTAGGAGATCATTGACCCTCTTCCTGCACTACACACAGTTATGACAGGTGACCCCCACAGCTACTTACCTCTTCTGTGATCTCCATCCAGTCTTGTTTGGTCAGGTGGGAGGACTTCTTCTTGTCATCACTGGGGAAAAGGACCTCCCACCTTTCCCTTGCAGCCTGGCGGAGAATGAGCAGTGAAGATCACTGAACTAAAAACAAGAAATGCTGGAACCACTCAGCAGGTCTGGCAGCATCTGTGAAAAGAGAAGCAGAGTTAACGTTTCGGGTCAGTGACCCTTCTTCGGAACTGACAAATATTAGAAAAGTTACAGGTTATAAGTAGGTGAGGTGGAGGTGGGGCAAGAGATAACAAAGGAAGTCGAGATTGGACCAGGCCACATAGCTGACCAAAAGGTCACGGAGCAAAGGCAAACAATATGTTAATGGTGTGTTGAAAGACAAAGCATTAGTACAGATTAGGTGTTAATACACTGAATATTGAACAGCAGCAAGTGCAAACCTGAAAAAAACAGTGGGTAAGCAAACTGAACAAACTAAGATGAAATGAAATAAATGCAAAAAAATGGTTGTAAAAAATGAATGTAAAAAAAAGGAAGAAAAAATAACTAAAAATGAAAATAAAATGGGGGGCTGTCATGCTCTGAAATTATTGAACTCAATGTTCAGTCCGGCAGGCTGTAGTGTGCCTAATCGGCAGATGAGATGCTGTTCCTCAAGCTTGCGTTGATGTTCACTGGAACACTGCAGCAATCCCAGGACAGAGATGTGAGCATGAGAGCAGGGGGGAGTGTTGAAATGGCAAGCAACCGGAAGCTCAGGGTCCTGCTTGCGGACTGAGCGGAGATGTTCCGCAAAGCGGTCACCCAGTCTGCGCTTGGTCTCCCCAATGTAGAGGAGACCACACTGTGAGCAGCGAATACAGTATACTACATTGAAAGAAGTACAAGTAAATCGCTGCTTCACCTGAAAGGAGTGTTTGGGGCCTGGGATAGTGAGGAGAGAGGAGGTAAATGGGCAGGTATTACACCTCCTGCGATTGCAGGGGAAGGTGCCCTGGGACGGGGACGAGGTGGTGGGGGTAATGGAGGTGTGGACCAGGGTGTCGTGGAGGGAACGATCCCTTCGGAATGCTGACAGGGGAAGGGAGGGGAAGATGCGACTGGTAGTGGCATCACGCTGGAGGTGGCGGAAATGGCGGAGGATGATCCTTTGGATATGGAGGCTGATGGGGTGAAAAGTGAGGACAAGGGGAACCCTGTCACGGTTCTGGGAGGGAGGGGAAGGGGTGAGGGTAGAGGTGCGGGGAATGGGTCGGACACGGTTGAGGGCCCTGTCAACCACAGTGGGGGGAAATCCTCGGTTGAGGAAAAAGGAGGTCATATCAGAAGCACCGTCATGGAAGGTAGCATCATCAGAGCAGATGCGTCGGAGACGGAGAAACTGGGAGAATGGAATGGAGTCCTTGCAGGAGGTAGGGTGTGAAGAAGTGTAGTCGAGGTAGCTGTGGGAGTCGGTGGGCTTATAATGGATATTAGTAGACAACCTATCCCCAGAGATGGAGACAGAGAAGTCGAGGAATGGAAGGGAAGTGTCAGAGATGGACCATGTAAAGGTGAGAGAAGGGTGGAAATTGGAAGCAAAGTTGATAAAGTTTTCCAGTTCGGGGTGGGAGCAGGAAACGGCACCGATACAGTCATCAATGTACCGGAAAAAGAGTTGGGGGAGGGTGCCTGAGTAGGAATGGAACAAAGCATGCTCGACATATCCCACAAAAAGACAGGCATAACTAGGACCCATGCGGGTACCCATAGCGACACTTTTTACTTGAAGGAAGTGCGTGGAGTTGAAGGAGAAGTTGTTCAATGTGAGAACAAGTTCAGCCAGGCGGAGGAGGGTGGTGGTGGATGGGGACTGGTCGGGGCTCTGTTCCAGGAAGAAGCGGAGAGCCCTCAAACCATCCTGGTGGGGGATGGAGGAGTAGAGCGATTGGACATCCATAGTGAAGAGGAGGCGGTTGGGACCATGAAACTGGAAATTGTCAAAATGACGTAGGGCGTCAGAAGAGTCACGGATGTAGGTGGGAAGAGACTGGACCAGCGGAGAAAAGATAGAGTCTAGATAGGAAGAAATAAGTTCAGTGGGGCAGGAGCAGGCTGACACAATGAGTCTGCCAGGACAGTCCCGTTTGTGGATTTTGGGAAGGAGGTAGAAGCGGGCTGTCCGGGGTTGTGGGACTATGAGGTTGGAAGCTGTCGAGGGAAGATCGCCAGAGGAGATGAGGTCAGTGACAGTCCTTTGGACGGTGGCTTGATGTTCGGTGGTGGGGTCATGGTCCAGAGGGAGGTAGGAAGAAATGTCCGTGAGTTGGCGTTGAGCTTCTGCAAGGTAGAGGTCGGTACGCCATACGACAATAGCACCACCCTTGTCTGCAGGTTTGATGACCATGTCGGGGTTAGACCTGAGAGAATGGAGTGCCTCAAGTTCAGAGGGGGACAGGTTAGAGTGAGTGAGGGGGGGCAGAGAAATTGAGATGACCAATGTCTCGCCAACAGTTTTCAATGAAGAGATCAAGAGCGGGTAAGAGGCCAGGGGGAGGGGTCCAGGTAGAGGGAGAATGCTGGAGGCGGGTGAATGGGTCTGCTGGTCAGGGGGAGGACTCCTGGTCAAAGAAGTGAGCCCGGAGGCGGAGGCGACGGAAGAAGAGCTCAACGTCATGCCGAGCGCGAAATTCATTGAGGTGGGGGCGTAAGGGGATAAAACTGAGACCTTTGCTGAGCACAGAACGCTCAGCATCAGAGAGGGGGAGGTCAGAGGGTATAGTGAATACACGGCAAGGGGTCAGATCAGAAGGGGTGGGGTCAGAGGGAAGTGAAGCGGAGGGAGGATCTAGAGGGGCATTAGTCCCCATCAGCTGCTGGAGCTTGCGTTCCTTAACACCTGAAAGGAAGAAAAAAAGTTTTTTGTTAATGCGTCGGATGAGACGAAAGATGAAATGAAACTGCGGAGTAGAACAGCTTTGAGATAAGGTGAGGCGGTGCTGCTGGAGAGAGAGGTCCAGTGTGTGCATGTGGCGGCGCATAGCACTGAGTGTGGATCTCAAGATGCGGCGAGAGTAGCAGTCCGAGGAACGTTGTATTTCTCGGAGATACCTGTAATCCTGGGTGGTTTCAAAGCATGATGGGTGAAACTGCAGTTGGAATCCACGTGGAATAAGTCGGAGCCGGAGACAGTCACTGAGGAAGGAGATGTGGCTGTGAAAACGAGTTTTGGTAGATACCTTATCAAACACCAGGAGGGAAATAGAAAGCAATGAAGGTGAACAAGGTAAAAGAGACAAACGAAAATCCCGTCGGAGAGAAGAGCAGAACTTCTTCAAGGTAGGCATTCCTGGAAGAGAAGTGGCAGTGAATTAAACGCTAAAATAAAAGCAAAATACTGCGGATGCTGGAAATCTGAAACAAAAACAAGAAATGCTGGAACCACTCAGCAGGTCTGGCAGCATCTGTGAAAAGAGAAGCAGAGTTAACGTTTCGGGTCAGTGACCCTTCTTCGGAACTGAACTGTGGGGCCACCGTTGATCGCCATCTGTCATTGGAGAAATGATGTCCGGGGTGCTGCTTGTCGATTGAATAATGTTTTGAAGCGAACAGACTTTTTGCCTCAGGACCCTGATGCTGAAAGAACACAGAGAGTAAATGCAGGGCTGGCAGTCTTGTAAAGATGGCGCCAGCACTTGCTCCAACATCAGGTGGTGCTGTGAACGGCATTGCTAATGCTTCCCCGACCATGTGATTAGAGGGCACGCCCGCCCCGCTGTCATTATGCGAAAAGGAATGCCTGCCACGTAATTGTGGCGGTGCGGCCGCTAACGTGACAGTCGGGACCGCCGCCGCTCCTGGTAGTGGGATAATAAAATTCAGCCCAATGTGTGAATGTTATATACTCCATCTGATATCGGGCAAGCATATAACAGGTGGCCAACATGCTATTTCTCACTTTGTGCTGTTGCCCAAGACAAATTCCATCACTGGAAAAGTCAATGTCTTGGGGAAGAAGCATTCATCTTCTACACCACAGTTGTAATTAGCTCTCACTGACGCCTCCCTATCCATAATTCAATCTTTAGTGCCAAGTAAATTACCCAGATTATTGCTGCTGTGGTTAGGGGAATATAATAATTCATTATCTTCCCTTCATTGCCTTAGCAACTACAAGAATTATAACAAGAACCAGGAACTCCAAAATCTATATTTTGATGACATTATGACAATCGGATACATAGCACTTGAACATCAAATTAATGAAATGCAAAGTTTCGATATAAATTTAACATTACCTTCCTGTTTGCAAATTCTATTCCTCTCGAACATACCCCAATACTTTGTTTGCACTCATTGTGGCTTTATCAAATGAGAACAGAAAGTGCCGGAAATACTTAGCAGGTCTGGCAGCATCTGTGTAGAGAAAAACAGTTAACGTTTCAGGTCTGTGACCCTTCATCAGAACTGGCAAAAGTTAGAAATGTAACAGTCTTTGAGCAAGTGAAAGGGGGGAGGGGAGAAGAAGAACAAGAAGGAAGGTCTGTGATAGGATAGAGTGGGGAGAGATTAAATGACAGATGTCATGGAACAGAATGCGAATAGCGTGCTGAATAGTTACAGCAAAAGATAAAGTACGAGTCCAGAGAGAGTGCTAATGGCAGAATAACCAACAGCTCTGTATGAAAGCAAAAACATGAAACATAAGTTTAAGACTAGTATATTGTTAAGAAAGAAAGAAAGAAAGAAAGAAAGGAAGAAAGAAAGAAGGAAAGAAAGAAAGAAGAGAGCATATATTTAAAAAAAAACATAAAATAATGGGACTTACGGTCTAAAATTATTAAACTCAATATTGAGTCCAGAAGGCTGTAGCGTGCCTGATCGGTAAATGAGGTGCTGTTCCTCGAGCTTGTGTTGATGTTCACTGGAACACTGCAGCAGGCCAAGGGCAGAAATGCGGGCATGGGAACAAGGTGGTGAATTAAAATGGCAAGCAACCAGAAGCTCAGTTTTATGCTTGTGGACCGAGCAGAGGTGTTCTGCAAAGCGGTCACCTAATCTGCATTTGGTCTCCCCAGTGCAGAGGAGACCACATTGTGAGCCGCGAATACAGTATACTAAATTGAAAGAAGTACAAGTAAATCACTGCTTTACCTGGAAGGCACGTTTGGGGCTTTGGATGGTGAGGAGAGAGGAGGTAAAAGGGCAGGTATTACACCTCCTTCATTTACATAGGAAGGTGCCGTGGGATGGGGACGAGGTGTCGGGGTGATGGGGGAGTAGATCAGGGTATTGCAGAGGGAACAGTTCCTTTGGAATGCTGATCGGGGAGGAGAGGCGAAGATGTGTTTGGTGGTGGCATCATGCTGGAGGTGGCGGAAATGGCAGAGGGTGACCCTTTGGATGTGGAGGCTGGTGGGGTGGCAAATGAGGACAAAGGGAACCCTGTCACGGTTCTGGGCGGGAGGGGAAGGGGTGAGGAAGTCTAGTCAAGGTAGCCATGGAAGTTGGTGGGCTTATAGTAAATACTCGTGGACAGCCTATCCCCAGAGATGGAGACAGAGAAGTTGTGGAAGGGGAGGAAAATATCGGAGATGGACCATGTGAAAGTGAGTAAAGGGTGGAAATTGGAAGCAAAGTTGAAGAAGTTTTCCAGTTCGGGGCGAGAGCAGGAAGTGGCACCAATACAATCATCAATGTACTGGAAAAAGCGTTGTGGAAGGGGGCCTGAGTAGAATTGGAACATTTCAGAGTTCCAGCATCCACAGTATTTTGCTCTTATTTATGGCTTTATCTAATTGTATTGCTACTTTTAACAATTTACATATCGGTACTCCGAAATCTCTTTGCTCACTATTCCATTTAATTTCTTCTACCTTAGTTGCTTCAGTTGGTTACCTGCAGCTTGTGGGCAGGTAGCTATTGCAGCTCCAACTCGGCCTTATTGAAAGAGGCCCAGAGGCGGGAAGTTACTGGGGGGGGGGGGTTGGTAGGGGGGGTGGGGTGAGTGTTGCGCGGTGGGGGCAGTTGGGGCAGTATGGGTTTTGGGGTGGTCCTTCATGGGGCACAGGGTGCCCAATCAGGAGTGCCCACCCCCCCGCCCAGACCGCAAGAAGGCCACCTTGTTTTACCTGTCGGTGTTCTTGGGGGCTTTGTCGTCCACCCGCCATGGGTAAAATACCCACGGTAGAGGGAGGAGGCCTTAAGTGGCAGTTAATTGGCCACTTAGGGCCTTGATTGGCCTGGGGCGGGCAGACTGTTTCTTGTTGCCGTCCGCGTAAATTTGCAGTGTGGGCGGTAAGATATCGGGAACGGCCCCCTCTGCCTCCCACTCAATGTTATGCTCCCCAACCCCCCCGCCCCGCCACCTGCCCGCTCGTTGGGGGGGGGGCCATAAAATACCCCCGGCCATCGTGTTATCTGAGTTTATAATGAAGATTGCAATATCTTTCCTAACAATGGTGTTAAACTAACTGGTCTAGAATTTCCTGGATTGCTTCTATCTCCCTTTTTGAAGAGAGGAATTACATTTGCCATTCATCATTCTTTTGTCACCGTTCCTTTTCTGTTTAATAGCTATATGTAAATACGAAAACCTCTGCTATCTTCTCTATAGTTTCTTTAAATACCTGTAGGTGCTATCCATCTGGACCCAGGCTATTATCATTTTTAAGTATGGGGAGTTTGCCGAACATTTCCTTTTGAGTTATCTTTACTGTTATAATATCCCCTTTTGAATTCTTAAATAATAACCTGATAATTATGTCATAAGCACCCCTAATTGTCAAATTAAATTAGAAATGTAGCATTATCAAGTCTGAATAATTTACATGCATGCATAATGTGTTAAATAACAAGGATACAAAGCGAGAAGGCAAATATAGTAAAAGGGTCACATACTTGTGCTACATCACAACATGCCTGTGATATGTGAGAAAATATAAATATTAAAAGTACAAACTCTGTGAACTTAGCATTAAACTACATGAAGACAATTTGATGAAAAAAACTAATATTTTGAACATAATTTTTAAAGAGGTCCCAGACTTGCCAGCTTAAAAATGTAGCAAAAGATAACAAACAGTTTCAAAAACATTGACACAGCCCCCCAAAAAACTACCGAGCCAGATTTATTTTTTTGATTATAAACCTATGACATCTGAAGATAAGTACCTATTCAATAACTCACTAGAGGGATTGTTCCTATTGATTGGAGAGCAACCAATGTAGAACCATTATTCAAAAAGGCAAGAAGTCAAAACCGCGTAATAATAACTTAGGCAGAGGAGGATGAAGAGAGATCATGCAATATCATCACAGTCACAGATGAGGTCATTTTTGATTTTGATTAGAGCTGTTTTCTGGCATGGGAGAAATTCTGATTAGACAGATTGAAATATGAAGTTGTGAGAAATATGGACAACAATTTTGGAGGCGACAACACGCTCAAGCACTTTGGAGACGAAAGGGAGGTTGGAGATGGGACAAGAGCTTTCAAGGACAGAGAGGTCATGGGTGTTTTTTTTCAGAGGTGGGTTTTGACAGCAGTTTTGAATGAGAGGTTACAGTACCTGGGGAGAGGGAACCATTTTAATTGCAGCTAACATAAGGGCTAGAAAAGGAAGTTGGATGGTCAGCAATTTCATGAGAATAGGATTGACAGTGCAGGAGGTAAGCCTCTTGGACAGATGAGTTCAGAAAGAGCATGAGGGGAGATAAGAGACAAAGTGTGAGGTGGGTTCAGGGTTAGGACATGGGAACCTCAGGAGAAGCTTGACTTGGTGGGCATGGGGAAGGAGGATGTGGCAGATAAAAGAATGGTTGTTCTCCACCTTAGTGACAAAGAAGTTTATGAGGTCTTTGTAATTGTTGTTGGAGATGAGGGTAGGGAGCCAGGCCCAAGGAGTGTAAGGATATGATTGGTACTGGAGAAAATAGGCCAGGGGTTATCTTTGCAATCTAGGATTATGCATCCATCCACCCATCCATTAATCCGGCTGGAGTCCACAGTGTTTTTTTTAAAATGTGGCCCTGAGGTTAAGATTGGCAGGGGCTTCACATGCCCAGATTTTCCTGACACCATTCCCACACAAACGTTAATATCAGATGCAGAGAAGTGTGAAATGATACATTTCGGTAGGAAGAATGAGGAGAGTAAATATGAACTAAATGGTAAAATTTTAATGAGAATGCAGTAACAGAGAGATCTGGGGATGTACATACACAAATCTTGGAAGGTATCAGGACAAGTTAAGAAGACTGATAAAAAGGCCAAAGGGATCCTTAACTTTCTAAATGGAGGCATAGAGAACCAAAGCAAGGAAGGTACGCTAAATGTTTATAAAGCATTGGTTAGGGCCCAGATGGACCACCACACTTCAGGAAGGATGTCAAGGCCTTGGAGAGGTTGCTGAAGAGAATTACTGGAATGGTACCAGTTATGCAGGACTTCAGTTTTGTGGAGAGACTAGAAAAGATGGGACGTGTTCTCTTTAGAGCAGAAGAAGGTTAAGGGGAGATTTGATAGAAGTCTTCAAAATCTGAAGCATTTTGATAGAGTAAATAAGGAGAAACTGTTTCCAGTAACAGAAGGGCTAGTCACCAAAGGATACAAATTTAAAGTAATTGGACAAAGAACTGGGCAAAATGAAGGAAAGAATATTTATGCAGTGAGATGTGATCGGGAATACTCTGCCTTAAAGGTTGATTGAAGCAGATTCAGTAGTAGCTTTCAAAAGGAAATTGGATAAATACTTGAAGGGGAAAATATACAAGGTCATGTGGATGTCAGGGGAGTGGCACTAATTGGATAGTTCTTTCAAAGAGCAGGCACAGGAACAATGGGCTGAATAATCTCCTTCTGTGTTGTTTCATACTGTGATTCTATGAAGCGGGAATCTGTAAAGTGGGTTCCATGTTTTTTTTTCTTCACACATGATGTAAATGTTGTGTATTTTAAGAATTATCTTATTTTTGTTTCAGATTTCCAGTATGAGTTTTTTTTTTCTTTTTAAAGGATCTGTAAAGTGACCTCTACAATATTAATGTGCATTTCACCTCAGGGAGCACTGGAACTTTTAAATACAAGCTACAGAGTTCAGTGATGTTTGGCAAGTCAATGTTAACTTAATACTGGTACTTGCTTGGAGAACACCCTGATCTCAGTATTTCATGATATAATTGGTACAAGATGAAAGAAGACATTGCTGCGACCTTTGAAATTCTTCAGTAAAAGTGGTAATAGAGTAAATCCAATTTATTTCCCTTCAAGTGCTCTGTGAATGTATACTCAGTGCTTTTACATTTTGTGTGTGTTATACATTCTAATTTTGTGTTTCGTCCAGCTGCTTCACCAGTAGTAGGAGTCAGATAGCTGTTCTTTTGGGTTTCCGTGGGAACACTTGTGACTGAAATGGGTCTCTGCCTCCTTGTGGTGGGTCATGAATTATTGCTGCAACTGCTTGCACTATGCCCAATGCTGTGGAAAGGGTTTGAATAGGAATTATGTGACATTACCTTGAGAGATAAGAGGCTCTTCTATGCCTACTCTGACCATTCCAGTAGAGCTTTACAGCACCAAAGGAGGCCATTTGCCTATTGTGTCTATGGCAGTTGTTCATTAACATGATTCAAAACTAATTCCAATGCCTCTGTCATGCACAGAAGGAGCTGCAATGAAATAAACAATGAATTAGAAGAATTATGAATTAAACAAAATCACAGGAACTTGGACAATTGAACCACCTGACCACTCCTGTACTAGAAATAAACAAACTTGTCTGCAATGCTAGAACACGCTAACTTCATCTGAAATAGCTCTGGGGAGAACCCCTTTGAAATTGAAAAGAGGACTATTGCATATTAAATACTCTTATTGACATGAATGGAATAACAAAGGATGCTGGAGACAATCTGACTCACAGTCAAAACCAGGATGAATGGGTGTGAAGTAGCAACATCATAATAGAATAGTACCCATTCAAACATTAATCGAGAGCCATGGTTATCATATCCTGGCCCATTGTGTGGTCACAACAGGGTGGAAGGCCATGTATCTCCCAACAGAAACTCCAGTGTGAGAGATTTTTACCTTAAAAGGTAGCCTTCTGGAAAGAGAGAGATCAAGCCAACATCATAGAATAAAACCTGTCCAACTAGTAGCTGTGGAAAGAGATATAGCCAAGCAAGAAGAAGCCCTGCTGCTAATCCTACACTTCAACTTGCTGCAGCAGTGAACTGAAAGTGACCGCCACCTCCAGTCTGAAGTTCTAACCACCCAAAATTTAAAATATCTCAACAAGTTCAAGACAACAAACATCTAGGCCTGCATCTTTAAAAGAGGCTGTCATCTTTTGAAGATTCAACAAGTTTACCATCAACCACAAACACTTATCTCACTTTGAATTACATTCTTTCCTCTTCTCCCTATTTATCGTTTCTGTTGCATGTCTGTGTGAGTGAATGTGTGTGTGAGTGACGCTATACCTTCATCTATTTCAAATATTTATTCTATTTTGCACTAAGAAGTGCCTCAATCACTCTCTGTGGCAAAGACTTCCAGACGCTAACAAAAATCTTTCATTTATATGGTGCCTTTCAGGACACCCCAAGTGTATTTGCTGTTGTTATATAGGTAAATTGGGAATCCAATTTATACACAATTGCAATGAGATAAATGACAAGTTAATCGATTTTTGGAGTGCTGGTTGAAAAATAATTGTTGACCAGGACAGCTCTTCTCCCAATAGTGCCATGGAATGTCTTCCATCTATCTGAAGATGCAGACAGGACCTCAGTTTAATAACTCATCAGAGAAATGTCACCTCCAACAACACAATCCTCCATCAATGCTGCTTTGAAATGCCAACTTAGATTAACTGTTCAAGTCCTATGTAGCAAAATTTCTCTTAAGCTCACTCCTCACTCTCTAGTGATGATTTGTAATTTTTCACTAACTCGCCAACCATAGGAAAGAGTCTTCCCCTATTCATTTTATCAGAATGCTTCATAATTTTAAAAGATCTCTGTTAAATGTCTGCTTAGTCTTCTTTGCTTTGTGGGAAATATTCCCAGTATCTCTAGTCCTTTCTCATAACTGGAGTTCAAGATGCTATATAAATACACGTTGTCGTTACCATTGTTGTTTCTCATCTCTGAAATTACCCTGGTGAATTTTCAGCTCTCTATGGCTTTAATGTCCTTTTTGGGGCTCCCAAAATTGCATGCAGTATTTAAATTGTGGCCTGAGCAATGGTTTGTACAACTTTATCATTATTATTGCAGTCTTTTTACTATTATACTCAATGCCCCTGTTCCTAAACACCACCCCCACCCCACCCCCAAAACTTTGGTCTTTTCTTGTAGCTTTATCTAGTTGCACTATGCTTTCAATGAATTCTGTAACTGAACATCTGAGTGTCTTCCCTTCAACATGTTTCCATTGTATACTCCCATTCCTATGTTTCCTTCCAAAATATGTTATCACACACTTTTCAATGTTAAATTGTGCTTCCATCTATCTCCTCATGCTGCTAAGCAATGTCTTTCTGAAGTCTTTTCCAGTTCTCCACGTTATGTGCCAAATCACCTAATTTTGTGTCAGCAGTTAATTTTGAGATTGTGTTTCCAAGTTCAAATCCCCTATATGTATTTGGAACAAAGGTGAACCCAATACTAAACCCTGGGGTACACCACTTGCAACCATTCCCCAATTCAAATAACACCCATTTACCCTAACTCATTTCCTGCTGCTGGGTACATCTTGGTATATCCAATGACATACATGGGAGAAGAACTTTAACATTAATAAGGGCAATGAATCACTGTGTAATGATTTTCTCCACCACCATCCCCCAACATACTGGAGACTTAATCCAAAGGTTTCTACAGCAGAGTTAGAAAACATATCAAAAGATGCCCAGAAGTTAACACTCATGCTGAAATGATAGACCAGCAAATAGTCTGTAAGTATTGCTTGATGCTTTTAGATAGCGATGGTGAATGGTCCTACCAACCGATTAGCACTAAGAGTTGCTGGGCGAGTTTGGCGTATGTAGAATCATGCACTGGAGGCTATCAAAATTGGAGAAGGTCCCTCCAAGAAGCGGAGGAAGCTAACTTGAATAAGTTATGCATTATTTTATTGTTTTAGCATGTATTATGCACAGGAAAAGGTTTGATCCAATGTAGCGGGCTGCAAAGTCCTGAGTAAAACTGAGTGTATAGTTCCTGCCAACCATATTGGAGGCTGAAGCACCAAATTAAGGCTTGAAAAGCAGGCACAGCGTTGTGAGATTTCTAGGCCTATTTGCTTTATGCTCAGCGTGAACTGGATTACTGACCAGTTAACATCACGGATGCCTGATATATGGTGACAAGTTCCTTGAAAAGGGTATGACAATTAGCCAACAGAAACTAGAAATGAAGGGCTTAATCTTGTGGACTTAGTCCTTGCTAGAATGACGGAACCATTTTCAGCTCCAGATCCCGATTTCCGAACAGATGGACTTTGGCGAGGCGCTTTCCAAGAGCAAGGGTGTTAACATCCTGACCAATTAGGGAGGGTGGGCGGGATGACGCATCCATTCTGTCAACGGAAGTATTTCTAGTTAAGGGGATCTGCGGAAGGATATATTGGCCTTGGAGGGAGTGTAGTGTAGATTTACCAGAATGATACCTGGACTCCAAGGGTTAAATTATGTAGAAGGAATGCACAAACTAGAGTTGTATTCCCTGGAGTTTACAACAATGACAAAAACTTTTATTTACCTAGTGCCTTTAACATAATAAAACATCCCGGTGCTTTACAGGAACATTATCAAGCGAAATTTGACATTGAGCCACAAGAGGAAATATTTGACCAGATGGCCAAAAGTTTGGTCAAAGAGGTAGGTTTTAAGGAGCATCTTAAAGGAGGAAAGAGTGGTAGAAAGGGAGAGAATTCCTGACCTTAGGACGTTGTCAGCTGAAGGTACGCCTGCCAGTAGTGGAGTGATTAAAATCAGGAATGCTCAAGAGGCCAGAATTGGCAGAGTGCAGCGATCTCGTGGGCTTGTCGGGCTGAAGGAGATAACAGCGATATGGAGTACAATTCCATGAAGGGATTTCAAAACAAGCGAGCCAATGTTCAACCAGGAGCCAATATATGTCAGTGAACATAGGAGAAATGGGTCAGCTGAACTTGGTGTAAGTTAGGCCACTGGCAGCAGAGTTTGGATGACCTCAAGTTTACAGAGGGTGGAACTAGGGAGGCCAGGACTGCATTGGAGTAGTCAAATGTAGAGGTTAAAAAGAGATGGATGAGGGTTTCAGCAGCAAATGAACTGAGGTAGGGATGGAATTGGGCGATGCTATGAAGGTGGAAGTAGGCGGTTTTAGTGATAGTGCAAATAGGTGGTTTGAAGCCCTTCTCGGGGTCAAATGTAACACCAAGATTGCAAATAGTCTGGTTCAGCCTCACAGAGGTCAAGTCAGTGGTTAGGGAATGGAATCTGTGGCAGGGACCAAAGACAATGCCTTCAGTCTTCCCAATATTTAATTGGAGGACATTTTTCTCATCCAGTACTGGATGTCAGACAAGCAATCTGATAACTTAGAGACAGTGGAGGGGTCAAGAGAGGTAGAGTTGCATGTGGTCAGCATACATGTGGAAACTGATTCCCATTGACTTAAATTTTGCTAGGGCTCCTTGATGCCATACTCGGTCAAATGCCACCTTGATATCACTGGCAGTAACTCTCACCTCACCTCTTGAATTCAGCTCTTTTGTCCACGTTTGGACCAAGGCTGTGATGAAATCTGGAGCCGAGTGGTGCTGGCTGAACCTAAGTTGAGCATCGGTGAGCAATTTATTGCTGTGTAAGTGATGCTTGATAGCACTGTTAATGTCGCCTTCGATCACTTTGTTGGCAATCAAGAATACACTGATGAGGTGGTAATTGGCTGGATTGGATTTGTTCAGCTTTTTGTAGATGTGAGGCTTACAACAAAGCTAAGTGTGAGAAGGAAAGGTAAAGCATATGAATTTTCGTGTCGTTTGTTAATTGATAGAGATTGTTGACAGGTGGTTGATGAGGGTGTAGTGAAGTGAACAGTGGATGAGGCTAGTGGTGTAGTTCACAGAATCACAGAATTGTTAAAGTGCCCATCATGCCAACACCAGCTCTCTGAAAGAGCAATTCACTCAGTTCTATTCCTCTGCCTTCTCCTCATAACCCTGCACATTCCCCCTTTTCATATAACAGCCTAATTCCCTTTTGAATGCTTCAATTGAACCTGCCTCCACCACATTCTCAGGCAGTGCATTCCAGACCTTAACCACCCACTGCGTGAAAAAGTTTTTCCTCATGTCACTTTTGCTTCTTTTACCAAATACTTTAAATCTGTTCCCTCTCATTCTTGATCCTTTCACGAGTGGAAACAGTTTATCTCTACTCTGTCCAGACCCCTCATGATTTTGAATACCTCTATCAAATCACCTCTCTGCCTTTTCTTCTCCAAGGAAAACAGTCCTAATTTCTCCAATTTGTCTTCATGACTGCAGTTCCTCACCCCTGGAACCATTCTTGTGAATCTTTTCTGTACTCTCTCCAATGCCCTCATGTCTTTCCTAAAGGGTGGCGCCCAGAACTGGACACAACACTCCAGCTGAGGATGAACACGTGTCTTATACAAGTTCAACATTAATTCCTTGCTCTTGTACTGTATGCCCCTATTAATAAAGCCCAGGATACTGTATGCTTTATTAACCACTCTCTCAACCTGTCCTGTCACCTTCAATGACTTTGCACATATACACCCAGGTCCCTCTGCTCTTGCACCCCCTTTAGTTGTTAGCACATGTCATTTGAAGATGAACTCACTCACCTTGACAGCTTGTGTGAGATTTTTGAATGTCCTCCTGCACTATATCCATGTTCTTGGAGCAACATTCCTGCCACTGCCTCCTGAGTATCTGCTTGAGCCTCTCCTGTCCACCTACAGATACAAGAAGTCTCTGTGTCTTTTCCACCAAGACCTCCACCACAGTATCTGTGAATCATGATGCAAGCTCTCCTCCATGTTCAGATATTGCTCAAAATATCAGAGCACATTCAGTTTTCAAATGACTCCCCTGACTTCTTGTAACCATAATGCACCTCCCCTTTAAGAGGTGCTGGTTGCATTAGCCACTCATGATATCTGGTCCCCTGCTGATGCATGCAGGTCATGAACAGCGTAGGTAGCACTGACTGCACATAGTTATCATGTAAAACAGCAGACAGCACCAATTTACCATGCTGCCTGCAACACAGTGAACAGGCGTGGATTAATCTCAGACCACAATCCCCATGCTGGTTTTTGGGGGTTTGTCTATTTTCCCCCATCAAGTACAAAATGTTTTGCTAAACTGTTATAAATTGCTGGTTAGGCCTCAGCTGCAGTATTGTCTCTAATTCTGTGCATGACACTTTAGGAAGGATGTCAAAGCCTTGAAGAGGGTGCAGAAGATATCTGCTAGAATGGTACCAGGGATGAGAGACTTCAGTTATATGGAGAGACTGGAGAAACTGGGTTTGCTCTTATTAGAACAGAGAATGTTAAGAGGAGATTTAATGGAGGTGTTCAAAATTATGAAGGGTTTTGATTGAGTAGATAAGGAGAAACTGCTTCCATTGGCAGGAGGGTCAGTAACCAGAGGAACAGATTTAAGATGATTGGCAAAAAAAAAGAAGGGGAGATGACAAGGCATTATGATTTTTTTAAAGTGAGCGGTTATTATCCCGAATGAACTGCCTGAAAGGATGGTGGAAGCTGATTCATTAGTGACTTTTGTTACGACCAGGTGAGAAAGGTGTCCAGGGATACTTTACTGTATACATGAAAAGAAAAAAATTGTAAAGTCATAGGGATGGAACAGGAGAGAGTGAAACTAATTGTATAGTGCTTTGAAAGAGACAGCACAAGCAGATGGGCTGAATGACCTCCTTCTGTGCTGTACAATTGTACTATTCTATGATATACCTTATAATCTATTTTCTTGTAAGCAACAGAAGCAGGATTGTTGCTGAGACGGAAGGGAGCAGTGTTGGCAGGAATTCCAATCTTGCAAATAAACCTCAGATGGTAAAGCCAGCAATGCATTGCAAACTATAGATTAGTGATGTTATAAGTGTCAGTGTATGCCATCTGGACTTTACCTTCTATATACTGCAAATAAGCTCCCAGTCTTTTGCCGAGTGATTTCTTCTGAATGCCTTGGCAGCCGTTGTCATTTCAAAAGCACGTTAAATGTTGATATAACCCCCAATTTTGACCATTACTTTGTCCTGTCTTATTCGATGATAGCAATACATTAAAGAAATGATACTAATAATCAAAGCAGTTAAAAAACTGTCTGAGAAACAAACAGAAATACGACACTGTCACACCAGTCCTGTCACAAAAATTTGCTGGAGTACTACAAAACCAATCTGATGATGCAAATGAAATGTTTGAAGATTTGTCAAAATGCAAACCAGATGCAATTTTTAAAAATAAAAATTGCACAGTTGCAAGATGTTAGAAAATCAAAACCAATGTTTTCTCCTCAGCTTTCATTCACCTGCATCTTGCAGTCTCAGGCAAATTTTTAGTACTGGACACTATATAGGAGGGGAGTAGTAACAGAGGATTCTTCTGTGTTCCCATTATTCGCTGAGGAGAGTGAGCTGAAACTATAACCTTGTTATATTTTACTGCTATAAAATATTGCAGTCCGAATCCTCAAGGGATAAAAATCAGTGCGTGAAGAAGTGCAACTGCCAGATGCAAAGATGATTGTAAAAATAAACCAGGTTTTTTTTCATATCTTTCTTCAATTCAGCTTTTTTGTCTTGGGAATTATGGATTTTTGAACAGTGGTTATTTTTTGAACTAAGGAGGCTCTGAAATGAGAGAAATTGTTATTCTTGTTTTAATAAATGTGATTTTTCTAAAATGTATTATTGCTTTCAAGTTTTTTTTTTATTTTATATTGAAATTTCATAGCTCTTAGGTTAGGAATCCTGGTTTTCTTTTGCCAGTATACAGTCCATGTAATTCCAGGTAATGCATTCTATGTCCCATTTTCTGATCCTACTGTATTAAATGTTATCACTGGATAAGGATGAGCTTTACAGTTTATTGAATCAGGTCAATTTGGATTTTTCAGAATTTGCTCAGAAAAGATCACTTTGGACTTCTGTTATCACTTCTGCCTCTCACATAAGGTCAATGACAGGTAATATGACTGATATCACATGTGAGATGAAGTAAAATACAGACATAATTGACAGGCTGCAGAGAAAATACCTCTCTTTCCTGGATTCACTACAGCATGAAGCCAAACAGATCAGTGGAACTGATAAAAGTGACCTCTTACATGTGCAGAGAAAGAATTTACAGCCCAATTTACCTCTCCCCACTTCTTCTACTCCAATGTAAGCTGCATGATGCATTGCTGCATGATACCGAATTAGTACAAAGCTAAACCTACATGTATTTCTGCATCCAGCTAATTAGCATGTTCTAGTCTTCTCCTGAAGGAGACTGGCAGAAGCCTTTGACAGTAAGAGACTTTGTGAGACTGTACGCAGGGAACAGACTGATGCAAAGTAGCTTTTCTTGGTGTGTCTACCTTTATTCACTGGTAACACTGAGCTTTCAGTTGTGTCCTGCTTTCTGCAGCTGCTGACTATCCTGATCCAAAAGCTTCCCTTCCTGTTCACCCTGCGCACGCTGTTTGTACATCATGTATGAAATCATTGAATAGCACTTTTCATGGAAAACCAAACTGAGTTGCAGAATCTGATCCCAAAAGAAAAATAAATCCTGAAATCCAAAGTAATAAATAAAATTTACTTATTCAATGGTCTTGGTCTCAGATCTCTATTTAAGGCTGTTTTTCTGTCGTGCATTGCCTTTTGAGTTTTCAGCTGACTGTCAGCTTTCTCGAGTTTTGGATGTTGGCATATATAACACAAGTATACAATTAACTATTACTTATTGCACCACAGTTGCTGGAGCATGCATTAGGCAAAGGAAAACTACCCTAATACAATTGTTCCAAGAAAATATTCACAGAAACTATTAGGAACTATTTGTGAGACATTTGGCTTTGTTCCAATTACCTTTACACCTGAAAATTGTTCCCTCCCCAGGTCAAGTTAGTAAAACCAATTGCCCAGAAATCTTAAGAAATCTCAATTCAACATTTGAATTCAGAGCTCCAATAACTTTGAATTTTAAATGTAAATTTAAAACTCAGGACTGCGGTCAGCCTCTGACTCTTGATTTACTGGGTCTAATAGTAGGAATATTATTATGGTTGTAACTAACATGCTGTGTTACAACTTGATACCAAACAGGGCATCTGTGTGTTTTTTTTTGATTATTCCCTTGTAGGCAATCTGTGATAGAATCACGGCAATATTTTTTCTCTGATATTTCCTACAAAGCCAATGTAAATCTTAAGTACTCAACTTTTAATCTGATTCTTGGAATGATATGCTCCCATGTTGATCACAAATCTCATCTCGGATGTCACCATCTGTCTATGTAGCAAGAATGGCTACGGTTTGGAACACAAATATCACATCTTGGTGTTTTTTTCATCTGGAAAAGAGAGACATAATAAGGGAAAGTTTTTGTCCTTAGTGCTCCCAGTGCAAAGCTTTGTGTGTGAAGAGTGGCATGACAAGAAATTGGCATGTCTCTGACTAGCAAGTCCATGATTTTTTGTCTGTTAAAAGGAATGGATCCTGAGTTTACACAGACATTATAACAGACTCCTGTTGGTACAACAGCTGGAATTATGGTTGGTGTTGGATATGTCATGGAAGTCTCCACTGGCCATGTTTGTGAGGGCGGTGCCTCTGTCCATCATACACATGGCCACCGGCACAGAGCTAGTAGAACCAAGGGTGTGGACTCCCAGGTTTCTAAGTGAAATATAAGCTTGTTTTTTTCCCCTAGTTACAATGAATATCTGCCATGTATGATGTGCACATTCAAGGGAGAAGCACATATCTCACATCACTATGTCACAAACTAGGGATGGTGGAAAAGCAAAATATTTTGATATCTGTAACTGGCAAGTTCCCAGTTTGTGGAATTCCATGCATGGGCATGACATTTGTTTTGCAAAAATCAATCACTATTAACAAATCAGATACATAATGGTGGGAAAACATAGCTTTTCAACTGTGAATTCTGAGATTGCAATTTTATTAACAACAAAAAAATGTTAGCAGCCTATCACAACACACCTGCAATAATGATGTACTAATGCTTCTCAAACAGTGAATAAGTAATTTAAAAGCAGTATAAATGACCCCTCTCCCAACAAAGCAGGCACCAGCAAAACAGGTAACAATGTTGATGAGGAAGGATCGGGTGAGACACCAAGCACAAGTAAGGAACTGCAATAGTGATTAATCAACAGCCAGCTAGCAAGGGGCAGAAATCCAACATGCTGAGTGCCCATACTGTGTTGCAAAGGAATACAGTCCTTGGTGGGGCTACTTTGAAATGGAGGTGGGTGGATTACTTAAGAAAATCACATAAATATTACTGCAAAGTAGCAATAAAGGACATAAATAGGCATAGTACAGCAACAGAAATGTATTAAACATTCCCTTATCTCATGTATAAATGCAATTCTTTCTTTTTTGCACTAACCATAGTAAGTTGGTCTACCTATTGTGAAGGGTGGTGTAATGTGAAGCAATCCATCCTGATAATTTCTGCCATCTTCCAAAGACTGATTTGATTGGAACAGTGGATGTTTGCATGACAAACTGCCATTGAAACAACATCACATGACATCAGTAGCATTTGCTATCAACTTCTCAATTGAACAGGCATTTTGATGAAAGAAAGAATGAATTTGCATTTACTTAGCACCTTTCACAACCTTAGGAGGTCCCAAAGGACGTTACAGGCAATGAAGGGCTTTTGCGGTGTAGTTACTGTGTTGAAATGTAGGAAACAGCAGCCAAGTTGCACACAAGTTTCAACAAATAGCAGTGAGATAATGACCTGTTCTAGTGATGTTCATTGAGAAATCAATATTGGCTAAGACACTAGGCAGAACTTCAATATTCTTCTTCAAAATCGTGCCATGGGATCTTTTATGTCCACCTGAAGTGCAGCAGGACCTTGGTTTAATGTTTCATCCAAAAGATGAATGAATGTTTGCAATGCGAGTAAAGATGCATTGAGGTCTAAACTTCAAGATGCAGTCAGGCAGACTTCAACTTGCCTGGAGAATAGTTACAAGCAATGATGAGGGGTGGGTCCTGAAATAACCGATGCTTTATGATCAGTAGGTATTGTGAGGAGATCCCTTGGTTAGTGTCACGCTTGGAGTAAGATAAGAGGCTAACTAATGTCAGTCAAGTGCTGCTAAAGAGAAGAGCAGAGAAATTGGGGTCAGCAGCACTACGAGGCCCCTTAAGGTCATAAATGTTGTCTGTAGTGAGCACGCGCACCCCTAACGCATAGTGTGCTGGACACCATATTGATAAAGGGGTTAGCATGCACAGACCTAACATCGACTGGAAGTATGCAGAGCAGGCAGATCATGTTGTCAATCAGTATCCAATGCTTATTTGATGCCAGCACTGCTATCTTGAAGCAGCACACTCCAACCTATGCCCTCTTTTAACATCCCACAGCTGAACACATTCAACAATATGAAGGACCACTCCCCATGAATGCTATTTAAATGGATCACCAACTACTTACAGGTTAGTTCCTGGATTATTTCTTCTCATTGTTGCTGCAATTCTATGCATTTTGGGCTCTCTTCCATACTTATCAAAAGTTTCAGTAAGCTACAGGGAGTGGACTGGCAGATGCTAAAGTACTTCTTTGGTGAGTTAAAAGCTTGTTACTTCCAGACATGGGTGTAATGCGTGCAGTGGTGGGCTCACCTTTCAGAAGCTGTACCTTTAAGGCCACTGATGCAATTGTTGACATCATCAAACACATATAAGACACCATTTTGTGAGGCTCACTCAGCACATGACAGAGAGCAGACACACACAAGCAAGGAAAAGACCTGAACCTAAAAATCAAGCAATTTAAGTTAAACAATAAATTGTGTTTGCGTTGAATCCGTATATAAAGCCTGCAGTTGCCATTCAAAGAAGACTTAAAACACAGCACAGCACTAAAATATCTGGTGATGAGGAGAAAAAAGAAAAAATGAAGCACAGACGGTTCCAATGACAGAAAACAAATGCAGAAAAAAGTCAAAGAAAGCCAGGACTGGATCATAGAGAAAATGTGGACTGGAACAGACAGAAAATCTGGGCTGTTACTATCTTTTCTTCTCCTCAAACCCATACCATGTGACTATTTCATCATTACTCCTATAATGGGAGGGGTTGTTCTTACTGTCTTCAGTATTAACCCTTTACCTCCTTAAACCACATCTTCCCCCAAGTCTTTATCCAACATTTTCTCAAGAATATATACATTCATGACTTATCTACAATCCCGCTCTCCCCCCAAGTCTCTGACTTCACAGATTTAGTCTGATAGGAGGTTTGACAACTCTCCCTGATCTGGTTGTAGACTGTCTAGGATTGTTGACTTGGTTGACCTTTACTAGGGAATGTAGCATTCTGTTCAGTTTGGGATTGTTCATCTTCCTCTGGGTCTTCCAAATGAATTATTGGCTGTTGCTTTTGGGGAATAGAAATGATATTTCTCCAATTTCTTTGTATGCACCCTTCAAGCATGTGTATCACATACAATCACTGAAAGTCTTCGTGTTTATGGATTACTGTACCGTCCCTTTCCAGGTCAAGTACCCATACTCTTTGACCATTGTTTAATATGGATAAGCTTCTCACTCCGAATCTTCTATTATAATTCCAGGTTTGTTTTCTTATATAGGAGTTTTCCCTATCTCATACTTTTTCGTCGTCTTGAGCCTTCAATCCAGGAAACAATTTCTGAGGCAACATTGGAAGCTGTGTTCTTAACTTGCTGCCCATCAGTAATTCTGCTGGTGATAATCCACACATTAATGGCGTTGAACAATGAATTAGGAGTGAGATTGGAAGACCTTCATTTTTCTTGATTAAAAACTTTATGGTTCTCACACTTCCTTCCACCTGATCATTGGACTGTGCATAGCTTGTGATATGCTGAAGTCCAAGTTCACCACAAACTGAGTAAAACATTCATTCATTCACTATCTGTGGTGGTAATGCGGCCACAACATGTTCCCAAGCCGGAAAGCCTGTGGCCTTTCTGAAATTGTGCCTTGGATCTTATCAAAATAATCTGGGTATGGTGCTGGCACTTATTGTGCCTCCACTTACAGCTCGTCCTTTCGCAGAATTAAATTTCAGGCCACCACCTCACCAATAGCAGCCCGAGGTAAGGGCTGGTGGGTGGGGGGGGGGGGGTGCGATCATGCCTGGCAGCGCCCCTCAGGAATCTGTGGAGCTGTGGGGAGCACTCCTACTCCTTTTGGCTTTGGATCAAAAAATTTAAAAAAGAATGTTATTGGCCTAACTTCTGATGGCCACTTGCTAGGCCGCTTTCATGCCAACACAGTCTGAATGGAGCAGGCCCAACAACTCTCTCGGGGCAGCCTATTTTCCCAAAAGGATCCTAAAAGAGGTTGTTGGGCAAATTATTAGCACATGTAAGTGCCTTAAAATTGACCCAACACAAGATTAGGTCAAACAACTTTCAGGTGTTCTTTGGGCACAGAATACCAGTTTTCAATATAGGTAAAAGTTGTGCCTGTTCTGAACCAAGGGCAGAAAGAGATCCGATTTCTAGGCTGTGCGTTTAAAGACTTTTTTTTTTGCTGCTTAGACTTTATTGCCTGTGCTGCTGACTGTAATTTGTACAAGTAATTCACAAAACTTTCCAGTTTCTATCTGCTTCCATGAAATAAAATACAATTTGTAAGAAATGAAAGAAAGAAAAGCATTCTTTGGTACTGTAGGACATGAACTAGCAGAAATTGTCACTGTGCTCCCCTAATATGTCGATGTGAAGTGTTAATTTGAGCATGTATTGAATAAATTTAAAAAAAGTTAAAGTGGGCACTTCAAATACAAGGAGTTGCCTTGAGACTTCAAGCTTTGAAAAGCCTAGTGAGCTTCATTAATTATGGTTTGGTACAATTATTGAAAAATCCATGTTTCCTATAAGATCAGAGTCATATTCAGATGAATGAGCTATTAACCATGAATGCAATCAAATTCGAGGGATATTTTTAATATTTAAATGAAAAAGGCCAAAAAATGGCTACAGCAAAAATGTTTTGCCAGTTGAACTAAAATGCCAATCAGTTCATCATTCACTCCAAATACTAAAATTGCTGAGAGTCTGGCAAGCAGCTCAACAGACTGCAGTCCCTGAGAGTTGCCATGTATTCCAAGCAAACTTGTGCTGCATATTTTTTACCCTTTCACAAAATGGTAAATTTTTAATCATCCTTTTTTTATCCACTAAGTTTGCCCTTCGAACATTGAAAAGTGATTTTGGCATGTTGACTTCAAAATTCAGTGGTGCCAGGTATGTTTCACAGGTAAGTGGACTCCTAAACCTCCAATATAGCAGGCTGTAAACACATGCTCATTACAAGCAGGAAATGCTCTGTCTGCTATTTTGGTATTGGCAAGATAATAGGTGTCCAGCGTTCATGGCTGAAATAAGCTTTAGGCCTTTCCAGACATAAATAAATGGCCTAAGGCCTGTTTGAGGCCCCCTATACAAAAGTGGTTTGCCTTGAACACAGCTGGGATGAGCCACGTTACTGCCAGAATGGTAAGTTTGTAAACAAATAATTAACTGATTGCAAAACTGGGAGGAGCACTTCTGCTCTTCTGAGCTCCACAGTAAAATTGCAGGCTGTTGGTGGCCACCTCTTGCCTCCCCCTCTTTATCATTGCATCGATCCCGTGCCGATGTTCAATTGTCCTCAGTCCTAGTTGGTCGATTGCTCCCGTCATGGTTGTCTGATCATCCCTGTCCCAGTCTATTGAGCAGCCTTCTCCTGGTTTGCCACCCCCAAGCCCATGATTGTCCTCCCTTTGCTGATTGCTGCCCCATTTCTGGTTCCCCCCCCCATTCCTCCCAATTGCACCCCTTTCCCTTTTAATGACCCATCAAGGCCGCTGCTGGCAACACAGGAGCCCGAAATTACAATTTCTTCAAACCCATTGAAACACAACCAACATTGGATCTACCTCAAGTTTACCTGTTCTGGCACAAGGGGCATTCCCTGCACCTTGTTGGCAGCAGCTGGCCAACATGAACAAATTTAGAGAACCTTAAATTGTTCCAATTTTCATTTCTAGAAAATAATTTTTTTAAGTGACAAATGGATTATGTTATTTTAACTAAATTATGTTAATATAGAAAAAGAACTAATTACTAGAGGAGAGTTGAGAATAAAGTTGATATCAAGACAGTATTCAATCAAGAATGGCACTAGGAAACACCGGCAAAATGGAGGTTACGGAGTCAAAGGGAAAGCTTCCTATTGTTTGGAGTCATACCCAACAAATGGAAGGTAGTCATGTTTGTTGGAAGCCAGTCATCACACCCCAGAACATTGCTGCAGAAGCTCCTCACATCAGCAACCTCACTCCAACTTTCCTTCCAGCTTAAATTTAAGGGTGGGACTATTTCACAGTGTTTAACTCCATTTGCAACTCCACTAATAATGAAGCAGCTCATGCCAGCCTACAGCTGCAGGATTGGACAATGTTCACGCTTGGACTGACATTGCAACAGTTAGCATTTGTGCCACATAAATGACACAGAATGAACATCACATACAAGAGATATTTCAGCCACCATCCTTTGACAATCAATGGTACCGCCATTATTGAGAATTCCACCTTTAAGATCTTGGATAGGTTACCATTGAGCAGATTCTCAACTGAACCAGCCATTTCAACAATGTGGCTAGAAGAGCAAGGTAGAGGCTAGGTTTTATGCAATGAATGGCTCAATCCTTGACCATCAAAGCCTCTCCAGCATCAGCTCAGGTCAGGAGTGTGATGGAATACTCACCACCTACCTGGATTGTGCATCTCTAACAAACTCACAAGCAGCTCAACTCCATCCAGGACAAAGCAGCTTTCAGCTCTGAAGTTGCAGTAGAAAACTGCTGGTAGCCTCATAGAATTTCAGGGCTAGCATGTTACAACCCTATTTAGCATTTTTCATCTCCTGTGGCAATGCACTTGGTAATTCAAAGAATAATGTCACTCTCTTAAACATCTCTGCTATTTTTCTGTTGCTACTTCTCTCTACTCTTTCTATCTCTGGTCCTCTGGTCTTTCTTTTCTCTTCTGCTTTTCTCCCCACAACTTAATTTTGCTTCTCAATGATTTCTTCTTTTCCTCTTTTGGGTGTGGGGTAGTGAGTGGTATGGCATAATGTACAGGCTGCAGTGGCTGCAGGTTACAGGCTGCATTTGGGGTATGCAGGTAGTGGGGAAGTTCACTCTTCAGTAGCTCCCTCCTCATTTCCTTATGAATCACTCATGATTCCCTCCCCACTCCATTTCTCTCATTGTTTCTCCGACCCCTTCACTTTCCCACTATCTATCCCCCTTCCTATAACATCTATCACTACCCCTAACTGTTCCCCTTCAAACTACCTGCTGAACCCGTTGTATCTCCCCTTCACTTGCTTTGTTGTTATCGTGTCAGTATTATTCCTCCATCTAAATTCCCCACTTCCATTTGCTTTCTCAAAAGCAGGTGATGAAAGGCCAGCAATCCCCTCATTGCTAACCACTTTTCCTCTATCTCACACTTGCCTGATTCTACCCTTCCTTTCTGTTCCCCTTAAAGAGATATTGTTACCTCTCAAAATTCTACTTGATTTAAAAAAAGAAATAAAACTAAAATAAGGAAAGAGACTGAGTGCTATGCTTCATTTAGCACCATGTAGAAAGAAACTGATATTAAAATTTTAAAATAAGGGACCCAAGACACTTCCCTGGCTCATTGTGTCTTTCCAAAGGCTGATATGTCTCATTTGATGCATGAACCAACCTCTGGTTTTACACTGGCCCTTTATGGGCCAGGGAAGTGAAAGGTTCCAGTGTAAGGAGTCCGAGGGAGTGCCCTGATGCCACTCTCTCTGATGCAGCTGGCCTCGTAAGGGGGCATGGAGGCTCTGTGCCTCATAAGCCTGAGCTAGATTCAGCATATCGAGATGCTAGCTTTTTTCACCAGACTCCAATTGAAGTTATATTAGAGATGCAGCGGAACAACTGAGGAAATTTAATCTGTATATTGAGACTTCAAAATCATTATATATAACTTTATTACATATATATAAATCAAAACTCTAGGAAACTAAAATGTGTCTATTCCCTATTTTTAATTAAAATTACTTTTCTTGACATCAGTATAATTTATCGTAACTTAAAGAAAAAAATCCTTATCAATAAATAAAATAATAAATGCTAATTATATACGTCAAAGCACCTCAAAATGCTTAACACAATATTGGAGTACTGAGCCTGTTATGTTAAAAAATACTGCAGTGCAGTCTATTAGCTTTAGTTATGGCAGGACATCAGAGAGAATATATTAATGATAGAATATCAAAGCTGATGGACCTTAAAGGGACCAGTGAGATGCAAACAGTTTGTCTCATACTTTAATCATTGCTGTCCAATACGTTAGCCACATGTGACAAATTGGGAATCCAGAAATATGGGAAATGACAGTTTTGATTAGTTAATAAAAAATGAGTAATAGGCACCATTGTTGGGCATGTGATCACTCATATTTGCATGGCATTTGGATGTGAACGTTCGCTGTTTTGTGTTTTGTGGTGCAAGTGTTTTTTGATTGTTGCAGCTACTTCTGTTTCTTGGCTACTAAATGTTTGTTAAGTAACAATATTTGCCCTCTCCCCCCGCCACTGCTAAAAACACATACCTTCAACACATGACCTCTCCCCCCACCACCCCCCCCAAACTGATCAAAGTGCAGAGGTCACCACTTCCAACCCTCCCCTACACTAGTCCTTGACATTTGACCCCACCCACCTCCACTGCACTAAAAATCATAAGACCCCCCCCCTTCCACACCGCGGTGGCACCTGTTTTTCCTGGACGGACATGTGAAGGCACATGAGTGCCAGCCGCCGCATAGAGCATCGCAGCCTGAAGGTAAGATTACGGTGTATTGCATTCAAATTTATTCATTTCATTAATTTAAATATGTTAATCCGGGTCTCATCACCTGGTGACGGCGGGGGGATGTGGGGGGCGGTCATGAGGGGCGGGGCTGCCACAGAGCCTCGCCGCAGCTGGAAAGATTTGGCTTGGCACTCCCAGCATCGGGCTCCATGGTAGGCTAATGCCAGAATGATCTTTCGGCGCCCCCCACCACTGCCACGGAGCCCGACGTCGGATGCCCTGTAAAATCACTGCATTGTGTGAGTGCATGCAAGGCGTTTTGTATTAAAATGAGAGGTTATTGCTAAAACCATGCCAGTATAGCCACACCTGTAGCTAGTCAGCAATTTTTACTGGACTAATCTGCTTTAAAGACCAAATTCAAATAAACTGCTATTTAAGGCTTATTTTTGTAATGATTGCATATAAATTATTTATAAATAACAGTAAATGCATGAAAATCAAACATGCAAATAATTTATGTAAAACCAAATCGTACTGATTATTTTTTACTTCCCATTAATTCTAATCACTGGTTATGACTTTTCTTGCTAAGGTGCATCCCATAATCTCAAGTACAACGCTGAAGTATGAATTTTCTGCATCTTTCCAAATGGAAGTTGAAAATCCTTCAGCTTTCTAAATAGATTCAGCCTGAAACTCCTAAATTTAGAAGGGTGCTCCAGGGATGTGGGTTGGGTGAGAAGTAAGGGGCCACAGAAACCCAGCTCAACTAGGTCTTTGGATTAGTTTTTTTGCCAGATGAGAAATTCCAATGTGGGGATGGGAGTTTCTACTGTCTTCCAAACTCTAACCACTGCTCATCACCTGCCAACCCACCCCAACACATGTTGTATCAGAAGACAACAGGCTGGATTTTACGAAGGCCTCGACGTTGGGGTCTGTGGTGGGGGGTGGGGGGTGGAGTCTGAAGTTGGCTCTGGATGAGGCCTGCCATGGGCCTCGGCACCGGCAGGACTCGGCCCAATCCTCCCGGCGGTGGCGAGGCTCCATGGTGAGCCCCCGCAGTTGGGTGATGGGACCACGATTTGCATATTCAAATTAATAAAATTAATAAATTATTACATACTTACCTTTGATCTTGAGGGCCCGCCGCGATCTTTGGTGTGGCGGCCGGCACTTCCGAGTCTTCAGATCCCCGTCCGGGGAAATGAGGCGCAACACTGATGGGGAGGGGGAAGGAGATAAGTTTGTCAGTGCGGGTGGGGAGGACAGGGTCAAATACCCATAATGTGTAGGGGATGGTGGGAAGGGTTGAATCTTAAACTGAGTGCAGATTTCGAGGGGGGGAAGGTAAAATGTAAAAAGTAAGTGTTTTGGGGGGAAGGGCAAATAGTTATCGTAATTGTTATCGGCGGTGGGGAAGAGGCAAAAGAAATGTATTCATTTAATTTTGGTCTCTATTTCTTTAAATATTTAAACAAGCCAGCAGGGCTGGCTGCCCTTTAAAGATGGCGTCAGTGCCTGCGCTTATGATCGCATCAGCTGTTTGGCATGCGGCCTGCCATTTTTTGAGCTCATGGCCAAGATCAGCAGAATGACTTGACATAGCAGAAATTAAAACAGTTCCATCTCCTTTGTTTTGATCTCAAAGAATGCTGGCATAATGCGTTCTGCTGTTAAAACTGCACGCCAACCCGGGAGGTTAAAATCATGGGAGCAAAGATTCCTGGGAGCAAAATAGATGCAGGCCTCCAAACCCATTTTAGCTGACCTCAAAATGATTGTGCTTGGGAGGTCATAATCAACGTTTCCTCTAACTTCTGTTTGTTGTGCGCAGCTATTTTGATGCACTGCGTAGTCCCTCTAAGATTGACGCGCTACCCAGCATGCATGAAAATTAGAGCGAACTTTTGTCATAACCCCTCTTCGCTTCCAAAGGACCTCACACTACCTCGCTGAATTCCCCACCGCCTCATTGAATCCCGCACCAACGACATCCTGGGAGTTACCATTGACCTGAAACTGAACTGGACCAGCCACATAAATACTGTGGCTACAAGAACAGGTCAGAGGCTGAGAATTCTGTTGTGAGTAACTCACTTCCGAACTCCCCAAAGCCTGTCCACCATCTCCAAGGGACAAGTCAGGAGTGTGATGGAATACTCTCCAGTTGCTTGGATGGGGGCAGCTACAACAACAGTCAAGAAGCTTGACACCATCCAGGACAAAGCAGCCCAATTGCTCAACATACCATTCACCACCTTCAGCGTTCACCCCCTCTACCACCGACGCACAGTGGCAGCAGTCTGTACCATCTACAAGATGCTCTGCAGCAACTTACCAAGCCTCTTTCAACAGCACCTTCCAAACCAGTGACCTCTACCACCTAGAAGGACAAGGGCAGCAGATGCATGTGAACCTGCAAATTCTCCTCCAAGTCACACACCATCCTGACTTGCAACTATATTGCTGTTTCTTCACTGTCGTTGGGTCAAAAAACTTGGGGATTTTTGCGAAAGAGGGGGGAAACAGGAGCCTGGTTTGGTTTTGGATCAGAAATCTGCCTCCGGTGGGAATTCAAATTCAGATTTTCAAATGGATAATCCCTTAATTTGTATGGAGATGGGTTTCCTGTCCACTTAGAGCCAGTGAAGCTGGGAATGGAGCTGGGTCTGATCAAGTGTGGGACTCGTGTAGACATCTCACAGCAGCCATCGCTGAGGCCAATGGTTGGCCTGAGGGAGAGAACTGCGGTTTGTCCCAAAACCTTCCACTGCATCAGTGGGAAGTGAGATGTCACAGGGGTGCTGGAGGTCTGGCACTAGGGGCAGGGCAGACCCTCGCTTCATTGATGCCAACCTCGATCTAATGCTGGAGGCTGTGAGGGAGAGGAGGAAGGCCCTCTTCCCAGTGGCAGGAGGAGGCCACCTCACTGTACAGCAGGGGCACCTCTCAGTTCAGCATTCTCCCCCTCCTCCCCCTCTTCTTTTATTTTTTTTAAATTTAGAGATACAGCACTGAAACAGGCCCTTTGGCCCACCGGGTCTGTGCCGACCATTAACCACCCATTTATACTAATCCTACACTAATCCCATATTCCTACCACATCCTCACCTGTCCCTATATTCCCCTACCACCTACCTATACTAGGGGCAATTTATAACAGCCAATTCAGCTATCAACCTGCAAGTCTTTTGGTGGTGGGAGGAAACCGGAGCACCCGGAGGAAACCCACGCAGACACAGGGAGAACTTGCAAACTCCACACTGGCAGTACCCAGAATTGAACCTGGGTCGCTGGAGCTGTGAGGCTGCGGTGCTAACCACTGCGCCACCGTGGGGCGGCACAGTGGCGCAGTGGTTAGCACTGCAGCCTCACAGCTCCAGCGACCCGGGTTCAATTCTGGGTACTGCCAGTGTGGAGTTTGCAAGTTCTCCCTGTGTCTGCGTGGGTTTCCTCCGGGTGCTCCGGTTTCCTCCCACCACCAAAAGACTTGCAGGTTGATAGGTAAATTGGCCATTATAAATTGCCCCTAGTATAGGTAGGTGGTAGGGGAATATAGGGACAGGTGAGGATGTGGTAGGAATATGGGATTAGTGTAGGATTAGTATAAATGGATGGTTAATGGTCGACACAGACTCGGTGGGCCGAAGGGCCTGTTTCAGTGCTGTATCTCTAAACTCCTCCTCCTACTCTCTTACCTCCTGCTCCTCCCCCCGATGAGCTGTCTCTTTTCAGGGCTTCACTGTACTCACGGTCCACACCTCTCTGGAGGACCATGTTATGGAGAGTGTTAGAGACCACAACAATGACCGTGACCCTTACAGAAGAATATTGGAGGGTGCCACCCAGGTGGTTCAAGCACCAGGATCGCATGGCCTGGTCAATGGTCAGCCTGCTGAGCAGGTGGCATTAGTTGTATCACCTATGTGCCTCTATCTGGGGCTCCCTTACAGGAATCTGTAGCCATCGCTTCAAGGGATATCCCTTGTCCCCTTGGACCCATCCACACACTTTGAAGATCCGAGGCAGCTTGGACTGTCATACTCCAGAAAGCTTGTTATGGAAGGATGATGCTGGAGCCAATCTTTACTCAGTTTCACATTTATTGTGCAGAATAAAAGGATTACAAACATGTAGCTCCTCACTCAAAACCTTTCGCCAGTCTCAGTAAGTGTCTGCTTGTAAGTGCTCAAGTAACACCCCAATTAACACCCTCCACCTGTATATAATCAAACAATTGATACACAGTTAACAGAGTAACAAGGAGTGCAGAAGCATGAAGGCATCAGGGCAGCTGTCAGGAAAGTGAGTGCACACTTGGAGGAAGTTTGTGTTGTGGTCGCAGATCAGTTGGATATTGAGGGAGTGGAAGCCCTTTCTGTTGATGGATCTCACTGGCTGGTCACTGAGTGCCTTGATGGCCACACGGGTGCAATTGATGATGCCCCACACCTGGAGGAATCCAGAGATGGAGGCAAAACCCAATGCCCACTTTGCCTGCGCAGGCCCATCTGTGTCAAGATGAATGTTGTCTGCTATCCTCCAAAATAAGGCATCCGTGACCTGCCTAATGACACGATGAGCTGCCAACTGCGATATACCACCCAGGTCCACATTTGATCCGTGTAATGACCCAGTTGCATAGAAATTCAGGGAGACAGAGACCTTGACAGCTGCAGGTAAGGGACTGCCATGGGTCCAGCGAGGCATCAGGTCATTATGGATCAGAGCACACAGTTCTGAGGCCCTCTGCCTGGATAGGCGCTGCCTCATACAGCACTGGCGCTCTGTTATTTGCAGGTGGCTAACTCTTGGGCAGTAGACCCGATGTCTAGGGCAGTACCTTCTTCACCTTGCAGCTCCCGCTGTGATCTTCTGGCTTCATCCTGACCCAGAGGTTGCATCTGCTGCAGCTCACCCTGTCTGCTCTATCCAATGTCAGAGTAGCCTGTTCCTATCTGAACTCTCACAGCTGGGGTTTGTATGTTTACTAGACCTTCCCCTAAAAACACCAGCTGCCCAAGTGATGCCAGCGGGCTCATGTTCCACTCCAGATTCCTACCAATCACAATTCGAAGGGATCGGTGCTGGGACCCTTGCTGTTTCTATTGTACATGAATGATTTAGACGTGAATATAGGAGGTATGATCAGTAAATTCGCAGATGACACGAAAATTGATGGTGTTGTAAATAGCGAGGAGGAAAGCCTTAGATTACAGGACGATATAGATGGGCTGGTAAGATGGGCGGAGCAGTGGCAAATGGAACTTAATCCTGAGAAGTGTGAGGTGATGCATTTTGGAAGGACTAACAAGACAAGGGAATATACGATGGATAGTAGGACCCTAGGAAGTACAGAGGGTCAGAGGGACCTTGGTGTACTTGTCCATAGATCACTGAAGGCAGCAGCACAGGTAGATAACGTGGTTAGGAAGGCATATGGGATACTTGCCTTTATTAGCCGAGGTATAGAATATAAGAGCAGGGAGGATATGATGGAGCTGTATGAAACGCTAGTTAGGCCACAGCTGGAGTACTATGTACAGTTCTAGTCACCACACTATAGGAAGAATGAAGGAGAGGGCGCAGAGGAGATTCACCAGGATGTTGCCTGGGCTGGAGCATTTCAAGTATGAAGAGTGACTGGATAGGCGAGGATTGTTTTCTTTGGTACAGAGAAGGTTGAGGGGGGACCTGATTGAGGTATACATAAATTTGAGGGGCATTGATAGGATAGGAAGAAACTTTTTTCCTTTCATGGAGGGGTCAATAACCAGAGGGCATAGATTTAAGGTAAGGGGCAGGAGGTTTAGAGGGGATTTGAGGAAAAAATTTTTCACCCAGAGGGTGGTTGGAATCTGGAACACATTGCCTGAAGGGGTGGTAGAGGCAGGAACCCTCACAACATTTAAGAAGTATTTAGATGAGCACTTGAAACACCACAGCATACAAGCCTATGGGCCAAGTGCTGGAAAATGGGATTAGAATCGATAGGTGCTTGGCTGGCACAGACATGATGGGCTAAAGGGCCTGTTTCTGTGCTGTATTACTCTATGACTCTATAACTGAGAAAAACAAGTCTTACAGCTCCAGCAATGGCTACTCTGCGGCACTTTTTGAGCAGATGAGTTTTATTTAGGGCCTCTGCATTATGTAAGTCAGCCCTTCCCATACCCCTCAGGGCTCCCCGCAGTGTTTACCCTGCTATGTTCCAGACATGGCTTTTTCCCCATTCCCTTCCTTTGAAAGTTGAAAACTGCTGATGACAAGCCTGTTAATGAGCTCTTCAATGAGCTCAACAGCACTTAATTGGTGGTATGCAGGTTGCCATTCCCTCCCTCCCAGCATCCCCTTAAAAATGGCTTTGGGCTCCGGAGGCAGCGGGACGTAGTGCTGGCATCTGAGAACCTATAAATAGTGCACGCACCCACTCCTGCCCCCAGCAGGCTTTAAAATTCCAGCCCTGGAACTCCCTTCCTAACAGCACTGTGTGTTTACTTGCACCTCATGAGCTGCAGTGATTCATGAAGGTGGCTCACCAGCACCTTCTCAAGGGCAATTAGGGATGGGCAACAAATGCTGGCCTTACCAGCAACGCTCACACCCGTGAATGAATAAAAAAAACTTACCTTTCATTTACAAAGGCAAGTCAAACTTTCTGAATCTTACTGTCTTCTGTCACTTCTAACTTAACATTTTCAACTGTGATTGACAATACTGTACTGATGTTGACAGAAGCCGTTGAATAACTGTCAGTATTGTTCAATATAACACTTTTACTCATCACTCAGAAACTTCATTCAACTTTCAATACCTGTTCTCAATTGACCTCTGCAAGCAGCCTTTATCTGAGCCTGCTACTGTTGTACTGCTCCCCATGCCATTCAAGTCCTTAGCACTCTGCTGCTATGACAGCCCTCAACTCTTCATAACAACCCCCAGCTATTCCATTACATAGCAACCATCATCTCCATGACGTGACAACCTTCAGCTACTCTATGCCATGCCAACCAAACCTTCAGCTATTCCAAAAACAAAATATTGCTGGAAATCTGAAATAAAAACAGAAAATGCTGGCAGTACTCAACAGGTCGGGCAGCATCTGTGGAGAGAAAAACTGAGTTAACGGACTAAATTTTATCAGCCAAATGGAGATGGACCCGGAGGTGGGAGGGGTGGTAAAATGGCAGCAGAAGGCATCAGGAGGAGAACCCAAAGTTTATATGTCATCACCAGATATTACCTTACCTGGTGGAAGGAGGTTGCGCTGTAATGTGGTGGGAAGCTAATTAAACCGATTAAACAGGCAATTAATTGTGATTTTACCAGGGTTTTTGAACTTTATGAGCGATTCATAGGAATAATGGAACTTCAGAGCGTCGCCAGCTATAACAAGGTGAGGGTTAGCGGGAGGGCACGGTTGGCTGCAGTCGGCAGCCATTACGTAAGGTTATGTGGCATGGTAGGGAAGGTTAAACTGAGTGGAGGGCGGCAGTAGCAATCAGGAGCAAAGACAAACTTGCCTCGCACAGCGGGGACATTATACTTAAGTGTCCTGTCTGACTTGGCACTTGTATGTACTTGTACTTGTATGAGGAAGATGTGGGGGTGGGTGGGAGGCCCAGAGAACTGAGTGACGCTATTTGCCATGGGTCTCATTAACTTGGGCCTTGAGTCCTCCCATGAGGAGGAGAATCAAAGAGGGAGAGAGCTGGAGCCCTTGGCAGCAGGGCAGCAGCACGCAGAGGGGCAACAGGATCAGGAGCTGGAAGGGGGCAGGGAGGAGGAGGGTGCAGAGTGACATGCAATCAGCCTCTTCCCCGCAGATGACAGTACCCACCAGAGAAAGTCTACCATCGGAGGCTCAACATCCTGCAAATGTCAGAGCAGCGGTGTCGCTGAAGACTGTGCCTCTCGAGGGAAGTGGTCACCGAGCTATGTGCCACGATGGAGGATGAGCTGAGCCCTATGTGAAGGGGCAGACACCCAACGTCTGCTGTGCTGAAGGTCACCATGGCTCTGAATATCTATGCCTCAGGATCATTCCAGAGATCTTCTGGAGATATCTGTGGGTCTCCCAGTCTGCGGCTCATCGCTGCATCAAGATGGTCACCAATGCCACATTCAAGAGGACCAGCCAATACATGCATTTTCACACCAATCTGGACAGTCAGGCTGACAGAGCTATAGGAATTGGGGCCATTGTTGGATTTCTCCAGGTGCAGGGTGTCATTAACCATGTGGCCATCATGGCTTCCACAGACCAGGAAGGTCTTCCACTTGTTCAATGTGTAACTGGTCTGCAACCACTGCAAATGGATCCTTCAGATCTGTACAAGGTTCCCAGGAAGCTGTCACCACACCTTCATTCTAAGGCAATACCAGGTGCATGACTTTTTCAGGTCCCCTGTGTGCCTTCAAGGATGGATACTGGGTGAAAGGGCTACCCACTAAAGAGATGGCTACTTACACCTGTGAGGAATCCAAGCACAGATGCAGAGGAGAGATACAATAGCTGCCATAGCGCAACTCAAGCGACCATTGAGCAGGTCATAGGCCTTCAGAAGATATGGTTCTAATGCTTGGATCGATCTGGTGGTACCTTTCAGTATGATCCAGCAAGGGTCTTGGGTATCGTGATGGTTTGCTGTGCTCTGCACAACCTCACACTACAGAGGGGAGAAGCTTTGAACAATGAGGATTTCCTGGAGCATGAAGCCTCCACTGAGGATGAGGATATGGAGGGGAATGGTGACCAGGCACAACAGGATGAAGACTCCAAGGGACAGCATGCAAGACGTAATGAGATATGCGCAGGGGAGGCTCGCAACTTGTTAATACAAGCAGGTTTCACTTGAGCCTTACTTATACACCCAGTCATTCCAATGAATCCTTCACCTTATGCAACCCTATTGCAGTTTCCTTGAATGTCCTTACCATTTCACTGGACCCGTCATCACAAGAGGCGATAGCATTGCCCTCATCTGATGTGACCCTTCCCATCACACCCTTAGCAGGAACCAGCGAACTGTTAATGGCCTAATAATGTTTTAAAAAACAAAGGATTCTTTTAGTGGTGCACCATCTCAGAATTCATTTAAGACACATACACAATAAGGTAACATCTAATAACAAAATATAACCCTGTGAAACCCAAGTGCAGCTAGGTGGAGCATGTACTCCTACATGCTGCTCTCCCTGCGCTGTCAGTTGAGTTGGAGGCAGGCTGCTGACTTTTCTGTACCGTGGTTTTCGATGACGGTGGTGGTTGTCCTCAAGTTGCCTGAGGCCTGGAGGTCCCTGACATATTGAGGGCCTCCTGCACCAATGCAGGTGCTACATCTGTTTCTGCAGCTTCGTGAAGTGCTGGTATCACCACCAGAAAAGCTGAGGAGCTGCCATCCACGCCAGTAGTGCCCTGAGAGGTGCCCACCGATGCTGCAGATGGCTGCCTCTCCACAATTTCAGGGCATACTTGGCCCTCCCTGCTCACCTGAGGAATCTGAGGACTTGGCGATGGTTCCAGGTGTCTCATTCCCCCTCTCGCCCAGCCATTGCTCGACAGAGCTCATGGAGGTGGTGATGGCACGTAGATCCCCTTTCACCTCCAGTATCCACTGGGTGGTTTGCTGGATATAACTGTCCATGAACGTCACCAATCTTTCAATGGAGGAAGCCTTGCGCGCACACGCCAGGGACATGGAAACACTCATGGCCTGAATGGACTCCTCCAACATCCATGCATGGGTGAGCACAGCCTCTGGAACCTCAGTCAGATGTCCATGCACCTCACACTGCAGCTCCTGCATCTGTCGCCTTGTGGATGCCTCCAGACTCACGTTACCAGCCTGGGCTGAGCAACACTGGGCTCTCCCACAGTCCTCCAAGTGTGAGTGGCCTTGATTATCACTGCCTCCAACAGCTGCTCAGGCACGCCTGTGCTGTGCTCACCAGATTGTGACCCTGTTACTAATCGCATGTGACTACCCACCAACGTGAGAGTACCTGCGCTGGTGAAAAGTGAGGGGGAATGATGTGATGGTGTATGCTCTGAGGTCTCCTTTTCCTCCTCAGGGGTGGAGGTCTGTCGCTTATGCTCGACAGCTGGCTGCTCTTGTCCAATACATATAAGACTGAGAAGAGTGATGAGAGGGCAATGGACTTTACAGCACATCCTTCTGTCGACTCATCATCTGGAGCTCTATATAATCAGTGGTGCACACATGAGCACTATGCCTTGTGCTCACCAAAGGATCTCTTACACTCATCCATTAGGCCACTCCCTGTCTTGGGGCCTGCACACCCATCTCACCATCCGTGATTGCCATTCCTGCTTCCATTCCTCCATAGGAGAGGATGTCCTTGTAGGGCACGATGCCTCCGATTTTTGAACTATCCCATGTGTTATGAGCTCTCTTCTCCTGCAAGTGGATTTCCATCGCTACTTACCCACCAAAGAGATGCACAATGCCTATGTTGGAGATAGCCTGACTGTCCATCATGATACCACAGGCAAGCCTCCTGTAAGTGGCCAATCAGCCATGGCTGTGCAGGAGTCACCTCTGCCTGATCGCTGTCCTGTACAGAGAGACTGATAAACATCTGACAGCCATTGGGTGGGCAACCCCTTCTCCAATGTCATATTCATCTTCAGGCACAGTTAAGGCTGCAAGCTCAATATGATGCGCTGCATTCACCTTGCCAAAAAGGTCATTGACCTTTTGCAGCACTGTAGCCAGGTATAGGGGATAACCCCACAGTTGCTGACTTCCTCTGCTATCTCCATCCAGGCTTGCTTGGTTTGATGAGCACGTCTCCTCCTGCCATCCTGAGGGTATAGGATTTCCCTTTGTGCCCTGCAGCCTGAAGGAATACCTCCAGGGACGTATCGATGCATCTTGGAGAGACCCTTGATTTTGCTTCAGCCATATCCACAATTGGTACAGTCGCCAGCACTACCTCACTGCTCCCTCCAGGGTGAATGCATCGACAAGTCCTGCTGGTTGCCTTATAAAGATGGTGCCAGCGTTTCAGGAGCCAGAACGCACCCCTGCCCACAAAACCTAATTGACTGTCTCCTCCAACTGCTGACCGTTAATGGGCCGGCCCTGAGAATATCACGATCGCAACTCCGCCCCCTGCCTGCACAGCCATGTCACCCGCCTTCGGTCCTGGTGGTTGGACCTGCTTGCTTCCAGTAAAATTCCTGCCAACATTTCAGGTCAATAACCGTGACATAGCAACCCTCAGCTATTCCAAGCTGTGGCAACCCTCAAGTGCCAGCCCACAAACTAAAAGCTGACAAGTCGACGATGGCTTAATTTACTGCTGTGCACAAAAATCATTCATGTCATTCATCAGTTCTAGAAACACTAACACTTGACAGAACCTAATGACTCTCCATATTAGGAATTACTGACGGCAATACAAACTGAAAACTGACTAGTTAGTCATCCTTACATGAAATGGATGTCAGAAATTGTTCACTTCAAAAACATGAGTCATATCACAGACCATCTCCTGACTACTTTATCATTGATTCAACTCAACTATTTAATTTACAGAAAGAAAGGCCCTGATTTCAACTGGAAGCCAGTTCTTAGGGATGAGTTTTTTAATGCTTTCATGGGATGTGGGTGTAGCTGGCTAGACCAGCATTTATTGCCCATCCCTAATTGCCCTTGAGAAGTTGGTGGTGAGCTGCCTTCTTGAACCGCTGCAGTCCATGTGGGGTAGGTGCACCCACAGTGCACAGAAGGGAGTTCAGGATTTTGACCCAGCGACAGCGAAGGAACGGCGATATAGTTCCAAGTCAGGATGGTGTGTGACTTGGAAGGGAACTTGCAGGTGGTGGTTTTCCCATGCATCAGCTGCCCTTTTCTTTCTAGGTGGTAAAGGTCGTGGGTTTGGAAGGTGCTGTCAAAGGAGTCTTGGTGAGTTGTTGCAGTGCATCTTGTTGATGGGACACACTGCTGCCACTATGCATCGATGGTGGATGGAATAAATGTTGAAGGTGGTGGTTGGGATACCAATCAAGCAGGCTGCTTTTTCGTGGATGGTTTTGAGCTTCTTGAGTGTTTTTGGAGCTGCACCCATCCAGGCAAGTGGAGAGTATTCTATCACAGCCCTGACTTATGCCTTGTAGATGGTGGAGAGGCTTTAAGGAGTCAGGAGATGAGTTACTCACTGCAGGATTCCTCGCCTCTGACCTGTTCTTTTAGCCACAATATTTATGTGGCTGGTCCAGTTCAGTTTCTGATCAATGGTAACCCCCCACGATGTTGATAGTGGGAGATTCAGTGGTAGTAATACCATTGAATGTCAAGGGGAGATGGTTGGATTCTTTCCTGTTGGAGATGGTCATTGCCTAGCACTTGTGTGGCGTGAATGTAACTTGCCACTTATCAGCCTAAGCCTGTATGTGGACACGGATTGCTTAAGTATCAGAGTAGTTGCGAATGGTGTTGAACATTGTTTAATCATCAGCGAGCATCCCCACTTATGACCTTAGGATTGAGCGAAGGTCATTGATGAAGCAGCTGAAGATGGTTGGGCCTAGGACACTACCCTGAGGAACTCCTGCAGTAATATCCTGGGACTGAGATGATTGACCTCCAACAACCACAACCATCTTCCTTTGTGCTAAGTATGACTCCAACCAGTGGAGAGTTTTCTCCCGATTCCCATTGACTCTAGTTTTGCTAGAGTCCCTTGATGCCACACTTGGTCAAATGCTGCCTTGATGTCAACAGCAGTCACTGTCACCTCACCTCTTGAGTTCAGCTCTTTTGTCCACGTTTGGACCAAGCCTGTAATGAGTTCAGGAGCTGAGTGGCCCTGGCAGAACCCAAACTGAGCATTAGTGAGCAGGTTATTGCTGAGTAAGTGTCACTTGATAGGACTGTTGATGACACCTTCCATCACTTTGCTGATGGTCAAGAGTAGACTGATGGGGCAATAATTGGCCAGATTTGGTTTGTCCTGCTTTTTGTGTACAGGGCACACCAGAGCAATTTTTCACATTGCCGGGTAGATGCCAGTGTTGTAGCTATATAGGAACAGCTTGGCTCAGGGCGCGGCCAGTTCTGAAACACAAGTCTTCAGTACTATTGTTGGAATGTGGTCAGGGCCCATAGTCTTTGCAGTATCCAGTGCCTTTACCCATTTCTTGATATCACGTGGAGTGAATCAAATTGGCCGAGACTGACATCTTTAATGCTGGGGACCTCAGGAAGAGGCTGAAATAGATCATCCACTTGGCACTTCTGGCTGAAGATGGTTGCAATGCTTCAGCCTTGTCTTTTGTACTGATGTGCTGTGCTCCCCTATTATTGAGCATGGGGATATTTGTGGAGCCTCCTCCTCATGTTGGTTGTTTAATTGTTCACTGCCATTCACGACTGGATGTGGCAGGACTGCAGAGCCTAGATCTGATCCATTGGTTGTGGATTGCTTAGCTCCGTCTATCGCATGCTGCTTCCGCTAAAAGGTATGCTTGTAGTCCTGTGTTGTAGCTTCACCAGTTGACACCTCTTTTACCGGTATGCTAGGTGCTGCTCCTGGCATGCCCTCCTGCACTCTTCATTGAATCAGGGTTGACCCCTGGCTTGGTGGTAATGGTAGCGTGGGGAATATGCTGGGCCATGAGGTTACAGATTGAGGTTAAATGCAATTCTGGTGCTGCTGATGGCCCACTGCACCTTGTGGATGCCCAGTTTTGAGTTGCTAGTGTTATGACCGAGGCAGAAGTTATGCACTGTGAGTTCAGACCCACTGCTCCACAGGTTACAGCATATTAGTAAAGTTTCCCACCTACCGGAAAAATAGCCAAATTAATCACTTCATGATCCCCAGAATAAAACACGCCAAAGCAGATTTCTTTAAACAACAACAAAATTAACTATTCATTAATAAATCAAGTTTTAAATGATAATGCAATGAATCTATATGTATGAAAAGATTTTATAACTCCTTAATCTTCTTAAGGACTTCTCATGCACTTGCATACATTCAATTACCAATGGTTAACCGGGGAAAACGGAAATATTAACTTTACAGGAGTTTTTTAGGAATAAATAAATAACTAGATTGTAACTTTTGGTAGTATTTTCCTGGATTGATGAGGTGTCCCAGAAGTGAATAGTCAGATGCCACTCGATGCCTCTCCAGGTGAAATTAATGAACAGTCTATGATGGGTAGGTGTTTAAGGTAGTTTGGCTGCGGCAGGTGTCACATAGATCTTTCAGCAACAGTTCCATTTAAATTTTAAAGTAGCAGTCTAACTGTAGAAATTTTCTCGAGAGTTCAGGAACTTGCAACAAACATAAAAGTTATTGGGACTTACTCTCAGCAAAGGAGCCTTCTCCACAGAGCACAGCAATTACCAAACTCACTCTTCAGACAGGAATTCTTGAATGGAGGCAACAGCAACCTGCCCCAACCGAAACATAGGCATTCCCTCTCCAAAACAGTGTTTCTCCACAGGGTGTAGCAATTCCTCCTTTCTCTGGGTCTCTTCCGCTTTGATACAGGAATTATTTTTCTAGAGAACGGGTTTTCTGGGCTGTATTCCTGGCTAGTTTCCAGCAGTAACTCTTTTAGCTGCTCACTTTAGCTGGTTTCTTCTTTCACTTCCAAAATGGAACTGCAAGCCTTTTAAATATGAGTCATAAGGCCATCATAAAATCTTCAGGTTGCTTGGATATAAATTGCCCTGTAGCTTGGACTCTTCAAACACTAAACCTCTGCAGTTAATGTCCACAGAGTTTTTTTCAGTCTTAAAGGCACACAGACCTTGTTTTTTAAAAAAGCACTTATGACATTAGATCTGTTTGAAATGTATCCCATTTAGTACGGTGGTAGTGCCACACAACATGATGGAGGGTACCCTCAATGTGAAGATGGGCCTTTGTCTCTGCAAGGACTGTGTGATGATCACTCCTGCCAATACTGTCATGGTCAGATGTACCTGCGACAGGTAGATTGATGAGGGCAGTGTCAAGTACGTTTTCCCTCTTGTTGGCCCCCTTGCTACCTGCTGCAGACCCAGTCTAGCAGCTATGTCCTTTAAGACTTGGTCACCTTAGCCAGTAGTGGTGCGCCCGAGTCACTCTTGGTGATAGACATTGAAGTACCCCATTCCACCCCAACCCACCCCCCAGAGTACATTCTCTGCCCTTGCTACCCCCAATACTTTGTCCAAGTGGTATTCAACGTGGAAGAGTACAGGTTCATCTGCTGGAGGGCAGGTGGTAGGTGATTATCAGCAGGGGGCTTCTGTGCCCATATTTGATCTGATGCCATGAGACTTCTTGGGGTCTGGAGTCAATGTTGAGTATTTCCAAGGCAACTCCTGCCTGTCTGTATACCACTGTGCCACCACATCCTGTCAGTGGGACAGGACATAGGCGGGCATGATGATGGTTGTATCTGAGACATTGGATGTAAGGTATGATTCCATGAATATGACTATGACTAATCTGTGAGACAGCTCTCCCAATTTTGGCACAAGGACTTTGCAGGGGCGACAGGGTTGGGTGTGCCATTGTCATTTCCAGTGCCTAGGTCGATGCCAGGTGGTCCTTCCAGTTTCAATCCTTTTAGCCTTTTCTCTAGCGGTTTGCCACAACTGAGTGACTTGCATTTAAGAGTCAACCACATTGCTATGGGTCTGGAATGACATGTAGGCCAGACCAGGTAAGGATGGCAGATTTCCTTCCCTAAAGGACATTCGTGAACCAGATGGTTTTTTATAACAATCAACAATGGTTTCATGGACACCATTACTGAGACTATCTTTTTTTTTAATTCCAGATTTATTAACTGAATTTAAATTCCACCTGCTGCCATGGTGGGATTTGAATCCATATTCCCACAGCATTAGTCTGAGCCTGTGGATTGCTAGTCCAGTGACATTACTACTACACCACTGCTTCCCCTGTGTTTTAATGCCAATTCAAATTTCACCCACTCTGGAAAAAAGGAAGTATGGGGAATTTCCCACACATTCTGGAGGCTGCACACCAAGCAAGTAAATCCACTGGATCAGCAATTGGGCTATCCCATGAGGGTCCTCGAGATCGAGAAATGGCAAGATTGTGAAAGGGAAGGCCTAAGATATGTTTGTGGGACCTGGAGTAGATTTCCTGCTCCTCCTGACTCCACAGTGAAATATAACAGAAATATTCAAAATTATTGGCCACTTCTGGCCCCATACCATTCCACGCTGAGTTGATCTGGTGGGAAATTTACTCCTTCACATATGAATCAAGTCTCTCTTTAAATGAACGCTATCTGCTGCAACACCTTCTCAAGTTCCACTTTCTCAGCATAGTCCACGTAAAAGAATTCCTCCAAATTCCTCAATAGGTCCATTGGACACCACCTTGTATTTATGTCCCCTAGTTCTCGACTCACCCACATCTGGAAACATTTTCTCTGCATCCACCTTATCAAACGGCGAGTCTCTGTGTAATTTCTAAATGCTGGATGCATTCAAATGTTTCATAATTTCTGTCTATTTTGATTTAGATGACAGCCTTGTCATGTTGAGGTAAGAATGTCCCAATTTTGCAGTGATAATGAAGGCGAAACTGTCAGCATTCACTGCCGTTAATCCATTGAAACTGACAGCAATGTGAAAATCCAGAAGTTGCCTTTACTGATTCTATGCTTCTCTAGTTGGTGAGCTATTCATGAACCCCTAGACTGCTATTGATGGGAAATCAACTAAATGCACAAGGACTTCCAGTCTTACACTCTGTCACTGTAAAAACCCTTTAAAAAGCCAAGGTATAAATGGGTTTTTAATGGTGTATGAACTTCACCATTACTGCTGAATGCACTCATTGGGCCTGAAAAGCTTATTTTATCTCTGTGGAATGTCAAATTTTTCCATAAGAATAAAAAATTCCACATACAGGTTGGACATCCAAAATCTGACTGTCTAAAAACCAGAATTGTTCAAAAACCGGACAGTTTTGAAAATATTCAGATGCAACAAGTTTAGTGTCAATTGATCATATTTACTTGAAAAGACTGAAGACGCAGCCTATATAGAATGCTCCTTAAAGAACTAGGGGGTGAAGAGGACTGGTGAAGGCTAGGGAATGGACAGGGCTGGGGAGCGGAGGGAGCCGGGGAGCAGTGGGGAGGAGTGAGGCTGGGGAGCAGTGGGCAGCAGCGGGCAGCAGCAGGAGCCGGGGAGCAGTTGGCCAGGGAGCAGCAGTGAATGGTGGGGCCAGGGAGCAGCGGGGGCTGGGGAGGGGCTGAGGAGCGGTGAGGCTGCAGCCCAGTGGGGGCCGGGGAGCAATGGTTCAAAATCCTGGGAAAATCTAAAATCTGGCACAGTCTCGATTCCGAGGGTGCTGGACTTTGAAAGTTTGACTTGTATTTTAATATATGTATTGTCACGAAGACCCCACCTGCCAAGAATGAGGCATATTCATTTTGTCATATGAACATTAATTTTAAACTGTTGCTCGACTGAGAAGATGACTTGTTTAAAGAAATCAAAGCAGTGGCTGGAAACATTTGCATACTGAGAGACAGTTGCCTGGAGAGATAATAGAACTGCTCCCTGATCCAATTAATCCAAATGGATTTTGATCACCAGACATTGAATGTGGAACAAGCCAGCATTCCATCCACCACCCCCCACTGAGAGTGTCTACTAAGATGGAGAATCCACAAAATACGCAGGAGAGTTTGTTGAAAAAACCTAGTCACATGACTAACCTGCTGGCCAACTTGGAGGTCTGAATTGTGCTCAGAGGACAGTTTGAAGACAGAGGCTGCTCTGAAGACAAAAGAGAAGGAAGGTCTCTCTCCCTGGCTCTCTCTCCCTCTCCCTCTCTCTTGAATTTCCAGGTCCACTGAAGCCACTTAAACCTCAAGAGAGAAGACTCCTACATCAAAACAAGTTTGAAAGCGTGCACTGGGCCCCAATGAAACAGCAAGATTTAACTGCAATCAAAGACTCTACATCAAACTCAAAACAGTAAATGAACTCCAGCTATTGCTTCAAACTTTTCCCCTTTATTCTTTCTACTTTTCTGTCTCTATCTGCGTGTGTGTTTATCGTGTCTGCATGCTAGCGTGATCGCATCGCATATTCAAAGTTGTTTTAACCGAATTAGAGTTTTAAGCTTAATAAACTTACACCTTTCTTGTTTAAATCTAAGAAAACCCATCTGGTTGATTGTTTGCCTTACAATTGGAGAGCAGTGAACAACGATTCACTAAGGGGGAGCTAAAAGCAATGCTTTAAAGATTAAACCCTGTTACAGTCAAACCAGGCAAAGGCTGAAAGGAAACCCCTAGACCCCTTTCTCACCTGGTCGTAACAATATTATATATATATATATAAATATATATATATATATATGTATATAAAATATATATATACAGGGAAAGAGGAAAACTACACAACAAAGATTGCTAGCCACTGACCACAAAATCCAGACCTATATATGTACAAGATTTTGTGAACAATGTGGTTCTATTTGAAAGTTATCAAGTTACAGGATAGAATATACAAAATCCCTATATGAAAAATGAGCACCAAGTTCAAAGTCCAGATTTGGATTTTTGTCAAAGTACAGTAGGAACAGAACTATAGCACAATTTACTCCAATTTCCCAGCTTTACTCTGTATAGGCATACACATTCTCTTTACTTTTACTGTATTTCCTAAAGGTTTTCTGCAATTTTTGATGTTCCACCACACCATGCCATGAGTGAAAATAAGCTGGGAAGAATATACAAACAGATATTCCTATGATATTTTGTTCAATGGTAAACAGTTATAACAGTTATACCCGGTTCAGACATGCCCTGCTCATTAAGCCACAAATGCTACATCTGTAATAAGCCTCAGACAGTGCTGCAAATTTAAAATCTTTGCAAACTGTTGTAGCCCATTGAATGTACAGAACATAAAAGAAGCTGTTCCACCCTGTCATCTCTCTGTAACTACCACTTTGCTCACTACATATTTTGTTGTAAAAAATGCAAGAATGCCCCTAAATATGTTAAAATGTTGACCTTGCTGCAGGGAAGTTACCTTTTCCTGACACATTTGAATTCTGAAGGCCATAACAAAGAATTACAAAGCACTGACAGCACAGTAACAAGCTATTTGGCTCAACATCTCAGTGTTTATGCTCCACACGAGCCTCCTCCCACCCCTCTTTATCTAACCCCATCAATATATCCTTCTATAACATTCTCTCTCATGTGTCTATATAGCTTCTTCTTAAAAAATACTCGAAAGGCTGGCTATACTTAAGGTTGATAAACCACCAGGACCGGATGGGATGTATCCGAGGACATTGAGTGAAACAAGGATGGAACTTGTGGAGGTACTGGCCATAATCTTCAATCCTCCTTAAATATGGGAGTGGTTCCAGAGGACCAGAGAGTTGCAAATGTTACACCCTTGTTCAAAAAAGGGTGTAAGAATAAACCCAGCAACGACAGGCCAGTTAGTTTAATCCCGGTGGTAGGAAAACTTTTAAAAATGATAATCCAGAACAAAATTAACAGTCACTTTGACAACTGTCGAGTGAGTAAGGAAAGCCAGCATGGATTTGTTAAAGACAAATCATGTTTAACTGACTTGATTGAGCTTTTTGATGAGGTAAAAGAAGGCTTGATGAAGGTAATGCAGTTGATATGATACATATGGACTTCCAAAAAGTGATTGATAAAGTGCTACATTATAGGCTTGCCATCAAAGTTGAAGCCCATGAAATAAAAGGGACAGTAGCAGCATGGATATGAAATTGGCTAAATGACAAGAAACAGGGAATAGTGGTGAATGGTTTGCTTGCTGGACTGGAGGATGATATAAATGGTGTTCCCCAAGGGTTGGTACTCGGACCACAGCTTCTCTTGATATATATTAATGCTTTGGACTTTGGTGTACAGGACACAATTTCAAAATTTGAAGATGACACAAAACTTTGAAGTATAGTGAACTATGAGGAGGATAGTGATGGACTTCAAGAAGACATAGATAGGCTGGTGGAATAGGCGGATGCATGGTAGATGTAATTTAATGCAGAGAAGTGTGAAGTGATACATTTTTGTAGGAAGAACGAGGAAAGGCAATATAAAATAAAGAGTGCAAATCTAAAGAGGATGCAGGAACAGACAGATCTGGGGGTATACGAGCAGAAATCATTGCAGGTGGCAGGAAAGATTGAGAAAATGGTTAAAAATACACCCTGGATCCTGGGATCCTGAGCTTTTAAAATAGAGGCATAGAGTACAAAAACAAGTGTCATGCAGGCCCCCACCTGCCAAGTATGCGACATTTTAATTTTGTCATATGAACATTGATTTTAATGTTGCTTGGAAGAAGAGAAGGCCTGTTAAAAGGGCTGTCAGACACTTAGCTGTAAAGCATTTGCATACTAACAGACAATGCTTGTGGAGACAAAAGAACCAGTCCCTGATACATTCAACCCACAATGGATTTTGATCACCAGACATTGAAGGTGTAAGGAAGAGCATTCCAGAGACTGCTAAGGTGATACAATCCACAAAAGCCAGGACTGGTTAAACCAGCTGGTCACATGACTAACTGGCTGGTCTAGGGTTTTTTGAACTAGCCACAGAGTTTGAACTGAGCAGAAAGACTGCTTGCTCCTGAAGTGAGAAGACCTCTCCTGTCTGCTCCCATCTCTTTCTCACAAGCCTCTGGACCCATTGAGGACACATGAACTTCAAGAGAGAAAAGTCTCCTACATTGAGCAAAGTTTAAGAAGAATACTGGGCCCCAATGAAAAGCAAGACCTACCTGCAAATAAGGACTTTACAGCAAGCTCAAAGAACAGCAACCAAAACCATCTTCAAATATTGCCTCAAAATTTTCCATTTTATTTCTTCTGCTCTTTTCTGTCTCTATCTGCATGTATGTATTGTGTATGCATGCCTGCATGGGCACGTCACTTATCCATAGGCGTTAACCGAATTAGAGTTTAAGTTTAATAAAGTTCAACCTTTTTTCTTTAAACCTAAGAAAACCTGTTTGACGAGTTTCTTTGCCTTATAATTGGGAGTTAGTGAACAAGGATTCATTAAGGGGGAGCTAAAAAACAGAGTGTTTAAAATTAAACCCTGTTACCGTAAGACCAGGTGAAGGCTGAGAGGGAACCCTAGACCCCTTTCTCACCTGTTCATAACACAAGGAAGCTATGTTGTTCTTCTGTCAACCACTGGTTTGGTCTCAGCTGGAATATTGTGTCCAATTCTGGGCAGCTCATTTTAGGAAGGATGTGAAGGCTGTAGAAAGGATGCAGAAAAGCTTTACGAAATAGTTCCATTGATGAGGGACTCCAGCAACCTGGATAGATTGGAGAAGTTGGGGTTATTCTCCATCAAGGAGAGATTAATAGAGGTGTTCAGAATCATGAGTAGTCTAGACCGAGTAGAAAGGGAGAAACTGTTCCCATTGGTGGAAGTGTTGAGAACTAGATGGTACGGATTTAAAGTGATTGTCAAAAGAAACAAAGGCGACATGAGAAAAAACGTTTTTACATAGTGAGTGGTAAGGATCTGGAATGAAAATGTCTGAGAGTATGGTGGAGGCAGGTTCAATCATGGCTTTCAAAAGGGAATTGGATAAGGGCCTGAAGGGTAAAAATTTGCAGGGCTATGGGGAAAGGGCTGGAAGAGTGGGATTAGCTAAATTGCTCTTGCAGAGAGCCAGCATAAGCTCGACTAGTCAAATGGCCTTATTCTGTGCTGTAACCATTCTTGGGCTGGAATGTTATGCCAAGGAGTGAGCTGGGAGGCAGGAAGGTGGCATAAAATCTGGGTCTAGAAAAAAATCTAGATTTATTTTCTCCCTATATTGGCCTTGGGAATTTTACTGTTTATTTTGCCTCTCTCAGAAGATCACAGATGCTGGGTGGTCTTTGTTATAAATTATGCTTAGGGCATCATGATTGAACAGAGCAGGCTTGATAGATGTGAGTGCTGATGACACAGACTCTTGGGCCCAACTGCAGCAACAATAGAGGTGACCACACACTCCATGATGGACAGCAGAGTGGTGATGCCATATCTGCATCTCTATCTTCTTCATCGGAGCTAGGACCTGAGCTTGCCCTCCAGTCAGCTGGCCCTTCTCTGTCCTTTCCAGTATTGTAAGTTCCTCTTCACTAGTGCCTTGTAATTCACCCTGTGTAGACCCTTCTTATCATTATCTATATCACCCAGTGCTCCAGTTTTTGTGCTGGTGCTTGGGGAAAAAATGAAACAAGTGATATGGCTTCTTTATGAGGGTAATCCCACTCTGAGTCTGATGCAGCAGGGCTTGAGTCATGGGATGGACCTGGAAAAGGGGAAGGGAGACAAGAGGCAGCCTATAATGGGGGAGGTCACATAGTCGTTGAGTAGCAGCCCAATTCATCACTGGGACTCCACATATCCTACAAAAGCAAAGTACTACGGATGCTGGAAATCTGAAATAAAAAACAGAAAATGCTGGAATGCTCAGCAGGTTAGGCAGCATCTGTTGAGCGAGAAACAGAGTTAATGGGCTGAATTTTATGCTCCCCCCGAAAGAGCAGGATGGTGGCGGGGGGAGAGGGTGGCGTGAAATGGAGCGGGAGGCTCCAGATGCTCTTCCCGACCTGCTCCCGCCTCCGCTGTCACTTTATGCAGAGCGGTGGTGGCAGAAAATGGCCCGCCCACCCCAGGCTAATCAAGGCCACTTAAGGGCCTTCGCCCGCCTCCACAGGGATTTTACCCATGGCTGGTCGGATGGCTGAGGACCGAGAAAAGACGTCTGACAAAGCAGGCGGTTCTGGAATGAGTCAGGTTGGCGGGGGGGCCTCATGATTAGGCACCCTGTGCTCGATGTAGGGGCACCCCCGCTACCCCAACCAGCTCCAACACCCAACACGCATCCCCCTCCCCCTCAATCGACCACCCTTGCCTCGTCGGGACCCAACCAATTACCCCCAGCAAGGCAACCAAAACCTATCTTTGCTCCAGGCTTCCCGACATCTTTTCTTCAAGCTGGCTGTAGTCCCAGCAGTGGCCACCAGTCATTGGGGACTTCCTACCTCAAGCGGGTGGAAGTCCCGCCTCAGAAAAATTAATGCCCAGGGACCCGCAAAATACGGATCAGATCCCCAGGCGAGGCGGAAGCGGGTTCGCAACCGATTTTTCAGTCAGTGGTCAGCTCCGTCCGCCTAGGATAAAATCCTGGTCAACATTTCAGGTCTGTGACCTTTCATTAAAACTGCTATTCGACCCAGTGAAATCCAGCAGATTGTGTAAGGGACGTGCAACCATCCACAGAAGATTTTCTTTTCAGTGGTCTGCTCAGACAATGCCAAGTGATCAGGCGGTGAAGACAAAAATCCATTCCATAATCTTTTGTTTCTGAGACAAATATGCTAGCAGTTTAGCTGAACTGATATGTGGAAATAAGCTAAGAAAGGTATTTTGAAATTTCTTTAAAACTGTGCTAGGAAGTTCAAGTATCTTTGATAGGAAATATTGCAAATAAATAAAAAGCAAGGCCAATGGCAAAAATGTGTTTGCAGAAAAAAAAGTGTAGAGTTTTTACTTTTATTTGAAATTTTACTATATAATTTTGTAGCTGAGGAGTATAATTACTACAGTGAAGGAGCTATATCTGTTCCTAAGTAACTTATTATTGCACCAGTAGTATTTCAGAGTCATGGCATATGACCTGAAAACTTTAAAATGGCCGACCTGGCAAGTCTGCCATTTCCTTGGATGTGCAGCAACCTGTGGATTAATATGTTTGCATTTCTGTCTGGTAGTGAAATTATAACCTTTCTAAATGTGCAGTTCTTTGGATTATCTTGTGTAAGCAGTACTTTTAACCCTCTGCTTATGGAAAGGAATTGGTACTCTCATTATTATGTGACTAAACTGTTATGACTTTCATCTAATACATAGCAGCATAAGTTTATCTAATTTATAATGGCGTTTCTGTTATGAGTTCCATTCAACAACATTACTACCAACCAATGTAAAATTACATTTATTCATAGATGGTAAATCACATTTTAAGGATTTTCTATTTGTCTCTACTCTGTGTTCATTGCAATTCATATATTAGGACATCTCCAATAACAATAATCTATAACATGGTGCAGTCAGCAAGGACAACTTATCACAGTTGTATAAAAGTTTACAAGCTAAACCATAAGTTTGGATAGCACTATATTTAAAATGCAGCTTTGCACCATTGTATGGCTGTGGAAAATGGTATGGAACAGATGAAAAAAAAAGTCACTCAAAGTGAAGAGTGTTGCCTACATGCAATTTTCCATGATTAGTCCATTATCATAATTATACATAGCTCCAAATTTGGATGAACAAGCAACATCTTTGGTGTAGCCTTACCTGTCTATCATTTCCTTGCTCCCTCCAAAAAGCTGAGAAAGGAAAATTGCCATTGGGAAATGCACTGGTGGCAGTATCAGTTTGGAAGATCAAGCTGTAGAATCAGTTAGGATAAAGCTAAGAAACAGCAAAGGGCACCAGAAATAGGTAGGAGTTCTTTATAGACACCAAACTGTAGTGGAATATATAGCATGGTATAAACCAGGAAATTAGAAGCGCATGTAACAAGAATAATACAGTAATCATGGGGGACTTCAATTTACATACAGACTGGGTAAATCTAAGAAGCACTAATGCTGTGAAGAACGAATTTCTGGAAAGTATACAAGATGGCTTTCTTGAACAGTATGTTGAAGATCCAACTAGAGCATGGGCTAATTTAGATCTGGTATTGTGCAATGAGAAAGGGCAAATTAAAAATCTCATTGTAAAGAAGCCTCGAGGGAAGAGTGACCATAATATGGTAGAATTTGACATTATTTTTTAGAGTGATCTAGTTCAATCTGAAACTCAGGTCTTAAATCTAGCAAAAGAAATTATGAAGGGCCAATTGGCTGTGGTAGATTGGGAAACTACATTGAAAGGTATGATGGTAGACAGGCAATGGCTACCATTTAAAGAATTAATACATGGTTTACAACAAATTTACATTCCTTTGAGGCACAAAAACCCGGCCGGAAGGGTGATCCAATCATGGTGCACAAGAGAAGTTAAAGATTGTATTAGATCAAAGGAAGAGACTTATAACGTTGCCAAAAAATTTGTAAGCCTGAGGATTGGGAGCATTTTAAAATTCATCAAAGGAGGCCCTATAAACTGATAAAGAAAGAGAAAATAGAATATGAAGGTAAACTAATGAGAAACATAAAAACGGACTGGAGAAGCTTCGATAGGTATGTAAAAAGGAAAGAAAAAGATTAGTAAAGATAAATGTGGGCCCACTAGAGGCAGAGATAGGAGAATTTATAATGGGGAATAAGAAAATGGCAGAGAAACTTAACAAATATTTTGTCTCTGTCTTCACGGAGGAAGATACAAAAAACCACCCAGCAATTCTAGAGGACCAAGGGACGAGTGAGAATGAGGAACTGAAAGAAATCAATATTAGTAAAAAAGCAGTACTGGAGAAATTAATGGGACTGAAAGTTGATAAATCTTCTGGATCTGATAATCTCCATCCCAGACTGCTGAAAGAGTTGGCTGTAGAGATAATGGATGTGTTGGTGATCATCTTCCAAAATTCTATAGATTCTGGAACAGGTCCAGGAGATTGGATGGTAGCAAATGTAACCCTACTATTTAAGAACGGAGGGAAAGAGAAAGTGGGGAACTACAGACCTGTTAGTAGGGAAAATGCTCAAATCTATTATAAAGGATGTGATAACTGAACACTTTGAAAAGAATGGTAGGATTGGGCAGAGTGAACATGGATTTATGAAAGGAAAATCATGTTTGACAAACCTGTTGGAGTTTTTTGAGGATGTCACTAGCAGAATAGATAAAGGAGAACCAGTGGATGTGGTGTATTTGGAGTTTCAGAAGGCTTTCAATAAGGTCCCACAAAATGGGCCGGATTTGACAGACCCCCCAACATCTGTGGTCGTGGCGGTGGGGGCAGAAAATCCCTCTGGCAGAGGCCTGCCACAGGCCTCGACGCCAGGAAGGCCTAGCCTGATATAGCCAGCGGCGACGAGACCTTGTGGCGGCCTCTGATGAAGCATAGGTATAATAGGCTTAATTAGGTAGAATTTAGATATAGTTAATATATTATACCTTTTAGAATTAAAGATTGAAGAAATGGTCAGTTTTTAAGACTCACTGACATTCCTCTTTAAGAAGGTAGAGTTAAAAATTTCAAGATCTTTCAAGGTCCCTGTTACAATAGAATGTGAACCAGAAGCACCTTTTAAGTTGGAAAATCCATTTCAGTGTTTCTGTTGCCAGAGAATTGGAGGATAAAAACACATTGAAATAGCCTGTGTGACGTCAGTAAAAGGTAGCCATAAAACTTAATTAGTTGATGATGTTGGTAAATGTAGGCAGATTGACTCAAAAGAGAGTTCAAGCTATCATAAAAAGACAATTATAGATAATAAAATAATAAATTAGAAAAGTGCTGACAAAAACAGATGTCAAGTAAAGCCAATTATAAACATTTTGACCAGATACATGCTCACAGCTTCAAGAGCAGGGGGTTTCCAGCAAAACATTAAGTGGAGATGATAGTTAATTATATTACCATATACGGATTTTGAAAGCAGGAAAAACACACACAGAAAGGTAAAGCCTATATGCTAAAAGGTCAGATAATGCCTTAGAAACAGTATAAACATGAGGGTATCTGAAGCAATAATTACAAGTGTTGAATTCCTCATTAAAACTTCTCACCCAATGGCTTACTCAGGGAATTTAAGGTAAAAGTTTACTTTAAATTTTGATGGATATACTAAGATATTTTGTTGTAACAACAGTAAAGTTAAACTTTAGGATTCTATTTTAGAAATAAGATTGTGTTACATCTCTTCGTAATATTTGATATTGTGATATACTTATCCACTTAAAAGTGTATTGCATGTTCAATTCTTTCATAAATCATCTCATGTAGTATTCTGCATCCAACTACAAGAACCCCCTCTCTGTGTCTCTTTAAGTGGAGAGTTCCGTATTGAAGAGAGTTTCCTAGACCCTTACAATATCTGGGATATGCTATCCAAAAAATGGTAATATTCTCTGTTAGTTTTCTTTCTTTGAGGGAAGACTAGTTTAATTCTTTGGACCCAAATAACTGTCTATAAGAATTTTTCTGGTTTAAACTTAATTAAAGGAGATTCATTGGGATGTATGCCTGATTTGGTTTATTCCCATAAGGGGTTAAAATTATAAATCACTTCAGGCCTCCAATACCAAAGCTTGGTGATGGCATATACATTTACATAGTCAAATTTATTTAAACAGAAGAATTAATTATTTACCAACTCCCGCCGTCCACTCTGGTGCCATATTAGTGCTGGTGACTGGCACTCCTGCGCCTTCAGATACCCATCTGAGTATCTGAGGTGGAACACTGGTGGAGAGGAGGGAGCAGTTAAGTTTTCCAGTGTGAGAGGTGGGGGAGCAGGGTCAAACTAATCTTATTGGTCTAGGGGGTGGTGCAAAAGGGTAAAGTTTAAAGTTGATTAACTTTTGAGAGGGAAAGGTTGGCAGAGAGGGCAGGTAATTACTTGTATGCTTATTTGGGTGAGTGGGAAAGGGTCAAGATCACTTTTTTTAAAAATTGTGTAGTCCTCTAAGAATTTAAATTGTACTGTTGGGCTCAAAGCCCTTTAAAAATGGTGCAGCGCCTGCACCATTGCTGGGGACGGACCACCAGCCTCCTTCACCCCTGTGGATCCGGGTAGATTCAGCCCAGTGTCTCTGTGCCAACCCTCTCAAAACCCTTTGTCTTGTTAAGCACCTTGATTAGATCACCTTCAACCTTCTAGATCCAAGTGAATACAAACTAGGTTTATGCAACCTGTCCTCATAATTTAACCCTTCAAGCCCTGGTATCATCCTGGTGCATCCACACTGTACTCCCTTCAAGGCGAATGGAGTTTTCCAAGCTGTTGTGCACAAGGCGCCGCCGTCACAGCAGTCAATTCACCCTCCACTGGCACAGAAACATCCACCTTGTTGGGACCTCACACGAGATTATGACAGGTTGCATGAAGTGACCAGTACTTTATGTGTGAGCAGGAGGCAGAGGCAGCTGTGGGAAAACCCCTCAGCAGATGGAGGACAGCTCCAGTTATGCCCAACTGAGCGGAGGTGCAGAGTCTTGAGGGTCACATACAAGATGGTGCCAAATGTAGGAGTTTCCTGAGGCAGTGCAGAGCCTTGGACAGAGAATGGAGGAGTTTATTCATGAGCTGCTTTCCGTAATGTCTCAGGCATATGAGCACATGAGCTCCTCCATTGAAAGAGTGGCCAACCTCATGGAGAGCCATACGCAGCAACACACTTTGTGGATGCAGGAACATCACACTGACATGCACAGAATGCATGCCACATTCTGTAGCATTGAATGGTCAGTTGCACTGATGGAGCAAAGATGCACGGATGGACAACCAGATGCCCCCCAACTGCTCATTCCGTCAGATGTACATGCAGCCATGATAAGGCTAGGGCAGGCAGGAATGATGTCAAGGGAGTCACCAATGCTCAAGGGGCACCTTCGTCATTGATTGCCCCCTCAGCCCCGCTGACTGAGGCACCATATATACAGCAAGCCCTCGTGACCAAGGTTGCATCTGCAGGTGGGGCAGACTGTGGCAGTACCCCCACTAGCACCATGATGCCAAGGACAGGAGCCATGGACATCTCAGCTGTAAGCAGGCATGAGTGAGCAGCCTGCCTCCACTAATGTCTCAGCCACAAGGGGAGCACCCCGTAGGATGGTACAGATAGTACTGCATCGGTAGTTTCACTTCGGGGTTTATTTGGGTGACTTTTGTAATGCTTCTGTTCACTGATTTACCTTCAATATAATGAAATGATTGATGGTAGCACCTTGATTTGATTGTTCCCAATGTATTGAGGGCATTAAGGGATCCGCATAATGAAGTATATGTGCGATGCAAAGGTGTATGGTCAAGAACACAGTGTGGCTAGTGGCGATGTGTCTTCTAGGCATTGTCGGGAAACAGCAGACATGTTTGCGTGGAAGGTATTTTGCATGCAGCCGCTCCTTGTGGGAAAGGGCCAAATGTAAACCAGGATGTGCTGTCCTCAGGAGAAGCATCCCTAGATCAGAGTAGCCTGAGCTTCTCTGACATCCTGGTCATTGGCTTGACACCTCAGCCGAATCTCTGGAATCCTTGTAATGCAGGATCACTGTGCTCCACCACTTCTTCTTCCTCTTCCTCCTCTTCCTCCTCCAAAGACTTGTGCCACTCATCCTCATCTTCCTCCTCAACGTCCGTCTTTGGAGGGCCATGTTGTGCAGAGTGTAGCATACTGCTATGTGATAAATGATTGAGGGGGCTTAGTGGAGGACACCCATTACCGGTCAAGACAGCAGAATCTCATCTTCAGGAGTCCAACAGCCTGCTCAATGCTGACACTTGTGCTGAGATGCCATCGGTGGTAATGACTCTTTGGCCAAAACTTACATTGGGTGGGAGGATGTTACGCCCCCCCAGGCCCTTAATGGCCTTTGGTGGGACTTCTGCCCCTCTGAGACAGGAAGTCATGCCTCCAAGAGCTGCCAGCCAATCAGTGGGCCGGTGCTCTCAGTCCCAGCAGCTCCACTGCGAGTGGTGGCCAGTGCTAGGACTGCACCCAGCTTCAGCAGCAAGAGGGATGCGAGGTCCTAGAGGGGACAATTGGCCAGGCCTCAGCGAGGCAATGGAGGTCGGTTGGGGTGGGGGGGTGTTGAGCGTTGTGTAGTGGGGGGCAGTTGGGCTATTGGGGGGCCCCTCCGTTGGACACAGGGTGCCTGATCAGGAGGGTCCCCCCACCCAGCCCACAAGGAGGCCGCCAGGTTTTACTTGGCGGTCTCCTGGGGGATTTCAGCCACCCGCTGGCCACTGTTAAAATACGGCGGCAGGACGAGGCCCTTAAGCGGCAGTAGATTGGCTACTTAAGGGCCTTGATTGGCCTGAGGTGGGCAGGCGGGCGATTTCTCACTGCCGCAGCCCCTCACAAATTTGCAGCGGGGGCAGGAAGGCCCCGGGGATGGGATCCCCCACCTCCCACTCAATTTTACAACCCTCCCCGCCCCCACCCCCTCCTCCAGCCGGCTCCTGCGGGAGTTGTAAAATTCTGGCCTGTGATTCTGTTGTTGGGTTGTGCACATGTGTCAGCAGCCATTTCTTCAATGGATAACCTTTGCTCCCTAGCAGCCGTCCACGTCGTCTCACGTGTGACATGAACAGCTGCGGCACCTGCGATTGCCTCAGGATGAAGGCATCGTGGCAACTGTTGGGAAGCCTTTCACTCAGCTGCAGAAAATGCTTGTGGTGGTCGCACTCCAGCTGCATGTTGAGGGAGTGGAATCCCTTCCTGTTTATAAATGCTCCTCGCTTCTCCACCAAGGCCTTGATGGCCACATGGATGCAGACAATCATACCCACCTGAGGGAATCCTGCCATGGAGACAAAGCCCAGGGCCCTCTGGGCCCGTGTGGCCCCATCAGTCTGGAAGTCAATGTACTCTGATGCCATCTCATACAGGGCATCCGTCACCTGCCCAATGCTATAATGGACAGCCGTTTGCAAGATGCCACAAAAGTCCACTGCCACCCTTGAAATGGCCGAGAGGCAAAGAAGTTCAACTTCACTGTTACTTGCATGGTGACTGGCATGGTGTGCTCGTGCTGGTGAGGTGTGAGGTCCTCCTCCATGAGGTCACACATATCAGCAACCACCTGCAGCAGCCTCCAGCAGCACTACTGCTCTGACATATCCAGGAAGCTGACTTTGACAGTACACCCTATGGTGAGTGCACCATCTTCATGCCCTCCCTGTCTGTCAGGCATCACCTCTGCATCTCTCTGCACCAAAGAACAGCATTTGTTGCTGGCACTGCTATTCCTTATTACTACACATCATTACCTCAAAGTAGCTGAGCCTCATATCCAGGGATGGTCTCACTTGCCCTCAGCTGCTTGGGAACGGATGCATTTTCCCGCAATTGCCCCAGTGCCTCCACCTCAAACATTCTTCAAGCTCTACTGACACAGTGGCCACAGTGTGACAATGCATGAGCTCATCTCTGCTTATTGAACCATTTATGAGATATTACTTCTCTGAATGGCTCACCGCTGTGCAGCAGCCTCATCTCCTTGGACATGCTGTTGAACAAGCGTGTTTCCTGGACATTGCCTCTTGTTACCTGTTACTTTCGGCAATCTGCTGCAACCCTCTCCCCACCTGCCCCCCTACCCCGAGAAGACGACTCCAGCAAAATTGTTGGGAGGCGGAAATGTGTCGGGAAACCAGTATGCCACTTGGCGCCACAATCTTTCCAGCATACCCGCCAGCAAACCCGTCTCCGCATCAAGATGAAAATTCAGCCCTCAGTCTGTGGCTGACTGAGATGGGAGATACACTTCTATTTAAAATGAACGGAAAATACAATTTCAATTTCCAGTTTTTTTCTGGAAAATCAGGAGCATTTTGATATACTTTTCTCACTGCACCAGAAGTAGACAACACCACATACATGGGCTGATATCTAGTCCAACATCATCAAGATGTAGTTCGAAGTGAAGATTTAGATCTCATTTCTGTATTTCGTAGGTGGATACTCAGCCACCCGAGTACAAATGTAAGAGTAAATCCACAGTCAAGGCTAGACGTCATAAAAACAATTAAAGAACAAAACTAAAAGCTCCGTATCTGAGTGCACGTAGCATTCGAAATAAAACAGAGGAACTGAGAACGCAAATAGAAATAAATAAGTACGATCTGATAGCGATTGCAGAGACATGGCTGCAGGATGACATAATTTGGGACCTGAATATTGAAAGGTACATGATATTTAGGAAGGAGAGGAAACTAGGAAAATGCGGAGGGGTACCTCTATTAATTAATGATGATTTTGACACAATAGAGAGGGATACCTAAGTCCAGGAAACCAGGATGTAGAAGTGGTTTGGGTAGAGATGAGAAATGATATAGACAAGAAGTCACATGTGGGAGTGGTGTACAGGCCCCCGAACAGTAACCACATGGTAGGACAGAGTATGAAAGAAGAAATAATGGGAGTTGTCAGAAAGGTATGGCGATAATCATGGGGGATTTTAATCTGCATATAGACTGGAAGAATCAGATGGGCAAAGGAAGCCTAGATGAGGAGTTCATAGAAGGTTTTTGGGATAGTTTATTAGAACAACACATTCTGGCGCCAACCAGAGAGCAGCCTATACTAGGCCTGGTATTGTGCAAATAGATAGGATTAATTGATGTCCTCATCAAGACTAGTATTTTGAACTGAAATAAGGGCAATTATGAGGGCACAAAAGCAGATCTAGCTAAAATGAACTGGCAAATTTGGTTAAGGGATAGGTCAAGACAGATGCAGTGGCAGACATTTAAGGGGCTATTTCAGAATACACAGAATAGATACATTCCAACAAGAAAGAAAAATTCCAAGAGGAGGACCCACTATCTGTGGTTAACTAAAAAAGTTAAAGATAGTACCAAACTTAAAGAAAAAGCATATAATTGCATAAAGATGGGTGGCAGCTCAGACGATTGGACAGAATATAAAGAACAGCAAAGATGACTAAATTACAATTTACTGAGCAAGTTGTTGGTGCTGCGGGTGGACAAGTCCCCGGGGCCTCATGGACTTCATCCTAGGGTCCTAAAAGGAGTGACTAGTGAGATAGTTGATGCATTGGTTTTAATTTTCCAAAATTCCCTAGATTTGGGGAAGGTTCCATTAGATATAAAAATAGCAAATGTAACTCTTTTATTCAAAAAGGGAGGGAGACAGAAAACAGGAAACTAAAGACCAGTTAGCTTAACATCTGTCTTAGGGAAAATGCTAGAAGCTATTATTAAAGACGTTATAGCAGGGCATTTAGAAAAAATCAAGGTAATCAGGCAGAGCCAACATGCTTTTGTGAAAGAGAAATCATGTTTAACCAATTTATTGGAGTTCTTTGAAGAGTAACATGTGCTGTGGATAAAGGGGAACCAGTGGATGTACTGTACTTAGATTTCCAGAAGGCATTGATAAGGTTCCACATCAAAGGTTATCGCGGAAACTAAAAGCTTATTGTGTAGGGGGTAACATATTGGCATGGATAGAAGATTGGCTAGCTAACAGGAAACAGAGAGTAGGCATAAATGGGTCATTTTCTGGTTGGCAAGATGTAACAAGTGGTATGCCACAGAGATCAGTGCTGGGGCCTCAACCTTTTACAATTTATATAAATGACTTGGATGAAAGGACCAAAGGCATGGTTGCTAAATGTGCTGATGACACAAAGATAGGTAGGAAAGTAAGTTGTGAAGAGGATATAAAGGTACATAGATAGATTAAGTGAGTGGGCAAAGATCTGGCAAATGGAGTATAATGTGGGAAAGCGTGAAATTGTCCACTTTGGTAGGAAGAATGAAAAAGAAGCATATTATCGAAATGGTGAGAGATTGCAGAGCTCTGAGATGCAGAGGGATCTGGGTGTCCTAGTGCATGAATCACAAAAATGTTACTATGCAAGTTCAACAAGTAATTAGGAAAACTAATAGAATGTTATCTTTTATTGCGAGGAGAGTTGAATACTAAAGTAAGGAAGTTATGCTTCAGCTACACAGGGCATTAGTGAGACCACATCTGGAGTACTGTGTACAGTATTGGCCTCCTTATTTAAGGAAGCATGTAAATTTGTTGGAAACAGTTCAGAGAAGATTTACTAGACTAATACCTGGAATGGGTGGGATGTCTTAAGAAGAAAGGTTAGATAGGCTAGGCTTGTATCCGCTGGAGTTTAGAAGAGTAAGAGGCGACTTGATTGAAACATATAAGATCCTGAGGGATCTTGACAGTGTGGATATAGAAAGGATGTTACCCCTTGTGGGAGAATCTAGAACTAGAGTTCACTATTTAAAAATAAAGGGTAGCCTATTTAAGACAGAGATGAGGAGAATTTTTTTTTCTCTCAGAGGGTCATGAATTTTTCGAACTCTCTTCCTCAAAAGGCGGTGAAAGCCGAGACTTTGAATATTTATAAAGCAGAGGTGGATAGATTCTTGATAAGGAAGTGGCGCAGTGGTTAGCACCGCAGCCTCATAGCTCCAGCAACCTGGGTTTGATTCTGGGTACTGCCTGTGTGGAGTTTGCAAGTTCTCCCTGTGACTGCTTGGGTTTTCGCTGGGTGCTTTGATTTCCTCCCACAGCCAAAGACTTGCAGGTTGATAGGTAAATTGGCCATTGTAAATTGCCCCTAGTGTAGGTAGGTGGTAGGGGAATTGAAGGAAGGTGGGGATGTGGTAGGAATATGGGATCAATGGAGGATTAGTATAAATGGGTGGTTGATGGTTGGCACAGACTCAATGGGCCGAAGGGCCTGTTTCAGTGCTGTATCTCTAAAATAAAAAAAAATGAAAAATAAAATAAAGGCTATCAGGGGTAGATGAATGTGGAGTTGAGGCTAAAATCAGATCAGCCATGATCTTATTGAATGGCAGAGCAGGCTTGAGTGGCTGAGTGGCCTATTCCTGCTCCTAATGTGTATCGTCGTATGTTCACCCACCTCCCCCACTTCCTTCCCAGTTTTGATTTCAATGGTTCCTGGCCCAGATATATTCTCTGCCTGTTTGATAGAAGGTATTTATTGCAGCATGCACCATTCCAGGTTGCTTGTTATTCCAACTCTTCTTTACTTTCCAGAGTGTGAGCTCTTTTGTGTCTGTCTATTTAACAGTGACTGACTGTGGGTTTCCAAGGGGATCTCCTGCTATGAATTTGTTGGGAGATCAACAGAGACCCTGGAGAGCTGGCATACACAAATGCTTTTAGCTACTTATGTCTTTTCTGTGGGGCTCAAATGATAGACTGCTGGAGAGCCCCCACTGAAATTCCAGCTGATATGTTCATGGAAATTTCCTGTGGTACTGACTGTTTCTGGATGGGATTTTTTAAATAATATCCATCACTTACTTTCCTTCTCTTATCTGGCCAGGAAAAGCCAATATAATTATTTTTCTGTAGCAAATGCTCAGAATTTTATGACAGAGCTTTATCTGTAAATTTTATTACTTATAGCAAAATCTCATATCATCCTTTGAATGTTTCTGCTAGATACTGTGAGCAAAACTTTAAACGTTAGTGGGAATGAAAACCTGGAAATAATGGATCTGCTGCCCATTTTTCACCCCAGCCAATCTTTACTTCTATTTAAGTCAGTTGTGGGTTTTTGAGCCCACAGGACAGAGTTTCGGATGGGAAGTCTGGGATTCCCCACATACTTTGGAAACTTGACTCCACAGCATGCATATTTTTTTATTTGATAGGATCCCCACATGGAAGTCAGCCACATTATCAATCGGCAGGTGAGCATTCCAGAACAGGTAGGGAACTTGCTGCTGCTAGTGGAATTGTGTGGGGGTGGACGGGCCAGATTCCCAACCCTGGGATGTAGGGGAGCAATCCCCAATCCCTGGGGTGTATCCATTTCTGGGGTGTTACGATCCCCGATCCTGGGGCGGGGTGGGAGGCCCATCCTGGGAATGGTCTGGTCTGATGTGACATTGAGATGCCAGGGAAGCGGGTAAGCTTGGAGGTGCTGCTGTTCCTCGCTCACAAGCAGTGTGGCAAAGGCTCTTTTTCCCAAAGATGTACACGCTCCCTTGAACTATTGGATTTCCGAGGCCTGGGAAATCCTGCCAATAGTTAATTGGTAAGGGAATTCAAATGTGATGATCTCAGCCTTATTATGATATTTAAATGGACAGTTCATTTTCTGGGAACAGGTTGGTTGCCCGCTCTCTATACTGCCTTTATTAAGGACAGAAGTGAACGGATTAGAGGTGTGTTGAGGTCAGGTTTGAGATTTTTAACATTTTTATATCTAACCCAACCCCAAGCCATCAATTTTGGGGTTAACATTATCCCCAGTGTGCTATACTGTTTGCTAAGATTCCTTTTGGAACCTAATTATTCTTAAGAGTAACACATCTGAGCTGAAAAGCATTAAACATATATAAAATCAACACTAAACAATAGGGCTTTTGGTAAGATTCTAAAATAATTCTCGGCAATTAAAACTCAAGCAATGCCCTTTGACCACTGAAGTACAGAGAAAGTATCAAGGTATATTAATGACCAAAAAAATGGGTGGGTTTGGGTCAGGTGGGGTGTAAAAATTTTAAAATCTTAAGCTCAAATAGATCTCACCCGTTTGTGGTTTAAACAAAGGCGACTGGCATAGGGCTGGGGGTGGTGAGGTGGGATAGGTGGGAGGGAGCAGTCAACCAACTTTCACCCAGGAGACAGGCTGTTCATTTAAATATTTTAATGAGGCTGACCAGCCATGAGAATTGCCATGCAAGATCTGCCAATATATTTTTAAAAATAGAGACATGAGTGTGATTTTCAGACAGTAAAATCATATTGTATTTTAAGTGACAGTAAACTTCCTAAGTTTTGTTCTCACAGCTTATAATGTCATCTAACACCCTTAATGACATCACAGCCTCTAATACCCTGCAGCTATCTATTATGGCTCAGTTCATGTGCGGTGATAATCGAGGCTTTAAAATGTCTATAAACCTATCACATAGGTTTAGTTCTCATTTCTCATTACATAAGGCAAGCAGAAAAAGACCCACACTTATTTGCATTGAAATGCAGAGGATGAGACTTTGGCACAATTTTATGATTTTGTGCTACCAAGATGTATTAAAATTAATGGATAAAAAATTGTGGGCAGTTGTCCTGTAATCTCCGTATATGCACAGCCAGTGAGGTCAAGGCTCATTGCCAGTAATATGAACTCAGAAAATCAGTACTTTTATTCTCTAACAAATTGGAACAAATCCCTCATATCATTACAGTTTGAATGCTCTGTTTAATGCTAGTCAGTTTCATTTTTCTGCTCTTCTCCCTCTCTCTCTGGCTAGCTTAACGTGTGGGCTGATCATGCCCCGGGAAATTTGATTTTCCATGGTCCAGCCCTTCTTTAAAACTTTCAAATTCCTCGACTGTGACACAGAAATAAATCCTAATTTTACATCAATGAAGCTCCACAAATGACATGCCTAATTTCATTACAGCATCATAACAATAGACAACTAAGAAGTGATAAATTTGTAACCATGTTACTTCTGCTACCCTACCTTCCCCTTTTTATTCCTCATATTCTCCCTTCTATTTTTTATTATTTAATCTATATTATAATTAATTTCTATATTATATATCCCAAACTATCCAAACCTTTAATGGAAAACATGATTATGCATTTGCTGTATTTTTTTAGCTTTTATTTCAAAATTCCAACATTTTTAATCTCATTTACATCGCTCCCAGATATTGCAGTATTGCTGTTAACCAGCAAAAAAACAGGTTCCCTTATGATACATACAAATCAGACATCATGGGCCCGATTTTAACTTTGTGCAACTGAATGAGTTTTGCATGAATTAAAATCTTGCTCAACTCTCAGTGGCCCAAATACCCTTTGTGGGCTATAGTTTCATTATATAGTCACAAGAAATATTGATATATGTTTATGGCAAATTCAATATGCTTTGTAAACACTTTCTGATTTTTATGCCTCGGAGTCTTATATCTAGTTTGAGCTTTTCTACTTAACTTATTTGCAAAAAGTGGATTACTTTCCAAATCTTCTTTAGACTCCAATGACCTTACAGGTTAATCGTCATAGAGAATAAGGGAAGATTTGAACATCGGTGAGCGCGATTGAATGCAGGTGCTCGATTAAATCGGTAAAAGTTTGAAACACGTCTGAAACTGGCTCAATCCGCTGACTTTCATTAAAGAGCCACGACAAGGGACGGGCAGTAAACCTGTTCCCAGAAGGCGAGTTGGCACTTTAAATATTTTAATGAGGCTGGCAGATTCTGCTTTAGCCTAATTTACAGGTTCTACAGTGGATGGTCGTGTTTCCCAGGCCTCAGGAAACCCAGCGGGAGAAATGAGGCAAGGATGGCTTCAGAGAGAAGCTAAGTGACTTCACAACACCGATTGTGGGACAGGAGGAGCATAAAATCATAGAATCATAGAATGGTTACAACACAGAAGGAGGCCATTTGGCCCGTCAAGTCTGTGCCAGCTCTCTGCGATTTAGCTAATCCCACTCTCCATAGCCCCAAAAATATTTTCCCTCCAGTTTCTTATCTAATTCCCTTTTGAAAGCCATGAGCGAATCTGCCTCCACCATCTTTTCAGGCAGTTAATTCCAGATCCTAACCACTCGCTGCTTTTTCTCATGCTGCCATTAGTTCTTTTGCCAATCACCTTAAATTGGTGTCCCTTGGCTCCCAACCCTTCCACCTTTAGGAACAGTTATTTTCTATCTACTCTGTATAGCCCCCTCATGATTTTGAACACCTCTATCAAATCTCTTCTCAAATTTCTCTTGTCGAAGGAGAACAGCCCCAGCTTCTCCAATCTATCCATATAACTGAAGTCCCTCATCGCTCAAATAATTCTTGTAAATATTTTCTGTAGCCTCTCTGATGCCTTCATATCCTTCCTAAAGCATTGGCATCCATCACCTTCATAAATATACAAATATACCCACATATATACAAGCATACATACATATACAGACAAATAAACAAATATAGACATCAGTTAATACACATAGACACTTTGAGCCTTGTTTTAATGATACTATTACTTAATTTCCATGTGAACAAATCTGAATCTACAACTATTCTGCTCCTTGATTGCAGCTGAACAGGCACCCAGGATATCATGGAAGCAATTGCATTTCACTTTCCATGAGAAATGAATAAATTTTTATTTTTATTTTTTTATTTTAGAGATACAGCACTGAAACAGGCCCTTCGGCCCACCGACTCTGTGCCGACCATCTACCACCCATTTATACTAACCCTACACTAATTCCATATTCCTACCACATCCCCCCTGTCTCTATATTTCCCTACCACCTACCTATACTAGGGGCAATTTATAACGGCCAATTAACCTATCAACCTGCAAGTCTTTGGCATGTGGGAGGAAACCGGAGCACCCGGAGGAAACCCACGCAGACACAGGGAGAACTTGCAAACTCCACACAGGCAGTACCCAGAATTGAACCCGGGTCGCTGGAGCTGTGAGGCTGCAGTGCTAACCACTGCACCACTGTGCCGCCCTAATGTAGCAGGAGGTCTCCAATTTAGCAATTGCCATCACATAGCTGTAGACCACAAAGCAATTATCAATTACAATGTATTTATTTCTTCAAAAATGCTGTTATGAATTCCACAGCATTTTAGAATGTTCTGTCGCTGAAAACTCATTTGCTGAGATGTACAGTGCAGAGCATTTTTTATTGAACCATGTGGTTTTTTTTTAATGATAGTCCTATTAAAAATTGGCAATTCTTGCTTCATCAAAGAGAAACAATATATAATAGAGGACATATCCTAAATTCTGGATGAAGCCAGTCATATTCACGCACAGTATTTCTTTTCAACTTGTCAATTAAACACAATATACGTAATTAAATCGTCAAACATTCTATAGTGTTTGCATAATATGATTGACTGGACAGACTGTTTTCTCACATGGGCTGTTAATGAACAAAGAACAAAGAACAAAGATAATTACAGCACAGGAACAGGCCCTTCGGCCCTCCAAGCCTGCGCCGATCCAGATCCTCTCTCTAAACATGTCGCCTATTTTCTAAGGTTCTGTATCTCTTTTCTTCCTGCCCATTCATGTATCTGTCTAGATACATCTTAAAAGACTCCATCGTGCCCGCATCTACCACCTCCGCTGGCAATGCATTCCAGGTGCCCACCACCCTCTGCGTAAAGAACTTTCCACGCATATCCCCCCTAAACTTTTCCCCTTTCACTTTGAACTCGTGTCCTCTAGTAATTGAAACCCCCACTCTGGGAAAAAGCCTCTTGCTATCCACCCTGTCTATACCTCTCATGATTTTGTACACCTCAATCAGGTCCCCCCTCAACCTCCGTCTTTCTAATGAAAATAATCCTAATCTGCTCAACCTCTCTTCATAGCTAGCGCCCTCCATACCAGGCAACATCCTGGTGAACCTCCTCTGCACCCTCTCCAAAGCATCCACATCCTTTTGATAATGTGGCGACCAGAACTGTACGCAGTATTCCAAATGTGGCCGAACCAAAGTCCTATACAACTGTAACATGACCTGCCAACTCTTGTACTCAATGCCCCGTCCGATGAAGGAAAGCATGCCGTATGCCTTCTTGACCACTCTATTTACCTGCGTTGCCACCTTCAGGGAACAGTGGACCTGAACACCCAAATCTCTCTGGACATCAATTTTCCCCAGGACTTTTCCATTTACTGTATAGTTCACTCTTGAATTGGATCTTCCAAAATGCATCACCTCGCATTTGCCCTGATTGAACTCCATCTGCCATTTCTCTGCCCAACTCTCCAATCTATCTATATTTTAAACACACCGTGTCTTTAGTTGCCCCTTGGTGAATTCTTGCTCACTGCATTCCAATTATAAGGCAAAGAAGCCAGCAAAGACAGGCTTTCTTAGGTTTAAAGAAGAAAAGTTGAAATTTATTAAACTTAAACTCTAATTCAGTTGACACCTATGGATACACGATGTGCATACGTGATACACACATGCAAATAGAGACAGAAAAGAGCAGAAGGAAAAATAAAGTGGAAAGGTTTGAGGCAATATCTGAAGAGTTTTTGTGACAGTTCTTCGAGCTCACCATAGAGTCCTTGATTGTAGGTAGATCTTGCTTTTCATTGGGCCCAGTATCCTTCTTAAACCTTGTTTGATGTAAGAGACTTTTGTCTCTTGGGGTACATGTGTCTTCAGTGAATTCAGAGGCTTGTGTGAAAGAGATGGGAGAAGACAGGAGAGATCTTCTCAGACCAGGAGCAAACAATCTTTCTGAGTTCAAACTTTCTGTGGCCAGTTCAAAAGAAAACCCTGGAACAGCTGGTTAGTCATGTGACCAGCTGGTCTAACCAGTCCTGGCCCTTGTGGATTGTATCCTCCTTAGCAGGCACTGGAATGTGCTTCCTCACCTTCAATGTCTGTTAGTATGTAAATTTTATTTCCAGCTAAAGCTGATCTTTTTAACAAGTTATTTCCTCGCTCCAGCAACAGCTAAAAATCAATGTTCATGACAAAACCAATGTGCCTCATTCTTGGCAGGTGATCGCCTGCATGACAGTATCCATGATGAGCAATACACTTCTGTTCTTAAGACCTCCAATAACAAAAGCAACAATAACTTCCTTGTATATAGCACCCTTAACATAGGAAAACATATCAAGGCACTTCACAGAAATGTGAGCAGACAAAAATTGACACTAAGGCAAAGAAGGTGATATTAGGAAGGATGTCTAAAATCTTAGTCAAAAAAGTAGACTTCAGTTAGGCTCTGAAAATGGGAGATGTAGGGAAAGATGCAGAGATCTTCACTGAGGGAATTCCACTGTGTAGGACCTAGGTGGCTAATGGTGGGCAATGTAGAAAGGATGGGTAAGTGAGGGATGCATAAGAATCCAGAGTCTGAGGACAGGAGAGTTTACAAAGTAAATTACCAGTCTTGTCTCTGTGGTCGCACTTTTGTGTCTGAATCAGAAGATTGTGAGTTCACGCCCTATCCCAGAGATTTGAGCACATACTCCAGGCAGATATTTCAGTGCAGTACTCAGAGAGTGCTGCACTGCCAGATGTACCATCTATAGATGAGACATTAAACCAAGGCCCTGTTTTCAATTCTTGGCAGGCATAAAGGGCAGAATTTTATTGAAACAGACCCACTCCTGGCGGGGAGGCCGGCAGCAAGTCGGGAACCCGTTTGTTTTAGTAGTGGGCTTTGCCATGGCTGATTAACTCAGCTGCAGCATTAGCACCCCACTTTTGGGTTTCCCAGCCAATCACAGGTTCAGGCATGATGACGACCTGCATCTGTCAACAGAAGGCTTTCTATTTAAATGGACCATGGCAGGGTTCAGAATGGCTGCATTGAACATTGCTGCTGCAGGTTGGAGGAAGGATAAGAATGGAAGGAAGACCTGGGAAGGCTGCCCCCGATTCTCTGACTCTTCACTGGAGGTGATGCTGGAGATGGTGAGGGCATGAAGGGATGTGCTGTTTCCTGTAGACAGGAGGAAGAGGTCAGCCACACAGATTAAACAGGCATGGATGGAACTTTTAGAGGCTGTTATTAGCAGGAATATTGTCTCAAGGACATGAATCTAAAGTCGCAAAAGGTTTAATGACGTCATTAGGTCAGGAAAGATGAATGGTATACCACTATCGGGTGCCAACACCCACTTTATGAAATTCCCTGCATTCTCCTGCAGAGCACTGCTCAGAACAACACAATTTGCAGCTCCACACATTCCTTTTCTTGAGGCACCTCCTTAAATCTCCATCTGAAAAGCCAACACTGACACCCTCACCTTAGTGGGATCTTGCACTATCCCTCACAGTCACCCTCCACAAATGTTGCCATTCATTCACTTGCACACATTACACTTCTCACACTCATAACTCTCTGCTTTCTCTCATTGTAGGAGAAGACATCACACAACTCCAGGGAGAACTGGAGATGGACCTGTAGCCATAGCTACCCTGACCGTAGCAGAGGAGGACGTCGTAGAGATTGCCAGGGTTGAACAATCATTGGGCATAGGTGATGGAGAGATGGGCATCTCCTAGAAATCTGGTGATAGAACTAGTTATTACACTGCCATTTGGCAGATAGCAGTCACTCATTTGGAATTGTTGTCACCATTAACTGACACGTCAAGAGATGCATAATGTAGACTTTGAAACTTTTCCCCTTGTCAGTTCTGACAAATCTCTTTCATCTCCAACAGGTCCTTCAAGGGTGACAGAGGAGCTGCAGCAGGAAAAGGCTCCTCAGAGAAGGATGAGCAATCTAACCAGGCACTGTCACATGCTGCATGCACACCTTCCACCAGCGCAGATACACATACCTCAGTGTGTACTGCAGTAGAGAAAGCTAGGTTGTCACATGGTGAGGCGTACATCATATGTGAGCAGTAGCAGGTGCTGCAGACATTACAGGAATGGAGAGTCCCCGTAAGAGGCTGTAGGACACTACAAGTTCTGCCCAACTGGATGTGGATGCTGAGCTTCAGGCATCATCCACAATTTGGGAACTTTTGGTGCAGCAAAGGGAAATGTGTGTCATTTTGTCAGAGTTTAGAGGATATAGCGTGCACAATTGGTGAGAGATTGGAGGAATCTATCTCTAGCATGAGTGCCATGATGTCTCACGTATTTGTGCTGATGTCCGCCTCCATGGAAAGAGTGGCAACCTGCATGCAGAATCAGATGTGGCAGGCAACTGAGTGCATGCTCGCCCACTGGTTACACCACATAGGAGTAATAGTAAGTGGATGAGAGAGGCTTATTAGTTGCACAAGGGTGTGTCTAACAGTATTCATGGCATTATGTATATGTTTATTTCAATGTAGAGGCTCTTCATTCCCCTGCCATCTACTTTGTTGCATCCTGAATTCCAAATGGGTAGTAGCCTTTGAGAGAATGGTTGGATTTTTTGAATGTGGGAATAATTCCTGTTGGTTGTTGGGAGGACGGGCGGGGATCGTGCAGGATCAGGGTGAATAATTGTGTTGCCAGATGGCCTCACGTACTCAGATTAGCAGAAACCTGCCTGTATGAGGCCATTGTGGGCTTCTCCGGCAGCCAGATGAGCGACTGCAGGCACCAGGGCCACATTGGCTCCTCATGTTCCTCCTTTTCTTCTTCCTTGGAGGAGAATGCTGAACAGTCTGCATATTCCTGTGGAGATCCTTGACGGGGCATACTGAAGCGTGTCCTCAGTTCTGATCAGGCATCTGAATCACATCTTCAGCAGCCCAATGACTTGGTCTATGATCACCCTTGTGGTCATGTGGCACCTGTTGTTCCTCTCCTTTGCATCACTGGCAAGGATCCTCCAAGAAGCCATCACTCAAACTGTGTGAAGGTATGAAAACCCATGGGAGATATGGCAGTCGCAGAATGAAGGAATCATGGCACTTTCCAGGATATCTTGCACAGATATGCTTGATAAACTTCAGAGATCGCATATGAGCTGAGCATTGAGAAGTGGAATCCCTTCCAATTGATAAACAATCCAGACTGATCTAAGGGCACCTTGATTGCCACGTCTGTGCAGTCAATGATTCCCTATGCCTGTGGGAATCCAGCCACTGTTGCAAATCCGACAGCCCACTGTATCTGACTGGCCTCATCAGTAACAAAGTGGACATAAGTGTCGGCCTTGGCAATTATGGCATTGGTCATCTGGGAGTGCACTTGTAGTCGGGAGATTGTGAAATCCTGTAAATGTCACCAGTAGATCCCTGGAAAGAGCCAGAGGCAAAGAAAATCAGGGCTGTGGTGATCTTGATGACCACTGGCAATGCGTGCCCACCTGGCCCTCTTTGAAGGACGTCTAGTTCCAGAAGGCTGCAGATGTCAGCAATGATCTACCACAAGGGCCTAAGCCTCCTGCAGAACAGTTGATGTTGTTGTGGCTGCTCTTATTCCTCATCAGAGGTCCATACAAAAGTTGGATCAGTTGCTCCCATGCTGCAGTGAAGGCTCACAGCAGGGAAGATCAGATCAAGGTGAGTAAAGTTCAAGGTATGTGAAATTGCTCCCAAAAAGTCAGAACTCACCTGCGAAGAAATGGAATAAGGTTCTTAGAGTAAGTGCTGTGAGCCCAAGCCTTTCCCATAGCCAAGGCAACAGCTTTGCAACTTCATGATTTAAAGGATTTCCAGCCTGTCAGCTTCATTGTTCAATGAGTACTCAACTCATTGATTATTTAAAATAGTTAAATGACTGACCCCACAGCTCCATGGGGACTTTTCACTCGTCTGGGAATGTGCTCCAGTAAAACGTAGAAGTGAGCAGGGCCATGTTGGGTTTTCAACCCGTTAGCATTTTCTGGTTCTTTATTCCCCCCATCGTCCACACCTGAACCAGCATCCCCTTGGTAGTTTAAATTCTGCCTCAAGGGCCCTGTGGCACTATTCAAAGTAGATCATAGAGGTTCTCTCCAGTGTCCTGGCCAATATTTATCCCTCAATAAATATAAGTAACGAAAAACAGATTATTTGGTCATTATCTCATTTTTGTGTGGGGGACCTTGCTGTTTGCAAATTGGCAATCATGTTTCCCTATGTTATCGTAGTATTGCAAAATTACTTCTTTAGTTGCAAACGGCTTTGGGACATCCTGAAATCATGAAAGGCTCGATATAAATGAAAGCTCTTTCTTAAGATATGGGAAATTATTATCTTTGTGTGAATTCTTCCCAGAATTTCCCAGAATTGTTACAACACAGAAGGAGGTCATTTGGCTTGTCATGTCTGCACTGGCTCTCTGAAAGAGCAATTTACCTAGTGCCACTCCCTTGCCTTCTCCCCATGGTCCTGCACATTCTTCCTTTTCAGATAACATTCTAATTTCCTCTTGAAGGCCTTGATTGAATCTTCCTCCACCATACTCTCAGATTATGCATTCCAGCTCCAAACCACTCGTGGCATGAAAAAGCTTTTCGTCATGTCATCATTGCTTCTTTTGTCAATTACCTTAAATCTGTGCCCTCTTATTCTCGATACTTCCACCAATGGGAACAGTTTTTCCCGAATTACTTTGTCCAGATCCCTCATGATTTTGAACACCTCTATCAAATCTGCCCTCAACAGTCCCGACTTCTCCAATCTATCCATGTAACTTAAGTTCCTCATCCCTGGAACCATTCTCATGAATTTTTTCTGCACTCTCTTTCATGCCTTCACATCTTTCCTAAAGTGTGGTGCCGAGAACTGGAAACAATGCTCCAGTTGAGGCCAAACCAAAGTTCTATACAAGTTTAACATAACTTCCTTGCTTTTGTACTCTATGCCATATTAATAAAGCCTAGGCTGCTGTGTGCTCTATTAATGTATTTCACAACAAATCCTGCCACCTTCAATGATTTCTGCACAGGTTCCTCTGCTTCTGCACCCCCTTTAGAATTGCACCCTTTATTTTATATTGGCTCTCGGTGTTCTTCCTACCAAAATGAATTACTTCACATTTCTCTGCATTAAATTTCATCTTCTACTTGTCCGCCTGTTCCACCAACATGCCCATGCCATTTTGAAGTTCTACACTACCCTTCTCACAGTTCACAATGTTTCCAACTTTTGTATCATCCACAAATTTTGAAATTGTGCCCTGCACACCAAGGTCTAGGTCATTACTATATGTAAGGAAGAACAAGAGTCCTAACACTGACGATTGGGGGCACTCCACTACAAACCTTCCTCTAGTCCGTAAAACATTAATTAACCACTACTCTCTGTTTCCTGTCACTCAGCCAATTTTGTATTCCATGTTGCTCCTGTCCTGTTTATTCCATGAGCTATGACTCTGCTCACAAGTCTGTTTGTGGCATTTTATCAAATGCTTTTTGGAACTCCATATACACCATATCAACAGCATTGCCCTCATCAACCTTCTCTGTTACCTTATCAAAAAAACTCCAACAAGTTAGTTAAACATAATTTGCTCTTCACAAACCTGTGATGGCTTTCTGAATTAACCTGCATTTTCCCAAGTGACTATTAATTTTTTCCTGAATTAATTTTTCCAGAAGCTTCCCCACCACTGAGGTTAAACTGACTAGTCTCTATTTGCTGGGCTTATCGTTACAACCTTTTTGAACAAGGGTGTAATGTTTACAAATCTCCAGTCCTCGGGCACCGCTCCTGAATCTAAGGAAGGCTGGAAAATTATGGTCAGTGCCTCTGCAATTTCCACTCTCACTTCCTTCAGTATGCTTGGATGCATCTCATCCGGTCCTGTTGCCTTATCAACTTTAAGTACAGACAGCCTATCCAATACCTCCTTATCAATTTTAAACCCTTCAAGTGTCTGAATTACCTGTTCTTTCATCATGACTTGAACAGCATCTTCTTCCTTGGATGCAAGTATTCATTTAATAACTTAGCCATGTCCCCTGACTCCATGTGTAAATCTCTCTTTTGGTGTCTAATCTGCCCCACTCCTCCTTTTACACCCTTTTTCTGTTAATATGCCTACAGGAGATCCCTTTTTATATTAGCTGCCAGTCTCTTTTCATATACTTTCTTTGCTTCTCTTATTTGCTTTTTCACATCCCCTCTGAACCTTCTATATTCAGCCTGGTTCTCAGTTGTATTATCCACCTGACATCTGTCATAAGCACACCTTTTCTTCTGCATCTTAATTTCTATCTCTTTTATCATCCAGGGAGCTCTTTTTTTTTGCCCTAACTTTCCCATTCGTGGAAATATACCTTGACTGTGCCTGAACTATCTCTTCTTTAAAGGCAGCCCATTGTTCAGTTACCATTTTGCCTGCCAACCTTTGATTCCAATTATCTGGATCAGATCCAATCTTACCCCATTGAAGTTAGCTTTCCCCCAATTAATTATTCTTACTCTGGATTGTTCCTTGTCCTTTTCCATAGTCAACCTAAACCTTATGATACAATGATTACCGTCCCCTAATTGTCCGTCTACAAACACTTGATCCACTTGATCCACTTCATTCCTATTGTGGAAAATTTTCCTGAACACATTCTAGGAACTCTTGGCCCTCTCTGCCCTTTACTCTACTACTATCCCAGCTTATATATGGATAATTAATGTCCCTCATTATAATCACTCTATAATTCATGCACCTCTCTGTAATTTCCCTACAGATTTGTCCCTCTACATCTTTCCCACTCGTCGGTGGCCTATAGACAGAGAGCAATACAAACACACCTTTTTTGTTCCTTCGCTCTAGCCAAATAGATTATGTCCTTGATCCCTCTGCGACATCTTCTCTGTCCAGCACTGCAATGTTAGCCTTAATCAAAATTGCCACACCTCCCCCCTCCCTTCCTTTCCTATCTTTCCTGGACACCTTGTATTCAGGAATATTTAGCACCCAGTCCTCCCCTTCTTTCAGCCAGATCTCCATTATCATCACAATATCATACTTCCACATGTTAATTACGCCTGCAGCTCACCAACCTTATTTGCCACACTCCGCGCATTCACATACATGCACAGTAACCCTAATTTAGACTTTATCACTTTCCCTCTTCCTCTGACCCATCTAATACTTCACTATTTCCCAGTCAAGCACAATCTGTCTCTCCTAATTCTCTAAGAACCTTGATGTTCCCCTTTTTTATTTTCTCCTGTTTCCCACACCCCTGTCAAGTTAGTTTAAAACCTTCCAAATAGCACTAGCAAATCGTGCCGCAAGGACATTTTTCCCATCTCTGTTCGGGTGCAACCCGTCTGGCCTATACAGGTCCCATCTTCTCCAGAACTGGCCCCAATGTCCAGGGATCTAATGCCCTCCCTCCTGCACCATCTTTTGAGCCACATATTCATCTGCTCTATCCTCCTGTTTCTGCACTCACTTGCACGTAGTACCGGGAGTAATCTAGAGATTACTACTTTTGAGGTCTTGCTTTCTAATTTCTGACCTTGCTCACTAAACTCTTTCTGCAGGACCACATCCCTCTTCTACATATGTTGTTGATACCAATGTGGACCAGGACTGCTGGCTGTTCACCCTCTCCCCTCAGGGTGCTCTGCAGCCGTTCAGTGTCATCTTGACCCTGACACCAAGCAGGTAACATGTCATCCTGGACTCGCATCTGTGGCCACAGAAGCGCCTGTCTATTCCCCTTACTATCAAATCTCATATCACTATTGCTCATCCAGTCATCTTTGTGCAGCTGAGTCAGCCATGGTGCTATGGACTTGGATCTGGCTGCACTCCCCAGATGAACCATCACTTTCCTCAGTATTCAGAACTGAATATCAGTTGAAGTGTGAGGCGCACTCAGGGGTCTCCTGCACTACCAGGCTGTTTCTTCTTGACTGCTTGGCAGTCACCCATTCCCTCTCTCCCTGCATATTCTTAAGCTGTGGGGTAACCAAATCTATAAACATGCTATCCACAAAGCTCTCAAACTTACTGATTCGCTGAAGTGACGCCAGCTGTTGCTCATGTAAATACCCGAGTTGCGAGAGAGAAAAGAGAGGAAAAAAGTAAAAAAAGAGAAAAAATACTCACCAGCCAATCACTTACCTGCTTCCCAGTGACATCGCACATGATTTTGTTTAGAACGCTGTTGGTCAGCTCTGAACCCATACACTAGCTCTATTTTAGTCCGCAGTTCTGGTTCTGCTCCCTCATAGGCACGCACTTTTCTAGTCTGCCGCTCGAGCTATAAATTTAATTCAGAACTTATATTTCTCAATACCAGTTAAACTACTGCCCCACTTTAGAGAAAAAAAAATCCTTAAAACTCGCCAACCACTCACTTGTCGCTCACCTAATTAATGTGTCCAGGCTTCAGCTCTCTCGTCTCGCTGCTGGTCTCCGGCTCCCATTCACTGACCACTTCTTTTTTGTAAAAGGTCAGAGCAGCAGCTCCTCCCTCACTGCACTAAATTCCCACACTTACCAAATTCTCAAGCTTGCACTCTGTCTCGAGCTACATTCAGTCACGAGCAGCAACCTTCAAAGAATAAAGAACAGTACAGCACAGGAACAGGCCATTCGGCCCTCCAAGCCTGCGCCGATCTTGATGCCTGTCTAAACTATAACCTTCTGCACTTCCGGGGACCGTATCCCTCTATTCCCATCCTATTCGTGCATTTGTCAAGATGCCTCTTAAACGTCGCTATCGTACCTGCTTCCACCACCTCCCCCGGCAGCAAGTTCCAGGCACTCACCACCCTCTGTGTAAAGAACTTGCCTCGCACATCCCCTCTAAACTTTGCCCCACGTACCTTAAACCTATGTCCCCTAGTAACTGACTCTTCCACCCTGGGAAAAAGCTTCTGACTATCCACTCTGTCCATGCCACTCATAACTTTGTAAACCTCTATCATTTCGCCCCTCCACCTCCATCGTTCCAGTGAAAACAATCCGAGTTTATCCAACCTCTTCTCATAGCTAATGCCCTCCAGACCAGGCAACATCCTGGTAAACCTCTTGTGTACCTTCTCCATGCCTGCTGACTTCATTAAGAGGGTGTAGGAATGAATATTTGCTTTATTGCCTCCAGATAATTAAAGCTTAGGGTTTTTTTACATAGGAACATAGGAGCAGGAGTAGGCCATTCAGCCCATCAAGCCTGCTCCGCCATTCAATATGATCATGGCTGATCATCCACTTCAATGCCTTTTTCCCACACTATCCCCATATCCCTTTATGTCATTGGTATTTAGAAATCTGTCAATCTCTGCTTTAAACATACTCAACGACTGAGGTTCTACAGCTCTCTGGGGTAGGGGATTCCAAAGATTCACAATGCTCTGAGGAAAGAAATTTCTCCTCTCACTCCTAAATGGCTTCCCCTCTATTTTGAAATTGTGTCCTTTGGTTGTAGACTCCCCAACCAGGAGAAACATCTTAGCTGCATCTACCCTGTCTATCCCTTTAAGTATTTTGCAGGTTTCAATGAGATCACCTCTCATTCTTCGAAACCCTAGAGAATACATGCCCAGTTTCCCCATTCTCTCTTCATCGGACAGTCTCTCCATCCTGGGAGCAAGTCTGGTGAACCTTGGTTGCACTCGCTCTATGGCAATAATATCCTTCCTAAGGTAAGGGGATCAAAACTGCACACAATACTCCAGGTACTAGGTATAAAACCAATTGAAGCAAGACTTCACTACTCCTGTACTCAAATCCTCTTGAGATAAAGGCTAACATGCCATTAGCCTTCTTAATTGCTTGCTGCACCAGCATGTTAGCTTTCAGTGACTTATTGATAAGGACATCCGGGTCCCTTTGTACATTTACACTTTCTAATCTCTTACCACTTCAGAAATACCCTGCACATCTATTCCTCCTACCAAAATGGATAACCAACCTCACATTTTTTCACATTATTTTCCATCTGCCACGTTCTTGCCCACTCACTAAGTCTGTCCAAATCCCCTTGAAGCCGCTTTGCATCTTCCTCACAACACATATTCCCACCTAGTTTTGTGTCATCTATGCACTTGGAAATATTACATTTGGTCCCCACATCCAAATCATTGATATATATTGTGAACAGCTGGAGCCCAAGTACTGATCCCTGCAGTACCCCATTAGTCACAGCCTGCCAACACGAGGGTGCCCCGTTTATTCCTATTCTCTGCTTTCTGCCTGTGAAACAATTTTTAATCCATGCCAGTATATTACCTCCTATCCTCCTGTGGGGGACTTTATCAAAAGCCTTCTGAAAATCCAAGTAATACTCCTCTTTATCAATTCTGTTAGTAACATCCTCAGAAAACTCCAACAGGTTCGTCAACATGATTTCCCATTCACAAATCAATGTTGACTATGCCCAATCAGATCATTATTATCCAAGTGTCCATTTATCACATCCTTTAGAATAGATTCTAGCATTTTCCCAATGACTGATGTAAGGCTAACAGGTCTGTAATTCACTGTTTTCTCTCTCCGTCCCTTCTTAAATAGTGGGGCGACATTTGCTACCTTCCAATCTGCAGGAATAGTTCCAGAATCTATAGTATTTTTGAAGATGATCACCAGTGAATCCACTATCTCCATAGCTACCGCTTTCAACACTCTGGGATGTGGAATATCAGGTCCTGGGGACTTATCAACCTTCAGCCCCATTAATTTCTCCAATACAACCTTCTTACTAATACTAATTTCCTTCAATTCCTCATTCTCCCTAGTCCCTTGGATCTCTAATTTTGGGATATTTCTTGTATCTTCCTCAGTGCAGACAGACACAAAGTAATCATTGAGCTTTTCTGACATTTCTCTATTCCTCATTATAAATTCTCCTGACTCTGCCTTTAATGGACCCACATTTGTCTTAGCCAAATGTTTCCTTTTTACATACCTATAGAAGCTTTTACAATCTGTTTTTATGTTTTTACTAGTTTACATTCATATTCCATTCTCCCTTTCTTTATCAGTTTCTTGGCCCTCCTTTGCTGTATTCTAAAATCCTCCCAGTCCTCAGCTTTACTACTATTTCTGGCAACTTCATAAGCCTTTTATTTTAATCTTATACAATCCTTAACTTCCTTTGTTATCCACGGTTGACTGTCTTTACTTTTGGGGTTTTTGTGCCTTGAAGGAATGTATAGTTGCTGTAAACTATGTAATATTTCTTTGAAGACTATCCATTGTCTATGTACTGTCACACCTTTTAATGTATTTTCCCAATCCATCTCAGCCAATTTGCCCCTCATACCTTCACAATTTCCTTTGTTCAAATTTAACACCCTGGCTTCAGATTGAACAACTCACTTGCAAACATAATGTAAAATTCTATCACATATGGTCACTCATCCCTGACGTTTCTTTTACAACAAGAGTATTAATTAGCCCTTTCTCATTACATAATACTAGATCTAAAATAATCTGTTCTCTGGGTGGTTCCTCAACATACTGCTCTTGAAAACTATCCCGAACATACTCCAGAAACTCATCCTCAACAGCATTAGTGCTCATCAGGTTTACCCAATCTATGTGCAGGTTGATGTCACCCATGATTACTGTATTACCCATGCTACATGTTTCTCCAATTGCCTGATTAATACTATGCCTCACATTACCACTTTTGTTTGGTGGCCTAGAAACAACTCCTACCAATGTTTGCTGCCCCTTGCTGTTTCTTAGCTCCACCCAAACAGATTCCACATTTTGTTCTTCCGATCTGAGGTCCTCCCTTACTAATGTATTGATCCCATCCCTTATTAACAGAGCAACACCACCTCCTTTTCCTTTTTTCCTGTCTTTCCTAAATGTCGAATATCCTTGAATATTCAGTTACCAGGTCTTGCTCACCCTATAGCCATGTTTCCATTATGGCAATTGGATCATACTCATTTACCTCTATTTGTGCCTTTAAATTATCTACCTTGTTGCAAATGCTGCGTGCATTCAGGTAGAGTGCCCTTAACCTTGCCTTCTTGACATTATTCTGCATTCTAAACCTAGTTGATGCTTTCCTTTGCTTCATCAGCCTTTGAATGTCGTTTGCTACTTTTCCACCTCCTGTTACCAGCTTTACTTCCTTCCAATTTGAGCTACCTCTCAGGTTCCCATCCCCCTGACAAGCTAGTTTAAACACTCCCCAACAGCACTAGCAAATTTCCCTGCGAGGACATTAGTTCCGGTCCTGTTAAGATGTAGCCCATTCATCTTGTACAGGTCTCACCTGCCCCAGAACCAGTCCCAATGCCTCAGAATTCTGATGCCCTCCCTCCTACACCAATTCTACAGCCACATGTTCAATTGATCAATCCTCCTATTCCTATGCTCACTAGCACATGACACTGGGAGTAATCCTGAGATTACTACTCTTGTGGTCCTGCTTTTTAATTTCTTTCCTAATTCCCTAAAATCTACTTTCAGGACCTCATCCCTCTTCCTACCTATAGCATTGCTACCAATGTGGACCACAACCTCTGGCTGTTCACCCCCCGCAGAAGGATGTCCTGCAGCCACTCTGTGGCATCCTTGACTGTGGCACCAGGGAGGCAACATACCATTCTTGAGTCACTTTTACTGCCGCAGAAATGCCTGTCTGATCCTTTGACTATTGAATCCCCTATCACTATTGCTCTTCCACTCTTCTTTCTCCCCTCCTGTGCAGCTGAGCTACCAGTGGTGCCATGGACTTTGCTCTGGCTGCACTCACCTGAGGAACCATTGTCCTCACCAGTATCTAAAATGGAAAACTGATTAGCAAGCAAGATGGACTCAAGGGACTCCTGCACTACCTGCCTGGTTCTCCTGGACTGCCTGGCAGTCACTCATTCCCTCTCTGCCTGCACGCACCTAACCTGTGGTGTGACCACCTCCCTAAATGAGCTATCCATCTAGTTTTCTGCCTCGTGGATGCACAACAGTGACTCCAGTTCCAAAACCTGCAGCTCAATCTTGTGCAGCCAGTGACACTTGCCGCAGGTGTGCTTGTCGAGGACACGTGGTGCGTCCATGACTTCTCACATACCACAGGATGTACATTCCACTTAGCTGAGCTGACCTGCCATACCGTAACTTATTTATTTATTTAGAGATACAGCACTGAAACAGGCCCTTCGGCCCACCAAGTCTGTGCTGACCAACAACCACTCATTTATACTAATCCTACATTAATCCCATATTCCCTACCACATCCCCACCATTTTCCTACCACCTACCTACACTTGGGGCAATTTACAATGGCCAATTTACCTATCAACCTGCAAGTCCTTGGCTGTGGGAGGAAAGCGGAGCATCCGACGGAAACCCACGTGGTCACAGAGAGAACTTGCAAACTCCGCGCAGGCAGTACCCAGAACTGAACTTAAAAACTATTTATTACAATAAGAAGTGATCTGTTTTGTGATCTGACCTGTGGCTCCAGAAAGCCGCATCATCACAGAGCGGCAAACATGAGTGACTGGCATGTTGTTTGTCAAAGTAAGCAATTGCATACTTTCCCCATGGAAACAACTTGAGAGGACCCTGCACTTGTTCCAAATGACAGGTGGCAAGTGTTATTGATGGTACCGATTTTGCTTCATGGGCTGCTGCACATATTGGTAAATCTTTCATGAATCACAAAACCTACCAATCCATCAACATTTAACTTGTCTGTGACCATCAGCACAGGATTAGATAGGTCAATGCCTGCTTCCCCAGTTGTAGTCACGAGGGGAAAACAGAGAAGCTGGGCTCAAAAGATGAAATTGTTGGGAGGATATACAGCTGCACCAAAGTGTTCTGTTGAAGCCCATTTTGATGACATGTGCAAGCATCATGCCATTGTATTAAAAAAGGAGAGAATCCCTTTCAGGGTATAACTGAAAGAACACTTAAATGTATAAGTTGCAATGTCACGTGTATCTGTTGCGTAATGACCGTGTATACTAGTCCTTCAAAGTACTATAGGATAGCTCATGGTAGGAGCAGGAAATATACATGAAATGTATACTTTGGACAAATGATTACTAGGGTATTCTAGTACTTTGATTCATCCAATGAATCTTCCAGGTGCACACAGTATTACTCAGTCTGAACATGCATAGTTACTGCCTCCCATTCACTCTGTGTTGTTCATCAGTGTGGACAATGTTTTCAGAAGAATACTTGTCGGAGGGTTTCTCAACATAGTATTTGTAGGAACCTAGAAAATCCTCCTGCTGTATATGAGCAATCACCCTTTTGGCTGCTATAAAAAATGGTTATGGCCATACCCACCAACAACATTCAAGAACCTCAACATCATCCAGGACAAAGTAGTCTGCATGATTGCAACCCATCCACCACCTTAAATATCCATTCCCTTCACCACCAGCACACAGTGGCTGTAATACATACTATCTAAAGGATGTACTGCAGATACTTATCAATGCTTGTTCGACATCTCCCAAACTTGTGAACTCCACCACCCAGAAGGACAAGGGCAATAGGTGCATGGGAATACCATCACCTGCAAGTTTCTCTCCAAGTCACAGACCATCTCGACTTGGACATATTTTTTCTGTTTCTGGGTCAGAATCCTGGAAATCCCAACCTAATAGCAGTGCGGGTGTACCTTCACCACAGTGATTCAAGAAGGCAGATCATATCATTTTCTTAGAGGCAACTAGGGATGGGCAGTAAATGCTGGCCCTGCCAGAGAAGCCAACATCCTGAGAATTAATATTAAGAAGGAGTGTTCACGTCACTCTGTCAAGACAGTTAATCAGCTTAGGAATCCTTCCACTACTTCACACAATTCTCCAAGGAATAGTGTGACAATGCACAACAACAATAAAACTAAAATTTAAATTGGACTGGAAATGTTATTATTTCCGTATTCCTTTTTTTTATATGAAAAGCATCATCTCCGTGCAGGAGGAAGGCTTTTTGTAAGCCAGAAATGTCATATAATTTTGCATATTTCACACTGAGAGGCTGGCTGGTTGCCGTGTGTGAAGACCTGCGGGATTGGGTCACAAGCAAGGAGTGGAGAAATGGGAGGGAAGACTGTGAAGGCTGAGGTGGGGTTGGGGGGAAGCTCCTAAGTCTAAAATGCTGTGGTTCACTTAAAAGTGAATTGTGAACCTCGATTTGTGCTTCTTATGGGAAATGACACTTAGCTTGTTGAATCAGAAACTTTGCAACAGCAGGCAAATTTCAGTAGTAAATACAATATAGCTCTGAGATCTGATCCTGTAATAGAGTAAATCAATGATCTAAGCCACACAACACTGCAAAATATCACAGATCAGAGAACAATATGCTGTGGAGGCTGGGGGTGGATCAAGTGGAGATTGAAAAGAGCTTGGGAGATCAGAGGTTGGGGGGAGATTCAAGGTCAGGGGGGAGATCAGAGATTGTGAAGAGGGAAATATCTTGGGTTGGTGCAGTCAGCAGCTCACAGTGGAGTGTGATGAAATGCTCTCCCCTTCTCTGGATGAGCGCAGCTCCAAAAACATTCAGAAGCTTGACACCATCCAGGGCAAATCAGCCCACTTGATCAGCGTCCCATCCACCACCTTAAACATTCATTCCCTTCACCGCCGTGCGGAGTGGCAACAGTATGTACCATCTATAAGATGCACTGCAGAAACTCACAATGTCTCCTTCGACAGCACCATCCAAACCAGCAACCTCTTCCACCTAGAAAGACAAGGGCAGCAAATGTGTGGGAACACCACCATCTTCAAGTTTCCCTTTAAGCCACACATCATCCTGACTTGGAAATGTATCACTGTTCCTTCACTGTTACTGAGGGGTGGCACAGTGGCGCAGTGGTTAGCACCGCAGCCTCACAGCTCCAGCGACCCGGGTTCAATTCTGGGTACTGTCTGTGTGGAGTTTGCAAGTTCTCCCTGTGTCTGCATGGTTTTCCTCCGGGTGCTCCGGTTTCCTCCCACATGCCAAAGACTTGCAGGTTGATAGGTAAATTGGACATTATAAATTGCTCCTAGTATAGGTAGGTGGTAGGGAAATATAGGGGACAGGTGGGAATGTGGTAGGAATATGGAATTAGTGTAGGATTAGTATAAATGGGTGGTAGATGGTCGGCATAGACTCGGTGGGCCGAAGGGCCTGTTTCAATGCTGTATCTCTAAACTAAACTAAACTAAACTAAACTAAAATCCTGGAACTCCCTCCCTAACAGCACTCTGGGTGTACCCGCAGCAGATGAACTGCAGTGGTTCAAGAAGGCAGCTCACTAGCACCTTCTCAAGGGCAATTAGGGATGGGCAACAAATGATGGCCTTGCCAGCGATGCCCACATCCCATTAAATAATTACAAAAAATTGTTTCTGTACCTTCTCCAAGCCTTCATGACCTTCCTGAAGTGTGATGCACGTAATTGGACATCATACACCAACTGGGGTTGAATTAGTCTTTTATATAGGTTTGGCATAACTTCCTGATTTTTGCAATTTATTAATATTTATAGTTATATATCTTTTTAAAAAGTCTGGGATGCCATATGCTTTACTAACTATTTAAACCTTCTTGCCACCTTCAAAGATTTGTATACAAGCATCCCAAGTCTCTCTCTGTCTTCTTGCACCCCCTTTGAAATTGCACCATTTAACATGTAATTTCTCTCCTCATTCTTCCTACCAAAATGCATCACTTCACACTTTTCTGCATTTAATTTCATCTGTCATATGCCCACTCTTTCCACCAGACTGCCTATGTCTTCTTGAAGTCTATTAGTATCTACCTGAAGTATTATCTATCTGAAAGTTCATCCTAGATTATGCTCTCAAGTTTCTGGAGTGGGGCTTAGACATCCGACATTCCAACTCAGAGGAAAAAGTACTAGTACAGAGACAAGGCTGGAGATGGAATCTGGGGTGGGGGAAAGAGGGATTTCTTTTCTGCTAGCAACAGGAGATCCCACTTTCTCTTCACCATACAGTGCCTATAGGCTCCAAATAATTGTTTTCATTGCCCCAACCTCTGACACCATGAACTTTGTCAAATCAATTGTTACATGTACAAAACAACAGGGCAGATTTTGCTGTTCATATTTCTGAGGGAACTTCTTTTATATTTTTTCATGGGATGTGGGCATCACTGGCAATTATTTTGCATCCCTAATTGCCATTGAGAAGATGGTGCTGATCCGCCTTCTTGAACCGCTCAGTCAGTGTGGTGGAGGTATTCCCACAATGCTGTTAGGTCGAGTTCTAGGATTTTGGTCCAAAAACAATGAAGGAGCAGCAATATATTTCCAAGTCAGAATGGTGTGTTACTTGGAGGGGAACTTGCAGGTGGTAGTCTTTCTATAAGCCTGCTTCACTCATCTTCCAGGTGGTAGGACTCAGGAGTTTGAAAGATGCTGTCAAAGAAGCCTTGGTCAGTTACTGCAGTGCAGTGTGATGGTACAAACTGCAGATGTGCTGGTGGTGGAGGGAGTGAATATTTATGGCAGTGGAAGAGGTGCCAATCAAGCTTTGTTGTGGATGGTATCGACCTTCTTGAGTGTTGTTGGAGCTGCACACATCCAGGCAAGTGGAGAGTATTCCATCACATTCCTGACTTGTATCTTGTAGATGATGGAAAGGCTTTGGGGAGTCAGGACATGAGTCACTCACCACAGAATACCCAGCCTCTGACCTATTCTTGTAGCTACATTATTTATGTGGATCATCCAGTTAAATTTCTGATCAATGATGAACTCTAGGATGTTGATGGTGGGGATTCGGCGATGGTTGCTTGCAACTTATCAGCCCAAGCTTGAATGGTTGTTGAGGTCTTTCTGCAAGTGGACACAGTCCGGTTCATTATTTGAGGGGTTGCAAATTGTACTGAACACAGTGCAATTATCAGTGAACATCCCGACTTTGTGCATTATGATGGAGAGAAGGTCATGAATGAAGCAGCTGAAGATGGTTCGGTCTCAGACACTACCCTGAGGAACTCCTGCAGTGATGTCCTGGGACAGAAATGATTGACCTCCAACAAACGCAATCACCTTCCTTTGTGCTAGTACAAAAGAAATAGACCATGGATTCTGGAAAACTGAAATAAAAATAGATAATGCTGAAAATACTCAGTAGGTCAGGTTAGCATCTATGGTGAAACAGGATTAAGTTCTGATGAAAGGTCATTGACCTGAAACATTGGGGGGAGTTTTTTCAGACCATTGGAGGTGGAGGGTGGCTGGAAAAATTTGAAAAATGCCAGGGGACAGGTATTCCAACATGTTTCTGCTTCCTCCCACTTTGTTCAGGGGCGGGAAGTGTGCGCAGACGGCAACCTGCCCGTCAGCGGGGGGATGCCAATTAAGGTAATAATGGAGGCAATTTTGGAAGGCTATGGAATTTTCCTGATGGATCACGGGACCACCGCTGTGTCTGCAGCTCATCCACTCACAGGAGGAGAGAGCAAAGCGGGAGACTGGAGCGCCATGAGATTCATATGCAGTTACTTTTAGGGACAAAATTGGTAATCGTCAGGACATCTGCAGGGAAATGCTTGCAATTAGTTGCTTGTCACCTGCATACAGATCTACCAGATAGTGCTGGGTGCCATCTTATGGGGCCTCCATCTCTCTCCATTCACCTCAGCAGCACACAACATTTACTGTGGGTCTGCTGGCCACGCTTCACTTTGGGCATTCTTTTGACTCTCCCATGTCCTCAAGCCACCCACAGTTCCTTCTTGGACTGGAACTCCCGGAGGCAGCTTTTTCATTGGCCGGGGGGTGAGGGGGGGGCTGCTGAAGATGGCTCGAGATGAGGCCTGCCGCGGAACATGATGCCCTGAAGGCCCGGCCCGATGCTCCCGGCGGCGATGAGGCTCTGAGGCGCCTCCCCCACCCCACCCACGGCGCTGGGTGTCAGGACCACAATTTAAATATTCAAATTACTAAAATTAAGAAATTTAACTACACACCTGAAATCTTGAGGGCCCACCACGATCTTCGGCTCAGCGGCCGGCACTCCCATGCCTTTAGATCCCCATACGGGGAAATGAGGCACCACGCTGGTAGGGAGGGGGTAGGAGGTAAGTTTATCAGTGGACGTGGGGTGGGAAATGGGGTCAAATACATATAATGGGTGTAGGGGGTGGTGGGAAGTGTTGAACCTTAAACTTTGTGCAGTTTGTTGGGGGAAAGGTCAGATGTAAGAGGTAAATGTTTTGGACGGCAAGGGCAAATAGTTAAAATAGTTATTGTAATTGTTATTGAGGGGGGTGGAAAAAGGGCATAAGAAATATTTTTTTAAATTTTGGCGGGTGATAACTTTAAAGAGCATGAATATTTTATGGAGTACATATGTTTATATCTGTTGTATAACTGCACAGTATCTCCATGGGTAATAATCTGGAACAATTTGTGAAGTTATAATCCAAGACAAATTGTGCACTTAAATCAAAGCCATGTTGCAAACATTTCATTTATATTTTCCATGAATTAATTTTGTAAGTTGTCTCTTGTCAATCATTTCTTCATCAGTTAGCATGTGTTGCGGTTTTACACTTCTAATAATGGCAATGGGGCATTTCTTCTAAGAATTGAATTATAAAGCCTCTTCTGTTTTTAAATAGTTCACCATAGTATAGATTATTTTCTTCTCGGCTTGCATGCTGATCTTCCAGTCACTCACCAATTATGAAAGATGGCCGATATTCCTTCCATTGATGCACTGAAAATCAGGCCGGTTCTCTAAAGGCTAGGCAGCCTATCCCATCAGTTTATCATACAGGTAATGTCCTCGAGGTGGCCAACATCCCCAGCATAGACACCCTACTAAGCCAACGGCGCTTGAGATGGCTTGGCCATGTGAGCTGCATGGAAGATGGCAGGATCCCCAAGGACACATTGTACAGCGAGCTCGCCACTGGTATCAGACCCACCGGCCGTCCATGTCTCCGCTTTAAAGCTGTCTGCAAATGCGACATGAAGTCCTGTGACATTGATCACAAGTCGTGGGAGTCTGTTGCCAGTGATCGCCAGAGCTGGCGGATAGCCATAAAGGAGGGGTTAAAGTGTGGCAAGTCGAAGAGACTTAGCAGTTGGCAGGAAAAAAGACAGAAGCGCAAGGCGAGAGCCAATTGTGTAACAGACCCGGCAACCAATTTTATCTGCAGCGCCTGTGGAAGAGTCTGTCACTCTAGAATTGGACTTTATAGCCACTCCAGGCACTGCTTCACAAACCACTGACCACCTCCAGGCGCTTACCCATTGTCTCTCGAGACAAGGAGGCCAAAGAAGAATGAGGATGCATATCTACCCCTATATATTCAACTTTGACAAATAATCTCAATTAGATGGCAGCATGGTCACAAAGACTACTGGAAGATCACTGAAAAGTGGAGGGTATGTCTCTCTATATAGCCCAGAAACAAAATCCCAATCTCAACTGCTTCACTCTGTCAGGTGGAGGCCAAGAGAAAAGTCAGTGGGGGTTAATGCCCATGCCACTTGTGAACCTTACATTTGGTCCATGATGTCTATAAAGGTCAAGAAAAATAACTTGAAACACAAGTTATTGCCTATAGCCATCCCATGTTCTTGCTCTTCTACATATGCATCCTACTAGAGGTTTGGGAGGTATAATTTCTTTACTTAAGGCTGTATCTTAGGCCAAACTATCTTCAACTGCTTCATCACTGGCCTTCCCGCCATCATAAGGTGGGGCAGTACGCTGATGAATTGAACAGTGTAGAGCTTCATTTGCAATTGCTCAGATAATGAAGCAGTACATGCCTGCATGATGCAAGACCTGGATAATATCCCGGTTTGGACCTAAAGTTGGCAAGTAACATTTGTGCCATGCAAGTATCTAGCAATTACCATCACCAACAAGAGAGAGTGTAATCACCTCTTTTTGACATTCAATGGCATTACCATCGCTGAATCCTCTACCATCAACACCCTGAGGATCACTATTGACCAGAAACTGAACTGGAGCAGTCATGTAAATGCTGTGGCTGCTCCATTTGGTCAGAGGCTTGGTATTGGAACATAGAACATAGAACAGTCCAGCACAGTACAGGCTCTTCGGCCCACGATGTTGTGCCAACCCTTTAACCTCCTCGAAGATCAAACTACCTACATACCCTTCATTCTAATAGAATTCTATGGCGAGTGGCTCAACTGACTGCCCAAAACCTCTTTGCACTTAAAAGGCATAGGTCGGGGCTATGTTGGAATATGCTATTCTTGCCTGGATGGATGTAGCTTCGGTAACACTCAAGAAGCTCAAAATTATCCAAGACAAACATACGAATATACGAACATACAAATTAGGAGCATGAGTAGGCCACTCGGCACGTCGTGCCTGCTCTGCCATTCAATAAGTTCATGGTTGAACTGATTACTCCACATTTCCACCTACCCCCGAGAACCTTCCACCCCCTTTTCATATCAAGAATCTATCTACCTCTGCCTTAAAAATATTCAAAGACTCTACTTCTATTGCTTTTTGAGGAAGAGAGTTCCAAAGACTCACAACCCTCTGAGAGAGAAAAATTCTCCTCACCTCTGTCTTAAATGGGCGACCCTTTATTTTTAGACAGTGATCCCCGAGTTCTAGATTCTCCCACAAGGGGAAACATCCGTTCCACATCCACCCTGTCAAGATCCCTCAGGAGCTTATATGTTTCAATCAAGTCGCCTCTTACACTTCTACATTCCAGCGGATACAAGCCTAGCCTGTCCAATCTTTCCTCATATGACAGCCCACCCATTCCAGGTATTAGTCTAGTAAACCTTCTCTGTACTGCCTCCAATGCATTTCCATCCTTCCTTAAATAAGGAGACCAATACTGTACACGGTACTCCAGATGTGGTCTCACCAATGCCCTGTATAGTAGAAGCATAACCTCCTTACTTTTGTATTCAATTACCCTTGTGATAAATAATAACACTCTGTTAGCTTTCCTAATTACATGCTGTGCCTGCATACTAACCTTTTGCGATTCATGCAGTAGGACACCCAGATTCCTCCGTATCTCAGAGCTCTGCAATCTCTCACCATTTAGATAAGATGCTTCTTTTGTATTCTTCCTGCCATAGTGGACAATTTCATGCTTTCCCACATTATACTCCATTTGCCAGATCTTTGCCCACTCACTTATGCTATCTATCCCTTTTAGCCTCCTTGTGTCCTTTTCACAACTTACTTTCCTATCTATCTTTGTGTCATCAGCACATTTAGCAACCATACCTTCAGTCCCTTCATCTAAGTCATTTATATAAATTGTAAAAAGTTGAGGCTCCAGCACAGATCTCTGTGGCACACCACTCATTACATCTTGCCAACCAGAAAATGACCCATTTATACCTACTCTCTGTTTCCTGTTAGCTAGCTAATCTTCTATCCATGCCAATATGTTATCCCCTGAGCTTTTATTTTCTGCAATAGCCTTTGATATGGAACCTTATCAAATGCCTTCTGGAAATCTAAGTACAATACATCCACCGGTTCCCTCTTTATCCACAGTACATGTAACTTGCTCAAAAAATTCCACTAAATTGGTTAAACATGACAGTCGGAGCACCCTCTGCCCGCTCAACCCTGCAAAGTCCTCCTTACTAACATCTGGGGGCTTGTGCCAAAATTGGGAGAGCTGTCCCACAGACTAGTCAAGCAACAGCCTGACATAGTCATACTCACAGAATCATACCTTACAGACAATATCACAGAAACTGCAATCACTATCCCCGGGTATGTCCTATTCCACCGGCAGGACAGACCCAGCAGAGGTGGCGGGACAGTGGTATACAGTAGGGAGGGAGTTGCCCTGAGAGTCCTCAACATCGACTCCGGACCCCATTAAGTCTCATGGCATCAGCTCAAACATGGGCAAGGTAACCTCCTACTGATTACCACCTACCGCCCTCCCTCAGCTGATGAGTCAGTATTCCTCCATGTTGAACACCACTTGGAGGAAGCACTGAGGGTGGCAAGAGCACAAAATGTACTCTGGGTGGGGGACTTCAATGTCAATCCCAAGAGTGGCTCGGTAGCACCACTACTGACCGAGCTGGCTGAGCACTAAAGGTCAGAGCTGCTAGACTGGGTCTGCGGCAGGTGGTGGGGGAACCAACACGAGGGAAAAACATACTTGACCTTGTCCTCACCAATCTGCCTTCCGCAGATGATTCTGTCCATGACTGTATTGGTAGGACTGACCACTGCACAGTCCTTATGGAGACAAAGTCCCGCCTTCACATTGAGGATACCGTCCATCGTGTTGTGTGGCACTATCACCGTACTAAATGGGATAGATTTCGAACAGATATAGCAATGCAAAACTGGGCATCCATGAGGTGCTGAGGGCCATCAGCAGCAGCAGAATTGTACTCAACCACAATCTGTAACCTCATGGCCCAGCATATCCCCCACTCTACCATTACCATCAAGCCAGGAGATGAACCCTGGTTCAATGAAGAGTGCAGGACGGCATGCCAGGAGCAGCACCAGGCATACCTCAAAATGAGGTGTCAACCTGGTGAAGCTACAACACAGGACTACCTGTATGCCAAACTGCATAAGCAACATGCAATAGACAAAGCTAAGCAATCCCATAACCAACGGATCAGATCTAAGCTCTGCAGTCTTGTCACATCCAGTCGTGAATGGTGGTGGACAATGAAACAACTAACTGGAGGAGGTGGCTCCACAAATATCCCCATCCTCAATGATGGGGGAGCCCAGAACATTAGTGGAAAAGATAAGGCTGAAGCATTTGCAACAATCTTCAGCCAGAAGTGCCGAGTTGATGATCCATCTCAGCCTCCTCCTGAAGTCCCCAGCATTACAGATGCCAGACTTCAGCCAATTTGATTCACTCCGCGTGATATCAAGAAACGACTGAAGGCACTGGATACTGCAAAGGCTATGTGTCCTGACAATATTCCGGCAATAGTACGACCAGAACTGTGCTCCAGAACCTGCTGCACCCCTCGCCAAGCTGTTCCAGTATAGCTACAACACTGGCATCTACCCGGCAATGTGGAAAATTGCCCAGGTATGTCCTGTACACAAAAAGCAGGACAAGTCCAACTCGGCCAATTACCGCCCCATCAGTGTACTCTTAATCATCAGTAAAATGAAGGAAGGTGTCATCAACAGTGCCATCAAGTAGCACTTGCTTAGCAATAACCTGCTCAGTGATGCTCAGTTTGGGCTCCGCAAGGGCCACTCAGCTCCTGACCTCATTACAGCCTTGGTTCAAACATGAACAAAAGAGCTGAACTCAAGAGGTGAGGTGAGTGTGAATGCCCTTGACATCAAGGCAGCATTTGACCAAGTATGGCATCAAGGAGCCCTAGCAAAACTGGAGTCAATGGGAATCAGGGGGGAAACTCTCTGCTGGTTGGAGTCATACCTAGTGCAAAGGAAGATGGTTGTGGTTGTTGGAGGTCAATCATCTAAGCTCCAGGACATCACTGCAGGAGTTCCTCAGGGTAGTGTCCTCGGCACAACGATCTTCAGCTGCTTCATCAATGACCTTCCTTCAATCATAAGGTCAGAAGTGGGGATGTTCGCTGATGATTGCACAATGTTCAGCACCATTCACAACTCCTCAAATACTGAAACAGTCTGTGTAGAAATGCAACAAGACCTGGACAATATCCAGGCTTGGGCTGATAAGTGGCAAGTAACATTTGCGCCACACAAGTGCCAGGCAATGACCATCTCCAACAAGAGAGAATCTAACCATCTCCCCTTGACATTCAATGGCATTACCATTGCTGAATTGCTACTATCAACATCCTAGGGGCTACCATTGACCAGAAACTGAACTGGAGTAACTATATAAATACCATGGCTACAAGAGTGGGTCAGAGGCTAGGAATCCTGCAGTGAGTAACTCACCTCCTGACTCCCCAAAGCCTGTCCACCATCTACAAGGCACAAGTCAGGAGTGTGATGGAATACTCTCCACTTGCCTGGATGGGTGCAGCTCCAACAACACTCAATAAGCTCGACACCATCCAGAACAAAGAAGCCCGCTTGATTGGCACCCCATCCACAAACATTCACTCCCTCCACCATCAACGCGTAGTGGCAGCACTGTGTACCATCTACAAGATCCACTGCAGCAATGCACCACAGCTCCTTAGACAACACCTTCCAAACCCACAACCTCTACCACCTCGAAGGACAAGAGCAGCAGATGCATGGGAACATCACCACCTGCACTTTCCCGTCCAAGTCACACATCATCCTGACTTGGAACTATATCGCCGTTCCTTCCCTGTCGCTGGATCAAAACCCTGGAACTCTCTTCCGAACAGCACTGTGGGTGTACCTACCTCACATGGACCGCAGCGGTTCAAGAAGGCAGCTCACCACCACCTTCTCAAGGGCAATTAGGAATGGGCAATAAATGCTGGCATAGCCAGTGATGCCCACATCCCATGAACGAATAAAAAAAAGGAGGTCCCCAGATGTTGAGGACTGCGTCTCCTCTTCCCTTTCAAGGCACACTTGAAGCTCTCTGCTCACCATAAATGGGTGGGGACCTGGAGAAGGCACCAGACACCTAGCCCCCCTCGCCTTGCCACTGCTGCATTGAACACATGGCCAAGGTGATACTGTGTAGGGCTCACGCATCTCCAGGATCTGGCACTCCAGGGGGCTTGCCAACTTCTCAATGGAGGAAGGCACACACACCTGAGATATGGCAGCAGTCATGGTATGGATGGACACCTCCATCGTCTGTGTATGACTGTGCATGGCCTCTGGCATCTCCGCCAGATGTTCCATTCCCTCTCTCTGCAACTCCAGCATGTTCTGTGCTGCCGACACCAGAGGCTCCTCATTGGTCGGGGGCTCATTATGGGCCTGGCCACCCACAGTCCTCTGACTGTCAGTGACCTTGCCAGTCATGGCCTCTGTCAGCTGCTCAGACACATGTGTGGTGCTCTGACCCACTTGTGACCCTGCATCTAAGCCCGAGCACTATCCACCGAGGTGAGAATATCTGCACTGGTGGAGGGTACAGGGGATCGGTATGATTCTTCCTCTTCATTCTCAGAGGACGATGGGATTCCAGCGGCAGCAGCAGATGATCTTTCCCCTGAGATGCCTGTATGAGAAAACACAAATATTTAGGGGTTCTGCTTAATAGATCTTCCCGTACAAACCATGTATGATGTGGTTCTGTAGAAGGGCGGTGATGGGCACATGACCACAATGCCTCCGCGCTGTTTTGGGTGGACAATCCAGTCTCTCCATCTGCTATGGAACAGCCACCCTGGGAGCCCACTAGTTCCAGGACCTCCTCCTCTGCCAAGGTCAGTTCTCAGATGTCCGGGAACCCCACCTCCAGTCTTAATTCTTTCCCTAGTGCTGTGGACCATTTTCCTCTTGAGCAGAAAGAGGGACACTATTAGTCTTCCCATGGAGACCAGCAGGACACTTGTCTGGTGGTAGCTCTTTGACCCCTGATGCATGGTCCCAAATGCCTCTTCCTCACATCCGCTTTCAAATGACATGCAGGGGGCAAGTTAGGACTGAATGTCAGCTGTCTTTGAGATGCAGCCATACGCCTGACATGATCTGCTGTTGCCACACCTCCTTGCCACCTCTCTTGAAGCCACTCCCTGACCATGTTATGCTCCCACCTGCATGACCACATGCAAACCCCAAAGATTGGATGAGTATGGAGGACTCAACTCGGCGGAGCACAGGAGGTCATTGATCCTCCAATGGGATGGGCCTCGTTCCCCTTGAAGCATCTGTATGTTTCAGACAGATTTTTATTTGAAAATCAGTGTCTCTATGACTTATACAGTATCCTGATACATTTGAAAAGGCCTCAAAAAGGTAAACTTAAATTATATTTGAGGGGCCTGGAAGAATAGGAGTGTGCCTTTGGTTGCCACAAAAAGACCCTGGGTCACTGTTACCCAGGACCTTCACTGCCCGCAATTGTTATCGTCCCAAACCCAGGCTTAACTTGCTTGAGGTCGGATGGCCTCTGCATTGCCAGATATTGCATCACTGTGAATCAAGACCTCACCGGTTTATTTACATAAGGCTCCGAGTTTCAAAGTGACTCCAGCCTCTGTCACCTACCTCCTTCGTCAAAGGCTGAAAGTACGCATTAGCTCAATTTCAGATGCTAACTGGCCTGCTGCATATTCTGGCATTTTTTGCTTTTACTTCAGGTTTTCACAATTTGTTACTTTGCTTTTCATCTTCATTGAACTTCCTTCCATATTCTCCTAAGCTGAAAACCCATTGAAACCGTCCACCCCACATTAAAGTGGATGGAAAAACAGGTGCTTAGTCTCCCAATGTAATATGCAGTTGGATGGTGTTCTGGATGGGGAGGTGGGTGTCCTGATTGCAGCAGGGATGGGAGTGTTGCTGGGATCCAATGGTGGTTGGGAGCTGTTGCTGGTCAGAGAGGAGTAAATGATGTCCCAGGGGGATCCAGTGGTGTTCAGGATTGGGGGGTGGGCAGACAGATCACTGTGGTGGGTTTTGGGGGTGGTGGGGTGGGGGGTGTTTACTGTGTAGTTTAATGGGCCTGGAGGAAGTACTGCTACTCCTCCTGGACCACAGGCAATGTTGAATCCTCATGGATCCCACTCTTCTCAGCTCATTTCAGTTACTGGTTTTCCCAAGGCCTGGGAAACTCAGCCGCCTGTGGTTAAAAATAGAATGACTATAAAATAAAGGCACATAGTCTAATTATAATATTAAAAAATAGAATGACTATAAAATAAAGGCACATAGTCTAATTATAATATTTAAATGACCAACCCGCTTCCTGCGAGCAGATTGATCACCTGCCTCTTACCCTACTGCCCTGTAACTGGAAGTGGGAGGAGTTGAGATGAATTTCAGATTTCTTGCATTTTAGTCTCTGTCACAACCCCAAACCAGCCCTATTTGGAAGTTAAAATTCAGCCCTTATTCTGTCTTCTCATCTTGTTCATTTCTGCTTTCCCTCTACTCTCATTCCCACTTTTGTCTTTCTTATTTTCAGTTGTTTTTTCTTGCATTTTATTACCTCTCGCCTTGTCTCTCTGATTTTTCCTGTCCCCTTTTTTTCATTCAACCTCTTCCTTCAGAATTCATTTGCAGTGATTGCAAAATGATTAATTAAAATACTCAGTCAGTCACTAGAGCCTATAAATTCGAATCACTAATCACCCAAAATGGCAGGCATATTTTGGACAGAATTGATTCGCCCACCTTATTGGTGAAGGGAAAATAATTGGTGTTTCAGACCCACATCTATTTGAGGATCCCATTGCAAGATTGTTTTTTCCTGAGGCAACCGGCACAGGAACTTTCTTTTTTCCAAAAATATACTTTATTCATAAAGATCTGTAAAAAATACCTTACAAAACAGTTCAAAACAGCACCAAGTTGACATTCCAAAAAGTGCAAAGAAAATCAGTTTTCTTCAATACCGGAGTTAATTGCCTCACAACCCTTCCATTCCATTTTACATGCCATGTACATTTTACAGCAAACCCATATTTGATGTATACAGCCGAGGGGTTTCCCATGGGTCCAGCCCCTCAGTTCACTTTGTTGGGAGGACCTTACACTGTGGTCTTTCCCCATTGAGCCTTTGCAGCGGCTGCCCCAAGCTTTAGTGCGTCCCTCAGCACGTAGTCCTGGACCTTGGAATGTGCCAGTCTGCAACGCTCGGTCGTGGACAACTCATTGCTCTGGAAGACCAACAAGTTTCAGGCAGACCAAAGGGCGTCTTTCACCAAATTGATGATCTGCCTGCAGCAGTTGACATTTATCTCGGTGTGCGTCCCTGGGAACAGCTCGTAGAGCACAGAGTCCTGTGTTACAGAGCTGCTTGTGATGAACCTCGACAAAAACCACTGCATCTCTTTCCACACCTGCTTTGCAAAGGCACATTCCAGAAGAAGGTGGGCAACTGTCTCTTCCCCACTGCAGCCACCTCGAGGGCAGCGTGTGGAGGGGGCGAGACTCTGGGCATGCAGGAAGGATCTGACGGGGAGGGCCCTTCTCACCACCAGCCAAGCTACATGTTGGTGCTTGTTTGAAAGTTCTGGTGATGAGGCATTCTGCCAAATGACTTTCACAGTCTGCTTGGGGAACCATCTGACAAGATTCACCATCTCCTTTTCCCGTAGGGCCTTGAGTACATTCCGTGCAGACCACTGCCTGATGGATTGGTGGTCAAAGGTGTTTTCCCGCAGAAACTTTTCCACAAAGGATAGATGGTACGGCACGGTCCAACTGGATGGAGCGTACGTGGCGATGTGACCAGACCCATCCTTCGCAACACCGGGGATAGATAGAACCTCAGCCAGTAGTGTTACTTGGTGTTTGTGTACTGGGGCTGTACGCAGAGCTTGATGCAGCCGCACACGAAGGTGGTCATCAGAATGAGGGCGATGTTGGGTATATTTTTCCCGCCCTTATCCAGAGGTTTGAACATCGTGTCGCTCCAGATCCGGTCTATCCGGTCCATTTTGGATCTCCAGATAAAGTGGAAAATGGCTCAGGTGACTGCCACAGCGCAGTAGTGGGGTATGGGCCAGACCTGCGCCACAACAGGAACAACGTGAGCGCCTTGCACCTGATGACCAGATTCTTATCCACAATGTAGTGAGATTGCTGCTCCAACATGCTTAGTTTATGGTGGACCCTGACTCCTTCCAGGTTTTGGCACACGCCCCAGCCCTTCCAGACCATATCTCCAGCACCTTCAGGTAGTCTGACCTGACGGTGAAGGGGACAAAGGATCGGTCGGCCCAGTTCCCAAAGAACATGGTCTCACTCTTGCCATGGTTAACTTTGGCTCCCGAGACACAGGAAGAACCAACAATGTTAATGTTTAAAATTTACTCACCTCAATGTAGAAACAAGAGGAGCAGGAGTGCTTCTTCTGGCCCCACATTTCAAGAGCAGCGGCCAGCATTCCCTACCTGTCCCTCCCCACACCAATCACTCACCGCCACTTCCTCAAACCCAGCGTCTAATTCCTCACCCGGCCTCTGATCACGCAATGCCTGGTTTTTATCCCTCCCATCTGTAGCCTCAGATTCCCCCTCTCCACCAGCCTCTGATCTCCCAAACCCTTGCTTCCGATCTCACCTACGGCCTCCACTCCACCTCCCTATCCCCATGTCCCTCATTTGTCTGAATGCTGCTGCGAAATGAGCAGTGACCCAATCTTGGGTTCCTCTTTGCAGATGGCTGTTTTCGCCCATCAACTTTATTGAAATTATGCCACGACCCAATATCAGGAGCTTCTCAGGCATCATAATTTAGACAGAGAAAACATACCCTGCAGCCCATATCCCCCCACCACCCCTCCATCTATGAACCCTAATTTTCTTTATCTCAACCTTTTTATACAAAAAGAGGTCACAGCCAATATTCTCTTGCGAGTGTTAATTCCTTAATATTGTTATTTACTCTTAATCCATTTTGCTGCTTTTTTCTTGTTCTAATCGCCTCTTAAATGAGCTGATTTGCTCAACTGCAGTATCCAACTGAGAAAAAATATTCCAGATCCCAATACACTTTATAGGGAAAATATTCCTTATAGCTTTTTTTGTACTCTGAGCAGGCAGGAAAGTACAAAAGATCTTACTGAGTATGATTATACGCTGTCACAATGTTGTTGATCTTATCATGTAACCGCAGTGATATAAAAATAACACACACCATTCTAATCTTCATAAATATTGCAAAGTACATATCACCACAACCAAAAAGAACTAAAAGCATTACTCTCCAAAGACACTGTTTCATAGGCTGAATTTAGTCATGCCAGTGGGGCCCCCGCTGCCAGGCTGAAAAGGTGAGGGGACCCCCGCCTCAGCAGTTCAGAGCCCCCCTGGGACAATTCAACAGTGTTCATGCACTTAACTACCCAGCGACGGGATCCCCATCCTTTGAAGGACGGGAATCCCACATCCAAGAGCTCTCGGCCAATCAGAGGGCTGGCAGCTCAGTAGTATCGGCAGTGCCACTGGGAGCAGTGGCCACTGCCGGTACTACTGGAAGCAGGGCCAACACTGGAGCCCTGGACTAGAGGTAAGTGAGGCAGGGTCACTGGGGCCAGTCTGACAGGCCCCGCAATTGTGATGAGGGTAGGGAAGGGGTTATTAATGGAGCGGCCCTCCGTGGGCCACAGATTAACCGTAGAGGAGCATCCCCCTCACCCCACAAGCCCACTGGGAGGCCACCTTATTTTACTGAGTGACCTCTCTGTGTGGCGGAGCTCCCCCCACCAACCTCCCCCCCACACCCCCCCACCCCCCGCCTGCGACTGGTTTAATTCCAGCAGCAGTGGGAAGAGACCCTTAAGTGGCTACTTAAGGGCCTTAATTGGCCTCTTTGGCCTTTCCCGCCCCCGACTTTATCGCGGTGCAACGGAAAGGTGAGGGGCCCTCCCCTTCTCCCACCTCCCGTTGCAATTCTATGGGCTACCCGCCTCCTAACCCATCTCTGGGGGTGGGGGGGGGGCTCATTAACTTCCTCCCTATATGTGCCAAGATACAAATCAGTGCCACCACCATATCAGTGACCACCTAACACAGAGGATGCAATATTTTGTCTGTTAGAAATAGATTAGTCCAGTGCTAGGATAGAAGTTTGCAAAAATAAAATCAAGAGGTGAACAGATAGTTATCTGCAATGCCTTTGGTTGGGTACATTGTATTTTGGATGAGTGTTTGGATGAGGATGTAAGGAAAACTTCAGTCTCTGAGAAACATGTTTCCCACACAAGTTACATGTCATTACACATTCACTGAATGGCAGCGGTCCAATTCACTATGGAGGAATTGGCGCACTCAGTATGGTGAGTGTTATTGAATCATCAGTGACTCAGCAATTTAGACATAGCATGATATCAATTCAAAATAATGTAGATGTGGCTGTGGCCATGTCTAAAGTGGGATCAGCTCTCTAAACAGCGCTGTGATTAGGGCCGGAAGGCAATAAAGACTGCAGTTAACCATGATGGGAGGAGCTTATGGATATATTTTAGTCCAGCTAAGTTGCTAGTGTGAAAGAGCAGATGGACAGCACCAGAGAATAAACTGAAATAAACAAAGAATATGCTGGAAATACTCAGCAGGTCTGGCAGCATCTGTGGAAGGAGAAAGAGAATTAACAGTGACCCTTCACCAGAAATGGTAGATATTAGAAATGTATTAGGTTTTAAGTCAAATGAGGGAACACAAACCTAAAGAAAGGTTTGTGATAGGGCATAAGATGGGAGACATTAAGTGACAAAAGAGTTGGTGAGGCAGGGCAAAGGGAGTAATAATGGCGCAAGTAAAGTAACAAAAGATGTGTCCAGAGGAGGTGTGAATGATGAACAGCTACCGTCCAAAAGCGAAAACAAGAGAAAAACAGGATTAAGACCAAAACATGCAAAAGAAAGGAAACAAAATGGATTACGATCTGAAATTGTTGAACTCAATGTTGAGTTTGGAAGGCTGTAAAGTGCCTAAGCGAAAGATGAGGTGCTGTTCCTCGAGCGTGCATTGACCTTCACTGGAACACTGCAGTAGGCCAAAGACAGAGATGTCAGCGTGAGAGCAAAGTGGAGAATTAAAATGGCAGGCCATCAGAAGCTCAGGGTCATGCTTGTGGACTGAAGGGAGATGTTCCGCAAAACGGTCACCTAATCTGCGTTTGGTCATCCCAAGGTCGAGGCGACCGCAAATTGAAAGAAGTACACATAAATCGCTGTTTCACCTAGAAGGAGTGTTTGGGGCCTTGTTTGGTGAGGAGAGAGGAGGTAAAAGGGCAGGTGTTGCATCTCCTTCACTGCATGGAAAGATACCGTGGGAAGGGGATGGGGTGTTGGAGGGATAGAGGGGTGGACCAGGGTGTTATGGAGGGATTGATCCCTTCAGAATGCTGAAAGGGGAGGGGAGGGGAAGATGTGTTTGGTGGTAGCATCACGCTGGAGATGGTGAAAATGGTGGAGGATAATCGGTTGAATACAGAGGCTGGTGGGGTGGAAGGTGAAGATAAGGGGAACCCTACAATGGTTCTGGGAGGGAGGGGAAGGGATGAGAGCAGAATTGCAGGAAATGGGACCATTATGGTCGAGAACCCTATCAAACATGATGGGGAATCTTCGGTTGAGGAAAAAGGAAGACATATCAGAAGCACTGGTGTGGAAGGTTGCATCATCAGAACAGATGTGACAGAGACAGAGAAACTGGGAGAATGGAATGGAATCTTTACAGGAAGTGGGCTGTGTGGAAGTGTAGTGTAGGTAGCTGTGGGAGTCCATGGGCTTATAATGAATATCAGTTGATAGCCTATCCCCAGAAAGGAGACAGAGAAGTCAAGGAAGGAAAGGGAAGAGTCAGAGAGTGATCATGTGAAAGTGAGAGAAAGGTGAAAATTTTAAGCAAAATTGATGAAGTTTTCCAGTTCAGAACGAGAACAGGAAGCAGTCACCAATGTACCGGAAAAAGAGTTGGGGGAGGGGTGTGTGTGCTCGAGTAGGATTGGAACAAGGAATGTTCCACGCATCCCACAAAAAGGCAGGCATAGCTAGAACCCATGTAGGTACACATCGCAACACCTTTTATCTGGAGGAAGTGAGATAAGTTAAAGGAGAAGTTGTCCAATGTGAGAAACAGGGAATAAACCATGGGATATCAGAGAAATAAGACTGGTATTGAAGTCAATCACTAAGTCATTAGATAACCTTGATCACATAAAGCCACCCAAAAGCAGTGCGGCCTCCGTGGCAATTCTTCCCAACATTCCATGCACTAATGTACCAACATCTGATTAACATGTATCATTGCCTCACATTCCATAAATGCACTTCCGCTGTTGGATTTGACAACTTCCACTGTTCCTAAAAATTTGCACAAAGGAATCCCTAGGGGCATAGTCAGAAATACACATAGAGAAAGAGCTCATAGATTACAGGGACTGAAACAAAATAAAAGTATGTACATTTACACATACATTTACAGCACCTGGCAGCAAAATGGTAGAGGTATGTCCATTTTCTTTGATGGTGTTGGTGAGGTGATTGATCTGGAGGATCGTGTATGTGATTTCCGGCATTTCCGCTAGCAACTATGAGAGACCATTAAATGCTATGTTTGCATTGAACTAGTGAGTGCATCTTTAAGTTCAGCTTCACAAAAAAAAAAATCACATTTTGGATTCACAGATTAACCTGAAAAATTTTTTTATTACTGTTTTAGATACTTCTAAGATTAAATTATTTTCATTGATGAGTACTCTTAGGTATCTTCTGCTTAGTCATACAAGTCAGAGATCTTTGCTTTGCTGATTTAACCAATTCACATGAATATTTTGTCATAAATTTCCAGATCTCTTTTGAATTCATGTTCTTTTGATGTTTCATCTCCCTCAGGTTATGGTTTTATTGTGGTTTTCTCCACCTTTTAATGCAATTAATGAGCATTAAGGCTACGTGGATTGATCTATAATAGTGAATTTCTTTCTACTTTCCCTGAGATTCTAATGATAAAATATACCATTCTGTTTTTCCCACCTGCAGAATCAAGATCAGTGGTGGAGGCCTTAGTGCTATTGTTGGAGAGCAAACTAAATAGCTGTAAACCATCCTGCCCCATCACTGATGCCGGAATGATCAGTCATAAAGCCAAAGCAAAATGTGCATTGTGTGGTTCTGAGAATAATTTCTCAAGTCCGTCTTGAATTTCACCTTTCAATCCAACCTTTGATTGCTGCATATCAGAGAATTACTGATGGCCCCTGCACCCAATGTTCAATATGGTTAAATGGCAGGAAACAAAACCTTTATTATGTTTCTATATTTTACTGTAATTTCCATGTGCCCAGCCATAGATCAGTATGAGGATTAATTCAGCAGTTTCCAGCTCATTACTAATCCATTTTATTTTTAATTTATTTTATTTTATTTTCTGTTGACAGATCCTTATGCAAGTAATTGTGCCAAATTTTATACCCATCCCTAATAGTATTATTGATATTAAAGACCTTTCTGGTGAGCATTGCCATATTTAACAACATAACAGCATAAGATATAGGAGTAGGTGTATGCTATATGAGGCTTCAAGCCTATCCACCATTCAATAAGGTCATGCCTGACCTTGGAGTTCAACTCCATTTCCTGCTCGATCCCACATCCTTTGCTGCCCTGGTATCCAAGCGCCAAATTTTAACATGCAAGGGTGGTTGGGGGGTGGGGGGTGTGCGGGGGGTGATGGTGGGATCAGAGGCTTAAAGAAAAAAAAATTGTCAGCATGTCAGAAACCTGATATTATCCCGCTCACTTCTGCCTTTAACCGACACGGGTTTGGAGGCATACAGGAAACCCCCATGGAGATGGCAGGCCTGTTATTGAATGTGTTAAGCTGCTATGTGACCACCAGAACATTCTCATGCATGTCTGTGCAAGATATGCTGAAAACTACTTTGATGCCTTTATAATGCCCACAGGTCTTCGCAATTCCAAACAGAGTCAGTAGATGGCTCCTTGGAAACCAAGGCTCTCCTCGAAGAGCATCTGTGAGAAGCCATACCACTGATGCAGGGGAAACATATATCTGGAGCCACCTGAGCACAATAGTGCTCATTAAGCAAGCGATTTTGATGCCTCGACCCATCTGGGGGTGCCCTTCAATATGTACCAGCAAGGGTGTCCAGAATGGTTATGATCTGCTGTGCCTTGCACAATATCACGCTGCAGGGAGAATTGGAACAATTGGAGGAGGAAAGTGATGAGAGCAGTACAACCTCAGACGATGTGTCGGAGCAGGAGGAGGAGAAGCCTGATGTGGCCAGGGTTCCTGCAGCCACTCACCTAGCTGCCAGAGAAGCCCATGGCAGATACATACAGGCACGTTTCAGACAATCCGAATATGGGAAGCCATATGGCATAACAATGCTGTGCCCAGTGCACTACAGCAACACCAACCCCCCACCCTTTCCCCATTGTTCTTATTTTCCAATAGCTGAGATGCCCGTTGCGGACGTCCTCTGAGTTTTGGAGGCCAAGAGGGCCCCGCCAAAGACTGTCCAACCTGAAGTTGCCATCGGGACAGGAGTCAGCATATGGGGCTCTGACTGAGGTGGGCGGGGGTGGGGGGGGTGATGCGATGGAGGGTGTCCAAGGGGGTGGGGGGTGGGGGGCAGTGGAAGCACTGTGAACAGAGCTATCTGCACTTCTCTGCTAGCCAAGAGCTGGAAAGCAGTTTACTGCATTTCAGTGAGGTATTGAATGGCCAAGGCGAGGCTTTCTTCTTCTTCCATTCTATTTAAGCTGGCAGACTGTGTGCAAGCCATTGATGATGACCAGCATGCGCTCAGTTGCCTGCTTTGTCTGATGGTCCATAAAGGTGGCCACTCTATCTAATGAAGTAGACCTCAGTATAAAGGCCTGAGCCATCATGGCACTCATGGTAGAGACAGACTCCTCCATTCTCTCTCCAATGTTGTGCAGGGTCTCTGGAAATGCTGACAGAGGCTCACACATTTTCTTTTCCTGCTCCAGAATAGTCGTCTTTGTGGATGACCCCCGAGGCTCAGCATTCTGTGGCCTGCTAAGCAGACCTTGTGGTGCCCTGGGTGCTCCAAAAGGGACTCGCCAATGCTGTCTTTGTCTCCATTACCTGCTCCTGCTCACTTGTGATGAGCACCTCATCATGTGACAACCTAACTATCTCCCTTGGCAGCCCCACCAAGGTGTGTGTGTGTGAGCTGCTGGAGGATGCACATGAATCATGTGACAGTGCTTCCTCAGTGTGCAACCTCCTCTGTGGACTCCTCACTTCCTTCCACTCCAGCTCCTGTTTTACGCTTGAAGGACCTGTGGGAAATAAAAAACATGGATGAGAGCTGACATGAGGAAAGACGTCAAAGTTATCATTGTGCAGATGTTATTTTTCAGTTAGTCGTGACAGAATTTTAACAACCCCAACCCATTAGCAGCAGGATGGGTGGGGGATGGGGGGGGGTGGGTAGAATGTGGCAGCGAGGCAGCAGCAGCTCATGAACCCGATTGTTGCTGGAGTGGGCTTTACCATGGCTGTTTAACTGAGCCGCGATATTAGCATCCCGCTTCCAGGTTTCCAGATCAATCACAGAGTGCGGACCTGATGACGACCCGTACCAGTTAATTGAAGGATTTCTATTTAAAGGTACCCGGTGGGGTCAGGATGGTTCCATTTTAAATTGATTCCTGAAGTCTCACCAACCACAATAATGCATGTGCAACATCCGAAGGCTGCCCCTCCTCACCCCTGACTCTCTGATGCTTCCCTGGAGTTCCTGCTGTGGGCAATAAAGGCAGGGTTATATGTACTTCTGTCAGCAGGTGTCTGGAGATCCCCATCTCTCCATCACCAATGGCCATGTACTCTGCCATTCCATTCTGCCGATCTCCATCACTTCCTCCTCTGCATCGATCAGGGTGGCTTTCAGTGGAGGGTCACCCCTGCTTCTCTGTCCCTCCATGGAGTTGTGCGCTCTCTTCTCCAGCAAGGAGAGAAAGCAGATCATTACGAATATAAGAAATGGACTACGTGGAGAGGAGGGAATGGCAACATTTGTGGAGGGTGACTGTAAGGGATGGGTATGAGACAGCAATAATATGAGAGTGAGTATCAGTGTTGGCTGTTTAGATGGGGATGTGAGGAGTTGCCTCAAGAGAGACAGATGAGTGGAGCTGTGTTGGCAAGTTGTGTTGGTTTGTTGAGCACTGTAGAGGAGAATGCTGAGGAAGTCAGAGTGTGGGGGTTAGCATCTAGATGTGGGAGGTCACTGACCTTTCCTGCCTTCATGAGATTATACCTATGTATAAAGAAAAGTAATAAAAAGGCGGAAAACAAAGAAAAAGAACATTTAAAAAGAAAGGAGTAGAAGAATCGAACAGGGTGCTGTGGTAAAGTAAGTTTATTGTGGTTGTTATTCCGTCTTTCTTTAAACGACCATGGACTACATATTCAAAATTAGATTTAATCAGCTGTATTTTAGTCAGTAAAATTAATCTATGATTCAAGTTTCATGGCGTCAGGACTTTAGAATATTTCAGAAAAGGAAAATAATGGGGAAATTATAATCCCGGCCTGCCTACTCTGCTGTGAATGGTCGGGTTTGTTAAAAATCTGCCCCAAAAATCTATCAATCTGAGCCTTGAATAAAGTCAATGCCTGAGTGTCCACATTGCCCTGGGGTAGAGAATTCCAAAGATTCACAACCCTTTGAATGAAGAAAATCCTCCTCCTCTGAATCTTAAACAATTGACACCTCATCCTGAGACACTGGGCAGAATTATCCCAATCCCGTGGGGGCAGGTTTCAAGACGGGACCGGGAGAAATTTCTGAGAAATACATGTTGGATCAGCAGGTGCAGAGGCTCCCCGCCCTGCAACGGCAGGTAGACAATCTGCATAGTTAACTGCCTATTTCCAGGTGGCAGTAGGAATTCCCACAGAGACTTGCCAGCAGTTGGCCCAGGGGCCCGTGAGGCCTCCTGTTTTAACCCCCCATAGGAGCCACGGACATCAGCAGGCTGCAGCTGCTGTCACCGGCCAGCGTGTGGGGAGGTTTCCCCTCCACAGGGGTGGCCTTGCAGTTGTGGCAATCATTTCTTTTATTAAATTCTAACCTCTTCAGAGGGCACCTCAAGATGGAGGTGCCCTCACTTTCCCCCTTCAACAATGGCAGTGCCCACCTTGGCCTGTGGGACTGCCATCCTTCCAAGGGCCTCTTAATTGGCTGCCTGCGGGAAGATCTCACTGGTGTGCACCCTAACAGGCAGAGTGGGATCGAGACATGAAAATGGTCCCGACTCATGCTCATAGCCTAAGGGCAGAAGATTCAGCCCTCTGTCCCCTAATTCTAGACTCTTCAATCAGGGAACAACCTCTCAGCATCTATTCTGTCAAGCCCTCTCAGAATCTTATATGCTTCAATGAGATCACCTTCATTCTTCTAAACCCCAGAGAGTATTAGCCCATTCTATTCAACCTCTCATCAGAGGACACCCCTTTCATCCCTGGAATCAATCTCATGATCCTTCACTGCACCCCCCCTCAAAGGCAAATATATCATTCCTTAGATAAGAAGACCTTCTGGCGGGTGGCAGCTGTCCAATGAGTTGCGCGAACTGACCCACCGACAAAGGCAACCTGTGGCGGCCAATCTCTAGGCCAATTGAGTTGGACTTAAAACCTGTAATTGCTGCCTTCTGTGTTGTTTTGGTCGCTGTGAGGCGACTATGGAGTGACCTCACCATGGCGCATGCCTGGTGGGAATGTATGGAGGTTGTGAGTTGCCCAAGCGTCAAAACCCACCTCTTGGCCTTCCTAGCGGGGTCCAAAGGAGTGCAGAGCATGACATTTGGCACCAGTTTGGCTGCAGGAACTGCCAGAAACATGCCAAAGGTGACACATGACCGCCTTAGGGGCTCCGCTCCAGATTTTCTGTTCGGGTTGACTCCCTTAGCCCTAGTCTCTCCCGAGTTGCACACAAGGCAGTGGGGTTGTTAGCTCGTATCCCTGAACAGGGGCCCTAACAAGTAGAGTACACACTCTATGCTGAAATACACTCCACCATCCACAATTCTTCTTTTTTCTTTCTTTTGGGCCTCCTTATCCCGAGAGACAATGGATACGCGCCTGGAGGTGGTCAGTGGTTTGTGAAGCAGCGCCTGGAGTGGCTATAAAGGCCAATTCTGGAGTGACAGGCTCTTCCACAGGTGCTGCAGAGAAACTTGTTTGTCGGGGCTGTTGCACAGTTGGCTCTCCCCTTGCGCCTCTGTCTTTTTTCCTGCCAACTACTAAGTCTCTTCGACTCGCCACAATTTAGCCCTGTCTTTATGGCTGCCCGCCAGCTCTGGCGAATGCTGGCAACTGACTCCCACGACTTGTGATCAATGTCACACGATTTCATGTCGCGTTTGCAGACGTCTTTATAGCGGAGACATGGACGGCCGGTGGGTCTGATACCAGTGGCGAGCTCGCTGTACAATGTGTCTTTGGGGATCCTGCCATCTTCCATGCGGCTCACATGGCCAAGCCATCTCAAGTGCCGCTGACTCAGTAGTGTGTATAAGCTGGGGGTGTTGGCCGCTTCAAGGACTTCTGTGTTAGAGATATAGTCCTGCCACCTGATGCCAAGTATTCTCCGGAGGCAGCGAAGATGGAATGAATTGAGACGTCGCTCTTGGCTGGCATACGTTGTCCAGGCCTCGCTGCCATAGAGCAAGGTACTGAGGACACAGGCCTGATACACTCGGACTTTTGTGTTCCGTGTCAGTGCGCCATTTTCCCACACTCTCTTGGCCAGTCTGGACATAGCAGTGGAAGCCTTACCCATGCGCTTGTTGATTTCTGCATCTAGAGACAGGTTACTGGTGATAGTTGAGCCTAGGTAGGTGAACTCTTGAACCACTTCCAGAGCGTGGTCGCCAATATTGATGGATGGAGCATTTCTGACATCCTGCCCCATGATGTTCGTTTTCTTGAGGCTGATGGTTAGGCCAAATTCATTGCAGGCAGACGCAAACCTGTCGATGAGACTCTGCAGGCATTCTTCAGTGTGAGATGTTAAGGCAGCATCGTCAGCAAAGAGGAGTTCTCTGATGAGGACTTTCCGTACTTTGGACTTTGCTCTTAGACGGGCAAGGTTGAACAACCTGCCCCCTGATCTTGTGTGGAGGAAAATTCCTTCTTCAGAGGATTTGAACGCATGTGAAAGCAGCAGGGAGAAGAAAATCCCAAAAAGTGTGGGTGCGAGAACACAGCCCTGTTTCACACCACTCAGGATAGGAAAGGGCTCTGATGAGGAGCCATCATGTTGAATTGTGCCTTTCATATTGTCATGGAATGAGGTGATGATACTTAGTAGTTTTGGTGGACATCCGATCTTTTCTAGTAGTCTGAAGAGACCACGTCTGCTGACGAGGTCAAAGGCTTTGGTGAGATCAATGAAAGCAATGTAGAGGGGCATCTGTTGTTCCCGGCATTTCTCCTGTATCTGACGAAGGGAGAACAGCATGTCAACGGTCGATCTCTCTGCATGAAAGCCACACTGTGCCTCAGGGTAGACGCGCTCGGCCAGCTTTCCCCACTATGCTGAGCAGGGAGATTCCACGGTAGCTGTTGCAGTCACCGCGGTCACCTTTGTTTTTATAGAGGGTGATGATGTTGGCATCGCGCATGTCCTGGGGTACTGCTCCCTCGTCCCAGCACAGGCATAGCAGTTCATGTAGTGCTGAGAGTATAGCAGGCTTGGCACTCTTGATTATTTCAGGGGTAATGCTGTCCTTCCCAGGGGCTTTTCCGCTGGCTAGAGAATCAATGGCATCACTGAGTTCCGATTTGGTTGGCTGTATGTCCAGCTCATCCATGACTGGTAGAGGCTGGGCTGCATTGAGGGCAGTCTCAGTGACAGCATTCTCCCTGGAGTACAGTTCTAGGTAGTGCTCAACCCAGCGGTCCATCTGTTTGCGTTGGTCAGTGATTATGTCCCCCGATTTAGATTTGAGGGAGGCGATCTTCTTGATGGTTGGCCCAAGAGCTCTCTTCATGCCATCATACATTCCTCTGATGTTTACGGTGTCTGAGGCCAGCTGAATATGACTGCATAGGTGTTGCCAGTAATCGTTTGCGCAACGCCGAGCTGTTCTTTGTGCAGTACTTCTGGCTGCTTTAAGTGCTGCGGATGTTAAATCGCTGGGGGCTTTCTTGTAGTTCAACAGTGCAATGCGCTTAGCAGCTATGACAGGTTCCAGCTCTTCATTATGAGATTGAAACCAGTCTGCATTTCTCTTCGCACTTTTGCCGTAGGTGGTCAAAGCTGACTCATAGATGGCGTCTCTGATGTGGGCCCACTTGGTCTCAGCATCCCCTGTGGGAGTGTTTTGAAGGGCTGTTACAAGTGAATTTAGAAATTTTTGTAACAGCTGTGGGTGAGAAATTCTGCTCGTGTTGATGCTCGGGTGGCCCTTCTGCTTGGAATGATGCAACTTCTTTGGTCTGAGTCTAACCTTGCTGCAGACCAGGGAGTGGTCGGTGTCGCAGTCCGCACTGTGGAAGCTGCGTGTGATTTGAACACTGTTTAAGGCGGCTCGCCTTGTGACAATGAGGTCTAGCTGGTGCCAACGACGTGATCTTGGGTGCCTCCATGAAACCTGGTGACAGGGTTTAGTGTGAAAGAACGAGTTGGTGATGCAGAGGTTATGATAGGTACACAACTCAAGCAGTCTCTGCCCGTTCTCATTCATCCTTCCAATGCCATAGCGCCCAAGGCAGGAGGGCCATGAGTCATGGTCGGCCCCAACCCTGGCATTAAAGTCCCCCAGCAGGAATAGGTGTTTGGTGTTGGGGATGCTGCTAATGATGTTATGGAGTTGTTCATAGAACTGGTCTTTAGCTTCAGGTGGGGAGCAGAGTGTTGGAGCATAGATGCTGAGTAGGTGTACTGGACCAGAGGTGGTGAGCAGTCGGATGGACAGTATGCGTTCCGAGCCATTTGAGGGAGGCTCTATCATGCTGAGCAAGGAGTTTCTGATGGCGAAGCCCACTCCATGCTGTCTTGGTTCTTCAGGATCCCTGCCCTGCCAGAAGAAGGTGTAGTCTTGCTCTGCTAGAGAGCCACTCGCGGGGAGGCGAGTCTCCTGAAGTGCTGCAATGTCCACATTGAATCTACTGAGCTCGTTGTTAATGATGGCGGTCTTCCGATAATCGTTGATTTGTGTAAGGTCTTCCGACAGGCCAGGACACATAGTTCTGACGTTCCAGCTTGCAAAGCCAAGGGCTGGTACCTTCTTTCCTTTTTTCATGTTGTTTGGTGCGGTGTATCAGTCCACCTTTCGGGCAATGACCCTGAGCTCCAAGCACCCATTGAAGCAGGCAGACTGTGGCGGGACAGAACCTTATTGACCGGGGGCTGCCCGGTTTGAGGCAGGCGGTAGCTGTCCAGTGAGGTGCAATGACCTCTCCCACCGACAAAGGCAACCCGTGGTGCCCAGTTTCTACGCCAATTTATCTGGACTTATAACCCGTAACTGCTGCCTTCCGTGTTGTTTTAGTCGCTGTGAGGCAACTATGGAGTGACCTCTCCATGGCGCATGCCTGTCCATCCACAATAGTCATTGCAAAAGCCCTGAATATCTGCAGCCACTCGACCCATCGAGTCCGTGCTCTCCCCAGACATAATTCAAGGCAAATGAGCACCGAATGAAGAGAATCCACCTTTACCAGGAGACAATTACCCAGCAAAGCCCCCCCCCGCAACCCCGGCTCTCCGAGCCCTCAAAATGCAACTTCCAAACCCGGCCCCCGGACCCACGGTCATACTGGAAGCAGCCAAGCCCCCAGATGAAGTCGGTACAGTGCTGGCAGAAGGTGGGCTTGGTCAGCGTCACTTTCCTCAGGCAGTGCCCAAGGCGCAGGTGCCGGCGGTGGCCATTCGCTGCCACTTTCCCACGGCCCGACAGCAGGCTGGAGTTGGGGCTGGATCCACACTGCGGTTCCCTCAAGTGGGGGAGCGCAGCCCGGCTTTCCACCATCCACCTGCATCCTGCTTGGACTCTACACTATATAATAATTGTAATCCCACATAACTAAACACAAAGAGTCTGGAAACAAGTGATATTCACCAATGGTGTCAGAAGATCTTACACAAACCGACGAACTCTCGGAAGGCTGCCATCATTAACAATGAGCTCAGTAGACTCAAAGTGGACATTACAGCACTTCAGGAGACACGCCTCCCTGCGAGCAGATCATTAAGGGAGCAAGACAACACCTTCTACTGGCAGGGTAGGGATCCAGAAGAACGAAGACAGCATGGAGTGGACATTGCCATCAGAAACTCTTTGCTCAGCATGATAGAGCCACCTACAAATGGCTCGGAATGCATACTGTCCATCCGACTGCTCACCGCCTCTGGTCCAGTACACCTACTCAGCATCTATGCTCCATCACTCTGCTCCCCACCTGAAATTAAAGACCAGTTCTATGAGGAACTCAATAATATAATTCCTAATACTAAACATTTGCTCCTGCTAGGGGACTTTAATGCCAGGGTTGGGGCCGACCATGACTCATGGCCCTCCTGCATCGGGCGCTATGGCATTGGAAAGATGAATGAGAATGGACAGAGACTGCTGGAGCTGTGAACTTACCACAATCTTTGCACACTAACTCATTCTTTCAAACTAAACCCTGTCACCAGGTTTCATGGAGACACCCAAGATCACGTCGTTGGCACCAGCTGGACCTCATTGTCACAAGGCGAACCTCCATAAACAGTGTTCAAATCACAAGCAGCTTCCACAGTGTGAACTGCGACACCGACCACTCCCTGGTGTGCAGCAAAGTTAGACTGAAACCAAAGAAGTTACATCATTCCAAGCAGAAAGGCCGCCTGTGCATCAACACTACCAGAATTTCTTACCCACAGCTGTCACAAAAGTTTCTCAATTCGCTTGAAAAAGCCCTTCAAAACACTCCTGCAGGGGATGCAGAGACCAAGTGGGCCCACATCAGAGACACCATCTATGACTCAGCAATGACCACGTTTGGCAAATGTGAAAAGCAGAATACAGACAGGTTTCAGTCTCACTTTGAAGAGCTGGAACCTGTCATAGCCGCCAAGCACACTACACTGCTGAGCTACAAGAAAGCCCGCAGCGAGTTAGCATCCTTAGCGCTTAAAGCCGCCAGAAGCACCACGCAAAGACCAGCCAGGTGCTGTGCAAACAACTACTGGCAACACATGTGCAGTCGTATTCAGCTGGCCTCCAACACCGGAAACACCAGAGGAACGTAGGACGACATTTCGAGAGCTTTTGGGCCAACCATCAAGAAGATCGCCCCCCTCAAGTCTAAATCAGGGGAAATGATCACTGAACAAAGCAAGCAAATGGACTGCTGGGTGGAGCACTTTCTAGAACTGTACTCCAGGGAAAATGATGTCACTGATACCAACCTCAATGCAGCCCACTCTCTGCCAGTCATGGACGAGCTGGATGAACAGCCAACAAAATCGGAGTTCAGTAACGTTATCGATTCTCTAGCCAGTGGAAAAGCCTCTGAAAAGGACGGCATTACCCCTGAAATAATCAAGTGTGCCAAGACTGCCATACTCTCAGCACTCCATGAACTGCTTTGCCTATGCTGGGATGAGGGAGCAGTACCACAGGACATGCATGATGCCAATATCATCACCCTCTTTAAGAACAAGGGTGACCGTGGTGACTGCAACAACTACCATGGAATCTCTCTGCTCAGCATAGTGGGGAAAACCTTCACTTGAGTCATTTTAAACAGACTCCAGAGGCTGGCTGAGCGTGTCTACCCTGAGGCATGGTGTGGCTTTCAAGCAGAGAGATCCACTGTTGATATGCTGTTCTCCCTTTGCCAGCTACAGAAGAAATGCCATGAACAACAGATGCCCCTCTACATTGCTTTCATAGATCTCACCAAAGCCTTTGACCTCATCAGCAGACGTGGTGTCTTCAGACTACTAGAAAAGAGCGGATGTCCACCAAAACTACTCAGCATCATCACCTCGTTCCATGACAATATGAAAGGCACAATTCAGCATAGCGGCGCCTCATCAGACCCCTTTCCTATCCTGAGTGGTGTGAAACAGAGCTGTGTTCTCGCACCTACACTGTTTGGGATCTTCTTCTCCCTGCTGCTCTCTGAAGCGTTTAAGTCTTCAGAAGAAGGAATTTTTCTCCACACAAGATGAGATGGCAGGTTGTTCAAACTTGCCCGTCTAAGAGCGAAGACCAAAGTATGGAAAGTCCTCATCAGGGAACTCTTCTTTGCTGACGGTGCTGCATTAACATCCCACACGGAAGAGTGTCTGCAGAGACTCATCGACAGGCTTGCGGCTACCTGCAACAAATTTGGCCTAACTATCAGCCTCAAGAAAACAAACATCATGGGACAGGACGTCAGAAATGCTTCATCTATCAATATCGGTGCCCGAACTCTGGAAGTGGTTCAAATAGTTCACCTACCTAGGCTTAACTATCACCAATAACCTGTCTCTCGATGCAGAAATCAACAAGCGCATGGGAAAGGCGTATGCTGCTATGTCCAGACTGGCCAAGTGGGTGTGTGAAAATGGTGCACTGAAATGGAACACAAAAACCGAGTGTTTCACGCCTATGTCCTCAATACCTTGCTCTATGGCAATTAGGCCTGGGCACTGTATGTCAGCCAAGAGCGATGTCTCAATGCATTCCATCATCGCTGTCTCCGGAGAATCCTCGGCATTAGGTGGCAGGACCGTATCTCCAACTCAGAAATCCTCGAGGCAGCCAACATCCCCAGCATGTATGCCCTACTGAACTAGCGACGTTTGAGATGGCTTGGCCATGTGAGCCGCATGGAAGATGGCAGGATCCCCAAGGATGTATTGTACAGCGAGCTCTTCACTGATATCAGACCCACTGGCCGTCCATGTCTCCGCTTTAAAGACATTTGCAAACGCGACACGAAGTCCTGCGACATTGACCACAAGTCGTGGGAGCCAGTTGCCAGAGATCGTCAGAGCTGGCGGACAGCTATAAAGGTGGGGCTGAAGAGAGGCGAGTCGAAAAGACTCAGCAGTTGGCAGGAAAAGAGACAGAGGTGTAAGGAGAGAGCCAACTGTGTAACAGCCTGACAACCAACTTTACCTGCAGCGTCTGTGGAAGAGCCTGTCACTCTAGAATTGGCCTTTATAGCCACTCCAGGCACTGCTCCACACACCACTGACCACCTCTAGGCGCTTACCCATTGTCTCTCGAGACAAGAAGGACAAAAGGAAGGAGATAAGAAGACCCAAAGTGTGCACACACCTGCAGGTGTGAGATGTTTAAAGAAGAGGAGGACCACTGAAAGAATGCCAGGAGGTCAAGCTAGACACACGGTGCTTTGTGTTACCTGACAGGAATTGCATACCCACATCTGTAGGCAGAGATGGCCGATCTCATTTTGCCCACTGCTTAATGCATGCAGACTCTAACTTTAAAGCTAGGTTCTGAGATCTGACCTGATGGTGCAGATTCATGTGAATGCCTGACTAATCGCCATACTGGATGGTTATTCAGGAGCCCCCACAATCACAACATGTCGTGCTTTACATGGTGCTGTATGAAAGAAAGAATTCCAGGTTGATCATCACCCAGAAAATCCTGATTGACCAGGGCACCAACATGTTATCAACCATTTTTGCTGACACATTTATCTGGCAATGACTGCAGAGAACTATCTTCACTGAGTTCAGGTTAGCAAAGTGCTGTAACATTTGCTGTCAGGACATATGCTGCCTGTACACAGGGCTGGCACAGTCATTGGCAATATTAGTCAGCAGTTGCCTTATGCCTGCTTCTAGCTTCTTCAGGCATGGTGCAATGTGGAGTTATTTAAATGGCACAGAATGTAGCCCTCTTTATAACCGATTTATGCAGCACTGACTCCATTTCAGCAGCCTTCAAACAAGGGGTGAGATGCTGTGCCACTTGCCTATTGACAAATGCCTACACTTGGGATTTTCTTTTGCCTTGTTTTTGCCTGTCACTTATCCCCTGCCTCTTCAGTCTTGACAAAGGCTGCTAATGGTTTGATATACCTTTCAAGCCTTTCTAAAGGTTTTCAGAATGTTGCCATTCAATGATGACACTTCCCTTTAATTGTCCCCATCCCTTTAAATTACATACTCCTAGCCCATGATTTTCTGGTCATTAATTTCAATTTTAATGGGCAAAACAATGAGGGCTAGGGTATGTGTTTGATCCTTGTACTCATTAAAATTACCTGAATATTGGGCAAGTAAGAGTTTGTCGAGCGCAAGGGTTCGCTTATGGGAGTGGTCAGTGATGATGAGCACATGGAAAAAATTTGTCTTATATTTTTGGGTTTTTATTTCAAAGATCATTTTTTTCTTTTAACTTGTCAACAAGAACGGTTCAGAATTAATTTGCAATATTCACTACACCATGTCTTTTATGAGTTACCTGATTCCTCGTAAACTCTGAATAAACACTTAGAGAGTGAGGGCTTCTTACGAAAGTAGGTATTTATTCTTAAGATGAGCAGCATATCTGGCACTGCGCAACATTCTAATTAGTCTATCCTAGCTCATCCATTCCTCCCAATAAATGCAATCACTTAATCCATTGTTTTTTTAATAATTCCAGGACTCTGTTATCACACCTGCAAATCCATTTCACATGCTGATCTCTTTACTGTGAAGAACTGCCTTTTTATTTTAATTCATCAATTAATTAATGAAGCCCCTTCCAAATCCTGTCTTAAGTTTCAGTCCAGTTTGAGCAAGCATGACTTTCCATCCCTCCCCCACATCAAAGCATGTCTCGGGAAATTCCCAACCACCTGAGGGATTCCTCCCATTGTACTTTCATTAGGCTTCATTGAAACACTTACCAGGTTTCCATGGAGGCCTCAGACAGTGATCAGGCAAAGGTAATCGATCCTGAGAGGAATCAATACCACTAAAAATCAAAGTCGCAGGTTCCCATAGGGGAGCTGAAGATATTTTCTGTATTTTCATCTTCAACCTTGAAAGGACCTTGGGGAACGTCTAGGGTCATGGCTCTGGGCAGTTTCATCTTAAAATGGAACATTCTGAACTGTTCTCAGTGGTCTATCCCAACCTAGCCATGTAAATAACCCCATCTCTGAAATTTGGGACAGGGTCAGTGAGCAGCCATCGATTTGGGTGGCCATGAGGTCCACGCCACCACAAATATGGCAGTGGAGCTAAACCAGCACAACTTCCAATCTACATTGCGAAAATTCTTAATACTGTATTGCAAGAGTCTGATGTAATGAAAACCATTACATAAATTGCACATTGGCAGATTCACAAACCATGGCTTACAAGGGAAATTAGAGATAGCATTAGATCCAAGGAAGAGGCATACAAATTTGCCAGAAAAACAACAGACCTGAGGATTGGGAGCAGTTTAGAATTCAGCAAAGGAGGAACAAGCGATTGATTAAGAAGGGGAAAATAGAGTACAACAGCAAGCTTGCAGGGAACATAAAAACCGACTGTAAAAGTTTCTATAGGTATGTGAAGAGAAAAAGATTGGTGAAGACAAATGTAGGTCCCTTATGGTCAGAAGCAGGGGAATTTATTATGGGGAACAAAGAAATGGCTGGCCAACCAAATGCATACTATGGTTCTGTCTTCACAAAGGAGGACACAAATATTATACCAGAAATATTGGGGAATACAGTGTTTAGTGAGAGAGAGGAACTGAAAGAAATCAGTATTAGTAGAGAAATGGTGTTGGGGAAATTGATGGGATTGAAGGCCGATAAATCCCCAGGGCCTGATAATCTACATCCCAGAGTACTTAAGGAAGTGGCCCTAGAAATAGTGGATGCATTGATGGTCATCTTCCAAGATTCTATAGAATCTGGAACAATTCCTACATATTGGAGGGTCAGCCTGACATCGGTAGTGAGGAATATTCTAGAGTCCATTATCAAAGATTTTATAGCAGAGCACTTAGAGAACATTGGTAGAATCGGACAGAGGATTTACGAAAGGGAAATCATGCTTGACAAATCAACTAGAATTCTTCGAGGATGTAATTAGTAGAGTTGATGAGGGACAGCCAGTGGATGTGGTTTATTTGGACTTTCAGAAGGCTTTCGACAAAGTCCCACATAAGAGATTAGCATGTAAAATTAAAGCGCATGGGATTGGGGGTAGTGTATTGCGATGGATAGAAAATTGGTTGGCATACAGGAAACAAAGAGTAGGAATAAACAGGTCTTTTTCCAAATGGCAGGCAGTGACTAGTGGTGTACTGCAGGGATCGGTACTAGGACCCCAGCTATTCACAATATATATTAATGATTTAGATGAGGGAACTAAATGTAATATCTCCAAATTTGCAGATGACACAAAACTGGGTGGGACGGTAGTTGTGAGGAGGGAGCAGAGAGGCTTCAGGGTGATTTGGACAAGTTGAGTGAGTGGGCTAATGCATGGCAGATGCAGTATAATGTTGATAAATGTGAGGTTATCCACTTTGGTAGCAAAAACAGGATTATTATCTGAGTGGCTATAAACTGAGAGAAGGGAATGTGCAACGATACCTGGGTGTCCTCATACACAAGTCGCTGAAGGTAAGCATGCACGTGCAACAGGCAGTAAAAAAGACAAATGGTATGTTGGACTTCATAGAGAGAGGATTTGAGTGCAGGAGCAGGGATGTCTTGCTGCAATTATACAGGGCCTTGGTGAGGCCACACCTGGAATGTTGTGTGCAGTTTTGGTCTCCTTATCTGAGGAAGGATGTTCTTGTTATAGAGGGAGTGCAGCGAAGGTTTACCAGACTGATTCCTGGGATGGCGGGACTGACATATGAGGAGAGATAGAGTCTTTTAGGAATATATTCACTGGAGTTCAGAAGAGTGAGGGGGGGATCTCATAGAAACCCATAAAATTCTAACAGGACTTGACAGGGTTGATGCAGGAAGGATGTTCTCGATGGTGGGGGAGTCCAGAACCAGGGGTCATAGTCTAAGGATAGGGGGTAAACCTTTCAGGACTGAAATGAGGAGAAATTACTTCACCCAGAGAGTGGTGAGCCTGTGGAATTCGCTATCACAGAAAGCAGTTGAGGTCAAACCATTGTATGTTTCCAAGAAGGAGTTAGCTTTAGCTCTTGGGGGTGAAACGGATCAAAGGATATAGGGAGAAAGCGGAAACAGGTTACTGAGTTGGATGATCAGCCATGATCATAATGAATGGCGGAGCAGGCTCGAAGGACCGAATGACCTACTCCTGCTCCTATTTTCTATGTTTCTATGTTTCTAAGTATTTTGGTCAGGTCTGCTCCTTATAATCATTCTAAGTGATGATTTACGTGTCTGCTAATGCACTTTGACTGTGATTAGTCAACTGTGCAAAATGCAACTTTGTGCCAATTACAGCCAAATAACCATTTTAGCATAAGTGGTAGTAACATTACTGTTAACAGACTATTCTATTCATAATTGTTTAAATTGAAGCTTGATTTGTATTTCTATGTACTACAAATCATCTCACAACCTTACTGATACATTCTGTTGTGTGAAATCACTGAGTATTCAACAATTTGTACAAATATCTAAACTCTAAATAGTTGTTTGGTCGTACAGAACTTGAGTATTGCTGAAAATAGAGACATTTTGTCGAAACTTTTTGTCTTGCACTCATCAGGACAGTTCACAAGAATACCAATGTAAGGGGAAAAAATTTATATTGTATGAGAAGAGTGTGCTGAATAGTTGGCAAGTGGACTCTGATTGGTAGAGGGGTTGCCATGGAGAATGCACCAGCTTATGGTGACTGATAGTTAACTGCCAAGCTTTGTTTGAAATTTAAACCAGGCAACTTGACTGATTGGTCAAGGCATTGCCCTAACGAATGAACCAGCGAATGACTGTCACCTATTTTGTTCAGCTGAAACAGGCCCACTGTGTGTACGTGTTCTTTCTGTCTGCAAAGAACAGGGAGGGCCGTGTGTATTAATATATGTAGCTTCCAGTACACGCAAATCTATTTTCAGCAATATCTAAACTCTGTTGATGTTTTGTATTTGCTAATGGAAAATGCTTATTGTCATTACTTACAACCGATTCAATTAAATCTTCTGTCCTCATCTATGAAAACCATTTTATGACTAGATTCTTCCACTTTCTGGTTGCTCCACTTCACGAGTGATCCTGAGGAAATATCATATTTCCAACATGAAAAGCAAAGAAATGCTGGAAATACTCGGCAGGTCTGGCAGCATCTGTGCAGAGAGAAGCAGAGTTAATGTGTCAGGTCAGTGACCCTTCTTCAGAACTAGCAAAGGTTAGAAATGCAAATAAAGTGGGGATGGGGCAAGAGATAACAAAAGGGAAGGTGTTGATATGACAGAGGGTCACAGACAATAACTGACAAGAAGGTCATGGAGAAAAGGCAAAAGGTGTGTTAATGGTTCGATGAAAGACAAAGCGTTAGTGCAGAGAGGGTGTTAATTGACAGGAAAATGAACAGCCCTGACCAAATGCACAAACACGAGAAAAACAGTGGGCAGGCACATGGTAAAAAAAAATGAATAGTGAAACAAAGTAAATTAAAATATAAGTAAAAAGAAAAAAGAAAAAATATTACTAAAAATAAAAAGGGGGGCCCGTCATGCTCTGAAATGATTGAACTGAATGTTCAGTCCGGTAGGCTGTAACGTACCTAAGCTGTTCCTCAAGCTTGCGTTGGTGCTCACTGGAACACTGCAGAAAGCCCTGGACAGAAATGTGGGTAAGACAGGAGGGAGGTGTGTTGAAATGTTAAGCAACCGGAAGCTCGAGGTCATGCTTTCAGACTGAGCGGTGGTGTTCCGCAAAGCGATCACCCTATGTGCGTTTGGTCCCCCCAGTGTACAGGAGACCGCATTGTGAGCAGCAAATACAGTATACTAAATTGAAAGAAGTACACGTAAATCACTGCTTCACCTGAAAGGAGTGTTTGGGACCTTGGATAGTGAAGAGAGAGGAGGTAAAAGGACAGGTATTACACCTCCTACGATTGCATGAGAAGGTGCCATGGGAAGGGGACAAGGTGGTGGGGGTGATGGACGGGTGGACCAAGGTGTCGCAGAGGGAACGATCCCTTCGGAATGCTGACAGGGAAGGGGAGGGGAAGATGCATTTGGCAGTGGCATCACGCTGGACGTGGCGGAAATGGCCAAGTATGATCCTTTGGATGTGGAGGCTGGTGGGGTGGAAAGTGAGGACAAGGGGAGGGAGGGGAAAGGGTGAGGGTAGAGGTGTGGGAAATGGGCCTTCCACGGTTGAGGGTCCTGTCAACCACAGTGGGGAGGAATCCTTGGTTGAGGAAAAAGGGAGACATATCAGAAGCGCTGTTGTGGAAGGTTGCATCATCAGAGCAGATGCGTTGGAGACAGAGAAACTGGGAGAATGGAATGGAGTCCTTACAGGAGGCAAAGTGTGAAGGAGCGTAATCGAGGTAACTGTGGGAGTTAGTGGGCTTAAAATGAATATTAGTCGACAGCCTATCCCCAGAGATGGAGACAGAGAAGTCGAGGAAGGGAACGGAATTGTCGGCGATGGACCATGTAAAGGTGAGAGAAGGGTGGAAATTGGAAGCAAAGTTGACAAAGTTTTTTAGTTCAGGGCGGGAGCAGGAAACAGCACCGATACAGTCATCAATTTACTGGAAAAAGAGGTGGGGGAGGGGGCCTGAGTAGGACTGGAACAAGAAATGCTCAACATATCCCTGAAAACGACAGGCGTAACTAGGACCCATGTGGGTACCCATAGCAACACCTTTTAGTTGAAGTAAGTGAGTGGAGTTGAAGGAGAAGTTGTTCAATGTGAGAACAAGTTCAGCCAGGTGGAAGAGGGTGGTGGTGGATGGGGACTGGTTGGGCCTCCGTTTAAGGAAGAAGCAGAGAGTCCTCAAACCATCCAGGTGGGGGATGGAGGTCATAGAGTCGTAGATTTATATAGCACAGAAACAGGCCCTTCGGCCCATTGTGTCTGTGCCGGCCAGCACCTTTCTAGTCTAATCCCATTTTCCAGCACTGGGCCCGTAGCCTTGTATGCTATGGCATTTCAAGTGCTCATCTAAATACTTCTTAAATGTTGTGAGGGTTCCTGCCTCTACCATCCCTTCAGGTAGTGTGTTCCAGATTCCAACCACCCTTTGGGTGAAAAAACTATTCCTCAAATCTCCTCTAAACCACCTGCCCCTTACATTAAATCTATGCCCCCTGGTTATTGACTCCTCCGCTAAGGGAAAAAAATTTCTCCCTATCTACCCTATCAATGCCTCTCATAATTTTGTATACCTCAATCAGGTCCCCCCTCAGCCTTCTCTGCTCCAAGGAAAACAACATTAGCCTATCCAGTTTCTCCAGCCCAGGCAACATCCTCGTGAATCTCCTCTGCACCCTCTCCAGTGCAGTCACATCCTTCCTATAGTGTGGTGACCAGAACTGTACACAGTACTCCAGCTTTGGCCTAACTAGCGTTTTATACAGCTCCATCATAACTTCCCTGCTCATATATTCTAAGCCTCGGCTAATAAAGGCAAGTATCCCATATGCCTCCCTAACCACCTTATCTACCTGTGCTGCTGCCTTTAGTGATCTATGGACCAGTACACCAAGGTCCCCCTGACCCTCTATACTCACTAGGGTCCTACCACCCATTGTATATTCCCTTGCCTTGTTAGTCCTCCCAAAATGCATCACCTCACACTTCTCAGGATTAAATTCCATTTGCCACTACTCCACCCATCTTACCAGCCCATCTATATCGTCCTGTAATCTTAAGGCTTTCCTCCTCACTATTTACGACACCACCAATTTTCGTGTCATCTGCGAACTTACTGATCATGCCTCCTATATTCACGTCTAAATCATTAATGTACTCTACAAACAGCAAGGGTCCCAGCACCGATCCCTGCAGTACTTCACTGGTCACAGGCTTCCACTCGCAAAAACAGCCCTCGACCATTACCCTCTGCCTCCTGCCACTAAGCCAATTTTGGATCCAATTTGCCAAATTGCCCTGGATTTCATGAGCTCTTACCTTCTTAACCAATCTCCCTTGTGGGACCTTACCAAAAGCCTTACTGAAGTCCATGTCGACTACATCAACTGCTTTACCCTTATCTACGCATCTAGTCATCTCCTCGAAAAATTTAATCAAGTTAGTTAGACATGATCTCCCCCTGACAAAGCCATGCTGACTATCCCTGATCAAGCCCTGCCTCTCCAAGTGGAGATTATTCCTGTCCTTCAGAATTCTTTCCAATAGTTTCCCTACCACTGATGTTAGACTCACTGGTGTAGAGATAATGGACCTCCATAGCGAAGAGGAGGCGGTTGGGGCCAGGAAACTGGAAATTGTCAAAATAACATAGGGCGTCAAAAGAGTCACGGATGTAGGTGGAGAGAGACTGGACCAGCGGAGAAAAGATAGAGTCAAGATAGGAAGAAATAAATTCTGTGGGGCAGGGACAGGCATAAATGATGGGTCTCCTAGGACAATCCTGTTTGTAGATTTTAGGAAGGAGGTAGAAGTGGGCTGTCTGGAGTTGCAGGACTATGAGGTTGGAAGCTCTAGGGGGAAGATCTCTGGAGGAGATAAGGTCAGTAACCGTCCTGTGGACAGTAGCTTGAAGTTCGGTGGTGATGTCCTGGTCCAGGGAAGATAGGAAGAAGTGTCTGAGAGTTGGTGCTGAGCCTCTGCAAGGTAGAGGTCGGTACACCAGACAACAACAGCACCACCCTTGTATTTCCAGCACTTTTCTGGTTTTATCCTCGTAAATCGCCTTTATTGTCTCTAGTGCAATCAGATCCTTCCTGTTGTGTGGTGACCAGACTGTAGGCAGTACCCTAGCTTTGGTTGCACTAGTATTTTATACAGTTCTTGCATAACCTCTCTGCTCTTATATTCTATACCTCGGCTGATAATGGAAAGTATCATGTACGATTTCCTAACCACCTTATCTACCTGTCCTGCTGCCTTCAGGGATCTGTGGACATATATGCCAAGGTCCCTCCATTCCTCTACACATCTCAACATACTACCATTTATTATTTATTTCCTTGCATTGTTTGCCCTCCCCAAATGTATAACCTCACACTTCTCTGGATTGAATTCCATTTGCCACTTTGCTGCCCACCTGAGTAGTCCATTGATATCTTCCCACAGTCTAAGCTTTCTTCCTGTCTATCAACCACATATCCAACTTTTGTTTCTTCAAACTTCTTAATCAAACTCCCTACATTCAAGTTTAAATCACTGATATGTAGCAGGAAAAGAAAAGGGCCCACTACTGAGGCTTGAGGACCTTCACTGACAACAGCCTTGCAGCCACATAAAACCTATAGACCATTAACCTTAGCTTTCTGCCACCATGCCAATTTTGGATCCAACTTGCTACTTTTTCTTGGATCCTTTGGGTCTTTTTCTTTTCTGACCAGTCTGCCATGAGTGACTTTATCAAAGGCCTTTCTAAAATTCACGTAGAATGCACCAAACTAGTTCTCTTTTGTTTCTTCATTCATGGGATGTGGGCATTGCTGGCAAGGCCAGCATTTATTGCCCATCCCTAATTGTCTTTGAGAAGGTGGTGGTGAGCCGTCTTCTTGAACCACTGCAGTCCATGTGGTGTAGGTAGACCCATGGTGCTGTTGGGGGGGATGTTTCAGGATTTCGATCCAGCGACAGTTGAGGAACGGTGATATAGTTCCAAATCAGGACGGTATGTGGCTTGAAGGGGAACTTGCAGGTGGTGGTGCTTCCTTGCGTCTGCTGCCCTTGTCCTTTTGGGTGGTAGAGATCGTGGGTATGGAAGGTGCTGTTGAAGGAGCCTTGGTGAGTTGCTGCAATGCATCTTGTATATGATACACACTGCTGCCACTGTGCGTCGGTGATGGAGGGAGTGAATGTTGAAGGTAGTGATAGGGTGCCAATCAAGCGGGCTGATTTGTTCTGGATGGTGTCAAGCTTCTTGAGTTGTTGGAGTTGTATCCATCCAGGCAAGTGGAGAGTATTCCGTCACACTCCTGACTTGTGCCTCGTAGATGGTAGGCAGGCTTTGGTGAGTTACTCGCTGTAGAATTCCAGCCTCTGACCTGGTCTTGTAGCCACAGTACGTATATGGATGGTCCAGTTCAATTTCTGGTCAATGGTAACCACCGGGATGTTGATAGAGAGGGATTCAGTGATGGTAATGCCGTTGCATGTCAAGTGGAGATGGGTTGGATGATTCTCTTTTATTGGAGATGATCATTGCCTGACACTTGTGTGGCATAAATGTAACTTGATCATTGACCCTCCTTGTTACCTCTTGAAAAAATTGAATCATATTATTCAGACACGACTATCCCATGACAAATGCTGACTGCCATGGATTAATGCATGCCTTTCTAAATGAAAATTTATAATATTCCTCAGAATCTTTTGCAATAATTTGCCTGCTTTAGAGCAGCATCATGCCTACAGCCAGACAGGATTGGAAAATGATGGTCAGAGCCTCTGCTATTTCCTCCTTTAATTCTCTTATCACCTGAGATACATTTCATCTGGGCCTGGTGATTTATCCACTTTTAAAGATATTAAATCCCTTAATATTTATTCTCTCACTATGCTTATCCCATCCAATATTTCACACTCCTCGGCTTTAATGTCAATGTCGGTATCACCACCCTCTTTGGGGAAGACAGACACAAAGTACTTATTAAGAATCATGCCCAGGTATGTCACCTCCACACACAGGTTCCCTTTTTAGTCTTTGATAGGTCCTACTCTTTCCTTAGTTATCCTCTTGCTCTTTCTGTATCTATAAAACATCTTTGGGTTTTCCTTGATTTTACTTGCCAATATTGTTTCATGTCCTCTCTTGCTTTCCTAGTTTCCTTTTTAATTTCACCAAGCCGTTATTATACTTCTCTCACCTTTCTGCAGTATTGAGCTCTTGGCATCTGACCTATTCTTCTCCTTTTTGCCTTATCCTACCCTGTATGATCTTTGACATCCAATGGGGTCTAGATTTGGGAGCCCCGCCCTTTTTATTAGTGGGAACATATTTGTTCTTAACCATTTCTATCTTCTCCTTTAATGCTTTCCACTGCTAAGGCACTGATTTACATTCAAGTAGCTGTTTTCAGTCTGCTTTTGCCAAATCACATCTCAGCTTAATAAAATTGGTGGGGAATGGTTGGTGAGAGCAGGGGGGGTTGATGCCGCGAGGGCAGCCATTGCCGCTGGGGGCCCTTCCGTGGTCACAGAGTGCCCAATTATTAGGGGCCACCCGAGCACAAAAGGGAGGCCACCAGATTTCACCAGGTGATCTCCACATGCTGTGGAGGGCCCACATGCTACTGGTAACATGCCAGCAGTGCCAGGAGGAGGCCCTTAATTGGCACAATTGCCCTCTGGCCAGAATGCCATTATGGCAGAAGAGCAATGGGCACTCCACCCCACCATCTTCCCTCACCATTTTCTGTGCCACCACCTCCTATCCTGCTCTTGCAGGCTATATAAAATTCAGCCCATTCTTTCTGCATTTCTCAGCAATTTGCCTACATATGTTCCCTCATATTTCACTCTGATTTTTTTTTAAACTCTCCCACCCACTATATGTACAAGTAGTGTCCACACTGCTATGCTTTACATTGGAAAGTCTGCCCAGCTCAACATCTGGCATGTACCTCTCACTATCTAGCTCTGCTATTGGAATCTTTTACTCTCATCCTGATATTCAGGAAATCCTGCTTTTCTGACTATATAACACAATATCCATAAATCCTGAAGGGTGCACCTCTCTCTTGAATTATAGCACATACTATTCCCAAATGCTATATTTTCCTTAGAGATGATACATGGAATAGTGGGGAGCAGTCATAACCAAGCAACGTAGGATACCAGTATCAGAGCACCCAGCATCCCCCTTTAGACTAAGCAGTAGCCCGTCTACTAATGTTGCATGGAGAAGCAGTAAATATTGCACAGTTATTTGACCATTTTGCATTATGTTTCTGAATCCATCATTTATGTCAATTAGAAATAATAGCAGTCCCAGCACTGATCACTGAGGTATTCCACTTAGTACTTCTTCCCCCACACAATTCCTCTAAGCACTACTCATGTCCAAAGTGTCAACTAGTTTTTTATTCAAGATGTAAGCCTTGGATCAAAGGTAGCACTCTTGCCTCACAGTCAGAAGATTGTCGGTTCAAGCTCCTCCCCAGAGACTTCCATGCCATTTTAGGCTGTACCAAGCGAGTGCTGCACTATTGGCAGTACTGCCTTTGGATGAAACATTAAGCCATGGTCACATATATTCTTTCAGGCAGACATCAAATGTCCAAAAAGGACACTCAAAAAAGAGGAGGAAAATTGTCCCAGTATCCTGGCCAACATTTATCCTTCAAGCAGTATCTCTGAACAACAGATTAGCTGGTCGTTTATCTTATTACTGTTTGTAGGACCTTTCTATGAACAAATTGGATTGCTGTGTTTCCTTCCATTATTACAGTGATAACACTTCACAATATAATACATTGCCTGCAAGGCATTTTATCATACTGTGATCAAGAAAAGCACTATATGACACAAGTTCTTTCAAGATCCATTCACATGGTTTTTTTGAATTCCCACAGTTCTGGATTTAATAGCCATGAGCTGAATTTTATGGAGCCCTCAACGGAGGGGAATCCATGGCGGCGGGGGGGCCTGAAGATGGCCCCGGATGAGGCCCACCATGGACCTCGACTCCGGCAGGGTCTGGCCCGATATTACCTGCCGCAGCGAGGCCTCATGGAGGCACCTCCGCTGCTTGGCAACAGGACCATAATTTGAATATTTAAATTAATTAAAATAATGAACTTAAATAAACCTGCGCCGCCTCCTGATGTCCCGCTGCGATCTTCGGCCCGGTGGCCAGCACTCCCGTGCCTTTGGATCCCCATCCGGGCAAACAAGTCGCAACACTGGTGGGGTGGAGGCAAGTTTTGCAATGCGGGGGGGGGGGGGGTGTTATAGGGGATGGGGTCAAATTAACGTCATGGGTGTAGGGGATGGTGGGAAGGGTTGTACTTTAAACTTAGTGCAGTTGGGAGGGGGAAAGGTCAGATGGTAAAGGTAAGTGTTTTGGGGGGAAGGGCAAATAAGTAATTTAGTTGTTATTGGGGGGTGGGAAAGGGGCAAAAGAGATGTATTTATTTAATTTCATTAAATGTTTCTTTCAATGTTTAAATATTTTGGTAAGGCGAATAGCCCTTTAAAAATGGCATCAGCGCCTGCACACAGACAGCTGACGCTATTTCAAAGGATGGACAGCCCGCCCCCTCCACATGATCGGGGAGGCGACCTGCCCCAGCTATTTAAGTGAGCCGCCATGCTTGGAATTTTTGTTGCTCGCTGCCAATTTTGGCAGAAAGCTTATAAAGTTCAGCCTCTTGTGTGTGCAACATTTTCAAAAAGGGTACTCGTAGGCATGTTGATGAGCCCCCTATATCCACAACAATCCCTTTCTGAAGTCTTTGCCATCTACTATACTATTATCTTGAAATTAGTCCTGCACACTTTATGCCAATAGTGAATATATAAAGGAAACGAACAAAAACAAGAAATGCTGGAATCACTCAGCAGGTCTGGCAGCATCTGTGGAAAGAGAAGCAGAGTTAACGTTTCGGGTCAGTGACCCTTCTTCGGAACCCCGAAGGAAACGAGAAGGAAACGAACACGCTGACACATAGTAGCCAAAATCCTCAGCTTTTAGCTGGTAAATGCTATACTTTACAATCAAATGAAGAGAGGGCAATGGTAATTTTCTGAGACTATTATGTGAAATAGTACTTCCGATGCTTCATTTTTTGGAGTGGGTGGGTAGCTGCTTCACCAAAATGAATTTTCATAGCAAAGTACATCTCTCTGTTTGAGCCACACAGCTGTATTTGCCACATGGAAGGTCCGAAGAACATGCATGGATGCATGATGGCATGGCCATCACGGCACAGGTGTGGCATGATTTGTTTATATAACATTACTTGCTAAAAGTGCATGTGCTGGAAATTGGTTATGGTCTATTTTGGGGTGGATAACTAACAGACTGCAGGAAGCAGTATCCCATCTGGGAGGCCCAATGTTCACTGGTAATTGGGCCTTCAGCCTCCCTTAAATAATTTGAGTGCACTGCCTGCAACTGTCATGCCTTGGGAAGCAGCTTTCTCATAACCTAATGATCAATTTTGCTGTGTTTGCCTGCCATCAGTCACCTTCAGTTATGTCCCCAGGGAAGAGTGAAAGGACAATGGGAGGGGAGGAGGTGGCAATGCAGCCTGCCATGCTTAGGAATGTCCTTAAACAGGCCATAGGCCCCATATTAGCTTATGCAATGTCCTTATGTCTGTTTTCGGTGACTGGCCCAGATGACTGAAAGGTTGCGTAAAGCTAATACAGCATTGGACTTTTATCTGCCATCCTTGAGGAGCAGGCATAGCCCTGCAAAACTGGTTAAACTGCTTATTTTCCATCTAGAAAACAGGCACAATGATGTCAAATTTCTACCACATTGACCTTGGAAGTCAGTACCTTTGAGGAATATATTATAAAGAAAGTAATAATGTTTATGTGGCCAACAGGGTGATTTACAATATGTAACACAATGGTTTGGCATTTGTTTGATTTAGCTGAAATTTTAGAATTTTCTAGGAAAGAAAATGCAGAAGCTAGGGAGGATAGGGAAGATGTTAAAGAGTAGGGCCTCGAAGGTAGTAATCTCTGGATTACTCCCAGTGCCTTGCACTAGCGAGAGTAGAAATAGGAAGACAGGGGGAATAAATGCATGGCTTGAAGCATGGTGCAGGAGGAAGGGCTTCAGATTCTTGGAACATTGGGACCAGTTCTGGGGCAGAGGTACCTATTCAAAGTGGGTGGGTTGCACCTCAACAGGTCTGGGACCAATGTTCTCATGAGGAGGACTACTAGTGTGGTTGGGGAGGGTTTAAACTATATTCGCAGGGGGATGGACACCAGCATATAGAAGCGGAAAAGAGGATTAAGGTGCATAATGTGAAAGTGTTGGACAGTACTAGAGAAGGGAGTAGTTCCATATTAGATAGGAACAGACTGAGAAGGACTAAGAGGAATGAAAAGATAGGATTACAATACATGTAATTAAACGCACAGTGTGGTGAATAAGATTGGTGAACTACAAGCGCAAATAGCAGTATGGGAATATGATTGAGTGGCAATAATGGAAATGTGGCTTAAAAATGGTGAAGACTGGGTGCTGAATATACAAGGACATAAAACTTTCAGAAAAGGTAGAGAAGAAAACAAGGCAGGTTGGGTGGCAGTACTGATTAGGGAAGACATTGTGGTGTTGGAAAGAGGGGATATCCTTGAGGGGGCAAAGACAGAATCCATTTTTTTAAAGCTGAGAAGCAGAAAGGGTATGATCACACTACTCGGGGTATTCTATAGGCCTCCAAAAAAGTGAGAGAGAGATAGAAGAACAAACCTGCAGGGAAATCACAGAGATGTGCAAGAACTATAGAATGGTGATATTGGGGGACTTTAATTATCCAAATATTAATTGGGATAATTTTAGAGTAAAGAGAAAAGAGGGGGAGAAATTTCTGGATTGTGTTCAGAACTTCCTTGTTCTCAGCCCAACTAGAAAGGAGGCATTGCTGGATCTGGTGTGGGCAAATGAGGTGGGCTAAGTGGACCAAGTGTCTGTCAAGGAGCACTTCGGTAACAGTGATCATCATATCATAAGGTTTTGACTCATAATGCTGAAAAGTAAGGAATGATATAAGGTAGAGCAGCTAGATTGGAAGAGGGCTAATTTCAATGTGATGAGAAGGGATCTAGTCAGGGTAAATTGGAACCAAAGACTGACAGGAAAAACTGTAACAGAACAGGAAGAGATGTTTCAGGTACAGGCTAGGTACATCTCAACAAGGGTGAAAAGTAGGGGAAGCAAAAACAGGGCTCCTTGGAAGACGAGGATACAGATTATGATGAAATGAAAAACAGAGAGTATAATGCATGTCAGGTGTATTCAAGTGAGAACCAAGTCAAACACAATAAGTTGAGAGGGGAGGTGAAGAAGAAAATAAGACTGGCAAAAAGAGAATATGAGAATGGAATGGCAGTTAACATAAAAGGGAACCCAAAAATCTTCTATTGGTATGTAAATAGTAAGCGGGTAGTAAGAGGTAGAGTGGGGCCTATTCGGGACAAAGATGGTAATATATGCTTCGAGGCGCCAAGGAGAGAATACTTAATGAGTACCTTGTATCAGTGTTTAATAAGGAAGAGGAATCTGACAAAACATCAGTAGAAGCGCAGAGAATAGAGACAATGGATAGGTTAAAAATTGAGAGGGAGGAGGTACTGGAAAGGCTGGCTATGCTGTGGGTAGATAAGTCACCTGGTCCAGATGGCTTACATCCAAGGTTATACGAGGACGTAGGAGTAGTAAGATCTTCCAATCTTCTCAAGACATAGGGCGGTGCCAGAGGATTGGAGTTGCAAATGTGACAACCTTATTCATGAAAGGGTGTAAGGATATTCCTAGCAACCACAGGTTCAAATGTGAGTAAGGTTTTAGAAACAATAATCAAGGAAAAAAAATCAACAGGCACGTGGTGAGATTTGAGTTAATTAAGGATAGCTAGCTCGAATTTTAAAAGGCAGATCATGCTTCACTAATATAATTGAATTTTTAAATGAAGTAATAGAGAAGATTGATGAAGGGAATGCAGTGGATGTTCCCTTTATGGATTTTAAGAAAGAATTTTATAAAGTAGCACATAAAAATCTGGTTAACAAAATTGAGTCTTATGGTATAAGAGGACCAGTGTCCAATCAGATTTTTAAAAATTGGCTTAAGGCCAGAAAACAGAGAGTCATGGTAAATGGTTGTTTTTCAGACTGGAGGATGGTAGACAGTGATGTTCCCCAAAGGTCAGTGCTAGGACCACTGATTGTTTGGACCAAACGTTCCAGTCAAAGCCCCCATTCAAAATAAACGATTCTGATTGTGGTGGGAGAAACGTACTGTTAATTCAATCCCGTTCCTTCACAGATTGCCTAATATTTCATTTTAAACTTTCCAAATTAAAGAAAGACCCAGCCAAATTGTACCAAATATTAACCCCCGATTGAGGCTAAGCAAACCAGGTGTCTTTAAATCAACAAATTAACTGTTTAATTAGGAAAACTAAATTCTTAAACACTACTAAGACAGAAACAACATTTATGACAGAAAAAATTAGAGTCCTTGCAAATTTACAGTCCAATGTTGCCTGAAGTCCTCAGAGCCGTCTGATGGGGAAAAAAGGTTCTTCAACAGTAGAACAGTCCGTAGTCTAACTCCAGCAGAAAGTGATGCTTTCCTTCTCCAGCGATGAATTTCCACAATTAACGACTTGCAAACACTTTCTAAATGAATCAATTTGGATTTAGAATTTTGAAGGGATAAAAGATTGTCACAGTCTAACTTCCCTTCCTTCTGCTTAAATTATCAAAGATCTCTATTTGGCTTGACTATTTTAGAATTTTGAGAGATAATAAATAAACAGACTAAATTTTCTTCCTTCAGTTTAAATGGTCTGTTTCTCCTTTCAGGTGCTAACACATAGCTGTCTCTCTGTGTCCTCTGTTAGAACAGACCGTTTGCACTATAAGCCAGTTCAAAATTAAATTATAACAAATGTATTTCTCGATGCTCAGTCTGAGTGGCTGTGTCCAAGGCAACGAGAATGCATTCTTCGATTCAGCTTCTGGAGCTTGCTGCCTTAAAGCAGCATGACTCTTTTTCCAGCATCAAAGGCACACCGCATTCTTCCTGGAAAAAAAACTACAGGATCATAACGCAGAGTAGAATTTCAAAATTTGCCGATGATACCAAACTTGGAGGTGTGGCATACAGTGACGATGATATGAGCGACCTGCAACAGGACTTAGATAAGCTAGCAGAATGGGCCGATAAGTTTTTTTTATTCATTCGGGGATGTGGGCATCGCTGGCTAGACCAGCATTTATTGCCCATCCCTAATTGCCCTTGAGAAGGTGGTGGTGAGCTGCCTTCTTGAACCGCTGCAGTCCATGTTAGATAAGTATACCCACTGTGCTGTTAGGAAGGGAGTTCCAGGATTTTGACTCAGCGACGGTGAAGGAACGGCGATATTGTTCCAAGTCAGGATGGTGTGTGACTTGGAGGGGAACTTGCAGGTGGTGTTGTTCCCATGCATTTGCTGCCCTTGTCCTTCTATTTGGTAGAGGTCGAAGTTTGGAAGATGCTGTCTAAGGAGCCTTGGTGCGTTGCATCTTGTAGATGGTACACACTGCTGCCACTGAACGGTGGTGAAGGGAGTGAATGTTTGTGGATGGGGTGCCAATCAAGCAGGCTGCTTTGTCCTGGATGGTGTCGAGCTTCTTGAGTGTTGTTGGAGTGGCACCCATCCAGGCAAGTGGAGAGTATTCCATCACACTCCTGACTTGGGCCTTTGTAGATGGTGGACAGGCTTTGGGGAGTCAGGAGATGAGTTACTCACCGCAGGATTCCTAGCCTCTGACCTGTTCTTGCAGTCACAGTATTTATATGGCTACTTCTTCAAGATGGCTCCTGGGCTGTAAGCTCCCTAGGAAGCTCCCTTGCTGTTCAATTCTATCCATGGCCATCTGCTCCCATTCTTAGTGCTTTCTCCCCCAATCTACCCTCTTAAATTGTTTAAACTCCCCTGGCTCTTTAAATCAGTCCATTTTAGCCCTAACTAAAAGCTAACAGTTTAGTGTATGTTACCTGGATCCACTGCCCTCCCCCAGCCACACCTGCTCTTTATTTTCTGAATGAAATTGATCCGGACGAAACTGAAGAGCACAGCTGTCGATACTTCAATCTCCGATCCTGCTGTCTTCACCGCCCAGAGTGTCTGCGGCCACGGCGTGCGGTAAGTCCATTGAGGAGAAGAAGGAGCAGCTGGACTCTAGGGAAGCCTTGAGAAAAGGCGCCCCGAACACCCAAAAAATCCATGAACGGCTCCTCGGCCGCAACTTCAAAGCGCCCGCGGGAGATGGCTCGGAAAGCATCTGCAGCGCACTGTCGGCAATGCGGTATGCCTTTATTTAAACCACATCAAGAACATTTAAAGGAATATAGAACACAACTTTCTGGATTTTGCACCAGGGCTGTACTAAATTCACCATGGATTTAGATTAGATTAGATTAGATATACAGCACTGAAACAGGCCCTTCGGCCCACCGAGTCTGTGCCGAACATCAACCACCCATTTATACTAAATCTACACTAATCCCATATTCCTAGCAAACATCCCCACCTGTCCCTATATTTCCCTACCACCTACCTATACTAGTGACAATTTATAATGGCCAATTTACCTATCAACCTGCAAGTCTTTTGGCTTGTGGGAGGAAACCGGAGCACCCGGAGAAAACCCACGCAGACACAGGGAGAACTTGCAAACTCCACACAGGCAGTACCCGGAATCGAACCCGGGTCCCTGGAGCTATGAGGCTGCGGTGCTAACCTCTGCGCCACTGTGCTGCCCAAAAGTCTGTGAATGACGTGACTGGCTGTAGTAGGAAATGTGGCAGTTAAGGTGGCCACTTCTCGAACATTTTTGCCTCAGAGTCTTTCCAGAGGCTGAGGAAATGGCTCATTACCTGCACCTGCTTTCCCCCCCTTCGCCTTCCGCCCCCCTTCCACCCCCCCCTTCCCCTTCCCCCCCCCTTCCACCCCTCCCCTTCCCCTTCCTTGCTCCACCCTCTCAGCGCACCCCCTCACAACCCCGTCCCAGCACCCCACTCGCACCTACTTCCCCCGGCACCCCCTTCCCCTGCACCCCTCCCCACCTCCTTACAGCCCCCTTCCCAGCTCCCCCTCGCACCCCCCTCCCTCCACCCCCTTCCCCTGCACCCCCTCACCCTTTTACAGCCCCCTTCCCAGCTCCCCCTCGCACCCCCCTCCCTCCACCCCTCCCCATCGCATCCCCTCCTCCCACCGGCATCATTCTACCCCTGTGTAGGGGCCCTAACAACCCCACTGCATTGTGGGCTTCTCGGGTGAGACCAAGGCTAAGGGAGTAAACCCTAACAGAAAATCCGGAGCGGAACCCCATAGGCGGTCATGTGTCACCTTTGGCATGTTCCGGCAGTTCCTGCAGCCATACCGGTGCCAAATGTCGTGCTCTGCACTCCTTTGGACCCCACCAGAAAGGCCGAGAGGGGGGCTTTGACGACTGGGCAACTCTCAACCTCCATAAATTCGCCCAGGCATGCGCCATGGAGAGGTCACTCCATAGTTGACTCACAGCGACTGAAACAACACGGAAGGCAAAAGTTACGGGTTATAAGTCCAGATAAATTGGCATAGAAACTGGGCGCCACAGGTTGCCTTTGTCGGTGGGAGAGGTCATCGCACCTCACTGGACAGCTACCGCCCGACTCAAACCGGGCAGCCCCCGGTCAATAAGGTTCTGTCCCGCCACAGTCTACCTGCTTCAATGGGTGCTTGGAGCTCAGGGTCATTGCCCGAAAGGTGGACTGATACACCGCATCAAACAACACGAAAAAAGAAAAGAAGGTACCAGCCCTTCGCTTTGCAAGCTGGAACGTCAGAACTATGTGTCCTGGCCTGTCGGAAGACCTTACACAAATCAACGATTCTCGGAAGACCGCCATCATCAACAACGAGCTCAGTAGACTCAATGTAGAAATTGCAGCACTTCAGGAGACACGCCTCCCCGCGAGTAGATCTCTATCAGAGCAAGACTACACCTTCTTCTGGCAGGGTAGGGATCCTGAAGAACCAAGACAGCATGGAGTGGGCTTCGCCATTAGCAACTCCATGCTCAGCATGATAGAGCCTCCCTCAAATGGCTCGGAACGCATACTGTCCATCCGACTGCTCACCACCTCTGGTCCAGTACACCTACTCAGCATCTATGCTCCAACACTCTGCTCCCCACATGAAGCTAAAGATCAGTTCTACGAGGAACTCCATAACATCATTAGCAGCATTCCCAACACCGAACACCTATTCCTGCTGGGGGACTTTAATGCCAGGGTTGGGGCCGATCATGACTCATGGCCCTCCTGCCTTGGGCGCTATGGCGTTGGAAGGATGAATGAGAACGGGCAGAGACTGCTTGAGTTGTGTACCTATCATAACCTCTGCATCATCAACTCGTTCTTTCACACTAAACCCTGTCACCAGGTTTCATGGAGGCACCCAAGATCGGGTCGTTGGCACCAGCTAGACCTCACTGTCACAAGGCGAGCCGCCTTAAACAGTGTTAAAATCACACGCAGCTTCCACAGTGCGGACTGCGACACCGACCACTCCCTGGTGTGCAGCAAGGTTAGACTCAGACCAAAGAAGTTGCATCATTCCAAGCAGAAGGGCCACCCGCGCATCAACACGAGCAGAATTTCTCATCCACAGCTGTTACAAAAATTTCTAAATTCACTCCCACAGGGGATGCTGAGACCAAGTGAGCCCACATCAGAGACACCATCTATGAGTCAGCTTTGACCACCTACGGCAAAAGTGCGAAGAGAAATGCAGCCTGGTTTCAATCTCACAATGAAGAGCTGGAACCTGTCATAGCCGCTAAGCGCATTGCACTGTTGGACTACAAGAAAGCCCCCAGCGAGTTAACATCCGTAGCTCTTCAAGCAGCCAGAAGCACTGCACAAAGAACAGCCAGGCACTGCGCAAACGACTACTGGCAACACCTATGCAGTCATATTCAGCTGGCCTCAGACACCGGAAACATCAGAGGAATGTATGATGGCATTAAGAGAGCCCTTGGGCCAACCATCAAGAAGATCGCCCCCCTCAGATCTAAATCAGGGGACATAATCACTGACCAACGCAAACAAATGGACCGCTGGGTTGAGCACTACCTAGAACTGTACTCCAGGGAGGATGTTGTCACTGAAACTGCTCTCAATGCAGCCCAGCCTCTACCAGTCATGGATGAGCTGGACATACAGCCAACAAAATCAGAACTCAGTGATGCCATTGATTCTCTAGCCAGTGGAAAAGCCGCTGGAAAGGACAGCATTACCCCTGAAATAATCAAGAGTGCCAAGCCTGCTATACTCTCAGCACTACATGAACTGCTATGCCTGTGCTGGGACGAGGGAGCAGTACCTCAGGACATGCGCGATGCCAATATCATCAACCTCTATAAAAACAAAGGTGATCGTGGTGACTGCAACAACAACCGTGGAATCTCCCTGCTCAGCATAGTGGGGAAAGCTGGCCGAGCGCGTCTACCCTGAGGCACAGTGTGGCTTTCGTGCAGAGAGATCGACCGTCGACATGCTGTCAGATACAGGAGAAATGCCGCCAACAACAGATGCCCCTCTACATTTCATTGATCTCACCAAAGCCTTTGACCTTGTCAGCAGAGGTGGTCTCTTCATACTAGAAAAGATTGGATGTCCACCAAAGCTACTAAGTATCATCACCTCATTCCATGACAATATGAAAGGCACAATTCAACATGGTGGCTCCTCATCAGACCCCTTTCCTATCTTGAGTGGCGTGAAACAGGGCTGTGTTCTCGCACCCACACTTTTTGGGATTTTCTTCTCCCTGCTGCTTTCACATGCGTTCAAGTCCTCTGAAGAAGGAATTCTCCTCCACTCAAGATCAGGGGGCAGGTTGTTCAACCTTGCCCGTCTAAGAGCGAAGTCCAAAGTACGGAAAGTCCTCATTGGGGAACTCCTCTTTGCTGACGATGGTGCTTTAACATCTCACACTGAAGAGTGCCTGCAGAGTCTCATCGACAGGTTTGCGGCTGCCTGCAATGAATTTGGCCTAACCATCAGCCTCAAGAAAACGAACATCATGGGGCAGGACGTCAGAAATGCTCCAGCCATCAATATCGGCGACCACGCTCTGGAAGTGGTTCAAGAGTTCACCTACCTAGGCTCAACTATCACCAGTAACCTGTCTCTAGATGCAGAAATCAACAAGCGCATGGGAAAGGCTTCTACTGCTATGTCCAGACTGGCCAAGAGAGTGTGGGAAAATGGCGCACTGACACGGAACACAAAAGTCCAAGTATATCAAGCCTGTGTCCTCAGTACCTTGCTCTAAGGCAGCGAGGCCTGGACAACGTATGTCAGCCAAGAGCGACGTCTCAATTCATTCCATCTTCGCTGCCTCCGGAGAATACTTGGCATCAGGTGGCAGGACCGTATCTCCAACACAGAAGTCCTCAAGGTGGCCAACATCCCCAGCTTATACACACTACTGAGTCAGCGGCGCTTGAGATGGCTTGGCCATGTGAGCTGCATGGAAGATGGCAGGATCCCCAAACACACATTGTACAGCGAGCTCGCCACTGGTATCAGACCCACCGGCCGTCCATGTCTCCGCTTTAAAGACGTCTGCAAACGCGACATGAAGTCCTGTGACATTGATCACAAGTCGTGGGAGTCAATTGCCAGCATTCGCCAGAGCTGGCGGGCAGCCATAAAGGCGGGGCTAAAGTGTGGCGAGTCGAAGAGACTTAGCAGTTGGCAGGAAAAAAGACAGAGGCACAAGGGGAGAGCCAACTGTGTAACAGCCCCGACAAACAAATTTTTCTGCAGCACCTGTGGAAGAGCCTGTCACTCCAGAATTGGCCTTTATAGCCACTCCAGGCGCTGCTTCACAAACCACTGACCACCTCCAGGCACTTACCCATTGTCTCTCGAGACAAGGGGGCCAAAGAGACTCCAGTTCAGTTTCTGGTCAATGGTAGACCCTCGGATGTTGATAGTGGGACATTCTGCAATGCTAATACCATTGAATGTCAAGGGGAGATCGTTACATTCTTTCTTGTTGGGGATGGTCATTGCCTGGCACTTGTGTGGCGCAAATGTTACTTGCCACTTATCAGCCCAAGCCTGGATATTGTCCAGGTCTTGCTGTATTTCTACACGGACTGCTTCAGTATCTGAGGAGTCGCGAATGGTGCTGAACATTGTACAATCATCAGCGAACGTCCCCACTTCTGACCTTATGATTGAAGGAAGGTCATTGATGAAGCAGCTGAAGATGGTTGGGCCTAGGGCACTACTGTGAGGAATTCCGGCAGTGATATACTGGAGCTTAGATGATTGACCTCCAACAACCACAAACATCTTCCTTTGCGTTAGGTACGACTTCAACTAGCAAAGAGTTTTCCCCCCTGGTTCCCATTAACTTCAGTTTTGCTAGGGCTCCTTGATGCCATACTCGGTCAAATGCTGCCTTAATGTCATGGGCAGTCACTCTCACCTCACCTCTTGAGTTCAGCTCTTTTGTCCATGTTTGAACCAAGGCTGGAATGAGGTCTGGAGCTGAGTGGCCCTGGCAGAACCCAAACTGAGCGTCATTGAGCAGGTTATTGCTAAGCAAGTGCTGCTTGATAGCACTGTTGATGACACCTTCCATCACTTTACTGATGATTGAGAGTAGACTGATGGGGTGGTAATTGGTCGCGTTGGACCTGTCCCGCTTTTTGTGTACAGGACATACTTGGGCAATTTTCTACATTGCAGGGTAGATGCCAGTCTTGTAGCTGTACTGGAACAGCTTGGCTAGGGACGTGGCAAGTTCTGGAGCACAGGTCTTCAGTACTATTGCCGGAATATTGTCAGGGCCCATAGCCTTTGCATTATCCAGTGCCTTCAGTCGTTTCTTGATATCACACAGAGTGTATCGAATTGGCTGAAGTCTGGCATCTGTGATGCTGGGGCTTCAGGAGGAGGCTGATGGAATTTTTTACAGACAAGTGTGAGGTGATGCATTTTGGCAGAAGGGGTAGGGTGAGGCAATATAGACTTAATAGCACAATTCTAAAGAGTGTGCAAGAACAGAGGGACCTGGGGGTGCATGTGTGTCAAACTTTGAAGGTGGCAGGACATATTATGAGAGTGGTTAGCAAAGCATACAGGATCTTGGGCTTCATAAATAGAGGCATTGAGTACAAAAGCAGGAAAGTTATGCTGAGCCTTAAGCCCTAGCTAGAGTTCTGGTCACCAAACTTCAGGAAGGGTGTGAGGGTCCTTGAGAAGGTACAGAGCAGATTTACCAGAATAGTTCTAGGGAATGGAGGATTTTAGTTACAAGGTTGGGTTGGTAAAGCTGGGGTTGTTCTCCCTGGAGCAAAGAAAATTGAGGGGAGATTCGATAGAGGTGTATAAGATTATGACAAGCTTAGATAAGTTAGACAAGGAAACAGTGTTCCTATTAACTGATGATACAAGGACTAGGGGATGCAGAGTGAAGGTTTTGGGCAAGAGATGCAGGGGGAATGTGAGGAAGAACTTTTTTACGTAGCAGGTGATAATGACCCAGAACTGTCTGCCCATGAGGGGGGCTGCAAACAGAGGCCATCAATGATTTCAAAAGGAAATTGGATGGTCACTTGAAGAAAATAAACTGGCAAGGCGACGGGGATCGAGCGGGGATGTAGATCTGACTGGATTGCTCTGCAGAGAGCTGGCATGGACTTGATAGGTTAAATGGTCTGCTTCTATGCCATATATGACTCTATGCCTTTAATATCTCATTTACTTCATATCACACTGCAGCTCCATGCAACCATTGGAGTTTGAGCTTGGAGGCCATGACTGACTGCAGAGGTTTGTATGAATGCGATGGTCAGGTTGACATGTCAGTGGTGTTGCGTTTGATTGCTCAGTGATTAATTGCTCTGTGTTGTGTTTGTAAGATTGCTCACTATTCTGTGAGTCAACCCTGAGGGGGTGTGGTTCCAGAAGTGAAACTAAGACTGATCCGGGCAGCCATCTCGAATATAGTCTACACACACAGAAATCGTGTGTTTCTTCATGCTTGGGGTACAAAGCATAAGGTGCGATAATCACCTGCATACTTTACAAAGCAGTCCTCGCATTTCAGATAGTATGGCTTGCTCACAATTAGTGTGTATGAAGAGTGTATACAAGATAACAAATAGTTCAACTAAACTGTCTTTGGTTTATTATGGCAATTTAGTGGAAGAACATTTGCATACAAAAAGGAATATACACTTTATAAACAGCTGCACCTCTGGTCAAAATAATGCCAGGCTGATTGGATGAAAAGATCACTCTGAATTGTTTCCAAGTTGCATAAGGCTCCCATTGCATTTAGAAGCATATTACCAACACGAGCAAGCAGTGGAAAAGCCCATGCCAGATTCTTTTTTTGAAATGCACTATTTAATTACTTCGATATCAACACTTTATGAGCAGGCAATTACAATGGATAAAAATAAAAACAATAGACGGATTTCCTCAGCAGTTGCCATGCTACGCAATTTTTGTAACTATTTACATCACAAATAAAATAATTTTTTTTTAATAAAGTTAAACTGCATCCACAGAAACAATTTAGTTTCTGAATAATTTGTTCGTTTTTTGATCACTCTGAACCTGTGTGTAGTTTAGGTGATTTTTTACATGACATACAAATGAGATCCACAAGAAATTTTAGCATAAGGTGCCAACAAGAAGATTGGTGTAAATTTTAATGTTGATATCGCTGTCGTAAAAGCCTCTATCGTGCTGATGAAATTGCTGGTCAGATACTAATCCAGACCTTACTAATCAAGCCGACCTATTCAGTAAAACTATCAGCGGGAAATCAGCCCTTCATTTCGGGATTCTTCCTTTCTACCACATGTTGATGGAGATTTGTCTCTTCAAAGCATTGCCCAATCCACTATTTTTAATAATTACCTGATCAATATTCAAAGAGCTCAGCTGATGAGAAAATCTTCCAATGGGATTGGATTTCAAAATCAAATCCACCTTAAGCAGCTACTGTAACTTGTAACTTCTTAACTGACTATGAATTGAAAATCCTTGAGGGTTTCTCACCCCCAACTAGCAGTCATTTCCAAACTGTCAGCACCACTGTGAATAATGCACAATGATATTTCAACCAGCATTACAATTTAATCTGATTGCTGAGGAAGATTTTGAATCTCATAAAGCTATGAAAATCAAAAGTAATTTTGTTATGTTGTGATATGGATGAGAATTATAAAATCAGATAGATTCATCAACCTTGAACATGAGGGATACATTTCCTTGGAGATGTTCCCACTCTGCCGTCATTACTTTGGCAGAATTCCAGGGTACTAACATTAAAGATGTTACTGCCAGAACTTCCACTGCAATTCTGGGGCAGAGCAAAAGAAGCTCTGGAGAAAGGAGAACCAGAGACTCTTACAGCACTGAAGAAGGCCATTCGGCCCATTGTTCTAATGCCTGCGAGCCATCCATGGAGTCATAAAGCCATGAATCAATTAGTCCCGATCTCCTGCTTTTCCCCACAGCCTTGCAAATCTTTCATTTTCAAACATATATGTAGTTCCATTTTGAAAATTACTGTTGAATCTGCTTCCGCAGTGCATTCCAGATAACAATTACTGCACTAAAAAATACTTATCTTCCCTGCTTCTTCTGCCACTTTCATTCCTATAATTTATATCCTCCACGAGAGCTGAGTCTGGAGATACAAGAGTGCAGCTGCAATGTGACTGGTTTTACCAAAATTCAGAAACCACATCAAGGTAGGCCTGTTTACTCCCAACCAGCCCATAGACATTTTTCCTGACACTTTGAATCCAGATTGTACAGAAAAAGTTGTAGGTCTGTAATATCCAATTACCAAGATAAAAAGGCATCTCACAGCTTTATTCCTGTGACTCAGTGTGAGTTTATGTCTCTTATGGCAGGTGGTTGAAGTGTTGATGGAGCTGTTGATGGTTTATTTTCATCTCAGATCTTGTGACCATGGTACAGACCCACTGCAGATTAACCTTCAGGAATGAACATAGGAATAACTTTGAAATCATGCAGATCATCCTGCACAAGAACAGCTTTATGCTTTTTATACAGTTGTATTAGGATACAGAGATCATAAATGTACCATTTTCTTTTGCAAACATTTAATAAAAAGTCACCAATTGCACAAATAACCTATACCCAGAGTGTATATAATTTGACGTGTTAAGAAAGTGCTTTCATTTTAAAAAATTTTTTCATGGACTCGTGTTTTAGAATTGTGGAGATGGATTTATTGGAGGACTGACGTGATTCCATAGGTGCTGGAATTTGTTTTTTTTTTAACATGATTGGAAGGACTTGATCTTTCTGTTTAAAAGCATTTCCTGGATGTCACGTCTTCAGCTAAGTAAACCGTAGTTGCCTTCTGACAATGGGAGTTGTTCACAGAGAAGTCACATGTCAAGATTTATGGTGGTAAAGAGTTTAAATTTTGAATACTGTTTTGAGTCAGTTGGAGGTCAGCCGACGAAAAGAGAAGACCAGTTCATCTTTTCTCCACCTCTTTGAGAAATCCTGAGAATCAAGTGCAAGAAATAAAAAAACTGAAGTAGCATTTCTCCTGAGAAGCTTCTGGAAGACTTCCTTTTGACATCTCCTGAACAAACTGCTTCTGAAAAGATCCCAGTGACCCATCTACGTGTACTCGGATGCCAGGCTGTATGCCATCTGGAGCATAACATATCTTACCCTTCAAGAATTAACAAGTACTTTGGCCAAAGCAGCATCTTTATTTTTCCTTTAATTGGTGTGTTGGATATTTAGAAGGGATATATATATATAATATGACAGTAAATATATAATATATATATATATATATATATAATATATTTACTGTCATATTTCAAACTGTGTGTTAAAGCTTTGCATCTTCATTGACTCTTGTTTTATAATAAATTAATACTTTTGTTGTGTATTAAAGAAACCTGGTTGGTGGATTTTACTCTGAAATAAAAAGAGTATATAATTGGCTGTGTCAGTAACTGGGTACACATTTAAATATATGTTGTGACCTGTGGAGAAGTGGAACTAGAGAGGGATAGTGCACTCCTCCCACCTCAGTAATAACACATGGGTGAATGGCCCATGATCACACCAGCATGATCAACAAGAAACACTGCCCTCCCTCAATCCTTGCAAAAGAACTTCATAATTACTTTTGTAGGGGTCTATCAAAACTGAATGCTCTGAGAATTAATCAAATCAATACTAATTGATTAGTGCATTAAATTATGAGGGCAGGTTGTGTAAACTTGGCTTATATTCCTTTACATACAGAAGGTTGAGGGATGTTCTGATCAAGGTTTTTAAAATGTCGAAAGGATTTGAAAGGGTGGATACAAGGAAGCTATTTCCCCTGCTGAGGAAGCAAGAACGAGGGGATTAACAAGAGGATCTTAAAATTATAACCGCCAATTTAGGAGGGAAATCGGAAAGCACTTTCTGAGGGGAGTGACGATCTGAGGTTATCTGCCCCAAAGGCTGTGGATGCTGACACAATTGGAGCTTTCAAGACAGAAATTAATAGACTTATGTTAGGTAAGCCTATTGTTATGGGCATTTGGTAAACGAGTAGGATGGTTTCCCTTCTTCACCTCTCAACTGACCAAAGACTACATTTTTTATTAGAAATATCTTTTAACCCCTGAGCATTTTAATGGTCAACAAAGAGACAAATCACAGGTTTTCTCATGGGTTTGAAGAAAGGTAAATGGTGATTAAACAAGACCCAAAACTTCACCCATGCTCACACGCACACAGAGACACACACACACACACACACACACACACACACACAAGAAAAGATGGAGATTAAAAGATAACATGCATTAAGTCTGATGGGTTTCAAAAAGAGTTCACTGTAAACCTGGCATTCTTCCCTGGGGGTGGAGATTTTAAAAAAAGGTGTAGGCCTGTTTTTCCTTTATCCTGGTTCACTGAAGACAAAACATGGAAAGTCTCAGGACGGTAAATGCGCTGTTGCAGATTCCGTTTTGTTGCAGCTCAGTCACAGCACAATGTCAAAATCCTAGTGCATTTTCTCCAGTTTGGAGTTCAAGGCCACTTCCAGTCACTGCCTACTTGTAGTTTTACAGATGGTGTTCTAAGGCAGGGTCCTTCTTCTTCCACTGGAGCTGATGGAATGCCTGTCTCTCTGGCTCTCCTTTGTCTGCCCAGCATATATTTTTATTAAGGTTGTTATAAGACCCCTGGTTTCTGTCATGTGACCATGGTTTCTCTTTATCATTGTCCTCATAAATGGTGTCTGATGGAGGGGCCATTGTTAGACAATGGGTCTGGATGTCATCCATCTTCATTCCATTTTGATAAAATGGAGTTTTTCACACCTATTCATTTGAGTTTGAATTTGGAGGCATCATGTCTGCCATGCCATTGTTAACCCAATTTGTTGAAGAGAGGTAGCCATTGAATGGGCCATTTAAATTTTAATGCCTTCTCCAAGGCTGGTCCAGACATGAAAATTGAGTCAGGATTCTTGTAGTTTCCATGTGTATTGGCAGTAATGGATAAGGTCCCCTGATCTCTCAACTCCGTCTTGTTTTTCAGGAAAAATGTCCATTTTGGGTTTTTTTTCATAAGTTCATTACATGGTTCAGAATTCATCCTTGAATGAGCGTGACAGTGTCAAGGAATAATGGGTGAAGTTGAAGCACATGATCTAAGTAAATGGTAGAGCAGGCGTGAGGAACTGCATGACCTACTTCTGTTATTCTGCTCTTATAATTGCCAATGGAACTGGGCTCAGTATCATGAAACCACCGATATTATGAAATGCCCACTGGAAGATTTACTGTGTTTTATTTGGTGTATCAATCTAATAACCAAGATCATTATGCAAATTAAAAATCAAAAGTTTGGAAAAGAGTTGGAGAGACTCTAATGAGAAGTTATAAACATTTTGGAACATCTGGATGATAATTGCAAACAAGTCCATGAGAAAACACATCAGGAAGACTATGCATTCTGTGGGGGGGGTGGGGGTGAGGGGCGGGGTTGTTTTATGCACTCCGCTACAGCAATTTTGGAGGTGAGGAGAGCATCTAATTAACTCTGGGGACAGAAGGCCTGTGAATGGGCCTATCACCCCGCCACCAATTGAGGCCCTTAAGTGAGGATTTATTGTCCAATTAAGGGCCTCATCCTGTCTCTGCCAGTATCAGCCCTGTGCTGGATGGGCCTGTCGCTGCGTGGGAAGCATGCCAAGCAAACCCGTGCAGGGGGTGGGTTGAAAGGCACATAGAGCCTGATCAAGGGACCTGGCATCGGGAAGGTGGGGTGCCTGTTGAGAGTCACCGCCCCCGTCATTGCTTTCAACCTCCCTCCCCCATGACTCCCACCTTGCAAAACCCCTGACTTACCTGTGACTTGGGTCCATCGCCTCCAGTGCATCCAATACTGGCAACAACCACCGTCTCTGGGGTGGCGCTGCTCAGTTAAAGAGCTGCCAAACTCTGATTGGCTAACAGCTCTCAGTTGACAGGACTTCTGTCACCAGGGTCCTTGATCATGGGGAAGGCTTGCCATTGTCCACTTAAGTGCCTTTATTGGCAGTTGATTTGCAGAGCCTTCTCCAGAGGAGGCGATGAGGGGAAGTCGCTGGCACTTTAGCTGGTGGTCGAAACCCCCATCGCTCAGATAAAATCCCTCCCTCGCTATCCAAAGGCAAACAATGCAGGGGGAGATTTTTGCCAGAATTTTAAAAGCAGATCCTTCAAATACTTTAAAGGCCCCATGGTTTCTGGATGCTGCACATGTGGAACATGGACTCTACCTCACTGCCAGACTGGAATATGGCAGGGCTGTCCATGAAACAACATCATGCAATATCCTTCACCTCAAGTGAAGAAAGATCCATACAAATGGGTCATTCTCAATTTTTGCATGTGATAGAATCTTCATCCATGGGACATCCCAGCGTCATGTGCAGCACTAGAAAGTAAAGAAAGACTCTCTCACAAATTGTTACATTTGTGCCAATTTATTTTTCATGTAAAGAAGCAACACTAATTTCATTGAGATGAAAATTGAAAACCTAGTCCACCAGATTACTGTCGAGATGGAGAAAATGAAAATAACCCCAAACGTTACAAGAATTCCATGCTTTGGTCATGAATGATAACCCTAGTATGAAAATAATAAAGAATAGCCTGGGGTGGACATTCACTTATAGGGCAGAATTTTATTGCAATTGATCCACTCACAGCAGGGGGTTGGGGGAATTAGCAGCAGGTCGGGAACCTGTTTGTTTCAGCAGTTTAACTCAGCCATGGTATGAGCATCCCACTCCAGGATTTCCCGACCATTGAGAGAGTGTGGGTGTGATGACAATCAGTACTCTATCAAAGGAAGGATCTCTCTTTAAAGGGACCCCGGCAGGGCTCAGAACAGGTGCAGCCTGCATTTTTGGTGAAGGCAGCAGGAAGATGTGAGAAGGCTGCCTCCTGGTTCTCAAGGAGGTGTTCCTGGAGGCAGTGAGGGCCAGAAGGGACGTCTATTTTCCTGTAGACGGGAGGAAGAGGTCAGCCACCCAAACCAAACAGGCATGGATGGAGGTCTCAGATGTTGTGGGCAGTAGAAGTCTGGTCCCTTGCAGCTGGATGTAGTACTTGAAAAGGTTTAAAGACCGATTGTTGGCAGGAAAGGCGAGTGGCATAACACTTCAAGGTGCCAAGCCCCACACTCTGACTTCCCAAGCATTCTCCTGCACAACACTCTGAAGAACAACACACCTTGCAGCTCCACTCATTCCTCTCTCAAGACACCTCCTAACATCCCCATTTGAACAGCTAACACTTACACTTATCCTCATCTTATTGCACTTCACACCCATCCCTCATAGTCACCCTCCACAAATGTTCTCGTTCCATCCTCTCCACACATTCCACTTCTCACATTCATAACTTTCTGCTTTCTCTCATTGTAGAATGGAGCGCACAACTCTAGGGAGAGCACATAACACTCACTCATGCTGAATTCATGTCACCACAAACATCATGATATGCACTACGTACAGTTTGGACCCTTTCTCCATGTCAGCAATAATTCATGTCTTTTATCTCCCTTACATCCTTCAAGGGTGATGGAAGAGCAGCAGTGGGAGGAAGCCGAGGAATCTTCAGAGGACAGTGAACATGCTGAGCGTGGGTTGTCACATGACTCCTGCGCACCCTCCACAAGCACAGATATGCACTCCTCAGTGGGTACAGCAGTAGAGATAGCTAGGTTGTCACATGGTGAGGAGCACATCAATGTGAGCAGGAGCAGGTGCTGGAGAAAGCGACAGCAGTGGGGAGTCCCTGTTGCAGGATGCAGGACACTCCAGCTCAGCTCAGCTGGACATAAATGCTGCACTTTAGTGGTCATCCATGAAAAAGGAACGTGACAAGCAGCAAGAGAAATATCTGTGCTTCTGTCAGCATTTCCAGAGGCAGTGTGTATCCTTGGAAAGAGATTGGGGGAGTCCATCCCTAGCATGAGTGCCAAAATGTGTCAGGCATTTGCGCTGATGTCCACCTCTATGGAAAGAGTGGCCACCATCATGGAGATTGGGAAGTTCCAGGCAACTGGCCCTAACCTGTAGGCTGCATACTCAGTCTGCCACTTTCGACAGGATGGAGGAAAGTCTCACCTTGGTGGCTCAATGGCTCAATGGAATGGATGCATGCTCTCAAACTCTTGGCTAGCAGGGAAGAGCAGGTGGGCTATGAGAGGGAAGGTGGAGGAATTGCAAAAGGGCACCTGGCAGTGGGAGCTCTTCTCATGGTGCTCCAACTTTTCATCCCTTGCTGCCGCACTCCCAACACATGCTGCCTCCTGCACTGATGACATTTGCAGGTGGGGCAGTCTTTGGTGGGACCCTCACAAGCCTCAAAACCCAGACAACATCTACCACGGGCATGTCATCAGTCAGGGCAGGGGAACGAATAGCCTTCCTCTAGCTCTACTGAAGCCACAGGGGTTGCACCACATAGGAGTAAGAGGACGTGGAGAGGAAGACTTCTTAGTTAGATAAGGGTGTGTATAACAATGATCATGGCATTATGCATAACCTTATTTCGTTGTATCAAACTTCATTCTCTTGTCATTAACTTTATTGCATTCCAAATTCCAAATGGGCAGGAGCCTTCAGGAGAATGGCATGACCAGGTTGGAAGATGTGGAAATGGTATGAATGTAATGATTGAATTTTTGACAGTCCGAATGATTGCTGAATGGTGGGTGTTTGGAATTCACTGCCAGGAACAGTGGTGGAGGCAGATACCCTCAATTCTTTTAAAAGGTACCTGGAACTGCACCTGAAGTAATGTAACTGGCAAGGCTATGGTCATGGTGCTGGAAGGTGGGATTTGATTGGGTGGCTAGTTTTTTTTTATTGGCTGGCACGGATACGACAGGCTGAATGGCCTCCTTCTGTACTGTAAGTTTTCTATGGTTCTATTTGTGTTGGTGGGGGATGCCTCATGCACTCAGATTAGCTGAAGTATGCCTTTATAAGGCTGTCGCAGGCTTCTCTAGCAGCCAGGTGAGCGGTTCAGAGAATAACAGAATTGTTACAGTGCAAAAGGAGGCCATTCAGCCTATTGGGTATGCACCGGCTCTCCGAAAGCGCAATTCACTCAGTTCCATTCCGCCGCCTTCTCCCTGTAACACTGCACATTCTTTCTTCTCATATAAAAGTCTAATTCTCCTTAGAATGCTTCAATTGAACCTGCCTCCACCGTACTCTCAGGCAGTACATTCCAGACCTTAACCACTCGCTGCGTGAAAAAGTTTTTCCTCGTGTCACTTTTGCTTTTCTTACCAAATACTTTAAATCTGTGCCCTTCCGTTCTTGATCCTTTCATGAGTAGGAACAGTTTCTCTCTATCTATTCTGTCCAGACCCATCATGATTTGAATACCTGTATGAAATTTCTACTCAGCCTTCTCTTCTCCAAGGAAAACAGTCCTAACTTCTCCAATCTATCTTCATAACTGAAATTCCTCAACCCTGGGGCCATTCTAGTGAATCTTAGCTGTACTCTCTCTAATGCCTTCCCATCTTTCCCAAAGTGCAGCACACAGAACTGGATGCAATACTCCAGTTGAGGCCGAACTAGTGTCTTATATAGGTTGAACATAACTTCCTTGCTCTTATACTCTATGCCCCTATTAATAAAGCCCAGGATACCGTATGCTTTATTAACCATTTTCTCAACCTGTCCTGCCACTTTCAATGACTTATGCACATATACACCCAGATCCCTCTGCTCCTGCCCCCCTTTAGAATTGTATTTTTTGTTTTATATTGTTTCTCCATGTTCTTCCTTTCAAAATGTATCACTTCACATTTCTCTGCATTCAGCTTCATCTGCCACCTGTCTGTCCATTCTACCAACTTCTCTACTTCCTTTTGGGGTTCTACACTATCCTCCTCACAGTTCACAATTTTTCCAAGTTTTGTATCATTGGCAAACTTTGAAATTGTGCCTAGTATACCAGGGTCTAGGTCATTAATATATATCAGGAAAAGCAAGGGTCCCAAGACTGATCCCTGAGGAATTCCACTACAAACCTTCCTCCAGCCCAAAAAACATCCATTAACCACTACTCTCTGTTTCCTGTCACTCAGCCAGTTCCGTATCCATGTTGCTACCATCCCTTTTGTTCCATCAGCTATAACCTAGCTCACAAGTCTGTTGTGTGGCACTGTATCAAAGGCCTTTTGAAAATCCATGTACACCACATCAACAGCATTGCCCTCATCAACCTTCTCTGTTACTTCCTCAAAAAACACCAGCCTTCCTTAATTACCTCACATTTGCCTATGCGACTATTATTTTTGTCCTAAATTATTCTTTTTAGACATTTTCCACCACTTAAATTAAACTGACTGGCCTGTGTTTACTGGGCTTATCTTTACACCCTTTTTGAACAAGAATGTAACATTTTCAATTCTCCAGTCCTTTGGCACTACCCCCGAGTTGAAGGAAGACTGAAAAATTATGACCGGTGCCTCCATGATTTCCACCTCCCCTCCCTCAGTATCCTTGGATCCAGCTCATCTGGTCCTGGTGCCTTATCCACTTTAAGTACAGACAGCCTATCTAATATGTCCTCTTCATCAATTGTAAGCCCTGCTAGTGTCTGAATTACCTCCTCTTTCACCATTGCCTGGGTTGCATCTTCTTCCTTGGTGAAGACAGATGCAAAGTATTCATTTAATATCTCAGCTATGCCCTCTGCCTCCATGTGTAAATCCCCTTTCTGGTCTCTAACTGTCCCAGCTCCTTCTTTTACCACCCTTTTATTACTTATATCGCTTCAGAAAACTTTGGGATTCCCTTTAATATTAGATGCTGGTCTCTTTTCATACTCTCTCTTTGCTTCTCCTCTTTGCATTTTCACTTCCCCTCTGGATCTTCTATATTCAGCCTGGTTCTCAATAGTATTTTCTACCTGGCATCTGTCATAAGAAAACTTTTTCTTCTTTATCTTAATCTCTACCTCTTTTGTCATCCAGAGAGCTCTGGATTTCTTTACCATACCTTTCCCCTTCAAGGGAACATACCTTGACTGTGCTCAAACTATCTCTCTTTTGAAGGTAGCCCATTGTTCAGCTACCATTTTTCCTGCCAACCTTTGACTCCAATTTATTCGCCCCAGCTCCATTCTTACCCCATAGAATTTGGCTTTCCCCCAGTTATTATTCTTACTCTATATTGTTCTTTGTCATTTTCCATAGCCAGCCTAAATCTTATGATACAATGATCATTGTCCCCTAAATGATCTCCTACTGAGACTTGATCCACTTGGCCCACCTCATTCTCAAGAACCAGGTCTAGAAGTGCCTCATTTCTCATTGGACTGCAAACATATTGCTGTAGAAAATTTTCCTGAACACATTCTAGGAACTCTTGCCCCTCACTGCCCTTTACACTACTACTATCCCAGTCTATGTTTGGTTAATTAAAATCCCCCATTATAACTACCCTATAATTTTGTATCTCTCTGTAATTTCCTTGCAAATTTGATCCTCCACATCCTTCCCACTACTTGGTGGCCTATAGACAACATTGAGCAATGTAGCTGCACCTTTTTTGTTTCTTAGCTCTAGCCAAATTGATGCGGTCCTTGACCCCTCTGGGATATCCTTTTTCTCCAGCACTGCAATGCTCTCCTTAATATTGCCACCCCTCCCCCTTTTGTATCTTCCCTGGCGTTCAAGTGTGTAGACACCTTGGCCACATCTGTCTCCTCCTACTCCTCCTCTTCTTCCTCCTCCTCCTCATCAGAGGATGCTGAACGGTCTGTACCTTCAACCTCCTCTGCAGCTCCATTCCTCTCTGCAGCACGATGCTGTGCAAGGCACAGCAGACCACAACCATTTTGGAGAACCTTGCTGAATTACATTTTCACAGTCTTGCTTAATGATCAACTTTTTGGTCATGTGGCTCCTGTTGTATCTCTCCTCTGCATCAGTGATAGGGCTCCTCATAGGAGTCATTAAGACATCAGCCAAGATCCTCATAGGGTCACTGACCCGAAACGTTAACTCTGCTTCTCTTTCCACAGATGCTGCCAGACCTGCTGTGTGATTCCAGCATTTCTTGTTTTTATTTCAGATTTCCAGCATCCGCAGTATTTTGCTTTTATCCTCATAGGGTAGCCTTGTCTCCAAAGAGCCATCTACTCATAATATGTGCAGGTGCTAAAACCTATGGGAGATGTGACTGTCGCAGAATGAAGGAATCATGGCAGCTTCCAGGATATCTTGCACAGATATGCATGATAACCTTCCAGTGGTCATATAGGAACTGAACATTGATGGAGTAAAGCTCCTACTGATTGATAAATACTCCAGACTGATCTGAGGGCACCTTGATTGCCACATGTATGCAGTCAATCACTCCCTGGACCTGTGGAAATCCAGACATTGCAGCAAACCTGACAGTTCACTGTGCTTGACTGGCCTCATCGGTGTCAAAGTGGACATAAGTGGCGGCTTTGGCAAACATGACATTGATTACTTGGGAGATACACTTGTGGGCAGCAGATTGCTAAATCTTGCAGATGTCACCGGCAGATCCCTGGAAGGGGCCTGAGACAAAGAAATTCAGGGCTGTGGTGACCTTGATGGCCAATGGCAATATGTGCCTACCTGGCCCTCTTGGAAGGGGATCTTGTTCCAGGAGGCTGCAGTTGTCAGTAATGGCCTGCTGTGAAAGCCAGAGCCTCCTGAGGCACTGTGCCTCCAGCACATTGAGGAAGCTAGTTCTCTGTTTGTGTACTTTATACTGGGGGTATTGCCCTCCTTTGAGCTGCAGCTCTGTGTGCATTCCCTCTGTCCTGTGGAGCGGCATGTGGCCGTGGAGAAGGCAACTGCTGTTGGTGCTGTTGTTCCTCCTGTTGCTGTTGGTATAGCTTCTGGCTGGTGCTGCTCGTGTTGGTGTGGCTGCTCCTCTTGTTCTTATTCAGAGTTCCGAGGTAGAGCTACATAAGTTGCTCCCATGCTGCAGTGAAGGCTGACAGCAGGGAAGATCAGATCAAGGTGTGTAAAGTCCAAGGTAGGTGAAATGGCTTCCAAACAGTTGGAAATCACCTGTAAAACACTGAAACCATATGCTCGGAACAAGTGCTGTGAGCACAAGCCTTTCACATAGGCAGCCCACTATCTACGCAGTTTCACCTATTAAAGGCCTTGAGGCCTATCAGTTTCATTGATCAATGACTCCCACTGAGCTCTCACCTTGTTGACCCTGGCAAATTTCAGACAGCTCGCAAAAGTGTGCACTGGCCCTTAAAGTCAGAATTCTGAGATAAAGCCACAGTTAATTGCTTATTTGTATATTTAAATCACTGACCTGACAACTCCATGAGATTTCCCACTCTCTTCCAAATATACTCTGATAAAACCTAGAAGTGGGATCATGTCAGCTCTCTGATCTACTGGCATCTTTTGGCCATTTAAACTCCTTCTCGTACTCAAACCTGGTCCCCCACACCCCTGACAGTTAAAATTCTGCCTATAATTTCTGATGGTAGATTGGCAACAGAACATTGAGCAATTGACTACATGCAATATATTTGGATTTTCAAGAGGCCTTCAATATTGTACTGCATAGTAGACTCATTACCAAGGTCCGAGCATGTGGAGTCAATGGACAAGTAGCAGAATGGATAGCTGGCTAGCAACAAAACAGAAAACAGGAAGTCAGCACTAAAGACAGCTACTCAGACTGGCAAAAGGTGGGATCAACGCTGGAACCATTGTGATTCACCATTTACATAAACGATTTGGACTGGGGTGTCAAAAGTACCATTTCAAAATTTGCAAAGTGACACCCAATTGGGGGGCGGGGGCTGCGGGGTAGAGTCAAAACTGAGGAACTGTGGGGCCAGTTATAAGATATTAATAAATTTGCAAAATGGGCATAAAATTGGCAAATGAATTTCAATATAGATATGAGTTAGGAAGTTGATTTTGATAGGAAGAACAAAGAGACCACATACTCCTTGGAAAATAATTGGGGTAGAGTAACAAAGGGCTCCAGTGGGACAGATACACACATCACTAAACCTAGTGGCATAGGTTAATACAAGGCCATAATAATGCAAAATAAGCACAGGGGTTCATTTCAAGCAGGATAGAATTGAAAAACAGAGAGGTTATGTTAACCTGACATTGACTTTGGTTAGACCGTACTACAAAAATGATAAAGAGACACTGGAAAAGGTACAAAAACGTTTTACAAGGTTGATACCAGAGCTAAGAGGTTATACCATCCGGAAAGACTGAACAGACAGGGGCTCTGTTTTCTAGATGGGTTAATCTGATAGAGGTCAGAGAAGACATAGAGAAAATGTTTTGACTTGTGGGGCTACAAATATAAGATAGTCACCAATGAATCAAATCAGAATTTCAGAAGGAGCTTCCTTACCCAGAGAATTGCTAGAATGTGGAACTTGCTGTGGAGTAGCTGAGGTGAATATCATAGATGCATTTAAGGGAGGAGGTTCACGTCGAGAATAAATGCTAGCATGGACCAGTTGGGCTGAATGGCCTGTTTCTGCACTACGTATTCTATGTAATGTATCTGGAGTGATATTTCAACCTGAGCCAATCTTTAATTTCAAGAATCTGCAAGAAGGAATAAAGAATTATAAGGGAAAGGGAAAGAGAAGACAATGTGGACGCGATCAAGGCTGAGGTGCAGTGAAGTGAACATTGGGGCCATGATTGGGAGTGGGAGAGATTGAAGACTTCCTTGTAAGGCCTGGGTGAAGCACTCCTGCTGCTCCCAGCTCACAAGTAGTGTTAAAAGGAGCTGATCTTCAGCACTTACCTTGGTCAGTTGGTACCTCCTACCTCAGATCTGCTGCCTGGAGTCCCACAGCATGAGTCAACCCTTCACTCACTGTCAAATGTACATTGGGGTGCCCATGAGATCATTGGATCACAACTTCTGAATGGTAATTAGATCCTGCCTGCTTTTTGTGGGAACCACATTGATTTGTCGTTCTTTAATTTTAAACTGATAAGAATGGGATGGGTTGCTCGATCCTGATATTTTAACCACTCCTCCGACCCTCTCCCGTCTATCAGATAGGACGAATCAAGACTGATGTATCTGCAGAAATTTACCCTTTTAAATTTATCTTATCACAAAATCACTAAGAAGCACAGAAATTGGCTGTGATGAGAAGGATTGCTTCAAGTGTTCATGTTACCTTTTGTAATTGTAACCTTATTTACTTGTTTTGCTATGATCAATCGAATCAACAGGACCTGATAGCTTGAACATGTTCTAATTCCAAAGTATTGATAAATGTTTTAGTTGTAAGTCTATGGATAGTTGCTTTAGGAAATCTTCCCTTCTAAGGTGTTCAAATATGTCTGGAGATATTTGCCAATTCCCCTCTGGTCTCCTGAGATGAAAGGGGGCCAGCAGAGTTATAGTCACAGAGGGGGTTTTGGCTTGTGAGTTTTACTATACTTGTGGAGGTGGTCTGATAGTAGCCTGTAAGAGTTATACTATAGATAGTTCTTTTTCTTCTTTTGGGCCTCCTTATCTCGAGAGACAATGGATACGCACCTGGAGGTGGTCAGTGGTTTGTGAAGCAGCGCCTGGAGTGGCTATAAAGGCCAATTCTAGAGTGACAGGCTCTTCCACAGGTGCTGCAGAGAAATTTGTTTGTCGGGGCTGTTGCACAGTTGGCTCTCCCCTTGCGCCTCTGTCTTTTTTCCTGCCAACTACTAAGTCTCTTCGACTCGCCACATTTTAGCCCTGTCTTTATGGCTGCCTGCCAGCTCTGGCGAACGCTGGCAACTGACTCCCACGACTTGTGATCAATGTCACAGGATTTCATGTCGCGTTTGCAGACATCTTTAAAGCGGAGACGTGGACGGCCAGTGGGTCTGATACCAGTGGCGAGCTCACTGTATAATGTGTGTTTGGGGATCCTGCCATCTTCCATGCGGCTCACATGGCCAAGCCATCTCAAGCGCCGCTGACTCAGTAGTGTGTACAAGCTGGGGATGTTGGCCGCCTCGAGGACATCTGTGTTGGAGATACAGTCCTGCCACCTGATAGTAGTCCAGCTTATTTCATTAATATAGTGAAACATTACATCTTGTGTTAATTTTATTCTCAGGGGGAAGAAAATCTTGTAAAAGTTGATGCAACTGCAATATTGTCTCTTATTGTTCTAGTTTGTTAATTTAATAAACTTGTTCCATTGTTTATTACCCAAATCATGGTCCGACAGAGTGCTTATTCTTTGACAAAACAAAGTCTAGGAGACCCCAAAAGAGCTCATGTCACATGCAATAAGCTAAATACAGTAACAAGGCTTTCTGTAGTAACAGCTAGCATGCATGTAAGGTCATATTTCACATTATAGGGAGTGAGAACTCACCAGCAGAAGGCGTCCATGATGCTAAGCATGGAACATCTCTGGTAAAAGCCCAAAAATGTAACCATAGAACAGATCATACTTTAAGGCCTTTAATTGGGCAAGGGTTTAAGAAATGCCTGTCATAATCCAGATCACACAGATGACACAAAAAGAATGCGTGGGTGCATAATTTACAAAGACTATCTGCAAGGTGTGGAGATGAAAAATTGACAATTAGGTGTTCACACACCAGACAATTGGGGAGCAGCCTCAGAACTTGAGAGACCCAGTATTTTAAACTCCATATTAGAATCTCTCCTATCAAATTTCTGCTATTGCTGCAGCACAGAAACAGCATAAAACCCTCTATGACTGTTGACACCACTTTCCTCCAATGCCTCTCTTGCAATTACCAGCTCAGCTGCACTGTCCTTCCTAGGATCCACTCTTATTATCCAGTTGTGGACTCATATGCAAACTGATAATGCTAAGCTGACAGGGAATTGGGTCTAAAAATTCTAAATCCCTGGGAGTTAAAGCCAGGATTTTTTGGTCAGGGCTCTACCACCTAGGCAATTGTAACATCTGCTAAACTGCCTGTCCTCTAATAGCTATTCACCTTGGGGGAAGATATCCTCTGTGTGCTACGTGTTACAAAATCTTAAATCTGGCTTTATAAATAGTTTCACAATTTTGTGACACATGATGCACAAAGGAAAATTTCTCACCATATTATTTCATCCCATCAATCATTCTTGTACCATTTGCCCCCTCTCTGTTATGTTGGTCTGTATAGTTTATGATTTTGATTGACACTTAATTACATTTCCTTTGCATCCCCACATATTGTTTCAAGTAAGCCTCTCGATATATTGCCTCCTTTTTGCACTCAGTTTATCTTTAGGACAGAAACAGGATTCCAAAAAGCAATTATCTGGAGAAAAAAGGGATTAAAAGAAAAAGTGATTGATTGAAGACTACATCACATACTTATCATAGCTTTTGCACTATCCAAGAGACATATTATGACTTAGGGACTGTAGCTTTCTTTAGGTTTGTTCACGACAAAATAGGCAGCCAAGAAGGAAGGCACATAATTCGATCCCAGGTGCTTGATTGGTTTGCTGTGACTAAAAAATCTCTCAGTGGTTTATTCCTATTTTGTTTCTGGAAGCAAAATTATTTCACTGTTTTAGTTTAACCTGTTTATCAGTATATACTAGAGGGATCCAGCTAGATGAGTGATCAGTCACACTAAAAGCTTACCCTCTTTCAGTTTTCTTTGACGTGAAGTGATTTTCCTTTGTGTTTCTTCCGAATTTCATTTTGCTTGCGCTAACCCTTTGACTGGTCATTTACTTAACTTATTGTTAGAGTCATAGAATCATAGAGTTATACAGCACAGAAACAGGCCCTTCAGCCCACCATGTCCCTTGCTGTCCATCAAGCACCTAACTAGTCTAATCCCATTTTCCAGCACTTGGCCCGCAGCCTTGTATGCTATGGCATTTAAAGTGCTCATCTAAATACATCTTAAATGTTGTGATGGTTCCTGCCTCTAACACCTCTTCAGGCAGTGCGTTCCAGATTCCAACCAGCCTCTGGATGAATTTTTTTTTCCTCAAATCCCCTCTAAACCTCCTGCCCCTTACCTTAAATCTATGCCCCCTGGTTATTGACCCTTCCGCTAAGGGAAAAAGTTTCTTCCTATCTACTCTATCAATGCCCCTCATAATTTTGTACACCTCAATCAGGTCCCCCCTCAGCCTTCGCTGCTCCAAGGAAAACAGCCCTCGCCTTTTAAGACTCTCTTCAAAGCTGAAATGCTCCAGTCCAGGCAACATCCTCGTGAATCTCCTCTGCACCCTCTCCAGTGCAATCACATCCTTCCTATAGTGTGGTGACCAGAACTGTACACAGTACTGCAGCTGTGGCTTAACTAGCATTTTATGCAGCTCCATCATAACCTCCCTGCTCTTATATTCTATGCCTCGGCTAATAAAGGCAAGTATCCCATATGCCTTCCTAACCACCTTATCTACCTGTGCTGCTGCCTTCAGTGATCTATGGACAAGTACACCAAGGTCCCTCTGACCCTCTGTGCTTCCTAGGGTCCTATCATCCATTGTATATTCCCTTGCCTTGTTAGTCCTCTCAAAATGCATCACCTCACACTTCTCAGGATTAAATTCCATTTGCCACTACTCCACCCATTTTACCAGCCCATCTATATCGTCCTGTAATCTAAGGCTTTCCTCCTCACTATTTACAACACCACCAATTTCCGTGTCATCTGCGAACTTGCTTATCATACCTCCTATATTCATGTCTAAACCATTAATGTACACTACAAACAGCAAGGGTCCCAGCACCAATCCCTGCGGTAGACCATTGGTCACAGGCTTCCACTCGCAAAAACAACCCTCGACCATTACCTTCTGCCTCCTGCCACTAAGCCAATTTTGGATCCAATTTGCCAAATTGCCCTGGATCCCATGGGCTCTTACCTTCTTAACCAATCTTCCATGTGGGGCTTTATCAAAAGCCTTACTGAAGTCCATGTAGACTACATCAACTGCTTTACCCTCATCTACACATCTAGTCACCTCCTTGAAAAGTTCAGTCAGCTTAGTTAGACTATTCAATCATGTTAGTTAGACCTATTCATGTGACCTTGCTCTGCAAAAATTGTCTGACATGATTTCCCACAAAACAACAGCGACTACACTTCAAAAATTCTTCAAATTGACTGTGAAGCACTTTGGAAAATCCGGAAGATGAAAAAGCTGCTATATAAAACACAAGATATTTCTTTAACAAGGACAGTTTAAGCACCTTTTTAATGTATAAATTGTAGCTCATCAGATCAGGAAGGGCTGTGTTTCTAAGCTGCTGAATTATACTTGTTGTCCTTGATCAAAATCAGATGTGCATAGAGTTGCAGCCCACAGTTCCTTTTGTGACATTGCTACTTTCTCTCAAATTTAATTCCACTCCCGACCCTGCAGTTCCTGGGGACAATTAATGGCTGAAGTTACTCACCTACTGCTAGATCCTCCATGAGCGACATTTCATTTTTTAAAAATTGGCTGCTCTTGTTGCAGTTTCATTATATAAAGGAAACAGTCAAAACTTTGTAGGTGTTATTTCCACTGTCAGAAAAGTAAGAAGGACTTTAATATCCCGTCATACTATTGGATGTTGCAGTATAGATGTTACCTTTACTTCAGCTTTTTGTTCTTTACAGTTCTAGAAAATTGATCATTTACTTCCTCGGCTGTGGATATATTGGAGGCAGGCTTGAACCTTAGCGGTACTTGTGGTATCAAGAATTGGTCCCATGAAATGGCAGTTTGTGGGTTTATGGCCATTGATTTCAGCTGGACCATTTCTGGAATATGGATGTCGCGAACAAGGCCAGCATTTATTGCTCAACCCTGGTTGTCCTTGAGAAGGTGGTGATGAGTCACCATCTTGAACCGCTGCAGAGTCTTTGGTGAAGGTACTCCCGTAGTACTGTTAGATAAGGGCCCAGTGACGATGAAGGAAGGCCAATATATATCCAAGTCAGCATGATATGTAACTTGGAAGTTGCGATGTTCTCATGTGTCTGCTTCCCTTGTCCTTCTAGATGGATGCTTAATCAAAAATAGTGAGAAAATCAGAATGTGAATCAAATTGTCTTCTCTCACTCACGAGGCAGGAGCTTCAGTGCATCATACCTTATTGTTTGGTGAGGTCAATGTCGGGATAGTTAATGTATAAAACCAAAATAAACTTAGTATCCTACTTTTGCAAATCTTTTAGAAACTAGAATGCTTATTTTCAATTTGATTTGCATCATACCAGCATTTCTTTGGAAAAATATTTTCAGAAAAGCTCCATCTTGTTAGAAACACTTTTTACTTCATGTTGGCTGTTCAAGAATTGCACATGGATGCCGAATCATGACTTACGTAATGCAACTTATGATAACTGTTTTTAAGCAAAACAATTCAAATATTTTTTGTTCACAGTAGCAATTGATGTTAAAAGTATCACAGAAATCATTTTCGAAAAGTGTGTTGTGGTAATTAATACAAGCAGGTTTCAGTTGGGACTGATTTCAGTTTGAGACAGTTGGACTTTTAGCCATTTTTTATGCAAAGGCACCGTTTCCATTCTGCTATTTTTCAGTCTTGTCTCTTCTCATTCTTTCTGTTTTCTGGGATAATTTAGACTTTTGGGTGACTGTGTAAAATGGGAAATATTAACTTATCCACCCCACTGCACATCTCAGCCAGATTTTCAGTTCCATTGAACAGAAATGAGCACTATCCTTTAGGAAGGATGTCAAGGCCTTGGAGAGGTTGCAGAAGGGGCTTAATACAATGGTACCAGGGTGAAGGGACTTCAGTTATGTAGAAAGCCTGGAGATGCTCAGGATGTTTTTCTTCAGAGGAGATTTGATAGAGGTGTTCAAAATCACAAACAGGTTTTGATAGAGTAAACAAGGAGAAAATGTTTCTAGTAGCAGAAGAGATGGTGACCAGAGGAGACAGATTTAAAGTGATTGGCAAAAGAATCAGAGGCAACTTTTACACAGCGTGTTGTTGTGATCTGGAATTCACTGCCTGAAAAGGTGATGAAAGCAGATTCAATAGTAACATTCAAAAGAGAATTGAATAAATACTTGAAAATATACAGCATTAGCGGCAAAAGAGCAGGGGACTAGAATTAATCCACCACCTGCACCTTCTGCTCCAAGTCATGCACCATGTTGACTTGAAAGTGTATTGCCATTCCTTCATCAATACTCGGTCAAAACCCTTCAATGTCCTACATTGTAGTGCTGTGGGTGCACTGACACCACATGGACTGCTGTGTTTCAAGAAGACAACTCACCACCACCACCTTCTCAAGGGCAATTGAGGATGGGTAATAAATGTTGGTCTCGCCAACGATGCTTACATCCCATGAATGAATAACAAAAATTCTATGATTCTTGATTTTATGAAATGAAAATTGGGAGAGAGATATAGCATGTAACTGAATAGATATCACCCATTTTACATAATCATCCAAAGTCAAAAGTACCCCTAATGTCAAAGCAAAATACTGCGGATGCTGGAAATCTGAAACAAAAACAAGAAATGCTGGATTCACTCAGCAGGTCTGGCAGCATCTGTGGAAAGAGAAGCAGAGTTAACGTTTCGGGTCAGTGACCCTTCTTCGGAACTGAGTACCCCTAATGTCTTGTGCTCATGCACCCACTCTCTACTACTCCCAAAGAATGCCACTGAAAAATAACTACAAAATTGTCTGTTCCTTATAATTCTGTCATTCACTGGTGAGATTTGCAGAGCAAGCACGCACAAATTCAATGGTGCAATGTCTTCAAGGTGAAATATTGGTATATGCTCCCACTCAGTACTAATTGTAACTGTTCAGTATAACCTTGGAACCATTTTTCTACTCAATGTCGGCCAATAATTCAGCACAAATTTACCCTATTTTGTTCAGTCACCATTATCAGTGATATCAAATAAATATGTGTGGTTGTTACTGTGACGTTTCTGGGATGCCACTTTCATCATAACATCAAACACACGTAAAGAATTTCAATGTGATTTGTGCAATGCCATCATTTCTTTGGAAAATTCAGAAAATGGGTATGGTTGTGGAGGGATTCTGTTCAGGCCTAGTAATACAGTCTAATAATCCAGGGATATGTGAGCTTAAATTCCACAATGGCTGTTTGAAAATCTGAATTCAGTTTAAACATTTTGAAATAGATAGCTGGCATCAGTAAAAGTAGCTATGGAGCTATCAGATTGTCATATACCCCAACTGCCCTTTACTGAAAAAAGCTGTCATCCTTACCTACTCTGGCCTACACCAATGTGGTTAACTCTAAAGTGGCATTAAAGCTATTCAGTTGTCAGGGATGGGTAATAAATGCCAGCCTTGTCAGTAACATCCACAGCTGTGAATGGTTAGGACTCAATTTTTTCACTAAGTATTGGTCTGGATTTACTGAATCCATCAGGAAACCCAATCGATTGGTGTTGGGGAGTGCTTTATAATCACCAGTCTCACTCTACCCTGATGCTGACACAGTTTCTGGAACCAGACTGGTTATGATAAATGTAATAGATCCCTGGCAGCATATGTGGTCCAGGGAAATGATCCAGATAGGGTGGGGGCGGGTTGGTGCCAAGAAATCATTGGAACATTTGCCGCACTGCAGTATGGCTGTAGATGCAGGTTGTTGAGAAAAAAAATTAGTTTTAACCTTTTTTAAACTTACTCATCTACGTTGTACAATCAATTGTTCTGTAGCCATTTACACTAAACTCTGAGACCTTTAAATTTGAAATCCCCATTCCATTTCTTTAACTATATTGGACATCAAGGGTTGAACTTTATTTGGGTGCCGTGCTCCGCGGCGGTGCCCTTTAAACTTGCCTTCAGCGGCCGCCAAGGAACCCCCACAATATTACGTGCGGGGACTCATTTAAGTAGTGGGAGCGGAGAGGCCACCCCTGGTGACATAGAGGGGGCAGATACCGCATCCCCAGCAACGGTGTCCAGCGCCATTTTTAAAGGGCTGTAAGCCCTTAGGAGAAATGTAAATTTTTAAAAGTAAATTATGAAGAATTATTGCATAAAAATTACAGACATAAGGGAGGTCCATCCAATGTTTTTTTAAGGGATATCGGCACAAAATGAAACTTTATTATCAACCCGCAGTTTCCCCCTCAACCTCTTTACATTTGCCCTACAATCCCTTCCCACCATCCCCACATCCAAGTAAAATTAATTTCCCTGCTCCTCCACCCCTCCCGCCCTGAAAATTTTATTACTCCCCCTCCCCACCAGGTTCTTGCCCGGAACTCCATACGGAGTTCCGAAGGCACACGGAGCACGAACGACAGCCGTGATATCGGAGTGGGATGGCCGCCGCCTGCAGGTAAGTATATTTAAATATTTTAAATGTTCATTTGCATATTTAGATGAAGGGCCTGCCACCGTGAGTCTGGGGGGCCGTACCGAGGACCCGCTGCCAGTGGTAATATGTGACGGGCCCTTCTCGACTTCGCGGGTCAAGGCTCTCCCTGTAGCATTTTACCATCCCCCGCGCCATGACCCGTGGTGTCGAGGGGCTAGTAAAATTCAGCCCCAAGAGTGCAATGATATTTCTCATACCTAGATTTGCTAAGCCATATCTGATGGAAAATATGTCAAATTATGTTATTCCATCATTAACATTCCATATTGAATAGACTTAGATGTGTTCAGTATCTTCGTGACTTCCAATTGGAATTTCTGGAAGTGGCAGGTAAGGCTGGGGAATCAATGGAAAAACTTTCCCATCATCCCACCTTCCTCAACCAGCTGCCGCACCCGTCTGTCCTGAAAATGCCTTCAAAAAGAATGCAAAAACATTTAGAAATCCAGGCCTCTGATCTATTATTAAAAATGGACAGGGGTAGGTCCTGAAGCTGATGCATGTTGTGACTCTGTGCAATTAATAGTTTTTCAGATGTACTCTCCCACCGAAGAATCTTGCTTGACAGGAACGTGGGGCAGAGATTTAGAAATGGCCACATGATTTTCTGGTCATTGGAATAAAATCAGGAGTGTGGCAAAGTGGTGACACTGATCTTTTCACCTGGTTGTCTTACCCACAGTCCTGTCAAGTGAAGAGGGAGTGGAGGCTTTGAATATTTACCTTGGTACATTAGTGATGCATTGAAGTATTGCAGTGACATGTATGAAAATAATATCATCTACTTCATCTCATCCACACATCAAAAAGGTAGCCATGTCCGAGCAAATGCAAAAGGTCATGGAGCAAAACAGAAACATATTTTCACAGAAGTCTGTCTTTGAGTTTCTTTCTTTTCTCCAGGCCTCCACATAAAACACATTGGCCTAGGCTTCCAGCTCCACCTCCCACCATCTTTCTGATGGATCTGATACATCAGGGTCTGAAATGTACTTAGAGACATGATCCACATTGTCTCAATTGCTTCCTTTTACAAAAGATGTGCCAGTGGAATAAAATGCATTGGTTCCGAAATGAATGGGCACATGGAAGTCAGATTATAATGAGGAAAATATGATCACTGCCATTTTCCTGTCATTCTCCCTTTTGAATCCTCATTAGGGCAGCCTGTCAAGCCCTGCCGACCAATGTTCAAAGGCAGGCGGAGGGAGGCCTTAGATTATTTTCTTCTGAAGAGTCTTTGTAATTAATCTCGGAGCATGGCTGTGCACAGGCTTCAGGGACATGATCAAAACATTTTCACAAAAAAAAGTCCTGACTTTCAGGCAGTGTGAATTCAGGCTGCTTTCTTTCTCCCACTGTGACAGGTCCCGATGTTCCCAACCCCTGTTCGGCTTGATGGCCCACTGGAGGTTGGGGAGCCAGCCTTCAGCATGCAAATGACCCCAACTCAGATGGGATCAGAGGGGTATGTTTGTGATAGATGGACATTCTGCCCTGCCAGATTTGGGCCACTATCAAAGCCAAAGCTATTCTCTCATTCTTATGACAGAAAAATAGAGAAGCCCATCAGTAATCTTTGTGATGGTACATTACTATTAGTTGATTAATATGCTTCTAAATTGAAAAGTGAAAGTTTCCAACCTACACCTAAGCCAACAATATACAAAATTGTGTATCCTTGATAGGACAATGATAAGAAAAATATATTTTAATAATATATACCTTTATTGTATTTGCTTGACACTATAGCTGTGCCTTTATGCTTTGCTTTGCATAAATTTTCATACCCTCAGTGACCCAAGTGCTATAACAGGGATTTGATAGACTTGTAGAGCATTAACAGTTCTTCTTCATAATATCTGACAATTCAGTTACTTGAAATGAGTTTTACCCAAGCCTTCCTCTCTGTTTGCTTTTCTTTTCCTCCCTTTCTTGCATGTCATCGAAGATTTTCCACTCCTCTCTCATCCATTCCATGGTACTAAAATTCTCCTAAGCTGTAGGTCTCTCCAATACAATTTAATCTTTTCCAAATCTCAAAAAATAGCTCCAGCTTGGTGTACATCTCTGTTGCAAATTTCAGAGGTCAGTAGTAGATTTTTTTGAGCTTCCTAATCATTCCTGTAAGTGGACATCTTATCTTCTACAACCTGGTGTGCATTTTGACTCACAATACTTAGTAAAACTGTAGCATAACACAGGGCTTATTAGAATCATCCCTTTTTGGTATGGTGTTACAGACAGGTGGGAAATGATAGGGGTGGTTTCCCTTTTCACCTCTCAACTGACTGCAGACATTGTTTTTATTGGAATTATGTTTTAACCCCTTGAGCGTTTTAATAGTCAATAAACACAAAAGACAAGTTTTCTCGTAGGTTTAATGAAGGAGAAATGTTTATTAGACAAAAACCTGAAAATTCGCAACTTCACCCACACATACACACAAGTAAAGATAGAGATTAAGAGATAGCATGCCTTTAGGTCGGTGGTGTTTAAAAGAGTTCATTGCAAAATCTTGTTCATTTTACCAGGAGGAAGAATTTAAATGGTTGGTGCAGGCCTGTTCTTCCTTTTCTCCTGGTTCTCTAGAGTCAAGTTATGGAGAGTTTCAGGTGGCTTGGCTCCAGACTTCTTTGGTTAAATCTCAGTTACAATCTGATAATGAAGATCCTGGGATGAAATTTATATTCCTGCCGCCGAAATCAGTGGCAGGTGATAAAGGGCCGCATGCCATGGAGCTGCCGCGATCCTAAGCATGGTGTCTCATTTAAATAGCCGGGATGGGCCACCCCCCGATGACATAGAGGGGACAGGCTGTGCATCCCCAGCAATGGTGTCAGCTGCTTGTGCGCAGGTGCTGACGCCATTTTTAAAAGGCTTTGAGACTTACCGTTAAATTTAAATATTTAAAGCAAAAGTAAATTAAAAAATTAAATACATTTATTTTGCCCCTCTCCCACCCCCACTATTAATTAAATTAATTACTTGCCCTCTCCCCCCTTGTCCACCTGACCATCCCCTCCAAAGTGCATAAACTTTAACCTAAAACCCTTCCCATCATCCCCTACACCAATGATATTATTTGACCCCATTTCCCAACCTCCCAAACTTAGAAACCTATCTCTTCCCTCCCTCCCCCCACCAGTGTTCCACCTCCTTTCCCCAGATGGGGATCCGAAGGTGTGGGAGTGCCAGCCAGCGGCAGGAAAATTGCACCCGGATGGAAGGCAGCGGCGTAAGTATAATTAATTAATTCATTTTAATTTATTTGAATATGTAAGTTGGGGTCCTGTCGCACAACGGCGGAGGAGTGGGGGGGGTGGGGGCGCCACAAAACCTTGCCACTGCCGGCAATATCGGGCCGGGCCCTCCCGGCGTCAGGGTGCGTGGCGGCCCACTCCCGGAGGCATTTTCCGGCCCCTCCTGCCACGAACTCCAACGTCGGGGCGTCTGTAAAATTCAGCTCCCTGTTTTAATCTGTCAGATGGGGAGTTTTCAAATGTCACCTTTTCGTCTCTGCCTCTTTGTAGTTTTTTAAAAGATGGTATTCGGCAGGGTCTCCTTGTTGGCTGGAATAGATCTCTCTCTCTCAGCCTTCCTGGTTGCTGGCTTTCTGTCTTCTGCTCTCTGGCTTTCTGCAGAGAAAAGTCTCTTTAAAAAAAAATTATCAGGCTTCGTTTCTGTCAGGTGACCAAAGTTGCTTTCTCCTGGTGTTTTGATACAATGTCTCTGCATGTATGGCTATTGTTAGACAATGGCATTTGAATGTTACTCATCTTGTTAAAGTGATGTTTAGTCACACCTTCTATCTTGAGTTTGGGTCTGGAGATGTTGGCCGGAATTTTACCGTTATCTGTGGCTCCGGGGTGGATGCGCCTGAGGCGGATGAGGGCTCCGATCCCGCTCCGCATCTCCTGGCCACCGGCATCACACGCGGGGCAGCCAATTAGCGGCCCCGCACCGTATCTGTGAAATGAAAGGGCGCGCGCCGGCGGGATGATAATCAGCATTGGGGGTGGGGCCACATCCAGGAATGGCTGATGTAAGCCCTTGAAATGGGCTTACTGCAATGAAATTGAACAGTTACTTCTTACTTGGCTTGACATTAAGACATCAGTGGCATTAGGTCTAGTGGATTAAAAGGCTCGACACCTGCAAGGAGAGAAGAACTTGGAGAGTACAGGAGAAGTACAAGAAGTGATGGAGGGGAGAAGCATTCGCTCAGCCCCTCCGATTTTCAGCTGAATCACTGCAGGTCCTCCTTCAGGCATTGAGGAGAGGCGGGAGATCCTCTTCAATCCAGATGGTAGAAGGCGACCCTCCCAAGTGACCAAGAGAGCCTGGCTGGAGGTCGTGGAGGAGGTCAGCAGCCGTGGCGTTGTAAGGCGGACATGCATCCAGTGCCGCAAGTGCCTCAATGAGTTGCTTCGCTCTGTCCGGGTAAGGGGCATTCCTCATTCATCTAATTGTTAATGTGTCAAGGGAGGGTATATGTGTACTCATGATGCAATGTGGAAGCCCTCTATGATCATTGCTTGGCTGCTGCCTTGCAATGGGACACAAGACGGGCAAGTCTGAGATGAACGGTGATGCGGAGGTGTTCAAGTCGCACTCAGCACTGACACAGCTGTTAAATGCAACATCATCCCCTTTGGGTGACTGCGTGATATGCCAACAAATATGTTTAAACTAAGTATTTTTGTTTAATTAGGGAAAGAGGGTACAGAATGCCCGAGAGAGGTCCCGTACAGGTGGTGGCGTGGCCAGACAGGCATACCTGAGTAGAATGGAGGAAGATGCTTTGACGACAGCAGGGGAGGAAGAAGGATGCACCGTTGCAGATGGCCGGTAGACCTGGTCATGAGAGTGAGTGATCCAGAATGTGGTGTAAGAGTGTATGTGGGGTGGGTGGGGGAGCGGCGGTGGGCCAATGGTGCGGTGATTGTCAAATGCACTGAATTTTGCCTTCAAATGTTACATCACACAGCTGTGATGATAATGGAGTCAAAAACATGTGCTTAAGTCTGGATTGCTGATCAAACTGATCAATATGATCTTCACAACAGGTGAAACACAGCATGGGCCAGGAAGTGTCTCCATTGCCCGACCATCCACCTCTGAGGTGGAGGAGGGAGCCTCAGAGGGTTCACCGTCACATCCTCGCAATGCACCAAGTACCAGTGCAGATAGTTACACATCGGTGGGGAATAGCGTGTCCGGGGAGTCGAATTCACATTCAAGTGTGAGGACAGCACAGTTGCCAGGCTAGCCACCAGAGGCAGAATTGGCCGATGCCTCACACACTCGGAGGAGAGTGGTATGCCAGGCCAGTGCAGAGCCGCAAGCTGATGATGTGCCTCTGAGAACATCCATTCGTCGGGAGATATTGCAGGTGCAGCATGCGGTCCTTGGAAATCTAGCGGAGTTGCCTGAGACGCTGCGCGCTATGACTCATACTCTGGAGACATCCATCCAGAATATGAGTTCAGCAAATTCTCAGGCATTTGAGCATCTGGCTTCCTCCGTTGAAAGACTGGCAGCTGCAGTGGAAAGGCCAGTTCTGGATGCAATTCGAGACCTCAGATCGATTGTGGCCTCCCTGGACCCCAGCACCAGAAAGCAGAATCTGATGTGCTGGTGACAGGTCGAGGCCGCTCATCCCTCTAATGTCACCATTGAGGACCAGCTGAGCCTCACGAGGGCACAGGGGCCGCAGATCGCATATGGGAGCTCCTCTCAGCGCGCCTTTGATGCATCCTCCAGCTCCTTGCTCCCTCTGCCAGGGACATGTGATCCGCGAAATCCCAGGGTGTTAGAGAGTGCTCATGATATTTATCAAGAGAACCCTGAGATGCCGCGGCCCTCACGGCCATGAGCAGGCAGAGGACGTCTGCCAAAGTCATCACAAGCAGGGTGGCAACCAGATCAGCCACTTGCCTCTGATAAGTCTGGTGGTGAGGGATCATCCACCCGAATGAGCACTTGCAAACAATATAAGAAATCACTTTAACATCACTACTGGTTCACTAGGTGACTTGTAAGTTATTTATTTGATTTGTGTAAGAAAAAAAATTGTAATAGATTTGGTGTTGTGACCATTTGACATGTCATTCCTGAAGTCACATACAACATTGTTACTCAACACAAGTAGTTTTAAATGTGAGGTCACATACTTGGTTGTGTTCCTGTGAAGGATTGCGTCATCACATTATCTCTCCTCCTGAAGGTGAGTGAATTTGCCCTCTCAGATCCTCACAATGACTCATCTCATACGGCAATATCAATTTTGTGAAAATGTATATCCTCTCAATGGAAACGCCTGCCTATTAGACACTCCCTGGTCTCTCTAGCACTTAGAGCCAAATTACATTCAGCTTCCTTTCCCTGATCATCTTTAGACTGATGCCCAGCTTCCTCATCAGAAACGTCATCATCATCTGATGACACATCACGCTGACATTGATCATCCTCCAGGGCCTCTCCATTTTCAATCGCCAGGTTATGCAAGGCACAGCAGACGACAATAATTCTGGAAACCCCTGATGATGCATACTGCAGTGCTCCATCAGAGCAGTCAAGACACCTAAATCTCATCTTTAGTAGGCCTATAGTTTGCTCGATTGTCACTTTGGTGGCCGCATGGCTTTCATTTTATCGTTCCTCCGCATGACCCCTTGGGTTCCTCACTGGTGTCATGAGCCAAGTCTTCAGAGGATAACCCCTGTCGCCAAGAATCCATCCCTCCATTCTGTCAGGAGGACTGAAAAGTGCAGGCACCTGGGAGTTTCGGAGAATGAAAGCATCATGACAACACCCAGGGTAACGTGCACACACCTGCATGATTCTCTGGTGATGATCACAGACGAGCTGAACGTTCATTGAATGGAATCCCTTGTGGTTCATGAATGCCTTCGACTGGCCTGCTGGTGCTCTAAGGGTCACATGAGTACAATCTATCACGTCCTGTACCATTGGGAAGCCAGATATAGTGCTGAAGCCTCTGACTCTCTCAGCCTGACTAGTGTTGTCCATCTTGAAGGTGATGAAATGGTTAGCACGTTGGAACAATGCATCAGTCACAACCTTTATGCAGTGGTGCGCTGCTGCTTGTGAGACTCCGCACAAGTCTGCCGCTGAGGCTTGGAAGGAGCCAGACGCATAGAAGTTAAGAGCTATTGTAACCCGGCCCGACGTCATCGAGCTTCATTTAACCTTCCGAACGCCTCCGATGGGGCCCGATTCCAGACGGTAAAATTCCGGCCATTATGTCTGCAAAGGTCATTATTAGTCCAACTTGTTAAATAGGTAGCCATTAACACGGAATGGGGCCATTAGCATTTCTAATGCTTTCTTCAAGGCTGGTCCAGACATCATGATGTTGGCTTCTGTCTCCAGTAGTCACTATTGTATATTCGCAACACAGGAGAGGTCACCTGACCTCTGACTCCATTTTTTCTGGTCACAAAACTGGGCCCATTTTCTTTGGAAGGTTAATTCGTCAGTTAATTTTTTATAGTTCATAATTACTCCTTGCATGAGCATGACAATATATGAAGTGACTGTTTTCACAGATGCTTTCTGCTATCTTTTGAGAAGACAGTCTGAAAAGCACTCAATTAAGATAAGATCGCATGTGAACTAACAAACTGGTTTATTTTACATAAAATATGAATGGACAGAACATGAGCTGGATTTTACGTTGGACGGACGGGAGCTGGCCACCGACGTAAAAGTCAGTGGCGAATCCGCTTCAGCCCGGCCCGGGGATCCCACCCGCACTTTATGGGTCCCCGAGCGTTAATTGTTCTGAGGTGGGACTTCCACCCGCTTGAGGGAGCGGTGGCCACTGCTAGGACTGCAGCCCAGCCGAGGACATGGAACCAGGAGTCCAGGTAAGTTGGGGTTTGCCTCGCCGGGCTAATCGGTGGCACCCTGGCAAGGCAATGATAGTCGTTTGGGGGGAAGAGAGAGTGTCTTGAGTCCTGGGTGTGGTTGGGGAAGCGGGGGTGGTTCTCAATCGGGCACCCTGTGTCTGTTTGTCGGGGTGCCCCCCATCCCCCGGTGCGCGGAGAGGCCGCCAGGTTTCACTGAACGGCCTTTCACGTCTCCCGGACGCCCGCTTGCCATGGAGATGGGTGAAGGCCCTTAAGCGGACATTAATTGGCCACTTAAGGGCCTTGATTGGCCGGGGCGGGCGTCCCATTTCTCGCGCCCCCCTCACCGGCCCACATAAAGTGGGGTGGGTGTGGGAGCGGGTCGGGAATGCCTCCTTTTCAATTTTATGCCACCCACCCCCCTCCCCCGCCCAAACTACCATTTGGCTCGCTGGGGTAGCGTAAAATTCCAGCCCATAGTTTTCCAATGAAATGTATCTATTTCCAACTGTTCCTCATACCATAAAACAAACGTGTATACAACTCTACCCCATTATGGGCCAAACTCATTTACAAGTTAGCATTCTGTGAGTTAACTCACACTAACCTTTCTTTTATTTATAGGGTATAGTGGTACATACTTCAGCTTTGAGTCTCTCTGTGCCCTTGACTGATTCGAGAGTGAGATCTCTGTCTCATACTGTCCCAAATTGCTCTATAATGACTTTTCCAGGGAGAAGAAAGCTGATCTTCAACTTCATGGGTTGGCTCCACAAGCTGCAAATCAAAGTTATCTCCTTGAATGTGACCTCTTCACTTGATGTGGAAGTTTGTGGTGTCAATCCCCCTCCGATCTCTAGGTAAGCTCCCCCTGCCAAGCATATTTAATGAAAATCTACCCGAACATCAGGGTGTGAACTGTTCTGGGATTTACTGACACTTCTGCAAACGTAATGAGTTTTAATTGGTGTTCAATTCTTTTTGATAAAATTTATTAACATTCAAGATGTTTATGTATTTTTCGCAGTTACTCTTTGCAAGTGGATTGTGACTTATTTCAAGAAAGTTACATTCACCAAACCAAAATCCCAAATAGATAAAAAATCACAGTCTTATGCCCCAATCTTAACTGTGAATTGAGAGAGTAAGGGGTTGAGTGGGAAGTCCCATGACATTATCATGAAAAACTGGGTTTCATAATCTTTGTTTGATGGTTATAGAGTCATAGAGTCGTCCAGCATAGAAACAGGCCCTTCGGCCCACTGCATCCATGCTGACCATAATGCCTGTCTATACTAATTCCACCTGCCTGCATTAATTCCATATCCCTCTTTGCCTTTCTCATTCAAGTACCTGTCCAGATGCCTCTTAAATGTTGCTACTGTTCCTGCCTCCACCACCGCCTCTGGCAGCTCATTCCAGATACCCACTATTCTTTGTGTGAAAAATTTACCCCTTTGATCCCTTTTAAACCTCCTCCCTCTCACCTTAAATCTATGCCCTCTAGTTTTAGTCACCCCTACCATGGGAAACAGACTCTGGCTATCTACACTATCTATGCCTCTCATAATTTTATATACTTCTATCATGTCCCCTCTCAGCATCCTTTGTTCCAGGGAAAACAGACCCAGCCTAAGGTTACAGCATTAAATTCAAACAATAGGCCAGTGGTCCACTCCCTCATGGAACCTAACATTGATCTTGAAAACTCTTACCAAACGGAGGCATCTTGTGCAGCGAGGCACTGATCATGTTGGGAATTGGGCAGTCGATCCACTTTGTGTGTATAGTTTTGAACCGGCCTCCCAGGGTCTATGAAAGTGGAATGCACCTCTTAAAGTGAGGTTGCATGCTTTGCTTTGAATTTTGCTTCAACAATGCTGCACACAATTGTGGTTCCAGAAATGAGTCAGAGAACATCTGCAGCAAGGCACAATCCATGACACAGCAGATTTCTGGCCAAGACGCAACCCAACTGCAGAATAAAGCTGAGAACTCAGCAGTGCATTAAAGTGCAGTCCTGAAACCCAGCAGGTAACATCAGCAGGTTGGGGTTTGGGCATTAAAGGCTGCAAGAAATGACCTTAAACTTAGAAATTGAATGGCTGAGCAGAATCACTGCAGCTGAGCCATATGGTGCAGTCAGCAGAGCAACACAGTCCTGTTGGAAGAGGAGTGCAGGACGTCAAATGTGAGCTGGGTCCCAATCATTGAAAAGAGCACAGATAAGAATGCAGAACAAGCAGGATTGGGACATGTACCATCTGATCTGCATGGCAGCTTTAACTTGTCAGTTGAGCTAAAATGTATTTACAATTAGGAGCAAAATATCTCAAGCATTGGAGGAGAGGTGACTGAAGAGTAAAGATCTATGGATAACGAATTGATGGAACTGCAAATGAAAGGAGTTGAGAATAGAGCTTCCAGCCCTGAAACCACTGTTTTGCAATATCCAACATTTTATTGCTTTGTTTGAACTTTATGTTTACAAGCTCCCTGGAAAAACAATGTCCCAGGATTTGCTGGGAAAATAACAATGAGTTTAATGTGCTTGCAATTATTAATGTGTAAATCATCCAGAAATTTGTAGCGAGGAAGAGATACCCAGTGAATTACAAATTGTCGGCCAATTTGCATCATTCTCCTGTTCTTGCAAAAATGGCAATTTACCCTTAACATCCCAGTGAGTTTTAAAAAATTGCTGCATTTGCTTGACACAGAAAGTCAGGGCTATGACTTAACAGCATAATGATGAAATTTATGCTCCTGCAATGCCACTCAAGCTCTCTGGCCCAAATAAAAACAATTCAAACAGTGGAATCTTAGCCTGCAGGAAGTAAATTGTTCCTGGAGGTTTTTAAAACTTCCTTTTTAAAAATTCTTTCTTACTTTTCCTTTCAGTCTTTTTTATCTTTCTTTCTTAATCCAATCTTTCTCTTCCTCGTTTAATTCTCTTTCTGTATCTAATTTGACTCTTATTCACCCTAATTCCATCTCAATTTCTTCTCTGTTTCTTTCTCTATCCTTAAATCTCATTGGTTAAGGAGATAAACAGTTGGTCTAGTAATTTACCAAGGTTCTACATGCTGTGTTGGGCTCTTCCTGGCCAACAAGGAAATCTAGTACTAAGTTTAATTACTTACTTGCGTGGTGCTCTTCTGGCCCATAATCCACCTCCTTTTGCCTTTCAGGAAAGCAGTCACAGCTCCCCCTTTCAGGCCTTCTGATATTGCAATCAGGTCCCGATAACATTCTTTTGGGCCTCCTTATCTCGAGAGACAATGGATACGCGCCTGGAGGTGGTCAGTGGTTTGTGAAGCAGTGCCTGGAGAGGCTATAAAGGCCAATTCTGGAGTGACAGGCTCTTCCACAGGTGCTGCAGAGAAATTTGTTTGTCGGGGCTGTTGCACAGTTGGCTCTCCCCTTGCGCCTCTGTCTTTTTTCCTGCCAACTACTAAGTCTCTTCGACTCGCCACAATTTAGCCCCGTCTTTATGGCTGCCCGCCAGCTCTGGCGAATGCTGGCAACTGACTCCCACGACTTGTGATCAATGTCACACCATTTCATGTCGCGTTTGCAGACGTCTTTATAGCGGAGACATGGACGGCCGGTGGGTCTGATACCAGTGGCGAGCTCGCTGTACAATGTGTCTTTGGGGATCCTGCCATCTTCCATGCGGCTCACATGGCCAAGCCATCTCAAGCGCCGCTGACTCAGTAGTGTGTATAAGCTGGGGGTGTTGGCCGCTTCAAGGACTTCTGTGTTGGAGATATAGTCTTGCCACCTGCTGCCAAGTATTCTCCGAAGGCAGCGAAGATGGAATGAATTGAGACGTCGCTCTTGGCTGGCATACGTTGTCCAGGCCTCGCTGCCATAGAGCAAGGTACTGAGGACACAGGCCTGATACACTCGGACTTTTGTGTTCCGTGTCAGTGCGCCATTTTCCCACACTCTCTTGGCCAGTCTGGACATAGCAGTGGAAGCCTTACCCATGCGCTTGTTGATTTCTGCATCTAGAGACAGGTTACTGGTGATAGTTGAGCCTAGGTAGGTGAACTCTTGAACCACTTCCAGAGCGTGGTCGCCAATATTGATGGATGGAGCATTTCTGACGTCGTGTCCCATGATGTTCGTTTTCTTGAGGCTGATGGTTAGGCCAAATTCATTGCAGGCAGACGCAAACCTGTCGATGAGACTCTGCAGGCACTCTTCAGTGTGAGATGTTAAAGCAGCATCGTCAGCAAAGAGGAGTTCTCTGATGAGGACTTTCCGTACTTTGGACTTCGCTCTTAGACGGGCAAGGTTGAACAACCTGCCCCCTGATCTTGTGTGGAGGAAAATTCCTTCTTCAGAGGATTTGAACGCATGTGAAAGCAGCAGGGAGAAGAAAATCCCAAAAAGTGTGGGTGCGAGAACACAGCCCTGTTTCACACCACTCAGGATAGGAAAGGGGTCTGATGAGGAGCCACCATGTTGAATTGTGCCTTTCATATTGTCATGGAATGAGGTGATGATACTTAGTAGCTTTGGTGGACATCCGATCTTTTCTAGTAGTCTGAAGAGACCACGTCTGCTGACGAGGTCAAAGGCTTTGGTGAGATCAATGAAAGCAATGTTGAGGGGCATCTGTTGTTGACGGCATTTCTCCTGTATCTGACGAAGGGAGAACAGCATGTCAATGGTCGATCTCTCTGCACGAAAGCCACACTGTGCCTCAGGGTAGACGCGCTCGGCCAGCTTCTGGAGCCTGTTCAGAGCGACCCGAGCAAAGACTTTCCCCACTATTGCAATCAGATATTGCAATCAGGTCCCGATAACATTATTGGCGCCTAATCTGCACATTCAAAAGAGGACTCCGCTTTCTTCCTGCAGGTATCTCACTTGACTGCTATAATAGTGCAGGTTAACGTCAGGCCATGGTGGGGATCAGAGGGTGTAAGTGACTGCTTTCATTATAACTGCACTTCCAGCCCCCAGTCTGGTTTCTACCAAGCAGGGCGAGTTAAAATTAGGGCCAGAATTGCATCTCAACTCAACTTTAGCATTCATAATTACACAGTTTGTGCTGTTCACAGCAATGACAATTTTATCTAAGCACTAATAGTGGTATATGCTGAGCACCAACTGCCCGCTGGTATTTTGTACAAGAGGCCATATGTCATATATCAGCCAAATCAGTGAGTGTTAGCCCAATCCCAGTCTTTCTGTGTCCAATACCCACACATATGTTCTTTCCGGTACAGAGGCACTGGATAGTGAAAAGCAGTAGAAATACTGGCTGATTATTCTCCTGTCACTGGCCTGATGATATTTAGGTCCTTTTAAATATCGCTGTCAATCCAGCATTTAAAAAATGATAAGATCTTATCCACTGTTAATTGCTCTTTAGGTTAGTCAGCCTTTTTTGCGACGGGGGTGGTAGAGAGAGAGATCAAGTCACGGCGATGTTCATTTGCACAGACCGGCCATTTATGAAAAGATTATTCCTGTAACTCATTTTCCTGCAGTTTCACAGCAAAACAGCAACTGTATAAAGAGAAATAGATATAAAACTGCCAGGAGCCAATCCTTACATATTTAGTTAGACTCACAAATCATTGAAGGTGGTCTGTGAGTCTGTTCAGCAAGGTTTTATATGGTTGTCAATGCCAATCATTTAGTCAGTCTGCTTTTTTCTCAATTGTCCTAGGTCACCACTGCACTTTCTGATAATCTTTCTGCACTGACTGGCTGTGGTTATTACACTTTATAGGAGAGATTTATGTTGAAAACCATTTATGAGCTTCAGTTCCCAGTGGATCAGATGATGGAGTTGAAGCAGCCTGTCATCTAAACCTTTATAATGGCTTCTGTAGGGAATACACAGTGCCATGGATTATTGATACAGCCATATCTGCACTTCTGCTGACAAACATAATGCTTTTTTGGCCTGAATCTAAGTCTTGAAAAATATTTCTGGTAATATATTCCTTTTGCATTCTTTTTGGACGATGGCTGTATGTTTTTTTTGCTTTGCTTTGGATAAATGGCCATACTCTTAGTGACCCGAGTTCTGTAGCAGCGATTTGAAGCACGATTCGTTCTCCCTAATAATGCCTGACAATTAGGTTACCTGAAATGAGTTTTACCCAAGCCTTCCCCTCCACTTGTTATTTTGTTTTCTTGCCTGCCTTCCCTGCCATTTTGTTTTTTGTTGCAGTTCCCCAGGGTATGAGGCTTCTATGTATGAACAGGTGCTAGTTATGATGATCTGTTCTTTTTTCCTTTGTAATAGAGTTTATTAACTTAGAATCACCTAATTACTACTCTTTGATGTATCTTGTCTCTTCGATTACAGAGGGGTGATATTCTGTAATATGAACGTTGGGGTTCCAAAATCCACCCCCTCGTCCTCGCCCGCAGAACCTGGGCAATGATTAAGAAAGGATTGATCAAAACAGGGTGAAGTATGGTGGGACTCTTTATGTGCTGTGCCGCTTTGGTTACCGTGAAGGCCCATTAGGAACCTTAGAAATATTTAGCAGACCGGTCTCTGGCAAACAAGTCCTCAATGGTAGAACAAGCGGAGGAAGATGTGCCATCTGAAATATTTCAACAGCTACACCGATGGACAAAGGCTGCAGCAGAATGAAACCCTCCAATCATCTTGGTTTCCTTGCCATTGGATTAAGGTGCTGCTCAGTTAAGATACGTGTGGAAGCGAGTGTGCAACGGTTTCTCCACGCTAAAAGAAGTCACACACAGGTGTCGTCCTTTCCAAGCACATCCTCCAAGCCCTTTGGGGACCAGCAAATGGCGACTGGAGCAGTACTGTATTGTCTGGAAGCTTCTAGTCATGATCTGGCATGGAGGAGGCAGTTGCAGTCTAGCACTTGGGTGAGGCAGGGATGCCTTTCAGCAGCTCTGACTGCAACTGAGCAGTCCTCTTTAGGATTTACTCTGCTCACCCCTTATTAGGGAGAGGGCTAGAAAAGGTGCCCCTTAATATAGTCTGCCTCACCTCTCCCAACTGGATAGCTGCACCCAGAGGGATCACCTTCTACGGTAAAAATACACAAGACACAAGTACTAACATTTGGGACCTGGAACATCAGGACCCTAATGAACATACCCACGACTGAACGCCCGGAGCGTCACACTACATTTGTCCAATCTCTGCAATGAAACGATTGGCAGGGAAGGAATTGGAAATGTCAACTCCATCCGCATTCTTCTCCTTACCAAATGTATAGGCTTATCATTACCAATACCCTGTTCCACCAGAAGAACAAGTAAAAACATCATGGCAACATCCACGGTCCAAACACTGGCACCTGATTGATTTTGTCATTGTACGTGCCTGGAATCGCAAAAATGTTCTCACCATCCGAACAATGACAGCAACTAATGACTGCTAAATCGATCACCAACTGATTCATTCAATCATGTCCATCAAACTGGCTCCCAAATGACAGATGCAACAGAAGAGTTGTCCATGAAAGATCAACATCGAAGCTCTGAAGGATCCAATCAAAAGAGACTGATTTCAACAATGCCTTAGGGAAACATTTTCAAACTTCAATCTTATCTTCTGGCAGCGGAGCGGACCTGTGGGGAGAACGCCGAGAGCGGAGCCTTTAAATCAAGCCTGAGGATCGAGGCCCAGTCCTTACCTTCCGGGAGTGGAGCGGACCTGTGGGGAGAACGCCGAGAGCGGAGCCTATAAATCGGGCCCAAGGATCAAGGCCCAGTCTCTTACCTTCCGGGAGTGGAGTGGAGCGGAGAGGAGAGGAGCTCTTCCAGCGCACCGGAGTTTTGAAAAAAAAATAAAATAAAAAGCCAACAGTGACATCACAGGAGAGCTGCAAGGTGATTGGTTGGTGAGTCACTGCTGTTAGGGAATAGCTCTAAGTATCTCAGGTCAGAAAAATTTAAAAGTTTAAAGTTTAAAGTTTATTTCAACTAAAGTAAATAATGTTTTTTTTTAGGGAGTTCTGTAGTAATGAGGATCAGGGAAGAAGGGCCCGAGAGTAATTGATATTATTGGACATTAAGATCTTCCAGAAGGTTTAATTTAATTTAAAGGGTTAAGTCATGGCAGGAGAGCTCAAAGCCGTGGTGTGCTCCTCGTGCTCCATGACGAAAGTCGGGAAAAATACCAGTGCTTGGGACCAGCATGTGTGCAGGAAATGTGTCCAGCTGCAGCTTCTGGAAGCCCAGGAGCATCCATGAGGCGGAGAGTATCGTGGATAGCACGTATAGAGAGGTTGTCACACTGCAGGCTCAGACCCCACAGGCAGGAGGGGAATGGGTGACCACCAGGCAGAGTAAGAGGTCTAGGCAGGAAGCGCAGGAATCTCCTGTGCCTATTCCCCTGCAAAACAAATATACTGCTTTGGATATTGTTGGGGGGAATGGCCTCTCAGGGGAAAGCAGCAACGCCCAATTTGTTGCACCATGGTTGGCTCTACTGCACAGCGGAGGAGTAAAAAATCTGGGAATGCAATAGTTTTAGGAGATTCAATTGTATCTCGGTCTCTTCCTGAGGTCCCCAGCATCACAGATGCCAGTCTTCAGCCAATCCAATTCAGTCCACATGATATCAAGAAATGGCTGAAGGCACTGGATACTGCAAAGACTATTGGCACTGACAACATGCCAGCAATATTACCAAAGACTTATGATCCAGAACTAGCCACAGCACTGGTCAAGCTGGGAAAGCAGCAGCAGCCCAATTCGTTGCACCACGGTTGGCTCTGCTGCACAGGGACGGAGTAATAAGTGTGGGAATGCAATAGTTATAGGGGATTCAATTGTAAGGGGAATAGATAGGTGTTTCTGTGGCCGCAAAAAGAGACTCCAGGATGGTATGTTGTCTCCTTGGTGCGAGGGTCAAGGATGTCTCAGAGCGGTTACAGGACATTCTGAAGGGGGAGGGTGAACTGCCAGTGGTCGTGGCACACATTGGTACAAACGACATAGGTAAAAAAAAGGATGAGGTCCTAAAAGCAGAAAATAGGGAGCTAGGAAGTACGTTGAAAAGTAGGACCTCAAAGGTAGTGATCTCAGGATTACTACCAGTGCCACGTGCTAGTCAGAGTAGAAATAGCAGGATATATCGGATGAATACGTGGCTGAAGAGATGGTGTGAGGGGGAGGGTTTTAGATTCCTGGGGCACTGGGACAGGGTCTGGGGGAGGTGGGGCCAGTACAAACTGGATGGGTTACACTTGGGCAGGACCGGGACTGATGTCCTAGGGGGAGTATTTGCTAGCATATTTGGGAAGGGTTTAAACTAAAATGGCAGGGGGATGGTAAGCTTTGCAAGGAGTCAGAGGAGGGGGAATCAAAGACAAGAACAAAAGACAGTAAGGGGAATAACAAAAGTGATAGGCAGAGAAATCAAGAGCCAGAATCAAACAAGGACACAGTGAAAAATATTGAGAAGAGGACAAGTAATGTTAAAAAGACAAGCCTTAAAGCTCTGTGCCTTAACACGTGGAGCATTCGCAATAAAGTGGATGAATTAATCGTGCAAATAGATGTAAACGGGTATGACATAGTCGGGATTACGGAGACATGGCTGCAAGGTGACCAGGGATGGGAAATGAACATCCAGGGGTATTCAGTATTTAGGAAGGACAGACAAAAAGCAAAAGGCAGTGGAGTTGCATTGCTGGTTAAAGAGGAAATTAACACAATAGTGAGAAAACATATTAGCTCTGACAATGTGGAATCTGTATGGGTAGAGCTGAGAAACACTAAGGGGCAAAAAACGTTAGTGGGGGTTGTATATAGACTGCCAAACTGAAGTGGTGATGTTGGGAATGGCATTAAACAGGAAATTAGAGATGCATGCGATAATGCATAATCTGTAATTATGGGTGACTTTAATCTGCATATAGATTGGGCAAATCAAATTAGTCACAATACCGTAAAGGAGAAATTCTTGGAATGTATACAGGATGGTTTTCTATACCAATATGTTGAGAAACCAACTAGAGAACAGGCCATCCTAGACTGGGTATTATGCAATGAGAGAGGAATAATTGACAATCTAGTGGTGTGAGATCCCTTGGGGATGAGCGACCATAATATGATAGAATTCTTCAAGATGGAGAGTGACGTAGTTGATTCTGAGACTAGGGTTCTGAATCTGAGTAAAGGAAACTACGAAGGTATGAGGTGCAAGTTGGCCATGACAGATTGGGAAGCGTTATTTAAAGGGATGATGGTGGATAGGCAATACCAAACATTTAAAGAGCACATGGATGAACTGCAACAATTGTTTATCTCTGTCTGCCGCAAATGTAAAACAGGAAAGGTAGACAAACCATGGCTTACAAGGAAAATTAGAGATAGCATTAGATCCAAGGAAGAGGCATATAAATTTGCCAGGAAAAACAACAGACCTGAGGATTGGGAGCAGTTTAGAATTCAGCATAGGAGGACCAACAGATTGATTAAAAAGGGGAAAATAGAGTACGAGAGCAAACTTGCAGGGAACATAAAAACTGACTGTAAAAGTTTCTATAGGTATGTGAAGAGAAAAGGATTGGTGAAGACAAATGTAGGTCCCTTACAGTCAGAAACAGGGGACTTTATTATGAGGATTAAAGAAATGGCTCACCAACTAAATGCATACTTTGGTTCTGTCTTCACAAAGGAGGACACAAATATCATACCAGAAATGTTGGGGAACACAAGGCTTAGTGAAAGAGAGCAACTGAAAGAAATCAGTATTAGTAGAGAAATGGTGTTGGGGAAATTAATGGTATTGAAGGCCAATAAATCCCCAGGGCCTGATGGTATGCATCCCAGAGTACTTAAGGAAGTGGCCCTAGAAATAGTGGATGCATTGGTGGTCATCTTCCAAGATTCTACAGACTCTAGAACAGTTCCTACATATTGGAGGGTAGCTAATGTAGCCCCACTATTTAAAAAGGGAGGTGAGAGAAAGCAGGGAATTATAGACCAGTCAGCCTGACATCGGAAGTGGGGAAAATTCTAGAGTCCATTATCAAAGATTTTATAGCAGTGCACTTAGAGAACAGTGGTAGAATCGGGCAGAGTCAGCATGGATTTACGAAAGGGAAATCATGCTTGACAAATCTACTAGAATTCTTCGAGGATGTAACTAGTAGAGTTGATGAAGGGGAGCCAGTGGGTGTGGTTTATTTGGACTTTCAGAAGGCTTTTGACAAGTCCTACATAAGAGAATAGCATGTAAAATTAAAGCGCATGGGATTGGGGGTAGTGTATTACGATGGATAGAAAATTGTTTGGCGGACAGGAAACAAAGGGTAGGGACAAATGGGTCTTTTTCCAAATGGCAGGCAGTGACTAGGATGGGTACTGCAGGGATCAATGCTAGGACCCCAGCTATTCACAATATACATTAATGATTTAGATGAGGGAACTAAACATAATATCTCCAAATTTGCAGATGACACAAAACTGGGTGGGAGGGTAAGTTGTGAGGAGGATGTAGAGAGGCTTCAGGGTGATTTGAACAATTTGAGTGAGTGGGCTAATGCATGACAGATGCAGTACAATGTGGATAAATGTGAGGTTATCCACTTTGGTAGCAAAAACAGGAAGGCAGATTATTATCTGAATGGCTATAAACTGAGAGAGAGCAATATGTAGCGACAACTGGGTGTTCTCGTACACCAGTCGCTGAAGGTAAGCATGCAGGTCTAACAGGCGGTAAAAAAGGCAAATGGTATGTTGGCCTTCATAGTGAGAGGATTCAAGTACAGAAGCAGGGATGTCTTGCTGCAATTATGCAGGGCCTTGGAGAGGCCACACCTGGAATATTGTGTGTAGTTTTGGTCTCCTTATCTGAGGAAAGATGTTCTTGCTATAGAGGGACTGCAGTAAAGGTTTACCAGACTGATTCCTGTGATGGCGGGACTGACAGATGAGAAGAGATTGAATCGGTTAGGATTATATTTGCTGGAGTTCAGAAGACTGAGGGGGGATCTCATAGAAACCTATAAAATTCTAACTGGACTTGACAGGGTAGATGCAGGAAGGATGTTCCCGATGGTGGGGGAGTCCAGAACCAGGAGTCATAGTCTAAGGATACGGGGTAAACATTTCAGGGCTGAGATGAGGAGAAATTTCTTCACCCAGAGAGTGGTGAGCCACTACCACAGAAAGCAGTGGAGGCCAAAACATTGAATGTTTTCAAAAAGGAGTTAGATATAGCTCTTGGGTCATAGGGATCAAAGGATATGGGGCAAAAGCAGGAACAGGCTACTGAGTTGGATGATCAGTCATGATCATAATGAATGACGAAGCAGGCTGGAAGGGCCAAATGGCCTACTCCTGCTCCTATTTTCTATGTTTCTCTAAGAAAGAGGAGTGTCCACAGTGCTTTGGATGTCCTTAAGTCCAATATCATCAATGTCTGCAAAGTTACACTTTGATTTTCTGTCAGGAAATATCAGGACTAGTTTGATGAAAATGATCAGGATATCAGCAAACTGATTGATCGCAAGTGCAAAACATTCTGTGCCTGATGGAATGACCCAAACTCAAAGCAGAAAAAACTGGCTTACCAACAAGCAAAGGCAGAGGTACAAAGGAGCATCCGCAACATGAAGAACAAGTGGTGGGCAGTCAAGACAAAGGAAATCTAACATCTCGCTGACATGTATGATATCCATAGCTTCTTCACTGCCACAAAGATTATTTATGGCCCAAATACTGAAGGGCCAGCTCCTTTGTGGCCTAGGGATGGTGGAGATCTGAGCAAGGAAAAGGAAGCTCTCAGCGCCCATTGGAGGGAGCATTTTGAAGACCTTTTCAATCAGGAATCCGTTGCTGATGAAAGCGTTTTCAACTCCATCCCACAACATCCAGTTAGAAATGAGCTCAGAACTCTACCTATGCCTATGCAGGTGATGAAAGCCAACACACAAAAGAAGAACAACAAAGTGGCAGGAAGTGATGGAATCCCCGCTGAAATCTTTAAGCACAGAGAAGAATAACTAACATTACAGCTCCACACCTTCATCCTACAGATCTGGAATGAAGAGGAAGTCCGAAATGATCTCAAGGACGCTTTGATTGTGACAATCTTCAAGAAAAGGGACAAATCCGACTGTGGAAATTACAGGGGCATCTCCCTGCTCTCCATTGCAGGAAAGATCATTACAAGAACCCTTCTGAACTGACTTGTAACACTTGCTGAACAGCTACTCCCTGAATCTCAATGTGGGTTTAGGCCATCAAAAGGCACTGCTGACATAATTTGCACAGTTCACCAGCTACAAGAAAAATGTTGCAAACAACATCAACCTCTCTACATACCATTTTTTGACTTGACAAAGGCCTTCGACTCTGTAAATCGTGAGGCACTCTGCAATATTCTGTTGAAGTATGGATGTCCGCCAAAATTCATCACCATCCTTTATTGTGATATCTGGGTGGTGATCCTTAGCAATGGATCTATTACAGACCCCTTTGAGGTTAAAATAGAAGTTACAAAAATGTTGTGGCATCGTCCCAATTCTTTTCGATCTTCCTAGCAACCATTCTCCATTTGATTAGATACAAGCCCGCTGCTGGAATGCAGCTTATTTATCTCATGGATGGTAAACTATTTAATCTCAGATGACTCCAATCAAAAACCAAGACCACCCTGACTTCAGTCATTGAGCTCCAATATGCTGATGAGACTGCAATAAGTGCTGTGTCGGATTTGGAGCATAGAGAATTGTCGATGTATTTACTGAGGCATACGAGAAGTTCTGACTTAAACTGAACATTCAGAAGACCAAAGTTCTCTATCACCAAGTTCCAAATGCACATGCCCCAGCCCCATTGATTAGGATTCATGATGTGTGCCTGGAAAATGTGGAACACTTCCAGTATCTTGGAAGTTATCTTTCACAGAAGGCTGACCTTGACGAAGAATTCCAGCATAGACTGAAATCTGCTGGTGCAGCCTTTGGCCACTTGAGGAAGCGAGTGTTTGAAGATTGTGACATCAAAACTGAAACAAAGCTCATGGTCTACCATGCGGTCGTAATTCCTACCTTACAGTACGGGACTGAAACATGGACAACATACAGGAGGCACCTCAAAGCACTGGAGTTATATTATCAACGCCGCCTGCAGAAGATCCTACATATCAAGTGGGAGGGCTGGTGCATCAACATCAGTGTCCTCTCACAAGTAGGCATCACAAGTATCAAAGCTATGATTATCTGCCATCAGCTTTGTTGAGTTGGTCATATAGTTCAGATGTCAGATATCAGGCTCGCAAAGCAGGTCTTCTTCTCCCAGCTCAGTGAGGGCAGACGCACCAGAGGAGGACAGAAGAAGCACTTCAAGGATGTGCTGAAAGCCAACATGAAGAAATGTAGCATTGACATCAACTCCAAGGAGACCATCACCCTGAACCGAACCAGATAGAGGCAGAGTCTGTGGGAAGGATCCCAGCATTTTGAGACCAAATGATGACAAAATGAAGAGGAAAACGTGAGCGGCAGAAAGAACATGGGGAGGCAGTGGCGTACTGGTATTGTCACTGGACTAGTAACCCAGAGACCCAGGTATTGCTCTGGGGACATGGGTTCGAATCCCACCACAGCAGAAGGTGGAATTTGAATTCAATTAATAAATCTGGAATTTAAAGCTAGTCTAATGATGGCCATGAAACCATTGTCGATTGTTGTAAAAACCCATCTGGTTCACTAATGTCCTTTAGGGAAGGAAATTTGCTGTCCTTACCTGGTCTGGCCTACATGTGACTCCAGATCCACAGCAATGTGGTTGACTCATACATGCCCTCAAAATGGCCTAGCAAGTCACTCAGTTCAAGGGCAATTAGATATGGGCAATAAATGCTGGCCTGGCCTGCGACGCCCACATCCCATGAATGAATAAAAAAAAAACAAGCCATTACTGAACTAATGATACACGACTAGACATCCTTGATGACAACAAATGCCATACATACCATGAAATCTGTAGATCCCGAATCAGCTTCATCAGCAATCTTCAGACTCATGGAAGACAATCAACCTCACCTGCAAAGGGTAGCCAATAACATGAATCTTGCCAATTCACATAAGATTCGTTCTTTTTATCAAAAAAACTTAAGAAAAAATATTCCAGCACAGAAAGATTTAAGCACATGGAATGTGAAAAGACATCAGGGCCGCAAAATTGGGCTCCGTAACACCACTGGTGTCAGTGCTATGAAAGCCCAGAAGGCTACCAGCCATTTCCAGCATGCTTGGCGCAGCACTTCATGCTGGGTAGAGTGCGAGCATGGGCATGCTGTGCGTGTGTCGGTAGCATGAGGAGAGCTCTGATAGTGATAATGATTTCAATCAGCCTTTACGGCTCATTTGATGCACATCTTTCAAACTCGATCTGCACAAGTTTGCCGAATGCCTGTTCTAGTTATTCTCAGCTGAACCTGCATTCAGCTGCACAAGGAATTCCCATTCACACTATTTAAAGGGATAGGTATCCAACTTGCAGGTGAGGTGGTTTATACTTACACCTGCTGTGGAGATGTTTGTGGCAGTACTGTGGCTTGTTTTTGGAGGTCTGTTTGAGAGCTGGTGCATCCACTTAATGAATGCAGATGATTTTGTTGCCGATACTCTGCAAGAGGTATGAGGGCTGTCGTTGCAGTGCCTCTGAATCTGCAACACAACCAACAAATAGGACAGAGACTGCATACAGGCCAATGCCTGTGAAGAGGGAGGAGGAGAAGTGCTCTCCACAGAATGCGCTAACCTCTATGGGTTTTCAGGGAGCACTTCTCATTTCTCCACCTCACCCAGGAGCAATGCCTGAGGCTGCTCAGATTGAAGAAGGTGATTGGCACCAACCTATAACCTCACACCAGGGCAAGGACGGCACTGCCAGTCACCCTAAAGATTACAGTTGCATTAAACTTGTATACATTCGAATTTTTTCAGGAGGGAGCGAGGAACATATCCAACATATCCCAGTATGCCACCCATCTCTGAAGGCATACATGTGTTGTGTTCTGTCTAAGCAGGGAGAAGTAGGATGCAAGGGCAATTGACTTTGCTGGAATACTGGGATTCCCAATGATGCAGGGAGTCATTATCTGCACATACATGGCTCTGTGGGTTCCCCATGTTAATGGGAGAGGTACAGGAACCACATGGGCTACCATTCTATTGATGTGCAATTGGTGTGCAACCATGCACAGACAATAATCCTGGCAGCAGCCACAATGTCTTCATTCTGAGGCAGTCTGCTGTTCCTGCTGTCTTCAAGCCTTCAAGAGGAAGCGGAGGGAGGCTGCTTGGAGTCAAGGGAAACCCACTTAACACCTGGCTGATGACACCTCTCCACTACTCATCTGTGCAAGGACAGCAGGTGTATAATGAAAGCCCTGGAGCTTCCAGGAGCATTGTGGAGCAGACTATTGGCATGCTTCACTGCCTGGATTGCTCAGGGAAAGCCCTCCAGTACACATCGGTTTGAGTCTCCAATCTCTTGGTGGTCTGCTGTGTTCTCCACAACATTGTCACCAAGAGGGTGCAGCAATTGTCAGCAGGCATCTGGAGGTTACCTCAGGAGGAGGAGGAAGAGGAGGAAGAGGTGGAAGGAGGAATCAGTGAGGATGCATCCTGGACCCCTTCACTCCAAATGGGCTGTTCAAGAGCAGCTGCTCAGATTCTGCTTGCCATTGAACTTCCCTTCACCACCATCGCTCCACCTTTCCCCAATTCGTCATCTATCTGGGAAAACCCATGACAATGTTCCCTTGGCCAAAATCCAGCAATAATAGCCCTCAACAACAACCTTACCGTAACATTTTATCCAAACAAGCATCCACTTATACAAACAGAAATGAACTATTCACCCTTCTGCATTACCTTAATGCCTGTTTTGTGGGCACCTTTGCCTGACAGAGTGCTCCTATGCAGTGCTACCCCAGTGTCCATAGCATGGCTGCTGGTAGCTGGTGGAAAGCTGCTGACTTTCACTGGGGCAGACTGCAGATGATAATAAAGGACACCATCAAACAGCTCTGGGCCTTGAGGACTTGGCTTCTAACTGCATCAACTCGGCATGGGCCAGCTGGCTGAAAGGCCACTGCGAAAGTGGCAGTAGTAGGAGCACAAATGCTGTCATCCTGCATGAGAGCAACAGGTTCATGCTCCACGGTGCCACTGCCACTCCCGTGGGGTGGCCTCTCTGCAATCCCGGTAATCTAGTGGTGCACAGATTGCTGGACTGCCATGAGAGTCTGCATGGCTCTTTGAGCACTGAGGTCCACAGCCACGATAGCAGCAAGCATGGATCTCATGACATTCATCTGACCTTCCACTGCAGCACTGAGATGTTGAGTGGCCTCGCCTGTACTGCAGTGGAAGCTGAGACACCAGACGTTGCATCATGGCTGGGTCTGCAAGTGCTGTCATGGAACTGGCCACCATTTCAATGCTGGAAAGTATCGGCTCCAAGCTCTGCACAATGCATTGTGCAACTTTGGAGCCAAAATCCTCCACGCTTCTTGAAAGTGACAGGAAGCTCTCTGGCAGTCTGCCAATGCACCAAACATCTCAGATTGCATATTCATCAGCATTCTTTTGTAGTCCGCCCCATCAAAGTCCTCATCTAAATCCCCTGTAACAGAACTTGTCTGTGACCTTGCCCTCCAGTGAGCTGTAACACACATTATCCTTTCCCATGCCCAGCTGCACCCCACTTGTGCCCAGTGACTCACCATTTACTGATTCTAATTCCATATTTTTATTCCATAAATCTGGAATTAAAAGCTAGTCTAATGGTGACCATAACACCATTGTTGATTGTTGTAAAAACCCTTCTTGTTCACTAATGTCCTTGAGGGAAGGAAATCTGCCGTCCTTACCTTGTCTGGCATACGTGTGATTCCAGACCCACAACAATGTGGTTGACTCTTAAAATGTCCTCTGAAATGGCCTAGCAAGCCACTCAGTTCAAGGGCAATTAGGGATGGGCAATAAATGTTGGCCTAGCCAGCGATGCCTGTATCACACAAACAAAATTTTTTTTAAAGTATCTAAGCTGGTGGTGGTTATGAGTGTAAGGTCAAGTGATGGTGTTTCTTCATCAGTGGTGATCTGCTGCTCTCTCCCTCCTCATGAAGCAGCAGTGGCTGGGCAGGCAGTAGTTCTTGGTACTAAAAGCAGAATATCAGAAGGGATGTGTTGGGATGAGGGAAGCAGGGTGAGGTGGAAATCAGGAGGTCCATGATCACCCCATCTGCAGCTGCCAATTCATCCAAATAGGATATGAGTGAGGTGGAAGTTGAGAAGAGGCATAATGCAGGAACATACCATGATCCTGAATGTTCTCAGCGACCCCGAATGTAATGGGCTCTGTTGTAGCTGTACCTATAATGTGAAGCACTAGCTCCTCCATGGTTTAGTAGATGCAGGTGTGCCTGTCCCTTGCCACTTCCCCTCTGCTCCCTTCTTGAAATAAGTTTGGGTGATGTGCCTGCCAAGGATAAATATCTGAAGGTATGTGGAGGCAGCGAGAGGTGGGTGTGAGGCTGGTAACATTGGTATGTGTGCGAGGATGATATGGAGTTTGTGAATGTAAGGCCTGAGTCCTAGATATTAAGGCCTGCCAATGTGTGAATGATGGGGTGTGGTGTATTCAGCAGCGTGAGTAATTAGTGGTGTGGTGTGTAGCAGATGTCCTTTGAAGATGTATTCACTGACATTGACCACTTGCATGGTCATTGAAAATTCTCTGGCACTGCTGTCAGGTCCTCGACACCAGACTCCTTGCATTGACTGATCCTGCAACCTGCTCCCATTCCCTTCAGAGGCCGTTCCTTGATGACTTCCTGACCACCTACAAAAATATGGCCTCTCTCTAATCCTGTCTGCTGCCATGTCCAGCAGCCTCCAGTGGTGCATCTGTGAACCTGGGTGTCCCTTCTCTGTGCTGATGCTCCATTCTCTTTGTCTTTATTTGACTAACACTCAACAGCATCAGATTTAGTGCAGCTCCCCTTTAAGAGGGACAGACGTCTTTTAAGAGCTGGAAGCTAACTGAAACACCTGCTAACCTCACACACTTTCACACCCCCTGTTGAGCTTGCAGCTAGACAGCAGCTCAGGTCACACTCGGCTGCACATTACAATCATTCTAAAGATGAGCATGAAGATTATTTCCTGCCTGCCTCAATGGGTCTGGGGGCAGGTGGATCGTGAATCATGACCTCACACCCAAACATAGGTGCAGGCTAACTTTTATCCCCAGAACTAACAAAAACTAAAGGCTTTGAATTATTCACATGCAATTAGTGCTCAACCTCAATGATCAATGTACCAATCAAATCACTATATACAGCTACTGTATTTCTCCAACAGTGTGCATGACTATTATGTAGGTCCATATCTCCTCCATTTGTCTCCATTTTTGACAACAATTTTCAAATGATCAGATTGCTGACAGCTCCTTTGTTACTATCTAGTCAAACCTATTCTATTTCCCTTGAGCATTATTGACAAAATGTTAAATTTTATAGGTTTTGCTTAGCTTTTTTCTCCTACCAGGTTTAGGAAAAATGGGATTTAAATTGTTGGATTTAAGTTCATGTTTTCAGATAATCAAACAGTAGATCAATGTGGTTATATGGTTTGCAGGAAAGATAGGAAAATGGAGTAAAAATTTGCAGAACTATGGAGTAAGAACAGGAGAGTAGGACTAATTGGATAGCTCTTTTCAAAAAGCTGGCACTGGCATGATAGTTTGCATGTATGATTCTATACAATCAGGTAAATTATTGCTATATGTTTAATCATTAATGGAGAGAGAAATAGCAAAAATATACAGTTACTTTGAACATAAGAACATAAGAAATAGGAGCACGTGTAGGCCATATGACCTCTTGAGCCTGTTCCACTATTCAGTAAGATCATGGCTGATCTTTGACCTCAACTTTACTTTCCTCCCAAATCTTAAATCTCTTGATTCCCTGAGGGTCCCAAAACCTATAAATCTTGGCCTTAAATATACTCAACAACTGAGCATCCAAAGATTCTGGGGTAGAGAGTTCTAAAGATTCATACCTCTCTTAACCTGAGACTATGGCCCCTGGTTCTAGGTCAGAGGCTGGGAATTCTGCAGTGAGTAACTCACCTCCTGTCTCCTCAATGCCTACTCACCGTCTACAAGGTACAAGTCAGGAGTGATATGTGATGAAATACTCTCTACTTTCATGGAGGAGCGTGACTCCAACAACACTAAAGAAGCTCGACACCATCCAGGACAAAGCAGTGCACTTGATTGGCACCCTATCCACAACCTTCAACATTCACTCCCGCCACCACCCACACACTGTGGCAGCAGTGTGTACCATCTACAAGATGCACTGCAGTAACTCACCAAGACACCTTCGACAACACCTTCCAAACCAGTGACCTCCACCACTTAGAAAGACAAGGGCAGCAGATGCATGGGAACACCACCACCTGCAAGTTCCCCTCCAAGTCACATACCATCCTGACTCAGAACTATATCTCCATTCCTTCACTGTTGCTGGGTCAAAATCCTGGAATTTCCTTCCTAACAACAGGAGTGTACCTATCACCACCTTCTCAAAGGCAATTAGGGATGGGCAATAAATGCTTGCCTGGCCAGCGATGCCCACATCCCCTGAATGAATTTTAAAAAAAGACTCTTCAATCAGGGAAAACAGCCTGTCAGCATTTACCTTGTCAAGCTTTCTCAGAATTTTATATGTTTCAATGAGATCGTCTTTCACTCTTTGGGAGAAGTGGGTTGCCACTTACCATATGTTAATGCTCAATTAGAACAATATTGACATAGGTTTTTGATATTGATTTTGGGTCCATGGGTTATTCAAGTTTTGTGAAATTCACCAATGATAGCAAGATGAGAATAGAGCGCAATTGAGGGGGCTGAATCAATCTCAGGGAAATATGGCCATAAGTACTCCATACCGACAGCTGCTTTTTTACCTGCTTGTGCAAAAGGATTTGTTCGCAGTAATTGTGCTGAGAGGTTATTTTACACATTTTCAAGGTTTCTTCAACACTTTGGTGGTGTCATATACACTTTGGAGATTTGGAGCTCTGATCCTTCAGATAAGCATGCATTCGATTGGATGTCAGATAAAGAGCAAGATAACCAGCAACAGCTGCAGCACCAGCACCATCCTGTTGCTCACAGACCTGTAGCTCCACAGGAGAGAGGGGCGCTGCAGAGAGGTGCAGCACCAAGGAGGCCATTGCCAGAAACACAGGTTCTTCAGGCAGAGGATAAGCTTCCTCAACATATCGGAACATCAGTGTCTCAGGGGGCTCAGGATGTCGCGTCAGGTGATGGGAGACATGTGCAAGCTGATGGAACAAGACTTTCTGCCAACTGGACCATTCTTTATAAGTGGCTGCCACTGCCCTCAACTTGATTGCCTCTGGATCCTTCTGGTGCTCTGCCCGAGTCATTTGCAAGATCTTCTAGTCGGCAGAACATGAAGGCAGAAGACATGTGATTGATGGCTTTGTTATGAGGGCCAGCAATTAGTTTCTTGCGATGATGCCAGCCAGAATGAGTGGGCCCTCGGGTTTTGCGGCTCCATATGGCTTCCCACAGGTGCAGGGCAGCATCAACTGCACACATATAGCAATGAAGACACCCATGGACCACCAAGGAGTGTTCATCAACCATAAGGGCTCCCGTGCATCAACGTGAAGCTGGTTTACAACCATCAAAAGATCATTATGCAAGTGTGCACAAGATTCCCAGTAGCTGCTCTGAAGCTTTCGTTCTGCGGCAGTCCACCCTCACAACTGTGTTCACACCTGGAAACAGAGTTACTGGCTGCCTGATTGGAGACAAGGGATACCCATTTAAAATATAGCTGATAATGCCTCTCAGTAACTCAAGAAATGAGGACCAGGAGTGTTACAATAAATGCTATGTCACTACCAGATGTGTAATCAACCAAGCCACTAGCATGAAGAAGATTCATTTCAGGTGCCTGGATTGATCTGAAGACACTCTTCAATATGTGCCAGCCAAAGTCTTCAGAACAGTTATGATGTGCTGTGCTCTGCCCACCAGTGAGGTTTGGACCTGCAGGAAGATCAAGGCAAAGAGCATAGAGCCCCTTTGGAGGATTTAGTGGAGGAGGAAGAGGAGGAAGATGATGGGTAGAAGTTGATAAGGGCAATGCGCCACCAGTGGCACACTTTGCTGCCCCTATTATTGTGAGGTTCATTTAGGTTCCATTAGCACACCCATCTCAGACCTTTTGCCTCCCCTTCACTGACATCCCCCTCTCCACCACAATGCCACCAACACAAACCAGTCCTGCAAACAATGAAACATCCTCCTTGGTTGCTGTCAATCCAGTCTTCCCAGTCATCGTTAAACAACTTAAAAAGCCACTTGCCAACCAGCAACCAAGAATGGGCAACATGGGAAATGGTGCAAAAGAATAAAGTCTATGTGCATCAAATAAAGAAACATCACAAAATGTGTAACACACCCATAAGCATACCCTTGTGCTACTATAAACCTTTATTCTTCCTTTTCCTAATGTTTTTACATGGTGTAACTCTTTCAGAAGAAGTTGAGGAAGGCTGCTTACATTCCTGCAATGACTGCTGAGATGCTCTTGGCCAATGTCCTCTGGGTTTTGGAACCTGTGAGGATCCCACCAAAGATTGATCTAGCTGCACATGTGCAGTAGCAGACTTAGCCATCTGGACACAAAGCAACCTGTTGGATACTGACAGAGCGGGGGGGGGCAGGGCCAATGGGTGATGAATGTATGTGCTTTGACTGGAGTCCCCAATTCCATGATCCCTTTCACCATCGTCTCTCTCATGGCCTGACTGCACTTCACTGCAACCACTGAGCTGGAGAACACTATATTACAGATCAGTAAGATGCTGCAAGGCCAAGGCTAAGGTATCAGTCATTCTATTTAAGGTGGCCTCATCAGTGTGCAAGCCGTTGCTGAAGATCTGCATGTTCTCATTCGATTGCCGTGTTTGATGCTCCATACAGTTGGCCACTCTATCTAGGGAAGACAACATATGATCAGTGGACTGTGGCAGCATGCAACTCATGCTGAAGGTAAACTCCTCCATTCTCTCTGTTTGGAACACCTGTCAGTACAACACACAATCTCTGCTGTTGCTCAATGATTATCCTCTTCATCGATGACTGCTGGGATATAGCATTTGGGTCCAGCAGAGCAGAGCTTGGAGAGGGTCATTTAAACCAATGCAGACTCTCCACGACCGTGCCTAACTCCACCACCTTCTCTAGCTCACTTGCAAAGTGTGAAAAACAAATTACCTCCATAACTGGTCATACCGACTGAGTTGGTGCACGGTATGCCTAAGTCCTGTAACAGTGCACCCTCAGAGGGATTGAGCTCTTCTGATGATTGATTCAGTTCAGAACTAGCAGCTCAAAACTGGGCATCCATGAGATACAGTAGGCCATCAGCAGCAGAAATTCACTCCAACATAATCTGTAAATTTATGGCCTGGCATATCCCTTAATTTAACATTACCATCAACCCAAGGGAAAACTCTGGTTCAATGAAGAGTGTAAGAGAGTATGCCAGGAGCAGCACCAGGCATACCTAAAAATGAGGTACGAACCTGGTGAAGCTGCAACACAGGGACTACATGCATGCTAAACAGTGGATTATCATGCTAAATGTCTGGAGAATTAATAAGGGAAAATCAGGAGAATGGAAGATGAAATGAACAGGTATTTTGCAACGGTCTTCACTTTAGAAGATAAAATTAACATTCCAGAAATAGCTGTAAATCACAAAATGGAAGGAAGGATGGAAGGAACTCAAGAAAATTACAATCACCAGGGATGTGGTACTGAGCAAATTGTTGTAGCTGTGGGCTGAAAAGTCCCCGTGTCTTGATGAACTTGATCCTAGTGTCCTAAAAGAAGTGGTTAGTGAGATAGTTGATGTGTTAATTTAAATTTTCCAAAATTCCCTAGATTCCATGAGATAATGGGCGGCACAGTAGCGCAGTGGTTAGCACCGCAGCCTCACAGCTCCAGCGACCCGGGTTCAATTCTGGGTACTGCCTGTGCGGAGTTTGCAAGTTCTCCCTGTGTCTGCGTGGGTTTTCGCCGGGTGCTCCAGTTTCCTCCCACCACCAAAGACTTGCAGGTTGATAGGTAAATTGGCCATTATAAATTGCCCCTAGTGTGGGTAGGTGGTAGGGGAATATAGGAACAGGTGGGGATATGGTAGGAATATGGGATTAGTGTGTAGGATTAGTATAAATGGGTGGTTGATGGTCGGCACAGACTCGGTGGGTCGAAGGGCCTGTTTCAGTGCTGTATCTCTAAATAAATAAAATAATAAATAAATTGGAAAATAGCGAATGTAACTCCTTTATTCAAAAAGGGAGGGAGACAGAAAGAAGGAAACTACAGGCCAGTTAGCTTAACATTTGTCTTAGGGAAAATATTAGAAGCTATTATTAAAGATGTTATAGCAGGACATTTAGAAAAATTAAAGATAATCAGGCAGAGTCAACATGGTTTTGTGAAAGGGAAGTCATGTTTAACCAAATTATTGGAGTTCTTTGAAGAAGTAATATTTGCTGTGGATAAAGGAGAACTGGTGGACAAAGGAGAACTGGTGGACATGTTGTACTTAGATTTCCAGAAGGCATTTGATAAGGTGTCACATCAAAGGTTATTGTGGAAAATAAAAGCTCATGGTGTAGGGGGTAACATATTAGCATAGATAGAAGATTGGTTAGCTAACAGGAAACAGAGAATAGACATCAATGGGTCATTTTCTAGTTGGCAAGATAGAACAAGTGGTGTGCCACAGGGATCAGTGCTGGGGCCTCAACTTTTTACAATTTATATAAATAACTTGGATGAAGGGACCAAAGGTATGGTTGCTAAATTTGCTGATGACACAAAGATAGGTAGGAAAGTAAGTTGTGGAGAGGATATAAGGTGGCTACAAAGAGATATAGATAGGTTAAGTGAGTGGGCAAAGATCTGGCAAATGGAGTATAATGTAGGAAAATGTGAAATTGTCCATTTTGGCAGGAAGAATAAAAAAGCATATTATCTAAATGGTAAGAGATTGCAGAGCTCTGAGATGCAGAGGGATCTGGGTGTCCCAGTGTATGAACCACAAATGGTTAGTCTGGTTCAGTAAGTAATTAGGAAAGCTAATAGAATGTTATTGTTTATTGCAAGGGGAATTGAATTCAAAAGTTGGGAGGTTATGCTTCAATTATACAGGGAATTGGTGAGACCACATATGGAGTACTGAGTACAGTCTTTATTTAAGGGAGAATGTAAATGCATTGGAAGCAATTCAGAGAAGGTTTACTAGACTAATACCTGGAATGGGCGGGTTGTCTTCTGAGAAAATGTTGTACAGGCTCGCCTTGTCTGCTGGAGTTTAGAAGAGTAAGAGGCAACTTGATTGAAACATATAAGATCCTGAGGGGTCTTGACAGGGTGGATGTGGAAAGGATGCTTCCCCTTATGGGAGAATCTAGAACTAGGGGTTGCTATTTAAAAATAAGCGGCCACCTATTTAAGATAAAGATGAGAACTTTTTTCTCTCAGAGAGTTGTGAGTCTTTGGAATGCTCCTCTTTAAAAGGCAGTGGAAGTAGAGTCTTTAAATATTTTTAAGGCAGAGCTAGATAGATTCTTATAAGCAAAGGGGTGAAAGGTTCTCGGGGGTAGGCAGGAATGTGAAGTCGAGGTTACAATCAGATCAGCCATGATCTTATTAAATGGCGGAGCAGGGTCGAGGGGCTGAGTGGTCTACTCCTGCTCCTAATTCGTATGTTCATTTGTTCATGCCATAGACAGAGCTAAGCAGTCCCACAGCTAAAGGATCAGATCAAAGCTCTGCAGTCCTGCCACATCCAGTCATGAATGGCAGTCAATTTAACCCCGCTGGTGGGAAAGCTTTTAGAAACAATGATCTGGCACAAAATTAACAGTCACTTGGACAAATATGGATTAATTAAGGAAAACTAGCATGGATTTGTTCAAGGCAACTTGTGTTTAACTAACTTGATTCAGTTTCTTGATGAAGTATCAGAGAGGATTGTTGAGGGCAATGTGGTTGATGTGGTGTACATGAACTTCCAAAGTTGTTTGATAACATGCCACCTACCAGGCAAGTTAAATCCCAAGGAATTAAAGGGACAGTGGCAACATGGATACGACGTTGGCTGAGTGAAAGGAAACAGAGAGTAGCCATGATCGGTTGTTTCTCAGAATGGAGGAAAGTGTACAGTCCAGTTCCCAGGTATTAGGACAACTGCTTGTCTTGATCTATATTAATGACCTTGACCTGGGTATGTACGGCATCATTTCAAAATTTGTGGATGAATCAAAACTTGGAAGCATTGTGAACTGTGAGGAGGATAGTGTAGAATTTCAAAAGGACATAGACAAGTTGGTGGAATGGGCAGACAAGTGGCAGATGAAGTTCAATGTGGAGAAATGTGAAGTGATTAATTTTGGTAGGAAGAACTTGTAGAGGCAACATACATAAAGGGTACAATTCTAAAGGGGGTGCAAGAGCAGAGGGATCGGGGGGTATATGTGAATAAGTCATTGAAGGTGGCAGGACAGGTTAAGAGAGCTGTTGATAAAGCATACAGTATCGCAGGCTTTATTAATAGGGGCATAGAGTACAAGAGCAAGGAAGTTATGTCGAGCTTGTATAAGACACTAGTTCGGCCTCAGCTGGAGTATTGTGTTCAGTTCTGGGCGCTGCACTTGAGGAAAGATGCAAAGGCGTTCGAGAGAGTACAGAAAAGATTCACGAGAATAGTTCCAGGGATGAGGAACTTCAGTTATGAAGATAGATTGGAGAAGTTGGGACTGTTTCCTTTGGAGAAGGGAAGGCGTAGAGGAGATTTGACAGAGGTATTCAAAATTATGAGGGGTCTGGACAGAGTGGATAATGAAAAATTGTTTCCACTTGTGAAAGGATCAAGAATGAGAGGGCACAGATTTAAAATGATTGGCAAAAGAAGCAAAAGCAACATGAGGAAAACTTCTTCACGCAGCGAGTGATTAGAACCTGGAATGCACTGCCTGACAATGTGGTGGAGGCAGATTCAATCGAGGTATTCAAAAGTGAATTAGACTGTTTTCTGAAAAGGAAGAATGTCCAGGGTAACAGGGAGAAGGTGGGGGAATGGCATTAGGTGAATTGCTCATTTGGAGAGCTGGTGCAGACACAATGGGCCAAATGACCTCCTTCTGTGCTGTAACAATTTTGTGATCCTGTGATACGTGGCAGATGAAATTTAATGGAGGGAAGTGAAAGTGATACATTTTAGTAGGAAGAATGAGAAGAGGCATTATAAATAAAAGATACAATTTTAAAAGTGGTGCAGAAGCAGAGGGACCTGGGGGTATATGTGCACAAATCCTTGAAAGTTGGAAGAGCAGGTGGAGCAGGAAGTTAATAAGGCATACAGGATCCTGGGCTTTATAAATGAGGGCACAGACTACCAAAGCAAGGAAGTTATGGTGAACATTTATAAAATCTGGTTCGGCATCAACTGGAATATTGTGTTCCATTCTGGGCACCACATTTTAGGAAGGATGTGCCGACACTAGAGAGGGTGCAGAAAAGATTTACGAGAATGGTTCCAGGGATGAGGAACTTCAGTTACGTGGTAGATTGGAGAAGTTGTTCTCCTTAGCGAAGAGAAGGTTGAGAGGAGATTTGATAGAGGTGTTCAAAATCATGCGGGGTCTAGACAGAGTAAATAGGAAGAAACTGTTCCCATTGGTGGAAGGGCCAGAGAATACTGATTTAAGGTGAATGGCAAAAGAATGAAGGATGAAACGAATACAATTTTTTTTAAGCAGCAAGTGGTAAGGATCTGGATGCACTGCCAGAGAGTGTGACAGAGACAGATTCAATTGTGACTTTCATAAGGGAATTGTATAATTATCTAAAGAGAAATGATATGCAGGGCTACGGTGCAAAGGCAGGGAGTGGGACTAGGTGAATTGTTCTTGCAGAGAGCCAGCATGGACACAAAAGGCCGAATGGCATCTTTTTGTGCTGTAACCATTCTATGATTCTCTAATTCAATGATTCATGTTCCTGTTGCAAACAGGCCCTAACTTAATTACAAACTTCTGGCAATGTCTGCTGTGATAAGATATAAGGAGGTAAAGGGTATGCCCAGGTAGGACTATCTAGGACATAGAAGTGCCATTTTCTCTATCTGCCTCTATCTATATCTCTAACCCTCCCTTTACCTCTATCCCTATCTCTTATTTATCTCTATTCCTATTTCTTTAATGCAATGTTGCAGTTTAAACTCAGTGTCGTCTTCTTCATGTGGCAGGTGGAGTGGAATATTGTGAGGTGTGTCCCAATCAGAAACTACACAGCTGTTAAACCTTTCTCCTATCACTCTACTGGAACATAAGCACTCCAGTACATATCAAGACGATGCTGGGAAGCACATTTAGGGCTGGATTTTCTTCTCATGGTGGGGTGGGTGGGAGCCGAAGTATCGGAGCAGCAGCGGCTGCCACAGAGCCCGATGTTGGGATTGCCTGTTCTGGTCTTCCTGGTGGCAGCGAGTCTCTGTGGCGGCACCTCTGCTGCTCTGCGATGGGACCCTACTTTAAATATTTAAAAATAGCTCCTGTATAAATTTAAATTTAATTCCCCACAATCTTACCTTCAGTTTGCAATCTTGAGCACGTCGTGCAGCACTCGTGCCTTCACTTTTCCGTCTCGGTGAAGCTAGTGCCACTGAGGTGGGGAAGGGGTTAACCCTGCATGATTCAGCGTATGGGGTGGAGGGGGGTGGGGGTGAAGGGGAACTCTGCATGGTTTAGTTTATAGGCGGGGAGGGGTCAACTCTGCATGATTTGTATGGGGAAGGAGGGGAAGGGGTCAATTCTGCATCATTTATTATATAACTAAACACTGCATTATATTGTACTGTGTGCAGGGCTGGCAGCCTTTTAAAAATGGCACCAGCACCTGTTCCAGCATCAAGTGATGCTGTGAATGGCATCGCCAATGCCACCCCCGTCATGTGATTGGGGGTGCAGCCGCCGTTAATATGGTAAGTAGCCGCCCGCTGCATAATCACACCGGCACGGCGTGCAGATCCCATGGAGGACAGTCACCATGTTCCGCTCCCGCCACCACTCCCGGCGACAGGATACAAAATCCAGCCCTTCATTTCTGCTTAGCTGTCCTGTCCTTGTTTTTTTTTCAGCTAAGAGCTGTTGAAGGAAACATCCCTTTGCTAAATCGATAGTACAAAATGTTAGCTTAGTGTGCTACACAGTTATGAAGACATAGAAGTGAAAACAAGATGGGTTGATAACTTAGTTAAAAAAGATATATCCATAGGGAGTTAAGATCACCAAGTCTTGAACTGGATTGTTGGAATTTTGAAATAAATGCTCCCCAGCTGAATTGTAAAATTCAGAGGGATTCTGTAACTAGATTATATTGCTCAAAATATCATTTATCTTTGCTTGTCGCTTACTGTTACTTATTAATAGATTGTGTGCAACTGTTCTACAACTTTAACTAAAGGATTTTTATAACTGACTTTACTTGATACAAACATTGGTAAAGCACACTTCCCAAAAATATTTAAAGGTGACATGAACTTCAGTAAGTCTTTATTCCATTGCATCATTCATCATTCTTGCCATTAGTTACCATGAATATTTCTGAACTGCTTTTTTTAACCTAGTCCTCTAATCCATATTAATTATCCAAACTTCCTGCCCCCTGTTTTAAAAACCTACCTCATCGGTACTGAGAGCATCTTCACAGCTCAGAAGACACACTATAATGACCTGACTGGACCCATTCAGCTAAGCACTGGTTAGGTGCTTCTCATTAATAAGGGAAATTCAAATTAAAAACAAATGAACGTCCCTACTGTATATCTGAGCAAATGCATGTATGTATCAAAGTCATTTCAGTTTTAAATATATTGTTCTTGTCACTTGTGAAGCAATTAGGTATGGTAGGATGTATTTCACAGAAGAATAGGAGGGGTCAGAGAATAAGCAATCACTTCTTTTAGACTGCATGGAATTTAGCAGCACAGTCCATCTGTCATTTAGAATGGTCAGACTTCACTTGCCTATTTCTCAAAACAATGGGCTTGTGCAGTTGGTGGCAGCATCTTATTTGGATAGGCTGGTTTTCCTGCTATAAATTATGAGTAAGTAATGTAACGAGTAACAGCTCAGTGAGCTCTAGTGTTCTTCTGTTTCTTTTAATCACAATATTCATATTGCAACTTACATGGCAATTATAGATGATCAGGTTGCAGTGGGCTACCTTTATGTAGACAGAGTCTACAGTGATGATTTAGCAGCGCATCATCACTGGACTACATTATTTTAAACCAGGTAGTTGAAATAAGTGAATGCAGGATGGTAATAAACAGCTGAGACTTGTTAATGGTAATTAAAATGAGGAAAAATAAATGAACGATGGAATGACTTCAGAACTGGACTTTCATTCCCAGTGAAAATAGGCCTTAATGCTTGTGGTTAATGTTTGTGGTAAGACAATGCACTTTGTTTCAGGTAATGGAATGCTAGTTGCAAAAGTAAGTGCAATGAATAGCTATTAGAGTTCAGTCAAAATATTCTTCAGGCATGATTTTAAAGAACACCTGTACACATGTGACCAAAAACTCATGGTTGGTCTATCTCATACATATGTATAAATCGTGTAATTAGTGACATCAAAAAAATTGCAAGGGTTGGAAAACTGAAATAAAAATGAAAAATGCTGGAAGTGCAGCACATCAGTCAACATCGGCAAGAGAAAAAGACAGCTTTATGTTCCTCGTAGAGCATTCCAACAGAGCAGATTATGTTGAAAGGTCCTACTTACAACATTATCCGACTTTTCCTTTCAGATGCCAGCCAGCCTGCTTGCTGTGGAGCTTCAACATCATCTATTTTCCTATTTTAGTGTACCCTGTCACTACGTACGGACTCCCAGAATGTGTACGATAAGAGCTGGAAAAACTGTATTCTGTACTATAGGAGATCATTTTTGATAATAACAGCTAAGCCTGTATAAGCAATGAAGGAGTTTAGTATGTGGCAACAGAACAGGCTGCTTTCATAGATAAAAGGCATACTTAATGAGTATTTGCTTCAGATCCCTGATGAGCAGCAGTAATGCAAATAGTTCAAGTCTCAAATCCAGTTTAACAGGTATTTTTTTTTACAGTGTCTCTTCTGCTCAGATTGACGAGCAAAACTAAATTTTAAATGAGCTAAAAATGACACAAATTAAGAAATGTGCCGTAATTTGGATTTGTATGTCCTTTTAAAACCATATGTGTGTATGCAGATGCAATGCTCCTCAATACATCTGTGCGATTTCCCTATTGCATGGACAAAGGAACATTTTGTTTCTCTGCCTTTTACAATACCAGCTATGTTGGCAGCAGGTAGGTATGCAACTGTTGTGTATGGCTGTAACCAAAGCAGCAAATACGCAGGCTTCTTTTGAAATAAAAATAAAACTTATTTGTCTGTCAGTGTGCCCAGGGAGAAGTTAAACCCTTTGTGTATTAGTAACCAGACTTGCCTGTGTTCCCTGGAGAAGGCATCAGACTGATCAGTCCATCAGGAAGAGGGGAAGAGAACCCATTTCCTAAGGAGCTGGTGATAGAGAGAGTTGCATCTGTGTTCCCAAGAGGTCTAGAATGGTTTGTAAACTGACCTTGACAATTCAATTTCAGTGATTTTGTGCATATGTGAATTCTATAGACTTCACAATAACAGTTGGATCTTATGAAGCTTTGGGCTCAATTCTAACTATCATAACTGTGGTTAGATTATAAATACATGATTGCATACATATCCAGAAGTTGCATATCAATTACATCAACAGCAACTTGTATTTATAAAACACCCTTTAAAGTAGTTTAAGATCCTGAGACGCTTCACAGGGGTGTCACGCTCACACGTGGAGAGATTGTGAGCTATGTGGTGAATTTATGAAATAACCCCAAATAGACTTAAGGTACAACAAAGTGACCTGGATTCAAAGTGATCAATCAGGAGAAAGGATTGTGGCAGCACATTCTGGAACAAGCGGAATGGAATCAGTGTTAGTTAATTCAGTTATTAATTCAAAATTGAAGATTCCATTAGTTCCAGAAAAGAGGAAGGACCCTGCCTAAGATCACCGTCTTTGAACAACATGTAGGTAGTGACTGGAGTTTGGCCTTGAACTCCCTCCATGAGAAATGGTACCAGGATTTCACCAATGACCTTTGGCCAGAATATAACAAGAGCAGTCTGCAACAGTGCATCTGTCATTCTAAACTTACCAAATCTTTCTTCAGTGAACAAGGGAAAGGATTACAGGCCTGCATTGTTTCAAATCTTCACCCCGGAAAAAACAAGTTTCACAGAGAACTCATTATAAATCATCATACCTAATGCATGTTATCTCTATAATCTCTATCTTTTCTTGAGTGTGTGTGCATCTGTATTAGTGAGAGAGTGGGTGTTGTTGTGTATATTTCGGGATGTTGTTTAATAAAAATGTATCTTTCTCTTAAACTTACGAGAAAACCTGTCATTTGTCTGTTCTTGATAATTAAAATGCTTAGGGGTTAAAAACATGCTGTCTTTGTTCAGTTGAGAGATGAAAAAGGGGAAACCATCCCTTAATCTCCCACCTCTCCGTAACAGGAGTGTTATCAACCAAAATTTGACACCATAAGGGAATATTCACACTGATGACCAATAATTGGCCAAAGAGGTAGGTTTTATAGAGATTATTAAAAGGACAGGTAAAGAGGCAGAAAGGTATAGGGAGGGAATTTTGGAGCTTAGGGCCTAGGCAGCTGAAGCCACAGCCATCCATAGTGGAACAACTAAAGTATGGGAATGTCCAAGGCGCCAGAATTAGAGGAGCACGGCGATCTCAGAGGACTGTAGGATTGGAGGAGGTAGGATTGGACAAGGGATAAAGCTATCTTAGATCTCGTACTGTCTAATGAAGCAGGGTTAATAAACAATGTAATCGTAAAAGATCCACTGGGAAATAGTGATCATTATACCATTGGATTTCATGTTAAATTTGAAAGTGACACATTTCAATCACAAACAAGAATCTTAAACTTAAACAAAGCCGATTATGAAGGTATGAGGGAGAACTGGTTGAGGTTAATTGGATTAATAGACTGGCAGGTATGGCAGTAAATGAACAGTGGAAAACATTTAAATAAATAATTCAAAGGGTTCAACAAAAGTACATTCCGTTCAAAAGCAAAAACTCATCAAGAAAGACCCATCTGTAGCTCACTCAGGAAGTTGAGAGTATTAGCCGAAAAGAAGAGGCTTGCAATGTTGCAAAAAAAAGTAGCAAGTCTGAGGATTGGGAGTGTTTTAGAAACCAGCAAAGGACCACCAAAAAGTTGATAAAAAGGGAAAAAAATAAAAAATGAGAGTAAACTAGCCAGCAATATACAAACAGATTGTAAGGGCTTTTATAAATACATAAAAAGGAAGAGGGTAGCTAAAGTAGACATTGGTCCCTTAGTAGCAGAGACAGGAGAAATCATCATAGGAAATGAAAAAATGACAGAGGAATTCAATAAATATTTTGTTTATGTCTTCACAGTAGAAGACACAAGTTCCATACTAGAAATGGGAAGTACCCTAGGGGCTAAAAAGAATGAGGAAATTGAGGATATTGATATCAGCCAAGAAAAAGTATTGGAGAAACTTGAGGGACTAAAATCTGAAAAGTCCCCGGGACCAGAGGGCCTACATCCTAGGGATTTAAAAGAGATAGCTGAAGAGGTAGTAAATGCGCTGACTATGATTTTCCAGAATTCCTTAGATTCAAGAATGGTCCCATCAGATTGGAAGTTGGCAAATGTTACACCGCTTTTCAGGAAAGAGGCAGAGAAAGAACAGTGAACTAAAGGCCAGTTAGCCTAACATTAGTCATCCAGAAGATGCTGGAAACTATTATTAAAAAAATCTTAACATTGCACTTGGAAAAGCATAGTATGATTCAAACAGGTCAGCATGGTTTTACTAAAGGGAGATCCTGTTTGACAAATTTATTAGAGTTTTTTGAGGATTGTAACTAGTAGGGTAGATAAAGGGGAATCAGTAGATGTAGTATACCTGGATTTCCAAAAGGCATTCGATAAGGTGCCACATAAAATGTTAATTAGCAAGATAAGGGCTCATGGTATTGGGGGTAATACATTAGCATGGATAGAGGATTGGTTCATAGGCAGGAAGCAGAGAGTGGGCATAAATGGGGCAGAGAGTGAATAGTGGAGTGTCGCAAGGATCAGTGCTGGGGCTTCAGCTATTTACACTCAATATTAAGGACTTGGATGAAGAGACAGAGAGTAATGTATCTAAGTGTGCTGATGTTACAAAGCTCAGTGGAAAGGTAAGCTGCAGGGAGGACATAGAGAGGCTGCAAAGAGATATAGACAGGCTAAGTGAGTGGGCAACAAGATGGCAAATGGAGTATAACGTCAGGAAATGTGAAATTGTTCACTTTGGTTATAAAAATAGAAAAGCAGAATATTTTTTCAAAGGTGTGAAACTGGTAAGTCTTGATGTTCAGAGAGACTTGGGGGTACTCATACAAGGAATGTACAAAGTTAACATAAAGGTACAGCAGGCTATTAGGAAGGCAAATGGCATGTTGGCCTTTATTGCAAAGGGATTAGAGTACAGGAATAAAGAAGTCTTACAAAAACTGTACAGCACTTTGGTGAGACCGCACCTGGAATACTGTGTGCAGTATTGGTCTTCATATTTAAGAAAGGATATGCTTGCACTGGAGGCGGTGCAGCGAAGATTTACTAAATTGGTCCCGGGGATGAGGGGGTTGCCCTATGATGAAAGGCTGAGTAAATTGGGCCTATATTCTCTGGAGGTTAGAAGAATGAGAGGCGATCTGAAGATTCTGAAAGGGCTTGATAGGGTAGAAGCTGAGAGATTGTTTCCACTGGTCGGGGAATCTAGAATGTGAGTCACAGTCTCAGGCTAAGGGGCCAATCATTCAGCACTGAGATGAGGAGAAATTACTACATTCAAAGGGTTGTGAATCTTTGGAATTCTCCATCATTGAATACATTTAAGGCTGGGATAGATGGACTTTTGGTCTTGCAGGGATTGAACAGATATGGGGAGCGGGCAGGAAAGTGGAATTGAAGCCCAAGATCAGCCATGATCGTTTTGAATGGCGGGGTAGGCTCGATGGGAATATGGCCTATTTCTGCTCCTATTTCTTGTGTTCTTGTGTACAGAGATAGGGAGGGGTGAGACCATGGGAGGTTTAAAAACATGGATTGCAATTTAAAATTTGATGTGTTGCCAGGCTGGGAACCAATGTACGTCAGCTAGCACAGAGGTGATGGGTGAATGGGACTTGGTGTGAGTTAGGATACAGGTAACAGAGTTTTGGATGTTTGGATGACCTCAAGTTTATGCGGGGTGGAAGATGGAGTTAGATTTACATTTACTTTGCAAAGAATTCCTACTGAACTTGTGAATTGATTAGAATCATGAAATGTTACAGCACATTTGGACCATTTTGCCTGAGCTGATTCTCTATAACAGTTATCCATTTACAACATTCCCTTGCGAACAACAGATGCCCCTCTATGTTGCTTTCATTGATCTCACCAAAGCCTTTGACCTCATCAGCAGACGTGGTCTCTTCAGACTACTAGAAAAGATCGGATGTCCACCAAAGCTACTAAGTATCATCACCTCATTCCATGACAATAGGAAAGGCACAATTCAGCATAGCTGTGCCTCATCAGAGCCCTTTCCTATCCTGAGTGGCGTGAAACAGGGCCGTGTTGTCGCAACTACACTGTTTGGGATTTTCTTCTCCCTGCTGCTCTCACATACATTCAAGTCTTCAGAAGAAGGAATTTTCCTCCACACAAGATCAGGTGGCAGGTTGTTCAACCTTGCCCGCCTAAGAGCGAAGACCAAAGTACGGAAAGTCCTCATCAGGGAACTCCTCTTTGCTGACGATGCTGCATTAACATCTCACACTGAAGAGTGTCTGCAGAATCTCATTGACAAATTTGCGGCTGCCTGCAACAAGTTTGGCCTAACCATCAGCCACAAGAAAACGAACATCATGGGACAGGACATCAGAAATGCTCCATCCATCAATATCGGCGACCACGTTCTGGAAGTGGTTCAAGAGTTCACCTACCTAGGCTCAACTATCACCAGCAACCTGTCTCTAGATGCAGAAATCAACAAGCGCATGGGAAAGGCTTCCACTGCTATGTCCAGACTGGCCAAGAGAGTGTGGGAAAATGGCGCACTGACACGGAACACAAAAGTCCGAGTGTATCAAGCCTGCATCCTCAGTACCTTGCTCTACAGCAGCGAGGCCTGGACAATGTATGTCAGCCAACAGCGATGTCTCAATTCATTCCATCTTCACTGCCTCTGGAGAATCCTTGACATCAGGTGGCAGGACCGTATCTCCAACACAGTAGTCCTCGAGGCAGCCAACATCCCCAGCTTATTCCCACTATGGAGTCAGCGGCGCTTGAGATGGCTTGGCCATGTGAGTCACATGGAAGATGGCAGGATCCCCAAGGACACATTGTACAGCGAGCTCGCCACTGGTATCAGACCCACCGGCCGTTCATGTCTCCGCTTTAAAGACGTCTGCAAACGCGACATGAAGTCCTGTGACATTGATCACAAGTCGTGGGAGTCAGTTGCCAGCGATCGCCAGAGCTGGCGGGCAGCCATAAAGGCGGGGCTAAAGTGTGGCGAGTCGAAGAGACTGAGCAGTTGGCAGGAAAAAAGACAGAAGCGCAAGGGGAGAGCCAACTGTGCAACAGCCCCGATAGCCAATTTTTTCTGCAGCACCTGTGGAAGAGCCTGTCACTCTAGAATTGGCCTTTATAACCACTCCAGGCGCTGCTCCACAAATCACTAACCACCTCCAGGAGCTTACCCATTGTCTCCCGAGACAAGGAGGCCAAAGAAGAAGAAGATTCCCTTGCACTTGCACCATACCTTTTTAACATTTTACTTTTTAAAAAAGTTATTCATTTCCCTTTTCCAGTGATCTGGTCAATCTTTAAAGCTAAACCAACAGCGACAACAGACGATCTGGCAACCTTACTTCATAGGTTTCAGCTGCAGATCAGTTACGTCTGAGTTAGAAGGTTGTGGGTTCAAATCCCACTCCAGTGCCTGAGAATAAAACTCTAATACCTTCTGGATGAGATGTTAAACTAAGGCCCCATCTGCCCTCTCAGGTGGATGTAAATAATTCTCTGGCAATATTTCAAAGAATAGCAGAGGTGTTATTCCTGGTGCCCTGGCCAATGTTTATCCATCAGCCAGCATCACAAAAACAGATTACCTGGTCACTATCACATTTCTGATTGTGGGAACTTGCTCTGTGTAAATTGGTTGCTGTGTTTCCCGCATTATAACAGCAACTACACTCCAATGTACTTATTTAACTAGAAAGTACTTTAAAGCCTGAGGTCTTGATAGATGCTAGATAAATGCATTTTTCTTTGCTGTTTGTTGGACCTTACTATGTGCAATGACTGCCATGTTTTCTACATTACAAAATAATTATTGTCATTCCTGTCACATCTCAAGGTGAAATGAATCATACTTGAAATTACAGCTTTAACTTTAAGAAAGATTTAACAAGTGTTTTATTAAAGTTCTGTTCACTATCCTCACAACAGCAGCATAAGCTTATCTGACCTTACAACAGCCCAGGTCAGGTGTTTCCCCAAAGCACAAAGCTACTTTCTGTTTCCCTTCTAAGTACCATATATTCTCTAATACTCAAGCCCACACATTCAATCATGACAGTCCTGCCTTGTCAGACCAAAACATGTCCATGCTTTTTGAGCATAATCACAACACATAATCTTCATTTCATTTTGGTGGTCTCCTCTAATGCCATGTTCTTCCTGTTGTCTCAGGAACTCTGGTCACCATGTCAGGATTAGGAATAGTTGTCGGTCTCTCTGGACCCGATGTTTCTCCCTCTAGATAGCAAGCTGTCTGCCTGCCAATAGGATCACTGGCTTGGACTTCTGACTTGCTAGATTTCAGCTTCGCTTTAGCTCCTACATCTGGTTCATCTGCTGTTGTGTCTTTGTCACCATGACATTTTTTGATGCATGAAGAATTTCTGTCATACAGTACTCCTTCTGGTGACTGCACACTCACACTGTTTCCCTCCTTGGCAATAACAGTGTATGCCTTGGGATAATATGGTATATCCGTCTCACTCGGACTCTCCCGTCTCAGCAATACCTCATCACCTGGCATCACATCAGTCTGTCTAGCTTTCTTTCTGTGATCTACATAAAACTTTGCAGCACATTTTTTCTCAGCATGATAATCTCAAACCTCCTGATCAACTCTAATGTCCCTCAACTCTGGTATCTTGGTGCATATTTTGCGTCCAAATAACAACTCAGCCAGGCTCTTTCCCGTCGTTGTGTGTGTAGTTGTTCTATACATGGCCAAATACGACAACAACATCTCCTTCCAGTCTTTACACTCTGCCTGAGCAATCCTCATCCATTTCTCTAAGGATTGGTTTTGTCTTTCCACTTCCCCATTTGCCTGTGGCCATTTAGATGTTACTCTATGAGGGTGAATACCTGTGACTGGCATGTAATCTGCAAACGTCTGTGAATTGAATTGTAATCCATTGTCTGAACACAATGTGACTGGTAGATCATGCCTTGCAAATATTTCAGTCAATGCAAACACCACTTTCTCTGCCGTTGTAGACTTCATTACCACAAACTCATAATAACGGCTGTATTAGTCAATCACCACCAGTATTGGCTTTCCTGATGGAAATGGACCTAAGAAGTCAACTGCTACAATCTCCCATGGTCCATCTGGTAAAAGTGTACTGCATACTGGTTCTGGTGGATTGGGTCTACTGACAACTTGCCATCCATGACATGTTTTGACAAACTGGTCCACATCTTTCGCCATCCCTGGCCACCACCATACTTTGGTTTGTAAGTTTTGCTTAACACCAACCACACCCAAATGCATACGAACATATGAACATATGAAATAGGAGCAGGAGTAGGCCACTCGGCCCCTCAAGCCTGCTCTGTCATTTGATAAGATCATGGCTGATCTGATAGTACCCTCAACTCCACGTTCCTGCCTACCCTTGATAGCCTTTCACCCCCTCATGAGCTAACATCACTAGACTAGGCCTAAGCTTTTGTGGCACTATAAGACTGTTACCTTTGAGAATACACTTCCCAATTGTGCACAATTCATCTCGCATAACGATGGATTGTCCAGCTTGGATTCTCCGTCTGATGACATTCAATTCTGGAACTTTGTCTAACTCTCTTTCAGTCTCCCTAGTTGTTATTGCTCTTGGTGTAGCATGAACTGCCACAAACCACATGAATGATTCAGCTTCCTTCTCTAGTGAAGATCTGTGTGTTTGTCCTTCAACTGGTTCTATGATGTCTTGGTCAGTCAGTTCCTTTATCTTTGCCTCTACTTTCCCTCTCAGACAAAAGGTGTTCTATCTATAGGCTGAGCTACAGGCTTCACGTTCTCGTCAATTGTTAATCTCACATAGCGGTTGTGCAACTTCCCAATTCAAAGAACAAAGAACAAAAAACAGTACAGCACAGGAACAGGCCATTCAGCCCTCCAAGCCTGCACCGATCAATTCCTTGAAACACTGGTCCAAACTCCTCTCAAAGGTCCACATAGGATTTCACAGAATTCACTTTCATTCCATTGTGTCGCACCCCCAAGGCTTGGCTAGTTTCTCTGCTCAGAAGAGGCTTACCATCCTCCTCAATCACTATGAATTCTGCCTCCACACTCCAATTCCCAGCTCTTATACTCATTGTGAAACATCCAACAGTTTCAAGTGGGTTTTAGATGTGTAAGGATAAAGCTTTTTGAGATATTTTCGAGATGTCATAGAGTCATAGAATCATTTACGGCATAGAAGGAGGCCCTTCAGCTCATCGTGTCCATGCCAGCTCTCCACAGAGCAACTCAGTCAGTCCCACTCCCCCACTTGATCCCCTTAGCCCTGCAAGTTTATTTGATTCAATTGCCCATTCAATTTCCTTTTGAAATTCATTGATTTGTCTTCACTTCCACCACCCTTGTGGGCAGTGCACTTGATTCTCTTTATCTTCAGTTCCTCCCACAGTGCTCTGCTGATGACATTACTGTCACTGCCTGAATCTACAATAATGCTCATTTCAACACCCCCAATAATCACTGGAACTCTCTCATGGTTGCTTCGATTGACAGAAAACGTGTATTCATGTTTGTTATTTGTGTCCGAACACTCTGCATCTTCTTCAACTCATCTCACAGTTGTACTACTTCCATCTCTCTGTCCTTCACATGATCTGCCAGGCTTGCCATTTTGTTCAACTTTGCTTCTGCACTTCTTGGCAAAATGGTCTCTGCTCCCACGTTTTCTGCATATCTTCCCCTTGGCAGGGCAGCAATCACCTCTTCCATATTGCCCCATGTTGCCACATCTGAAACACTGTCTTAGACTTTTGCTGTTTACATTTATGAGTACCTGGATTCCATTGTGCCACTTGATTAACCTCAGATTTTGTCGTGCCATTGGCAGAAATGGGACCTCGTTCCATGCTGTGTATGTGCCCATCCATTGCTTCCAATGCAGTTGCTATTTACAAAGTGACATCCAATGTTAAGTCACCTCCTCTTTCCAGCAGCCTGCACCTCAACTTATCCAACTTGCAATGTTGGACCACTTGATTCATTATCTGGTTATTCAGATCCGTCTCAACTTAATTGCATCCATCCGACATCTGCCTCAAACAATTCACAAATTGGGCTACTGTTTCTCCCTCTTTCTCTCTCATTTGATGGAAAAGATGCCTTTGGAATGTGGCATTTGGCAGCAGCACATATTGCTGATTCAAAGCTTTCACTGCACGTTCATAATCTGCCTTTTATCCTGTGTCAGGCAATGTCTTGAAAGTCTCCCTCACTGACACACCCGCATTGAACAGTAATAAGGCCCAGTCACGGTGCTTTCTGCACCTCCGTTGCCCTGTCCAAAAACAAACAGCGATTGTCAACATACACTTCGAACTCCTCCAGCCATGCTTTCCATTTCACATTTGACAGAACGGGCATCACCCGTCGGATCAAATGGCTCAATTCCCTGAGCTGCAGACATATCATCTCCAGCAAATGCCATGACACAATCCTAAATAACTCCAAATTTACCTCTGTACTGTTTGCCTGCATATCCTCATGAAATTACCACGTTGCCAATGTCACATCTCAAGCTGAAATGAATCACAATTGAAATTACAGCTTTAACTTGAAACAAAGATTTAACAAATGTTTTATTAAAGACTTCTGTAGAGTTCTGTTCCCTGTTCTCACTACAGCAGCATAAACATATCTGACCTTGCAAAAAAACCCATGTCAGGTGTTTCCCCAAAGCACAAAGCTACTTTCAGTTTTCCTTCCAAGTACCGTATATTCTCTGATACTCAGGCCCAAACATAGAATCATGACAAATCATCTTCCTACTTTTAAGATATGACTTTATTCAATGTAGACTCTTTGAAATCGACCTCCTTTAAAAAAGTGGACAATGTGCTGCAAGATGGCTGCTGAAGGTCAAATGATCCGGCCTGTGTATTCAAACTGCCTCATGTCTTGAAAGGACAAAAGGATGCATTCCAGACTAAGAGTTATTGACTACACCCATCCTGAAACCATCAAGAGACATTCCTGAATTGAATGGATTTCTTCTGAGACAAAGAAGGTATGAAGTAAACACACTGGCTGGGATATTCTCGAGGTGGTGGGGTTCCTGGCTCTGGGCCGAGTGGGGAACCCCATCTTGGCATTTTTGCATCCCCACCATGATCCTCTGTTGTTCCAGAGGCAAAGTTTCTGGCATCGAGATCTCTGTCCCTTTAAAGGTGGTGATCCCGCCTCCAGGAGCTGCTGGCAAATCAGCGGGCCAGCAGCGCAGAAGTATCAGCAGCAGTATCTGCCAGTACTGCAGCAGCCATGGGCCTAGGCCCAGCGCTGGAACACCAGACCTCAGCTAAGTGAGGTGGGATCACTGGGGCCAGTCCATCAGGCCCCAGCAAAGGAGCTGGGAGGGTGGGCATGAAGTCCAGGGGGAGAGGCAGGTCTATCTAGGCGGAGGTTTTGCTGGTGGGGGTCCTCAATGGGAAACAGATTGCCTGTGGAGGAGAAACACCCCACCCAAGCCCACAGAGAGTGCAATCTCCCCACATGGTGCAGACAGCCCCAACCACTTGTTAGATCCCAATGGCAGTGGGAAGAGGTCCTTAAGTGGCTGTTAATAGGCCACTTAAGGGCCTCAATTGGCCTCTGGGCAGGAAGGCTGCCATTGGCCTATCCAACCCCCGGCAAAATCACTTGACAATGGGATGGTGACGGGCCCTCCAAGCCCCACCACCTGTCATGATTCTAGGGGCCCCCTGCCTCCTACCCTGCCTAAAGGGGGCCCATAAAATGTAGCCGATCATAATAGAATAGTATCCATCCAGACATTAAGAGATATCCATGGATTTCACATCTTGGTCCATTGTGTGGTTACAGTGGGGGAGAAGGCCATGTGTCAAATAACAGAAATGTTAATGTGATGAATATTTGTTTCAAAAGACAACCTCTGGAGAGAAAGGAAGAGATCATGGCAACATCACAGAAGGCAGTCCAGTCAGGGGCTGTAGAAAGATCCAGCCTAAACAGGAAGAAGATGCCCTGCTGCTAATTCTACAATTCAACTTGGTGCAGCAGAGAACTGAAAGTGACCACTACCTCCGGTCTGAAATCTTAATCACCAGAAAACTACAACACCTCAACAAGTTCAAGACTGCAAACAACCCAGGCCTGCATCTATAAAAGAGACTATCCTACTTAGAACATTCAACAGGTTTACCGTAAATCACAAACACTGCCACATTTTGAACTTTTACCCTTTACCTTCTATCTATCTTCCCTTGAGAGTGCATGTGAAAGTGGCGTTGTGAACATTTTAGGGAATGAATATTGTTCAATAAATAGTTAATCTTCTATTTATTTGACCCTGAAAACACTCAGGAGCTAACTCATCATTTTAAACAAAACACAATTGTGGTCAGGTAGGAGGTGAACAGTGGGAACCGCCCACACCCCTTACCACCTGCCCATAACACTAAGCTTCATTGGTTGCAAATGCTTTAGGATATCCTGAGGTTGTGAAAGGTGCTGTAAAAATGCAAAACAATCTTTCTTTTTTGGAATGGATTAGAGATTCTGCTTCCATTATTTGTTCTGGTAGGGTATTCCATGATCTAACAATTCTTCTTTAAGCTCACCTTTTTGTCTCTTTGTGATTATCTTAAGTTTTTGCCCTAGAATTATTGACTCACCAGCTAATTACTTTATCAAAACCTCTCATAAGTTTGAAAATTTCAATTAGATCCCTTAACTTTCCAATGAAAAGAACCTGTATTCTGATAAATAGTGATAAGCATAGTTATAGCTTCAGGATGACAGAGAAAAGATGGTAGAATGGCAATGAAGCATGTCAGATCGAGTTCAATGCAGAGAAGTGTGAAGGGATGCACTTTGGGAGGACTAATATGGAATGGCATAATTTTGAAGAGTGTAGATGGGCAGAATCCTTGGCGTCCATTTACAGAAATCCTTAAAGGTGACATGACAAGTTGATAAGATGGTTAAAAAGCAGATGGGCCGCTTGGGTTTATAAATAGAGGAATAGAATATAAAAGCAAATACATCATACTAGAACTTTATAAATCACTGCTTAGGCCTAAGCTGGAGTATTGTGGAGAATTCTGGGCAGTACACTTTAGGAAAGATGTGAAGGCCTCAGAAAGAATACAGAGGATTATCGGGGATGAGGGACTTTAGTTATGCGGAGAGTTTGTAAAAGTTATGACTGCTCTTCCTGGAACAGAGAAGGTTAAGGGATGACCTAATAGAGGTTTTCAAAAGGATGAGAGGTTTTGATTGAGTAGCAAGTGATAATGTCCTCCCTATTGCAAGTATATCAATAACCAGGGGTCATAGATTTTAAATCATTTGCAAAAGATATAAATGGGAGATGAGAATTCCTTTTCACTCAAAGTCGTCAGGTTCTGGAATGCTCTACCTGAGAAGGTGGTGGAAGCTTATTCCATAAATAATTTTGAAAGGGAGTTGGACCGGTGCTGAAGAGGAACTTAACAGTGTTACGGACAAAAAGCGGGGGTGTGGGACTAAACATGACTGCTTCAAAGATCCAGCACAGACATGATCGGCTGAACATCTTCCTTTTGTGCTTTAAGTTTCTATGATTCTGATTTATAAAAGATTCTTCAGATCAGTACGTTTTATAGTCAGTTAAAAACTCTAAAATGAAGCCTGCACCTGCCATTTGTCACTTCATGAATTCCTAGTTTTGACTAGATCATTGCGTTAATTATTGCAGCATCTGGTTTTAAAGAATACAATCAACTAAAATTTTGGAGAATTAGAAATGGATTCAGAAAAAATGTCAAAAATATCTTCTTCGTTAATGTTAGACTCAAGGGACAGAATTTGCCCGGCCTTGGTCGGCAGGCTTGGAGGTGGGGGATCCAGGCAAGTAGTGAGGAGCTGAGTTGGGATGACTCCCGGACGCATTCCCACTGCCAGGGAAGTTTCAAGCTGTGGGCAGGGACAGGGATCGGGTACTTGTTAAATGGAGGTAGGCAGCCAATTGTCATTGTTAAATCCCCAATTCGGGGTGATATTACCAGCTCGCCAGCATTTTGCTGGCTGTGGAGTAGCAACTCCCCCATCCCCACCATGTGCGGAGGCCACCAGCTTAATGAAGGCATCCTCTCTGCAGCAGTCCGGGGAGGGGGGAGCCATCTTGGAGACTCCATCCCCAAAGGAGAAGGCAGTGGGTAGGACAGGCAGACCCTGCGGCTCCAATGAGGGATTCCTCTCTGATCTGAGGGGCCTGCCTGTTTGGCCCCTCAAATTTTATTTAAACTTACCCCTCCAAGGGCATCTCCATGCTGAGATGCCCTCTTGATCCCCGATCTGCCTCAGCAGCGCCCACCTCTACTGGTGGGGCTGCCGAGGCTTCAATGCAGCCGGCCTTCTGATTGGACCGGCAGCATCAGGAGCCCACCCTTCATCTTTAATTGTAAAGTGAGTGGAGGTGACCAATTAGGAGGCCATCTCCTTGAAAATAGCCTCCCAGCCAGCAAATGCAAGCTCAGGACTTGCATTTGATCCCGATGTTGGGGTCCCGACGCCTGCGAGAGAATCCTGCCCAAGGAGATAGTTTTCATTTTCATTGTATAAATTAAAGCCAGATGGATTCTTCAAAGGAAGGATGTCCTGTTCACCAGATCACTGATCAGGCGGTGAAGATAAACAATGATTTCCAAGCTTCGTTGTTTATTTTTTCACTGCAAACTTCATCCAAAGACAACAGCGTATTACAGCACACATTGTGATAAGATGCAAAACAAGAGCTTGCATTGTTAAATATAATATTTTTCTGTAATTACAATAGATGGGTAAATAAAAACAGATGCAGAGTGAATCATCATACTTTGTTTAAAAGCTTTTTCACGAACAAAATTACTTCTTCATTCCAAAAAAGTATATTGTAGTTAGGAATCAACAGTCACTGAAAATTATATTCTACATTTTTATTGCTATAGTTATGACATACCCATTCAAAATCCACCCACTTGCACAGAGTTAAAATTGGGCTCAATAAATGAGTTCCATCTAAAATTTAACCTATCATTTATCTATTGATTAACATATAAATTGACTTGCAAAATGAGACAAAATTGACTAGTTAAGAGAAGATAGAAGAGAGTGTTGGGAGGAAATAAAGTAAAAGAGTTATATAAAACACAAAAGTAAATTCAAAAGTTCGATTGTTTTCAAATGAGGATGAAAATATTCTATAAATTCAATAACATCACCACCTGTAAGTGGATCATATGCTGCAATGACAGCAGCAGAACCAACTTTACCCATCACCTTCATAAAGAAAATTTAGAATGAAAGGTAGATTTTAATCTTCAGTGATATTATTCAGCAGTGAGAAAATCACTCCAATTCTAATCAGCTGAGGAAGGACAGTCTTTTCATTAAGTGCCTGCTGGACTTCAGGATGACTTAAATCATTTACAATGTGAAGCAATTTTATGATATCACACAAAATGAGGTGTACCAGATTTTCTTTCATTGATACAATTGGATCTCAGAGGAGTTTTGCCTGCTGAAACACTACAGTTTCATCTTTCGGACCTGTATTCAAATCTAACCCAAGCAGATGGGACCAATGTTTCTTTCTTGAAGACTGGCTGGTGCAGTTACTGTTCACTGGGATCTTATTATGAATGAGGGGTTACAGTTATGAAGAGAGAGTTAAGAAGCTGGGGCTTCTTTCATTAGAGCTGAGAAGATGTCACGATTGCCTCTGGGTCAGAAGGTTGTGGGTTCAAATTCTACTTCAGAACTTGAGAAAATATTTTTGGTTGACACTTCAGTGCAGTACTGAAGTGGGTGCTGCATTGTCAGTGATGTTTTTCGCTGAGATGTCAAACTGAGATTCCAGTTGTCCTTGCAGCTGGCACATCCGATGGCACTATTTAAAGAAGAGCAGGAAGAATTCTTCTTGTGCCTTAGCCAAAATTTAGTCTTTACAGTGTATACAGGACTCCTTTCTCACTCAGTATGTTAAAAGTCCAATAAGAAAAGAATCACTGCTGGATTTTGTAATGGAAAATGAACCAGAATATATAAAAGAAAGCTTAAGAAGATTATAAGTAAGAGTAGGAGACCATCTTAGTCACACTGATGACAACATATTAAGATTCAAGATTAGAATCGAAAGTGATATAAGTAGGACAAAGATGAAGGAAGTGGAAATGACCAAATTATGAGGAAGTGAGGGTAGAACTAAAGAACGCAAGCTGGGAGAAAATCTTGAAAAACAATGAGAGGGAAACAGTGTAAAATATTTAAATGGATGATCAATGGAGTTCATGAGAAATGCATTCCAATAAAAGCCAAAATCAAGCAAGCTAATTATGGGTCTCTGTGGATAAATAAAGAACCAAGGAAAAACTGAATCTAAAGAAAAAGACATGCAAAAGTATTTAGATATTAAAGGGGAGGAGGACAAATGGGAATACAAGGAATTTAGGAGAGAAGTTTAAAAAGAAACATCAGAAGGAAAAGATAAATTAAGAAATCAAGTTATCAAGGAATATAAAAAGAAATAATAAAGTGTTCGAGGACATATAAATAACAAAAGGAAAATTAAAGTAGGGATATGGCCACAAAAAGGATGAGAAAGATAATCTCACAGGCAATGTCAGAAGTATTGAATAACTACTTTGCCTCAATTGGATGCAGTTAGGAGCATGCAGGTGGTGGAAAGTGTCACAGACAGGAGTTTTAGAGAAGTGGTTACACCCAAGGTGCAGGCAGATAGATGGGTGACCGCTAGAAGGGGTAGGCAGTCAGTGCAGGAATCCCCTGTGGCTATCCCCCTCTCTAACAAGTATACCGTTTTGGATACTGTTGGGGGGGATGGCCTATCAGGGGAAAACAGCAGCAGCCAGAGCAGTGGCACCACGGCTGGCAGTGTTGTTCAGCAGGGAGGGACAAAGCGCAGATGAGCAATAGTTATAGGGGACTCTATAGTCAGGGGCACAGATAGGCGCTTCTGTGGACGTGAAAGAGCCTCCAGGAAGGTATGTTGCCTCCCTGGTGCCAAGGTCAAGGATGTCTCTGAATGGACAGAGGGCATTCTGAAGGGGGAGGATGAACAGCCAGAGGTTGTGGTGCACATCGGTACCAATGACATAGGCAGGAAGAGTGATGAGGTCCTGCAGGGGGAGTTTAGGGAGTTAGGTTGTAAGTTAAAAAACAGGACCTCTAGGGTTGTAATCTCTGGATTACTCCCTGTGCCACGTGCCAGTGAGGCTAGAAATAGGAAGATAGTGCAGCTAAACATGTGGCTGAGCAGCTGGTGTAGAAGGGAGGGTTCCAGATATCTGGACCATTGGGGTCTCTTCAGGGACAGATGGGACCTGGACAAGAAGGACGGGTTGCATCTAAACTGGAAGGGCACTAATATCCTGGCTGCAAGGTTTGCTAGCGTCACTCGGGAGTGTTTAAACGAGTGTGGCAGAGGTGTGGGAACCAGAGCAGTAGGAGAGCTAGTGAAGTAAATGAGGACATAGTAAATAAGACCAGTAGGACTAAGAGGAAGAGCAGGCAGGGAGATGTTGCGGAGTACAGCGGGACTGGTGGTCTGAAGTGCATTTGTTTCAATGCGAGAAGTATAACAGGTAAGGCAGATGAACTTAGAACTTGGATTAGTACTTGGAAATATGATGTTGTTGCTATTACAGAGACTTGGTTGAGGGAAGGGCAGGATTGGCAGCTAAATGTACCAAGCTTTCAAAGCTTCAGGCGGGATAGAGGAGGATCTAAAAGGGGTGGGGGAGTTGCATTACTGGTTAAGGAGAATTTTACAGCTGTACTGCGGGAGGACACCTCAGAGAGGTCATGCAGCGAGGCAATATGGGTGGAGCTCAGGAATAGGAAGAGTGCGGTCACGATGTTGGGGGTTTTCTACAGGCCTCCCAACAGCCAGTGGGAGGTAGAGGATCAGATATGTAGACAGATTTTGGAAAGATGTAAAGGTAACAGGGTTGTGGTGGTGGGTGATTTTAACTTCCCCAATATTGACTGGGACTCACTTAGTGCTAGGGGCTTGGATGGGGCAGAATTTGTGAGGAGCATCCAGGAGGGCTTCTTGAAACAGTATGTAGATAGTCCAACTAGGGATGGGGCCATACTGGAACTGGTATTGGGGAATGAGCCCGGCCAGGTGGTCGAAGTTTCAGTGGGGGAGCATTTCGGGAGCAGTGACCATAATTCCATAGGCTTTAAGGTACTTGTGGATAAGGATAAGAGTAGTCCTCGGGTGAAGGTGCTAAATTGAGGGAAGGCTAATTATAACAATATTAGGCAGGAACTGAAGAATTTAGATTGGGGGCAGTTCTTTGAGGGTAAATCAACATCTGACATGTGGGAGTCTTTCAAACGTCAGCTGATTAGAATCCAGGACCAGCATGTTCCTGTGAGGAAGAAAGACAAGTTTGGCAAGTTTCGGGAAGCTTGGATAAAACGGGATATTGTGAGCCTAGTCAAAAAGAAAAAGGAAGCATTTGTAAGGGCTGGAAGGCTAGGAACAGCTGAAGCACTTGAGGAATATAAAGACAGTAGGGAGGAATATAAAGACAGTAGGAAGGAAGTTAAGCAAGGAGTTAGGAGGTCTAAAAGGGGTCATGAAAAGTCATTGGCAAACAAGATTAAGGAAAATCCCAAGGCTTTTTATACATATATAAAGAGCAAGAGGGTAACCAGGGAAAGGGTTGGCCCACTCAAGGACAGAGATGGGAATCTATGCGTGGAGCCAGAGGAAATGGGTGAGGTGCTAAATGAGTACTTTGCATCAGTATTCACCAAGGAGAAGGACTTGGTGGATGATGAGCCGAGGGAAGGGAGTGCAGATAGTCTCAGTCATCTCATTATCAAAAAGGAGGAGGTGTTGGGTGTCTTGCAAAGCATTAAGGTAGATAAGTCCGCAGGGCCTGATGGGATCTACCCTAGAATACTGAGGGAGGCAAGGGAAGAAATTGCTGGGGCCTTGACCAAAATCTTTGCATCCTCATTGGCTACAGGTGAGGTCCCAGAGGACTGGAGAATAGCCAATGTTGTTCCTTTGTTTAAGAAGGGTGGTAAGGATAATCCAGGAAATTATAGGCCAGTGAGCCTTACGTCAGTGGAAGGAAAACTATTAGAGAGGATTATTCGGGACAGGATTTACTCCCATTTGGAAGCAAATGAATTTATTAGCGAGAGACAGCATGGTTTTGTGAAGGAGAGGTCGTGTCTTACTGATTTGATTGAGTTTTTTGAGGAAGTGACGAAGATGATTGATGAGGGAAGAGCAGTGGATGTTGTCTATATGGACTTTAGTAAAGCCTTTGACAAGGTCCCGCATGGCAGACTGTTGCAAAAGGTGAAGTCACATGGGATCAGAGGTGAGCTGGCAAGATGGATACAGAACTGACTCAGTCACAGAAGACAGAGGGTATCAGTGGATGGGTGTTTTTCTGAATGGATAGATGTGACTAGTGGTGTTCCGCAGGGATCAGTGCTGGGACCTTTGCTGTTTGTAGTATACATAAATGATTTGGAGGAAAATGTAGCTGGTCTGATTAGTAAGTTTGTGGACGACACCAAGGTTGGTGGAGTTGCGGACAGTGATGAGGATTGTCAGAGGATACAGCAGGATATAGATCGGTTGGAGACTTGGGCGGAGAAATGGCAGATGGAGTTTAATCCGGATAAATGTGAGGTAATGCATTTTGGAAGGTCTAATGCAGGTGGGAAGTATACAGTAAATGGCAGAACCCTTAGGAGTATTGACAGGCAGAGAGATCTGGGCGTACAGGTCCACAGGTCACTGAAAGTGGCAACGCAGGTGGATAAGGTAGTCAAGAAGGCATACGGCATGCTTGCCTTCATCGGTCAGGGCATAGAGTATAAAAATTGACAAGTCATGTTGCAGCTGTACGGAACCTTAGTTAGGCCACACTTAGAATATTGCGTGCAATTCTGGTCGCCACACTACCAGAAGGACGTGGAGGCTTTGGAGAGGGTACAGAGGAGGTTTACCAGGGTGTTGCCTGGTCTGGAGGGCATTAGCTATGAGGAGAGGTTGGAAAAACTCGGATTGTTTTCACTGGAACGACGGAGGTGGAGGGGCGACATGATAGAGGTTTACAAAGTTATGAGTGGCATGGACAGAGTGGATAGTCAGAAGAGTTTTCCCAGGGTGGAAGAGTCAGTTACTAGGGGGCATAGATTTAAGGTGCGATGGGCAAAGATTAGAGGGGATGTGCGAGGCAAGTTTTTTACACAGAGGGTGGTGAGTGCCTGGAACTTGCTGCCAGGGGAGGTGGTGGAAGCAGATACGATAGCGACGTTTAAGAGACATCTTGACAAATATATGAATAGGAAGGGAAAAAAGGGATATGGGCCCCAGAAGTGCAGAAGGTGTTAGTTTAGGCAGGCATCAAGATCGGCGCAGGCTTGGAGGGCTGAATGGCCTGTTTCTGTGCTGTACTGTTCTTTGTTCTTTGTTTAACAAAATAAATACTTCATAAGAGGATGAGCTTAAAGCGAACATTAATACAGTTGGGATAGAAAGACAGAAAGTAATTGGCAAACTGGAAAAACCAGAAGAGGATAAAAACCCAGGTCTGGATGACATGCACATATGCATGCTCAAGGAAACTTGGAAGGAGATAGCAGAGGCTCCAGTTTATATACAGAGGATCCATAGAAGGGTGGGTCATGCAAGAGTACTAGTGGTCAGCTAATGTTGTTCCAATATACCAACAGGGAGACAGAACAAAACCTGGGAACATAGACAGATCAGCTTACCATCAGTAACAGGAAAGATACTGGAATCTATACTAAAAGAAGTGATAGTAGAGTATCTGGACACAGAAAATAAACAATAAACACACAGCATGGATTACGAAAGGCCAAGCCATGCTTAATTCACCTGATAGAATTAATAGAAGAGGTAACAGAAACAGAAGACAAGGGTAATGTAGTTGATGTCATATACTTGGATTTTCAAAAGGCTTTTGATAAGGTACCACATGATAGGTTAATTACAAAGGAGTCAGGGGACCAATAACTGAATTGATAGCAAGTTGTCGAGAAAATAGAAAGCCACAGTCATTTAATCTACATTTGCCCTCCAACCTGTAGAGGAAACTGTACCATGAGTAGAGACATAGCATCATGGAGTTTTACAGCACAGAAACAGACCCTTCGACCCAACGCGCCTGCGCCGACCATCAAGCACCCATCCTAACAAATCCCATTTCCCCGTACATGGCCCGTAGCCTTGTATGTTATGGCATTTCAAGTGTTCATCCTAATACTTCTTGAATGTCGTGAGTGTTCCTGCCTCTACCACCTTTTCAGGCAGTGTGTTCCAGGTTCCAACCACCCTCTGGATGAAAAAATTTCTCCTCAACTCCCCTCTAAACCTTCTGCTCCTTACCTTAAATCTATGCCCCCTAGTTATTGACCTCTCCACTAAGGGAAAAAGTTTCTTCCTATCTATCCTATCAATGCCCTTCATAATTTTGTATACTTCAATCAGGTCCCCCTCAGCCTTCTCTGCTCCAAGGAAAACAACATTAGCCTATCCAGTCTGTTATCATAACTGAAATGCTCCAGCCCAGGCAACATCCTGGTGAATCTCCTCTGTACCCTCTACATTGCAATCACATCATTCCTATAATATGGTGCCCAGAACTGTACACAGTACTCCAGCTGTGGCCTAACCAGCGTTTTCTACAGCTCCATCATCACCTCTCTGCCCTTATATGCTATGCCTCGGCTAATAAAGGCAAGTATCCCGTATGCCTTCCTAACCACCTTATCTACCTGTGCTGCTGCCTTCAGTGATCTATGGACAAGAGCACCAAGGTCCCTCTGACCCTCTGTACTCCCTAGGGTCCTATCATCCATTGTATATTCCCTTGCCTTGTTAGACCTCCCAAAGTGCACCACCTCACACTTCTCAGGATTAACGCCATTTGCCACTGCTCCGCCCATCTTACCAGCCCATCTATATCATCCTGTAGTCTAAGGCTTTCCTCCTCACTATTTACGACACCACCAATTTCTGTGTCATCTGCAAACTTACTGATCATACCTGCTGTATTCACATCTAAATCATTAAAGTACACTACAAACAGTAAGGGTCCCAGCACCGATCCCTGCGGTACCCCACTGGTCACAGGCCTCCATTCACAAAAAAACAACCCTCAACCATCACCCTCTGCCTCCTGCCACTAAGCCAATTTTGAATCCAATTTGCCAAATTACCATGGATCCCATGGGCTTTTACTTTCTTTACCAATCTCCCATGAGGGACCTTATCAAAAGCCTTATTGACGTCCATGTAGACTACATCAACTGCTTTACTCTCATCTACACATCTAGTCACTTCCTAGAAAAATTCAATCAAATTTGTTAGACACGATCTCCCCCTGACAAAGCCATGCTGACTATCCCTGATTAATCCCTGCCTCTCCAATTGAGATTAATCTTGTCTCTCAGAATTTGTTCCAATAATTTCCCTACCACTGATGTTAGACTCACCGGCCTTAATTACCTGGTTTATTCCTGCTACCCTTCTTAAATAATGGTACCACATTCGCTGTCCTCCAATCCTCTGGTACCTCTTGTGGCCAGAGAGGATCTGAAAATTTGCGTCAGAGGCCCCGCTATCTCCTCCCTTGCCTCACATAGCAGCCTGGGATACAACTCATCTGGGCCTGGGGATTTATCCACCTTTAAGCCCGCTAATACAGCCAATACTTCCTCCTTTACAATGCTAATTAGATCAAGTATATCACAATCCCCCTCCCTGATCACCACACCAACATTGTCCCTCTCCAGAGTGAACACAGATGAAAAGTAATCATTCAAAACCTCCCTTATGTCCTCCGACTCCACACACAGATTTCCTGTATGATCCCTAATGAGCCCCACTTTTTCCCTGGTTATCCTCTTGCCCCTAACATACTTGTAAAACACCTTGGGATTTTCCTTTGTCTTGTCTGCCAGTGATTTTTCATGCCCCCTCTTCGCACTCGTAATTTCTTTTTTAAGTACTCCCCTACACTTTCTATACTCCTCTAGGGCCTCCACTGTTTTCAAAGCTCTGAATCTGCCATATGCCTCCTTTTTTTTCCTTATCCAATCCTCTATAGCCCTTGACATCCAGGGTTCCCTTGACCTGTTGGTCCTACACTTCACCTTTACAGGAACATGCTGCACCTGAACCCTCACAATTTCCCTTCTAAATGACTCCCACTGGTCTGATGTAGACTTTCCAATAAGAAGCTGCTCCTAGTTCACTTTGGCTAGATCCTGTTTTATCATATTGAAAGCTGCCTTCCCCCAATTCAGTACTCTTATTTTCGGTCCCTCTATGTCCTTTTCCATAACAACCTTAAATCATACAGAGTTATGGTCACTATCTATGGACGTTGTCTACATGGACTTTAGCAAGGCCTTTGACAAGGTCTCGCATGGTAGGCTGGTCCAGAAGGTTCGAACACATGGGATCCAGGGTGAACTAGTCAATTGAATACAAAATTGGCTTGGTGATAGGAGGCAGAGGGTGGTAGAGGAGGGTTGTTTTTCAGATTGGAGGCCGGTGACCAGTGGTGTGCTGCAGGGATCGGTGCTGGGCCCTCTGTTGTTTGTCATATATATTAATGACTTGGATGTGAATGTAGGGGGCATAGTTAGTAAGTTTGCCAATGACACCACAATTGGTGGTATAGTGGACAGTGAAGAAGGTTGTCTAAGGTTACAACAGGATACAGATCAACTGGGAAAGTAGGCAAGGGATTGGCAAATGGAATTTAATGCAGACAAGTGCGAAGTGATGCATTTTGGGAAGTTAAACCAGGGCAGGACATATACAGTGAATGGCAGGGCTCTGGGGAGTATTGTTGTGCAGAGAGACCTTGGGGTGCAAGTGCATAGATCCCTGAAAGTGTCAACACAGGTAGACAGGGTGGTGAAGAAGGCATGTGGCATGCTTGCCTTCATTGGCGAGGCATTGAGTACAAGAGTTGGGACGTCATGTTACAGTTGTACATAATGTTGATTAGGCTGCACTGTGTGCAGTTCTGTGCGCAATTCTGGTCGCCGCGCTACAGGAAAGATGTGATTAAGCTAGAGAGGGTGCAGAAAAGATTCACAAGGATGTTGCCTGGTTTGGAGGGCTTGAGTTATAAAGAGAGGTTGGCTAGGCTGGGTCTGTTTTCCCTGGAGCGAAGGAGACTGAGAGGGGACATGATAGAAGTATATAAAATTATGAGAGGCATAGATAGGGTAGATAGCCAGAGTCTGTTTCCCATGGTAGGGGTGACTAAAACTAGAGGGCATAGATTTAAGGTGAGAGAGAGGAGGTTTAAAGGGGATCAAAGGGGTAAATTTTTCACACAAAGGATCGTGGTTATCTGGAATGAGCTGCCAGAGGAGGTAGTGGAGACAGGAACAGTAGCAACATTTAATAGGCATTTGGACAGGTACTTGAATGAGAAAGGCAGAGAGGGATATGGAATTAATGCAGGCAGGTGAGATTAGTATAGACAGGCTTTATGGTCGGCATGGACACGATGGGCCGAAGGGCCTGTTTCTATGCTGTACGACTCTATGACTCTATGACTATCCCGAAAATGCTCCCCCACTGCCACTTCAACCACTTGTCTGGCTTCATTCCCTAAGATTAAATCCAGTACTACCCCTCCTCTTGTAGGACTCTCTATGTGCTGGCTCAAAGAGCTCTCCTGAATGCACTTGAAGAATTCCGCCCCCTTTAAGCTTTTGCACTAAGACTATCCCCTCGAATATAGGGGAAGTTGAAATCCCCTACTATTATTACCTATTATTTTTGAACCTCTCAGATTTGCCTACATATCTGCTCCTCTAACTACTGCCTGACTGTTTGGAGGCCTGTAGTACACTCCCAGCCAAGTGATTGCCCTCTTTTTGTTTTTAAGTTCTACCCATAGGGCCGCATTAGAGGAACCTTCTAGGATATCATCCCTCCTTACTGCAGTCATTGACTCCTTAATCAACAGTGCAATGCCACCTCCTCTTTAACCACCCCCCCACCCCCCAATCATATCTGAGTATTCTGTACCCTGGGATATTAAGCTGTCAGTCCTGCCCTTCCCCCAACATGTCTCAGTGATAGCAATAATATCATATTCCCATGTGTTAATCAACGCCCTCAATTCATCTGATTAGCGAAGTACAAGTGTATTGTTGCTTCAAAGTGAAGGAATGCCTGGGGCATTATCCTTTAGTGTGGGAGGAGGTGTTGCATCTCTTGTTTAGTCAGTGCATTTTTTCCACTTTTAGGCAGGTTATATTTTGCCCCCATTACCCCCACTGCCTCATCCCCTTCCCACGGCACCTTCCCCTGCAATCGCAGGAGGTGTAATACCTGCTCCATTACCTCCACCACTTCATCCCCTTCCCACAACACCTTCCCCTGCAATCGCAGGAAATATATCTGCTCCATTACCCCCACCACCTCGTCCCCTTCCCACAGCACCTTCCTCTGCAATTGCAGAAGGTGTAATACCTGCCCATTTACCTCCTCTCTCCTCACTATCCAAGGCCCCAAACACTCCTTTCAGTTGAAGCAGCGATTTTCTTGTACTTCTTTCAATTTAGTATACTGTATTTGTTGCTCACAATGTGGTCTCCTCTACATTGGGGAGACCAAATGAAGATTCAGTGACCGCTTTGTGGAACACCTCCGCTCAGTCCGTAAGCATGACCCTGAGCTTCCGGTTGCTGGCCATTTCAACACCCCACCACCCACCCACCCCGCTCTCATGCTCACATCTCGGTCCTGGGATTGCTGCAGTGTTCCAGCGAACATCAACACAAGCTCGAGGAACAGCACCTCATTTACCGATTAGGCAAGCTACAGCCTGCCGGACTGAACATTGACTTCAATAATTTCAGAGCATGACAGGCCCCGCTTTTTATTTTTAGTTATGTTTTCTTTTTTCTTCTTTTTTATTTGTTTATTTTATTTCAGTTTGTTTAGTTTGTTTCTATTGTGCCTATCCACTATTTTTTTTCATGTTTGTGCTTGGAGCCAGGGCTGTTCATTTTACAGTCAATTAACACCCTCTCTGCCCTAATGCTTTGTCTTTCACCTCACCATTAACATATCGTTTGCTTTTGTTCCATGACCTTCTGGTCAGTTATTCTCTGTGACCCTCTCCTATCAACTCCTTCTCTTTTGTTATCTCTTGCCCCACCCCCACTTTACTTGCTTAAAACCTTTTATATTTCTATTATTTGTCAGTTCTGATGAAGGGTCACTGACCTGAAATGTTAACTCTGCTTCTCTCTCCACAGATGCTGCCAGACCTGCTGAGTATTTCCAGCATTTCTTGTTTTTATTTCAGATTTACAGCATCTGCAGTATTTTGTTTTTACATTTTAACCACTACTAAGCTATTCTTCATAGGTGTTCTCCAAATAGAATAATAAAGTTGGATAACTTCATGGTTTTGAAATAGAAAGACTTGCATTTATATAGCACCTTTCATGACATTAAGACATCTGATAGTGCTTTACAGCCAATGGAGGTAACTTGAGACCTGTCCTTGTTACACATGGTGTCAGTGAAAAGTGGGCAGCAGGACATTTGCAGCTATTCCACAAACGTATCAGTGCTCATTTGAATGATCAGGACATGACAACAATAGACAGCAGAGAGTGAACCTGCCATGTATAGCATTGATTAAATTCAGAAACTGGTCGTTACTGAACTGACCTCCCTTTCTAAAGATCTCTTGTCTTCATATTGTTATTTTCATCTGGGACATCAAGACAGCACACCCTGCATAGTTCCCTGCGGCTGCAACTTTGTGATCAGTTGATAGAGGTGTAAGTGGAGTAGAGACAGCCACCTCCCTTTTTCCTACCCTTGAGCTGCCCTGCTCCACTTCTGAAAGACATTCCACTTAGCAGCTTGGACAAGAACTCATTACAACGGCACTGTGTGAAATTGAGTGATAGACAGGCCTGTTTAACTGGACACAAGATACAATTTGGAAAAATTGACACCTTATATAAACTGAAATAGCAAAACAAAGGAAAGAAAACGTCAAGAAAGTCCAAGACACAACCCATTTAAAAAATTAAAATAAAATAAATATTGATAAATGAATGGCTGAGTGCAACTCCAGGAAGTAGTTATCTAGGTTCTTTTGTTTTCATGATCAGGAGAAGCAAGACACAAAAAATAAAACTCTAACAAGCTACAAGAATATAAATGCAGACAAAATTACCATGGCAACGAAAAGAAAATCTTTTTGGAGAAAATACCAAGAAAGAATGCTAGTTGTTAAGAAATTTACACTTTAAGCAAGATCATGTGCAATGCAGATGTTGGAGCAAGAACACCCAGGTTATAGATGGAAAGATGGTAGCTCTTCAAACATTGTTCAGGAAAACAAATAAGCTGCTGGCCATTCTGTGCCATATCAACCACTTTATTGACATAAAAAGCCTTAACCTAGATATGTGTCAATGGAAATCTAAGGAAAATAATAGAGACAAGCAAAAATGCAATTTTTACAGTGGGGTCACTTTGACTTTTTGCTATCGTATAAAACAGGTGATCGGGAATCGGCAGCCAATTTTACATCTCTCTTGATTTTTATTTCCACTGATTTCAATGGAAATAAAAATCAGGAGAGATGTAACAGGAAAATCTCCCCATATAGGTTATATATAATAATGGTTACCTTTGAAATGAAGAAAATCAAACTGTTGTAATACCTTGATTGTCTTTCGTTGTGAAATACATCAGAAGAATATCAGAAAACACTTGTAACCTGAGTACCTTCAGCAACTTCGTCAGTATTTACAGTAGAGAAAGAAAATTCGTCAGTATTTACAGTAGAGAAAGAAAATGTTGTCGAGGAGAATACTGAGATTCAGACTACTAGGCTAGATGGGATTGAGGTTCACAAGGAGGAGGTGTTAGCAATTTTGGAAAGTGTGAAAATAGATAAGTCCCCTGGGCCAGATGGGATTTATCAGGATTCTCTGGGAAGCTAGGGAGGAGATTGCAGAGCCTTTGTCCTTGATCTTTATGTCGTCATTGTCGACAGGAATAGTGCCGGAAGACTGGAGGATAGCAAATGTTGTCCCCTTGTTCAAGAAGGGGAGTAGAGACAGCCCTGGTAATTATAGACCTGTGAGCCTTACTTCGGTTGTGGGTAAAATGTTGGAAAAGGTTATAAGAGATAGGATTTATAATCATCTTGAAAAGAATAAGTTCATTAGCGATAGTCAGCACGGTTTTGTGAAGGGTAGGTCGTGCCTCACAAACCTTATTGAGTTTTTCGAGAAGGTGACCAAACAGGTGGATGAGGGTAAAGCAGTGGATGTGTTGTGTATGGATTTCAGTAAGGCGTTTGATAAGGTTCCCCACGGTAGGCTATTGCAGAAAATACGTAAGTATGGGGTTGAAGGTGATTTAGAGCTTTGGATCAGAAATTGGCTAGCTGAAAGAAGACAGAGGGTGGTGGTTGATGGCAAATGTTCATCCTGGAGTTTAGTTACTAGTGGTGTACCGCAAGGATCTGTTTTGGGGCCACTGCTGTTTGTCATTCTTATAAATGACCTGGAAGAGGGTGTAGGAGGGTGGGTAAGTAAATTTGCGGATGACACGAAGGTCGGTGGAGTCGTGGATAGTGCCGAAGGATGTTGTAGGGTACAGAGGGACATAGATAGGCTGCAGAGCTGGGCTGAGAGATGGCAAATGGAGTTTAATGTGGAAAAGTGTGAGGTGATTCACTTTGGAAGGAGTAACAGGAATGCAGAGTACTGGGCTAATGGGAAGATTCTTGGTAGTGTAGATGAACAGAGAGATCTTGGTGTCCAGGTACATAAATCCCTGAATGTTGCTACCCAGGTTAATAGGGCTGTTAAGAAGGCATATGGTGTGTTAGCTTTTATTAGTAGGGGGATCGAGTTTCACAGTCACGAGGTCATGCTGCAGCTGTACAAAACTCTGGTGAAACGGCACCTGGAGTATTGCATGCAGTTCTGGTCACCGCATTATAGGAAGGATGTGGAAGCTTTGGAAAGGGTGCAGAGGAGATTTACTAGGATGTTGCCCGGTATGGAGGGAAGGTCTTACGAGGAAGGGCTGAGGGACTTGAGGTTGTTTTCGTTGGAGAGAAGGAGGAGGAGAGGTGACTTAATAGAGACATATAAGATAATCAGAGGGTTAGATAAGGTGGATAGTGAGAGTCTTTTTCCTCGGATGGTGATGGCAAACACGAGGGGCATAGTTTTAAGTTGAGGGGTGATAGATATAGGACAGATGTTAGAGGTAGTTTCTTTACTCAGAGAGTAGTAGGGGCGTGGAACGCCCTGCCTGCAACAGTAGTAGACTCGCCAACTTTAAGGGCATTTAAGTGGTCATTGGATAGACATATGGATGAAAATGGAATAGTGTAGGTCAGATGGTTTCACAGGTTGGCGCAACATCAAGGGCCGAAGGGCCTGTACTGCGCTGTAATGTTCTAAAAAAAAAATCTAACCTCCACAATCTTAACACACTTCATCCAGTCTACAATGTCATCCTACAACCCCAAACACAGCTATCAAATTAGCTGCATTGACTATGTTCCTTGCATGAGCACATTAACTGAAAGGAAAATCTGAGATTGCTTTCTGTCCAGAATATTCTCTTCAGCTCTGTCTGAAAAAATAAACGTGGAAATATATGGTACCAAATAGAAAAGACTGGTGAATTTGTTGCCTTGCATTTGGCCAATCATGACCTGTCATCAGAATGACCTGTCATTTTGAGTCTTCTTTTCTCAGATGTTTTGTGATGTATGTTATGGGGTTGGATTGCATGCATCCTGGAGAAACTACATTCATTTCAATGGGTGGTCACTTTGGACAGATCTGAGGACTGATCTCAAAGAAGGCACTCGTCCATTGATTATATAGCAGTATCCAAGCCACTGGTGTACTTCCAAGCTAAGTGAATTTTCAGCTCATTTTATGTTGGGACTTTTGAATCCTTTAAATAAACTGCTAACACTTTAAAAATAAAACCCCTCCCCCCAAAAGCCAGTGACTCATACTGAAATATGGTCGCCTGGATACTATTACATTTCTAATGCCTTGAATAATTGACTATTGTTCACAATAGGCACACTACATGGGTATGGTAATATCGCAGTTATGTTACTGGACTAGTAATTCAGAGGCCTGGAATAATAATCTGGAGACATGAGCCCAAATCCTACCTTGGCAGAAGGGGAACTTGAAATCAATTAATTAAATAAATCTGAATAAAAGGCCAGTATCAATAATGGAGACCGTGAAACAACCATATTATTGGAAAAACCCATTTGGTTCACTGACGTCCGTTAGGAAAGGGGATCGACCGTCCTTATCCAGTCTGGCGTATATGTGACTCGAGACCTCCAGCAGTACGGTTGACTCTTAATTGTCCTCTGAAATGGCCGAGTAAGCCACTCAATTGTACTCAAGAAAGTGACTCACCAATAGCTTCTCAAGGGCAATTACGGATGGGCAATAAATGCTGCCTCATTCAGTGACACCCACATCCCTTGAGTGAACAAAAAAACACATGAGTTTAGCCAGTTGACAATTAGCAGCCTTTTCAACTATGAGTACATCATTGCCAAGTTCAATCATCTTCTGAGCCAATGTGTACATGCGCTATTTTCATCAGTCATCAGAGATCATAGGAACATCAGAACAAGAGTAGACCATTCAACCCCTTGAGCCTGTTCTGCCATTCAATTATATCATGGCTGATCTGTATCTTATATCCATCTATCCAACTTGGTTCTTTAACCTTTAATACCCTTAGATAACAAAAATCAATCAATTTCAGTTTTGAAGTTTTCAATTGACCTAGCCTCAACAGCATTTTGGGGGAGAGAGTTCCAGATTACCATTACTCTTTGTGTGAAGAAGACCTTTTGGATTGGAAAATTGTGCATGTCTCCCCACTATTTAAGAAGGGTGAGAAAGATAAACCAGGGAATTATAGGCCAGTTAGCCTAACATCTGTCCTCAGGAAATTACTAGAGCCGATAATTAAGGATAGGGTGACTGCAAATTTTCAGTTGATGAAAGAATGCCACCATGAATTTGTAAAGGGTAGGTCATGCCTGACAAATTTGATTGAATTATTTGAAGAGGTGACTAACTTAGTTGAGAGAGGAATGTCTATGGATATTATTTATATGGACTTCCAGAAGGTGTCGATAAATTCCCTCATAAGTGACTCCTTGCGAAAGTTAAAGCTCATGGAATTGAAGGAAAATTATTTACCTGGTTAGGAAATTGCCTTAGCAGCAGCTGACAGAGAGTAGAGCTAATGGGCAGGTACTCTGACAAGATGCGCCGGCTTTTCATTTTCAAGTCGGGACCCCGACTACTGGAGCAGTTCTGGATCCCGATCCCACGCGCGGCGCAATGTTCAAATGCAAACCATGTAATTGGGCTGGGAGCAAGTCCGGCACCCAATTAGGGCCTCCTGAAAGGTTATGGAAGTGGGAACAGGGATTTTTAAAGGCAAGCAGCAGCTTTCACTGAGCTTGCTGTTGCCTATACTAGGGATCTTGGAGGGCCTGTGTGGGCATGGCAACGTGTCCCCAGGCAGCACCCCGTTTTTCTGATGCCTCTCTTGAGGCTCTCATAGATGCTGTGTCTGAAAGGAGAAAGAGCTTCTACCCAGCCTCAGGAAGGAGGAATCCCCTCAGTGAGACCAGGAGGGCATAGATGGACATGACCACGGAGGTCAGCAGCTGCGGGCTGACATGAAAGACTAGGGTGCGGTGCAGAAAGAGGTTTAATGATCTATTGCGGCGTGGTAAAGTAATTGGTCATCGGAAGCCGGTTTAATGGGCACAAACTCTCTAAGCACTAGAATGCACGTGAGATGATATCACTGAGGGGGACATAAACCCACTTGAATGTCGTGCTGGGAGAGATGGGGGATGAGGGTTCAGCATATTTATGCATCTTTCTCATCTGACCCTGCAGGAGGCTCTCCATGAGGTTACCCAATCTTTCACATCCTACCTCAGCACCCTCCACCAGCACAGGCACACTCACCTGGGTTGGGCCACAGAACAGTGTAGAAAGGGGAGCACTGGGTAAACCTCACAGCACGTGTGAACAGGTAAGGCAGAGTCAGCTGTGGGCAGTCCTCATTGGAGGACGGAGGACAGACACAGCGTTACTTCCCCTTCAGGTGTCACGAACAAGGATAGCCTTCCTCGAGAACCAGAGGCTGAAATGTTGCCATTTGCAGAGCTCCTTGAGACCTTGAGGAGGCATGAACAGGCAATGGCAAAGCCCATGCAGCGCATGGGCTCTGCCACGTTTCAGGGATTCGATCACATGAGCTCCTCCATTAAGAGATTAGGAAACCTGTTGGAGAGTCAAATGCAGCACCACTCTAAGTGGGTGTAGGAGCGGTGCACTGATATGTGCAGAAAGAGTCAAAATCTCTGCAGCAGAGACCGCTTAGTGCTGCTGATGGCATAGAGGTGGTTTGAGTGGATGCCAGCTGCATCCCAGCCAGGAAAGGATTGAGATGGACCTAATAGGCAATGGGGCAACTCCCCAGGGGGCTCCAGTATCACCCTTCAGCCCATCACCCCCTCCGACTCAGGAGTTATCTGTGTTCCAGGCCCCTGTAACAGATGCAACCCCTGGCATGACACAGGCATGGAAGCCTGTAGATGGGTCCCCATGAGCACCTCCAAGATGAGGACAGAAGCCAAAGCATTTCAGCAAGTGACAGAGAGCAGGGAGCAGACTACCTCCACCTCATCCTCTGCCACAGGAGGAGCACCCTATAGAAGTGTAGGGAGATGAAGGCACCACAGCGCCGATTACACCTCCTGGGTCACCTGGATGCTTATGATCATTTCTGACTTTATTTTGTAATATCTCACAATACAAATGTCTTGTCAACACTCAGACATGTGTGTTGTTGATGTGTCCTCTGGATCGGTGGATACCTCATTGTGGTGCTAATGAAAGGTGCGTGGAGATCTGAGATTGCTATTTGATCAAGCTCTTCATTATTGGACATATATGGATGGAGGAAAGCTCCATATGCATGTTCACGGCTGCCAATGGAACCTCACAGTCTAAGTGGTACAACAGTTCTGTGTGTTGGAGAATAAGTAGTGAGCATCTCAGCTGCAAGGGTTATGTGGAGATCAAGTGAAGCACGGCTGAATCAACATTGGCCTTGCTGCCATTCTAGCCAGCAGTTCCCTCTCCTCTTCCTTCTCCCAGTCCATCTCCGAGTTCGAGTGGCATTCTGCCCCTCCTCCTCAACCATCTCCAGGCCTCTTGGCATTGCCATGTTCTGCAGGGCACTACAGATGACCACGAAATGAGGCACTCTGGCTGGCTCATACTGGAGGGCACCATCCAACCGGTCAAGGCAACGGACACATCTCTTTAAGAGGCTAATGGTTTTCTCTATGAGGGTCTGTGTTAGGAGAGAGCTCATGCTACAGCGCCTCTCTCCTTCCGTCTCTGGCTCTAGAACGGGCGTCCGAAGGCACTTCCTGAGGGAATAAGCCTTATCGCCCAGCAATGACTCACTGTGATCCTCTGGCCTCCTGCTTCCCCAGAGGGTGCATATGGCACAGCTCATCCTGGCTGCTCTGTCAAATATCAGAGTAACCTGTTCCCATCTGACCTCTGTCAGCTGGGCTTTTTGTGCTCACCAGGCCTTTCCCTTTCAACCCCAGCTGCCTCTGTGTTGCCAGCGGGCTTACTTCCCTCTCCGGTTTCATGGCACTCTCCAATGTAACATTTAACTCTTCCAGCTTCATTAATATCCAAACTGAGACACATTTGGGGCAGCTAAGCTTTATTTGCTGCCTCTGCTTTAATTTAGTCAGCCTTTCCCATAGCCTTCATGTCCCTCCACAATGCTCACGCCTTCCCAACAGTGTCATGCTCCACCCAAGGCGTTTCCCCCTTCCCAGCCTTTAAAAATAGCTTCCTGCTCCTGACAAGCTTATTAATGAGCTCTTTAATGAGCTCAACCGGCACTTATTTGGAGCTGTGCCCTGACCTGTTCCCTCCCTGCCAGTGGCACTTTGAAAATTGCATTGTGTTCCGGAGGCAGTGGGACCCAGTGCCAACCTCCGATAACGCGATCTTCAAATCACACTCACTGATGTTCCAGCTCTCAGCAAGGGTTGAAAATCCAACTCATTATGTCTAGAAGTGTCCTGCAAGTATCTGTGTTCGGGTCTCAACTGTTCACCATATTTATTACTGACTTAGATGATGGGATAGAAAATCACATATCCAAATTGACTGTCAACACAAAGATACGTGGCAATTTAAGCAATGTTAATGAAAGACCAACATTAATAGAGATATTGATTAAGGGAATGGACAAAACTGTGGCAAATGGATTTCGACGTAGGCCAATGTGACATCGTCCATTTTGGAATTAAAAAGGATAGGACAGGATACTTTTTAAATGGTAAAAAGCTACAAACAGATTTCAGCAAGTTTGTGGTCTCTTGTGTATTTTATATATAGTAATTTGGTTCCACTCATGATCTGTTGTAAGTTGTTGAATTGGCTTTTCTAGCATCTCTAAAATATTGACAGCAGTGTCTTTTTTTGCCTGCCATTTTGCTGAGTATTCTACGTATTGTATCTAATCAGTGTCAGTGTGTAGTCTGACACTTCTTCATTTTATCTGATATCATTCCAGTACATGGATATAAGCCATCGACTGTTAATGACAACTTTGGAAGAAAACAAATCAAATTGTTTCGGTTTACAATATTCATCAATAATATTTAGTGACAGCAGCAGTCAACTTTCAGCCTTCTGACTGTTTTTGTTCTTCTTGCATGCAGCTTCAAAAATTTTACAAATTCCTTACTGTTGTTATCTTGCAGTATAGTGGTAGCTTTTTATGGTTTGGAATCAATCCATGGTTGACAAAATTCCACTGAAAGCGATGAGTCTATCATCTGTTCCATGTTTTTAACAGATTTGTAGGAAACATTATTAAATTACAGGGTCTATATTCCAACTGTTAGTAATTTTATTCCAACTTACTGCCATGTGGAAAATGGCAGTCAAGGCTTTAAGGCTACTTTGGGCCATATTAACACTCATCCTCATATTGTGATGTATGCTTAACTCAATGGTAAATGCTTTACACCAGTGAACTGAAAGTAACAATTGACCCAATTATTGGAGAACAGATCTAATTAATTCATGCCAAATGTTCCACATTTTAAAAGGTATCTACCAGCAACGCTGTAATTCTCAGTTGGACCAGGTTTTATTCCTGTTTATGTGTTTAAGATAATATGATTAAGTGCATTTGACCTTTTCATATTAGATTATATTTTAATAGTGTATTATTCTGAATGGACATGTTGGAAATGGATTCAAGTGCAACATTATTATGGAGGAATGATTCATCTGTTGTTGCTGGACAAATCAAGATATCCTTCAAATTTGTATGTTAATGACAAAAGAAATCACTGGGTAAAAAGTCACATTACTGAGCAATCTAGAAACCTAAAGATATACCAATATGGACAAACAGGCAGCAGACTGATGATTTTAAAATCTTTGAAATATAAGAATATGACTGAGAAAAGGCATCTGACTTGCTTATTCTGTAGACAATATAACATCTAGCTTATCTATAGACTATATGGCTTAGAAATTGGTTTGTGCCTGATACGCAATTTACAAATACAGCAAAGTGATGTGAACACAGATTACTTTATGGGACTGTAAGGGGGCAAAATTTGTAGCGTAAATCGCATGCAATTAGCCACCAAATTGACATGTTGTACCTCTCTGTTTTCCATAGTAGTCTTTATATGTTCCCAGTTTATATTTACTACAAAAAATCTTTTATGGCTTCAGATTCAGATCTGCTAAATGTAACTCAGGCAAAATTATCTTAGAAGAGAGGAAATTTACGAAAATGCTAAATCCATGATTGAAGAAGGACCAACAGCAACAAAAGCAATAATGATGAAAGAATGAGATACTTCTGTTCTATTTTACCTATAATGTAATTTTCTGTCCTTTTCCAAGCCCTTTTAAGGGCAAGAATTATTTTTCTCATTTTTACTGTGGATACCTCTTAGATGTTTCAATGCTCCTATCTAATGCACCAAAATACCCTGCCTCCATCTCACCAAGGTCCCTAAACCCACCATATTAATGCTCTGAAAGTGCAAATCTTCTTCAGTGTCATCAGCATGAAATTTAATTGAGCAACACATCAACAGAAGAACAATGACTTAATTCTTCATTTCATCACTCCACAAAATTAACAAGCGACAATTACAAATTACTTTTGACCAAAGCCTTGGTGCCCAATGTCTTTTCCCTATTCTCATGCTCCTCTGAGATGGCTCCATTGTGGCTGGAGCTTTGGAGGAGGAAGACGACTGAACTTCCACTGCAGGCCACGGTGGGTGACCTTGAGGGTGACCTTGAGGAGCTCTGGGGTTAGAGTGCCCAATTGTACTGGCCAGGGCAGTCCGGTTCAGCTGATTGAGAGGCTGGCACAGTAACAGTCTTCCTGGGAGAGGACAGAATTTGCCTCATCCATGGTGTCACTGGCACTCTGATTGGGCTAAGCCTCAGCACTCCAACTGCACGGCAACAGCATTGAAATGAAGCTCTTGAAGTCCTTTTCCATTGTGTCCCATATGGCTTGAAAGCCAGAGGTAATGGCAGCAATCTTAGCTCCTAGCAAAGCTGCCACCACAGGCTCCATGGCTGTGGTCCCCTCTGCAGTGTACATAGAGCTGATCACTTGCACCTTGGTTGACTGCAGCCTTGTGATGGCCCATGCAAAGACTCCACCCACACTCTGTGCCAGTGCATAGACGCTTGATTGTAGGTATCCCGGGCACTTAGAAGTTTCTGGTTCACAGCTATCAGCATTTTTCTATATTCTAGGAGTCATCATCTGTGTCCACAGCAACAGAACTTGGGTGCTGTCTCTCTCTTTCTCGGGCAAGCTACTGCCATGGCTGTCTGATTCCTTTGCCTTTGCTCTAGTGCTGGGTGCATTTCCCTGTGCAGACTTGTCTAACCTGTACTCGGAGCTATATGTGGTCCCAGATTATGAATTTGTGCACACAAGGCTAAGGTTGAATGATGCTGCTTCTTCCATAATGCTGCCCTTTTCGTCCTCTCTTCACCCAGGGCCCTGCACAGCTTCTGGACTTGAAGTGCAAGAAAGACACGATTAAATTCAAGAGTAAGCAGAGAAGGATGAATGGCTGTTGAAGACATCTGCACTTTATCTTGTGGATTGTGTCGGGGGATATTGGAATAGAAAGAGAAAAAGAGGATAAAATACAGGCAAACCCTGTGGGATACAGGCTGCAGCCTCACCAGTGGCCGCAGGCCTGATTCACCCCCTGTCAATAATGTCCAGGACAGCCTCCTTGAGTGAGAAGAGGACATGAATGTAGCCTCTGCCTCCTCCTTAGTTCACTCCCATCCTTCTATTATGCTCCAGCATGCCCTGAAAGAAAAATTCAGGAGTGTTTTACTGGTCACCTAATAAGACGTTGTGAGGATCTGCATGTCATCGTCAAATAATGTGGATATTGTGACAAAGGAGGTCAAGCTGTGTGGGAAGTGAGGGAAGAAGTAGTGAGGAGACTAGTAGGTGTAATGTGCGCATGTAGTAGCAGAAAGAAGTGCAATGATGTGTAGATAAAATGCACATCCATTTTTAAGCAATGAAGGGTGCCTTTAAATAGGATAATGGAAACACCATTTTCAGAGCCCAGATTAAGTGAGTTGCAAATGAACGTTGCAAGTTGCATGGGCGGAGACTTATTCAATGTTACTGAGGCACTTTCACGACTTAATTGCACCCATGTGTTCTGGTGCATGCTGCGTATGTAGTGACGATTAGGCTCTGGAAAACCGTCACGGACCAATTTTATCCCCAAGATTTCAAAAACTAACATTAGCAAGCAGTTTAAGGAATACATTATAATTCATGCTTTCAAGTTAATTCATTTGTGTGTATTTTATATTTGTCAAGCTTTTCTGATTCTAAGAAGTTTCTTCCTCATCCAGAAGTTTGAATTCTTTGGTAATTATCCAATCCATGAACTGAAGTGTTTTTTGGGGGCTTCTCATTGTTGGGAGTTGAACTGTTATTTATATATTCAGCTTTCATTCCTCCACACTTTTCAGACATTATGGTTACCGCAATCTCATGCAGAGATTCCTTTCCTTTCTGCAATTTTTCCAAATTTATCTATGTGGTATCATGGTCCAAGGCTTCTTGTATCTTGTTGCAGTTGAAAATGTATTCACTGAAGACAATAGTGTGAAAATTTCAACTTTAAAGCATTGTAAGTCTCTATTTTAACTGGGTTTGTAAGTGCAGCATGCAGGGGCAAGCCCATCTGGGAATGACTGTGGTAACCTAACCTCTCAGAGTCTGGATTCCAAACAATCTGCTGCAAGAAACAGCAGCTGCCATGCAGCGCTTGTGCATATACAGTAAAGGAACACTGTGAGCTGAAACTTGACTGCGCCTTTTTGCAAGTATGCTGCAATGTTGAGCTATGGAAAATGTTGTAGAATGACACTAAGAGAAACCTCTCTCACAAGCATTTGTTGAAGCAGCCATTGGAGAGGAGACCAAGTGCTGGGTTCACTTGTCTACGGACTTGTGTATCCTTATGGGTTTATTTCCTTTCAGAGTGGTCTGCCAACTTTTGGCAAAGGTTGCTGGTGAACAGAGCTGCTTTTAGTGCTCTCCAGAAGCTTTCAGAATTGTTGCCTTCTTCCTAGTGACACTCCCTTTCATTAAGGCGTTAGAGGACCCAACTGTAGACTGCTGCATCTTAGAGGCCATTGGGGCAATCTAGCCCAGTTGGCTTCTGAAATCAATGGCAGATGCAGTTAGTTCTGGAGCACAAATCTTCAGTCCTACAGCTGGGATGTTGTCAGGTCCAACAGCCTTTTCTGTATCCAGTGCCTTCAGCCTTTTCTTGATATCACATGCAGTGAATCAAATTATCTGAAGACAGGCATGGTGTGGACCTCAGGAGGGGGCCAAGGTGGATCATCCACTCAGCACCTCTGGCTGAAGTTGGGTGCAAATGCTTCAGCTTTGTCTTTTGCACTGAAGTGCTGGGCTCCCCCATCATTGAGTGGTCAGTGGTCAGTGGCAGGGAAACTATTGGAGAAAATTCTGAAGGAGAGAATCTATCTCCACTTGGAGAGGCAAAATTTGATTAGGAGTAGTCAGCATGGCTTTGTCAGAGGGAGGTCATGCCTAACATGTGTTTGAATTTTTTGAGCATGTGACCAGGTGTGTAGATGAGGGTAGTGCAGTTGATGTAGTTTACATGGATTTCAGCAAAGCCTTTGATAAGGTCCCACATGGGAGACTTATCAAGAAAGCAAATGCACATGGGATACAGGGTAACTTGATAAGGTGGATTCAAAATTGGTTTAGCTGTAGGAGACAGAGAGTGATAACAGACGGCTGTTTTAGTAACTGGAAACCAGTGTCCAGTGGTGTACCACAGGGATCTGTGCTGGGTCCCCTATTGTTTGTCATTTATGTAAACGACATAGATGACTATGTGGGGGGTAGGATCAGTAAGTTTGCGGATGACGCAAAGATTGGCAGAGTGCTTGACAGTGAGGTTGATTGTCTTGGGTTACAGGAAGATATAGACGGGATGGTCAAATGGGCAGAAAAGTGGCAGATGGAATTTAACCCTGAAAAGTGTGAGGTGATACACCTTGGAAGGAGTAATGTGACACGGAAGTATTCAATGAATGGCTTAACACTGGGAAGTTCCGAGCAACAAAGGGTCCTTGGCGTGTTTGTCCATTGATCTCTGAAGGCAGAAGGGCAGGTTAATAGGGTGGTGAAAAAGACATATGGGACACTTGCCTTTATCAATCGAGGCACAGATTACAAAAGTAGGGAGGTCATGTTGGAGTTGTATAGAACTTTGGTAAGACCACACCTGGAGTACTGTGTGCAATTCTGGTCGCCACATTATAGGAAGGATGTGATTGCACTGGTGGGGGTGCAGAGGCGATTCACCAGGATGTTGCCTGGGATGAAACATTTAAGCTCTGAAGAGAGGTTGGATAGGCTTGGGTTGTTTTCGCTGGAGCAGAGAAGACTGAGGGGTGACTTGATCGAGGTGTACAAGATTATGAGGGGCATGGACAGGGAGCAGCTGTTCCCCTTAGTTGAAGGGTCAGTTACGAGGGGACACAAGTTTAAGGTGAGGAGCAGGAGGTTTAAGGGGGATTTGAGGAAGAACTTTTTTACCCAGAGGGTGGTGACGGTCTGGAATACCCTGCCAGGGAGGGTGGTAGAAGCGGGTTGCCTCACATTCTTTAAAAAGTACCTGGATGAACACTTGGCACTTCATAACATTCAAGGCTATCGGCCAAGTGCTGGCAAATGGGATTAGGTAGACAAGTCAGGTGTCTTTAATGCATCGGTGCAGACTCGATGGGCCGTAGGGCCTCTTCTGCACTGTATTATTCTGTGATTGAAGAAAGACATGTTTGTGGAGCCTACTCCTCTGGTTAGGTGTTTAATTCTCCACCAACATTCACGACTGGATGTGGCAGGACTGCAGAGCTTAGATCTGTTCTATTGGTTGTGGGATTGCTTAACTCTATCAATAGCATGCTCTTCTGCTGTTTAACATGCATATAGTCCAGTGTTGTATTTTCACCAGGTTGGGACCTCATTTTTAGGCATGTCTGGTGCAGCTCCTGGTATGCTGTCCTACACATGTCATTGAACCAAGGTTGGCCCCTTGTCTTGATGCTAATGGTAGAGTGAGGGATATGCTGGGCCATGAAGTTACAGATTCTGTGACTGCTGATGGCCCAGGTTTGAGCTGCTAGATCCGTTCTGAGTCTATCCCATTCAGCATGGTGGCAGCACCGCTCAAGATAATGGCGGGTGTCACCAGTGTGATGGACTACATCTCCGCAAGGACTGTGCAGTGGTAACTCCTGCCAATACTATCACGGATAGATGCATCTGCAACAGGTAGATTGGTGAGGCCAGGGTCTAGTAGGTTATCCCTCTTGTTGGTTCCCTCGCCACCTGCCGCAGGCCCAGTTTGGCAAATATGTCCTTCAGGATTCAGCCAGCTCGATCAATAATGGTGCAACTGAGCTAGTCTTGGTTTTGGGCTGTCCTAAACATGCAGAATGGGATAGACTCAGAACAGATCTTAGCAGCTCAAACCTGGGCCTCCATGAAGCCCCCCACCCAGAGTATATTCTGTGTCCTTGCTACCCTCATTGCCTCTTCCAAGCGGTGTTCAACATGGAGGAGTCCTGATTCATCAGCTGAGGGATGGTGGTAGGTGGCAATTAGCCAGAGGTTTCTTTACCCATGGTTGACCTGATGTCACGAGACTTCATGGGATCCAGAGTCAATGTTGAGTTCTCTCCTGACTGTATACCAATGTGCTGCCACCTCTGCTGAGCCTGTCCTGCCAGTTGGACAGGGCATACCCAGAAATAATGATAGAGGAGTCTGGGAAATTGGCTGTAAGGTATGGTTCTGTGAATAGAACTATGCCAGGCTGTTGCTTGACCAGTCTATGGGACAGCTCTCCCAATTTTGGCACATGTCCCTAAATATTGGTGAGAAGAACTTTACAGAGTCAACTGGGCGGGCTAGAAAATTAAACAGCTAATGGAAGGAGGAGGCTCCAATACACCCCTATCCTCAATGATGCTGGAGCCCAGCACGTTAGAGCAAAAGACAAGCTGAAGCATTTTCAACCATCCTTAGGCAGAAGCGCGAGTGGATGATCCATCTCAGCCTCCTCCCGAGGTTCCCAGAATCACAGATGCCAGTTTTCAGACAATTCAGTTCACACCACATGATGCCAAGAAAGAGCCGAGCGCACAGGATACAGTAAAGACTACAGATCCTGCCAATATCCTGGCCGCAGTGCTGAAGATTTGTGCTCCAGCACTAGCCACGCCCCCTACCCAAGCTTTTGGCTTCTGCCCGAGGATGTGGAAAATCGCCCTTGTCTGTCCACAAAAAAGCAGGAGAAATCCATTCCAGTCAATTACCATCTCATTAGTCTACTTTTAATCATCGGGAAAGTGATGGAAGGTGTCATTGACAGTGCTGTCAAGTGGCACTTACACACCAAAAACCTATTCATCGATGCTCAGTTTGAGTTCTCCCAGGATCACTCAGCTCCAGACCTCATTGTAGCCTTAGTCCAAACACTCACAAGAGATTGAATTCCAGAGGTGAGGTGAGAGTGACTGCCCTTGACATCAAAGCAGTATTTGATTGAGTGTGATATCAAGGAGCTCTCGCAAAATTGAAGTCAATGGGAATCAGGGGAAAACCTTCCACTGGTTGGAGTCAGACCTTGCACAAAGGAAGATGGTTGTGGTTATCGGAGGGCAATCATCTCATCCCCAGAGCAGCACTGCATGATTTCTTCAGGATAGTATCCTAGGCCCAACCACCTTCAGCTGCTTCATAAGGACCTTCCATCCATCATAGGGTCAGAAGTGGAAATGTTTGCTCATGATTGTACAATGTTCAATTCCATTCATAACTCCTCAGATAATGAAGCAGCCCGTGCCCGCATGCAGCAAGACCTGGACAACATTCAAACTTGGGCTGATAAGTGGCAAGTAACATTTGTGCCACATAAGTGCCAGGCAATGACCATCTCCAACAAGAGAGAATCTAACTATCTCCCCTTATCATTCAACTGCATTACCATCACTGAATCCCCACCATTAAGATCCTGGTGGGTTACCATGAACAGAACCTTAACGGGACCAGCCATATAAATACTGTGGCTACAAGAGCATGTCCGCGGCTGAAAATTCTGTGGAAAATAACTCACCTCCTGACTCCCCAAAGCCTGCCCACCATCTCACAAGAAACAACTTAGCAGTCTGATGGAAGACTCACCACATGCCTGGATGGGTACAGCTCCAACAGCATTCAAGAAGCTCGACACCATCCAGGCCAAAGATGCCCACTTGATTGGCACTTCATCCACAACCTTCAACATTCTTTTTGTTTGCACTGGAGTGCTGACTTGGGTTGCATTAGTGTGCTACAGTGGAAGTTTGGTAACTGAGGATAATTAAGGGTTAATTTTATCTTAAATCTAATCTGTCCTTTAATTAGCAGATTAACTTAACAGTTGCTGTTAGGGTTGGAGAAGGTGAGTTTTAGACCAGCTTTAAACAGGGTTCACTCAGGCTCTGCTTGCAGCTGCACCTTGTTAATTAGAGAAGTGGCTTAAACCAGTTTTCAGGGGGCTAGAGTCAGTCAGTATAAAAGTGAGGCATCTAACTGTGCTGACTTTGTTTGAACTGGAGTGCTGACTTGGGTTACATTAGAGTGCTACAGTGGAAGTTTGGTAACTGCGGGAGTGAGGAGCTCCTTTCATTTCCTACCTGTCCTCAGAGTGAGGGGAGCCGAGAGCTTCCAAAGATCACAGCTGACTGGGAGAAGACTCGGAGGGCGGAGTTCCGGACTGGTAAGTATAAAAGACTTACCTCTGGTAAAAAAGCTGAAAGTGATGTCACAGGAAAGCTGTGACCTGATTGGCTGGTAGGGAATTTTTTTTACTGAATTCAAAAATAAAACATTGATAAAAATTGATTAAAACCCTAATGAACTAATTAATAAGTAGAGTAGCTAAACCAGAGGGAGAAGATTACTGTATTTAGTTAGCATGTAATATTTACAGTAGGAATCTAGCACTAGGGACCATATAGTTAATTATAACAATTTAGTAAGGATTTAATAAGTATTTATTATAAATTAATTTATTAATTAGTGCTAGAAATGTCAGTTAGAGGGGTGAAGTGCTTCACCTGTGAGATGTAGGATGTCCGTGACGCTTCCAGTGTTCCAGATGACTACATCTGCAGGAAGTGTACCCAGTCGCAGCTCCTTACAGACCGCATAGATTGGTTGGAGCAGCAACTGGACGCACTTAGGAGCGTGCAGGTGGCAGAAAGCGTCATAGACAGGAGTTTTAGAGAAGTGGTTACACCCAAGGTGCAGGCAGATAGACGGGTGACCGCTAGAAGGGGCAGGCAGTCAGTGCAGGAATCCCCTGTGGCTATCCCCCTCTCTAACAAGTATACCATTTTGGATACTGTTGGGGGGGATGGCCTATCAGGGGAAAACAGCAGCAGCCAGAGTAGTGGCACCATGACTGGCACTGTTGTTCAGCAGGGAGGGACAAAGCTCAGAAGAGCAATAGTTATAGGGGACTCTGTAGTCAAGGGCACAGATAGGTGCTTCTGTGGATGTGAAAGAGACTCCAGGAAGGTATGTTGCCTCCCTGGTGCCAAGGTCAAGGATGTCTCTGAACAGACAGGGGGCATTCTGAAAGGGGAGGGTGAACAGCCAGAGGTTGTGGTACACATCGGTACCAACGACATAGGAAGGAAGAGTGATGAGGTCCTGCAGGGGGAGTTCAGGGAGTAGATAGAAAGTTAAAAGACAGGACCTCGAGGGTTGTAATCTCGGGATTACTCCCTGTGCCACGTGCCAGTGAGGCTAGAAATAGGAAGATAGCGCAGCTAAACATGTGGCTGAATAGCTGGTGTAGAAAGGAGGGTTTCAGATATCTGGACCATTGGGATCCCTTCAGGGACAGATGGGACCTGTACAAGAAGGACGGGTTGCATCTAAACTGGAGGGGCACAAATATTCTGGCTGCGAGATTTGCTAGTGTCACTCGGGAGTGTTTAAACTAGTGTGGCATGGGGTTGGGAACCAGAGCAGTAGGACAGCAAGTGAAATAAATGAGGGGGGACTAGTAAATAAGGCCAGTAAGACTAAGAGGAAGAGCAGGCAGGGAGATGTTGCGGAGCACAGCGGGACTGGTGGTCTGAAGTGCATTTGTTTCAATGCGAGAAGTATAATCGGTAAGGCAGATTAACTTAGAGCTTGGATTAGTACTTGGAACTATGATGTTGCTGCTATTACAGAGACTTGGTTGAGGGAAGGACAGGATTGGCAGCTAAATGTTCCAGGATTTAGAAACTTCAGGTGGGATAGAGGGGGATGTAAAAGGGATGGGGGAGTTGCATTACTTGTTAAGGAGAATATCACAGCTGTACTGTGGGAGGACACCTCGGAGGGGTCGTGCAGTGAGGCAATATGGGTGGAGCTCAGGAATAGGAAAGGTGCAGTCACAATGTTGGGGATTTTCTACAGGCCTCCCAACAGCCAGCGGGAGGTAGAGGAGCAGATAGGTAGACAGATTTTGGAAAGATGTAAAAGCAACAGCGTTGTAGTGGTGGGTGATTTTAACTTCCCCAATATTGACTGGGACTGACTTAGTGCTTAGTTGGATGGGGCAGAATTTGTAAGGAGCATCCAGGATGGCTTCTTGAAACAATATGTAGATAGTCTAACTAGGGATGGGGCCATACTGGACCTGGTATTGGGGAATGAGCCCGGCCAGTTCCAGTAGGGGAGCATTTCAGGAACAGTGACCATAATTCCATAGGTTTTAAGGTACTTGTGGATAGGATAAGAGTAGTCCTCGGGTGAAGGTGCTAAATTGGGGGAAGGTTCATTATAACAATATTAGGCAGGAATTGAAGAATTTAGATTGGGGGTGGCTGTTTGAGGGTAAATCAACATCTAACATGTGGGAGTCTTTCAAACGTCAGTTGATTAGAATCCAGGACCAGCACGTTCCTGTGAGGAAGAAGGATAAGTTTGGCAAGTTTCGGGAACCTTGGATAACGCGGGATATTGTGAGCCTAGTCAAAAAGAAAAAGGAAGCATTCGTAAGGGCTGGAAAGCTAGGAACAGACAAATTCCTTGAGGAATATAAAGACAGTAGGAAGTAACTTAAGCAAGGAGTTAGGAGGGCTAAAAGGGGTCATGAAAAGTCATTGGCAAACAGGATTAAGGAAAATCCCAAGGCTTTTTATATGTATATAAAGAGCAAGAGGGTAACCAGGGAAAGGGTTGGCCCACTCAAGGACAGAGAAGGGAATCTATGCGTGGAGCCAGAGGAAATGGGTGAGGTACTAAATGAGTACGTTGCATCAGTATTCACCAAAGAGAAGGACTTGGTGGATGATGAACCTAGGGAAGGGAGTGTAGATAGTCTCAGTCATCTCATTATCAAAAAGGAGGAGGTGTTGGGTGTCTTGCAAAGCATTAAAGTAGATAAGTCCCCAGGGCCTGTTGGGATCTACCCCAGAATACTGAGGGAGGCAAGGGAAAAAATGGCTGGGGCCTTGACAGAAATCTTTGCATCCTCATTGGCTACAGGTGAGGTCCCAGAGGACTGGAGAATAGCCAATGTTGTTCCTTTGTTTAAGAAGGGTGGTAAGGATAATCCAGGAAATTATAGGCCGGTGAGCCTTACGTCAGTGGAAGGGAAACTATTAGAGAGGATTCTTCGGGACAGGATTTACTCCCATTTGGAAACAAACAAACTTATTAGCGAGAGGCAGCATGGTTTTGTGAAGGGGAGATCGTGTCTCATTAATTTAATTGAGTTTTTTTGAGGAAGTGACGAAGATGATTGATGAAGGAAGGGCAGTGGATGTTATCTATTTGGACTTCAGTAAAGCCTTTGACAAGGTCCCTCATGGCAGACTGGTACAAAAGGTGAAGTCACATGGGATCAGAGGTGAGCTGGCAAGATGGATACAGACTGGCTCAATCATAGAAGACAGAGGGTAGCAGTGGAAGGGTGCTTTTCTGAATGGAGGGATGTGACTGGTGGTGTTCCGAAAGGATCAGTGCTGGGACCCTTGCTCTTTGTCGTATATATAAATGATTTGGAGGAAAATGTAGCTGATCTGATTAGTAGGTTTGCGGACGACACAAAGGTTGGTGGAGTTGCGGATAGTGACGAGGATTGTCAGAGGATACAGCAGGATATAGATCGGTTGGAGACTTGGGCAGAGAAATGGCAGATGGAGTTTAATCTGGACAAATGTGAGGTAATGCATTTTGGAAGGTCTAATGCAGGTGGGAAGTATACAGTAAATGGCAGAACCCTTAGGAGTATTGACAGGCAGAGAGATCTGGGCGTACAGGTCCACAGGTCACTGAAAATGGCAACGCAGGTGGATAAGGTAGTCAAGAAGGCATATGGCATGCTTGCCTTCATCGGTCGGGGCATAGAGTATAAAAATTGGCAAGTCATGCTGCAGCTGTACAGACCTTTAGTTAGGCCACACTTAGAATATTGCGTGCAATTCTGGTCGCTGCACGACCAAAAGGACATGGAGGATTTGGAGAGGGTACAGAAGAGGTTTACCAGGGTGTTGCCTGATCTGGAGGGCATTAGCTATGAGGAGAGGTTGGATAAACTCGGATTGTTTTCACTGGAACGACGGAGGTGGAGGGGCGACATGATAAAGGTTTACAAAGTTATGAGCAGCATGGACGGAGTGGATAGTCAGTAGCTTTTTCCTCGGGTGGAAAGTCAGTTACTAGGGAACATAGGTTTAAGCTGAGAGGGGCAAAGTTTAGAGGGGATGTGAGAGGCAAGTTCTTTACACAGAGGGTGGTGAGTGCCTGGAACTTGCTGCCGGGGGAGGTGGTGGAAGCAGGTACGATGGCGACGTTTAAGAGGCATCTTGACAAATACATGAATAGGATGGGAATAGAGGGATACGGCCCCCGGAAGTGCAGAAGGTTTTAGTTTAGGCAGGCATCCAGATCAGCGCATGCTTGGAGGACCGAATGGCCTGTTCCTGTGCTGTACTGTTCTTTGTTCTTTGTTCTATTCACTCTCTCCACCACCGGTGTACAATGGCAGCAGTGTATACCTTCTCACAAAGATGCACAGCAGTAACTCGCCAAGGCACCTTCAACAGCACCTTCCAAACCCACAAACTCTACCACCTAGAAGAGCAAGGGCAGCACATGCATGGGAACACCAGCACCTGCAAGCTCCCCTTCAAGATACTGACTTGGAACTTTATTGCTGCTGAGTCAAAATCCTGGAACTCCCTTCCCAGCAGGATAGTGGGTGAACCTTCACCACATAGACAGCAGTGCTTTAAAAATGTGACTCAGCACCACCTTCTCATGGGCAGTTAGGTATAGGCAATAAATGCTGGCCCTGCCAGCAATGCCCACCTCCCATGAACAAATGAAAAAGAAACTGTGGATTTTGGGTCAAAGTTTACATTATTATATACCCTGTGGTCAGTGCTTACTGTTTGTGTTTCTTCTTTGTGAATGTTTTGAATTGATTTTCCTTTCTATCTATAATAGGAATTCTCCATGCTGGGACTGCACATCTACTGAAGACTTTAGATTGCTGTACACAACCTTGTGAATACATTTTTATCAATACTTGAAGATTAAAGTACTTTTAACTATTATAAATATTAATGTTTCATCCTTTAAATGCTAAACGAGAGCATAAATGTAACAAGAATCTATTACTCATACTGCAGTGGCAATTATTATATATAACATGCACAGCAAATGATCTGTTTATATATTTAACAGTAAACTAATTAAACCAACTCAGTGAAGTATTTTCAGAAATATCTTTACGAATTGTATCTTTCGATAAAAAAACTATTACTATTTGTTTTAATTAACACATTGTGCTGTACTTTTCTTTGCTGGTGATCAACTTTGAATAAGTTCTGTTCTTGTACTGCAGGGTCTCTACTGATTGTATGGTTCCTGAAAAGTTTAAGATTTTTTTTTTTTTGTTTTGAAACTCCAACTGCTCTAGAAAAACTTATTATTCGTCTTCAGTAAAGATTATAATGAAGAGTATATATCAGGTTTTTTTGGTGGAGGGGAGAAGGGGCAGCCTTCTGGAAGGAGTCAGTCCATTGACTGCCAAGTTTTATCAACAGCTTGCAAAGATACTGATGGGACCAGGCCTCCTTGGCTGTGATATTGCAAAGACACTATGTGTAAGTCAGCCACTTTTAAACAGTGGTGCCTGCTTTCAGTCATTCCTTCTATGCTTTTATTACATTGTATTGCCCAACGGTACAGCAATTCTGCTGAGTAGATATCTGCCTTCACATTCCCAATGTCATTTTGGCTACTTAACTGCTTTCTAAAAACAGTTCACAGCTAATTAAGATAATTTGTGCTTTTTGCTTTTCATTGAGTCACTGTGAGAGATAGGGTCACAGTAGCACAGTGAATATGTTACTGGAGTAGTAATTTAGGGGCCTGGATTAATGATCAGGAGATATCAGTTCAATTCCCACTGTGGCAGCTAGAGAATTTTAAATTGAATTAAACCAATTTGGAATATAAAGCTGGTATGAGTAATGGTGACAATAAAGCTACTGGATTGTCATAAAAACTGATCTGATTTACTAAATTTCCTTCTGGGAAGGAAATCTGCTGTCCTTACTCAGTCTGGCCTATATGTGATTCCCATCCCAGAGCAATATGGTTGACTTTTAACTTCCCTCTAAAATGGCCTAGCAAGCCACTCAGTTGTATTTAAGAAGGAGGCTCAAATAATCTATATTATTGTGGCTTCTACAGACTTATTGGGAGAAGCTTTTGCAAATGTCTCCTGAAAATACTCAACAACTTTCAGAGTTTCATGTAGTATCATTGCTACTACTTAATTGCCCTGTGTTGTTGTACCTATGCTTCATGTTAGCCCAACCCATATGCATAATATATTATTTGACATCAAGCTTCACCACTGCATCTATTTTCTTTCAATAGCATGAAAACAAGGTTGCTTTACATTAAAAAAGAAATTGCCTAGAGCTTTTCCTTAAAGGGACAAAGATTTTAAATTTCTTAATGAATTACATTTATGTTTTCCTTTAGGAACTGTTCTGTATGCTTTATCTATAAAGGATAATGCACTGTAAATTAAACTTGAAGCTATCCTGACTAATTGTAATTAGAATAATGAAATTTGTTTCAGAATGTAATGTTTACATTTTTCAGCTAGTTCTTGATAATTGGTTCTCACCCAAGGGCATAAAATAAGCCATTTTTGTAATAGTTTTAGCAGGCTGGTAACAGTGAAATGATGCAACTGACCCTGCTTTTTTGTTTATTTAAACTGCAAAGCTAACTACTGCTTGTGAGTAATATATTCCACTTTCTGCAGCAGTGAAAACACTGATGCCAACACTTGCACGTGTCCTTGTGGAGACAAAGTTCTGTCTTTACATTGAGGATACCCACCATCATGTTGTGTGGCACTATCACCATGCTAAATGGAATAGATTTGAACAGGTCTGGCAACTTAAAACTGGGCATCCATGAGGCACTGTAGGCCATCAGTAGCAGCAGAATTGTATTCAACCACAATCTGTAACCTCATGGCTGGTATATTCCCTCACTCTAACATTGCGATTAACCTAGTTCAATGAAAAGTGCAGGAGGACAGGAGCAGCACCAGGCATAACTAAAAAGGAGGGGTAAGCCTGGTGAACCTGCAACACAGGGCTACTTGCACGCCAAACAACAGAAGCAGCATGCACTAGATAGGGCTAAGCGATCCCACAAACAACAGATCAGATCTATATTCCGCATTCCTGCCACATCCAGTCGTCAATGACGGTGGACAATTAAACAACAGACAGGAGGAGGATGCTCTACAAACATCCTCATCCTCAACGATGGGGAAGCCTAGCACATCAATGCAAAAGACAAGGCTAAAGCATTTGCATCCATCTTCAGCCAATCCAATTCAGTCCACATGATATCAAAAAATGGCTGAAGGCACTGGATACTGCAAAGACTATTGGCACTGATAACATGCCAGCAATATTACCAAAGACTTGTGATCTAGAACTAGCCGCGGCCCTGGCCAAGCTGGGAAAGCAGCAACAGCCCAATTTGTTGCAACACGGTTGGCTCTGCTGCACAGGGGAGGAGTAAAAAGTGTGAGAATGCAATAGTTATAGGGGATTCAATTGTAAGGGGAATAAATAGGCATTTCTGTGGCTGCAAAAAGAGACTCCAGGATGGTATGTTGTCTCCCTGGCGCTTGGGTCAAGGATGTCTCAGAGCGGTTACAGGACATTCTGAAGGGGGAGGGTGAACTGCCAGTGGCTGTGCTACACATTGGTATAAACGACATAGGTTAAAAAAAAGGATGATGTCCTAAAAGCAGAATATAGGGAGTTAGGAAGTAAGTTGAAAAATAGGACCTCAAAGGTAGTGATCTCAGAATTACGACCAGTGCCACGTGCTAGTCAGAGTAGAAACAACAGGATATATCGGATGAATACGTAGCTGATGAGATGGTGTGAGGGGGAAGGTTTTAGATTCCTGGGACATTGGGACCGGTTCTGGGGGAGGTGGGACCAGTACAAACTGGACGGGTTACACCAGGGCAGGACCGGGACTGATGTCCTAGGGGGAGTATTTGCTAGAGTGGTTGGGGAGGGTTTATACTAAAATGGCAGGGGGATGGGCGCCTTTGCAAGGAATCAGAGGAGGGGGATCAAAGACAAGAACAAAAGACAGTAAGGGGAATAAGAAAAGTGATAGGCAGAGAAATCAAGGGCCAGAATCAAACAGGGCCACAGTGAAAAATAGTGGGAAGGGGACAAGTAATGTTAAAAAGACAAGCCTTAAGACTTTGTGCCTTAATGCGCAGAGCATTCACAATAAAGTGAATGAATTAATCGCACAAATAGATGTAAACGGGTATGATACAGTCGGGATTACAGAGACATGGCTGCAAGGTGACCAGGGATGGGAAATGGATATCCAGGAGTATTCATTATTTAGGAAGGACAGACTAAAAGCAAAAGGTGGTGGAGTTTCATTGCTAGTTAAAGAGAAATTAACGCAATAGTGTAAACATATTAGCTCTGGCGATGTGGAATCTGTATGGGTGGAGCTGAGAAACACTAAGGAGCAAAAAACATTAGTGGGGGTTGTATATAGACCCCCAAACTGTAGTGGTGATGTTGGGAATGGCATTGAACAGGAAATTAGAGCTGCATGCGATAAAAGAACATCTGTAATTATGGGTGAGTTTAATCTGCACATAGATTGGGCAAATCAAATTAATCACAATGCAGTAGAGGAGGAATTCTTGGAGTGTATACAGGATTGTTTTCTGGACCAATATGTTGAGGAACCAACTAGAGAACAGGCCATCCTAGACTGGGTATTGTGTTATGAGAGAGGAATAATTGACAATCTAGTGGTGCGAGACCCCTTGGGGAAGAGCGACCATAATATGATAGAATTCTTCATCAAGATGGAGAGTGACGTAGTTGATTCTGAGACGAGGGTTCTGAATCTTAGTAAAGGAAACTATGAAGGCATGAGGCGCGAGTTGGCCATGATGAATTGGGAAATGTTACTTAAAGGGATGACATTGGATAGGCAATGGCAAACATTTAAAGAGCGCATGGATGAAGTGCAACAATTGTTTATCTCTGTCTGGCGCAAAAGTAAAACAGGAAAGGTAGCCAAACCATGGCTTACAAGGAAAATTAGAGATAGCATTAGGTCCAAGAAAGAGGCATATACATTTGCCAGAAAAAACAACAGACCTGAGGATTGGGAGCAGTTTAGAATCCAGCAACGAAGGAGCAAGGGATTGATTAAGAAGAGGAAAAGAGAGTACGAGAGCAAGCTTGCGGGGAACATAAAAACTGACTGTAAAAGTTTCTACAGGTATGTGAAGAGAAAAGGATTGGTGAAGCCAAATGTAGGTCTCTTACAGTCAGAAACAGGGGAATTTATTATGGGGAATAAAGAAATGGTTGACCAACTAAATGCATACTTTGGTTCTGTCTTCACTAAGGGGGACAAAAATATCATACCAGAAATGTTGGGGAACACAGGGCTCAGTGAGAGAGAGGAACTGAAGGAAATCAGTACTAGTAGAGAAATGGTGTTGGGGAAATTGATGGGATTGAAGGCTGATAAATCCCCAGGGCCTGATGGTATGCATCCCAGAGTACTTAAGGAAGTGGCCCGAGAAATAGTGGATGCATTGGTGGTCATCTTCCAAGATTCTATAGACTCTGGAACAGTTCCTACAGATTGGAGGGTAGCTAATGTAACCCCGCTATTTAAAAAGGGAGGTAGAGAGAAAGCAGGGAATTATAGACCAGTCAGACTGACTGGTCGGTAGTGGGGAAAACTCTAGAGTCCATTATCAAAGATTTTATAGCAGCGTACTGAGAGAAAAGTGGTAGAATCGGGCAGAGTCAGCATGGATTTACGAAAGGGATATCATGCTTGACAAATCTACTAGAATTCTTCGAGGATATAACTAGTAGAGTTGATGAGAGGGAGGCAGTGGATGTGGTTTATTTGGACTTTCAGAAGGCTTTTGATAAAGTCCCACAGAAGAAATTAGCTGCAAAATTAAAGCGCATGGTATTGGGGGTAGTGTATTACGATGGATAGAAAATTGGTTGGCGGACAGGGAACAAAGGGTAGGGACAAATGGGTCATTTTCCAAATGGCAGGCAGTGACAAGTGGGGCACTGCAGGGATCGGTGCTAGGACCCCAGCTATTCACAATATACATTAATGATTTAGATGAGGGAACTAAATATAATATCTCCAAATTTGCAGATGACACAAAACTGGGTGGGAGGATGAGTTGTGAGGAGGATGCAGAGAGGCTTCAGGGTGATTTGGACAAGTTGAGTGAGTGGGCTAATGCATGGCAGATGCAATATAATGTTGATAAATGTGAGGTTATGCACTTTGGTAGCAAAAACAGGAAGGCAGATTATTGTCTGAACGACTATAAACTGAGAGAGGGGAATATGCAGCGAGACTTGGGTGTTCTTGTACACCAGTCGCTGAAGGTAAGCATGCAGGTCTAACAGGCGGTAAAAAAGGCAAATGGTATGTTGGCCTTCATAGCGAGAGGATTCGAGTACAGGAGCAGGGATGTCTTGCTGCAATTATATAGGGCCTTGGTGAGGCCACACCTGGAATACTGTGTGCAGTTTTGGTCTCCTTATTGGAGGAAGGATGTTCTTGCTATAGAGGGAGTGCAGGGAAGTTTTACCAGACTGATTCCTGGGATGGTGGGTCTGACGTATGAGGAGAGATTGAGTTGGTTGGGATTATATTCGCCGGAGTTCAGAAGAGTGAGGGGGATCTCACAGAAACCTATAAAATTCGAACTGGACTTGACAGGGTAGATGCAGGAAGGATGTTCCCAATGTTGGGGGAGTCCAGAACCAGGGGTCATAGTCTAAGGTTATGGGGTAAACCTTTCAGGACTAAGATGAGGAGAAATTTCTTCACCCAGGGAGTGGTGAGCCTGTAGAATTCGTTACCACAGAAAGCAGTTGAGGCCAAAACATTGTATGCTTTCAAAAAGGAGTTAAATACAGCTCTTGGGTCTAAGAGGATCAAAGGGTATGGGGCGAACGCAGGAACAGGTTATTGAGTTGGATGGTCAGCGATGATCACAATGAATAGCGGAGCAGGCTCGAAGGGAAGAATGGCCTACTCTTGCTCCTATTTTCTATCTTTCTGTGTTTCTATTATAGCTTCACAACTGGCATCTAACCGGCAATGTGGAAAATTGCCCAGGTACGCCATGTCCACAAAGACCAGGACAAATCTAACCCAACCAATTGCTGCCCTATCAGTCTACTCCCAATCATCAAAGAACTGATGGAAGAGATCGTCAACAGTGCTATCAAGCGGCAATTGCTCAGCAATAACCTGCTCACTGATGCTCAGTTTGGGTTCTACCTGGGCACTCAGCTCCTGACCTCATTACAGTCTTAGTCCAAGCAGGGACAAAAGAGCTGAACTACAGAGTTGACATAGAATGACAGCCCTTGACATCAAAGCAGCATTTGACCGAGTATGGCATCAAGGAGCCCCAGCGAAACTTGAATCAATGGAAATCGGGGTAAAACTCTCCGCTGGTTGGAGTCATACCTAGCACAAAGGAAGATGGTTGTGGTTGTGGGCGGTCAATCATCTCAGCTCCAGGAAATTACTGCAGGAGTTCCTCAGGGTAGTGTCCTAGGCCCAACCATCTTCAGTTGCTTCATCAATGACACTCCCTCCATCATAAGGTCAGAAGTGGAATGTTCACTGATGATTGCACAATGTTCAGCACCATTTTCGACTCCTCTGATACTGCAACAGCCTGTGTCCATATGCGGCAAACCCTGGACAACATCAGGCTTGGGCTGATAAGTGGCAAGTAACATTAGCAGCACACACGTGGCAGGCAATGACCATCTCTAACAAGAGAGATTCTAACCTTAAATAAAAACAGTAAGTACTGGAAATACTCATGCTAGAATTTCAAATTTAGTTTGAGGGCAAGAAACTGGAGTCCCATACGAGTGTTCTGGTGTTAAACAAAGGTAATTACATAGGCATAAGGACAAATTTGGCCCTAGTGGACTGGGCAGGAAGACTAAAAGGTAGGACAGTTGATGAGCAGTGGCAGATGTTTAAGGAGATATTCCATTCCTCCCAATTAACTATATTCCAGAGAGGAAGAAAGATTCTAAGAGGGAGAGGAAACATCCATAGCGATGCAAGGAAGTTAAGGATAACATAAAGACAAAAACTATGGCATACTATATTGCAAAGGCCAGTGGCAGGCTGGAAGATTGGAAAACTTTTAAAGATCAACAAAGTACTAAAAAAGTAATAAAAAGAGCAAAGTTAAATTATGAGAGAAAACTAGCACAAAATATAAAATCAGATAGCAAAAGCTTCTATAAGTATATAAAAGGGAAGAGGGTAGCTAAAGTAAATGTTGGTCCTTTGGAGGATGAGACAGGGGAGTTAGTAGAGGGGAACACAGAACTGGTGGAGACACTAAATCAGTATTTTGCCTCATTATTCACGTTGGAGGACATTAGTACCATCCCAATAGTAACAGGAAATGCTGATGTTATAGAACAGGAGGAACTTAGAACAATCAGCATCACAGGGAAAAAGTACTGAGCAAACTATTGGGATTGAAGGCTGACAAGTCCCCAGGGCCTGAAGGCGTACGTCCTAGGATCTTAAAGGAAGTGGCAGCAGAGATAGTGGATCCATTGGTTATAATATTCTAAAATTCACTGGATGCGGGAAAGGTTCCAGTGGATTGGAAAAAAAGCTAATATAACGCCCTTATTTAAAAAGGGAGGGAGGCAGAAAGTAGGAAACTATAGACCAGTTTGTTTAACATCTGTCGTTGGAAAATTGTTAGAATCCATTTTTAAGGAAGTTGTCATAGGACATTTAGAAAGTCAAAATGCAAACCATCAGAGTCAGCATGGTTTTATGAAGGGTAAATCGTGTTTGACTAATTTGCTAGAGTTCTTCGAAGCTGTAACAAGCAAAGTGGATAATGGGGATCCTGTAGATGTAATATATCTGGACTTCCAGAAGGCATTGGCTAAGATGCCGCACAAAAGGTTAATACACAAGGTAAAATCACATGAGGTTAGGGGCAATTTATTAGCTTGGATAGAGGATTGACTAGCCAACAGAAAACAGAGAGTTGGGATAAATAAGTCTTTTTCTGGCTGGCAAGATGTAACTAGTCGGGTGCCACAGGGTTCGGTCCTTGGGCCCCAACTATTTACAATCTATATTAATGACTTGGAAACAAGGAAAGAAGGTACAATGCCAAATTTGCAGATGACACTAAAATAGGTGGTATAGTAAGTTGCAATAAAGAAATAAGAAATTTACAAATGGATTTGGATAGATTAGGTGAATGGGCCAAAATTTGGCAGATGGAGTTTAATGTGGATAAGTGTGAGGTTCTCCATTTTGGTCGGAAGAATAGAAAGGCAAATTATTATCTAACTGGAGAGAAACTTCAGAGTGCTTAGGTGCAGAGGGATCTGGGTGTCCTTGTGCATGATTCACTGAAAACTAGTATGCACGTACAGCAGGTAATATGGAAGGCAAATGGAATTTTGGCATTTATTGTTAAAGGAATAGAGTATAAAAGTAGGGAAGTGTTGCTGCAACTGTACAAGGCATTAGTGAGACTGCACCTGGAGTATTGCGTACAGTTTTGGTCCCCTTACTTGAGGAGGGATGTAGTTGCACTGAAGGCAGTTCAGAGGAGGTTCACTAGATTGATTCCAGAGATGAGGGGTTTGTCTATGAAGAGAGATTGAGCAGTTTCGGCGTTTACTCTCCAGAGTTTAGAAGAATGAGAGGAGATCTAATTGAGGTATATAAGATGATTAAGGGGATTGACAAAGTAGACATAAAGAGGATGTTTCCTCTTGTGGGGCAATCTAGAATGGGAGATCATAGTTTTAGGATAAGGGGTAGCAGATTTAAAACAGAGATGAGGAGAAATTACTTCTCTCAAACGGTCGTGAGTCTGGAATTCACTACCCCAGAGTGCGGTGGATGCCGGGACATTGAGTAAATTTAAGGAGGAGATAGACAGATTTTTAATTAGTAATGGGTTGAAGGGTTATGGACAACAGGCAGGAAAGTGGAGTTGAGGCCGAGTTGATATCAGCCATGATCATATTGAAAGGCGGAGTAGGCTCAAGGGGTTGAATTGCTTACTCTTGCTCCTTGTTCTTATGTTCATTGGAACAAAGGAGCTAGTCCCTGCTCCAAATACACAGAACCGATGTGGTCAGACCAGTTTAGTCACATGGCTAACTCACTGTTGCTGAGTTTGAATTGAGAGTTTTAAATTGGAGAAAAAGTGTTTGAAGACAGAAAGCTCTTGGCTCCTGGACTGAAGCAGACCTCCTCTCCTCCTGTCTGCTCCCATCTCTTTCTCAGCAGCTTCAGAATACATTGAAGACACATGAACCCCAAGAGAGAAAAGTCTCCTAAAGTGAACAAGGTTTAAGAAGAATACTGGGCCCCAGCGAAAGTCAAGAATTTCATACAAGCAGGGACCCTTACAGTGAGCTCGATGATCCGTAACAACTCTTCAGATATTGCCTCAAACCTTTCCACTTTATTTTTTTCTTCTGCTCTTTTCTGTCCCTATATGCATGTGCGTATCACATGTGTATGCTAGCATGGGACGCGGAGTGTATCCCGTAGGCATTAACTGAATTAGAGTTTTAAGTTTAATAAATTTCACTTTTCTTCTTTAAACATAAGAAAGCCTGATTTTGCTAATTTCTTTAGTTAATAATTGGAAAGCAGTGAACAAGGATTCACCAAGAAGGAGCTCAAAACACGATGTGTTTAAAATTAAACCCTGTTACAGTAAGACTAGGTGAAGACTTTCTCACCTGGTCGTAACATGTCTAAGGACTTCTTCCTGTCCTGCTGTAATTACCTGTCTGACTTTGATCAGTTTGCTGTGATTAACTGTTCTATTCCAGTGTAAATTGTCCTATTCAGTTCAGCAGTGTCACTGCCATTAACAAGTATCGATGTAATTAGCAAGTATCGTGCCCATCCGATTTATATCAATTGCTACGATGAATTATTCGATTCCAATATGAATTGTTCTATTCCATTCAGCAGTATATTACTCCCATTAACAAATATCAATGTAATTAGCAGGTATTACACTCATACGATTTCCACATAACGCACACTGCTCTGAACTCATAATCAGTCGTTAACCCTTTCCTTACAAGAACAGCATATAACACAATGTTTGCATACCTTCCTGAATACAGATCTGCAATTTTATAGTCTCAATTCAAATACTTCGACAGGCTTCCAACCACCAAGGAATTGGTATTGGAAAGAATATAGATTTCCAGCTGTTATTTATTTTAGCTCCTGATCTATTATTTAACATGTTGGCAGCTACGTTATAAAATAGCTCTTCACCATTGCCATATATTGATATACTAACATAATTTGTAGGAGGAATAGAAAAGCAAAATCTATTTTAACAAGTGAGAAAATAGCGAATGTAGGTATTCTAAAGGAATTGGGTGCACTTGGCAAATAATATGTTAGCCTTTATTGCAAGGGGCTTGGAGTATAAAAGTAAAGAATTCTCACTGCAATTATTTAAGGCTTTGGAGATCCCACACCTGGAGTACTGTGTACAGTTTTGGGCCAGAATTTTATGCCCCCCCCCCCCATACAAACAGTGGGATGGTGTCGAGGGGGGTGGGGTGGTGGGGGGTCGTAATATGAAGCGGAAAGCTTGGGGGGCCCTTCCCGATCTGCACCCGCCTCCGCTGTCATTTTACGCAGGGTGGTGGAGGCAATAAATGGGGCACCTGCCCCAGGCCAATCAAGGCCCTTAAGTGGCCAGTTAACGGCCACTTAAGGGTCTCTGTCCACCGCCAGGGGCATTTTAACCTTTGCTGGTGGGTGACCCAGGCCCGAGGAAAGCCATCTGTTAAAAGTAGGTGGCTTTCTGATGGCCTGGGGTGGGGGTAGTGGGGGGAGTTGTGGGGGGCCTCCTGCTCAGGCACCCTGTGCTCAATGGAGGGCCACCTCCAATGCCCCAACCACCCCCAATGCCCAACACACCCCCGTCCCCCCAATCGACTGATTGCCCCCGGTGAGGCCCAAAAACTTACCTGTTCTCCAGGGTTCCCCGACATCTTCTGTCTTCAGCGGGATTGCAGTCCCAGCAGTGGCCACTGCTCCGGGTGGTGCTGCTAGGACAGAGAGCTGCCAATCTGCTAATTGGTCAGCAGCTCCATTAGCCCGGAATTCCTGCCTCAATGAGGTGTAAGTCCTGCCTCAGACCAATTAAGGGCCTGGGGACCACAAAATGCAGTCTGGATCCCCGGGCCAGGCAAGGCGGGATCGCCACCGACTGTTCAGTCGATGGACGGCTTCCATCTGCCGAGGATACAATTCCGGCCTTGGTCTCCTTCCTTAAAGAAGTCATTTGCTTGCCTAACAGGAGGTGCAACAAAGATTCACTGAATTGATTCCTGAGTTGAGATGGCTGTCCTATGAGGAGAGATTAAGCAGAATGGGCCGATAGTCTCTGGAGTTTAGAAGAATGAGAGGTGATCCCATTGAAATATATAAAATTCATAGGCAAATGCTGAAAGGATGTTTCCTCAGCATGGGTCATAGTCTCAGGATAATCGGTTGACCATTTAGGACTGAGATGAGGTGAAACCTCTTCAGTCAGAGGGTTGTCAATCTTGGGTATCAATTAGAAGTCATAAATTGCTTATGAATTTCAGGCTGCATCTCAATATTTGGCTACCTTCCACTTTTTTTTGTTAAAGATAGAATGCTGTTATTGCTGGCAAGGCCACAATTGCAGCATTGTGTGGTGGAAGTAACCTATAGTAAGGATGCATTTTTCTTGGTCCCTGTGACTGGTATGAACTTGCCGTGCCTCATGACACAGAAGTTCCAGAAATGGCAGTTACAGTGCAGGCCTCAAAGGCCTGTGTCGCATTAAATGGGCATTGTTGAGTTCATCCCCTGATTCTGCCCACATACTTTAACTGTGTTATACATTATGTGATTAGAGAGCAGAATGAATCTCTGGAATTAGTCATTTCTAGCTTATTTTACATCAGAGGAATAGTTTTGTTGTTGTCGCTGTTGCAGTCTTATGCCTAGTTCTAGATCTGTAGGAAATATGACACATGACTTTGAGGATGAAAGCATTGAAACATTGCTGCAGGATGAAAATCACAGGAGGGATGTCCTTTTGTCATGCTACAGTCCAAAAATACAAAGGCGATAGTCAAAAGGACATGACAGCAGGTGGCAGAGTGCATTAATGTAAGGGACACAGTGCACAGGTTCTTGACTACAGTGCTGATAAAGCTTCAATGGTCTTACTGGGAGGGGAAAAGCAGGCAGGTGTAAGGGCACCTGTTATTTATGATCCAGATAAGGTAGCAGAGGCATGTTGCAGCACCTTGTCCACTTTATGTTCCTGTGACATTCTCCACCTTCCTGTCATAAAGTGTCATCTAATGCATGGACCATCCAGCCAGTCCCTTGCTACACGCCCATTCCTTCATCACATAGTGGAAAATGTTATCCTGCTGACATCCTTCCCAACAACCTTCCTACATACTCCAAATGCCTGACCTCACAATCCTGCTGTTGGTCACTATTCACCAGTGGGTGGAAGGAAGATTATTATTTTGAGGAAAAAAGATTGAACATAAAGGGAGCAAAAGAAATGGAAATGGAGGTGACTCAGCCACAATTCTTCATTTCATCTTATTTGAAGAGAAGGCCATAGAGACTCATGAGCATGATGTGCTTCTGGGGGCAAGGAAGCATCAATCAGGAGGAAATGTTCCTGTGTGGAATTTGTGTAAACCAGACAGCACTGGTTCATACTTCTGACCAGACACATAAGTGCACAAGCTGAGAGCGATCAGATACAGCGTGCCAGTTTTCTTCCCAAGGGCTGTTGTGTTTAAAATCTAGCAGAATATTCTCTCCTTACTGTTCCTTTTTTATGTAATTGAAGGTATGGCCCATTAAGAACTAATTGATCCTGCTCAGGAATAGTTCCCAGACACTTCAGTTGGCATTATATTCTACACTCACAAACAGCAGCAGAGATACATAATCCTTTCATCTGGATAGTTAATTTGAGGTCAATACATTGGGTGATGCATTGAGCACAAGTGAACAGAAGCAGGTGGGAGTGGTTAAAGGAGGTCCCCTAAAAGAGGGCAAAGTGTTTTCATCTACAGATTTGTGAGGCGAGAGATCCTGGTAACTGAGCAAAAAAGACCGTTGTAATAAAAGCAAAATACTGCGGATGCTGGAAATCTGAAGTAAAAACAAGAAATGCTGGAACCACTCAGCAGATCTGGCAGCATCTGTGGAAAGAGAAGCAGAGTTAACGTTTCTCTTTCCACAGATACTGCCAGACCTGCTGAGTGGTTCCAGCATTTCTTGTTAGAAAAGACCGTTGCCTTGGTACAAATGCCTTCCAGCTTCCAACACAAGGTGCATTGGGTGAGGGTGTCCAACTCTTGAATCTTTGCAAGGATTACAAAGTATGAAGTACACATTGGAGTGAGGGGCTGCTCTGAGGGCATCTGCAGAAGATACAAACATTGGGCAGGATTTTGTGGCACCGGTGGGGTTCCCAGTGCTGGGCCAAAAAGGCTGAGGGTAGCCCTGGCTCAGCCTTTCCGAGCCCCGCTCGGCATGTGATCTTACTTTGTTCCAGCACTTAAGTGCCTGGCACCGGGATGTCCGTCCATTTCAAGACGGGGATCCTGCCCTTAAGAGCTGCCGGCCAATCACAGGGCTGGAAGCTCAACAGTATCAGCAGTGCCACTGAGAGCGGTGGCCAGTGCCGGTACTGCAGAGGCCTTTAACCCAGGTACAGCACTGGAGACCCAGAGCAGAGGGAGATGAGGCAGGGTTGCGGGGCCAGCCTGCAGAGCCCTGGCGAGGGGGTGTGGGAAGGTGGGCGTTAAGTGCAGGGAAAGGGGGTTCCAGGAAGTTGGAGTTTTTCTCAGCGTGTGTGTCCTCCAGATTGCTGCTGGAGGAGGGACCCGCCCCGCAACAAGCCCGCAGGAAGAACACCTCGTATTACTGGACAACCTCTCTGCATTGGCAAAGGCACCCCACCCCCACCGCTGGTTAAATCCCAGCAGCGGGGGGGAAGAGGCTCTTAAGTGGCCTTTAATAGGCCACTTAAGGGCTTCACTTGGCCTCTGGGTGGAAAGGTCGTCCTCGGTCTGTCCCGCCCCCATCAAGTTGCATGGAGACGGGCCCTCTGCCCCCCACTTCCTGTCACAATTCTATGGGCTCCCCCACTCTGACTCCGTCTCAGAGGGACCATAACATCCAATCAATAGAACATCTATGGCACAGAGGAGGCCAATCAGCCCATCATTATGTGTGCCAACTGAAAAAGAGGTATACAACTGAATCTCACATTCTAGCTCTTAGGTCAGTAGTACTGTAGGTTACAGCACTTTAAGTTCATATCCAAAAATCTGCTGAATGTGATGAGGGTTTCTGCCTCTACTACCTTCTCAGGCAGTGAGTTCCTGACCCCATCACCCTGTGGGTGAAATAAGATCTCCTCAAATCCCCTATAATCCTTCTGCTAATTACTTTAAGCCAAAAGACTTGCAGGTTGGTAGGTAAATTGGCCATTATAAATTGCCACTAGTATAGGTAGGTGGCAGGGAAATATAGGGACAGGTGAGGATGTGGTAAGAATATGGGATTAGTGTAGGATTAGTATTAAAAAATGGCTGGTTGATGGTCGGCACTGACTCGGTGGGCCGAAGGGCCTGTTTCAGTGCTGTATCTCTAAACTAAACTCTAAACTAAATCTGTATTCCCTGGTAATTGACCGCTCTGCTAAGGGAACTATGACCTTCATCTCCATTCTGTTAAGGCCTAGAATAATTTTATACACCTCAATTAAATCTCACCTCAGCCTCCTCTGTTCCAAAAAACCCCCCAGCCTATTTAATCTTTCCTTTTGGAAAAAGTTCTCTATTTCTGGCAACATCCCTGTAAATATTCTTTGTACCCTCTCCAGTGCAATTGCATCCTCCCTGTAAAGCGGTAACCAGAACCGTACACATTATTCCAGCTGTGGCCTATCTAGAGTTTTATACAATCCTAGAATAACTTCCCTGCTCATATATTTTATGCTTTGGCTAATAAGGGTATCCCATATGCCTTCTTAACCACCTTGTCTACCTGTCATACTACCTTCAGTGATCTGCAGATTGCAATTGCACTTGTTCCTTTATACTTCTCAGAATCCAACCATTTATTATGTATTCCTTTGTCTTGTTTGCCCATCCCAAATACATTGCCTCACACTTCTCCATATTTGGCAATTTTCTGCCCACATGACCAGTCCATTTATATTTTCCTGCAGTCCCCAGCTTTCTTCATCACTATCAAACATACAACAAATTTTTGTTTCATCTGAAAGCTTCTAAATCTTGCACCCTATATTTAAGTCCTTCTTAAAAAAATTCATTCAGGAGATGTGGGCGTCACTGGCTAGGCCAGCATTAATTTCCCTTGAGAAGGTGGTGGTGAGCTGCCTTCTTGAACCACTGCAGTCCAAGATTTTGACCCAGCCGACAGTGAAGGAACAGAGATATAGATCCAAGTCAGAATGGTGTGTAGCTTGGAGGGGAACTTGCAGCTGGTGGTGTTGCCATGTATCTGCTGCCCTTATCCTTCTAGGTGGTAGGGGTCGTAGGTTTGGAAGGAGCTGTGGAAGGAGCCTTGGTGAGTTGCTGCAGTGCATCTTATGGATGGAACACACTGCTGCCACTGTGCGTTGGTGGTGAAGGGAGTGAATGTTGAAGGTGGTGGATGGGTGCCAATCAAGCGGGCTGCTTTGTCCTGGATGGTGTCGATCTTCTTGAGTGTTGTTGGAGCTGCCCCAATCCAGGCAAGTAGAGAGCATTCCATCAGACTCCTGACTTGTGCCTTGTAGATGGTGCACGGGCTTCGGGGAGAAAGGAGGTGAGTTACTCGCAGCAGAATTCCCAGCCTCTGACCTGCTCATGTAGCCACAGCATTTATGTGGCTTGTCCAGTTCAGTTTCTGTCCAATGGTTGCCCCAGGATGTTGATAGTGGAGGTTCAGCGATGGTAACGCCATTGAACATCAAGGGGAGATGGTTAGATACTCTCTTGAGATGGTCATTGCCTGGCTCTTGTGTGGCACAAATGTAACTTGCTACTTATCAGCCCAAGCCTGGATGTTGTCCAGGACTTGCTGCATATGGACATGGGGAGCTTTACTATCTGAGGAGTTGCAAATGGAGCTGAACATTGTGCAATCATCAGAGAACATCCCAACTTCTGATCTTATGATGGAGGGAACGTGATTTATGAAGTAGTTGAAAATGGTTGGGCTTAGGACACTACCCTGAGGAACTCCTGCAGTGATGTCCTGGGACTGAGATGATTAACCTCCAACAACCACAACCTTTGTGCTGTGTATGCCTCCAACCAGCGGAGAGTTTTTCCCCAATTCCCATTGACCTCAGTTTTCCAGGGCTCCTTAATGCCATACTCAGTCAAATGCTGCCTCGATGTCAAGTTCACTCTCACCACACCTTTGGAGTTCAGCTCTTTTGTCCATGTTTGGACCAAGGCTGTAATGAGGGCAGGAGCTGAGTGGTCCCGGTGGAACACAAACTGAGCATCAGTCAGCAGGTTATTGCTGAGCAAATGCCACTAAATAGCACCATTGAGGACCCCTTCCATCACTTTGCTGATGATCAGGAGTGGACTGATAGGGCGGAAATGGCCGGGTTAGATTTGTCCTGCTTTTTGCGCATAGGACATACCTGGGCAATTTTCCACATTGCAGGGTAGATGCCAGTGTTGTAGCTGTACTGGAACAGCTTGGCTAGGGGCACAGCTAGTTCAGGATCACAAGTCTTCAGTACTATTGCCAGAATGTTGTCAGGGCCCACAGCCTTTGCAGTATCCAGTGCCTTCAGCCGTTTCTTGATATCACGTAGAGTGAATCGAATTGGCTGAAGACTGGCATCTGTGATGCTGGGGTCCTCGGGAGGAGGCTGAGATGGATCATCCACTTGGCACTTCTGGCTGAAGAAGGATGCCAATACTTCAGCCTTGTCTTTTGCACTGATGTGCTGGGCTCCCCCATCATTGAGGTTGGGGATGTTTGTGAAGCCTCTTCCTCCTGTCAGTTGTTTAATTATCCACCACCATTCACGGGTGTGGTGGACTGGATGTGGCAGGACTGCAGAGCTTAGATCTGATTTGTTGGTTGTGGGATCGTTTAGCCCTATCTATTGCATGCTGCTTTTGCTGTTTGGCATTCAAGTAGTGTGTTGTAACTTCACCAGCCCGACCCCTCTTTTTTAGGTATGCCTGGTGCTGCTCCTGGCATGCCCTCCTGCACTCTTCATTGAACCAAGGTTGGTCCCCCGGCTTGATGGTGATGGTAGTGTGGGGGATATGTCAGGCCATGAGATTACAGATTGTGGTTGAAATCAAGTCTTCTGCACCCATGGATGCCCAGTTTTGAGATGTTAGATATCCCATTTAGCACGGTGGTAGTGTCACACAAAATGATGGTGGGTACCCTCAGTGTGAAGGCAGAACTTTGTCTCCACAAGGACTGCGCGATGGTCACTCCTACCAATACTGTCATGGACATATGCATCTGTGGCAGGCAGATTGGTGAGGACGAGTTCAAGTATATTTTTCCCTCTCATTGGTTCCCTCACCACCTGCCGCAGACCCAGTCTAGTGGCTATGTCCTTTAGGACTCCGCGTGTAGTGCTGCTACCACGCTACTCTTGATGATGGACATTGAAGTCCCCCATCCAGAGAACATTTTGTGCCCTTGCCACCCTCAGTGCTTCTTCCAATTGGTGTTCAACCTGGAGAAGCACTGATTCATTAGTCAAGGGGGGCAGTAGGTGGTAATCAGCAGGAGGTTACCTTGCCCATGTTTGACCTGATGCCATAAGACTTCATGGGGTCCAGAGTCAATGTTGAGTACGCAGTATACCACTGTGCCACCACCTCTGCTGGGTCTGTCCTGCCAGTGGGACATTGTCTGCAAGGTATGATTCCATGAGTATGACTCTGTCAGACTGTTGCTTAACTAGTCTGTGGGACAGCTCTCCCAATTTTGACACAAGCCCCCAGATATTAGTAAGGAGGATTTTGCAAGGTTGACAAGGCTGGGTTTGCTGTAGTCACTTCCGCTGCCTGAATCGATGGTCCACCCAGTATCATTCCTTCTCTTAAACTTTGTAGCAGTTTGACACAACTGAGTGGCTTGCTAGGCCATTTCAGAGGGCATTTAAGAGTCAACCGCATTACTGTGGCTCTGAAGTCACACATAGGCCAGACCAGGTAAGGATGGCAAATTTCCTTCCCTGAAGGACATTAATGAACCAGATGGATTTTTACAACAATTGACAATGGTTTTATGATCACCATTATACTAGCTTTTAATTCCAGATTTATTGATTGAATTCAAATTTCACCCTCTGCCATGGTGGGATTCAAACCTATGTCCATATAGCATTAGCATGGGGCTCTGGGTTACTACTGTAGTGACAGTACCATGAGGCGACTGCTTCCTCTGGAGAAAATTGTTGATAAATACCATGAAAAGCAAGGAACCTACTACTGAGCCCTGTGGAACTCCATTGGAAGCAGCCTTTACCATTACCTTTTGCTTCCTAACACTGAGCCAATTTTGGATTCAACTTGGGCCAATCATTTTTGTCTCAGTCTGCCACGTGGTACCTTGTCAAAAGCCTTGCTAAAATCCACGTACACTACATCAAACATGTTACCTTCATCAAACCTCCTTGTTACCTTAAAAATTTCAATCAATTTAGTCGGTCCCTAATAGCAGAGGCCATTACTGCCAGCCATTAACTACCACCAAAATGCTCAGACTAAAGCCATGACAGCCTCGGACAACAGTGTAACCTTTTAATCAAATAAATTTAGCCAAAAGAAGAGAGATATCAATGGGAGCATCAGGGATATTGTTGCCACAGTGAAATTTGCTCCCACACAAATCAACAGGCAGAGTAACAAGAAGGACTGCAGCAAGGGAGAGACAGAACTATGAAAAGATAAAGCTTCCAGGGCCGGAATTTCCTGGATCGCATTTATGCTAAAATTATGTCAAATTATGCGCATTTTACTGCTGATTTGCCAATAGCAATATGTGCTGAAATTTCCTGAGAATGTTAGAATATCCTAGAATGTAAAATAAACAAATGTGAAGCACACAAAGGTTAGTGTAAACAATTGGGGCCCCAAGTGTGGAACATGAACCATCTTCCTTCCTTAATTCCCTCTTTCCCTATTGATCTTCTTAAAATCCATTGAAGCCATTAACTACCATTTGTGCACATTAAGCATGCATGTGTAAGAAAGTTAAATTGTGGTAGTTTTTCTCTTTCTGATGACAGAAAAAAGCAAACGTATAGGAAATAAAGTGCAAGTCTCATTGGCCTTTTTCATTACTTTCTTCAACTGTCCGAGACATTGTAATGGTATATGTACATGGACCCCTAAGTCTCTTTGGACCTCCAGTGCTTCTAGCCTTTCACCATTTAGAAAGTAATCTGATCTATGCTTTTTATGGTGGCTTTATATGCCTATGTTGAAATCCATTTGCCACAGTTTTGCCCATTCATTTATAATCTATTCCTAGCTCTTTGTAGTTTTATGCTTCAATCTACACTGCTTACAATGCTGCCTATCTTATGTCATCGACAAACTTGGACATGTGACTTGCTATCCCATCTGCTAATAACCACAAGATCCACATCCTACCAGTTAGAGTACTTGCCCGTTGTCTTTACTCTCTGCCTCCCACCATTTAGCCAATCTTCGAACCAGGTCAATAATTTGCCGTCAATTCCATGAAATTCAACTTTCGCTAACAGTCCCTTATGAGGAACTTCATTAAATGCCTTCTGGACATCCATATAAATAACATCCATCGACATTTCCCTATCCATTACTTCAAAAAATTCCATCCGATTCATCAGGCATGATCTACCCTTTGCAAATTTATGCTGAATCTTTCTGATCAGCTGAAAACTTTCAAGGCGTGGAGTCACTCCATCTTTAATTATTAACCCTGTTAATTTCCCAACAAAAGATGTTGGACTAACAGGTCTATAATTCCATGATTTCCCTCATTCACCTTTCTTGAACAGTGGAGTGACAGACACAATTTTCCAATTTAAAGGAATGGTTCCTGAATTGAGAGAAGTTTGGAAGATCATAGTTAGGCCATCAACAATGTTCTCTCCTGCTACCTTTAAAACCCTGGGGTGAACAATATTTGGTCCTGGAAATTTGTCACTCTCTATTGCCATTGGTTTTCTTCATGACTGTTACTGAGCTTATGTTAATTTTGGTGAGTCCCTACACCTGATTCAAAAATATCCTGTTTCTCAACTGTTAAGTACTGGTGCAAAGTAATTATTTAACATATCTGCCATTTCCTTATTTTCATTGACAATATCACCATTGTCAGTTTTTAAGGGGCGCACAATGCTCCTGATCGCCCTTGTTTTACGAATATATCGATAAAAAGTTTTTGTGTTGCTTTTGATATTCTTTGCAAGTTTCTTTCTGTACTCCATTTTTTGTAGCTCTTGCTATTTGTTTTGTCATCCTTTGCTGTTCTTTGTATCTGTTCCATTCACCTGGATTTGTACTGTTTTTGAATTTTGTATGTTTTTTTCTTTTAGTTTTTTTTGGCATCCCTTATCTTTGGTCATCCATGGCTTTCTTTTGGCAAGTAAGGCTCTTGCCCCTTAGGGGTATAAACCAGTCTGTTGTGATGAGTGTTTCCATTTTTTTGTTAAATTTTCAGAATTTGTGTTTTAAAACTGAAAAGGATTCCATAGATGCTGAAACTATGAGTGTTTTTTTTTAAAAAGGGCACCAGAAGGTTTGGACTGAGTTTGAACTGTTAACATTTACTGGAAGGCACCGATTTTCAAATAACCCAGCAGGGGTTGTTTTTGACTTGGGGAGACTTTTACAAAGAAGTGACAAGCCAAGATGTATTGTTGTCAGGAGACTTGCTTTCTGGAAATTTTTAGCTTCAGTTTGAACTGATAGAACGGACAGTTAATTTTTGCCTGCCAGAAGACAAAGACAGCTCATCTCCCTCTCTTGAAAAGAAACCCTGTATTTTTTCTGCCGATGTGTTTGCTCAGGACAGTCTTGCAGTCCACAAAATTCCACACACTGCAATTCCGGCACGCAGCCTGCTCTACCACATCTTAGACTGGTTTTATATACAGATAAAATGTATTTATAGATTTCTTTTAGTTTTATCTGTTTAACTGTTTAGCTCTCACCAAAACACAAATGCTATAAGCACTACATAAAAACACTACCACTAAAAACATAATCAATAAACTTAATGCTTATCTGTAACTTACCGGCACCACTCTGCACTCTGTGCTGACTATGTCACCACTTTTTGAGTTTTTCTGTTTGATGCTCTGCTTCTCCTAATAGGCTCTGCTGCTGCCAACTCTCTCACACTGTTTAAATCTGCCGCTCTACTTAATGCCGTACAATTGCTTTTCAAAATGTTTTGAATTATCTAAACAGCTAACAACAATGCAATCAAGTTACAAAGTCGGAGAAAGTAAATGGCTATTTTCATGTGGGAGCAGTCCCATTTGGCAGGAATGTTGCAACCGTTAAAGTTACCTCCAAAATCTTTCCACCCCTTCCCACTCCATTTCCACCCACCAACACTTCAACTGAGAAACATTAACATATGCTAACTGTTAAGTCATTTGGATCCCAATAGCATTTTATCTGCTGACTGGGCTTGACACCCACAGAGGCCGCCTTGTTCAGTAAAGCCTTTTGGGGAAGAAGTGGAGACTGTCAGAGGTACGTTTTTAACATCTTTATTGTGCCAGCATGAGCAGTTGTGCTCCTTCAGGCCCCACAAGGAAAGTCTGGGCCCCTGCCAACCATAACTCCTCCCCTTTTCCCAACCAATAGACCCTGTCTGAACTCCCTTCCAGACAAATGAGTGAAATTTTATGTTGGTGGCAGGGGGTCTCAGCAGCGGGGGAAACAACAGCAAGGTCCCCTCGTCACCTCTTCTACGAAAGGCCTGCTGAATGTAGTGCCAATCAGGAATTTAACTTGACAGCAATGGGCCTTCGTCACCAGAAATCTCAGCCATGTAGAGCTGCCAGCAATCAGAGGTCGGCAGCTGCAGCACCACCACAGAGGCAGAAGCTGCTGGTGTAGCTGCAGTGATCAGACACTGAGGAGCGGCGCTGGAACCAGACTTAAGGTAGGTCAGGGCCGGAGGGGTCTTGCGGGGTTGGAGGGGAAGTGGGCCGGCAGAAAGGGCAGAGGGGTGGCCCTCAGCAGGCCCTTTCCCCCTTCCTGATGCTGGGTCCCACATTCAGTCACTCCATCTGCAGCCCGAAAGCAGCCCGCACAACTTTTTGTGCCGTGCTTCCCATGCGGTGACAGGGCCGCCCACCACACAGGTAACTGCGGCTGCAGCAGGAAGAGACCCTTAATTGGGGATATTTTACACAGTTAAGGGCCTTCATTGGTGGCGATGCAGGAAGGCCATTCACAGGCAGAGGCAGGGTGCTCCCCACCACCACCATCCCACCCAATTTTATGCTCTCCCCACCTCCAAATCTGCCGCGGGGTGAGCATAAAATTACACCCAATTTATCTGAGTGCAAGGGGTCACCATCTGGGCCATCTGATCTATACCTACCTGCCAGCAAACAGCCATCTGCCACTTCAAACCCATTGCGTGAAGGTAGCTGGCTAGTAAAATGTAAATAAGACCCAAGAATTAAAATAGCTCAGGCCTCAAATAAATTTCTTCAGGGGTTTGACATTCTTCCTTCCCAATATATGCCTGAAACTGACTCTCAATTAAAATTTCCCCTCCATATTATTTTTATCATTGTTTTCCAGAATGATTGCAGTTGATTACAGTGGTGGGTTCACATTCGGAGAGAGGGAAGATCATTTCTGTAACTAATGGAGTTACAGGTCTGGCTCCAGCTTTTTGTGGCAGATGGGAGAAAAGGCTAAGAGTCACTGACATGCAATGAGACAGACAATTATGGAGCAAGGGAGAGAAAGACACACACACATACACATTTGGAGAAACAGAAAGTGAAGCTATATGAGGGGTATACAGGGTAGAAAAGAGAGGCATATTGCGGCAAGTAGAGAGATGTAGACATGAAACAGATAGAATTAATATGCCAGGCATGCTGAGAGAGTGCAAGACACAGAGGGAAAACCTGATAGAGGGCAAGAGACTCACAGATAGGAGAAAGAGTGGTAAAATTTCTGACTGAGGAATAAAGAAACAATAATGAATGTATATGACAGGCACATGAGAGCCACACAAAAAGAGACAGAAAGCCTGTAAAGCAAGCATAAAAAAGATACTTCACACTGTACTAATGACCTGGACAGTGGTGTAGGTAGCATGGTCAGTAAGTTTGCAAGCGATAGCAATGGTAAGACATAGAGGAGTACAATTTAATGCAGAAATTTAGATGCACTAGAGAAATGGGCCATACTATGACAAATGGCATTTAACCTAGTCATGCATGTTGGTATGACCATCATGGAATACACTCATCAATTACAGAGTAACAGTACTGAAAGAGGTTGAGAAAGACAAGGATCGAGGTGTTATTGTGCTTGGAGCATGAAAGGTTCATGAGCAATTCAGAGAAGCCATAGCTAAAGTAAACAGACCATTGGATTGCAATAATAGAACCATGTAATAAAAATAAAAGTACACCATTCTGTCATTATACAGATTCTTGGTGAGACGACATCTGGAGTATCTTGTCCCTTCACATGGTGGTTGATTATATTTACCTTAGAAAAGGTTCAGAATAGAGTCATGAGAATGATTCTTGGTGTAAAGAATTCTAGCTACATAGATAGGATTACGGATATGCGTCTATTTCCTTTAGAGCAGCAGAGACTTACAAGTGACCTGAAAGAGGTCCATAAAATAATCAATGAGCTAAATAGAGTTCCTATTAATAAATTATTCCAGTTTGACATTTTGGGAAGCACCAGAGGACATGTGTTTTGTTTTATTCATTCATGGGATGTGGGCGTCACTGGCTCGGCCAGCATTTATTGGCATCCCTAATTGCCCTTGAGAAGGTGGTGGTGAGCTGCCTTCTTAAACCACTGCAGTCCATGTGGCGTAGGTACACCCACAGTGCTGTTAGGAAGGAAGTTCCAGGATTTTGACCCAGCGACAGTGAAGGAACAGTGATATAATTCCAAGTTAGAATGGTGTGTGGCTTGGAGGGGAACTTGCAGGTGGTAGTGTTCCCAGGCATCGGCTGCCCTTGTCCTTCTAGCTAGCAGAGGTTGCGGGCTTGGAAAGTGCTCTCTAAGGAGTCTTGGTGCATTGCTGCAGTGCATCTTGTAGATGATACACACTGCTGCCACTGTGCGTTGATGATGGAGGGAGTGAATGTTCGTGGATGAGGTGCCAATCAAGCAGGCTGCTTTGTCCTGGATGGTATTGAGCTTCTAGAGTGTTGTTGGAGCTGCACCCATCCAGGCAAGTTGAGAGTATTCCATCAAACTCCTAACTTGTGCCTTGTAGTTGGTGGACAGGCTTTGCGGAGTCAGGAGGTGAGTTACTCGCCTCAGGATTCCTAGCCTCTGACCTGCTCTTGTAGCCATCCAGTTCAGTTTCTGGTCAATGGTAATCCTCAGGATGTTGAGAGTGGGGGATTAAGCGATCGTACTGCCATTGAATGTCAAGGGGAGATGGTTACATTCTCTCTTGTTGGAGATGGTCGTTGCTTGGCACTTGTGTGGCACAAATGTTACTTGCCACAAATCAGCCCAAGCCTGGATATTGTCCAGGTCTTGTTACATTTCTACACAGACGGCTTCAGTGTATGAGGAGTCGTGAATGGTGCTGAACATTGTGCAATCATCAGTGAACATCCCCACTTCTGATTTTATGATTGAAGCAAGGTCATTGCTGAAGCAGCTGAAGATGGTTGGGCCTCGGACATTACCCTGAGAAACTCCTGCAGTGATGTCCTGGAGCTGAGATGATTGACCTCCAACAACCACAACCATCTTCCTTTGCGCTTGGTATGACTCCAACCAGCGGAGATTTTTCCCCCTGATTCCCATTGACTTCAGTTTTCCTAGGGCTCCTCGATGCCATACTCAGTCAAATGCTGCCTTGATGTTAAGGGCTGTCACTCTCACCTCACCTCTTGAGTTCAACTCTTTCGACCATATTTGAACCAAGGCTGTAATGAGGTCAGGAGCTGAGCGACCCTGTCAGAACCCAAATTAAGCGTCACTGAGCAGGTTATTGCTCAGCAAATGCTGCTTGATAGCACTGTTGATGACCCCTTCCATTACTTTACTGGTGATTAGGAGTAGACTGATGGGGCGGTAATTGGCCGGGTTGGATTTGCCCTGTTTTTCGTATATGGACATACCTGGGCAATTTTCCACATTGCCGGGTCGGTGCCAGTGCAGCAGCTGTACTGGAACAGCTTGGCTAGGCGCGCGACAAGTTCTGGAGCACAGGCCTTCAGTACTATAACCTTTGGAGTGTCCAGAGCCTTCAGTCATTTCTTGATATCACACAGAGTGAATCTATTCAACTGAAGACTGGCATCTGTGATACTGGAGACTTCAGGAGGAGGCCAAGATGGATCACCCACTCGGCACTTCTGGCTCAAGAATTTTGCAAATGCTTCAGCCTTATCTTTTGCACTCTTTTGGACGTCCAATCTCTCTACACCTCCATCCCCCACCAGGATGGTTTGAGGGCTCTCCACTTCTTCCTGGAACAGAGGCCCAACCAGTCCCCATCCACCACCACCCTCCTCCGCCTGGCTGAACTTGTTCTCACATTGAACAACTTCTCCTTCAACTCCACGCACTTCCTTCAAGTAAAAGGTGTCGCAATGGGTACCCGCATGGGTCCTAGTTATGCCTGTCTTTTTGTGGGATATGTCGAGCATTCTTTGTTCTAGTCCTACTCAGGCCCCCTCCCCCAACTCTTTTTCCGGTACATTGTTGACTGTATCGGTGCCGTTTCCTGCTCCCGCCCCGAACTCGAAAACATTATCAACTTTGCTTCCAATTTCCACCCTTCTCTCACCTTTACATGGTCCATCTCTGACACTTCCCTTCCCTTCCTCGACTTCTCTGTCTCCATCTCTGGGGATAGGTTGTCTACCAATATCCATTATAAGCCCACTGACTCCCACAGCTACCTCGACTACACTTCTTCACACCCTACCTCCTGTAAGGACTCCATTCCATTCTCCCAGTTTCTCCGTCTCCGACGCATCTGCTCTGATGATGCTACCTTCCATGACGGTGCTTCTGATATGACCTCCTTTTTCCTCAACCGAGGATTTCCCCCCACTGTGGTTGACAGGGCCCTCAACCGTGTCCGACCCATTCCCCGCACCTCTACCCTCACCCCTTCCCCTCCCTCCCAGAACCGTGACAGGGTTCCCCTTGTCCTCACTTTTCATCCCACCAGCCTCCATATCCAAAGGATCATCCTCCGCCATTTTCGCCACCTCCAGCGTGATGCCACTACCAGTCGCATCTTCCCCTCCCTTCCCCTGTCAGCATTCCGAAGGGATCGTTCCCTCCGCAACACCCTGGTCCACTCCTCCATTACCCCCACCACCTCGTCCCCGTCCCAGGGCACCTTCCCTTGCAATCGCAGGAGGTGTAATACCTGCCCATTTACCTCCTCTCTCCTCACTATCCCAGGCCCCAAACACTCCTTTCAGGTGAAGCAGCGATTTACTTGTACTTCTTTCAATGTAGTATACTGTATTCGCTGCTCACAGTGTGGTCTCCTCTACATTGGGGAGACCAAGCGCAGACTGGGTGACCGCTTTGCGGAACATCTCCGCTCAGTCCGCAAGCAGGACCCTGAGCTTCCGGTTGCTTGCCATTTCAACACTCCCCCCTGCTCTCATGCTCACATCTCTGTCCTGGGATTGCTGCAGTGTTCCAGTGAACATCAACGCAAGCTCGAGGAACAGCATCTCATCTACCGATTAGGCACACTACAGCCTGCCGGACTGAACATTGAGTTCAATAATTTCAGAGCATGACAGCCCCCCACTTTACTTTCATTTTTAGTCATTTTTAGTTATTTTTTCTTCCTCCTTTTTTTTTGCATTCCTTTTTACATTTTTTACAATCTTTTTTTGCATTTATTTCATTTCATGTTAGTTTGTTCAGTTTGCTTACCCACTGTTTTTTTCAGGTTGTTTTTCTTCAGGTTTGCACTTGCTGATGTTCAATATTCAGTATATTCACACCTAATCTGTACTAATGCTTTGTCTTTCAACACACCATTAACATATTGTTTGCCTTTGCTCCGTGACCTTTTGGTCAGCTATGTGGCCTGGTCCAATCTGCACCTTCTCCTTTGTTATCTCTTGCCCAACCCCCACCTCACTTGTTTATAATCTGTGACTTTTCTAATATTTGTCAGTTCCGAAGAAGGGTCACTGACCCGAAACGTTAACTCTGCTTCTCTTTCCACAGATGCTGCCAGACCTGCTGAGTGAATCCAGCATTTCTTGTTTTTGTTTCAGATTTCCAGCATCCGCAGTATTTTGCTTTTATCTTTTGCACTGATGTGCTGGGCTCTTCCATCATTTGGGTGGGGATATCTGTGGAGCCAGCTCCTCCAGTTAATTGTTTAATTGTCCACCACCATTCACGACTGGATGTGGCAGGACTGCAGAGCTTAGATCTGATCCGTTGGTTATGGGATCACTTAGCTCAGTCTATCGCATGCAGCTTATGCTGTTTGGCACTTAAGTAGTCCTGGGTTGTAGCTTCACCAGGCTGACACCTCATTTTGAGGTATGTCTGGCGCTTTCTCTTTAATTCATTCATGGGATGCAGGCATCACTGGCCAGGCCAGCATTTATTGCCCATCCCTAATTGCCCTTGAGAAGGTGGTGGTGAGCTGCCTTCTTGAATTGCTGCAGTCCATTTGGGGTAGGTACACCCACAGTGCTGTTAATAAGAGAGTTCCAAGATTTTGATCCAGCGACAGTGAAGGAACTGCGATATAGTTCCAAGTCAGGATGGTGTGTGACTTGGAGGGGAACTTGCAGGTGGTGGTGTTCCCATGTATTTGCTGTCCTTGTCCTTCTAGTTGGTAGAGATCGCGGGTTTGGAAGGTGCTGTCTAAGGAGCCTTGGCGCGTTGCTGCAGTGCATCTTGTAGATGGTACACACTGCTGCCACTGTGCGTTGATGATGGAGGGAGTGAATGTTTGTAGATGGGGTGCCAATCAAGCAGGCTGCTTTGTCCTGGATGGTATCGAGCTTCTTGAGTGTTGTTGGAGCTGCACCTATCCAGGCAAGTGGAGATTATTCCATCACACTCCTGACTTGTGCCTTGTAGATGGTGGACAGGCTTTGGGGAGTCAGGAGGTGAGTTACTCGCCTCAGGATTCCTAGCCTCTGACCTGCTCTTGTAGCCACAGTATTTATATGGCTACTCCAGTTCAGTTTCTGGTCAATGGTAGCCCCTAGGATGTTGATAGTGGGGGATTCAGTGATGTTAATGCCGTTGAATGTCAAGGGGAGATGGTTGAATTCTTTCCTGTTGGAGATGTTCATTTCCTGGCAACTTGTGTGGCGCGAATGTTACTTGCCACTTATCAGTCCAAGCCTGGATATTGTCCATGTCTTGCTGCATTTCTCCATGGACTGCTTCAGTGTATGAGGAGTCACAAATGGTGCTGAACATTGTGCAACCATCAGCGAACATCCCCACTTCTGACCTAATGATTGAAGGAAGGTCATTGATGAAGCAGCTGAAGATGATTGGGCCTAGGACACTACCCTGAGGAACTCCTGCAGTGATGTCCTGGAGCTAAGATGATTGACCTCCAACAACCACAACCATCTTCCTTTGTGCTAGGTATGATTCCAGCCAGCGGAGGATTTTCCCCCTGATTCCCATTGACCTCAGTTTTGCTAGGGCTCCTTGGTACCATTCACAGTCAAATGCTGCCTTGATGTCAAGGGCAGTCACTTTCACCTCACCTCTTGAGTTCAGCTCTTTTGTCCATGTTTGAACCAAGACTGTAATGAGGTCAAGAGCTGAGTGGCCCTGGTGGAACCGAAACTGAGCATCACTGAGCAGGTTATTGCTCAGCAAGTGCCGCTTGATGGCACTGTTGATGACACCTGCCATCACTTTACTGATGATTGGGAGTAGGCTGATGGGGCGGTAATTGGCTGGGTTGGGCTTGTCCTGCTTTTTGTGTACAGGACATACCTGGGCAATTTTCCACATTACAGGGTAAATGCCAGTGTTGTCGCTGTACTGGAACAGCTTGGCTAGGGACGCGGCAAGTTCTGGAGTACAGGTCTTCGGTACTATTGCCGGAATATTGTCAGGGCCCATAGCTTTTGCAGTCTCCAGTGCCTTCAGTCATTTCTTGATATCACGCAGAGTGAATTGAATTGGCTGAAGTCTGACATCTGTGATGCTGGGGACTTCAGGAGGAGGCCGAGATGGATCATCAACTCGGCACTTCTGACTGAAGATTTTTGCAAATGCTTCAACCTTATCCTTCGCACTGATGTGCTGGGCTCCCCCATCATTGAGGATGGGAATATTTGTGGAGCCACCTCCTCCAGTTAGTTGTTTAATGGTAGAGTGGGGGATATGCCGGGCCATGAGGTTACAGATTATGGTTGAGTACAATTCTGCTGCTACTGATGGCCCACAGCGCCTCATGGATGCCCAGTTTTGCATTGCTAGATCTGTTCGAAATCTATCCCATTTAGTACGGTGATAGTGCCACACAACACGATGGACGGTATCAATATGAAGGCAGGATTTGCGGTGGTCACTCCTACCAATACTGTCATGGACAGAAGCATCTGCGGCAGGCAGATCGGTTAGGATGAGGTCAAGTATGTTTTTCCCTCGTGTTGGTTCTCCCACCACCTGCCTCAGTCCCAGTCTAGCAGCTATGCCCTTTAGGAATCGGCCAGCTCGGTCAGTAGTGGTGCTACCGAGCCACTCTTGGTGATGGATATTGAAGTTCCCCACCCAGAGTACATTTTGTGCCCTTGCCACCCTCAGTGCTTCCTCCAAATGGTGTTCAACATGGAGGAGTACTGAGTCATCAGCTGAGGGAGGGCAGTAGGTGGTAATCAGTAGGAGGTTACCTTACCCATGTTTGACCTGATGCCATGAGACTTCATGGGGTTCACAGTCGATGTTGAGGACTCCCAGGGCAACTCCCTCCCTACTGTATACCACTGTTCCGCCACCTCTGGTGGGTCTGTCCTGCCGGTGGGACAGGACATACCCGGGGATGGTGATGGCAGTGCCTGGGACATTGTCTGTAAGGTATGATTCCATGAGTATGATTATGTCAGGCTGTTGCTTGACTAATCTGTGGGACAGCTCTCCCAACTTTGGCACAAGCCCCCAGATGTTAGTAAGGAGGACTTTGCAGGGTCGACAGGGCTGGGTTTGCCGTTGTCGTTTCCTTTGCCGATGCCGGGAGGTCTGTCCGGTTTCATTCCTTTTTATTGACTTCGTTGCGGTTTGATACAACTGAGTGGCTTGTTAGGCCATTTCAGAGAGCATGTAAGAGTCAACCACATTGCTGTGGGTATGGAGTCACATGTAGGCCCGACCAGGTAAGGACAGCAGATTTCCTTCCTTCAAGGACATTAGTGAACCAGATGGGTTTTTACAACAATCAACAGTGCCCATCATTAGACTAGCATTTAATTCCAGATTTATTAATTACATTCAAATTCCATCTTCTGCTGTGGTGGGATTCGAACCCATGTCCCCAGGTCTCTGGGTTACTAGTCCAGTGATAATACCACTACGCCACCACCTCCCCTGCTCCTGACATGCCCTCCTGCACTCTTCATTGAACCAAGGTTGGTCTCCTGGCTTGATAGTCATGTTAGAAAGGGGGATATACTGGGCCATGAGGTAACAGATTGTGTTTAAACTACGCAAAAATAAGAATAGACTGGATGTTAGGCAGTTCTCCTTTTCTCAGAGAATCATGAACCCTTGGAATGTGTTGCCAGCTGGTGTGCTGGATATTGACTCTCTAACCTTTAAGAGTGGGCTGGAATTGTACTTGACTGGAGCAAAGATCACATCATATAGAATGTAAATGGTTGTATAGATAACACTTGGTCCACATAATCTACATAGGTTTTGGTCATCAAATGAGATAGGAGAGGAATTTTCCAGAATACTTTTTCCTTTACTAGCCCTGGGTTTTTCCTCTTTTTTTAAACTTCTCCCATGAGATTGTATGGCTGTGGAATATAGAAAGTTTTTAGTCATGATGCTTCAGCCATCAAGAGCGTGAGCAGGCTTGGCAGAACAGCTAGTCTTTTCCTGCCCGCCATTTTCATATGTTTGTATATAAATAGAGTGGGAAGCAGTTCCAGGAAAAAATGCCAATGAACATTAACCAACTCTAAATGTAAACATAAAGATGTTTAGCTAGAAAATTGGCAATGAAAATAAATGGATGGAAAATTGAACTGTGCATGATGCATTGCCTGTGAGTGCCACTCCTTATTTGGAGGGTGGATTTAGTTATTATATTTAATGACCTGAGGATTATTTTTAGATTAGATTAGGAATCATATGCAATAGGAATGAATGGGATGTGGTTTAATACATTGGATTTCTAGTTTTAGGAAAAGTTTTTAATTTTCTGGAATTGAGTGCACCACAGTGAGTTTGCCGGTGATATATTCCCACTCATTCCCAACATACAGAAATCCTGAGCCAAATGCACTACAATTGGATGTTAATGAGCTAGACTGTGATGTACTCCTATTCAATTCCATTATATAGAAATCTTGAGCCAAGAACATCATTACTTTAAAATTAATTGTGCATTTATCAATGTTCAGCTGATTTAGTACTGGGGGACGCACATGGAATTCCTGATGCATTATGCAATTCCATACTCAATGCATTTTGTTTAATCTTCTGTCAAAATGAAATACATTTTTACCCCTTTTTAGAAAACATAGAAGTACTATAATGGGAAAATGAGTATCTTGTCTGCCCCAAAACTGCTGCTCATAGGATTTTTAAATTCAAGCACTGAAAACAATTGAACTGCATATTAACCTACCCCTTAAACAGGAATATTTGCAGGATGTGGCTCATTACTATGGAGATTGTAAATTAGCTTACACTGATGGTTTTTTAGGTACCTGCAGAAGTGCAACTCTCACATCTAACTACAAAATGCTGATTAAGAATAAAAAAAAGACATATTAATGTCAGGGGCACAATTAAAAAGTGAGTAGACAGCATGTTGTTAAAATGCAAATTGAAATTAGTATTCAGATGTTGGAGGTGTTACTTTGCTAATAATTTCAGGTACCTTAGGGTATAGTCAAATTGTATTTTACTGTTTAGATAGAGCATTATTAATTTTCATTATTAACTTTTCAAGCCAGATCCTGCAGTTGTTGTAATATAATCAGACTATAAGTAGGTTTCATATGTTGCAATCATCTTTTAAACTTGGAAAGTTGCAGGACTTTATTGTTCCTGAGCATGTACAGCAATTAATGAGAACTGGACTTTTGTATGGGAATGATCGCAAACCTATTTGCAATTAAATATGGACTTCCAAACAAGGCCGGCACAAGAAATGGCATCTTAGTTTCCATGGTTTGTATTTTGATAATCTGCTTTTATTTAAAACATTTATCTCAAAATTGTATTCCTATACTATAACTCACTGAGCTAATGTCAGTCGTTCACTTTTGACTGTAGTTGGCCTTCAGGTGGCACGTGGCAAACATAATGACCTGGAACTTGCTAAAAAAATAATTTTGTGTGAATGATGCACAACATGTGCAAATCAGCCAGAAACTTGTAGCGAGGAAGAGGTACTCTATGTGTTATGAATTGGCACAAATTGCTGGGTGATTTGTGTTGTTCCCCTATTAGCTTTGCAAAAATGGCATTCCATCCTTAACCTTCCCATGATTTTCATAAAGTTGTTGTATTTGAATATTAATTGCCCACTAAACTCACCACAGAAAGTTTAATCTAGTAATTCATAGTATAAGTACCCTTTCAACAACATGATAATTGTTAATGACTGCCAATCAATCTCTCTGGCCTGGAAAGTGAACAATTAAAAGAGTGGACTCTCATTCCTTCAGCTAATGCATGCTTCTTGAAAAAAATTTTTAAAATTAGAATTTCATTTTTTCTAACTTTTCCTACCTCTTTTATCTCTCTCTTACAATCCAATCTTCCTTACCATCTTTATTTCTCTTTCTGTACCTGATTTGAAGTTGAATTCACCCACTCTAATTCAACTGCCTTCTTCGTCCTTTCTCTGTTTATTTTCAAAATTCCTTAAATCTTATTGGCTAAGGAGATACATGTTGGCCCATTGTTCACCAAGTTCTGAGAAGCCACAATGCCCTCATCACACCGTTATCAGCTCACATTTCCAGTAATGTACAGAAGAAAAATAAATAAGCTGAAGGGTGCAGGGAAAAGACACATCATGAGATGTCCTGCTTGAGCAAATTCATAGAATCATCCTACACAGGAGGCCATTCAGCCCAGTGTACCTGTGCTGATTCTTTGAAAGAGCCAACATGCTTTGCCCCACATCCCCATTTTTTGTCTGTATCCCTGTAAGTTCCTCATTCTCAAGAACCTAAAGAATCTTTTAAAATTATACATGTAATCAGCTTCCACCACCTTTTCAGATAGAGTGTTTCAGATCCTGACAATTCTCTGAGTGAAAAAAAAACTCTTCTCATCTCCTCCCTGGATCTTTTGCCAATGCTTTTAAATCTATGACCACTAATTCTTGACCCACTCACCAGAGGGAATGTTTTTTTCTCTACCTATTCAATCAAAACCCCCCATCATCTGCTGAGTCACCTCCTACCCTTCTCTGTTCCAAAGAGAACAGTCCTAACTTTTCCAGCATCTCCTCATAGCTGAATATCTCTCATCCTTGGTAACATTGCAGTAAACCTCCTCTGTTCCCTTTCTAAGGCCTTTACATCTTTCCTGATGTGTGGTGCCCAAAATTGTCCACAATATTCCAGCTGAGGCCTAACCAATGATGTATAAAGTTCTAGCCTCCTTTTAGATTCTATTCCTCTATTTCCAAATCCATCTACTTTTTTTTAACCACCTTATCAAGTTGTCCTGCCACCTTTAAGTATTTCTGTATCTAGGCACTGAGGTCGCTCTGCTCATCTACACTTTTCAAAATCGCCCCTCTTATACTATCTTTCCATATAGTCTTTCCATTGCATCACTTCACACTTCTCTGCATTGAATTCCAATTGCCATGCTTCACCATCTTGCCTATGTCATCCTGTGAAGCCCATAACTATCCTCATCAAAGTCTACTACTTTGCCAAGCTTTGCATCATCTACAATTTCTATAATGCTGCTCCTTACAGCTGAGTCTAGGTTGTTTATGAAAGCTGAAGACAATAATGGACCCAAAACTGACCCAGTCTGTAAAACATCCATCCACCACCACCCTTTCCACCCTATCACTGAGCCAATTTTGTACCCATACCACCACTTTCCCCTGAATTCCATTGGCTCCATTTTCTTCATAAGCTGCCTGTAATGACCACCAGCATTTTTCAGAGCAGGCAATTCATGATATCAATCAGCTTGTAACACTGATTTGATGCAAGCACCGCCATTTTGCAGCTCCACGCTCCAGCCTATACTCTCTCTTAACCTTGCACAGCTGAACATAGCATTAAAAATGGGATGAATGATCCCACACCAGCACTATTTAAAGGCATCATAAACTAGTTCCAGCTTAATTGCTACATTATTTCTTCTGGTTGTTGCTGCAATTCTACATGTTTTGGGGTTTTTTCTGTACTTCTTTAAAGTTTTAATAATCTACAAGGAGTGGTTTTGCTCGTGCTGAAGTACTTTTTGGTGACTTAAAGGTTTGTGTATAGACCTGCACTATCCTTTACCCCAGCCTGAGCTTCAGCACATTTATGCTTGGTCTCTCACCATGGACAGATCCTTCCTCTATCTTATCCTCTAAATTATGTGCAGTGTCAGTATCTAAGCTTGTGGCTGTGACTGTGAAATCGAATGATGCTATCCCTTCACCTTCACTTGCTTTCAGCTCTTCCTCCACTGCCTGGGTGTGGTGCTTTCAGTTCTAGAGACTCTGAAATGTAAAAGGGACAAGTGTTGGGTTGTGGTGAGGGAAGAAGAGAAAGCAAGAAGTGTTTGCTTATGCCATCTGCAGCTGCTCATCAGAAAAGTTTGTGGGGTGAAGGAGAAGTGGGATGAGATAAGGACTATTAGGTATACAGATACTTTCATCTTCAGTGGCTTTAGCCCCACTGGTGGCTGCAGTCTCAGCAATGGCCCTTCGTATAATGGTCAGCATCGTCTTCTTCGTGGGGTTTAAAACATGCAGGCATGCCTCTCCTCTTCCCATTAATTCCTGCTGACTTCTGTTGTGCAGCACCCAAGAAGGAATTTTGTCAGCGAATGTTGTGCGGTATGTTTGTGTGATGTAGCTCTCATGGTTGAATGTCCAACAGTGGGCTGAATTTAGTCGAGCTGGTGGCGGACCTGGAGCCAGGCTGAAAAGGTGAGGGGAACCCCAGCTCGGCCCTTCGGAGCCCCCCCATCCCATCTCAATTCAGCAGCACTTGGACAATTAACTGCCTGGTGCCTGATTCCCATACCCGGGGATCCTGCCTCCAAGAATTGCTGGCCAATCAGAGGGCCAGCAGCTCAGTAGTATTGTCAGTGCCACCAGGAATGGTGACCACTGCTGGTACTGCATCAGGAAAGTGAGGCAGGGTCATCAGGGCCAGTCTGGCAAGTCCCAGTGATGGAGAGGGCCGGCTTAGTGTTAATAGTGGGAGGTGCAGTTTAATGAAGGGACGGCCTTTGCCAGTGGGGGCCCTCCATGGGCCACAGAATACCCAATGAGAAGGTCACCCCTCCAAGCCCACAGGGAGGCCGCCGTGGTCCCCTCCTCTACAGCTGCTTTAATTCCAGTGGCCATCTTTGGTCTTTCCCATCCCTGAAAATTACAGTGCGCAGAGAAGGAGACGGGCCCTCTGCCCCTAGACTTCCATCACAATTCTATACTCCTGCCTCCTAGGGGTCCATTAAATTCCACCCAGTGTATGCAAGCTGTGGGATGTGGGTCTGAGACTTGCAGCCAGTGTTAGGTGTATGAAGGTGAGGTGAAGCATATGAAAGTTAGGTATGAGTCCTGATTGATAGAGATTATTGGGAGTTGAGTGCTATTTGTGAAGCTGTAGTGAGGACTGTAGTGAATTCAGCAGTGGATGAGACTAATAGAGCAGTTGATCGGATATGACCACTCACTGACCTTGACAACTCATGTGAGATCATAAAACTTCTTCCTGCAATGCATTCAGGTCCTTGGGGCTACACTCCTGGCACTGACCTCAGCCACTATCTTTTGCCACTGCCTTCTGAGCATGTGTCTGGAGGGACCTCAGCCCTCAGCCGAAGATACAGGACTTCGCTTTTGTCTACGTCTTCCACCAAGCCCTCTAGTGCAATATTCATAATCTTGATGCATGCTCTCTCCCATGGTCAGCCATTGTTGATCCTTCCACAGTACAAAATTCAGAATGATCTCAGCACCACCAGCAACCACAATGAATCGTTCTTTTAAAAGGTGCAGCTAACTTTAAACAGTACTAGGCATGAACAGTATTGGACCCCTGCTAATGCATGCAGCCAATGACAGTGTAAGGAGCACAGGCTTCAAGCAGAAATCATGGAAATGAGCAAGCAGCACAAAGTTGGCATCCTGCCTGCAGTGCAATCAACAGACATGGGTTAATCGCGTATCACAATCCCTGCCCCTGTTTTCATGGGTTATCGAATTTAACACCCCCACCCCCATACTACCTTGAACAACCTTTTCTGTTTCCTCAACAAGAATGAAATAAGGTTAGTCAGACATGATTTTTCTTTAACAAATCCAAGCTGGCTCTCCTTGATTAAATCATGCCTTTCCAAATAAAAGTTTATTTTGTCCTTGATAATGGTTTCCATTACCATTTGCATCACCGATGTTGGGCTGACTGGTCTGTAGTTTCCTGGTTTATCCCTCTCCCCTTTCTTGAACTGTAATTAACATTAACAAACCTCTAGTCCTCTGGCAGCATTCTTGCATCCAATGAGGATTGAAAGGCTATCAATGCCTCTGCTTTTTCTACGTTTGCTTCTTTCAGAAACCTAGGATGCATTCCATCTGGATCAGGTGATTTAGCAACTTCTGTGCCACAATGTATCTTTACATCTGTTCCAATTGACAAATTATGCCAAATTAAGAGGACAAAGCATCAAAATTGTTAGACGATAAAAAGACCAAAGCCCATCTAGCTCACCATATTCCATCCTGATAGTTACATAATATCATGATAATAGAGTTATCAATTAATCACAGCATTAATCTCTATCAATTCGTTTTCTTGCATAGGCCTCATGTAAAAAAATATATCTTGAAAAATGATAGTCTTAAAACGTCATGCTTACATTCTTGCTTTGAGGGAAATGTTGTCATGATTTATATCTGTTTCACGTCATACCCAAAATAATATTTATTGATTTTTATCCTGAGGGTACAAATCCCTCTATTTTCTTTTCCTGCTATCTTGGTTCATGCATCCATCAGCCCTCTGAAAGAGCATTGAGGCACCCTGTGCCTCGGCCTCTGCCAATTCTGCTCTCAGCAAGAGCAACTCAGTGAGGAAACATCTAACCCATACTCAACTTCTCATTAGAGGGATGTGCTGAGAAATAAGGTAACTCAATCGTGCGCAAAACCATGGGAAAAAAAATGCCTATTCACTAGCAATGTATTCTGGAGCACCAAAGCTCTACAACCCCTTATTAACCTGGAGTATTTATATGTTATGGAAAACACTTTGTGCGCAAATTTCATCTCCATAATACCGAGGCCTAGTACCGTTTTGCTGTGAAGGAACAATATTCTGACTGCACAGCTGGACCATGCAGGTCCAGGCCACGAAATCGCTCATCACTCTGCAAACAACAAGTGCTAAGCTGCAAGATGGGCCCTGTACTAGTGTTCCTTAAAGAACAAGGCACCCAAATTGCAGATAAGGTAATTTTTAATAACTTTTGCTGTTGTAGTGTCTGGAAGTACTCAAGAGTGTTTTTGAAGACATTGTAGTGAGTTCCTGGATTTGCCAGAGAGTGTTGTTGCATCCTCACAGCGAAGGCATAGGATTAGGTGAATGGTCCACATAAAGGCTGCAACAGGTATGGGTTAGTGGGCCAGCAATGGCTGTGACTTTGGGTCTTCAGGCCGACAGCGAGATGGAGCAGAGTCTGTGGAGAGGGTGCAATGTCCTCTGCCAACTTGGAGCCAGACTTCTCCTTGCTCCTTGAGAGTGACAGAAGGCTGCCTGGCAGGCCAGCCAATACATTCAGACCAACACCACACTTCTGTTTGCCACCCCATTGACGTCCTCTGCTAAGTCCTCCATAGTAGGACCTGTCTGTGACCTCACCCACCAGTAAGCTAGTGCATGAACCTCCCAGACTTTTGGATCATAAACAAGGAGTCAGTGATTCTGAGGCTGTAAATTTGCATGGCAGCTGTTAACACCTGGAAACAATGAAAATCTCAGGTGGCTCTGCTGAAGCCTGACTTGTGGACTTTGCATATTGGAAAAGGACACTGAGCTATTGACTTTTGATTCCAGATAAATTTAACAGATTTTCTGGAGACAGATATGCTGTAAGAGAAGAAGACAACCAGCAGTGGCTGCTTCAGACACCTGCTCTCAGAAAAAGCTGATACAGTGAAAGGCTATGAAGACTTGAACCTGTTTTGAAAGTTGAAGTTTATGAAGAAGGAAAAGTCCAACCAGATCACCAGGGATCACCTTATTCATGGAAGTCGAGGTCAAAAGTGCTCAGAGAAGTGAGCGAAGCGGACATTTACTTTGAGAAAGGTCTGGGAGATCCAACCCATTGCAACTTGGAGGAGTTCTGAGACTTTTAACCACAAAGATTTCACCATCAAAGAGGACTGTGCAACGTATAAGTGTTTTATGAGGTTTTCAAGTATTCTAATAAGTAAAGAAAATACCTTTCTTTGTGATTTGTGGTATCATCCACTTGCAAACTGCTATTTAGCTAATGGGGATTTCTTTTAGTTTAATTGATGCAATAAAAGTCTTTAAACATGAAATCTTGTCATGTAATTCTTTAAATTGGTCTGGGGGTTCTTAAGTTAACGTTAACAGTCTCACTGAGGTCATAACAAATTGGGGGCTCGGGTCCGGGATACAAATTCAGATGCTGTAAAAAAGGTTTGCTGGAATTTTCCAGAGTTTAAACAAACAAAATTTCACATTTACTTTCACTGGGTTCAGTGGGAAATCAACATGAGTACCACTAATGTACATGAATTTGTTAAGAGAGATGATTTGACTCTCAGTATATTTCAGCAGTTACGAAAGGTTGATTTGGTCACAATAGTAGCACACGTGAGGGTTAGTATAAGCCCAGGGGTTGGAAAAGCAGAGATAATCCAAGGATTGGTTTGTTGCTTGAAGCTGGTAAAAGAAAAGGACATTTTCAGTCGGGACCAAGTGGAGCTATTGAGTTGGAGATGCTGAGATTAGAAAGAGAAAAGGAAAGAGAGGAAAAAGAAAGAGATAGATGGGGAAAGAGAAAGAGACAGATGAATACAATTTGACATGAGAAAACTTGAATTCGAAAGAGAAATGGAAGAAAAAGCAAAAGAAAGAGAACAAGAATTGCAAAAATTAATATTGGAATTGTCATACATACCTCCACTTGCCAAGAATGAGTCATTTTTTTTTTCTTTATGAACATTGATTTTAAATTGTTGCTGGAGTGAAGAAATGACTTGTGAAAAAAATCACCAGATACTCGGATGGAAGGACATTTGCATACTAAGAGATGCTGCTTGTGGAGACAAAGGACTATTTCCTGGTCCACTTAACCCACAATGGACTTTGATCACCAGACGTTGAAGGTGAGGAAGCTTATATTTTAGGTTTACTGCTAAGATGGCATAATCCACAAACAGAAGTGGTCAAACCAGCTAGTCACATGACTAACCTGCTGGGCAACCTGGGGTTTGTTGAATTGTGCGACAGAGAAAGGCAGAAGGCAGTTGAAACTGAAGCTAGAGCAAGGAAGCCTCTCTCTCTCTCGCTTCCCCCAAGCCATCGGAACCACAGAAGACACGTAAACCTCGAGAGAGAGAAAAGACTCCGACCACGAAACAAGGTGAAGTGTGCTGGGGCCCAACGAATTGCAAGTCTGACTGGCAGCCAAAGACTTCACAGCAAACTCAAAGGGCAGTAAAATAGAAACCCATCTATTGCCTCAAACCTTTCCCCTTTATTCTTTTCTACTTTTCTGTCTCTATCTGCGTGTGTGTTTATCACGTATGCATGCTAGCATAGTCGCGTCGCATATTCGTAATTGTTAACCGGGTTAGAGTTTAAGATGACTAAACTTCCACCTTTCTTGGTCAAAATCTAAGAAAACCTATCTGAATTGATTTCTCTGCCTTACCATTGGAAAGCAGTGAACAAGGATTCACTAAGGGGGAGCTAAAACACAGTGGTTTAAAAAAATTAAACCCTGTAATGGTTAATCCAAGCAAAGACTGGGAGGGAACCCCGAGTGCCCTCTCACCTGGTCGTAACAGAATACAAAGTGAGAATGGAAAAGCTTAGATTTGGGTTTGGGATCAGGGAGTGACAAGAAGATTTGAAGATGAATCCAATTTAACTGCTGGTTCTGATTTGGCAAGGATATTTGCTTAGTGCCTAAATTCAGTGAATAAGGAGTTGAAATGTATTTTGTGTCCTTTGAAAAAATTGCAACAAGAAGGAAATTGGACAATTTTATTGCATGGTATGTTAGTGGGAAAAGCATTAGAAGTATATTCAACACTGTTGGGGGAACGGTCAAGTGATTATGAAGTTATTCAGTTCTCAATGCTTATGAGTTGGTACCAGAGGCTTATAGGCAAAAAAAAATCAGAAATTTAAAAAAGAAGCAGGGCCAAACATTTGTAGAATTTGCTAGAGAGAAAGAAATGATAAAGATTGTTGGTGTCAGTCAATGAAGATTTCGCAAGACTTTGAAAGCCTTATGGCAGTAACCCTTGGGCGGCACAGTGGTGCAGTGGTTAGCACCGCAGCCTCACAGCTCCAGTGACCCGGGTTCAATCCTTGGTACTACCTGTGTGGAGTTTGTAAGTTCTCCCTGTGTCTGCGTGGGTTTCCTCCTGGTGCTCCGGTTTCCTCCCACATGCCAAAGACTTGCAGGTTGATAGGTAAATTGGCCATTATAAATTGTCCCTAGTATAGGTAGGTGGTAGGGAAGTATAGGGATAGGTGGGGATGTGGTAGGAATATGGGATTAGTGTAGGATTATTATAAATGGGTGGTTGATGGTCGGCACAGACTCGGTGGGCCAAAGGGCCTGTTTCAGTGCTGTATCTCTAATCTAATCTAAAAATCTAATGGAAGAATTTAAAAATAGTGTCTCTTCGGGAATAAAGTCCCACCTGGAAGAACATAAAGTCAGTAAAATAAAGAATGCTGCAGAAATGAGGGATGATTATGAATTGACCCACAGAATCAGTAGTTACAGGCCCCAATTTGGAAACCTTCAGAGGAGTTGGAAGGATAGGAGGGTGGATGATGAAAAGAGATTTGGCTTTGGTGAGACAAAGAGTAAAGGAGAGGATACAGGCAATCTTCAGTGTCATAATAATGATAGTCAGAAAACTAGGGTTGAGTCAAAAGGATCAACATGTTATTTTTGTAATAAAAGAAGGCATATAAAATTAGAATGCAGGAAGTTGAAAGGCAAGTTGGTAGCTATGGTAGGTTTACTGAAATCCTGTCCTGAAAATGGTGCCCTAATAGGTGGTGCTGTTGACAAGCCAGTGGCTTTGTCAGTGTTGGATGGTGAGCAGCAATGTGATCCCTTGTGTGCGAATGCATTGTCAGGTCCCCGAAGGCTATAGGAGTTTTGTGTTCAGGGGAAGATGTCCCCATATTTATTAGATGAGGTTGGCCAGCCAATTGTGCTGCTCAGAGATACAGGAACAACTCAGTTACTAATGGTAACAAAGGATGTAAATTTTCCCCCAGATAGTGCTATGAATTCAAAAGTCATGGTGCAGGTCATTGAGGCAGGTTATATATCTATGCCTTTGCACAATATTAATTTGCAAAGTGGTTTCGTTACCCGGTTGATAACAGTGGAAATTGTCTCAGATTTGCATATTGAAGGAATGCATTTGTTGCTCAGGAATGATTTGGCTGGTGATAAAGTATTGGTGCCTCCAGTAGTTTCAGAAAAGCCAGTTGAGGTTGCTGAAACTGAAGTTTTGCAGGAGGAATTTCCTGGAATATTCCAAGGTTGTGCAGTAACAAGATCCCAAGCTCATAAGATTAAGCAAGATGAAAAAAATTCAGTTGTTGGGGAGGACAATTTGGGTGTTTGTTTGGCTGAAATGTTTTTCAAGAATTTGGATGGAGATGTTGGTGGAAAAGGCTTCAAGATTAGTAGTGGCGAATTGTTTAGCAGATTGTCTTTTATTGAGGCACAACAGGAAGACCCTGATTTAAAAAGTTTGTCTCAAACTTTGTGTTTTGAGGCATAAGGTGAACAGGTCCCTGAGTGCTATTACATTAGGAATGACATTCTAATGAGAAAGTGGAGACTGCCCCAGAGGCCCACTGATGAGGATTGGGCTGTAGTTCATCAGATTGTTGTTCCCTTAGGGTACCATAGTGAAATTCTGAGAATTTCCCATGCAATCCCAATGGCAGGTCATTTGGGTATTGGAAAAACTCAGGCCAGAATAAGACTGCATTTTTATTGGCTAGTCTTGCATAAGGAGGGGTTACATTTTGCAAAACTTGCCATACACTTAAGCAGTTGGGAAGCTACAGTCTTCAGTTAAGCCAGCCCCATTGATAGTTCATTAGGTTGTTGTTCCCCCGGGGTAAAGTATTGAAATTTTGAGAATTGCCCATGAGATTCTAATTGCAGATTATTTGGGTATTCGGAAGACACAGGCTAGGATAATGATATATTTTCACTGGCCGAAGCTGCACAGGGATGTGGTTGACTTTTGTAAGACATATCACACATGTTAGATGATTGGGAAACCACAGTCTTCGATTAAGCCATCCCCATTGATACCGATACCTGCTTTTGATTAACCATTCAACAGGGTTTTTGTCGATTGTGTTGCATCCTTACCCCCAACTAAGTTAGGTCACAAGTTTCTTCTAACCATCATAGATTTGTACACAGTTTCCAGAGGCAATACCTTTGCAAACGATCACAGCGAAAGTCGTGATTGAGGATTAATTCAGTTTTTCACCAGTTATGGATTGTCAAAAGAAATTTAGTCTCACCAGGGGTCAGATGTCATGTCAGGGATATTTCAAAACGTCATGAGTAATTTGGGAGTGAAACTGCTCAAATCGTCCACTTACAACCCACAGTCACAAGGTGCTTTGGAAAGGTATCACCAAACTATAAATAGTATGATAAAAGTTTATTGTTTTGCATATCCTTATGATTGGGATAAGGGGATATAATTTTTATTATTTGCCATCAGGGACACACCAAATGAGTCTACTGCTTTCAGTCCACTTGAATTGGTCTATGGGCATCAGATTAGGGGTCCCCTTAAACTCAATAAGGAATGACTTTTAGCACAGGAAGAGGAAACTACCTTCTTAGACTATGGGCTGGATTTTATGAACCCCTCCCTGAGGTGGGGTCAGAGGCAGAGAGGTCCATAGAATCGCAATGGGTAGTGTTGGGGGTGGGGGTGGTGGTGGGGGGGATGACGGAGGGCTCATTGCAGCCATTCAGCAAGCGATTTTTCCAGGGGCAGGATAGGCTGACGACAGCCTTCACGCCCAGAGGACAATTGAGGCCCTTAAGAGGCCTAGTAATGGTCAATTAAGATCTTCCCATCACTGCTGGGACCTTACCAGCGACGGGCTGTGCCTCCGTCACACGGGGAGGACACTTCTTAAAATGAGGCACTCTTCCTACGGGCTTGGTAGGGGTCCCTTCTTCATCAGCAATCTGTGGCCCACGGAAGATGCCAAACAGGAACTACTTTACCCCCTGGGGCCCCCTCCCTCTGGCTGCACAACCACCCCCCGACATCCCCCCTCCAATTTACCGGGGCTTTCGGACTGGCCCCAATGATGCAACCTCAGTTACCTGAGGGCGGGGGTTTCAGCACTAGGCCTGGGTCCGAAGCCTCAGCAGTATCAGCAGGGATCCCTGTCTTTAAATGGAACTTAGAGGTTAAAAGACTGGAGGATCGCTCTGGGAGGGTGCGGGGGGAGGGGGGGGCGTTGTGGTCGGTGCAAAACGGCCAAAGCAGGCTTTTCCCCGCCTTCTCAGTCTGGTGCCAGGAGCCTCATCTCATCCACAAAATCCAGCCCTATGTGTCAGAGTTTTGCGAACGATTCACAAAGGCTTGTGAGATGGCCAGATTTCAAGATTTCTCAGCAAGTGATGAAAACCCAAGCAAATAGGATACCTAGGGCATGCAGTTTGCAGGCTGGAAGCAAGGTGTTAGTTTTGTTGCCTTTGTATAGGTTTAGTGGATCTTAATTCATTAAGAGGAAACTTCGTGAGGTGAACTATTTGGTTAGTACCCCAGACAGATGGAAACGGCAAAGGGTGTGTCACGTGAATATGTTGAAAAGATACTATGACCGTGAACCTTGTCAGCCAGTAAATGTATGCCAAATGATGGAAGAGGAGATTAACGATAGTGTTACTTTTGATGAGCTGAATGAAGGGGCAGAGACTGAGAACTCTTAGATTGAACCCCCTGTGGTGAAATTGGCACACACAGAGGTTAAAAAACTTAGATACCATTCTAAACAATCTTTCTGTATAGCATAAAAGGGATATAGAGCTGTTAAAAGAGTTTAAAGACAAATGTGCAGATAGACCAGGACAAATTCCTTTGGTTATCCATGGGGTTGATTTAGGGGCAGCTACACCCACTAAACAGGACTCTTATCAATTCAATCCTGATAAATTGGCTCAGGTCAGAGAGGAGGTTCAATATATGCTGGAGAATGATATAATTGAACCTAGTCAAAATAGGTGGAGTTCAGAAGTGGTGTTAGTACCAAAGCTGGAGTTCACCAGTGGTGTTTTAGCAAAACTGAAGGGTTTCAAAAGATTTTGTATTGATTATGGGAAAGTCAATGCAGAACTAAAACAGACTCTTATGCAATTTCACTATTTGAGGATTGTATTGACAGAGTGGGGAATTCAATCTTTATCAGCAAGATTGACTTTCTAAAAGGATATTGGCAAATCTCCTTGACCGACCAAGCTAAAGATGGCTTATTTCAGTGTAACATCGTGCCATTTGGTATGAAAAACGCACCAGCCAAATTTCAAAGTTTGACTAACCAGGTGATTTCTGGACTAAGTAATTGTATGCTGTACTGCAATGATTGGTTATTATACAGTGTAACCTGGGAAGATCATGCTAAACATACAAACATACGTACAAACATATGAATTAGGAGCAGGAGTAGGCCATTCGGCTCCTCAAGCCTGCTCTGCCTGTTGACAAGATCATGGCTGATCTGATTGTGGCCTCAACTCTATTTTCCTGTCTACCCACTATAAGCTTTGATTGCCTTGTCAATCAAGAATCTATCTTACTCAGCCTTAAATATATTCAATGACCCTGCCTCCACTGCTCTCCGGGGAAGAGAATTCCACAGACTAACTACCCTCTGAGAGTAAAAGATCACCTCTCATTATTCTAAACTCTGATGGATACAGGCCCAACCTGTCCAACCTTTCCTCATCAGATAACCCCTTCTGCCCAGGAATCAGTCGAGTGAACCTTCTCTGAACTGTGTCTAATGTAATTATATCCTTTCTTAAGTAAAGAGACCAAAACTGTACGCAGTCCTCCTGATGTGGTCTTATGAATGCCCTGTACAACTGTAGCACAGCTTTCCTACTGTTATATTCCATTCCCCTTGCAGTAAGCGACAACATTCCATTTGCCTTCCTAATCACTTGCCGAACCGGCATACTAACTTTTTGTGATTCATGTACCAGAACACCCAGATCCCTCTGTACCACTGAGTTCTGCAATCTCTCTCCATTTAAATAGTATACTGCTTTTCTATTCTGCCTGCCAAAGTGGACAAGTTCACATTTTCCCATATTATACTCCATCACCAAATTTTTGCCCACTCACTTAACCTATCTATATCCTTTTAAGGGACATACACTTAAAGGCTTTGTTTGACAGGTTCCTATCTCGTATTTTAACGTTAATAGTCTCACTGAGTCTGTAACACAAAAGAAGGGGCAGGATGTCAGTGATTGTGTAACACTGTGCTTGGGTGGTGTGCATGCCAAAGCTGAATAGCTGGAGTTATGTGCAGGCTGCAGGAGGTGGGTGTAAGGCTGACAGCATTGGTAAGTACGTAAGGGGGAGATTGTGGATCTGAATGTTGTACATGAGCCCTAAGTGTCAGTGAGTGCTGCTGGGTGAATAATGGGGCCGTGGAGCATTGAGCAGCATGAGAGGTTGGTAGTGTGATGGGTAGGAGATGTCTTGTGGCACTACTGCTAGGTCCTAGCTTCCAGCCTCCAAGAGTTGACCTTTCTGGGTACCTGTCTCCCACTCCCTTCTGAGGGTGGTCCTTGAGGGCCTCTTGGCCCCCTACAAAACCATGGCATCTCTCCTCTTTCCTACCTCGATCACTGATGTCTGCAACATTTGATCCATCACCCAGAAACCATCTCTCTGTCCTGATGTTGCATTTTTGATGTTTTAAATTTGTGAAACAATATTCAGTGCAGCTTCCCTTAAAGAGGGGCAAACTGCCTTTAAGAATAGCAGGCTGGCTGCACCATGTGCTATCAGCACAATGCTGGTCATCTCTATACTGAGTGCAAAGGAAGCCAACAGCATGAAGAGGAAGCCAGCAGCCAAGAAGATGCTCAGCCCCACACTACCATCATAGTAATGAAGTACGAGCAGCAAATTTGCATGCTGCCCACCGCCAATGGAAACGGCACAGGCAAGTCACTAATTATCACTCTTGAGCTCAAATAATGGGGCAGATAAATTTTTAGCCCCTTATGTACATGAAAAGTTCCATAATATCATATAGCAATGCCTCTGAATATTGCCTTGGATGCATATGATACTGCCCAAGGAATGTTTGCTAAAGATGGAATCAGCCACCAAGAGCTGCACGGCACTATCATCTATAATTAGATTAGATGTTATTTTAAAGTCTTTTGTAAGAAGATATAATGATATACATTTCACATTTAATAGAGTAAATGTAATTAATAGATGATGATGAGATTTCTGTTTTATTTTTCAGTACCTAACAAAAAATAAAGCACACTAAAGCATGTAGATTTTTTCAACTTAAGATCATCAGCTTGAAGAAGGTAACAACACAACAGAAAATGTCTCTGTTGATAGATATCAGTCACTTTTCATACTAGTTGGTAGGAAACAGCCTTGGGTATCACAATAAATGGGCACTTCATAAACGGGAATAATGGTTTTCTGAAACAATATCTAATGTGTCCCTTTGTAAACGTACACAATTAGGAACAGTGGAATACCCAGTAGTAGGGCAGGACTCCTCCTGAGGTTCCCAGTCTTTAGCAAATTTGATTCACTGCACATGATATCAAGAAATGGCTGAAGGCACTGGATACAGGAAAAGCTACGAGCCCTGACAACATCCCATCTCATTATTGGTATCCAGTATTTTCATTGCATTACTAGCAAGCCAATTCAGCAATTCAGCAGTAAGCATACCACCCTTCATTTGCAAATTAGCTGCCCACCTATATGTTACAAGAAAACACATGTATGTTGAAATATATGGTTTATAAGTGTATATGTAAGAAATTGTGACAGTGCTTAGATTAATTTTCCACACAGCAGCCAGGCAAGGTGAAAGGTAACTGTGCTCTTCCTCACTTTTATACATCAGTGGTGAAGAAGCCATCCAGAGCATCAAAGTGCTCATCTAAGGGAGTGGGAGGCATCGTGGCCAGAGACAGAGTAGGGGCCATCTCACCCAAAAGTACATGACTACTCCAACTTCCTTGCAAATGCACAACTATTCCTGATCCCTAATCACCCAAACCTACCTCACTCACAAACTCCATATGTTCATAAAGTAGTCAGCCAAATTCACCCCCAGGGACTTCTAGGATTTTTCTTCCCCTTTTAATTAGTTGTCATATTCAGTACAGGGTACTTCTAAATGTTGCAATATTAGCTTTGCACTTGTGCATGGGAACTCACAGCCAGGAATGCCTATGGATAGGGAGGCACTTCCCAAGTCAACACTTGGACTCGGGATGGGTTCATGCAGGCACTGTTATGGAGATCGGAAGACAAGGCAAAAAATCTCCTTTTAAAGGACAGAAGAGGTGAGGAAATAAAAATCAATGCTGGTTTCATGAAGCAGTGATAATCAAGAGCACTGCAGATAATTCATCTTTTAGATGAGATGTTATACTGGGGCTCATTTCTGCCTGTTCAGGTGGGTACAAAGGATCCCATGGCATGTTTCAGAGAACAGCGGAGTGCTCCTGGTGTCCTGGCCATCATTTATCTCTCAACTAATATTGCCAAAATTGGCTAACTGCTCATTTATCTCATTCCTGTTTGTGGGATCTTTCTGTGCAAGATGTGTCCGCTACAGTTGCCTACACAGCAACAATGACCACAGTTCCTAACTAATTCATTGGCTATGAAATGGTTTTGGACATCATAACAATGTTCTTTATAATTATTTTATTTCATTCAGCACAGACATTTTATTACACATAGATTCAGGGGAGGCAGTGGCATAGTGGTAATGTCACTAGATGTGCGACCCACAGGCCCAGGTAAAAGCTCTGGGGACATGGGTTTGATTCCCACCATGACAGATGGTGAAATTTGAATTCAATGAATAAAAATCTGGAATTAAAAGCCAGTCTAATGGTGACCATGAAACCATTGTTGTAAAAACTCATCTGGTTCACTGATGTCCTTTAGGGAAGGAAGTCTGCTGTCCTTACCTGGTCTGACCTACATGTGACTCCATACCCACAGCAATGTGGTTGACTCTTAAATGGCCGAGCAAGCCACTCAGTTCAATGGCAATTAGGGATGGGCAATAAATGCTGGCCTGGCCAGCGGTGCCCACATCCTGCAAATGAATTTTTTTTTAAAATTGAGTACAGGAGCAAGGATGTCTTACCGCAGTTACACAGGGCCTTGGTGAGACCACATCGGGAATACTGTGTTCAGTTTTGGTCTCCTTATCTAAGGAAGGATGTTCTTGCCTTGGAGGGAGTCAAAGAAGATTTACTAGGCTGATTCCTGGGATGGCAGGATTGACGTATGAAGAGAGATTGGGTCGGCTAGGCCTATATTCACTAGAGTTTAGAAGAATGAGAGGGGATCTCATAGAAACCTATAAAATTCTAACAGGACTAGACAAGCTAGATGCAGGGAGGATGTTCCCGATGGCTGGGGGTCCCGAACCAGGATTCACAGTCTGAGGATACAGGTATGCCATTTAGAACCGAGATGACGAGAAATTTCTTCACTCAGAGGGTGGTGACCCTGTGGAATTCTCGACCACAGAAAGCAGTGGAGGTCAAGTCATTACATATATTCAAGAAAGTGGCAGATATATTTCCTAATGCTAAAGGGATCGAGGGATATGGGGAGAAAGCGGGAACAGGGTACTGAATTAGACGATTAGCTCTGATCTTTTTTGAATGGCGGAGCAGGCCTGAAGGGCCGAATGGCCTACTCTGCTCCTATTTTCTATGTTTCTATGAGATATGCTGTGCTAATATCATGCTTATTGGTAATTTTGGCAGCTTTAATTTCTATTTAGCAGATGATTTCACACAACAGTCTTCGTTCAGGAAAGTTCTGATGTGGTTAACATGAACGATAATTACCACACATAGATGCCTGCACTTTTAGAATAATAACAAAGTTGATAGGAATAGGAGAGATCATTTTTCAAGATTTATGAAGAAGCAGTGCTTAGATGATTCCATCCTTTCATTTTAAAAGCCTGTAAATTGTAGATGTTTTCAGTATAAACAATTCTTATTGTTTTTACACTTGAACAAATTGTGAAACCACAAAGCACATGGGATAATCTGACAAGATCATACTCCTGGCCTGAAATTTCCTGTGCAATTATGTATAATCAGGGCATGAACTAAATAAATGGTCTAAAATATTGTGGAGGTTACTTCTGCGCATAATTGTAATATGCACAAATCTCCTTGATCTTTTCTGATTGTCTATCAATGCTTCTATTCAATTGCCTTGTGGCTCATTATAATGCTGCCTCCCCAAGCTACAAAGGAGGATAACCAGGGAAAGAGTAGGGCCCATTAGGGATCAAAGTGGCAATCTGTGTGTGGAGCCGGAGGACATAGGTGAAGGTTTAAATGATTACTTTTCATCTGTGTTCACTATGGAGAAGGACAATGTAGGTGTAGAGATCAGGGAGGGAGATTGTGATATATTTGAGCATATTAACATTGAAAGGGAGGAAATATTAGTTGTTTTAGAGGGCTTAAAAGTGGATGAATCCCCAGGCCCAGATAAGATGTATCCCAGGCTGTTATGTGAGGAAAGGGAGGAGATTGTAGGGCCTTTGACACAAATTTTCAAATCCTTTCTGGCCACAGGAGAGATACCAGAGAATTGGAGGACAGTGAATGTGGCACCATTATTTAAGAAGGGTAGCAGGAATAAATCAGGTAGTTATAGGCCAGTGAGTCTATTGACAGTGGCGAGGAAAATATTGGAAACAATTCTGAGGGACAGGGTTAATCTCCACTTGGAGAGGCAGGATTAATCAGGGATAGTCAGCATGGCTTTGTCAGGGGGAGATTGTGTCTAACTAACTTGAATGAATTTTTTGAGGTGGTGACTAGATGTGTAGATGCGGGTAAAGCAGTTGATGTAGTCTACATGGACTTCAGTCAGGCTTTTGATAAGGTCCCTCATGGGAGATTAGTTAAGAAGGTAAGAGCCTATGGAATCCAGGGCAATTTGGCAAATTGGATCCAAAATTGGCTTAGTGGCAGGAGGCAGAGGGTAATGGTTGAGTGTTGTTTTTGCGAGTGGAAGCCTGTGACCAGTGGTGTACCGCAGGGATCGGTGCTGGGACCCTTGCTGTTTGTGGTGTATATTAATGATTTAGACGTGAATATAGGAGGTATGATCAGTAGAGTTCGCAGATGACATGAAAATTGGTGGTGTCGTGAATAGTGAGGAGGAAAGCCTTAGATTACAGGACGATATCAATGGGCTGGTAAAATGAGCGGAGCAGTGGCAAATGGAATTTAATCCTGAGAAGTGTGAGGTGATTTTGGGAGGACTAACAAGGCAAGCGAATATACAATGGATGGTAGAACCCTAGGAAGTACAGGGGGTCAGAAGGACCTTGGTGTACTTGTCCATAGATCACTGAAGGCAGCAGCACAGGTAGATAAGGTGGTTAGGAAAGCATATGGGATATTTGCCTTTATTAGCCGAGGCATAGAATATAAGAGCAGGGTGGTTATGATGGAGCTGTATAAAATGCTAGTTAAGCCACAGCTGGAGTACTGTGTACAGTTCTGGTCACCACACTATAGGAAGGATGTGATAGCACTGGAGAGGGTGCAGAGGAGATTCACCAGGATGTTACCTGGGCTGGAGCATTTCAGCTATGAAGAGAGAGTGAAAAGGCTAGGGTTGTTTTCCTTAGCGCTGAGAAGGCTGAGGGGAGATATGATTGAGGGATACACAAAATTATGAGGGGCATTGATAGGTTAGATGGGAAGAAACTTTTTCCCTTAGTGGAGGTGTCAATAACCATGGGGCATAGATTTAAGGTAAGGTGCAAGAGGTTTGGAGGGGATTTGAGGATTTTTATTTTCACCTAGAGAGTGGTTGGAATCTGGAACGCACTGCCTGAAGAGGTGGTAGAGGCAGGAACACTCACATCATTTAAGAAGTATTTAGATGAGTACTTGAAATGCCATAGTATACAAGGCTACGGGCCAAGTTCTGGAAAATGGGTTTAGAATAGTTAGGTGCTTGATGGCCGGCACAGACACGATGGGCCGAAAAGCCTGTTTCTGTGCTGTATAACTCTACGACTGTATGACTCTATAAAGCAGTGCACCTGAGTTTCCTGCAATTGCACTTGCTCAGAATCTCTCTTCAAATTATGATGAGATTTTCAAGCACACAGGCACCTGTAGTCACCTGAAGCAGGTTCAATAATTTGCAACTATTCTCATCCTGCTAATACAATGAAAAAATCCAGTCCTTTTGAGAAATGAAAATTACTATTTTGCTGGCTCTATACCTGCTTGGTATTATCATGTAGGAGGAGGAAGAGACCCGGGGCCCAGTGAATGAAGCACCCTGGAGTGAAGAAAGCAATCATATACAAGTATATCAAAGCAAAATACAGCAGATGCTGGAAATCTGAAATAAAAACAAAAAAGGCTGGAAATACTCAGCAGGTTAGGCAGCATCTGTGGAGAGAGAAGCAGAGTTAACATTTCAGGTCAGTGACCCTTCATCAGAACTGGCAGAAGCTAGGAATGTAATAGGTTTTAAGCAAGTAAAGCGGGGGTAGGGCAAGAGATAACAAAAGGGTGTTGATAGGACAAGGTCACAGAGAATAACTGCCCAGAAGGTCATGGAACAAAGGCAAATGGTATGTTAATGTTGTGCTGAAAGACAAAGCATTAGTGCTGAGAGGGTGATAATTGACAGAAAAATGAAGAGCCCTGGCCCTAAGTACAATCATGAAAAAAAACAGTGGGTGGGCACAGTAGAAATGAACTAAACATACTAAAATAAAATAAACAAATAAAAAATAAAGAAGAAAAAAGAAAAAAAAACTAAAAATAAAAATAAAACAGGGCGGAGGCCCATCATGCTCTGAAATTATTAAACTCAATATTCAGTCCGGCAGGCTGTAGCGTGCCTGATCGGTAAATGAGGTGCTGTTCCTCGAGCTTGTGTTGATGATCACTGGAATACTGCAGCAATCCCAGGACAGAGATGTGTGCATGAGAGCAGGGGAATCATATACAAGTACCTGGTCTAATGGCCTACTCAATGGTCACTTGGGTGGAGCCATGGCAATTGTTCTACCTCTCCTCTGATGCTTTGCGAGGGTTCTGCTCTGCCGTCAGTAGCCATGTTTTCAATGGGTAGTCCTTGTCCCTGAGAATTCGTCTCTGAAGGCGAGTGGGGGGCCTGAAAAGCTGTGGCACCTGGGACTGTCGAATTATTTATTTTTATTTATTTAGAGATACAGCACTGAAACAGGCCCTTCGGCCCACCGAGTCTGTGCCGACCATTAACCACCCATTTATACTAATCCTACACTAATCCCATATTCCTACCACATCCTCACCTGTTCCTATATTCCCCGACCACCTACCTATACTAGGGGCAATTTTATAATGGCCAATTTACCTATCAACCTGCAAGTCTTTGGCTGTGGGAGGAAACCGGAGCACCTGGAGGAAACCCACGCAGACACAGGGAGAACTTGCAAACTCCACACAGGCAGTACCCAGAATTGAACCCGGGTCGCTGGAGCTGTGAGGCTGCGGTGCTAACCACTGCACCACTGTGCTGCCATATGTAGGCATCATGGGTGCTTTCCAGGAAGCGGGCAAACACCTGCAGGAAACACTTTTGGTTGTCACAGACCTGTTGAACATTGATGGAATGAAAGCCCTTCCTGTTGATGAAGGCGGCTGGCTGGTCCATTGGAGCCTTAATGGCCACATGAGTGCAGTCTATCACACCTTGCACTTGGGGGAAATCTAGTGGTGGCTGCTAAGTCGATGGTCCTCTCAGCATGACTGACAGAGTCGGCCTGGTAGTGTACATAGTCACCGGCCCTCTTGAGCTGCTGCCTGGGAGACTCCATACATGTACTGGTAGATCCTTGGAATGATCCAGAAGCATAAAGGGTAAGTGCGAAGGTGCTCTTCAAGGCCACAGGCATAGGGTGAGCCCCCAAATCTCGTGAGTCACAGCTTGTCCTGCAGCAGGGCACATAAGTCACTGAAAGCCTGCCTGAAAAGCCGTGGTCTTTGCTGATACTGCTGCTCGGACATTTGGAGGTAGCTGATTCGAGTCCAGTACACTCTCTGGCGCAGGTGGGCCCTTTTTGGCATGGCTTACTGCCATTGCTCACATCGTGGAGCTTCACAGGCAAGCACAGCTTCCTCTTTGCCCTTCCTCCATAATAGCCACTGCATTGTGTCACGGGGGTCCAAAAAGACAGGGAGTATGAGACCCATGCCAGGTAATCAGGCCTCCAGAGCATTGTCCTGCAGAGGCAACACTGCCTTTGCAGCTTTTCCTTTGCTTTTTTTCTCCTGGAAGACTCTTTGATGGCCCTCATTGCCCACCATTGCTGATAGCCGACCCTCTCACCCAGCAGTATGGGCATCTGAGCCTCTTATCGAGCAGTATGGGCACCTGAAACTCTGAACCAACAGTTTAGCTAACCAATACTGCCACCCAAAACCAAGCGTCCAACCCCCCCACCCGCCACCCCCCTCCCCCCTCCACCGCAGAACCTGCTCAGCCACCACTCTCACCAGAGACACAGATCACCTGGTACTCCCACCTGAGACCCAGATCACCTGGTACTCCCACCCGAGACCCTGCTCATCCGGTACTCCCACCCTAGATCCTGCTCACCCGGTAGTCCAACCTGAGACCCTGCTCACCCAGTACTCCCACCCAAGACCCAGCTCACCTGGTACTCCCACCCGAGACCCAGTTCATCCGGCACTCCCACCTGAGACCCTGTTCACCCAGTACTCCCACCCGAGACCCAGCTCACCTGGTATAAATCAGGAAATAATGGAGGCATGTAGGAAAGATACTGAAATAATCATGGGCAATTTCATCTTTATATAGATTGAACTAATGAAATTGGCAAAGATAGCCTGGAAGATGAGTTAATAGAGTGTATTAGGGACAGTTTTTTAGAACAATTTGTTCTGGAATCTACCCGAGGAGTAGGCTATTTTAGACCTGGTAATGTGTAATGAGACAGGATTAATAAATGACCTCAAAGTAAAGTAAAGGCAAGAGTGCTCATTAAATGATAAAATTTCACATTGAGTTAGAGGGTGAGAAATATGGGTCTGAATCTAGTGTCTTAAATTTAAATAAAAGCAATTACAAGGGTATGAAGACAAAGTTGGCAAAAATGGACAGGGAAAATAAGTTAAAAGGTAAGACAGTACAGAAGCAGAGGCAGATATTTAAGGAGATATTTTATAACTCTAAACAAAGACATATTCCATCGAAAAAGAAAAACTTACTGAGCAGGTGCACCGTCTGTGGCTAACTAAGGAAATTAAGGATGGTATCAAATTGAAAGAAAAGACATACAATGCTGCAAACAAAAGTGGTAGGCCTGAAGATTGAGAAAATTTTAGAAACCAGCAGAGGATGTTTAAAACTATAAAAAAGTAGAAATTAGAATATGAGAGTAAACCAGCAAGAAATACAAAAGAGATAGTAAGAGCTTTTAAAAATATATAAAAAGGAAGAGAGAGCTAAAATAAATGTTGGTCCCCTAAAGGATGAGACTGGGGAATTAATAATGGAAAACAACGAAATGTCAGAGACTTTGAACAAGTATTTTGTATGTGTCTTCACAATAGAAGACACAAAAAGCATCCCAAGTACAGCAGAAAATCAAGAGGCAAAGGGGAGGGAGAAACATAAAACAATCACTATCACTAGAGAAACAGTACAAGGAAAACTAATGGCACTAAAGGCTGACATGTCCCTTGGGCCTGATAGCCTGCATCCTAGGGTCTTAACAGACTGCAGAGATAGTGGATGCATTGACTCTAACCTTGTAAAATTTCCTAGATTCTGAAAAAGTTCCAGCGGATTGAAAAACCACAAATATAACACTTCTTTCAAGAAAGGGGTGTGACAGAAAGCAGGAAACTATAGGCAGTTTGCCGAACATCTGTCATTGGGAAAATGCTAGAATCCATTATTAAGGAAGTAGTAGCATGACATTTAGAAAATCATAATGCAATTAGGCAGAGTCAACATGGTTTTATGAAAGGAAAATTGTGTTTGACAAATTTATTAGAATTCTTTGAGGATGTAACAAACAGGGTGGATAAAGGGGAACCAGTAGAGGTAGTGTATTTGGATTTCCAAAATGCATTCTATAAGGTGCCACATAAAAGTTTACTGCACAAGATAACAGCTCATGGTGTTGGGAGTAATATATTAGTGTGGCCAGAGGACTGATGAACTAACAGGAAACAGAGAGTCGGGATAAATGGGGCATTTTCAGGTTGGTAAACTGTAACTAATGGAGTGCCACAGGGATCAGTGCTAGAACGTCTACTATTCACGATCTATATTAATGACTTGGATGAAGGGACCGAATGTACTGCTGCCAAATTTGCAAAGAGTACAAAGATAGGTAGGAAAGTAACTTGTGAGGAGGAAACACAGGGTGGAATCACACGTAGTGACACGGCATTCCCGATGGCGGGAGCGGAAGTTGTCGTCATTTCCGCTTCTGCCGCATTTCCCATTTCCCACACTATTTTGTATATAAATTAGCCATATGGCGACAGACATGGGGAACGTGTGGGATCATGCGGGGGTGTGGCCTTTCATTGGTGGAAACCGCCTTCAATGCCCCAAGCACCATAATTGCCACAAATATATAACATTCTGTGCTTGCAGCCTCAAGGATCAGCAGCCTTCCTTTCATGTAAGTATCTTCAGACTAACATGAATTGAAGCTTTTACTTCGATCAAAATGTTTTTGTCTCCCTTATTTTGTGAAAGTCACCACCAACTTCATATCATTTATCTTACCTGCAGCCAAAGTGAATTGCATGGCAGCCAGCAAGCAGCATCCTGCCCCACGGTTCAGTGATTCCTCCCTGCAGGTTCTCCTCCAGGCCATCAGGGAAATGCAGGAGGTCTTCTTTCCTGCAGATGGTGTATGAAGACCTACCCGCCTCACCAAGGTGGCCTGGATGGAGGTAGCTGAGGAGGTCTCGAACCGTGGGGTCACTCGTAGAACATGGGTGCAGTGCCACAAGCGCATCAAATTACTTGCTCTGATCGGAGAGGGTAAGTGGTCCTGGCGAGGCAGCTCCATTGTTTTTTTCCATGGCTCCATGTCTTTAAGGCAGAGGGTACACAAGGAATGCAGTGGAATGCATGAGAAGCCTTGGTGCTGTTCACTAAATGATGAAGAATGGCATTGTTTATGTGATTGGATGTGATGCGAAAGCAAATGCAAAATGAATGATGTTGATGCATGTATGCAATGGTTCTGGTGCACCATTTGCCATGTCATTAAATCTGCACTGTCTGCTGCAGGATAAACGAAGCAACAACCAATGTTAGCGTGCTAGAATGGGAGGAGGGGGTCTCTGACATAAGGCTGTTGACCACAGCTGAAGAGGAGGCATTGGAGATTGCGAGAGAGGAAGGAGGCAGGGCGAGTGGAGATGGCGAGGCAAGAGCCACAAGGCATAAAGATGAAGTGTCATCTTTACTCTTGCATCCATAAGTGGAAACTGAAGGAAACTGTGTGAACTCATGTGAAGCACATGCTTAAAGTGCCTCTCTTTGTGCCTCCGCTGTAAGTGCCCACACTCAACCCACAAGAGTCCTCCTCTGGGGAGGAAGAAGAAGCCAAAACCCCAAAGAGTGCATCATCACCTGCCTCTTCTTCCACCTCTACCAGCGCAGATCCATCCACACGGTCTGCGAGGGTGAGAGGGGGGTGGGTGGGTGGTGGCGGTGTTGGTTTAAGATTAGAATCTGTGTCACAATCTGGTGTGCATGACACAGACACGTCCCAGCAACTGAGGAAGCATGTGCCAGCCGGGTCCCCTGACAATCAGAGGGCTGCTGGGGACCGGGCCCCTGCTCTGCCCCACACTCATGGTAATCCTGCTTGTTGCTGTGAGAAGTCTGCCAGATGTGCAGCAAAGCCATGTGGAAAATATGCCGGAGATGCCTGAGGTCATGCATGGCTTTGCACTTGCCATGTAGGAGTCCATGCAAGCCATGACATCTGCCTTGTCCCAGGAATTTCAACATATGGCTTCCTCAGTCGAGGGTCTGTCAAGCTCCACGGTGAGTCTAGTTGAGCGCTCGAGCCATATACGATGTGACCTGCACTCCATAGCTGTTGCCATGGGATCCATGCAGTAGAGTCTAAGCAAGAGGAGGATGAGGAACCTGGACCTCCCTCCAACTGCTACTTCCCCTCAGGGAGACAGGCAGGTGCCATTGTGTTCACAGATGGAGAAAGAGCACGTGCCAGCTCCCTTGGGGCCATCATCTCAGGAGACCCCTAGGGTAAGTGGTGTCTCATCCTCCCCCCAGTATTAACCCCCTTACCTCCAGCAGATGAACACACGGAGGATACTCAAGCACCATTGCTGCAAACCCCCAGTAGGATGGGCACTGTGCCTCCAGAGGATGCCCGCCATGGTCATCCACAGCAACAGGGCAGCGCACTGAGAAAACTGCCTTCACCTCAGCTACTAATGTTGGGGTAGCACCAAGACATAAGGCTGGATTCTATGGTGGCGAACTCAAAAAATGGCAGCCTGCACGCCAAAGAGCCACTGCGATCTTAAGTGCGGCAGCTCATTTAAATAGCCGGGGTGGCCCGCCTCCCCCAATCATGTGGAGAGGGCGAGCTGTCCGTCCCTGGCAATGGCATCAGCTGCCTATGCGCAGATGCTGACACCACTTTTAAAGGGCAGTCAGCACTGCCAGGATATTTAAATTTTTAAAGACATATCCCCCAGAATTACATAAATGAAGTTCCAACGCCCTTTCCCACCCCGCACCCAATAACTATTACATGAACTATTTGCCCTTCCCCTCCCAAAATACTTACCTTTTACATCTGACCTCCCCCCGTCAAACTGCACAAAGTTTAAAGTACAAACCTTCCCACCATCCCCGACACCTATGACTTTTATTTGACCCCGCCCTCTCCCCCACCCCCGCCCTCCCTCCCCACCAGTGTCGCGTTGCGTTTCCCTGGGCGGGGATCTGAAGGCACAGGAGTGCAGGCCGCCACGCTGAAGATCGCGGCGAGCCCTGAAGATCGCGGGTGAGTATATTTAAATTAATTAATTTCATTGATTTAAATATTCAAATTATGGTCCCGTCACCCAGTGTCCTGGGGGAAACCACGGAGCCTCACCACCGCCGGGAGGATCAGGCCGGGCAAGATGTTTTTTGAAGGCCTATCGCAGGAATGTAATGATGTTTGCAAAGCATTTCAGGAAATGTCCAGTGTCCATATCTCATTGGAATTTGAGCCTTCAATCTTCAATGATGGCTGCTTTTGTATTGATGATAATTAACTTTTTCGATACAGTCAGACCTTACTTTTATTTTCTATGGTTATAACTTACCACTGCTTGCAGTGGTATGTAGTCGCATTCATCACAGCCCAAAGATGATTTCAAATGCCAATCACATGAAAGTGCAGCAACGTTTCATTAAGATTGCAGCAATGAGTAAGATTTCATGCAAAATGGAATTTCTGTGGGGAATTGTGAAGTTTCTTCTCCCAACATTCCTTGATAATGTGGCTTATTGTTGGCTGAAACATGCATAAATTAAGTTCTCCCTGGCATCCCTTGTATGTCTCTCCATGATCCTCAAATCGATGACGGCATAATTGTCATTGTTGTCCTCCTCTTCACCCTCTTCATAGTCATCCTCATGTGAGGCGGACTGGTGTTCCTCCTGTTCCTCCGCCTGCAGAATGTTGCCACCTCTAACTGCAAGGTTGTGCAAGGCACAGCAGACAACAATTATTCATGACACCGTCTGTGGTGTGCACTGAAGAGCCCCTCTAGGCTGGTCAAGGCAGCGGAATTGCATTTTCAGCATGCCAATGGTGTGTTCAGTGATGGCTCTGGTGGATGCGTGTGCAGCATTGTACCTCTCTTCAGCAGTGCTTTGCGGATGACGCACTGGTGTCAGCAACCATGGACAAAGCAGGTAACCTCTGTCACCCAGGATCCAGCTGTCTACTTTGTCTGGTTCCTTGAAAATGCTGGCAGCTGGGAGTTCCTCAAAATGTAGGAGTTGTGACAACTCACTGAGAAACGTGATCAAACATGCATGATTCTTCTCCTGTGGTTGCAAATCAGTTGCACATTTAAAGAATGGAGGTCTTTGCGATTGACAAAGACAGCAGGCTGGTTCCAGTGAGCTCCAATGGCCACATTCATACAATCAATTACCCCTTGTACTCTCGGGAAACCAGGAATGGTGCCGAGGGCCGCAGTCCTTGCTGTCTGGCTGTCCTCGTCTACAGGTAAGTAGATAAAATCATTGGCACATCGCAAAAGGGCATTGGTCACCTCTTTGATGCATCCTTGCCTTCTTGTTCTGCTTGTTGCCGGTACTCAGGCATCATGAGTTGAGGGCAAAGAGCCCTCCTTAGTCTCTCCTTTGTTCCTCCTCCCATGGTACTAGACAAATTGGGTGTATGAGACGCATGTCGCTGTGGCTTTTTTGAACAATAATCACCAGATCATGGTGATTCATCCCTTTGTTGTCAGTAAGCTGAAACATCAAGGCAATGAATAGCTCCCCATCTTCAAATTGTAGCCAGGTAGAAGACACACCCACTATTGTTTGCCTTCTCCCACTCTGCTTGCTCACCTTGAAAGTCCACGTGGTTTTCATTATCATTAGGGAGATAGTGCGTATGGAATTCGGGGCAAGTCTCCCCACCTTCCAATCTCCTCCTGTAACCTTCCAGCCTGAGCCCATCACCCATGATTCACCAAATGTTACTGTTAGCCTTCCCTCCATTACCATTGAGCCTCCTCCCATTACTGTGCACTGTGTAATCATCAGTTCATGCCAACCCTCCCCGCTGTACCTACTCCCATTACTATTGACATACCGACTCTTATCCTTGAACCTGCTCACAATGACCTGTCCATTGTTGCCGAGTCCTGTTCCCCTCCATATGAAGCTGTTGAATACCCACCATTAGTCTTGACCTTTCCCCTACAGAATTCATTTGCCCCCCTTGACTGTGACTGTTCCCTCTGCTAGTACCCTCAATTTTCCCCACAGCTCCCTGGCATCAATAGCACTCATCCCTCCCTTTAGGCCCTTGCCAAATATCTTCACACTGTACTGATCTAATCCACCCACCCGACAACACACATCTTTACCATCAACATCAACCATTTAACAGCCAGGACGCTCCACTCCACTCCACCCTTCCCTGCTCCTCCATGCACTTAAACAACTCCACCCTTCCCTCCCTGACTACTCTGCCTGCTCCTCCATGTAGCCCCGCCCATGCCTTCACCGCCATTCCCTGAGAAGAATCACCCTTGCTGGTGCCAAGCCTGGAACATCTATTCCAGTGCTGGTGTTAGTTTAATGGATGAGTTAGAGAGAGAAGAGCAGAGACCTGAGACTCAATTGCACAAATCCTACTGTTGCACGCCACATTGAAACAATCATGAACTGGGTGGCACAGGAATATCGCTCGCTATTTAATTAACTTGGCATGTAGGACTAAATTGTAACTATGCGTATGGTGATCAATATTCATGTTATTTAACAGCTGAAATCCGCCACCATGCTGGGCAAACCCCAGAACGCTGCAAACCTATCGCTGACTTAATCCCTCTAAAATATCCTGCTATCAGGAATCTGAAAAAACACCTTCTGCCTAATTAAATCACCCCGCACATCACCAAATCCGCCGCGGTGGACAGCATAAATTCTCCTCACAGGGCTGAATTTTATTCTCCCGCCACCGCAATCTATCGCGCAGCAGCTCAAGATAATACGTGGGTTGGGTCGATCCCCCCTGCCAACACGTGGTGTGTGTGGGCTCTGTGACACTGGCAATGGCATCAGCTGCCTGTGAGCAGGCACTGGTGCCATTTTTAAAGGCAGCCAGACCTGCTGTTAAATCTCAATAGTTAAAACTGTACCCGCCCCCCTCCCCAGAGCACTGCAATAAAAAATATTACCCTTACACTCCCCCAATAACACTTACAGATAATAGATGCCCTCTCCCCCCACCAAACGACTTATATGCAAGTTCCGAAGAAGGGTCACTGACCCGAAACGTTAACTCTGCTTCTCTTTCCACAGATGCTGCCAGACCTGCTGAGTGATTCCAGTATTTCTTGTTTTTGTGTTGACTTATATGCAAGACTTGACCTTCCCCTCCCCCCGCAAATGGTTCAAAGTGCAGAGGTCACCCCTTTGCCCCCTCCCCTACCCAAATAATGCACATTTGACCGTGTACCCAGCCTCCCAACACTGAAAATCCTAAATACCCCGCTTCCCCACCTCAGTGGCGCCAGCTTTCCCTGGACGGGAAAGTGAAGACACCTGAGTTTCGTCCGCCACTCAGAAGATCTTGGGCAGCAGGTAAGATCGCTGACAATCTTATTTAAATATATTCATTTGCTTAATTTACATATTCAAAGTCGGGTCCCATCGCCCAGCGGCAGGGGAGGTAATGGGCCACCACGGAGCCTCGCCTCCGCCGGGAAGGTCGGGCCCAGCAGTCCTGGCATCAGGCTCTGTGGTGGGCCACTGCCCATATAATCTTCTAGCACTGCACCCCCCCCATCCCAGCCACAGATCCTGATGTTGGGATCTCAACAAAATCCAGCCCAAAGTGTCTGCAAAGAGCGATTGACAGGTTAAGTGGGTAGGCAAGCATTTGGCAGAGGGAGCATAATGTGGGTAAATGTGTGGATGTCCACTTTGGCAGGAAGAATGGAAAAGCAGAATATTATTTACATGGAGCGAGACTGCAGAATGCTGCAGTACAAAGGGATCCGGACGTCTTTGTACATAAATCACAAAAAGTTAGCATGCAGGTACAGCAAATAATTAGGAACGCAAATGGAATGTTGGTACTTATTGCCAGTGGGATGGTGTATAAAAATAGGGAAGTCTTGCTACATCTGTACAGGGCATTGCTGAGACTGCTCCTAGAGTACTGCATACAGGTTTGGTCTCCTTACTTAAGGAGGGATATACTTGCATTGGAAGCAATTCAAACAAGGTTCAGTCGGCTGATTCCTGGGATGAAGGGGCTGTCTTATGAGGAAAGACTGAGCAGGTTGGGTCTATACTTGTTGGAGTTTAGAAGAATGAGAGGTGATATTATTGAAACATTTCAAATTCTGAGAGGGCTTGACAGAGTAGACGCTGCGAGGATGTTTCCCCTCGTAGGGAATCTAGAACTAGGGGGCACAGTTTCAAAATAAGGGGCCTCCCATTTAAGACAGAGATGGGGAGGAATTTCTTCTCTCAGAGGGTCGTTAATCTTTGGAATTCTCTTCCTCAGAGAGCAGTGGAGGCTGGGTTATTGAATATATTCAAAGCTGTGTTGGAACAGATTTTTGATCTGGAAGGGAGTCAAAGGTTATGAGGGGCAGGCAGGAAAGTGGGGTTAAGGCCACAATCAGATCAGCCATGATCTTATTGAATGGTGAAGCAGGCTCCAGGCACCGAATAGCCTACTCCTGCTCCTATTTCTTATGCCCTTATAGTAGTGACAGGCTTACTTCAACTCTTAATTACAGTTAGCTGGGAATGTTGGCTTCTCAATTTAGTTTTTCTTCAGGGCTATTGCCATTGACATTTTATTAGCCTTTCCAAATCTGAGTGCCTGAGAACAGTGCCTCAGGCATGACTACATTACTGATATGCTGACTTGTACTTAGCCAATTATAAAGAAGTTTCTTAAGTATTGACATGATCATAATGAAACAGATCAGGAAAAGTTTGGACATGTGTGTTTAGTTGTTTAGTGACAGAAAACTGCGAACTGCAGAGTGAGATATTGGGCTGGATTTTACAGCACCCCCCCCCCCCCACCCCCCACGACGTTGGGGGTCGTGGCAGGGCGGGCCGGAAAATGCCTCTGGCAGAGGCCCGACATGGGCCTTGGCGCTGGCAAGGTACGGCCTCATATTGCTGGCAGCAAAAAGGCCTTATGTTGGCCCCATCCCAACCGCCATTCGGCGACGGGAGCCAACTTTACATCTTTAACTAAATGTAAATTAACATATTAAATACATACCCACTCCTGCTGTCCGTCCTGCTCCAGAATTGGTGCCTGTGGTTGGCACTCCCGCGCCTTCGGATCTCCATCATGAATTGTATGGGGGGAGGGTTTGGGCGCAGTGGGAGAGGGGCTAGAAATATTTAATTTTTTTGAATACATTTTAAATGACTATCCCTTTAAAGATTGCAACTAAATGTAAGGGCTCAAAGCCCTTTAAAAATGACATGGTGCCTGCGCAGTGGCGCCTAACGCCATTGCTGGGGGCAGACCGTCCCGCCCCCCTCCACGTTATCTTGGGGGGAGGTCTGCATCACCATTTAAATGAGCCGCCGTGTTTAATATCGCGGCAGCTCCGCGAAGTACAGCCCGGGCATGCGGGCCGCCTTTGTTTATGGCTGCCACCGATTTCGCACGCCTTAGAGCAGCGCAATCTCCCGCAGGTGCTGGCACCACTTTTAAAGGGCAGCCAACCTTGTTGGTATATTTAAATTTTTAAAGAAACAGCCCCCTCAAAATTTATCAAATAAAATTTGAACACCCCATTCCGACCCCCCCAATACCAATTACATGAACTATTTGCCCTTCCCCCAAAAAACACTTACCTTTTAAATCTGACCTCACCCCCCAAGACTGCACAAAGTTTAAAGTTCACCCCATCCCACCATCCCCTACACATGTATGTCATCTTGTTGACCTTGTCCCACCCGCCACCACCACCCCCCCCCACCACAACAATGGAAATCTTAACTCCTCCCCCCTCCCCACCAGTGTCATGCGGGCTTTCCCCAGACAGGGAATTGAAGGTGTGGGAGTACCGGCCGCCGCACTGAGGATCGTCGCAGCTCAGAAGATTCAAGGTAAGTTCATTTAGATTTAAATATTGAAATTGAGGTCCTGTTGCCAGTGGCGAGGGGGGCCACCATGGAGCATTGCCGTTGCAGGGAGGATCAGGCCGGGCCCTTCCGACGTCAAGCTTCGTGGCAGGCCTCTGCCGCAACCTTCCTCTGGGCACCAAACCCGCACCCCCGACTCAAAGCACGACAATGTGGGCTTGGTAAAATCCAGGCCCTTGAGTGTGAGGGCTCAACTTCAGTAAAGACATATGCATAGACAAATCTGGGACTTTTTTAGAGTTTGAGTGCTGTGCAGGCGTTGGGGGCGGGGGGGTTGGTGAAATAACCTCACATGCCACATAAGGCTAATCTGGTCTTTCCTCATATTGCAATAGAACTTTATGTGATTATGCTCAAACTGAGTCTGAAATTATCCTATCTTCCACAGTCTTCTACTGCTTTGTGAATGAACCTCTGAGTCCCACGTCTGGTGTGATTTTTGACCTGTTGCCTGTCAAACTTGGTGGAGCTCTCCTTAGTTGGTTGGATGGCTGCTGATGTAATGGAGGGAATCGGAAAGTGAAGGGAAGAATTTATGTCTGCTAGTGATGCTAAAAAGTAATGAAGGCCATCACAAATATTCCATTTCCGATGAAGGGTCACTGACCCGAAACGTTAACTCTGCTTCTCTTTCCACAGATGCTGCCAGACCTGCTGAGTGGTTCCAGCATTTCTTGTTTTTATTACAAATATTCCATTTATTCTGTTTGATACAAAATGCATCAGCAAACTAAGTAATAGAATCAGTACATGTATATTAAAAATGGCAGTGACATTTGACAGTAGCTACACCTACAGAGTTGGAAAATGGACACCATTCGCAAATGCATGAACTGTATAAGATTTTTTTTTCCATTTTTTAAAATAGTAGTCTCCTAGAGTTTGGAAATCCAAGGGCTGATTTTATCATTTGGCTGTGAAGGAAAATTGGGGAGTAGCAGATCTGCCACCTATCATTCATAGATTTGTATTTATTCACATAAGTGATCCAATATACAAAGTGATACAACACAGAAGATGATCTCAATCATCCACATGATCTAACACATCCAGGTGATCCAAAAGCATCCAGGTGATCCAAGACACAAAGGTGATCATGAGCACCTAGGTGATACAATGCACACAGTTGCTCCCCCATACACAAGTTATCCAATACAAACATGCAATTTAGACATGAATATAGAGGTATGAACAGTAGAGTTCGCAGATGAAATGAAAATTAGTGGTGTCGTAAATAGTGAGGAGGAAAGCCTTAGATTACAGGATGATGTAAATGGACTGGTAAGATGGACGGAGCAGTGGCAAATGGAATTTAATCCTGTGAAGTGTGAGGCAATGCATTTTGGGAGGATTAACAAAGCAAAGGAATATACAATGGATGGTCGGACCGTAGGAAGTTCAGAAGGTCAGAGGGATCTTGGTGTACTTGTCCATAGATTACTGAAGGCAGCAGCACAGGTAGATAAGGTGGTTAGGAAGGCATATGAGATACTTTCCTTTATCAGCCGAGGCATAGAATATAAGAGCAGGGAGGTTATGATGGAGCTGTATAAAACGCTAGTTAAGCCACAGCTGGAGTCTTGTGTACAGTTCTGGGCACCACACTATAGGAAGGATATGATTGCACTGGAGAGGGTGCAGAGGAGATTCACCAGGATGTTGCCTGGGCTGGAGCATTTCAGCTATGAAGAGAGAGTGAGAAGGCTAGGGTTGTTTTCCTTAGAGCAGAGAAGGCTGAGGGGGAACATGATTGAGGTATACAAAATTATGAGGGGCATTGATAGGTTAGATAGGAAGATTTTTTTTCCCTTAGCGGAGGGGTCAATAACCAGAGGGCATAGATTTAAGTTAAAGGGAAGGAGGTTTAGAGGTGATTTGAGGAAAAAAGATTTTCACCCAAAGGGTGGTTGGAATCTGGAAAGCACTGCCTGAAGGGGTGGTAGAGGCAGGAACCCTCACAAAGTTTAAGAAGTATTTAGATGAGCACTTGAAATGCCATAGCATACAAGGCTATGGGCCAAGTGCTAGAAAATGGGATTAGAATAGTTACGTGTTTGATGGCCAGCATGGAGACGATGAGCCGAAGGGCCTGTTTCCGTGCTGTATAACTCTATGACTCTATGACTCTAATTCTATATATCTGGGTGATCCAGTTCACACAATTGATCCACTACACACAGGTGATCCAATACAACAGATGTTTCAATGCATGCAGGAGATCCGATGCACACAGGTGATCTAAATCGCATAGGTGTGTCAATACACAGAGGTGGTTCAATATACCAAGCTGAACCAATACACACAGGTGGCATAAAAAGCCCTGATGATGTAATACAAACAGGTGTTCCATTTCACCAGGAAATCTAAATCAGCCAGGAGGCCCAATGCACCACATGATCTAAATTACCAAGGTAATCTAATAAACACAAAGGATACAATGCATACAGATAATCTAAATCACACAGAGGATACATTGTATATAGGTGATCTAAATCACCCTGATGTTCTTGCAAACAGAGCTGATCTCTCACCCTGGTGATACAATATCCATAGATGACCTAAATAGGCCAGGGGATCCAATACACGCAGGCGATCTAATACACCAAGGAGAGCCAATACACGCAGGCGATCTAATACACCAAGGTGAGCCAATACACACAGGCGATCTAATACACCAAGGTGAGCCAATACACACAGGCGATCTAATACACCAAGGTGAGCCAATACAAACAGGCGATCTAATACACCAAGGTGAGCCAATACACGCAGGCGATCTAATACACCAAGGTGAGCCAATACACACAGGCGATCTAATACACCAAGGAGAATCAATACACGCAGGCGATCTAATACACCAAGGAGAATCAATACACGCAGGTGATCTAATACACCAAGGTGATCCAATACACACAGGCGATCTAATACACCAAGGTGATCCAATACCCACAGGCGATCTAATACACCAAGGAGAATCAATACACGCAGGTGATCTAATACACCAAGGTGATCCAATACCCACAGGCGATCTAATACACCAAGGAGAATCAATACACGCAGGTGATCTAATACACCAAGGTGATCCAATACACACAGGCGATCTAATACACCAAGGTGATCCAATACCCACAGGCGATCTAATACACCAAGGAGAATCAATACACGCAGGTGATCTAATACACCAAGGTGATCCAATACCCACAGGCGATCTAATACACCAAGGAGAATCAATACACGCAGGTGATCTAATACACCAAGGTGATCCAATACACACAGGTGATCTAATACACCAAGGAGAATCAATACACGCAGGCGATCTAATACACCAAGGAGAATCAATACACGCAGGTGATCTAATACACCAAGGAGAATCAATACACGCAGGCGATCTAATACACCAAGGTGATCCAATACACACAGGCGATCTAATACACCAAGGTGATCCAATACACACAGGTGATCTAATACACCAAGGAGAATCAATACACGCAGGCGATCTAATACACCAAGGAGAATCAATACACGCAGGTGATCTAATACACCAAGGTGATCCAATACACACAGGCGATCTAATACACCAAGGTGATCCAATACACGCAGGCGATCTAATACACCAAGGTGATCCAATAGACACAGGCGATCTAATACACCAAGGTGAGCCAATACACACAGGCGATCTAATACACCAAGGTGTGCCAATACACGCAGGCGATCTAATACACCAAGGTGAGCCAATACACACAGGCGATCTAATACACCAAGGTGAGCCAATACACACAGGCGATCTAATACACCAAGGTGTGCCAATACACGCAGGCGATCTAATACACCAAGGTGAGCCAATACACACAGGCGATCTAATACACCAAGGAGAATCAATACACGCAGGCGATCTAATACACCAAGGTGAGCCAATACACGCAGGCGATCTAATACACCAAGGTGAGCCAATACACGCAGGCGATCTAATACACCAAGGTGAGCCAATACACACAGGCGATCTAATACACCAAGGAGAATCAATACACGCAGGCGATCTAATACACCAAGGAGAGCCAATACACGCAGGCGATCTAATACACCAAGGAGAGCCAATACACACAGGCGATCTAATACACCAAGGTGAGCCAATACACGCAGGCGATCTAATACACCAAGGAGAGCCAATACACGCAGGCGATCTAATACACCAAGGAGAGCCAATACACACAGGCGATCTAATACACCAAGGTGAGCCAATACACACAGGCGATCTAATACACCAAGGAGAGCCAATACACGCAGGCGATCTAATACACCAAGGTGAGCCAATACACGCAGGCGATCTAATACACCAAGGAGAGCCAATACACGCAGGCGATCTAATACACCAAGGTGAGCCAATACACACAGGCGATCTAATACACCAAGGAGAGCCAATACACGCAGGCGATCTAATACACCAAGGTGAGCCAATACACGCAGGCGATCTAATACACCAAGGAGAGCCAATACACACAGGCGATCTAATACACCAAGGTGAGCCAATACACGCAGGCGATCTAATACACCAAGGTGAGCCAATACACGCAGGCGATCTAATACACCAAGGTGAGCCAATACACGCAGGCGATCTAATACACCAAGGTGAGCCAATACACGCAGGCGATCTAATACACCAAGGAGAGCCAATACACACAGGCGATCTAATACACCAAGGTGAGCCAATACACGCAGGCGATCTAATACACCAAGGTGAGCCAATACACACAGGCGATCTAATACACCAAGGAGAATCAATACACGCAGGTGATCTAATACACCAAGGTGAGCCAATACACGCAGGCGATCTAATACACCAAGGAGAATCAATACACGCAGGTGATCTAATACACCAAGGTGAGCCAATACACGCAGGCGATCTAATACACCAAGGTGATCCAATACACACAGGCGATCTAATACACCAAGGTGATCCAATACACGCAGGCGATCTAATACACCAAGGAGAATCAATACACGCAGGTGATCTAATACACCAAGGAGAATCAATACACGCAGGCGATCTAATACACCAAGGTGATCCAATACACGCAGGCGATCTAATACACCAAGGAGAATCAATACACGCAGGTGATCTAATACACCAAGGTGAGCCAATACACGCAGGCGATCTAATACACCAAGGTGATCCAATACACGCAGGCGATCTAATACACCAAGGTGAGCCAATACACGCAGGTGATCTAATACACCAAGGTGATCCAATACACGCAGGCGATCTAATACACCAAGGTGAGCCAATACACGCAGGCGATCTAATACACCAAGGTGATCCAATACACGCAGGCGATCTAATACACCAAGGTGAGCCAATACACGCAGGCGATCTAATACACCAAGGTGAGCCAATACACGCAGGCGATCTAATACACCAAGGTGATCCAATACACACAGGCGATCTAATACACCAAGGAGAGCCAATACACACAGGCGATCTAATACACCAAGGTGAGCCATAACACGCAGGTGATCTAATACACCAAGGTGATCCAATAGACACAGGCGATCTAATACACCAAGGTTGTCCAATACACACAGGCGATCTAATACACCAATGCATGCAGGCGATCTAATACACCAATACACACAGGTGATCTAATACACCAAGGAGAGCCAATACACACAGGCGATCTAATACACCAAGGTGATCTAATACACGCAAGCGATCTAATACACCGAGGTGATCTAATACACACAGGCGATCTAATACACCAAGGAGAGCCAATACACGCAGGTATCTAAATCACGCAGGTGTTGAACACACATAGGTCATCTAAATAAGACAGGTGATCCAATACACCCATTGATTCAATAAACACAGGACATCCAATATATCCAAGTCATGCAAAACACCCAGGTGATCCTATACACCATGGGATCCAATACACATGGGTGATCCAATACCCCAAATTGAGCAAGTACACACAGGTGATCTAAATCGCCCAGGTGATCCAATCCACCTCAGTGATCCAATTCACATCAGTAATCCAATACACCTCAGTGATCTAAATCAACCAAGGGTATCTAAATCACCCAGGTAATCTGATACACACAGTTGATCTAAATCATCCAAGTCATCCAATGTACACATATGATCTAATACATACAGATGATATAATTCACAGAAATAATATATATCATCCATCTGATCCAATACACAGTGCATTTAAATTCTCCATGTGATCCAATACACATAGGTGATCAAATACACCCAATGATCCTCTACACACAGGGGTTCAAGTACACACAGGTTATTTAAATCACTGAGGTAATCCAATTCAAACAGATGATCCAGCACACAAAACTAATATAAACCATGCAGGTGATCTGAACTGCCAAGGTGATTACTTACACACAGGTCATTAGATACATACATGATTTAAATCATCCACATGATCCAATACACAAAGGTGGTTTGAATCATTCAAGTGATCCAATACATCCAATGATCTAAATCACACAGTTGATCCAACACACACAAGTGATCCAATAAATAAATGTGATCAAAATCGCACACTGGATCTAATACACTGAGCCTTTCTAAATCACCCAGATGATCAAATACACATAGAGTATTCAGAACATAGAGTTGATCTAAGGTCAATCATCGAGGTCATCAATGCACACAGCTGGTCTAACTCACTCAGTTGATCCAAATCGCCCAGGTGAGCCAATACACTCAGGTGATCAAAATGCCCCAGTAATTGAGTACACTTAGTTTTTTTTAAATTTGTTTGTGGGATGTGGGTGTTGCTGGATAGGCCAGTATTTATTGCCCATCCCTAATTGGGCCTGGAACAGAATGGCTTGCTAGGCCATTTCAGAGGGCATTTAAGAGTCAACCACATTGCTGTGGGTCTGGAGTCACATGTAGGCCAGACCAGGTAAGGACAGCAGATGTCCTTCCCTAAAGGATATTAGTGACCCAGATGGGTTTTTGCCACAATTGGCAATGGCTTTATGGTCACCATTAGACTAGTTTTTAATTCCTGATTTTTATTAATTGAATTCAAATTTCACCATCTGCCCTGTTGGGATTCGAACCCATGTCGTCAGAGCATTCGCCTGGCACATTAGCCTGGGCTCTGGATTATTAGTCCAGTGACGTTACCACTACGTCACCACCTCTCCAGCTGATCCAATGCACCCAGGTGAGCCAATACACAGCTGATCAAATACAAAAAGTTGATCTAAATCACCCAGTTGAACCATTGCACACAGGTAATCTAAATCACCCATGTGATCTAAATTGCACAGCTGATCCAATATATCCACATAATCCAATACAACCATGTGATCCCATAGACACAGGTTACCCAATACACACAGGTGATCCAATACACTTAGGTTATCCAGTGCATACAGGTGATTTGATAAGCTCTGGTGCAGGAACAGGGTAGCCTTCATATTGTCCAGCTGCAAAATACATTGATGATTTATCCCTTCCAGTAACCAGCGCTTAAAGCTTTGTTAAAGTTCAGTGAACATAACCAAAATTATTTTCTTACCATAAGATAAATTGAAAGAACTCATGAAGTCATAAAGCCCGCCTCACTGTGTTCCAAAAGCACCTTACAGCCAATGAAGTACTTTCTGAAATCACGATTGAAACAGAGGGAAACATGGCAGAAGATATGTGCCACATACATAAATTATGACCAGATAATCTGTTTCAGTGATGCTGTTTGAGGGATACACATTGTCCAATTCACCAGAGAAACCCTAACCCTGATGCAAAGGCAACTTCCCTGCTCCTATTTGAATAGTACCATGAGATCTTATAAATCCTTATGTGAGGGCTTAGTTTAACATCTCATCCAAAAGACAACACCCAAGACAAGGTAGCACTCCCCCAGAAGTGCACTAAATTTTCAGCCTGAATTATGTTCTCATGGATTTGGACTTGAAACCACAACTTTCTGAGTCAGAAGTGAGAGTGCTGCCACCGAGACATAGCTAACTCAAATATGACAGTGTTATAGACAGGACTGATAGTGAGAGGCAATTATACATCTACTTCAGTACAATAGCTAACAAAAGTTCTATTCCATTGCTCATGCAAACATAGAATTGGATTGTCTGTATTATACTGCAACACAGCTAATCATCTTTCCTCAAATACTTGAGCTCTCGGCTTAAATAAAAGCCTTGAACAAATAGATGTCAGGTCATTTTTAGGCATAATTTTCTAAATTTAGTTCAAAAATATGAATTGGAGAAAGCCAGCATAACATTTTACAACACAATACCTGAGAGGAAGTAGTGATTTTTGAAAAATGAGCATCAAAATAGCATTCATCTACCTAATCCTCAAGTATTCATTAACTGCTGTTAATTTATTCACAGTGAAGAGTCAAAATCTTAGCAGCACCATTGTGTCATTGTTTTGACTTCACCATGACCTCATCCCTAATCCTGGAGATGGGGTCAATTAAATATTAGGGCAGGCTCCTGTGCCAATAGCAGTATGACTTCAATGGAAAAGAAAATTGGGACAGTGTAAAACGGACTTCTGATTCGCTATCGCTTGTTTTGCACTATTACTGAAGACCGATTTCACCCCCAGCTCATCTGCTTCCTATTCCTATCATCACACCGGACCCAATCTCAAAGTCGCACCCCAGACCTGCTGGAACTCTCTTTGAAAGAGTACTCATTCTTGGTCCCACACCCCTGATTTTTGTTCATAACCCTCTAAGTTCCTCATCCTCAAATACCTGTCCAGCTCCCTTTTAAAATTATTTATGGAATCAGCTCCCATGACCTTTTTAGGTGGAGCATTCCAGATCTCGACAACTCTTGAGTGAAAAAAAAAATCTCCTTATCACCCTTCTAGATCTTTTACAAATGATTTTAAATTTATGACCTTTGGTCATCGACCCATTCACGAAATGGAATAACCTTTCTCAATCTACTTTATCAAAAGCCCTCATCATATTAAACACTTCTACTTAGTCGCCTCTTAACCTTCTCTGTTCCAAGAAGAACAGTCTTAACCTTTCCAACCTCTCCTCACAGCTGAAGTCCTTCATCCCTGGTAACATCCTGGTAAACCTTTCTGTACACATGCTAAAACCACTACATCTTTCTTAAAGTGTGGTGCCCAGAATTGTCCACAATACTCCAGCTGAGGCTGGACTAGCAATTTATTTGTTCTGATGAAAGGTCACAGACCTGAAACATTAACTCTGCTTCTATTTCCACAGATGCTGTCTGACCTGCTGAGTATTTCTGTTTTTCTACTAGAAATTTATAAATTTTTGTAGGATCTCTTTGTTTTTATAGTCTATGCCTCTATTTATAAACCTAAGTAATCCATCTGCTTTTTAATCACCTTATCAACTTGCCCTGTCATCTTTAAGGAATTCTGCCTATGAAACAGCAAGGTCCATCCGCTTATCTACACGTTTCAAAAATGTGTTATTTATAGTACACTGTCTTTCCATATTCGTCCTCCTAAAGTGCATCACTTCACAGTGAACCAAATCTGTTATGCTTCTCACCATTTCACTATCATGTTTATGTCATCCGAAGTCTGCAACTATCCTAATCACTATCTACTATGTTGCCCAGTTTTGTATCATCTGCAAACTTTATAATGTTCCTCCCTACATCTGAGTCTAAGTCATCTATAAAAATTTTGCCTGTGTCGGGGGATCGCCACGCTTTGGGAGACTGCCCAGTGAAACCTGACGGCTTCCCAGTGGGCTTCGGGGGGAGTGGGGGGACCAGCCCTCCTTTCTTGGGCACTCTATAGCCCATGGATGGGCCCCCAGTGCCAATGGCTGCCCCCATGGCAATGATGTCCTCAGCATTCACCCACATGTGATCGCCGGGGTCTGCCTGCCAGGCTCCCAATACCCCCAACCCAACGTGCCTGTCTTGAGACCGTCTGGCCATTGAGGCACCCTCTCCCTGCAGCTGCAGCCTTAGCAATGGCCACTGCTAGCAGTGATACTTGGGGTTTTCTGCTTTTCACCAATTTCCCTGTGTTTTTTAAAGAAAAGAAAAACTGATATATTTAAATAAAATGGCCGAAATAAACACTGAAAATCATCACAATTTAATACAGATTTATACCGCTATAATAGGGACGGCAGCTCCAGTAGTGGCCGCGTAATTGGCTGCCACCGGCAAAATGTGCCCTAGGTCCAACCACCTGTCGAAGTGGGGTCGCATCCCACTTTTGTCCTTGACGACGGGAATGCTGCCATCCAGTCAAATTCAGCTCAGAGTCAATTCTGTACTCATGTCACCATTTTCCCCTTAATTTCATGGGTTTCCATATTCTTAACTTACCTCCTGTGTGACACTTTATCAAATGCCTTCTGAAAGTTCATATATATGTCTACTGCAATACCTTGAAAAACCTTCTCTGTTGCCTCATCAAAGAATTCAGTTGCCTGTAACAATTCCATGCTGGCTCTCTTTGATTAGTACATGCCTTCCCAAATGAAAGTTTATTTTGTCGCTGATAATGGTGTCCATTAACCTCCCCATCACCAATGTTAAACTGACTGGTGTGTAGTTTTCTGGTTTATCCCTCTTCCCTTTCTTGAGTAGTGATATAACATTAGCAACCCTCCAGTCCTCTGCCGCTACTACTGTATCCAATAAAGTTTGAAAGATTGTGCTCAATGCTTCTGATACCTATGTTTGCTTCCTTCAGCAACCTTCAATGCATTCCATCCAGACCAAGTAACTTATCAACTTTCAGTAATGTACTTTTTTTAGTACATCTTCTCTATCTATTATTTTCCTATCCATACTTCCCTTTCCTCTTTATTGTAAAAATCATCTGCTTCCCTTGTGAAGACAGATGCAAAGTACTCATCTAATACTTCAGCCGTGTCTCTTGCCTTTACACGAAGATCCCCCTTTGTGTCTTTAATAGGCTGAAATTTTTCCCTAACTAAGCTCTCAGACTATATTTTTATAAAATATTTTATGGTTCAATTTTAATCTTTTCTCATAACCTCTCTTTGCCTCCTATATTAACTTTTACAATTCCCTCCTGTACTTTCCATAATCTTCCTCATTATTAACTGAATCTTGCTCCTGACATTTGTCATAAGCCTCTTTTATCTGTTTTATTTTATCTTTTATTTCCTTTGTCATCTAGGGTGCACTAGCTTTGGATATGCTACTTTTCCCCTTCCAAGGAATATGCCTAGCTTGTACCTGAACTATCTTTTCCCTGAAGGTCTTCCATTCCTCATTACTGCTTTACCAGGGAATCATCTTTTCCATTCTACCTGTGCTAGGTCCCTTCTTAAATCACTGAAACTTGGTGTACCCCGGATGAACATTTTATCTTTAATATTTATTCTAAACCAAATTTGATTTCCCAGAACCAAACCTAACACTGCTTCCTTCCTTGTTGTTTTGGAGACATATTGATCATGAAAGTTCTCCTGTACACATATCAGAAATTCCTCTCCTTCCCTACCCTTAACACCATATTTTTCTTAGTCTACCTTTGTGTAATTAAAGTAATCTAATATTATGACTCTACTTTGTTACACGCCTTTAAAATTTGCCAATTAATTTGTTCATCTATTCCCTTCTTGCTGTTTTGAACTGTATAAAAAACAGCCAACAACATAACAGCTCTCCCTCTATTCCTCAACTCAGGTCAAATACATTCAGTCCTAGAACCATCTAGTATATCCCTTCTACTTAGAACCATAACATCATCTTTAATCAATACTGCCATGCCCCTTCCTCTTTTTCGTTTTGCATCATTCCTGAATACTTGGCAACCAGAAAAATTAAGAACCTATTTCTGGCTTTGTTTGAGCCATGTCTCTATTAAAGCAAGTATTTCATAATTCCACGTGGCAACTTGTACCTCCAGCTCATCAACCTTAGTAGTTACACTATGGACCACGATATGCAAACAATTTAATACCTCCTTCATTACTTTTGCTATTTTCTTCAATCTGGCCCCAGAAATTTTTGGGATATTTCTAATTTTGTTGCTGTTTATATTGCTCTGTCCTCTGATCTCATTGATGCTCCGTCCTGCTATTTTCTGGTTCCTCTACCCCTGCCAAATTAGCTTTAACCATCGTGAACAGTACTAGTTAATTTCTCAGTGAGAACATTTGTCCTGGCACTGTTCAGGTGCCCCATCCCCCAATATGGCAAGAATATGAAACCCTCCTTCCTACATCACTTTTCCAGCCATTCATTTACCTGCACTATCTTCCTGTTTCTATACTCATGAGCACATGGGCACTGGGAGTAATCCTGAGATTGCTCCATCTGAGGTCCTGGCAGCCAGCTTGAATGGTCTCTACAATATATTTATGCTATCTATAATGCCCTGCACTCTAGAAAATAGCGCCACGCAGGAAATGTGTTGTTTCTTGCAAATAAGGACTATGTCAGTTGCTTTATATATCTGTGGACAGTAAACCAACTATTTTGTTTCATGTCACGAGCGATGACTTGGATGGATCTGGTGCTATAGAATCACAATGCAATAGTGCCTTTCACTCACACATATTCAGCCATTCCTATGGTTCCAGTTGTCTGTAGACCTGCATCTACAAAAGGGTATCCCCGCTGTCCGCCACAGGGAAGGTCATCACAAGAGTCCTTGTCAATTGCCTCCTCCCCGTGGCTGAACAGCTCCTACCGGAATTACAATCAAGGGGCACAGTGCACATGATCTTCACAGCAGGACAACTCCAAGAAAAATGTAGGGAGCAGCAGCAACCTTTATATATGGCCTTCTGTGACCTCACAAAGGCCTTCGACTATCAACCGAGAGGGATTATGGAACATCCTTCTCAAATTTGGCTGCCCAGAGAAATTCGTCACCATCCTTCACCTGCTGCACGACAACATGCAAGCTGTAATCCTTGACAACGGATCTGCCACTGACCCAATCTGAGTGCAAACTGGGGTCAAGCAAGGCTGTGTCATCGCATCAACACTCTTTTCCATCTTCCTCGCGCAACACTCCACCTCATCTCCATGAAGCTCCCTGCTGGAGTAGATCTACCCACAGGATGAGTGGCAATTTAACCTGTGCCACCTCCAGTCCCGAACCAAGGCCATTCCAACCTCGGTCATCGAGCTATAGTATGCTGCCAATGCTTGCATATACACACACTCAGGGGCCGAGCTTCAAACCCTTGTTGATGCATTCACGAAGACATATGAAAGAATGGGCCTTAAGCTAGACATCCAGAAGACAAAGGTCCTCTATCAGCCTGCTCCCACAGTGCAACACTACCCCCTGACTATCAAGATCTACAGTGAACCACTGGACAATGTGGATCACTTTTTATACCTTGGGAGCCTCCTCTCAGCAAGGGCAGACATTGACAATGAACCTCAGCATCGCCTCCAGTGTGCTAGCGCAGCCTACAGTCGTCTGAGGAAAGAAGTGTTTGACAACAAAAACCTCAAACCTGGCACCAAGCTCATGTTCTACAGGGCCGCAGTGTTATCTGCCCTCCTGTATGCATCGGAAACATGGACACTGTACAGCAGACATCTCAAAGCCCTGGAGTGATATCACCAACAGTGCCTCCGCAAGATCCTGCAAATTCAGTGGCAGGACAACGCTCCAATATCCCCTCACAGGCCAACATCCCCAGTATCGAGACACTGGTTATGGCTAGTCAGTTATGCTGGGTGGGCCACATCGTCTGCATGCCTGACACAAGACTCCCAAAACAAGCTTTGTACTCCGAGCTCCATCATGGCAAGAGACTATCAGGAGGGCAGAGGAAACGCTACAAGGATGTCCTTAAAGCCTCCCTGAAAAAATGTGACATCTCCGCTGATTCATGGGAATCTCTTGCTCGAGACCACCCAAAATGGAGAGGAAGCGTCCACAATGGTGCCAGCCAGTTCGAACAACGGTCGACATGCCCAGGCAGTGACCAAATGCAAACAGTGGCAGGAGCATTCAGAATTTCGAGCATCCCATTCACTCGCCTCACCAAACACCACCTGCCTCACCTGTGGCACAGTGTGCAGATCCAGAATTGGACTATTCAGTCACCTAAGGACCCACAACCCTGGAGTGGAAGAAAGTCATCCTCGTTCCAGAGGGACCACCTAAGAAGAAGAGACCTGCATCCAAGAGATAACCTGCTTGTTCCTCTAATTTCTATTTGGTTGGGTCTCTGAACAATTAAGAGTTCTTTCCATTACACCAGAACTTCATTTCTGCTGTCCATGCTGTCTGTATTTCAAAAAAGTTGTCACGTCACAGCCCCATTGACTCAAAGTGTACCATTTAAATCAGATAAGTCCTTGTTTGTGCAGTTAATCAGCACTCCTGCACGTGCTTTTGGATTGATCCGCATAATCACTTTTGGGGGAAGATTTCTTCTGCTCAGCAACATTGCAATTATAACAGAAAGAACAGTTTTTAGAAGGCTTCTTTTAGAAATAAGGACATTATGAAGTTAGCAGGAAAATTCAGTATGTGATGTGAGAGGCTCACAAGATGTTGTATCCTTATGTTGAAAGCAGTTGCTGCATCTTCATTCATATATTCTATGATTTCATGATGTCACTGTAACACACCACTTGTACTCAAGGTAACTTAATTTATATCTTTTATTTTCTCACATTTTGTTCTCACATTTAATTTTTTCTTTTATTGAGTACATAAGGTATCCAGTTCAGTGTGACATTATTCCAATAGTCGCCCTTGCTGCTTCTGTGCTATTTGCTTTTTTCCACTATGCTTGGCCTATTTTACTGAGTGAAATACCCTTAAAACTAGTTTCTAGTACAAGTTTAAAGCTTGACAGGCCAAAGTCATACCAGAAAGTTGACAAACCAATTTCAGCATGAAAGATGTTAAGTCATTTCACCTTTTGATTCCTGAATATTGTGCCAGATCCAACTGTTAAACGAGAACGAGCATAATACTGCTCACTTAAGCGGCCTATCTAGTAAAAGCTAAATCAGAGTGTGACTATTGTTAGCATTTTTATATCAAATTAAGATGCTGTTTTGCAAATTTGTTGTGAAACTCATAGTATATCAAGGGCATTGTTGTATTTTGGGGTTTTTAGTCACAATGGGAGTAATTTTAACCCCTCTTGAGCAATATGAGGTGATATTGAAGTGAATGGGAAGGAAAATCAGGTGAGACGTATAACAGGTGTATAACATTCCAATTTCGCCCATTTTACATTAATGGCAAAAGTGAAAATGACCTCCAATGTTTTCTTAAACCCACACTGCCTCAGGCCTGGAATGTGCCAATATCCCAATCATTTATAGTGAGCCCAGGGACCTGACATAAATGACCGTACTTTGGCTTACTGGTTATTTCACATGCTCTGAAATGAGCTTTCTTGACTTCAAAAGGCAATAGAATTAACATTTTAACAGATTGTGGCTTAGGCTATAAACTGCCAAACAGATTTATTCAACAGTAAATGAATATGCAAACAAAAACAGTGATATCGGTAGATTTGCAGTAATTGCAACAAGTTCCCTGAATATTAACCTACTTGTAATTTGTTGTCAGCCATCAGCTGACTCCGTCTCTCTTACATATGTCTTTCTAATGGCTTGAGGTGGACCCCCCAATTTGGACATGACAGGCTCTTCAAAAAATGATTATATCAAAGGAACTTTGAAGCCTAGAAAAGATAACCATCAAACATATAGAAACAAAAATAGCAGCTTATCCAAGAACACAAGAACACAAGAAATAGGAGCAGGAGTAGACCATATGGCCCAACAAGCCTGCTCCACAATTCAATACAATCATGGATGATGTTAGGCTTCAACCCCACTTTCTTGCCTGCTCCCCATATCCCTTGATTTCCTGAGACACCAAAAATCTATCTATCCCAGCCTTAAATGTATTCAACGATGGAGCATCCACAACCCTCTGCAGTTTGGAATTCCAAAGATTCACAACCCTTTGATTGAAGTAATTTCTCCTCATCTCAGTCCTAAATGATCGGCCCCTTATCCTGAGACTGTGTACCCGTGCTTTAGATTCCTCGACCAGTGGAAACAATCTCTCAGTGTCTATCCTACCGAGCCCCTTTAGAATCTTGTATGTTTCAATGAGATCGCTTCTCATTCTTCTAAACTCCAGAGAATATAGGCCTAATTTACTCAGCCTCTTAGCAAAGGACAACCCCTTCATCCCAGGGAACAAATTAGTGAACCTTTGCTGTACCGCCTCCAATGCAAGTATATCCTTTCTTAAATGTGGAGACCAAACAGCATACAGTACTCCAGATGTGTTCTCACCAAAACCCTGTACAATTGCAGCAAGACTTATTTATTCCTGTACTCCAAACCCCTTTCAATAAAGGCCAACATGCCATTTGCCTTCCGAATTGCTTGCTGCACCTGCATGCTAACTTTCTGCATTCCTTGTGTTAAACTGAGGCGGGAGGAGAGCCCTGTTAATTCAGTCCCACTTGTTCACAGGTCACGACATATATTTAAATTTTCCCATTTATCAAAACAGTCAATCAGAGGCTCTATTTACACTCAGAATAAAGCACAACAAGCAGGTCTCTTTAATAAACAACAAAGTTATCCATTTATTATCAAACACGTTTTAACCAATAAGGAAGCAAACATACACGCAAATTGAAATATTAAAGCCCTTTATTTATCCTAGCCCTCGCACACACATACACACATACATACATAGCCAGTTAACTGGGAAAAAAAGGGATTTTTATTTACTTTTACAAAGAAATAGTAGGGGAAAGAAAACACTTAGGCTGAAAGGAAAGTACAGAAGTCCTTTGTTTTGGCAAGGTGTCCCAAAGGCGAATAGGCGGCTGTGAATGGGATCTTCCTAGAACAGTTCTTTCCAGGCGATGTTGATGATCAGTCTGGGCAGTCTTCCAAGGCAAGCAGCACAGAAAGCTCCAGTCAGGCTTTACAGCAGGAAGCAGCAGCGAGGATTTCCATAGGTCTTACAGCAGCAATGTAGCAGTAAAGGTTTCTTCAAATACAGGAGGAAATATAAAACACACTTGATACAGGAATTCTTAAAAGATGCAGGGATTCTTTAAAGAGAGAAAGATATCCGCTGTCTTCGCCTGGCAGACACACAGCAACTCTTTTCCTGTTTTCAGGCCAAACACCAACAGGCTTTTTTAACAGTTCAAAATGAAACTAAAACTGTTCAGCAGCAAGTCGCATGACAACCATAAATCTTGGCTTGCCACTCCTCTACAAGTCAAAACAAACACTGCTGTTTGACTTGAAAACAGATGCTTTCCAGTAAGCCTTGTTTACTGGCCAAATCTTCTGTTGACCTTCCTTTTTAGAAAAAAAAAACACGAAGTTCAGCAATCTCCAGATGAATCAATGTCCAGAATTCAACTATAAGTTCGTTAAAACATATTTTACAAAAGAAACAGAAGCAATCTTGTAATACTTGTATAAGCACACCCAAGTCTCTTTGAACATCAGCACTTACAAGCTTCACACCTTTTTAAAAATATTCTGCTTTTCTATTCTTACACCCATAATGAATAACTTCACAATTCTCTGCAATATACTCCATCTGCCATCTTGTTGCCCACTCACTTAACCTGTCTATATCTCTTTGCAGCCTCTCTGTGTCCTCCCCCACACAGCTTACCTTTCCACCTACCTTTGTATCATCAGCAAACTTTAGATACATTACTCTGTATTCTTTATCTAAGTCATTAATATAAATCGTATATCGCTGAGGCCCCATCACTGATCCTTGTGACACTCCACTATTTACTGCCTGCCAACTTGAAAAAGCCCTGTTTATGCCCATTCTTTGTAGCCTGTCCATTAACCTATCCTCTATCCATGCTAATATATTAGCCACAACTCCATGAGCCCTTATCTTGCCTATTAACCTTTTGTGTGGCACCTTATCGAATGTCTTTTGGAAATCCAGGTATACTACATCTACTGGTTCCCCTTTACCTACCCTACTAGTTACATCCTCAAAAAACTCAAACAGGATTTCCCTTCAGCAAAACCACATTGACTTGTTCTAATCATACTGTGCTTTTCTAAGTGCATTGTTAAGACGTCCTTGATAATAGATTCCAGCATTTTCGCAATAACTCATTTTAAGCTAACTGGCCTGTCGTTCCCTGTTTTCTCTCTCCCTCCTTTCTTGAAAAGTGGTGTAACTTTTTCCAGCTTCCAATCATAGCTATCTCTGCAGCTATCTCTTTTAGAACCCTAGGGTGTAGGTCACCAGGTCCCTGCGATTTGTCAGATTTTATTCCTTTAGGTTTTTCCAACACTTTTTCTCTGCCGGTATTAATTTCCTTACTGTCTTCACTCATTATAGCCCCTAGGTTACCGTCTATATCTGGTATGAAATTTGTGTCTTCTACTATGAAGACAGACACAAAATATTTGTGCAATGCCTTTGTTATTTCTTCATTACCCATGATAATTTCTCCTGTCTCTGCTTCTAAGGGACCAACGTTTACTTTAGCTACTTGCTTCCTTTTTATATACCTTTAAAAGCTCTGAGATATTACTGGCTAATTTACTCTCAGTTTTTTTCTATCTTATCAACTTTTTGGTAGCCCTTTGCTGGTTTCTAAAACGCTTCCAATCCTCAGGCTTGCTACTCTTTTTTGCAACATTGTAAGCCTCTTCTTTTAATCTAATACTATCCTTAACTTCCTGATTGTGCCACAGATGGGTCCTTCTTCCTGAGGTTCTGTTTTTCAATGGACTATATTTTTCTTGAACATTTTGAATTGTTTCTTTAAAGGTTTTCCACTATTCATTTATCACCATACCTTGTAGTCTATTTACACAATTTACCTCAGCCAGTTCTCCCCTCTTACCGATGTAATTGGCTTTTTTTAGGTTTAAGATTCTTGTTTGTGAATAGAGTATGTCATTTAACATAGAATTCAATGGTATTATGATCACTATTTTTCAGTGAATCTTTTACGATGACATTACTAATTAACCCTGCTTCATGACACTGTACTGGATCTAAGATACCTTTATCCCTAGTCGGTTCCAAAAACATTCTACAAGCCCATCTTCTAAACTACTCTTGTCGATTTTATTGTCCTAGTCTATAAGAAGATTAAAGTCCCTCATAATTATTACATTGCTTTTGTTACAAGCTCCAATAATTTCTTATTTAATGCTCTGTCCGATGGTATAACTACTGTTGGGACCTATAAACTACTCCGACTAGTGTTTTCTGATTCTTCCTATTCCTAATTTCCGCCCATACTGATTTTACTTCATGATCTTCTGAGGCCAGATCCTTTCTCACCAATGTCCTTGTGTCATCCTTTGCTAGCAGGGCTATCCCTGCTCCTTTGCCATTCTCTTTGTCTTTCTGAAATATTGTGTGCCCTGGAATACTTATTTCCCAACCTTGATCACTATGTAACCCTCTCTCTGTGATGGCAATTAGATCTAAATCATTTACCTGTATTTATACCACTAGTTCATCTATCTTATTGCAGATGCTTTGTGCATTCAGACAAAGAGCCTTTAATTTCATGTTTATACTTCTATTCCCTGCAATAACGGTATTCACTGATGTACAATTTTTGTTGAACACTCTGTCCCTTCCTGTCCCATTCTGCTTGTCTTTATCTACAATGCTATACTGTTTCAATGCCTTGACATTTCTCTTTGGATTGTTAAATCTCCTCTCACCCGAATCCTCCAGCCCCGTTAGTTCACTACCTTCAGCCTTAACTGCTGGTGCACTGATAAGTTTGTACACGCTGTCCCTTCCTGCCACACTCTGATTATCATTATCCTTATTGCTATCTTGCTCTCTTGCCATCTCCTCTCTTAAAATTATCACATTTTCCCTCACTTGATCTCTCACCCCCACTATTTAGTTTAAAGCCCTCTCTACTGCTCTAGTTATATAACTCGCCAGTAAACTGGTCCCAGCATGGTTCAGGTGAAGAGCACCCCAAAGGCACAGCTCCCAGTACTGGTGCCAGTTCTGCATGAATTGAAACCCATTTTTCCCAACCAACTGATCATTATCCATCTGTGAGTCTTGAGAACAGCCAAAACAAACTACTTAACAACAGGGGAACTACAGGCAAGCCAAGTGTAACTTGCACCCAGTTGTACTTACAGCAGGGAGCACCAGATAATGATTAGGAGCTGAAACTGCAGCTAATTGTTCCATCCTAACTCAGAGGTACTGAAGGCGCTAATAACCCTACAGACTGATTGTAAGATGAACACCATCCACCAGATCATGAACCTTTTCTACTGAATTCCTTCTTGTGGCTCTTTAAGATGGTTTGGATGTAATAGGACAAAGTTGGTAGTTGCAGTCCAGAGATACTTCTATTTCCATCAGATTATTTTCTTTGCTGTGACAATTCCACTGACATTTAGGAATTATCAAAAATCGTGTATGGATGCTACCCATAAAAGAATTTATCTCTCTGGCCTTCAGTGAAATGTCATCTCTCTGTTGAAACCTTAGGAGCTTTGCAATTATAATCCAAAACTTTTCTAGTGCAAAAATGTTATTATACACAGTGTGCTGCCTTTCTACTTTGGACTATCAATGATTCTTGCTGAGGCAGTGATACATCTCTAACCCATGCAATTCAACTCTAAAGAGTGCTTTTTTTTATAAAATAGTTGAAACAAATTTTGTAATTCGATCTTTAAATTTCCTGATCCATGTGCAAAGAAACAGGGTCCAAAACTGTCACATGGAAATAATTGTAGAAATATATTCAGAATAAATTTTCCAATATTATGTATTTGTCAAAATTTTACACTGGTTTACATGTTGTACATTTTGTTTATAGAAGCATGCAATGAAAAGAGTGGTAGAGCACAGCACAGTATAGTTGAGTTGCATTTTTCATGATCAGAGTGTAATAGAATAATTCATTTTTCATTCAGTAGCCATTTCCACTTCATAACTTTGGGCCTGGTTCCATTCCATGTGGTTTGGGAAATATTAAAGATCAAATTGTTAACCTTATTTTTTAAAATTCATTTATAGGATGTGGGCGTCACTGGCTAGGCCAGCATTTATTGCCCATCCCTAATTGCCCTTGAGAAGGTGGTGGTAAACTGCTTTCTTGAACCGCTGCAGTCCATGTGGGGTAGGTGCACCAACAGTGCGGTTAGGAAGCGAATTCCAGGATTTTGACCCAGCGACAGTGAAGGAACGGTGATATAGTTCCAAGTCAGGATAGTGTGTGGCTTGCAGGGGAACTTGCAGGTAGCGGTGTTCCCATGCATTTGCTGCCCTTGTCCTTCTAGGTGGTAGAGGTCGTGGGTTTGGAAGGTGCTGTCTAAGGAGCCTTGGTGTTTGGCTGCAGTGCATCTTGTAGATGATACACACTGCTGTCACTGTGTGTCAATGGTGGAAGGAGTGAATGTTTGTGGATAGGGTGCCAATCAAATGGGCTGCTTTGTCCTGGATGGTGTCGAGCTTCTTGAGTGTTGTTGGAGCTGCACCCATCCAGGCAAGTGGAGAGTATTCCATCACACTCCTGACTTGTGCCTGAAGATGGTGGACAGGCTTTGGGAAGTCAGGAGGTGAGTTACTTGCATCAGGATTCCTAGCATCTGACTGTTCTTGTAGCCACAGTATTTATATGACTACTCCAGTTCAGTTTCTGGTCAATGGTAATCCCCAGGATGTTCAAAGTGGGGGATTCAGCGATCGTAATGTCATTGAATGTCAAGGGGAGATGGTTAGATTCTCTCTTGTTGGAGATGGTCATTGCCTGTCACTTGTGTGGTGGGAATGTTATTTGCCACTTTTCAGCCCCAGCCTAGATATTGTCCAGTTCTTACTGCATTTCTACACAGACTGCTTCAGCATCTGAGGAGTCGCGAACGGTGCTGAACATTGTGGAATCATCAGCGAACATCCCCACTTCTGACCTTATGATTGAAACAAGGTCATTAATGAAGCAGCTGAAGATCGTTGGGCCTAGGACACTACCCTGGGGAACACCTACAGTGATGTCCTGGAGTTGTGATGATTGACCTCCAACAACCACAGCCATCTTCCTTTGCGTTGGGTATGACTCCAACCAGCAGAGAGTTTTCCCCCTGATACCCATTGACTTCAGTTTTCCTAGGGTCATAGATGATAAAATGTGTCAATACAGAAACTGACCATCTGGCTATGATGTCTATGCCAGTTTGCATCCCCTGCCTGCTCCCCATACTGTCTCGCATTCTTCTTTTATAAGCAACTATCACAATCTCTTTAAAAATAATTTGTGACCTTTCTTTAAACAATCACTTATAGAAGATTTCCAGTTTCTAACCATCATCTGTGTAAATATTTATCCTAAAAGTCTCTTGAAGTTTATTTGTCATTGTGCATAAATTGGTGTCCTCTCCTTGCTGTATAGTGGAAACAAATCTACCAATATGTATCCTTTCATAGCCCTTCATAATCTTGAAAACTTGTATGAGGTCATTCCTTAACATTGCTGAGTTCTATCTTCCATTGACTTTTTTATGTCCTTATCTGCTTGTGTTGCCACTTGTAATGACCTGGGTAATATACGAACAATATCCCTCTGCTTCTCGAGTCCTTTTAAAGTTGCCCTATTTAAGTTTTACAGTGAAACATGTGAATTACAGACAACTAGAGAACTGGCATCTCCTGTCAGCTTTTTGCCGATGTTCGTTTTCTGCAAATCATCATTACGACAATGTTACGACCAGGTGAGAAGGGGTCTAGGAGTTTCCTCTCAGCCTTTGCCTGGTTTAACTGTAACAGAGATTAATTTTAAAACACCATGTTTTAGCTCCTCCTCAGTGAATCCTTGTTCTCTGCTTTCCAATTGTAAGGCCAAAGAAATCAGACATGTTTTCTTAGATTTAAATAAGAAAGGTGTAAGTTTATTAATCTTAAACTCTAATTTGGGTAACGACTACGAGTACGCAAAGCGACCATGCTAACATGCATACGCGATAAACACACACGCAGATAGAGACAGAAGAAGTAGAAAAGAATAAAGAGGAAAAGTTTGAGGCAATATCTGGATTATAGTTACAGTCCTTTAAGTTCAAAGTGGAGTTTTTGGTTGCCAGTAAGTCTTGCTGTTCGTTGGGACCCAGTGCGTGTTTCAACTTGTTTCGTTGTCGGAGTCTTTTCTCTCTTAGGTTTACATGTCTTCAGTGGGTCCAGAGGCTTGGGACAAAGTGAGAGAGGGCCAGCCTGGAGAGAGGTTGTCTTGTTCCAAGTTCAGTTCCACGCTCTGCGGTCTGAATTCAAACTGTCCTGTGTCTAGTTCAAAAACCTGGATCAGTCATGTGACCAGCTGGTTTAACCAATCCTGTCTTTGTGGATTGTATCATCTTAGCAGATCCTAGGATGCGAGCTTCCTTACACCTTCAATGTCTGGTGATCAAAATCCATTTGGGTTAATTGGACCAAGGAGTAGTTCTTTGTCTCCACAAGCACCGTCTCTTAGCATGCAACTGTCCTCCAGTCAAAGGTCTGGTGATCTCTTTAACAAATCATTTCTTCACTCCAGCAACAGTGTAAAAATCAATGTTCATATGACAAAATTAATATGCCTCATTCTTGGCAGGTGGGGGTCTGCATGACAATTGCATGTAGTTTTAGCCAGATTGTATGTAGATTGCCATTAGCTGATGAACTTTACCTGGTGAACTCATATATTCCTGCAAACAAATCTCATTAAATTGTATTTCTATTTTCATAAAATCTACAAGCCAGACGGTCTACACCTGAACAGGACTGGGATGAATATCCTTTCAGGAAGGTTTGCTACTGCTGTTGGGGATGGTTTAAACTAGATTGGCAGGGCGATGGAAACTGAGGGTATTTTCAGACAGGACAAATTCAGGGCAGGGAAAGGGAGGCAGAAAATTAGCAAGAGACTCTGAAAGACAGAAGAAGCAAAGGTTAAAAAGTGTGCAGCACAGGAATTTGGCAGGGTTAAAAGGTATTTATTTAAATACAAGGAGAAGAGCAAATAAAGCCGATGAGCTGAAGGCACAGACAGACGCATGGCAACATGATATCATTGCTATAACAGAAACTTGACTTAAAGAGGAGCAAGAATGGCAGCTCAACATCCCTGGATATAGAGTTTTCCGGTGGGGTAGAGAGGGGGATAAAAAAGGAGGGGGTGTAGCATCGTTGGTTAAAGAATCAATAACAGCTGTGAGGAGGGATGATATGCTAAATGAATCATCAAATGAGGTCATATGGGTTAAGCTCAGAAATAAAAAAGGGGCAGCCACACTAAGAGGTGTGTACTGTAGACCCCCAAATAGTAGGAGGGAGATAGGCAAATTTTTGAGTGCATAAACAATAGGGCAATAATAGTTGGGGATTCAGATAACCTAATATCAACTGGGATACAAACAATGTGAAGGACACAGAGGGCACAAAATTCTTGAACTGCATTCAAGAGAACTTTTTTAGCCAACACGTAATAAGCGCAACGAGAGGGGCCGCAATTCTAGCTTTAGTCTCAGGAAATGAAGCTGGGCAAGTGGATGAAGTAGCAGTGGGTGACCATTTTGGAGATAGTGACCATAATACAGTTAGATTTAGCATTATTATGGAAAAGGACAAGGATAGAACAGGAGTAAAAGTTCTAAATTGGGGGAAGGCAAATTTTACGAAGCTGAGAGATGATCTGGCGAATGTGGACTGGATACAGCGACTTGAAGGAAAATCAGTGGCAAACCAATGGAAGACATTCAAAAGTCTAGACGAGTATAGAAAGTGCAGGAGTGAAGTAAGAAAGGAAATTAGGAAAGCAAAGAGAGGACATGAAAAATTATTGGCAGGTAAAATCAAGGAAAACCCAAAGGGAAACACAAAGATGTTTTATTAGTACATTAAGAGCAAGAGGATAACTAAGGAAAGGGTAGGGCCTATCAGAGATGTACAAGGGAACTTATGGGTGGATGCAGATGACATGGGCAGGGTTCTTAATGAGTTTTTGTCTCTGTCTTCACAAAGGAGAGGGATGATGCAGACATTGCAATAAAAGGGAAGTAGTGTGAAATATTAGATACGATAAGCATAATGACAGAGGAAGTACTAAAGGGTCTGACATACTTGAAAGTGGATAAATCACCAGGGCTGGATGGATGGTATCCCAGTTTTCTAAAGGAAGCCAGGGAGGAAATAATGGATGCTCTGAGGATCATCTTCAAATCCTCGCTGGATGCAGGTGAGGTACCAGATGATTGGAGGTCTGCAAACGTTGTACCATTGTTTAAAAATAATTATAGGCTGGTCAGTCTGACCTCAGTGCTGGGCAAATTATTAGAATCAATCTGAGAGATAGGATAAACTACCACTTAGAAAGGTATGGATTAATCAGGGATAGTCAGCATGGATTTGTTAAGGGAAGTTCGTGTCTTCCTAAATTAATTGAATTTTTTGAGGAAGTAACAAGGAGGATTGATGAGGGTAGTGCAGTGGATGTGGTCTACATGGATTTTAGTAAGGCATTTGACAAGGTCCTACATGGCAGACTGTTCAGAAAAATAAAAGCCCATGGGATACAGGGGAATGTGTCAATTTGGATCCAAAATTGGCTCAGTGACAGGAAACAAAGGGTAATGGTGAATGGATGTTTTTGTGAATGAAAAGCAGTTTCCAGTGGCGTTCCACAGGGTTCAGTGTTGAGTCCCTTGCTGTTTGTGGTATATATTAATGATTTGGACTTAAATGTGGGAGGCATGATTGGGAGATTTGCAGATGACACAATAATTGGCCATGTAGTTGATAGTGAAGAGGATAGCTGTAGACTCCAGAATGATATCAATGGTTTGGTTGAGTGGGCGGAAAAGTGGCAAATGGAATTCAGTCCAGAGAAGTGTGAGGTAATGCATTTGGGGAGGGCAAACAAAGCAAGGGAATACACAATATATGTGAAGATTTTGAGAGGGGTAGAAGAATGCACCTTAGAGTGCATGTTCACAGGTCCCTGAAGGTGTCAGGACAGGTAGATAAGGTGGTGAAGAAGGCAGATTGAATGCTTTCCTTTATTCACCAAGGTATAGAACACCAAAACAGGGACGTAATGCTGGAACTGTATAAAACACTGCTTTGGCCACAGCTGGAGTATTGCATACAGTTCTGGTCACCATGTTACAGGAAGGACATAATTTCTCTGGAGACAGTACAGTGGAGATTTACAAGAATGTTGCCAGGGCTTGAAAGATGCAGCTATGAGGAAAGAATAGATAGGCTCGGGTTGTTTTCATTAGAACAGAGGAGGCTGAGTGGTGACTTAATCGAGGTGTACAAAATTATGAGGGGCCTAGATAGAGTAGACAGGAAGGACCTGTTTACCCTAGCAGAGGGCAATAACCAGGGGGCACAGATTTAAGGTAATTGATAGAAGGATTAGAGGGGACATGAGGAAAAACATTTTCACCCAGAGGGTGGTGAGTGCCTGGAATTCACTGCCCAGATCGGTGGTGGAGGCAGAAACCCTCAACTCATTTAAAAGGTACCTGGACCTGCAGCTGAAGTGCTGTAACCTGCAAGGCTCTGGGCCAGGTGCTGGGATTAGATTGGGTAGCTAGTTTTTTCAGCCAGCGCAGACATGATGGACTGAATGGCCTCTTTCTGTGCCGTAACCTTTCTATGGCTCTAATCAGTGACCAAGCCCACTAGAACCACTGCCATACCATAATATTGGCCATGGATAGGTCAAATCTGTAGCTGGGTCACTTGTTGGCAGGAGAGCAGTGGAATTCCTATAAATCAAGCAGTTTGAGCTTACACTTCAGAATGCAGAAAACTTGAGTTCTACCACGAGAAGATTTTTGCCAACACATGAACACTTTGGCTGTTACGCTTGTGTGGATGGGTTGGCTCAGTACCAATTTTCTCAAATTTTCCCTGAAATTGACTTACAGCATATGCCTTACAGTTCATGCTCATGAGACACAGGAAACTCAATTGCAATTTTTGTAATTAGGCACCAGTGACATTGCCCATTAAAATCTTTATCAGGGCCCAAGTCCCATGTTTTAAGGTGTAAAATAGACTAAGTAAATAGGATTTGTTACATTGAAGGCTGTCCATAGTTTGCAATTTGCAAGTGTCCATCATTTCAGAATGTTTCTTGTATTTTTTTATAATATATCATATATGAAGTATCCATATTTTACAGTTGTCCATTGTTTGTGGGTGTCTGCAACACAAGGTTTCCCTGTATTTAATTTTCTATTCTTCTAAAATGGATTACTTCACACTGAAACGCATTTGCCCATCCTGCTAGACTATTTATGTCCTCCTCTGGTCTTTCACCATTCTTATCACAATTTGTCACCTCTCCCAATTTGGTGGCATCAGAAAATTCTAATATTGTTCTCTCAGTTCTTAAATCAAGATAATATTCTTTCTTTTCTTTCTTTTGGGCCTCCTTATCTCGAGAGACAATGGATACGCGCCTGGAGGTGGTCAGTGGTTTGTGAAGCAGCGCCTGGAGTGGCTATACAGGCCAATTCTAGAGTGACAGGCTCTTCCACAGGTGCTGCAGAGAAATTTGTTTGTCGGGGCTGTTGCACAGTTGGCTCTCCCCTTGCGCCTCTGTCATTTTTCCTGCCAACTACTAAGTCTCTTCGACTCGCCACATTTTAGCCCTGTCTTTATGGCTGCCCGCCAGCTCTGGCGAACGCCATACAGTCTGCAAAAAGAGGTATCCCTTAGGATTTTGAGACATCACTTTAGATTTCATTGAGTGATTTGACACCTACTGTTTTTGTGAATTTAAATTTAATAAGCAAATGTTTTATGATCCATATGATAAAAGAGGATTTAAAGTGTCAGCTACATTAATTCTGCCCTGGTATTATTTGATCTCACTGCAATGTATGTAAAACCACATACAATTAAATAGCTTTTGGTAAGGTGGAAATGTGAATCCTGCAACTAGATTGCTACATGGTCATTTTATTTGCTTTGGTGTTTGCTCTGGGGTACTTGGACTGGCTAGCTATTGGATTCATTTTTCTTCCTTCTCCATTCCTTGTCCATCAACTATGGACCAGACCAGAGAATTTGTTCTGTATTTTATACTACTTAAAACAGGTGGAAATTGAAACATCAGAAAATGAAAAGCAACTTTCCTGCTTTAACATTGCCAAAAGACCAGCAGAAACCCTGTTTATGGTATTAAATACTCTGACATTGGGTCTATCATTAGCCAGAGGTAGCAAAATGTTCCCTCTCTTTTGGTTTAATAAAGTGCCCTACTCCCCCTCACAGAAGAATGCCATCTCTTCTCTTTGACTCGCCACATTTTAGCCCCGTCTTCATGGCTGCCCGCCAGCTCTGGCGAACGCTGGCAACTGACTCCCACGACTTGTGATCAATGTCACAGGATTTCATGTCAAGATAATATATGTAGAATCATACAGCACACAAAGAGTTAATTCAGCCCATTGTGCCTATGCTGGCTTGTTAAAAGACCTACCGATTAGTCCCACTTCCCCCTGCTTTTTCCCAGAGCCCTGCAATTTTTTTTTTCCTTTTCATGTCTATATTCAGTTCCCTTCTGAAAGTTACTACTGAATCGGCTTCCACTGCACTTTCAGGCATTGCATTCCAGGTCATAACAATTTGAGGCATAAAAAAAATTCTCTGCATTTTCCCTTTGATTCTTTTGCCTGTTATCTTAAATTTGTGTCCTCTGATTTATCGACCCTTCTTCCAGTGGAAACAATTTCTCCCTACCTGTTCTGTCAAAAGCCTTCATAATTTTGAACAGTTCTATTTAATCTATACTTAACTTTTTCTGCTTTAAGGAGAACAATCCCAGCTTCTTTAGTCTCTCCACATAACTGAAGTCCCTCATGCCTAGGAACATTCAAGTAAATCACCTCTGCATGCACTCCAAGGCATTTACATCCTTCCTAAAGTGTGGTGCCCAGCATTGGGCCCAATGGCCCTGTTACTAACTCGGAGGTTGATTGGAAGTTGGGAGTGGGGTGGGAGGGGGGGGGCATCCAATAACGAGAGGAAAGCCTAGAAATAATTTCAATACATCTGTCTGTGACATTTTAATGCAGGCACTTCATGATCATTTTAATGCTGGGTTTGGTATCAATTGTGCAGCAGTAGGAATGGTGTGAACCCAAATAATGCAATCTCAATTCTAATGTTAAAAGGTTCAAACAAAAGATGAAATTTGGAGGAGTTAGAAGTTGGAAGCAAGAGTGGAAGAATTTTGACAATGAATTAAAGATCAAAGATTGGTGGTGAGTTCTGAAGGGTGCCTCCAAATCTGTCCAGTTGCCTGAAGTGCAACTTGAGTATGTTGATTGCTTGCTCAGTGATGTATCTGGTGGTCATCTGGCTTTCATTGAGGCACTCTTTGGCTTCAGTGGTCCAGTTTCTACTTCAGAATGCAAGAAATAGAAGCAGGAGTAGGCAATATTGCAGTTTTGAAGATACTCAACAATTGAGTACCCACAGCCCACTGGAGTAGAGAATTGCAAAGATTTACAACCCTTTGAGTGAAGAAATTTCTCCTCAACTCAGTCTAAAAATCACCTAACCCCTTTCCTGGGACTATGATCACTAGTTCAGCCAGGGGAAACAGCCTCTTAGCATTTACCTTATCAAGCCCTCTAAGAATTTTGTACATTTCAATGAGGTCACCTCTCATTCTTCTAAACTCCAGAAAAGATAGGCCCGTTCTATTCAATCTCTCCTCATCGGACAGCCCTCTCATAATAGGAATCAATCCAGTGAACTTTATTGCTTCATCTCTAAGGCAAGTATATCCTTCCTTAGACAAGGAGACTGAAAGTGCGTGCAATACTCCAGTTGTGTCCTCACCAAATTTCAGCAAGACTTCCTTACTCTTATATGCCATACCTCTTGCAATAAAAGTGATACCATTTGTCTGCCTAATTGCTTACTGTACCTGCATGTTAACTTTCTGTGTTTCATCTACAAGGACACCCAAATATCAATACTTAATAGTCCTCCCACCTTTTGAAAAATATTCTGCTTTACCATTCTTCCTACTAAAATGGATAATTTCACACTTCCCACCCATAATTCCAAGAATAAAGTGGTGATTTAGGTGCCTGGAAAGATCTGCAAATGCCCTTCAGTAGGCACCAGCAGGAGTTTCCAGAATGAAAGCCATGTGCTGCGCTTTCCACAACATTGTGCAGCAGTGAGAACAGGAGCTCCAGGAGGAAGGTGATGACCATGATGGCTCTGCATCTTTGGAAGAGGAGGAAGAGGAGCAACAGGAGAAGGAAGAGGAGCCTGGTGTGGCGAGGGTACCTGTAGCTGCTCACTTACCTGCCAGTGATGTCCAGGATGGACTGATTCAGGCATGTTTCAGTTACGCTGAGGCACTGCCGTTATCTGGCACACCAATTCAGAACTCCTGTGTCCACCCAGTGCCCAGCACAAAGCAGTCCCACAAGCAACAATTCGATCCTCTCACATTGCACCCAATGCTCGTCTTTTACTCTTGTCATGCCATTTTTCACAAGGCAGAAGGACAACTGGCAGGCAAAAGGCAACAATGGGGATGTTGGGACAATGGAGCTTTGAAGTAAAGTTTATGGCTCATAAACATCAAAGTGAAATGTGACAGTGTTTTTTAAAATTCATTCATGGGATGTAGGCGTCACTGGCCAGGCCAGCATTTATTGCCCATCCAGTGTAACGCAGCATTAAACACCTGAGTGAATACACTTGTGCAACTACAAATCTTTTTTCTAATACTCCTACTTGCTGCAACCCTTGTGACTTCAGCAGAGCTAGAGACAGCCTGCTTGTTCCCCTGCTCTGATTGCTCAGATGTTTTTGACCAACATACTCTGGTCTTTGGAGCTTAAAGACTGCCCCACCTCTACCTGTATCGGGGCAGAAGCAGTCATCAGTCCAGGAGGCAAAACGCGAGACACTGACTGAAGGAGGGGGCAAGTGGTCAGGAATGGAAATGTTTTGAGCAGAGTCCCCATTCCGTGTGCTCTTTCTCCATGTTCCTTTGCATGGCCCACCCGCACTTCTCTTCTAACCATTATCTGGAGATCTTGGTGCATTTCAGTGACGTGCTGCTATTTAAGAGGGCAGTCTGAGGGCTGGCTTTAATGCCTGCGCTCTCCCCCCCCCCCCAAAGATGGGCTAGGAGGCAGGGGGGCCCATAGAATTGCAATGGGAGGTGGGGGACAGAGGGCAGACAATGGCCTCCCACACAGAGGCCAATTGAGGCCCTTAAGAGACCTATTATCAGCCACTTAAGGGCCTCTTCCTGCTACTGCTGGCATTAATCCAGAAGCAGTGGGGGGCCTTCGCCACGCAGGGAGATCACCAAGTAAAACGAGGCAAACTCCCTGCGGACTTGGGAGGGGGGGCTCTCCTCCATGGGCTATCTGTGGCCCATAGAGGGCCCCCGCCAGCAACAACCCACCTCCTTGACCCCTCCTCCCCCTGCACTCAACACCCACTCTCCCTCACCACATCACTGAGGCCTGCCGGACTGGACCCTGCGACCCCACCTCACTTACCTGGGGTCTGAGTCCCAGCACTGTGTCTGGGACAAAGGCCTCTGCAGCAGTGGCAGTAGCCACCACTCCTGGTAATGCTCCCGATACTACTGAGCTGCCAGTCCTCTGATTGGCCAGCAGCTTTCGGAGGTGGGTCCACGTCTTTAAGTGACAGGGATACTGGCGCCAAACTGTTAATTGCCCAGGCATTGTTAAATTGAGCTGGGGTGGGGGTTTCTGAATGGTCGAGGTGTGTTCCCCCACCTTTTTGGCCCAGCTCCGGGGGCCCTGCTGGTTCCACTAAATTCAGCCCTGAATATACAGGCCATTAGTGGGGGCCAGCATGAACTAATGCCTGCTGCATTTGATGCTAGATGCAGGTGGCCACTCTTTCCATGGATGTAGATAGCAGTGTGAATGCCTGAGACGTCATGGCTTTCATACTCGAGACTGACTCCACCATTCTCTCTCCAATTGTGCACATTGCATCTGGAAAGGCTGGCTCGACCACACACATTTTCTGCTGCTGCTCGAGAATAGTCTTCATTGTTGAGGACCCCCGAGGCTCAGCATCTGTGTCCAACTGTGCAGAGCTTGGAGGGTCCTGTGTCCTCTGAGCGGAACTCCCCACTGCTGTACTTGTCTCCAATGCCTTCAACTGCTCATTTGTGATGTGTGCTTCACCGTGTGACAAAGCAACGACCTGTCCTGACCATCCCACCGAGGTGTGTGTATCTGAGCTGGTGGAAGGTATGCATGAGTCCTGCGACAGTGCTTCCTCAGAGTAAGTGCCTTCCTCTGAGGAGTCTTCCTTTTCCTCCAGTGCCAGCTCCTGAGGGAAACCTGTGGAGGATGTAAGACATGAATTAGAACTGACAAGATGAGAGGATGCTATGTCAGTAGGTCATTGTATTTCAGTGGCTGCTGACATCAAGTCTCCATGAGTGTGTGTTGCATGTGGCTATGTGATATTTAATTCTGTCACCATGTCACTGGGAGACACCCAACACTCCATTGCCAATGGCCAGGCACTCCAAGACCCAACCTATCTCCAGCACCTCCTCCTCTGCAGCTGTCAATGTGGAGATGACTGGAGGGCCAACTCCACTTCTCTGACTCTCCTTTTTATTCTGTGCTCTCTTCTCCTGCAAGGAAAGAAAGAAGCGACCTATGAGTTGCCTTCCCACCCCTGCTGCAATTTTATGAGCAGCGGGAGAGGTAACAAATGGTACACCCTCTCCAGGCTAATTGAGGCCCTTAAGTGGTTAATTAATTGCCACTAAAGGACTTTCTCCCTCCACCGCTGATATATTACCAGCATATTGTCAGCTGTAGAGTCCGCCCAGCAATACCAGGTGGCGCCCTTGCGGGCCCGAAGGGGTGCCCTCCTGATTGGGCACCCTGTGCCCCAAAGAGGACAACCCCAGCAGCTCCTGCTGTCCCCGCTAGTGCACCTCCCACTGCCCTCCTGATTGACACCACCCACTTTGCCAGGGATCAGCCAATTGTCCCTAAGGCCCAAAACCCCACTTACTTTCTCCGGCGCCAGCGTCTACGATACTCCTGAAGCTGGGTGCAGTCCCAGCAGTGGCCACCACTGCAGGTGGAGCAGCTGGAACTGAGCAGATGCCAGCCCCCTGATTGGCCGGCAGCTCCTGGAGGCGGGATCTCCTGCGTCAGAGGGGCAGAAAATCCTCCCGAGGCCAATTCAGGGCCTGGGCCATGTAAAATCTCAGCATGGCTCCCAGGCCCAGCGGTGGCGAGCTCGCCGCTGACTTTTAAGCCTGTGGGCGGGGCCTCTGCCCCAACATAAAATCCCAGCTGAAAGGTCAATGACAAGAGGGCACAGATTTTAGGCAATTTGCAAAAGAACCGAGACAACATGAGGAAACGCTTTTTAACATAAAGAGTACTTAAAATTTGGAATACACTGATTAATAGATTGGTGAATACAATAGTAGCCTTAAAATGCAAATTGGATAAATATTTGAAGGTGCAAAAATTGCTAAAAAGACAGAGGGAGTGCGACTAATTGCATTCATCTTTGAAAGAGCTGGCGCAGACTTGGTGGGCTGAATAACCTCCTTCTGCATTGTACAATCTATGATCCTATGATTATAAGTCAGTGGGTTGGAGTTGGCTTCTGGATGCACTAACATTTTTGACCACTTTAAATGCCCATCTGCACCTAAACCCATGCTCTAAAATTCCCTCAATACTTCAGCTGAGGCCTAACCAGCAATTTACAAAGGTTTAAAAAAGAAAAAAAAGAAAGGTTTACCATAATAATATAAAAGCAAAATACTGTGGATGCTGAAAATCTGAAATAAAAATTAGAAATGCTGGAAATACTCAGCAGGTCTGGCAGCATCTGTGGAGAGAGAAGCAGAGTTAACATTTCAGGTCAGTGACCCTTCTTCAGAAGAGATTTGGAGGTTTACCAAAATTGCTTGCTTTTGCACTCTAAATTTGTAAAGCCAACAATTCCCCATACTTTCTTAACAGCCTTATTAATTATCCTGCCACCTTCAAAAATTTGTGTATGTGAACCCCCAGATTTCTCTGTTCCTACACCCTGTTTAAAATAATACCATTTACTTTATTAAAAGCAAAATACTGCGGATGCTGGAAATCTGAAATAAAAACAAGAAATTCTGGAACCACTCAGCAGGTCTGGCAGCATCTGTGGAAAGAGAAGCAGAGTTAACGTTTCGGGTCAGTGACCCTTCATCGGAACTGACAAATATTAGAAAAGTCACAGGTTATAAGCAAGTGAGGTAGGGGTGGGGCAAGAGAAAACAAAGGAGGTCTAGATTGGACCAGGCCACATAGCTGACCAAAAGGTCACGGAGCAAAGGCAAACAATATGTTAATGGTGTGTTGAAAGACAAAGCATTAGTACAGATTAGGTGTAAATACACTGAATATTGAACAGCAGCAAGTGCAAACTTGAAAAAAAACAGTGGGTAAGAAAACTGAACAAACTAAGATGAAATGAAATAAATGCAAAAAAAAAGGTTGTAAAAAATGTAAAAAAAAGAATGAAATAAAAAGGAAGAAAAAATAACTAAAAATGAAAGTAAAATGGGGGGCTGTCATGCTCTGAAATTATTGAACTCAATGTTCAGTCCGGCAAGCCTAATCGGTAAATGAGATGCTGTTCCTCGAGCTTGCGTTGATGTTCACTGGAACACTGCAGCAATCCCAGGACAGAGATGTGAGCATGAGAGCAGGGGGGAGTGTTGAAATGGCAAGCAACCGGAAGCTCAGGGTCCTGCTTGCGGACTGAGCGGAGATGTTCCGCGAAACGGTCACCCAGTCTGCGCTTGGTCTCCCCAATGTAGAGGAGACCACACTGTGAGCAGCGAATACAGTATACTACATTGAAAGAAGTACAAGTAAATCACTGCTTCACCTGAAAGGAGTGTTTGGGGCCTGGGATAGTGAGGAGAGAGGAGGTAAATGGGCAGGTATTACACCTCCTGCGACATTTACTTTATGTCAGCCGGATCTTGATGGAGCGAGGTAACTCACAGTGTATGCCACTAGTTGCACTATTTCCTGCGCTCTTCACCTTGAAAAAGCTTTGTGTTGTAATTTGTTGAAAGTGTGAGCTGATAACGGCAAGGAGCCTGGGACCTTCGTGAGCAATGAGACCAATAGTCTATCTCCTTTCAAAATAAAATTGAAGGACAAAGAAACAGAAGAATGACAGAGAACGAGGGTGAATTAGAGTAGATAAATTAGAATCAATTCATGTACAGAAAAAGCAATAAAAAGAGCAAAAGAAAAATTGGACGAAGAGAGAGAACAAAGAAACAGAAAGGAGAAGTAAGAAAAACATTCTATTCTTCCCGAAAATTTCTAAGTATAATTTTCTAAATGAAGAATGAGATTCCAGTTTCAAATTGTTTCCTTTCTGGGCCAAAGAGTTTGATTGGCATTGCATTAACAATGATCACATCATTAAAAGTGTACATATGCTCTTAATTACCAGACTTCACTTTCTGTGGTGAGTTTAATGAACGATTAGTGGGCAGATCTAGTAATTTTTAAAAAAATAACAGGGAGGCTAGGGACAAGATGTCATTTGTGCAAAATCCAATGGCTAGCAAATTCTGGAAATTCATAACTCACTTAATCCTGTGAACTTGCTGGCCAATTGGGCAATAATAATGGAAAGTTATTAACATACTTTTATTTCTCCAGCAAGATCCACCCATTCCCTTTTTTCATTCTTCCTTACAAAATGCATCATTTCACACTTCTCTGCATTACATTTCATTTGCCATATGTTTGCTCATTTCATGAGTCTATCTTTGTCGTCATGAAACCTGCTACCATCCTTTTCACTGTTTACTGCATTTCTAAGATTTGTGCCACTTATAGATTTTCTTTTTTTCTTTCTTTTGGACCTCCTTATCTCGAGAGACAATGGATACGCGCCTGGAGGTGGTCAACTTATAGATTTATATGTATATATTATATATATCTTCAACACTGAACTCTGTGGAGCACCTTTCATCCTGTCTTTCCAGTCTGCAGGGAGCAAATGGGGGAGGTGGGAACGGTACTCATGAGCCCATTGCCCAACCTAACACTTGGTCAGATTCACCTGGACGGCAGCCAGAGACCCTTAGGAAAGATCCTTGTTAGTCAGCGGGAAGGGAAGTTCCACGGCAATGTGATTGGTGATTGCAGGAAGCCTGGAGGTTCCTTCACGATCCATGGAAGGTTGGGGCTAGGGAGGTCCAAGGGTTGCTCAAGGGAGCTGGGGGAGCACTCTTGTTCCTCCTGACCCACAAGGAGTTCATAGAGAAGAACATTTTTAAAACTTACCATGGCCTCTTCTGGCTGGTCGGCTCCTCCTGCCATGGTTGTACTCCTAGCAGTGCAGGAATCTCCTTGGCCTTAAGTTAATATCGCATCACAGCACTGATCAGGTCATCGGACTGCACCTTGTGCATGTTCAGTAGGCCCCACCTGCCTTTAATGGGAGCCTCATTGATGGCCTGAATTTCTGTTAATACTATTACACTGGCTGGGATCACAGCTGGTTGAAGGTGGGATTTGATTTTCAAGATTTTAACTCTTCACCAGACTCTTCCTCCCTATTGGGGTCAAAGGTGTGAGGATTAAAATGAATGCCTTCATTTTAATCCTAACTTTTGCTTACTGTTCTCCTACTTATTATAAACGTTTATAAAATTGCAGTCTTTCCAGCTAAGGAGCATGATTTGGAAAAACGTTGTTGTCTCTGCAACTTCCGAAACATTAACACATTTATCTACTTAATACAGCAATGCTACGTATTTCACATTTAGGGTTGTTGTGTTGGTGCTAACCAGGGTGCTGGGCAGCGTGTAACAGAGGCTACCTATCTTGCCAAGGAAGCCACTAAATTGGATTACTATTCTTGCACCACCTGGAAAAGGTGGGATGTACCCACAGTCTCACTCTTGTGTTTGACCATTTCAAGCTGAGTGGTGGTGGGGGGAGTTGAAGAGTTGTCAGAGGTCTATTGTTCTATGTGTCTCTGTGTATTTCTTGCTACATTTCCAACCTTACAAACAGCTGAAAAACCACTTGTCTGACTAGGATATGCCTTATAAATGCTTGAGCAAATCGTCATAAGCTACCTCATATCAAATTAGATCAATATTGAATGAGACACAAACTTGCCACTGAGTGACAGCAATCATAGTTAAAGAAAATTTAATAGATTGTTCCTAAAAATATAAAAATTGTGTCATGCAGGCCCCCACCTGCCAAAAATAAGGCATATTAATTTTGTCATATGAACATGCGGCACAGTGGCGCAGTGGTTAGCACCGCAGCCTCACAGCTCCAGGGACCCGGGTTCGATTCTGGGTACTGCCTGTGCGGAGTTTGAAAGTTCTCCGTGTGTCTGCGTGGGTTTTCGCTGGGTGCTCCGGTTTCCTCCCACATCCAAAAGACTAGCAGGTGATAGGTAAATTGGCTGTTGTAAATTGCCCCTAGTGTAGGGAGGTGATAGGGAATATGGGATTACTGTAGGGTTAGTATAAATGGGTGGTTGTTGGTCGGCACAGACTCGGTGGGCCGAAGGGCCTGTTTCAGTGCTGTATCTGTAAATAAAAAATAAAACATTGATTTTAAACTGTCGCTGGAGCAAGGAAATGACTTATTAAACAGATCAGCCGTGGCTGGAAAAAAACATTCACATACTAACAGACAGTGCTTGTGGAGACAAAGGACCATTGCCTGACACATTCAACCCACAATGGACTTTGATCACCAGACATTGAAGGTATAAGGAAGTGCATTCCAGAGCCTGCTAAGGTGATACAATCCACAAAAGCCATGACTGGTTAAACCAGCTGGTCACATGACTAACTGACTGGTCCAGGGTTTTTTGAACTAGCCACAGAGTTTTTGTTGAAAAGACTGTTTGCTCCTGGAGTGAGAAGACCTCTCCTCGTCTGCTCCCATCTCTTTCACACAAGCCTCTGGACCCACTGAGGACAGATGAACTTCAAGAGAGAAAAGTCTCCTACATCGGACAAGGTTTAAGAAGAATACTAGGCCCCAATGAAAAGCAGACCTACCTACAATCATGGACTTTACAACAAGCTTGAAGAACAGCAACCAAAACCATCTTTAGATATCGCCTCAAACTTTTCTACTTTATTTATTCTGCTCTTTTCTGTTTCTGTCTGCATGTGTGTATCACATATGCACACTAGAGTGGGCACAACACGTATCCATAGGCGTTAACCAAATTAGAGTTTAAGTTTAATAAAGTTCAACCTTTTTTCTTTAAACCTAAGAAAACCTGTTTGGCTAGTTTCTTTGCCTTATAATTGGAAGTTAGTGAACAAGGATTCACTAAGGGGGAGTTAAAAAAAAGGTGTGCTTAAAATTAAACCCTGTTACGGTAAGACCAGGTGAAGGCTGAGAGGGAACCCTAGACCCCTTTTTTACCTAGTCATAACAGTTGTCATATGCAACCCAACAGTGTAAAGCCGCATGTGTTTACTATTATTAATCAGTCACAGAAAGAAAAAAAAACATTCTGAGGGCTGGATTTTGTACTCGACGATTAGATATTTAATTGTACATGTATGTTGGCTAAAAGTTACTGTCCAATTTACACGTTAATAATGCTGAGTGTCATTAGCATCACCATTATTTTTACCATGAAATCTGGCCCATGGAACTGACTTCGGCTGGGTTTCTCCTAGTGCCAACAAATATCATCCATTATTTCACTCGTGAACAATTTTCCAGTGTGAGCCTAGAGTTGATTATCAGCAGGGTATGTGACCATAGAGAATATTAAATCCAACCAGAACATTTCTTCATTCAAGGTCCACATACGCATTGGTAAGTTTTTTTTTATGTACTAATATGAACTTGGTTGGGAGCAGCAGGGCTCTTCGTGCCTTCACAAGCTTGTGACCATGCTTGTGCCCTTCCTGATCGCCTCCTTACCTTCCTGGATTCACCAATGTGCCTTGACTGGCATACAAGTGCCTGTACTGGCAAGCTGTATCAGGATGCCAGATGGCATCAGCAGCATTTATAATGATGATCCCCAAGGATCAATGTAGGTCAGTCCTTGGACTATTCTGTTCTGGCATGCCTTGGCTGCATATTGCATAGCTTCAGGAGGTAAAGAATTTAGACCCCAATCTATCTATCCGTGAACCCCCAATCTATCTAGTGTATACCCTGGTTCTCTGCAGGAACTAATGCCACTGAAACTTTATGGAAGCAGGAGGAGTTAAAGAGTTAGTCAGTTAAAGAGTTGGGAAACAGCAGACTTTAGAATCAAATCACTGCAGGCACTGTTCTGATTTCCGATTCCACAAGTGGTTCACAGTCACTGTCGGTTGCTAGTTCTCACTTGAACTGTGCTTACACATCAGCATCTGCTTTGTCATCTTCCTGAAAGAAGCAGCGCTTAAAAATAAATTCAACTAAAATAGCAAGCTTAATCATTCATTTTAATCACAATTATGTTATGTACTTTTATACTGTGCTACCTAGAAAGTTTCCAAGGTTTGATTGTGCTGCATATACTCTTGAAAGACTAGCAACTCCATGTTTTTATCACTCTTGTTGACCTGCTGGTATTGCTTCATCAAATGGTGTAGTCCTGGAGACACCTCCACATTACCTTGTTATTGGCAGATGCAGCTTGCATCTTGCCTGGAATCAACACTTATTGTTCATTTGGTAGAATTGGCTGCTTCGCCCCTCATCACTGTTTTCAAATTCTTGTGAGGTATCATTCACTGTCTCTGATTTCAAAGTGTGTCCAGACTGCTGCAATTAGAGGTCAATCAAAAGATATTGAACTTAGCAAGAGGAGTGAGCCATTCAGTCCCTTGAGCGTGTTCTGCCATTCAATTAGATCACTGCTGATCTATATCTTTACTCCATTTACCAACCTTGTATCTGTAACCCTTAATACTCTTGCTAAACAAAAATCTATCAATCTCAGTTTTGAAATTTTCAGTTGACCTAGCCTCAACAGCTTTTTTTGGGGCGACAGTTTGAGATTTCCACTACCCTTTATATAAAAAAGTGCTCTCTGAAATTACATCTGAACAGCCTAGCTCTAATTTTAAGGTTATCCTTTCTTGTTCTGGACTCCCCACAACTCTTTAATCATCCTAACTACCTCAGTTATATCACCCCTTAATCTTACATTGAACAGAATACAAGTAGTCCAACCTATACAATCTGTCCCTTTTTAAAAAAAACTCTTTTAGCCCTGGTATCATTTTGTACTGCATCGCCTCCAAGGCCAGTATATCCTTCTTGAGGTGCAATGGCCAGAACTGAGCATAGAGTAGTTCTCATCTGTAGTGAGAATTAGTTATTATGATATGAAGTTACATTGTGGCAATCTGATGGTTGAATGGGGTAAACTATGCCATAAAGGAACCATCTCCTAGATGCTCTCTCCAGACGGTTTACGTTTTGTTCGTGGTTCAACATTTGAATATCCAACAGCAACTATAGATTCTATTTTTAAGCAGGCAGCACAAGTTACAATTATGTCAAACATACCTTCTAACAAATTTCAAATGATCAGTCACAATTCCAGAATGTGGGTGTCATTTGGTGAAGTTATTTCTCTGTCAGACCTTTCACATGTCACATTTGCTATTCTGCATATCTTTGCAAAAATGCATGAATTCCTGTTTCTGGTACTTTCATCTCCTCTGGATATTTATGCTCCAAATTTTGCAAGCTCTTTACTAATGTCTGTGATCTCAGTTAGGATAATGTAAAGTCCTGACCTCACGTCAGTCAAATCAGCTGGACAGAACAATCCAGTTGTCACTATTGTGACAGGAATATTCAAAAGTCCAAAGGAATTTTAGGGTCTCTGCATCAATCTCAGAAATTTGGGACGAAAAATTGGGCGCAATAGCAGCTGATTTTTGGGTGCTACGAGTGCCTTTTGAGCTCCAAATGGCATCCCTGTCAAGCACACACAACTGTGGGCCGAATTGCGCCAGATACCATATTAGTAACATCCATCAGAAAAGTGGAGTTGGCAGATTATGGTGTCAATCAGCATTACATGATGATTTGACGTCAGCAGTGTCATTTTGGAGTTTAACGCTCCAGCTAATGCTCTCTCTTAACCTTTCACAGCTGAACATGCATTCAGCAGTAGGAAGGAACACCCCGCCAACCAATGCTATTTAAAGAGACAATCAACTACTTACATGTTAGTTGCTGGTTGATTTCTTCTGGATGTTCTATGATTCTGCAAGTGTTTAGTGCTTTCTTTAGTTGTTGCAAGTTGCAAAAGTCCACAGGGAGTGATGTGGCAGGTGCTGAAGAATATTTTTCTGACTTCAAGGTTTCTGCACAAACCAGTTGCTCCCAGATAGGGGTGGACTGGTAGGCATTCCTCTTGGAAAACAGCATGACTTGCAGAGCAGGACAAGTGGCTGGAAGAGGCAGGAGGAAGATGGGGAGAAAGGCTCTCAGTAGGATACCATATACACCCAAGGTGTTCAGGGAACAATTGTCTTCCTGAAACTCAGCAAAAAAAACAATGTGTCAATGTATGAGACATCAGTAAGAAAGTCATCACTGAAATCTGCCACATGCAACAGCCACAAATGTAATCTCAAAGCAGGGCATGGACCGCATTTCCAGTAGTTGTGAAAGTGATCATCGTGATCATCGGGCCCCTTCCAGGCTGGAGCTGGAGATATTTGCAACATCTCGCAGTTTGGCGTCCACTTTTGCATAAGAGACAAGCAAACAGAATGAGTACGTAGCTTTGCAAGGATTGCAGGATTTCCCCATGGTGTTCAGTGGGTGCCACTGACTGTACACACATTGCTTTGCTGACACCACATGTCCACTCTGCTCTATACCAGAACTGTCTCACCAAAATGCAGATCCTGCCTCTAATCTCTCCTTTAAGATAGGTACAGCATCAATATCTGAGCTGGTGTCTGCAATTGTGAATTCTAGTGATGGTACATCATCAAACTCTCCTTGGTGTTCTCCCACTGACTGGCCAGGTTGTACATCTTGTGTATCTGAAAGGAAAAAGGCACAAGGTTGAATTTGTGACAAAGGGAGTAGGGGGGAAAGTAAAAGGTGAATGCTTACATTATCTGCAGCTTATAATTCAGAAGAGAGTCTGGGATGAGAGGATATTGGGATGTGAGAAGGAGGATTAGGTATGAGGATACCATCATCTTCATTGATTTCAGCCCACTGCTAGCCATAGCCTCAGCAATGGCTATCCCAATAATGGCCAGCGCTGGTTTCTTGATGAGGGTTAGGACATGCAGACGTGTCTGTCCCCCTCTGGTTAGCTCTGCTGCCTCTGGTTGTGCGTCTCCTTCTTCAAGAGAGAGGGAAGTGTGTCAGTGAGTGTTGTGCAATCTCTTTTGTTAAGTGGGTGTCATGGTTGAATAGCTGCTAGTGTGTAAAAGGTGTGACATGTGAGTGTGAAGTTTTCAGCAGTGGTAGGTTGGTAAGTGTGTGAAGATTAAGGCATTTGAATATTAGGTATGCGTCCTGATTGATAGAGATTGCTGGAAGATGAGTGATGGGGCTGTGGTGAATTGAGCAGTTGCTGAGGTAATAGTGCAGATGGAAGGATATGGCAGTCACTCTGCTTGAACTCTTGTGTGAGGTCCTTGAACTTCTTGCAGCACTGCATCCAGTTCTTCAGAGCTTGACTACTGACATTGACCTCGACGACTATCTGCTCCCACTGTCTTTTGACCATATGTCTGGAATGTCCAGTTACAGGACATTTCTCCTACTTTTTACCTCCTTCACCACCAGTGCAGCATCCGAAAACTTTGGAGTTCAAACTCTCCCATGTTGCGCCATTCATCACAATTTCCCAGGTCAAATTCACTTCCTACAGAACTGTTAGCACCTACTCCTGCCACAGAGGTGCAGGCTCACTTGAAGCAGTGCAAGCCAGTGTTAACTGGTGCTCGGAGGTTACAGTTTTGGGCTCATTGCTGATGTGTGCAGCCTGCATGCTGCAATCAATCAAATGTGCAGACAACCTGAACTTGGGTGTGCTGCCTGCCATTACATTGAACTGGATTGGGCTAACTGGGCATTGCGATCTCCATGCCGTTTTTGGGGGCTGTCCAATTTAGCCTCCTTTGTATTTGCAGTGGAAGTTTTGTTTGCAAGATTGCTTTACTTTTTTCCTTTTTGACCTTTGATTCTCTTACTCTTTATTTTCACCATCCATTTTAACATTATGTGTCTACTTTTTTATGTCATTTTTCTTTTATGTTCTTCACTTCTGTTTCTTTTTCCTTTCCAAGGCACTCCGTTTGAAATGTGATACCAAATGTTCAGCAGCAGTTAACAGTTTCTAGCAGGGCTAAACATCAACTCCAGCACTGTCATACAATGATAGTGTACATCTATAGCAACACATCTCATCCCACTTCAAAGCACCAGCCAACCCTCTTACAATAAGGTCAGATGGTTTACTATGTTACAGGTGGACAACATGTGTTCATTTGCCTCTTTTAGCAAATATGCAGTATGTACTATTTTGCACTACAACCCACAAGCAGTGTATGCTGGAGGTTTATTGAGCACGGTTCTTCCAATTAAACTATTTGAGTGTAGATTTTACAATCTTTGCGAATTTGTGTGAGAGTTGCATTTGCCATGCATCCTGCATGTAAATGATTGGCTCTTGGTGCCCCAATATTTGCCTGATCTTTGGATAGAGGTCCCCTGCAACAGTCCTTCTGGCCATTCACAGTACATGTTCAAATGTAGCCTGCATAAATAAGGCAGCTGTCAAAGGGTTAAAAGTGCCCTGAAAAGGTTTCTCCTGGATTCTCACTGCAACTGGCTATAGACCCTGTTAAAGCAGGAGACTGGGAGAACATCCTTGGAATTTCAGGGTCAAGCTTTTATAGTTAGATGTTTTATAAGATTTTTAGTCCCTTTTTGGGAGTGGTTTAATGTTGGAATGTGACTGAGTCTTTGATCGCACCCCGGAAGAATGTTACTAGACAAGCAGCTGAATAATTATGGGGAATTTTAATTCCCTCCACATACCACTCCCACCCATCCCCACTCCCATGATCGGTGAGAGATTGTCGGTGGTAGGGGGGGGGGAGTTAATCTTAAAAATGTGAAACTCAACCCCAAACGACTACAAATACACTTACTTCTAGTTTAACCATGGCCGGTTTGGGTGCGACCGAATAACACCCGGAACTCCCCCTACCCCACCTCCCCAATGATGCGGGATTATAATTACAATATTTAAATAAGGGTAATTTCCAGAATTTCTGACAGTAATTTGGAGCTAATATGTTCAGCATAGATTTCACAGGGTTTGGGAATCTCAGCATTAAAGTGGAGGTGATGTTAAGTGGCACTTCATGGGGTAGTTAAACGTCAGAAGTCCCAAGATTAATAAAAGCTCAGTGCTGACAGCTGCTTTCTCAGTTCCCTTTGGGAAATGGTTTGGTGAGAGTATTTGTTGTGTGAGGGTTATTGGTGCCGTTTGAAGGCTTTCAATCAGAGAACAGCAGGATGGCTGGCATCATGGTGGCTTGTGATTAAACATCAAATGATAAAGACAAGCAGCATCCACAGCAGCAAAGGTGTGCTGTGGAGGGAGGTGCATGGACAAGAGAGAGAGGAGCAACAGAGGGGTCAAGCTCACAGGAAACTACTGTACTTGTGTACAGACAGAGGCTCAACTGCCTTGACCTCTGAGAAGTGCAGTGCTTCCAAAGGCTTAGATGGTCACATCAGGTGGTCATAGACATCTGCAGCCTCCTAGAAATTACCAAGTATTTAGGAATATAAATGGCATTTTAGCTTTTATTGCAAAGGGTTTGGAGAATAAGACTCTCAGTCTTGCTACAATTAAATCAGGGGTTTGGTGAGACCACAACTGGAGAACTGTGTACAGTTTTGATCTCCTTACCTAAGAATGGATATACTTGCCACAGAGGGGGTACAATAAAGGTTCACTCATTTGATTCCTGTGATGAAAGGGCAGTTCTGTGAGGAGAGATTGAGTAGAATGAGCCTATATTCTCTGGAGTTTAGAAGAATGAGGGGTGATCTCATTAAAATGTATAAAATTCCTTGAGTGGTTGACAATGTAAATGCTGAAAAACTGTTTCCATTGGCTGGAGATCTAGAACTGGTGATCATAGTGTCAGGATAAGGGGCCGGCCATTTAGGAGTGTGATGAGGAGAAATTTCTTCACTTAGAGGGTTGTCAATTTCTGGAATTCTCTGCCCTAAAGAGCTGTGGATGCTCGGTCGATGAGTATATTCAAAACTGAAATCAATAAATTTTATAAATTTAATCAATAAAATTAAGGGAATCAAGGAATATGGAGATAGTGCAGGAAATTGAAGTTGATATGGAGGTTCAGCCATAATCTTATTGAACAGTGGAGCAGGCTCAATGGGTTGTATGGCCTACTTCTGCTCCTATTTCTTATTTTGTTATGCTGGACCTAGTAATCATGCATTACCAGTGACTGTGAAAGTCCCATCACCCTCAATATTTTGACTTTTGGTTCCTTCCAGGATGCTACTGGAGACATAGCAGGGGTGTTGTAGTCGGCTGCACATAAATGCATATAACAGGTGACTGATGGATTGTTAGCCAGGGCTGGGAGCTAGGTAAACTTCCCCTGTGATACCAATAGCCCTCATATGTGCAATCCAAGTGCAACCAGATCAACCAGGAGCGCTCATCATCCACAAGGGATTTCATTCCATCAATGTTCAGCCGATGTGTATCCACAAGGAAAGACTCATGCAGGCCTTCACCATATTTCCTGAGAGCTGCCAGGATGCTTTCAAACCTTGGCAGTCCAATATCCCTGACCTGTTCATACCTGAAACTACCTTGAGGGATGGCTACTAGAGGACCTAACAGATGCCATCTCTGAGGAACCCCATCAATAAACCCCAAGAACCTTACAATGCCAGCCATATAACAACCAGATGTGTCATCAAGCAAGCCATCGGCATGCTCAAGATACACTTCAGGTGCCTGGAGAGACCTGGAGATGCACTTTAGTATTTACCAGAGGTTCTCATGGATAAGCATTGTGTGCTATATTCTACACAGCATAGTGCAGCAAAAAGGACTAGAACTGGAGGAGGAACAAGATGCTCTGCACTCTATGTCTGATGAGGATTCCAATGGGAGGAGGAGGAGTAAGAAGAAGATGGGGCTCCCAACTGCAGACCAGCTGCTCACGTTGCTGCTTGGGAAGCAAGGATGCCTTCATAGCTGGAATGTTCAGTTAGGCACTCAGACAAAGTAATTATCATAGCCTCTGCCCCCTCCACCCCACTCACTTAAACCAAGCAATGCTGTAAGCAACTACCCAATGATTGCACCAATTGGTCTCCACCAACTCACGTGTTCATGCTCATCACCCAGCAACTGAAAACCCAAGTCATTACTTGACAGGCAGCAATGGGGAATAATAATCATGGGGGATTTCAACTACCCTGATATTCATTGGACAGAAAAGGTAGGTAAAGGGGATAAGGGCATACAGTTCCTGCAATATGTACAGGACTCCTTTTTAGCCCAATATGTAGAAAGCCCAACAAGGGAAGATTCGCTGTTGGATCTAGTAATGGGGAATGAACCAGAGTAGATAAAAGAAGTAAAAGCTGGAGAACATCTAGGTAATAGTGACCATAACATAATACATTTTAAGATGACAATAAAGAAGGGCTTAAGTATGATGAAAACCAGGTTAATATACTGGAGAAAACATGATTTTGAGGTGTTGAGAATAGAACCTGGGAAAATAAAATAGGCAACAATATTGGCCAACAACAATAGAACAATGGGAAGCATTTAAGACAGTGTTGAACAGAGTACAGGAAAAATATTTTCTGCTAAAAGGAAAGAACAAACTAAACACTAGTGAGAATCCATGATTGAGTAAAGATGTAAGGGAACGATTGAGGGTAAGGAAAGAGGCATTTATTAAGTACATAGACAGCACAGGAATTTATGATGAGAGAATATGAAGAGATTAGGAGGGAATAACAAAACACAATTTGAATGGCAAAGAGCAGCTACAAAATTAAATTATCAAGGAACATAGAATAAAATAATAAAATATTTTACAGGCATATCAATCAACAAAAGGGATATTGGGATGGGAATAGGACCATTAAGGGATAGACAGGACAATACCACAGGTAATAATAGCGAGATGACAGAAATATTAAATAATTGTTTCACAATGGTATTTACCAGGGAGATGGAACAGGTAGACATGACATTAAATGATGAGATGACTAATGAGATAAGTGCATTTAAAATAATAAAAGCATGTATGGAATAAACTAATCAAACTTAAAGAGGACAAACTCCCTGGTTCAGATGGATTGCATCCATGCATTTTAAAAGAATCTAGGGAAGAGATAGCAGGGAAATTACACATATTTAATAATTGATTAGAAAAAGGTATATTGCCAGAGGACTGGTGAACAGCTAACGTAATTCCTATAGATAAGAAGGGGGACAGAACATGCCCAGGAAACTATAGACCAGGCAGCTTAACAGTATGAAAACACTCGAGATTGGATCTCCTATTTTCTAGGCCATTCCAGTGTTGTCTGACATTGCAAGACGAAACTGTGGGCTGAAAACCATGGCCTGGATTTTATGAACCATTAGACGGTGGGTTTTTTGGTGGGGGGTGTCAGGGAATCGGCACGGAGTTTTCCGCCATGGAACCCGACGCAGTAATGTTGGTTTCTGATTTTCTCAGAGGTGGTGGAGTTCCATGGCGGCACCTCTGTCGCGACATGACAGGTTCGTAATTTAAATCTGTTGCATACTGTTTTGCATGAATTTGAATCTAATTCGTTGTGATCCAACCAGACATTTGCAATCTTCTGCATGACGTGCAGCACTCATGAGCCTTCAATTTCCTGTCCTTAAAAAGTGGGTGCCACTGAGGTGAGAGACCTCGGTGCCTGCAAAGGTTAGGTAAGTTATCCATTGTAATCGTGTAACTTTTTTTCAACACAGGACAATACTAGTAAGCTCAATGTGCAGATGTAAGGGGAGGGTGGAACTCTGCAAGTGGATTCTGTTGGGGGGTAAGGGGGAGCTCTGCAAGTGGATACTGTTGTGTGGGGGGATGGGGGAACTCTGCAAGTGGATACTGTTGGGGAGGGGAGAGGGGGGGCACTCTGCAAGTAGATACTGATGGTGGGGGAGAACTCAGCAACTGTATAGGTTGTTTTCTTTGGGGGTTCAATACAGGTTTCTTAAATGGTATTGGTATGGTCACAACGGCTCACACTTACTGAAAAGTTGTGAGAGCAACATCAATCTATACCATAGAGCTCATGTATGAATCATGCAGAACCAAAATTAAGACAGATCTTTGCTCAGATAGGTATACTTGACCTTTTGAAGGAAGCCAAAGTTACAAAGAGGGTAGAGATGGGTATGATTCACCCTGTTTTCCTGGATACCCTTGGTGTGTTGAGGTATCTCCACCAGAAGCAGGCCCAAGAGGCAGCTACGGCTCAAGTGGAAGCTCTCAAACATGAGCAGCAGCAGCCGCCAAGGCAAAGAAGAGCCCAGTTACGCCAGTGAGTGTATAGGACTCGGATGACATACTTGCAAATGTCTGAGCGAAATTGCTAAAGAAGACTGCAGTTGTCCAATCACAGACCTTTGCGCACTGCTAAGTGATGATTTGCGACCAAAGGTCACCCTATGCCTGTGACCTTCAAAATTACCATGGCCCTAAACTTTTATGCCTCTGGATCATTCCAGGGATCCACCAGCGACATGTGTAGGGTCTGTCACTCTACAGTGCACTTCTGCATCAAGGAGGTAACCAACCATTCAGGAGGGCCGGCGACTATCTGTGCTACAAGACAGACCCTGAGAGTCAGGCCAAGAGGGCCATTGGTTTTGCGGCTATTGCGGGATTCCCACAGGTCCAAGGTGTGATTGACTGCATGCATGTGGCCATCAAGCCTCTCATGGACCAACCAGGCAACTTCATAAACAGAAAGGGGTTTCATTCAATTAATGTCCAACTAGTATGCGACCACAGGAAGCATTTCCTACAAGTGTGTGCCCACTTCCCGGGCAGCTGCCATGACTCATTCATATTTCACCACTCCCAAGTGCCACTGTTTTTCACTTCCCCTGCTCGCCTTCAAGGGTGGGTTCTCGGGATTGAGGACATGGCCCCTGATGCCTGTAAGGAACCCCAGCAATGATGCTGAAGAGCGTTACAACACCTGCCAAGGATCCACCTGAGCAACCATCCAGCAGGCCATTGGTATGTTGAAGATGTGGTTCCACTGCCTTGAAAGATCTGGTGGAGCTCTTCAGTATGCACCAGATAGGGATGCGCACATAGTTGTGCTCTGCTGCATTCTACATAACATCACACTACAGAGAGGGGAGCCCTTGCAAGATGAGGAAATACGGGAGTGTGAGACATCCTCCGACAAAGAAGACACCGAGGGCACACAAGGCCAAGCATGCATGAAAAATCAAAGAACAGTGATGGAGGCCAGATGTGGAGATCAGCGCGCAAGGGAGGCAAGGCAGAGACTAATAATTGTGCATTTCCACAATCCATGAATTTCAATAAATATGTTTGCTAACAAAACTCAATGTCATGCATGTAGTTTCAAGCCCTTTGCCTCCGTAACATCTGTCTCTCCAGCATGAATGGCAGCAAAAAATTGAGCCAGTACGCATGTGACATCATTCGTGTAATGAAGCATCATGCATTTTAGCATGGTAATGATATCAGTGATCACAATGGCAATGCTGTAAGGCTTATGATGGAATTGCAGGACACACAATCACTCCATGGTGGAATGTGGTTTTCAAACAATGAAGGCTGATGTTTGGCAGGAAAACACATTAAATTAAAGTAAAACATGACATATCTGTCTCATCACTGAATATCCGTGTGTGTCAAGGTGTCTTTTTAATACATTTGCGGGTGATCCCTCACACTGCAACCTCTGCACTAGCAGCTGGACTGGAGGCAGGCTGCTGATCAGGCTGCCCCTTGGCCTGTGATGACTTCAGCAGTCGTCCTCTGCGTGCCTGAGGCCTGGAGGGCCCCGGCTGCCTGAAGACTTTCTGCACTGGTACAAGACTGTCCTCAGGCGTCATGGCTGTTGGAGCTGGACTCACTGGTAGAGGGGCTGAGGACACTGTGTCCACACTTGAATCACCCTGAGGGGAGACCCCAGATGTGGAGCACATCCTCTCCTCCTCCCTCTCATAGCTTGTTGGAACCTCCCTGCTTTCTGGAGAAGGACTCAGAGTGGCAAAACTCTCCAGGCACCTGGTCCTTCTCTTGCCCTGCCACTGCTGATCTGAAGTCATTGCCAAGGCGAAGGTTTTCAGGGCATGGCGCATCTGTAGAATATGGCTCTCCATGAGGGCCACCAACCACTTGATGGATGAAATCATGTGCTCATATGCCTGGGACATGGTAGCAGTCATCTCCGCCAGATGTTTCCTTACCTCTCCCTGCAACTCCAGCATACCCTGTGGTGTTGACACCAGAGGCTCATCATCAGCCTGGGACTCAGCATGGGCCTAAACGCCCTAAGTCCTCCAACTGTCAGAGGCCTTGGCTGTCTCTGCTGCAGCCATCTGCTCGGGCACATGTGTGTTACTCTCTAAATTAAAAGCAAAATACTGCGGATGCTGGAAATCTGAAATAAAAACAAGAAATGCTGGAACCACTCAGCAGGTCTGGCAGCATCTGTGAAGGGTCACTGACCCGAAACGTTAACTCTGCTTCTCTTTTCACAGATGCTGCCAGACCTGCTGAGTGGTTCCAGCATTTCTTGTTTTTATTATTGTGTATTACTCTCACCAGCTTGTGATACCGAATCTAATACCGATTGGATACCCACCAAAGTGAGAGTATCTGCGCCGGTGGAAGGTGCAGGAGGGTCATGGGACAGTGCATTCTCTAAGTGTTCCTCGTCTTTAGAGGTTGTCATGGTTTCCTCATTGTCTATTTATTTGCAAGTGGCGCTCTGCAAGATACAATGTAAAGAACAGACATTTAGGTGTTATGTACACATGTCACAATGATGACAGCATTGCGCAGCTAGAAAATGTAAATTTGATTCATCCTGTGTTTGGCAATAATCACTCTCTTCAACTAGGACCCCGAGCTCGGCTTCAGATATGGCCTGTGCTCCTTGCCTCCCAGCAAAGTCTAGCACCTCCTCTTCAGCCTGAGACAAAGGCTGCAGGTCAGGGATCCCGCCATTGGTCCTGGACACCTCCCTGCTGTTGTGGGCCCTTTCACCTGAAAGATCAAAGATGCAGCTATTGTTAAGTTACAAAATGTATCTACTTCAGGTAAATACTAACATGGGCCTGTCATTTGCACCTGGGGGATGTCTCTGCTCTCATACTGAATGTGATTGGGGGAATGGCCGGTGTCAATATGCTAAACGTCACAGGCGGGTCCACCGCCATTTAGCGCACCCGCCACCAGGATACTAAAATCCAGCTCTCTCTAATGAGAGGCTATCGTGCAGTGACTGAAGGCTGAATTTCATTGGAGCAGGCTGTCAGAGATGGAGATCAATTTCAAGAGTTAGGAATAGACGTGGCATTTTTATAGAAATGTCAAACAAAATTTAGTTGAGAATATAATTTGTTTATATAATCGGGGGTGTACTTTGAAAATAAGTCATCCCCCTTTAATAAAAATGCATTTGTACCAGTGACTGCTACAAACCAATTTTTTCTTGTGTACATCGGCTAAATAAAATTGAGAGCCAGTCTTTGAAGTTTGCCAGATCACAAATTGAATAAGTTACACGCAGTTTTTATGCTCCAGAGTTTGATGGCTTAAGATATGCTAATAACTGAAAACAAACAAATTTGATAAGGTGAGTAACGCATGAAGAAATAGTTCAGAAGTTAATGAACTGAATGATGAATGGGCAGAATCTTAACTGTCGAGAGGCAAGTTTGGGAGCGTACCTGGAGCTAAATATCCTAATAAAAAGTGATATTGGACCAGGATACCAACATCAGCCCATCAACTTCTGTTTCACCCGGGTCGATTTGCAGGTGGGCGGAGAACCCCCTTAGAACTGTTGAGTAAATAATTACCATATGCAATAGGCCATCACCTACTGTTTTAACGAACCATTCTGGTTTTAGCAGTCAGTGCACCTATTTTGCTAGTTGTCAGCAACTTGTTGGAGTCGACTAGGTGAGTGCACAGAAGGGAAGGCTTCTTCTGTGCAACTGACACGCTGGGAAGCCTTCAAAGAGTGAACTCCAGCTATGACCAGATGAGAGGCTGGTGGCCACAGCTCTTCTTCTGAAAGTGTGCTCTTAATGCTTAACAGGTGATTTCCAACATCCTGGAAATCAATTCACCTGTCCTGCACTTCATTCACATTGAGTTACACTTCCCTGCTGTTAAACTTCATTATGGCTTCTGCAGCTCTACCTTATACCTCTGAGGAGTAACAAGAGGAGCAGCAACATGACCACCAATGGCACCAGCAAGAACAACACAAGCAGCAAGTTCTACAGGCAGAGGATCATCCCTCTCAACATGTGTGAGCACCAGTGCCTCAGGATGCTCAGACTTTCAAGGCAGGTCATTGCTGACATCTGCAGCTTCCTTGGACAAGACCTCCTTCCCAATGGACCAGGTGGGCATGCAGTACCAGTGGCCATCAATGTGACCATCATTGGAGGAGCAGCACCCCAGACTCCTGTCCATCCCTACCAGGTCTCCTTGAAGTTATATGCTTTCTTCTGCGAGGAGAGAAGGCAGAGAGTTATGAGGATTAGAAGTGGTTTGTGAGGAGAGGAGGAAAAGACAACATTTATGGAAGCTGACTGTGAGGCATGGGTAGGAGAGGGCAATAGATTGAAGGTGAGTGTGAGTGTTGACTGTACAGATGAAGATGTGAGGAGGTTCTTGGAGAGAGAGGAATGAGTGGAGTTCCAAGCTGTGTTGTCCTGAGGAGTGCTGTGCAGGAGAATGCTGGGAAAGTCAGAGTGTGGGGCTCGGCACCTGAAAGTGTTATGCCACTCACCTTTCCCACCCTCCTGAGGTCCTCGATTCTCCTGATGCACTGCGTACAGGTTGAAGGGACCACACTCCTGCTGCTGACTTCTTTGGCCTCTTCCATACATGCATGCTTGGTTTGAGAGGCTGGCCTCTTCCTCCCATCCTTGGGAAAGATCGCCTCACTGCAGTCCCTCAGATCCCACAGCCGGGCCTCCAGTTAAGAATGAGAGATCCAGGGGGCAGCCTTCCCTGGTCTCCGCTCCATTCCTGTGATTGCTGCAGCCTCAGTAATCCATGTCCAATAGAGCCTTTCTGAGCCCTGCCAGGGTGCCTTTAATTAGAAACCCTACCTTCACCAGATTCGGCACTTCAACACACCCGCACTCTCTGATTGGTTGTGAAACCTGGATGTGCGATGCTAATGCCACAGCTCAGTTAAAGAGTTATGGCAAAGCTTGCTCCAGCAGCAATCATATTCCCGAGCCATTGCAGTTCCTGTTGTTTGACCAGGGATTATCAGTTTAAAATTCCTCCCGAGTGCTGAATTTTCCTATGGGCATTGGGAACCCAATGTTGGGACTATTTCTGGGTCCCAAGCCTATGGACTTAATTTTACAGGAGGCAGCCAATTAATAGGCTGCCTCTGCGTTGGGTGGGCGACACATGGACACAGGAGGGCCAATTGGAGGAGACGGAGGGAGGGCCGGCTGGCAGTCCCACTGGGAAAAGGAAGTACTCCTCAGGCAGATGGACAGCAAAAGGGTGCCTCAAGATGGAGGCACTCACCTAAAGGTCCAAACAACATCCTAAAAATAGCAGTTAGAACCATCAGAGGATGTGTGCAGGAGAAACGGCTCCAAATGGCTGTGGATGTGCTGCATACAACTTTTCTGCTTTCTTATACATGAATCTGCAAAATCATACCTTCCACCTTGAAGCCACCTCCAATGCATCGTCAGGTTCCTGACGCAGCAGGCAGTCCATGCACCATTCATAGAATTTCATTGAAGTGCAAAAATAATGGCTAATTGTCTTTTTAAATACCTTAATTGGATACCACCTCTATAGGGTGGATAACTGTTGCTGTTGGGAGCCCGCCTCTGGGAAAAGTGCATGGAGGCAGTAACATCGGGGAACCAACCCATCACGCTGCATTCTAATTTTGCAGCACCCAGCCTCCTCCCCCGACCCCTCGATCTCACTCACACCTCTCTTCAGAACAGTACTGCTGGCCAGTTCAGCTACAGAAGTCAGTCCTTCCCAAATTTTTGATTGTTAAACTTATAGAAAAAAAGTCAGGGGCTGCCCATGTATGATTTCCCAATATCCTCTCTCAGTAGGCAATCCTCCATTCTGCACAAACAGGAAATTTACTGTCCAGTAATAAAACATTTTCAGATTTGTGTTGTGGTCCAAGGCAACCAAAACTGGGCTGAGTTGATCTAAACTCATTTCACATTGTCCTTTTTTCAGATATAAGAGAGACACAAATTCCACCCCCTTAGTATGGGCTCCAAAAATGAAAGGATAAAGTACTAACTCTCTATATTTCACAAGGAGGTGGTGGTGCTGCCTACAAGCTGCAAAGCCAGGGATGAGCTGTTCTCTTGCGGCCCTGGAAGGCATGACTGTATTTTTCATGGCTCAGGCAATTAATTTATCTGCAGTTGTGGCTTCTACCCCCTGAGGCGGGATCTCCAGTTCTAAGAGCTGCCGCCCAATCAGAGGGCTGACAGTTCTTCAGTCTCAGCAGCACCACCGGGAGCGGTGGCCACAGCTGGGACTGCACCCAGTGAGAAGAGGCACCATGGACGCTGGCCTCAGTGCAGCAAGGAGTGGCGTGGTCAATTGAGAAGGTGGGGGGAGGAGCTGTTACAGCAGGAGCAGCCTGTTTCCCATGGGGGGAACCCTCTGAGTTTTAAAGTATTTGAGTTTTCAGGCGGGATAGAGAGGGTGATAATAAAGGAGGGGGTGTACCATCGTTGGTTAGGGAATCAATAACAGCTGTGAGGAGGGATGATATGCTAAATGAATCATCAAATGAGGCCATATGGGTGGAGATCAGAAAGAAAAAAGGGGCAGCCACACTATTAGGAGTGTACTACAGACCCCCAAATAGTGAGAGGAAGGTAGAAGAACAAATATGTAGGCAGATATCTGAGTGCACAAACTATATGGCAATAATATTGGGAATTTCATCTACCCTAATATCAACTGGGATACAAAGAGTGTGATGGGCACAAATGGCACAAAATTCTTGAACTGCATTCAAGAGAACTTGTTTTAGCCAGCACATAACAAGCCCAATGAGAGGGGGCGCAATTCTAGATTTAGTCTTCGGTAATGAAGCTGGGCAAGTGGATGAAGTAGCAATGGGTGACCATTTTGGAGATAGCAACCATAATACAGTTAGCATAATCATGGAAAAGGACAAAGATAAACAGGAGTAAAAGTTCTAAATTGGGGGAAGGCACATTTTACGAAGCTGAGAGGTGACCTGGTGAAAGTAGACTGGATACAGCTAATTGAAGGAAAATCAGTGGCAAACCAGTGAGAGGTATTTATGGGTGGCACAGTGGCGCAGTGGTTAGCACTGCAGCCTCACAGCTCCAGCGACCCAGGTTCAATTCTGGGTACTGCCTATGTGGAGTTTGCAAGTTCTCCCTGTGTCTGTGTGGGTTTCCTCCGGGTGCTCCGGTTTCCTCCCACATGCCAAAGACTTGCAGGTTGATAGGTAAATTGGCCATTATAAATTGCCCCTAGTATAGGTAGGTGGTAGGGAAATATAGGGGCAGGTGGGGATGTGGTAGGAATATGGAATTAGTGTAGGATTAGTATAAATGGGTGGTTGATGGTCAGCACAGACTCGGTGGGCCGAAGGGCCTGTTTCAGTGCTGTATCTCTAAATAAATAAAAAGTAAAATAAAAGTGTGAGGTAATGCATTTCGGGAGGACAAGCAAAGCAAGGGAATACACAATAAAGAGGAGGATATTGAGAGGGGTAGAAGAAGTGAGAGACCTTGGAGTGCATGTCCACAGGTCCCTGAAGGTGGCAAGACAGGTAGATAAAGTGATAAATAAGGTATATGGAATGCTTTCCTTTATTGGCCGAGGTATAGAATACAAAAGCAGGGATGTAATGCTGGAACTATATAAAACGCTGGATAGTGTAGACCCAGTAAAAACACATAAGAACTTAATTAAAACAAAGGGGCCAGTAACACAACAATGAACAATGTGCTGAAGCAGGACAAGTAGAAAGGGGCACAGCACACAGATAGCCAAGGAACTGCAGATATAATTATAGAAAAGGAGGATCCCAGAAACTAGGAGTCGTCATGGACACCAGATATGATTAAACTCATAATAGACAATGGGAAACTGAAGTTTTGAACAGGTTCTCACTGAGCCAAATAAGGAATTATCATTATGTCATTATACCAGACCCCTATGAGTAAGTAAGAGGGGCGGGTCTTAGATGCAAGATTTAACCCCTGACTGAAACTGAGGAAGGTACGAGAATCCCGGGGAAGAACATTCAAGAAGATACCCTGAGCCAGGGGCTCGGGGAACAGAAGAGTAGCCGCAAGTCCGAGACTGATCACCCCGTGTCTAGACGGATAGTATACTGTACAAGTAGTGAGAGCTTGTATTTGATGATTTAGTGTGCGAATAATATATTGATATACCTTTCACCAATCGGATTCCGTGGATTCTTTAAGAGTAAGTGCGTGTTAGGCACAACATTAGGCCACAGCTGGAGTATTGCGTGCAGTTCTGGTCACAACTTTACAGGAAGGACATCATTGCTCTGGAGAGAATTCAAAGGAAATTTACAAGAATGTTGCCAAGGCTTGAAAATTGCAGCTATGGGGAATGATTGGATAGGCTAGTGTTGATTTCCTTAGAACAGAGGAGGCTGAGGGGTGACCTAATTGAGGTGTACAAAATTATGAGGGGCCTAGAGAGAGTAGACAAGAAGGATGTATTTCCCTTGGCAGAGAGGTCAGTTACCAGGGGGCACAGATTTAAGATGATTGGTAGAAGGATGAGAGGGGACATGAGGAAAATCCTCTTCACCCAGAGGGTGGTGGATGTCTGGAATTCACTGCCAGGATTGGTGGTGGAGGCAGTAACCTTCAACTCATTTAAAAGGTACCTGGACATGCACCTGAAGTGCTGTAACCTGCAAGGCTGTGGACCAGGTGCTGAAAGGTGGGATTAGAATGGGCGGCTAGATTTTTCGGCTGGTGCAGAAACAGCGGGCTGAATGGCCTCCTTCTGTACTGTAATTTATCTATGGTTCGCTGTGGGGACAGGGTGCCTGATCAAGAGGGCACCTTCCAGACCGCAAGGAGGCCACCAGGTATTACTGGCTGGTCTCCCGAGGTGGCCTCCAGCAGTGGGAAAAGGCTCATAAGTGGTAAGAGACCTGTGGGGATGGGTATGCAATGGGCACAGCACCCCTGCCATCTGAACCAATTTTACGCTTCCTGCCCCCCCATCCCCCCTGGCCCCCACCCCACCGTCTCTCCATCTGTTCCTGGGGTGGGGTGTAAAATTCCAGACACTGGTATTTTGTATTTAATGGGGATTTGTTCAGTTTCCTCTTGAAGTACTTCAACAATTTTGATTTTTATAAACCGGAACAGAGAAAGTGTTGTGTTTTGAGTAAATTATGTTGAACATGTTCTCGATTGGTATTATAAAATGTTCGTTTTTCTCTTACATTATGGATTTGGGGAAAAATACAACAATTGTCAATTTTCAGATCCGATAAGGTATTGGATCTTGTAATCAGATGGTGTTATCACCTCATCAATATTGATGAAGGGATTGACTTATGAGGAAAAATTGAGCAGGTTGGGCCTATGATCATTGATGTTTAGAAGAATGAGAAGTGATCTTATTGAAATACATACGATTGTGAGGGGGGTTGACAAGGTAGATGCTGAGAGGATGCTTCCGTTCATGGGGGAATCTAGAACTCGGGGGCACAGTTTCAAAATAAGGGGTCTCCCAGTTAAGATGGAGATGAGGAGGAATTTCTTCTCTCAGAGGGTCATTAATCTATGGAATTCTCTATCCCAGAGGGCAGTGGAGGCTGAGTCATTGAATATTTTCAATGCTGATTTACAAGGGACTAAAGGGTTATGGGGCAGACAGGACAGTGGAGTTAAGGCCACAATCAAATCAGCCATGATCTTATTGAATTGCGGAGTAGGCTCGAGGGGTCATATGGTCTACTCCTGCTCTTATTTCCTAAGTTCTTATGTTCTTATTTACTGTAAAATATGAGCATTCCCCTAAAATGCATTTAAAATGGTGCTCCATCTTTGGATGCGCAGCTATTGTAAAATTGTATTTGGAGCATTCCATTCTATTCTAATATTAAATACAAGAACTTCTGACAAAATTATATTGATGTAACCTAAAAATCAATCTTAATATTAATTAGGTTTTTCTTGCATCCTCTGGAAAAGTCATGGACGTAGAAATGACTTGAGAATGATTCAGTGCCCATTTACTCTAAATAAATTATATACCTTTGATATTTTGGAAGTCAAAAGCATCATCTCTCCGAGTAATGAAAGAAAATTGTCACAAAAATACACTTCATCATGATATTTCCACCCCAAAAATGAGAAGAGCTGCAGATTTTTAAAATCAAATTAATAACTTCTAGTGGAAAAGTAATAAATGTATTATGAACAAGTGCACTTGTTCTAAGTGTCTAACCCACCAATGATTTGATTAGATTTAATATATTTTAGGATGAGATTCACTCTTTGCAATGCAATTTTCTTATACTTTACCTTTTTTGGCAATGCTTACCATGAGGAGGTTGGTAACCTGTCCTCTAACAGGTGGGTGTAAGCAGCTGGGAGTGGTGCTCTCTGAGGTCGTTCAACGCAGGAGAGCCTGTCCTTAAATTGCTGGATTTCGAACTCAGTGCGTGATATATTACAGAACTGCTGCTCGCGCTTTGTGGCTCAGTATATTGGAGCTCCGACGTACTCTTCAAGCCATTTAAAGCTTCCAGATATCTGCTGACTTGACATTTATCCTACTAATTAGCATGCCATTAGGTAACCCTAATGGTGTCATTCAGCAAAAGCTGTAAGACATTACAATTGATTCTGCACATCAATTATGATGTAGCTCTTGAAATAAGCCCAGCCATTGCTGATTAGAGGTTTCTGTTACAATCCCTTTTTACAACTATTTGAATGTAATCTCTTTGAAATTACTATGCATGGCTTAGTGGAACATTTTCTATAAGAAATAGAATAGTTCAAAATAAATTAGTTCATGAGTAATTAATTTAAGGGTAAAATACGAATTATGCCAGTAGTTGGTGAGAACAAAGCACAATGGCCTAGATATTTGATGTCACACTCCTTTGTCAGACACTGAATAGGCAACTAAGCATCCAATATGACAAGTGGAAGTGTTCCATCGGCCATATTGGTGCAGACAAAAATCCTGCATTTAGGCTGTAAACCTAATTTGCCTAGCAGATTGTCACTGCACCATAAAAGACAGTAACATGAAGATTCTTCAGCTGCATATATTTTCACTCTTTTAACTTTTATTCTATATATTATGCCTTTCTTCTATTGAAGTCAACTATTACAACCACATTTCTCATTCTTACAATCTAATTTACCTTTATGCTCTGCCTTTCTGTTCCGTATGGGGGCTGGGAAGTTTTCAGGCATAAACTGGTATGTATGCATCCAATATGGCAGGCGACGCACAAGCATTCCATACCAGAACTGTGCTGTCCATCATATTGTCATGCAGGCCCCAACCTGCCAAGGATGGGGCAAATTAATTTCGCCACATGGACATTAAATTTCAAACTGTTGTTGAAGTGAAGAAAGGACCTACTTTAAAAAATAAATTGCCGGATCCTGGTTGGAAAGACACTTACATATTAACAGACAGTGTTTGGAAGGAGAAAGCAGCCATTCCCTGATACATTCAATCCACAATGGACCCTTGGCTGGAAAGACATTTGCATATTAACAGACAGCGGTTGGAAATGACAGAGGACCATTCCCTGACACATTCAACCCACAATGAACTTTTGACCACCAGATGTTGAAGGTGGGGGAGCTCGCATTCCAGGTTGACTGCTAAGATGGCTGAATACACAAACAGACATGGTCAAACCAGCTAGTCACATGACTAACCTGCTGGGCAACCTAAGTTTTTCTGAATTGTACAAACAGTTTGAACGGAGAGTATCTGTTTGCTCCTGGACTCAGAAGATCTCTACTGTTTGCTCCCATCTCTTTCTCACAAGCCTCTGAATCCACTAAAGACACATGAACTCCAAGAGAGAAAAGTCTCTTACAGCGAACAAGGTTTAAGAAGAATACTGGACCCCAACGAAAAGCAAGATCTACCTACAATCAAGGATTCTACAGTGAGCTTGAAGAACTAGAACAACACCCTTCAGATATTTCCTCAAACTTCTCTACTTTATTTTTCTTCTGCTCTTTTCCGGCTCTATTTGCATGTATGTATCGCATATCCATGCTAGCGTAGGCATGTTGTGAGTCCATAGGCATTAACCAAATTAGAGTTTAAGTTTAATAAATTTCAACTTTTCTTCTTTAAACCTAAGAAAGCCTGTTTGTGCTGGTTTCTTTGCCTTATAATTGGAAAGCGGTGAATAAGGATTCTCCAAGGGGGAACTAAAACACAGTGTGTTTAAAATTGAACCCTGTTACGGTAAGACCAGGAGATGGCTGAAAGGGACCCCTCGACACTTTTCTTACTTGGTCATAACAATATTGATAAAGGTTAGGGTATAAGCAACTCGGGCCCCTGCTTAAAACAGATATTTGACCCTTTACACAGTCAAAGAAATGGCCTAACATCTATTTGATGCCTCCTGTGCAAAGCTAGGTTGACTTGAATGCAGTCACATGACTTTCATGCAACCTAACAGATGGTCCTTAAAGGGATCGCTGCAGGCTGCCAACAAAAAGGTAAGTTTGTTAAAATATACTTACTGAAAATAGAGACATGTTGTCAAAGCTTTTCGTCTTGCACTCATCAGGACAATACGCAAGAATAACCAATGTTATGGAAAACAACAACTTATACCGCATGAGAAGAAAGTGCTGATTGGTTGGCAAGTGAACTCTGATTAGTAGAGGCGTTGCTATGGTGAATGCACCAGTATACGGTGACTGACAGTTAACTGGCAAGCTTTGTTTGAAATTCAGACCAGGCAGCTTGACTCTGATTGGTCAAGGCATTTCCCTAAGGAATGAACGAGCAAATGGCTTGTTCAGCTGAAACATGCACAATGTGTGTACATGTTCTTTCTATCTGCAAAGAATAGGATCCTGTGTATCAATATATGTAGCTTCCAGTACAATTAATTAATAAAAATCTGGAACGGTGCCATGAAACTATCATTTTTTGTCATGAAAACCCATCTACTAATGCCCTTTAGGGAAAGAATATGCCATGCTTACCTAGTCTAGCCTACAGGTGACTCCAGATCCAACATAATGTGGTTGACTCTTAACTGCCCTCAGAAATGGCCTAGCAAGCCACTCAGTTGAAGGGCAATTAAGCTTGGGCAACAAATGCTGGTGATACCCACATCCCATGAAAGAATAATAAAAAGATGTTGTACAAAGACAAAATAGTGTGCCTTGTCCCACAATAAGTTAGTACTGTGAATGCATTCCAAGACTCTAGCTAATGCTTCAAGACATTCCTCATAAACCTTTAGAAATCTTTGCACTAGAATGCCCAGTTCGTTTTCTTCCTCCACCTCCTTTAATGCATTACCCGAAGGGTGAGTCTGTTGGGCATTTACTCTGCCGACATGCATAACATTGCACTTATCCAAATTCAACCCACTTGTCAGGCACGAGCCCAAGCCCAATCCCAATCCTCTAACAGGTCAAGATCCTCTTGAAGCAGCAGGGCATCGTTTACAATCCTAACACTCGCACTGTTCTTAGTATCATCTCCAAATTTGCAGATAGTGTCCCCAACATTTATATCTAGATCAGTAATGAAAATAGTAAAGAGCAATGGTCCCAACAACAATCCCTGCAGGGAACCACTGGTGACCAATCTCCTAACAGATACAAATCTATCTATAACTACTCTCTGCCTATGTCCTTCCAGCCAGTTCCCAATACAGCTAAATATATTACCACTACTGTCAGAGGTTACAACCTTGTAGAGAAGCCTCTTGTGTGGTAAGTTATGAAAAGTTTTTTGGCAGTCTAAATAGCCAATGTCTACTGGACTTCACTCATCCTCTATCTTGGTAACTTCATCAAAAAATATAATCGAAGTTGTAAGAAATAATCTCCCGTTTATGAAGTCATGTTGGGTGTTCCTAATATATCCCTCTCTCTCCAAGGAATCATATGTTGCATCTCTAATGATTCCCTGAAGCATCTTTCCTATTACTGATGTCAAACTAATTGGCATATAGTTACCTGGATCTGTCTGGTTGGCTTTTTTAAAGAGGGAACTGTATTAGCCTCCTTCCAGTCTACGGGAGCTGTCCCAGAATGCAGTGAGCTGTTAAAATTCTGGGGAAGGGGCTCACATATCATGTCATAGAATCATAGAGTTCTAACTCCCTGAGGACCTTCTGGGGGATATCGTCTGCTCTATCTATTTTCAGGTACTTAATTCTACCTAAAACATGTTCATCTACATTCATATTATTAGTTTTATTATTAACATTATCATTACATTTTAAGGATCGAGGATCATCCAGAGGGAAGACTGATGCAAGTTACTCATTTAATATTTCTGCCATACCCAATGAGTCCTTGTTAATATCCTTAAATGCCCTTCAACAGCTCGACCCCTTCTCCTATTTAAACAATAGCAAAAAGAAAAGAAAGCATTACGTTTATATAACATTTTTCACAATCTTAGGACATTAGCTTCATAGCTAATAAAGCTCTTTTGAAGTGTAGCCACTGTTATAATGTAGGGAACATGGCAGCCAATTTGTACACAGCCATGTCCCACAAACAGCAAAATGATAAAGACTGTTGTAGTGATGGTGGTTGATGGATACATTTTGGCCAGGACATCAGGCAGAACGCCCCTCTGCTTCTTTGAATGGTGCCATCTTATACATCGACCCGACAGAGCAGACGGGACCTGAATAAATGTCTCATCCAAAAGTCAAAAAAGGTCTCATCCCTTATCCCCAAGCAGCCTCATCCCTTAGCAGAGAGTTCACTGGGACATGGATTAAAAATAATTGGCAGAAGAATTAGAGTTGAGAACAAGGTCAGAATTATCCAGGCCCTTTGGCAACGAGCTGGGAGGTGGTAAGGCTGACAAAATAGCATGGAAAGACATTGGTGTAGGATGGGGGTGGGGAGGTGCCTGATGTTTTTCTGCCAGCATGCCATTTCGCTAGAGGCAGGAAAGTTGGCAGATTGGCTGCCCACTGAAGTGGCCAATTAAGGCCCATTTCCTGCCTCTGTGGGCATTTTGCCCATGGTGATGCATCCACCGTGTGGATAGACTGCCCAGTGAAACCTGGTGGCCTCACAGCAGGTTCCGGCAGGCTGGCCCTCAGTTATGAGCACTCCATGGCCCACAGAGTAGGACCCTAGCAGCAATGAGTGCCTTTGGCCCACCCCACCACCACTCCCCTAGCCAATAGCTGGGGCCTGCCTGCCTGGACCAGGTATCCTCCAACACCACTTACCTTTCTTTGAGGGTGCCTGGCCATTGAGGTGCTCTCTCCCTGCAGCTACAGCCTGAGCACTGGCCACCACTAGCAGTGGTGCTGCTGAGGTTGCTGAGCTGCTGGCCCTATGATTGGACCGACAACTCATGGGTGCAGGCTGCCATCCTTAACATGGTGGCTTCTTATTAGGCCACCACCAGCAATATACCTCGCTGAGTCCCGCCGCCGGCTGAAGTGGGGTCGTCTCCCACTTTCGGCTCCGGCGGCAGGATCTCTGCCGCCTCCTCAAAATTCAACCCCAAATGTTTTTACCCAGAGGGTAGTATGGATCTGGAACTCACTGCCTGAAAGGGTGTTAGAGCTAGAAACCTTCATCGCATTTGGAAAACTTCTGGATATGCACTTGAAGCGCCTTAACCTACAGAGCCACGAACCATGAGTTGGAAAGTGGGATTAGGGTGGAGAGCTCTTTTTCAGGTGGTACAGATGCAATGGACCGAATGACCTCCTTCTATGCCATAAATTTTCTACATTTCTAAGACAGCACACTATACCACAGTAGGGTATCAACCTAGATTTTATGCTCAGGTTTCTAGAGTGGGACTTAACCCCACAACCTTCTGGTCTCAGCAATAAGAATGCTACCACTGAGCCACTGCTGACACCTGACAGTGGATAGACACAATTCAAAGTGGCAGCAGCAGCTAGCCACTACATTGACAAAAGTGGCAGAGGCAATTGCTGAATCATTGATTTAATTTCCCATCAATTTCAGCAGGATGAAAATCATACGGGTTCCAGAATGGGTCGGTGGTCTGCAGATTGCTTCATAGGCAGTGAAGATGAAAATTTCCCCTTTAGTTGATTTCAGGTGTTTCTCCTGATGCTTATGCACAACAACAAACTATCTTTACCATGAAATAACAAGAGGAAACCAACTTCCTGCTGTATATTAAATTCACTTCGAATTTCATGTAAACAGTTCCTGACATCAGTGCTGACTGGCTGGGACACTTGACACACAAAAAGCACACTAAAAACTGTTTGAGATAAAAGAAAAGAAAATGCTGGAAACACCCAGCAGGACTGGGAGCATCTACAGAGAGAGAAACAGAGTTAACACTTCATCAGAACTGGCAAAGGTAAGAAATGTGATAAGTTTTAAGCAAATGAAAGGTGAGAGGGTGTGGAGAAGAACAAAGGGGAGGTCTGTGATAGGGTGGAGGGCAGGAGAGATTAAATTATAAAAGGTTTCATGATACAAGACCTAAGGGAGTGGTAATGGGACAAGTAAAGAAACAAAAGATGTGTCTAGCGGAGGTGCAAATGATAGGATAGCTGCCGTCCGAATGCAAAGTAAAGGAAATAGGAGAGAAACAAGAGAACAAATCAAACCAACAAAGAAATACAAAAAAGTATGAGGGCAGAGGTTATCAACTAAAACTGCTAAACTCAATGTTGAGTCCAGATGGCTGTAAAGTGCCCAGTTGAAAGATGAGGTGCTGTTCCTTGAGCCTGTATTGAGCTTCTTTGGAACACTGCAGGTGGTCAAGGACAGAAAGGTCAGAGTGGAAGCAAGGTGGAAAATTAAATGACAGGTGTACCCTTTGAGCCTCTTTGATTAACATTTTCCTCAACTACTGACTGAAAATAGTTACATGTTCAAAAGAAAGTCAAGCATTTCTGACAATGATGGTATGTTTGCCAATGGCCTGGAAGTTCCTTTGAGCTATTTGTGCTCTGCCACTGTGACTTCATTGGAGGGTCATGAAAACCCCACTTGCCCAAGTAAGTGGGAATTCCACCGTCCTTCTGGCAAATTTATGGTGGCAGAGTGAAGGGCAACTCCAATGAAATACTGGCTCAATGTGTTCCTTCAAGGTTTATTTTGCATCTTATAAAGCCATTGTAGTTTGATGATGATATTTTTAATGATGACTTTAATTTCTGTAGCAAAAAAAAATGTTTTAAAAAATGACCGTATGGTACAATTTCTCTTAGAATCTATGGGGTAGGTTTTCATTTTCACCCCATGGCAATAATTTGGCGGAGGGCGTCACCCCACTCATTCTAGAGCCCGTCATTCTGTTTCATTGAAATCAAGGGATGGGTTCCATAATGGGTGGACAAGCTGCTTTGCCACATTACCACCCACAAAGTGAAGATGGAAAATTGCCCCACCCTGTCTTCTAAAAAATAATGAAATGAGCATCTGAATCCAACTAGATTTTTTTTACAGACTGTGACTGAGAATGAATCTTCAGTCAGACTGAAGATAAATGGTCACCATAGACACATAAACCTAGCTTTTCCATTTGACGTTATCTTAACAGCAATGGCTACCCATCGAAAATGAATTGTTTAATGCCAGTATTAAAATAACAATAATCAGTAAATCTAGGCTAGAGTTATACCTGACACATGGGAAGAAAGTTGTGGCTTTCCAATCATTGCAGAACAAACACTAGGGGCTAGTGACAGAAAATGGTCTAGATCACACCTCTGCCAGGATTCTGCTACATTTCAACTAGATGTAAAGGGTGTTGAGGAGATTCCCTGGAAAATTCCATCCTTAAACTCCCTTAAAAGCCTCAGCACAACTCACACCAGTGAAAACCTGACATAGGTCCTTTACAGGCATATGAAGTGTCCCAAACTTTTACATGAATAGGTAATGGATCCCAGAGGGGTTTAATTATCTTCTCTTGTCAGAGAGGCTCCAATTAAAAAAAAATATTGGCCATTTGGTCCTCCAGAGGACTCTCATGCCCTACCTCATGCAAGAGGCAGATTGGTTTGGATCTGGGAAACCACTGCTGATTTTGGAATACGAAGTGAAATTTCAAAAGTTGCCATTGATGCCAAACTGGAAAGAATGGCAAATAATGAGGATGGAACGAACTGCCTGCAACAGGACATAGATAGGCTTGCAGAATGGGCAGTCAAGAGGTGATGGAATTTAATACAGACAAGTGTGAGGTGATGCATTTTGGCAGAAGGGATAGCGTGAGGCAATACAGCCTTAATAATGCAGTTCCAAAGAGTGTGCAGGAACAGAGGGACCTGGGAGTGCATGTGCATCATTTTTTGAAGGTGGCAGGACATATTGAGAGAGTGGTTAGCAAAGCATAGGGATCTTGGGCTTCATAAATTGATGTATTGAGTACAAAAGCAGCAAAGTTATGCTGAGCCTTTGCAAAGCTCTGATGAGGCCCCAACTAGAGTAATGCATCCAGTTCTGGTCACCTCACTTTAGGAAGGATGTGAAGGTCCTTGAGAGGGTGCAGAGGAGATTTACCAGAATGGTTCCAGGGATGAGGGATTTTAGTTACCAGGTCAGTTTGGAAAAGCTGGGGTTGCTCTTGCTGTAGCAAAGGAGATTGAGGAGAGATTTAATCGAGGTGTACAAGATTATGACAGGTTTAAACAAGTTAGACAAGGAAAAACTGTTCCCATTAACTGATGGTACAAGGACTAGAGGACACAGATTGAAGATTTTGGGCAAGAGATGCAGGGGGAATGAGGGGAAGAATTTCTTTATGCAGGGAGTGGTAATGACCTGGAACTCACTGCCCACGAGTGTGGTGGAAGCGGAGACAACAATTTCAAAAGGAAATTGGATGGGCCCTTGAAGGCGACAGGGATCGTGCGGGGGAGTGAAACTGACTGGATTGCTCCACGGAGAGCCGGCATGGACTCGATGAGCTGAAGCGCCTCCTTCTATGCAGTAAATGACTTGATGACTCTTCCAGAAAGAAATTGAACATTAAACCGAGTCAATTTTCCCATGCTGAAGTGTAGGACGAGCATGATGGTATTATCCATCCATCATTTCTCTGTAGATAGTTGTTTGTCATCTCAGTACTGAAAATGTTATTTTGTGAACTTGCTCAATATTTGATGAAATGGCTTCTTGCTGTCATGGAGAAATTGCATTCAAAATGGTACTGCCCTCACAAAATCCAAGATCGCTGTACTCAATGTTTTGTTTTATCAGCATCTCACTTGCAGTAGATCTCCATTTTTTCTACTCCAGGACAAGCTTCTGTTTACATGTTTGAATGGAGTAATAGAAACAATAGGATGTCAAAGAAAATTATGATGCAAGGGAAACATTTTATTTTAACTGTTGTAGCCCAGCCTATATGCCAATGTTACTGACAGAAAATGCTGGAAATATTCAGCAAGTTCATTGGCATCTGACGAAAAGGTTAACGTTTCAGTGCATATTCTGTGTTATGAATTAAAACTGAAAAAAGTCTCTTTATTGTACTGAACAAAAGAAAGGTTAGAGGGAAAAAAAAGCCTAAGGTCAAGAGCCCAATATGCTGACTGCTGTCACAAAGGGACAGTTACTCGCCTTAATAATCTGTGACCTGTTTTCCTATAAAAGCTGCAAAGAGAGTAACATCTGCTGTATGATATAGAAAATGCAATCCATCTGTAATGGAAATGGAATCAGATTCTAACATCTCTATCTTACAAGGTAAACTCACTGATCGTGTGCTCGAAGGGATAAGAGGGGGAATGACATGCAGAGCTATAATATTGTGGCACAGATTCTCCAACCTGTACTCCCTTTGACTACAGCTCCCATAGGAGTACAGAATCACGTTATTTTTACTTACAATTCTCGTGTGTAATTGTGGCAAGGCCAAGTTCTCCTGCTTCAGAACCTGTAAATGTTGAATCACTATCAAAGCTAAATGGCCATGTCTCTATTTTATTACTTGCAGAGGCATCTCTATTAGGCCAAATTGGTTTGGCTTGAATGTATCTGGTGTGCAACAAGTTAAGCCATTCATCACCAGACCTAGCAGGACTGCATCAAGCCCCATCAGGCCTCACTTTAATTTTTCAAACTGTCTGCTCTCCAGGATAATCCTGGTGATCAAAGATAACCCCCCAGTTTATTTTCTGTACTACCAACTGTAATATCAAACCCTTCTCCCCCTTCTACTCCACTGGCCACTCAAACGATAAGTATGAGGAACTCTTGAATATATTTGTCACTAAGATTGAGGCTAACTTTTCAGTTGGCCATGCTGTCCATCCAGCCCCCACCCACTTCTCCTTGCTTAGCAAGCCAAACTCTCTGCAGGCTCCCCCTGCCCTAGCCCCAAACCATTTTTCTCTCTAGGTTCTCTCCCATCTCCTCTTCAACCCTCTCCAAGCTCATTTCATTCATGAGCTCCACTTCCTTTTCCATTGGCTCCAGTGCCTCTAAACTGTAGTTTGTTCAGTTGCCCTTCCTGTACCTCATATGTGCTGTAAACAGTTGCCTCTCCTCAGGTACTATCCCCCTCCCTTTCAAAACCTCTTTCATCACCTCCTCCTCAAAACACACACCTATAATGCTCCTCTTTTTGCCAACATCAACCCATAGCCTTCCTTCCCTTTCCTCTCCAAAGCTCTTAAATATGTACCATCCTTTTAGCAACTCCATGCTTTAAGCTCTCCAATCAGAATTCCACTCCCGCTTCATCACTGAAATGATCTGAAGCATAGTCATAAGTTACATCCTCTGTGATAGTTATCAAGGTGTATTATCCCTCCTTGTCCTCCTATCCTTTCTGCAGTCTTTGACATGTTCAACTGCACTGTCCTCCTCCAACTCCTCTCCTCCATTGTGCAACTCAAGGGGAGTTCCCTTGCTTGGTTCTACACTTACCAATTCAATTGTAGCCAGCAATGGCTTTTCCATAGCATTACCTCCAGAATCCCTCAAGGATTCATATAAATAAAAGTAAAATACTGCAGATGCTGGTAATCTGAAATAATAACAAATAATGCTGGAAATACTCAGCAGGGCGGCAGCACTTGTGGACAGAGAAGCAGAATTAACATTTCAGGTCAGTGACCTTTCATCAGAACAGTTCTGATGAAAGATCACTGACCTGAAATGCTAACTCCGCTTCTCTCTCCACAGATGTTGCCAGACCGGCTGAGTATTTCCAGCACTTTTTGTTTTTATTCCCTCAAGGATTCATCCTTGGTTCCAACTTTTCCATAACTAAAAGCACTTCCTTGTCAACATCATCTACAGACATAAGGTCAGTTTCCTGGAAACAGCTGGAAACACCCAGCTGTACCCTCTATACTCTCGCTCGACTCTTCTACTCCTGTGTTGTCAGACTACTATTAAACAATAAGAACAATTTAGATTTATGTAGCACCTTTAACATAATGAAATGTCCCAAGCTGCTTTGCAGGAGCATTATTAAACAAACTATGACACTGAGCCACATAAGGAAATATTCAGTCAGATGACCAACAGCTTGGTCAAAGAGGTATGTGTGAGGAGTGTCTTAAAGAATGAAAGTGAGGTAGAGAGGTGGAAAGGTTTAGGGAGGAAATTCCAGAGTTCAGGGCCTAGGCAACTACATGCATGGCCACCAGTTTTAGAGCGATTAAAATCAGGAATGCTCAAAAGGCCAGGATTAGATGAGTGCAGATATCCCGGAGGGTTGTGGGGCTGGAGGAGATTACTGAAATAGGGAGGGGTAAGGCCTTGGAGGGCTTTGGAAACTAGGAATTTTAAAATCAAGACGTTGCTTGACGGGGAGCCAATGTAGGCCAATGAGCACAGGAGTGATAACGGAGTGGGATTTGGTCTGCATTAGGACCTGGACAGCAGAGTTTTGGATTATCCCAAATTTACTGAGGATACAATTTTGGAGACCAGCCGGCAGTGCATTGAATAGCCAAGTAACAAAGGCATGAATGAGAGTTTCAGCAGCAGATGAGCTGAGACAGGAGCGACGTCGGACTTGGAAATAGGCGGGCTTAATGATGGCGCAAATATGTGGTTGGAAGTTCATCTTGGGATCAGTGATAACACAAAGATTGTGAGTAGTTTGGTTTAGTCTCAGACAGTGGCCAGGGAGAGAGATGAAGTCAGTAGCTAGGGAACAGAGTTTCGAGTAGGGACCGAAAATTGTTGCTTCAGTCTTACAAATATTTAATTGGAGGAAATGTTGGCTCATTCAGTACTGGATGTTGGATAAGCAGTCTAATAATTTAGCAACAGTAGAGGAGTCGAGAGAATTGGTACTGAGGTAGAGCTGGGTGTTATCATTGTACATGTGAAAGCTAACACTGTGTTTTTGGATGATGTTGCCAAAGGGAGGCATGTAGATGAGAAATAGGAGGGGGCCATGGATAGATCCTTGGGGGACACAAGAGGTAATGGTGCAGGCACAGGAAAAGAAACCATTGCAAGTGATTCTCTGACTCTGATTAGATAGATATGAATTGAACTAGGCGAGAGCAGCCCCCCAGCTGGATGACAATGGGGTAGTGTTGGAGGAGGATGGTGTGGCCAACAGTGTCAAAGGCTGCAGACAGGTCAAGAAGGATGTGGAGGGATAGTTTACCTTTGTCATAGCCACAAAGGATGTCATTTGTGACTTTGATAAGAGCTGCTTTGGTAAATGTGGCAGGGGCAGAAACCTGATTGGAGAGATTCAAACAAGGAGTTCCAAAAATACGGGCATGGATTTTCAAGGTGACAACACATGCAAGGGCTTTGGAGATGAAATGGAAGTTGGACATGGGACAGTGGTTTGCCAGGAAGGTAGGGTCAAGGGTTGGCTTTTTGAGGAGGGGGCTGATAACAGCAGATTTAAAGGAGAGAGGGACAACACCTGAAGAGAGAGAACCATTAACAATATTGGCTAACATGGGGACCAGGAGAATATGATCTGTGGTCAGCAGTTTCATGGGAATGAGGTCAAGGGAGCAAGAGCTGGATCTCATGAACAAAATGAGCTTGGAGGAGGCATCAGGGGAGATAGAAGAGAAACTAGAAAAAGATGCGAGTTAAGGGCTAGGTCGGGGGAAACTTTACAGGAAGTTTGGCCCCTTGGGCTAATGGATGCGGCACAGGCAACTGATCAGATGCTGATCAGTTTTAGCAGATGAGAACAGGACCCAATAGTGCTTTATGTAGTCCATCCAGATCTGGCAGTGGATGGCTACTCTAGTTATACCCCATATCTGGAGTATAAGGGTCTGAAAGGGTTAATGTTGAGACAGTGTAAAGAATACTTCCCACCATGATGATGTAAGAGATCACATGTGAGAGACATTTAAAGAGGGATGCAGCATGGTTTCGGTGGAGTCACACAGACTGGTGTGAAGCTATACATAGTTAAAATGTAATAAAGGTTAATGTTCTAATTAATCCAGACTATGGTCTCTCTAAGCTAGACCAACTAAGTATATTAAGGTTGCAACGTATCAAACAAACATACAATATGGTGATCAGCGGTGAGATCGAGAACAACAGTGGTTCTTACCGTGCTACACCCAGAAAAATAAATTGAAGAAATTTAGAAGAGGGCTGACCTGAAAAATGGCCAAAACTGCAGAACTGGAGAAGAGGATTTGGAAAAGCTCCAGAGACAGAGAGTTGGCGAATCGGCTGGTAGAAATCCAGTCAAGCAATCATAGGCTTCGAGTCAGAAAACCAAGCAATGATCGAGGATCTGGTGAGTAACCCTGAAAGAGGATAAAAATTTGTCCCTAATCGCAGTAGGCAGGCATCAAGAAAATCCTTAGTGAGGGCTGATCCGAAGTCGGCACCATTACAAATGGCGACCGGAGCGAGAAAACAAACAACGAGGCTACAAATACTTGATTCTCTAGGAGAAGGGAGTTAAAGGAGTATAACAAACAGAAGAACAACAGAGCAATCCTGAAAGGTGAAAAAGATCAGGAAACCTCCAGAAACTGTACAGTTCCTTAATCAGAGGGCTGTAAAAGAAGCACCAGAAAAGAAGGTACATATGAGGTGGGTGGGTGGGGGGGTGGAGGGAAGCGAAAGATGCCATTAAACCCTATCAGTGAATCTGGTTCCAAAAGGACCCACAGGCGCAAACAGTGTCCTGCAAACAAAGCAGAATGCTTTCACTGTAAGAAAATAGGGAATTTTGGTAAAATGAACCAAATAAAGTCTTTACTCCCACAAGTTCAAAAGAAAAAGCATCGAGTGGTTAACGATGTTAAACAACCTCCAACAGGAGACCAATCAAAGCACTTTCTTGGTGAGGGCAATGATCATAATCAGGCAATTTGGTCTGCAGCTTTATATATCAATTTGGTCTGCAGATATATATGTTAATGGACATATTACTAATTTTAAACTGGACACTGGAGCTAATGTAATTGTCTTATCTGACAAAGAGCCGTGGTTATCAACACATTTCCTGCAACCAACAGAAACTCAGTTACATGGCCCAGGAGGGGTTGAACTCAAAGTAAAGGGGAAGCTACAAGCAACACTCCAGTCCAAGGGAAAGCAAATATTAGAAACACTGTATGTTCTAAGGAATCAGGAATTCTCTCTCTTAAGTAGAAGAACTTGTATTGACCTTCATCTTATAAAGAAAGTGAAAGAAGTTAAGCAACAAGAATCTAGTTCTGAAGAAGGATCACTGACCTGAAACGTTAACTCTACTATAATAAAAGCAAAATACTGCGGATGCTGGAAATCTGAAATAAAAACAAGAAATGCTGGAAATACTCAGCAGGTCTGGCAGCATCTGTGGAGAGAGAAGCAGAGTTAATGTTTCAGGTCAGTGATCCTTCTTCAGAACGTTAACTCTGCTTCTCTCTCCACAGATGCTGCCAGACCTGCTGAGTATTTTCAGCATTTCTTGTTTTTAACAAAAATCTAGGATTTACTTTCAAAAGGAATTCCTGAAATTATTTATTGGTCTAGGAAGACCAAAGGCCAAATATAATATTACTTTGTGAAAAGACGTTAAACCAGTATGTCTTTTCACACCTACGAAGATTCCACATCTACTAATGAAGCAAGTCCAACATCAATTGGAAGACATGACCAGGATGGGAGTCATTTCTCCTGTTACTGAACGTACAGAGTGGTGTTCGGGAATAGTTCCAGTTCCTAAACCTAATGGTAATCTTCACATTTATGTAGATTTAACTCAACTTCATAAGGCTGTGGCACGAGAAGTACATCCGATGTCCTCGGTGGACAAAAGCTTGGCAAAGTTATCCAAAAGCCTTCAAGAAGTTTGACATGAATAGTGGCTTTTGGCACGTTCTATCAGATCAGAAGTCAAGGTTATTGAACACCTTCATTACTCCGTTTGGAAGATTTTGTTTTAATTATCTACCGTTTGGTATCACATCAGCACCAAAAATATTCCAGAGAACTATGTTGAATATTCCACAGGGCTTTGAAGGGGTAATATGCCATATGGATGGCATCTTAGTTTTTGGTGAGTCCATTGAAGAACATGACCTAAGGGTTAAAGCAGTTTTGAAATGTCTGCAGGATGAAGGCCTAACACTTAATGAGAAGTGCAAGTTTTCAAAAATGTCCATTCATTTTTTAGGACACATTGTCAGCAGTAGCAGCATAATTGCAGACCTGCAAAAGACGAGGGTCATTAATGAATTCCCACTTCCTATTTCTGTGCAACAAATTTGTCGTGCTCAGAGGCAAGATGAAGAATGCATCTATATCTGCCAATATTGCAAGCAAGGCTGGCTGTAGCAGAATCTCAGTGGTTAGAGGAAGAAAATATTTTTTAAACACAGAAGACATTTTACAATAGTGGATGATTTGCTGGTATATGATGAGAGACTGGTGATTCCAGAGTCACTCCGGGTAGATATCTTGAAAAAGATACACCAGGATCATACGGGCATAACAAAATGTAGAGGATGGGCTCAGGCATCCGTGTGGTGGCCAAGAGTATCAAAAGATATAGAAGAAACGATTTCAAATTGCCAGGTATGTGCAGTGCACAGACAGGATCAGAGAGAACCCCTTATCTCGACCCAATTCCCAACCAGACCATGGGAATGTCTGGCAATGGATTTATTCATAGTTAATGGAAAATTCTATCTAATAGTAGTAGATTACTTTTCAAGGTGGATTGAGGTCAAACACATGTACGCAATGACAACTGAATCTGTCATTCGAGTGTTACAAGAAATCTTTGCAAAAGATGGTATGCCTGAACAGATAGTTTCCGATAATGGACCACAATTTGCAAATGACTATGTTACAACCAGGTGAGAAAGGGGTCTAGGGGTTCCTCTCAGCCTTTGCCTGGTTTGACCGCAACAGGATTTAGCTCCCCCTCAGTGAATCTTTGTTCACTGCTCTCCAATTGCAAGGCAAATAAATCAACCAGAAAGGTTTTCTTAGATTTAAACAAGAAAGGTGGCAGTTTATTAACCTTAAACTCTAATTCGGTTAACGACTATGAATACGCGACACGACCACGCTCGCATGCATAATCGATAAACACACACGCAGATAGAGACAGAAAAGTAGAAAGAATAAAGGGGAAAAGTTTGAGGCAACAGCTGGGATTTATTTACTGTCCTTTGAGTTCGATGTAGAGTCTTTGATTGCAGGTAAGTCTTGCTGTTTTGTTGGGGCCCAGTGCATGCTTTAAAACTTGTTTTGATGTGGGACTCTTTACTCTTTTGAGGTTTAAGTGGCTTCAGTGGATCCAGAGCTTCATGAGAGAGGGAGAGAGAGCTAATCAGGAGAGAGGCTCTCTTCTTCCATGTTCAGTTGGAATCTGACCCAAACTAGTCTGTGAGCAGTTCAAAACCAAACCTGGGCCAGCAGGTTAGTCATGTGACTTGTTTTTTAAATAAACTCCTGCATTTGTGGATTCTCCATCTTAGCAGACACCCTGGAATTCTGGCTTTCTTATACATTCTGTGTCTGGTGATCAAAATCCATTTGGGTTAATTGGATCAGGTAGCAGTTCTACTGTCTCTCTAGACAACTATCTCTTAGTATGCAAATTTTTCCAACCACTGCTGATCACTTTAAACAATTCATCTCTTCAGTCCAGCAACAGTTTAAAATTAATGTTCATATGATGAAATTACTTTGCTTCATTCTAGGCAGCTGGGGTCTTCATGACAACTACTTCACGCGCTTTGTGCAAAACTGTGTATTTGTACACCTAACAGGTTCCCCTAGGTATCATAATCAAATGGAGAAGTTGAGTGAGATTTTCAAACAGCACTTCTGAACTACAGAACTAGTCCATTGTTATGCAGATTAGCACCATCAGAACTGTTAACAGAAAGGAAGCTTAGAACGCAACTTCCAATCCTACCCAAGAAGTTGCTTCTAGGGCCACAAATCCAGGATTATCAGGTAGTTCAAGACAGGGAAAAGTCTTACAGATGTTATGACCAAGGCAGGAGTAGTGCACTGTCTTTCTCTAGTTTCACTTCTCCACAGGTCACAACATATATTTAAATGTTTACCCAGTTACTGATATGGTCAATCATATACTCTACTCTTCATCCCAGAATAAAATATACCAACCAAGTTTCTTAAATAAACAACAAAATTATCAGTTTAGTATAAAGCAAAACTTATCCAGTAATGAAACAAAGTATTAACACACAGATTGAAATATGTAAGTTCCCTTTTTAAATACCCAACACACGCACACACACACACTCACACTGGTTAAAGAAAAAAATGAAATTCTCTCTCTGCAGAGGTCTTTTACCAAAAAAGACAAAAAAAAGGAATACTTTGACCAAATACTTACTAATCCTTGAAGAAAAAGGATGAGATATGTTGTGTCCCAAAAATGGCATACAGTCTGGCGTCCGAGTACATATAGATGGGTCACTGGGATTTTTTCTGAAGCAGTTCTTTCCAGGTAGTGTTGAAAAATGATCTGGCAGCTTTTCCAGGAGCCTCTCAGGAGAAATTCAGCATCAGGGGTTTTAGCACTCACATACTGGATTCACAGTTTTTTTCCAAAGAGGTAGAGAAAGAGGAGCTGTGTGTTTTTTTCAGCAGACTACAAACCCAACTGTCTTCAAAACAGTCCATGTCCCAACTGAACCAAAACAATATCCCAAAAGCGAAACCTCCTGACCACCATAAATCTTGACATGTCACTTCTCTGTAAACATCTTCTCCAAGTCACCAAAGTTTCTGTTGTTTATTGAACATAAGGCATGTGACATTCAGTAAAGGTTTTTTTTTCAAACAAGACCTCTCAGTGACCCTTGTTCAAAAAACAAATCCATGGAATCTTTTCAGTTTTCCCAAATGAACCAATGTCCATAGTTCTAAAATACAAGTCCACAAAAAAAGTATTAAAAAAAGAAGCACTTTCATAACACAGACAGCCTACCATTATAATAGGAAATACCATGCCAGGAAACTACCGATGTTGACAGAAGGACAAAAGGTATAGGTACGAGACTAAAGCAGAGAAGGAGTAATCATGATGAGAGATGAGAATCAACAGCGATCTTATTTAGTACATACTTGAGAAGATACTATAAGAAGAAACAGAAGTAATCTTATTCCTATTCATCAATGATGTCAATCGGCCATACATTTGGACAATTGAAATTCAGAAAACACCAGATTATACAAACCTCAATGAAGGCCATCCAAGTCAAGAAACAAGAGTTCAGAGAAAGATTATTGATCTTCCATGTCTTACAATAACATGGTCAGGGAGACCTGTGAAGCCTCCTGACAGATGCATCTGTAATGTCAGAAAATTGGGTGGGGGGGAGATGGGTAGTGTTTAAAAATAAATCTAAGTGAATATATGTAAATATATATTTGCATAAAGACTTGGAAGGAGATGTAGTATCAGGGTCCGAAAGAGTTAATGTTGAGAAAGTGTAACGAATACCTCCCACCATGATGATGTAAGAGATCATATGCGAGAGAGACTTGAAGAGAGATGCAGTGAGGCTTTAGAGGAGTCACACAGACTGATGTGAGCTGTACATATAATGTAATAAAGGTTAATGTTCTAATGACTCCAGCCTAAGGAATCTCTCTAAGCTAGAATAACTAACCATATTAAGATGGTAGCTTACCAAACAAACATACAATAACATCCTTTCAAGTTTGCGTCCCTTGGACTTGGGGCATGGAGATGAGGACTGTACTATTCCAGCATCTACTTTTGGATGAACCACAATTTCCTCAAGCTAAACATTGCAAAGGTAAAATACACTAGGCAGAATTTTCGATCTCTGGAAGAGTCAGGACTGGAGGTGGGCAGGCCTGAAATTTCCCAACATCAGCCAGCATGTTGGTTTGCCAGCATGTTCCCGTCACCGGACCGTTTCACAACGTGTCAGTTTGTGGGTGAAATGGCTACCCATCCACAAGTGGCGGGTGAACAATTCAGCCAATTTTCCAGTCAGCAGGCAGGCCCCCCATGATGGTCAGAACACAGATGATGAAAGGAGGCTGCCTCCCCATGGCAGACCAGGTTGGTGGGGGGGCGGGGGTCAGGGCAGCCCTCCATATGGCTTGTTAAACCTAATAAATTGTGTTTGCCTTCTACAATGGCATGCTTGCTACTGTGGATAGGTTTCATTGAAGACATTTTATAAGTTTTGAGATGGCGTCTGCATCTTGGGGGGTTGGGGGTTTGTTGTCTCGGCAGTGCCCACCTATGATGGTCGGGCAGCTATACATTCAGTGCTGGAGGGCCTCCTATTGGTCCTCCAGCTTTAGGAGACTGCCCACTGCCCTTAATTGGATGACGAGCATGTTTCCTAGCCACTAATTGGCCATCTCTTCAAAAATCACATCAGGCGTGTCACACTGATGCCGTTTAGGGTTGGAACCTGGAAATGATCCTGACATCAGGGTCCCAACCGCAGAAGAAATTCCAGCCCACTGTCTCTGATCCCCACCACAAACTCTGTCCCTTTGTCACTGATTCCATTGTACTCCCTGGCCACTGACTCAGGCTGTTTGCAATCTCCATGTCCAATTTCACTCCCAGCTGTGATTCAAATGCCGCATTCTCTCCATCACAAAGACCACGTAATTTGAATCAGGTTTCTGTCCCTGCCACAGTATCTGCAGTAATGGTTTTTCTTCCTGTCCCCACACTGTTATCTCTGGAATCCTCAAGGAACTATCCTTCACCTCCATATCCTGTCCATCACAATAGATGACAACTTCAATTGTCATCTATGCCTTTTTTCTTTTTTCTTTCTTCATAGGATGTGGGCATCGCTGGCAAGGTCAGCATTTGTTGCCCATCCCTAATGGCCCTTCACAACTGCTCAGCAATTTCAGAGGTCAGTTAATGGTCAACCACATTGCTGTGGTCTGGAGTCACATATAGACCAAACCAGGAAATGACAGCATATTTCTTTTCCAAAAGGACATTAGTGAACCAGATGGGTTTCTACGACAATCGATAGTTTCATGGCAACATTACTGAGACTAGCTTTCAATTCCAGATATTTTTTTGTTGATTAATTGAATTTAAATTCCACCATTTGAACCCATGTACCCAGGGCATTAGCCTGGGCCTCTGGATTACAAGCTCAGTGACATTACCACAACGCCACTGTCTCCAAAGACTTCCAGATTCAACTATTCCAATACTCTCCTGGCCAGCTTCCCATCCTCCACCCTTCACAGTCTTCAGCTCATCCAAACCTCTGCTGTCCAAAACTTATCCTGCACCAAGTCCTGCTCACCCTGTTCTCATTGACCTACATTGGTTTCCAATTCTCTGACAAACTTAAAATTCTTACCCCGTATTTAAATCCGTACATACACTCAACCCTGCCTATCTCTGTTCTTTTCCAGACCTACACCCCTCCATTCCCCCCAAATTATTTCTTCCTCTGATTCCAGTTTCTTGTGCATCCCACTCTCCCATAGTCATGACTTCTGCTGTTTAGGACCCTTGCACTGAATACATTTGCTATGTCCTTCCTTCTCTCCACTGCCTTCTCCTCCTTTAATACACTACTTAAACCCATTTCTTTGACCTAGCTGTTGGTCACCCCTCCTAACTTTTCCTCTTTGACTCCGTGAAACAATAAGGACATTTTTTTCTACATTCTTCTTCTTTGACCTCCTTGCCTCGAGAGACAATGGGTAAGCGCCTGCAGGTGATCATTGGTTTGTGAAGCAACACCTGGAGTGACTATAAAGGCCAATTCTAGAGTGACAGACTCTTCCACAGGTGCTGCAGATAAAATTGGTTGTTGGGGCTGTTACACAGTTGGCTCTCTCCTTGTGCTTTTGTCTTTTTTCATGTCAACTGCTAAGTCTCTTCGACTCGCAACTCTTTAGCCCCGCCTTTATAGCTGTCTGCCAGCTCTGGCGATCGCTGGCAACTGACTCCCACCACTTGTGATCAATGTCACAGGACTTCATGTCGCATTTGCAGATGTCTTTAAAGCAGAGACATGGATGGCCGGTGGCCTGATACCAGTGACGAGCTCGATGTACAATGCGTCCTTGGGGATCCTGCCATTTTCCATGTGGCTAACATGGCCAAGCCATCTCAAGCGCCGCTGGCTCAGTAGGGTGTATAAGCTGGGGATGTTGGCCGCCTTGAGGACTTCTGCGTTGGAGATACGGTCCTGCCACCTGATGCCAAAGATTCTCCGGAGGCAACGAAGATGAAAAGAGTTGAGACGTCGCTTTTGGCTGACATACGTTGTCCAGGCCTTGCTGCCGTAGAGCAAGGTACAGAGGACACAGGCTTGAAACACTTGGACTTTTGCGTTCCGTGTCAGTGTCCGAAACCCTTTTGGCCAGTCTGGACACAGCAGTGGAAGCCTTTCCCATGCGCTTGTTGATTTCTTCATCGAGAGACAGGTTACTGGTGATAGTTGAGCCTAGGTAGGTGAATTCTTGAACCACTTCCAGAGCGTGGTCGCCGATATTGATGGATGGAGCATTTCTGACGTCCTGTCCCATGATGTTTGTTTTCTTGAGGCTAATGGTTAGGCCAAATTCATTGCAGGCAGCCGCGATCATGTCGATGAGTCTCTGCAGAAACTCTTCTGTGCGGGATGTTAATGCAGCATCGTCAGCAAAGAGGAGTTCCCTGATGAGGACTTTCCGTACTTTGGTCTTCGCTTTTAGACGGGCAAGGTTGAACAACCTGCCACCTGATCTTGTGTGGAGGAAAATTCCTTCTTCTGAAGGCTTGAACCTGTGTGAAGTTAGTTACCTGGACCCTCGGGATGGTGGATGAGTGTGGGGGCTTCTTCTTGTCTCCACAGTCTACTGGGAGCTCTACATTAAAGGTGCTATAAAAATACAAGATTCTGTTGAAATACAGTTGGACAGCATGGTGTTTCTCCATTGACAAGGACACAAAAACACAAGAATTAGATGCAGGGTTAGTCCTTTCGTCCCCTCCAACCTGCTCTGCCATTCAATAAGATCGTGGCTGATCTGATTGTGGCCTCAACTCTACTTTCCAGTCTGCCCCCATAACCCTTGACTCCCTTGTTGATCAAAAATCTATCTAACTCAGCCTTGAATATATTAAATAACCCAGCCTCCACTGCTCTCTTGGGAAGAGAATTCACAGACGACTGACCCTCTGAGAGAAAAAAAATTCTCCTCATCTCCATTTAAATGGGAGACACCCCACAAGGGGACACAACTTCTCAGTATTCACCTTGTCAAGTCCCCTCAGGATGTTATATGTTTCAGGATCTTATATGTTTCTTAGATCACCTCTTATTCTTCTAAGCTCCAATGGTTCAACCTGCTGAACCTTTCCTCATAAGACAACCTCTTCATCCCAGGAATCAGTCAAGTGAACCTTATGTGAACTGTTTCTAATGCAATTATATTCTTTTATAGTTAAAGAGACCAAAACTGTACACAGTACTCTAGATGCAGTCTAACTAATGCCCTGTACAGCTGTAGCAACAATTTCCTACTTTTATGCTCTATTCCCCTTGCCATAAATGCCAACATTTCATTTGCCTTCCTAATCACTTGCTGTACCTGCAAACTATCCTTTTGTGATTCATGTACCAGGGCACCCAGATTTCTCTGCACTGTGGAGTTCTGCAATCTCTCTCCATTCAAATAATATACTACTTTTCTATTCTTCCTGCCAAAGTGGACAAATTCACATTTTCCCATATTGTACTCCATCTGCCAATTTTTTGCCCACTGACTTAACCTATATAAATTCCTTTGTAGATGTTTTTCGTCCTCTTGACAGCTTACTTTCCTACCTATCTTTGTGTCATCGGCAAATTTAGCTACTAGACATTCAGTCGGTTCATCAAGGTCATTGATATAGAATGTAAATAGCTGCAACCGCAGCACTGATCTCTATGGCTCTCCACAGGAACAGCTTGCCAATCTGAAAATGACGCATTTATCCCTATTCTCTGTTTCCTGTTAACTAACCAATCCATTATCCATGCTAATATGTTACTCCCGACACCATGAAATTATATTTTGTCTAGTAGCATTTGATTTAGCACCTTGTCAAAAGCCTTTTGGAAATCTAAATACACATCTACAGGTTTCCTTTTATTCACCTTGTTTGTTACTTCCTCAAGCAATACCAATAAATTCGTCAAACACAATTTCCCTTTCACAAATAAAAACAAGAAATGCTGGAAATACTCAGCAGGTCTGGCAGCATCTGTGGAGAGAGAAGCAGAGTTAACGTTTCATGTCTGTGAACTTGGTCACTGACCTAAAAGTTAACTCTGCTTCTCTCTCCACAGATGCTGCCAGACCTGCTGAGTATTTCCAGCATTTCTTGTTTTTATTTCAGGTTTCCAGCATCTGCAGTATTTTGCTTTTATTTTCCTTTCATAAAACCATGTTGGCTCTGCCTGATTGCATTATGATTTTCTAAGTGTCCTGCTATTACCTTCTGTTACAAAGGTTTTATGTTTTTGTACTCAGAACTTAGAATTATGTGTGTTTTAAAAACTGATAAAATGATTTTTGCTCAGTGGAAGACACCTGCAAATAGTTGGAATCCCTGCAATGAAAGGAAGTTCAGAACCAAAGTTGAACTTTATGGGAGCTTTGAAAGGAAGTTGAACTTGTACAAGGACTGGAAAGTAGGCAATTTCAAGGAAATCACAGGGGTTTGGCCTTCCTCAGAGCAGTTTTCTTTTTGAAGGACAAGAGACACTGGGCTGGCCGCGTGCAGGGGCCGGTAAAATTCTATGGGAGAAGCCCGCCTCGACCCATGACGTTGAGAAGGGCCCGCCGTAAACTACCAGCGGCAGCACCCCAATTAGAAATTGTTAAACGGTACTTACCTCTGCTGATTTTTCAGTCCGCTGCCTCTCCATGGACACTTCCTGATTTTGCTTTGAACGGGTGGCCATTATGTGCCATCCCGTTCACGAACAGAAAAGCCAGCGGCACATCAGAGGCAGAAGATTTCGCAACAGAAGGTAAGTTCCTTTTTCAGCGGTCTCACTCTGCATACTGGAAGGGAGGAGGGAGGGGGGATACTCAGGGGTCTCACTCTACACAGTGGAAGGGAGGATGGGGGGGATACTCAGGGGTCTTACTCGGCATACTGTAAGGGAGGAGGGAGGAGGGATACTCAGGGGTCTCACTCTGCACACAGGGAGGGAGGATGGGGGGGATACTCAGGGGTCTCACTCTGCATACTGGAAGGGAGGAGGGAGGGGGATACCCAAGGGTCTCACTCTGCACACTGTAAGGGAGGAGGGAGGGGGGATACGCAGGGGTCTCACTCTGCATACTGGAAGGGAGGAGGGAGGGGGATACCCAAGGGTCTCACTCTGCACACTGTAAGGGAGGAGGGAGGGGGGATACGCAGGGGTCTCACTCTGCATACTGGAAGGGAGGAGGGAGGGGGGATATCCAAGGGTCTCACTCTACATACTGTAAGGGAGAAGGGAGGGGGGGGATACTCAGGGGCCTGTGTACCCTCCCTCTGTAAATGGTGCACCCTCTGCATTTGCTTGTGTTTGTGCAGGAGAAATGGCATTCTAGTCACTCAGTATTTGGGAGGGTGGCAGAAAGGGTAGAAGCGTTAAAGTTACAGGGATGGTGAGGGCAATCGATGCACCTGCTCGGATTTTGATGTGGTCATGCTGTGTCTCTCTCAGTGTGGGCCAAGATGGGCAATGCCATACCATGCCATGCCACATAGTTGATCCATGTTAGCACCTGATGTACCTGTCAACACCAATCCCTGCCCTATTAGGGACCTTCACATTAATGAAGGATACAACTTCATTTATCACATGGAAATGGGTCTGGCTCATCCGACAGCATGTAATCCACTTCTCCTGAGGATCCGTATGCTCCGGAGGCGCTCTATAAGGGGAGCTCACCATTATGGTCGCCGTGCATCTACAGGCCCCACATGACATGCCATCGGATGTCAGAGCACCAGTTTCAGAGGCAATTGCATATGTAGAGAGGGTGGTGACACGTTTCTCTGCCCTACTCAATGATGACCTGCAGCCGATGGGCCTCGATCAACATCCTATGCCTGCGGTCCTCATAGTGGCAACAGCTCTTATGCTTGATGCCTATGCAGCATTTCAGGGGCCCACCAGAGACCATTGTGGGGGTCACACAGTCAGCAATGCACCGTTGAATGAGGGAGGACACCATTGCCGTCACCGGAGGTCCAGTGAATATGTCCACTTCAGAACGGACGCTCATAACCAGACCCAGACAGCCATCAGTCTCGGCACCATTGCTGGAGGTTCCTTAGCCTGAAGCCATGTGGCCATCAGGCCTCCCGCCAGGCTACCACCTGCAGACATTGCAATTAAAGGAATCCTCTCAATCTGGGTGCAGCTGGTATTTCGTGACTGGAGATGCTTCATGCAAATCTGTGACTGCTTCCCAGGCAGCTGCCATGACACCTGGCTCCTGCGCCAGTCCCAGCTGCCACTGCTGTTCATTGAAATGGCTCAGATGGAGGGGTGACGTCTTGGACACGGGCTATCCCTTGCAGACATGGCTCCCGACTCCAGTGAGAGATCTCACCACTGCTGCAGAGAAGAGATACAATGCCAGCCACTGAGCTGAAAGATCTGCCATTGAGCAGGTGATCTGCATGTTCTAAATGCACTCCTGATGCCTGGATAGATAGGGTGGTGTCCTGTACAACAGGCCAAAAATGGCATGACCTTTCTTTCCTGCTCGCAGTGGTCTGCACAAATACACATCCAATAGGGGGCATGCCTGGAATTATGAAGTGAGACGCCAACTGCATTCATCCACTGTCTATGAGGACAATGAGGACCTACAACAGGAAGGTTCATGGGACAGCAGATGCCACCCAAGCTCCGCATGCAGGGCTAGCAGGGATCTTGGGATGAACAGCAGTGCCTGAGCAGGCAAAGGCTCTCTGATCCATATGAACCGCCATGAGCTCAGAAAGCCACACATCGGCCTCGCTCACCTACTGTGCAACAGTCCACATCTGCTGCATTAGAGGCAGCAGCTGACTGAGCCAATGTCAATGTCACTGCGTCCATTGAGAGGCTCATGTGTTATGGTGACATTGCAATGAGTCGATTGCATACATTAGCGTTCCTGGAGGACCAACGGAGCAAGGGATGTGACATTGGCGCTACATGCTGGCAGACATCGTGCACACAGGAAAACAGGACACACATGTTGGTGAATAAGATTTAGTGCAATGATTATTTACATTGCTGTGACACCCGTGCATTCCCATTTGTGTTAGTGTGTTCTCTGTAAACATTTGCGAGTGCCCTTCTTGGTGCAACCTTTGCGCTTGCAGCGTGACTGGAGGTAGGTTGCTGATCTGATTGTCCTTTGGCTGTGGATGACTTTGGTGCTGGTACTCTGTGCGCACGAGGCCTAGAGGGCCCCAGCTGGCAGGAGGAGTACTCCTTCATCACCTTCCGGCATTGGACCCTTTGACGCCGGATGGCCCCATGGCTGCTCACCTTCTCTGCCCTCTCCAGCCAGACTGCCTTGTTCAGGCAGGAGGGCCTCTTCTTCCAATCGCTGGTGAAAAGGACCTCTGCTTTCCCTGCACAGCCTGGAGGAGAGTGAGCAGGGAGGCTTCGCTGCACTGTAAGGCCACCCAAGAGCACCCCTCTGCTATCCTCGGCTTTTGGTGTGATCCTTTAAATGTAAAAGTGACTCCACCGTGTAACTGCTCTGACTTCTGGCTGCAAGGTTTGTCTTGCACATGTTTGAAGACCTATGCAGGACTAGTGACAAAAACTGTGCTGTTGTCATGGTTTTTCAACTATTACACATTGACATGTGTTCACAAACACTTTGCTTCTGCAGCAGCTGATCATATTTATTGGTGCAATATTTCCAGTTGGCAATGCAACTAAATACGAACATATTTTCCTGTTTTTTTAACAAAGATCATTTAATTACATTACGTGTATTTTCACATAACAATTGGAAGAGAAATTAATACAGATTCCAAATGCATATTTCTTCTTCTTCTTTGGCCTCCTTGTCTCGAGAGACAATGGGTAAGTGCCTGGAGGTGGTCAGTGGATTGTGAAGCAGTGCCTGGTGTGGCTATAAAGGCCAATTCTAGAGTAACAGACTCTTCCACAGGTGCAACAGATAAAATTGGTTGTCGGGGCTGATACACAGTTAGCTCTCCTCTTGCGCTTCTGTCTTTTTTTCTGCCAACTGCTAAGTCTCTTCGACTCGCCACACTTTAGCCCCGCCTTTATGGCTGCCCGCCAGCTCTGGCGATCGCTGGCAACTGACTCCCACGACTTGTGATCAATGTCACAGGACTTCATGTCGCGTTTGCAGATGTCTTTAAAGTGGAGACATGGACGACCGGTAGGTCTGATACCAGTGACGAGCTCGCTGTACAATGTGTCTTTGGGGATCCTGCCATCTTCCATACGGCTCACATGGCCAAACCATCTCAAGCGCCGCTGGCTCAGTCGGGTGTATATGCTGGGGATGTTGGCCACCTTGAGGACTTCTGTGTTGGAGATACGGTCCTGCCACCTGATGCCAAAGATTCTCGGGAGGCAGCGAAGATGAAATGAATTGAGACATCGCTCTTTGGCTGACATACATTGTCCAGGCCTCGCTGCCGTAGAGCAAGGTACTGAGGACACAGGCTTGATATACTTGGACTTTTGTGTTCCGTGTCAGTGCACCATTTTCCCACACTCTCTTGGCCAGTCTGGACATAGCAGTGGAAGCCTTTCCCATGCACCTGTTGATTTCTGCATCAAGAGACAGGTTACTAGTGATAGTTGAGCCTAGGTAGGTGAACTCTTGAACCAATTCCAGAACGTGGTCGCCGATATTGATGGATGGAGCATTACTGACATCCTGTCCCATGATGTTCGTTTTCTTGAGGCTGATGGTTAGGCTAAGTTTGTTGCAGGCAGCCACAAACCTGTCGATGAGTCTCTGCAGACAGTCTTCTGTGTGAGATGTTAATGCAGCATCGTCAGCAAAGAGGAGTTCCCTGATGAGGACTTTCCGTACTTTGGTCTTCGCTCTTACGGGCAAGGTTGAACAACCTGCCACCTGATCTTGTGTGGAGGAAAATTCCTTCTTCTGAAGATTTGAACACATGTGAGAGCAGCAGGGAGAAGAAGATCCCAAACAGTGTAGGTGCAAGAACACAGCCCTGTTTCACGCCAATCAGGATAGGAAAGGGGTCTGATGAGGCACTGCTATGCTGAATTCTGCCTTTCATATTGCCATGGAATGAGGTGATGATACTTAGTAGCTTTGGTGTACATCCGATGTTTTCTAGTAATCTGCAGAGAACACGTCTGCTGACGAGATCAAAGGCTTTGGTGAGATCAATGAAAGCAACGTAGAGGGGAATCTGTTGTTCACGGCATTTCTCCTGTAGTTGACGAAGGGAGAACAGCATGTCAATGGTGGATCTCTGTGCTCGAAAGCCACACTGTGCCTCAGGGTAGACATGCTCAGCCTGCTTCTGGAGTCTGTTTAAAGCAACTCGAGCGAAGACTTTCCCCACTATGCTGAGCAGAGAGATTCCACGGTAGTTGTTGCAGTCACCGCGGTCACCCTTGTTCTTATAGAGGGTGATGATATTGGCATCGCGCATGTCTTGTGGTACTGCTCCCTCGACCCAGCACAGGCAAAGCAGTTCGTACAGTGCTGAAAGTATAACAGGCTTGGCACTCTTGATTATTCCAGAGGTAATGCCGTCCTTCCCAGGGGCTTTTCCGCTGGCTAGAGAATCAATGGCATCACTGAGTTCCGATTTTGATGGTTGTACGTCCAGCTCATCCATGATTGGCAGAGACTGGGCTGCATTGAGGGCAGTCAGATAGTTAGAAGCTCATAGTATGTAAATCTTCTTCAATTATGGTTTTATTTCTGTTGGATTATTTGCCTTTTATGGTACATTTAAATCTCATGTCCTGGAATGTGCAAAATTAAGATTATTCACCCAGGTATGGCAAGCCTACAAGAAGCAATGTAACACTTGAGTTGAAGAAGAGGATCGCAACTTCGCAGGGCACTGGGACACAGCATGGTAAGTATGTGGAAGCAAAGCAGAAAGTGCTGGGGAAACTCAGCAGGTCAGGCAGCATCTGTGGAGAGAGAAGCAGAGTTAACTTTCAGATCTATGACCAAGTTCACAGACATGAAAGTTAACTCTGCTTCTGTCTCCACAGATGTTGCCTAGCCTGCGGAGTTTCTGCAGCACTTTCTGCTTTGCTGCAAGATTGACAGTATCCCCACTGTTCAGCAGTCAGGTAAGTATTCTTTGACAGCTATCAGGAAGCAGGTGCTAGGGCGTTTTAAGTAGGGCCCCAGAACCTGCTGCACAGCTGTCAAAAGGTCTCTCACTGTGCCAAATGTCCCATCTCTTTCCATGTAATATGGAGAGGGGGGCTGCTCGGCACAATGATGCTAATGAGGCCCCGCACAAAATATCAAGGGGGCTCTGCGGCAGCTGCTGAATGCAGGCACCCAGCCAAGTTTAAAGGGCGTCGCCATGCAACCTGGCACCTGAATAAAATTCAGCCAATTGTGTCTGGATGTGTGACCATGTTTAGGAAGGTTTTTTTTACATTGAACCCTTTAAAAAGCCGGTGAGTTGGACAAAGGGCAGGCATTTGAAATCTTTGCTTTGACTTGCCTAGAGCAAGAGCAGAAGACCCAGTGAAATAAAACCTCTCTCTGTAAAGGAATCCTCTATCCCTTGAGAAGAATCCCTGCATCCACTATGGTTCCTGCTACCTCCTGTGTTTTGGGAGATCCTGAAATCTAAAACATTCTTCTACTCCTAGACTGCCACTTCAAATCCCAAAGAGACTTATTATTTCTTTTCTAATAAATACTTAATGTTGTTGTTGTTTAAAGAAACCTGGCTTGGTGTGCTTTCTTCTGGGGAAAAAATAATGTGTTTAATTTGTCTATCCTTCGGTCGGTGGGAAACTTTATTTGATAAGCTATGACCCGTGGAGTAGTGGGACTGAATTAACAGTGCATTATTCCCGCCTTGGTCGTACACTCCTTAATAATGGATTCTAGCATTTTCCCTGTGACTGATATTCGGCTAAATGACCGATAGTTTCCTGCTTTATGTCTCTCTCCTTTCTTGAATAGAAGTGTTACATTTGAGATTTTCCAATCCACTGAGGCCTTTCCAGAATCTAGGGAATTTTGGAAGATTATAACCAAAGCATCTACTATCTCTGCAGCCACTTCTTTTAAGGCACTAGGATGCAAGCCATCAAGTCCAGGGGACTTGTCAGCCTTTAGTTCTAATAGTTTTCCCAGTACCTTTTCCCTAGTGATTGTGATTGTTTTCTGTTCCTTCCTCCCTTTTACCTCTTGATTTTCAAGTATTCTTGGATTTATTTTGTGTCTTCTACAGTGAAGACAGACACAAGATACCTGTCCAATGCTTCTGCCATTTCCTCGTTTCCCATTATTAATTCCCTAGTTTCACCCACTTTTTAAATACTTTTAGAAACTCTTACTATCTGTTTTTATATTTCCACCTAGCTTTCTCTCATACTCTAATTTCTCCCTCCTTATTTTTTTTTAGTCATTCTTTGCTGGTTTCTAAAAGCTGTCCAATCTTCTCACCTACCACTAATCTTTGCAGTATTGTATACTTTTTCTTTCAATTTGATACTATCTTTAACTTCCTTAGTTAGCCATGGATGGTGCACCCTTCTTATAGAGTCTTTCTTTCTCAATGGAACATACCTCTGCTGAGAGTTATGAAATATCTGCTTAAATAGAAACATAGAAAATAGGAGCAGGAGTAGGCCATTCAGCCCTTCGAACCTTCTCTGCCATTCATTATGATCATGACTGATCATCCAACTCAGTAACCTGTTCCCGCTTTCGCCCCATACCCTTTGATCCCTTTAGACCCGAGAGCTATATCTAACTCCTTCTTGAAAACATACAATCTTTTGGCCGCAACTGCTTTCTGTGATAACGAATTCCACAGGCTCACCACTCTCTGGGTAAAGCAATGTCTGCACTGCTTCTCTACTGTCCTACCTTTTTTCCCAGTTCAATTTGGCCAACTCTGTTCTCATACCCTTGTAAATGCCTTTATTTAAGTTTAAAACACTAGTCTTGGACCCATACTTCTCAACCTCAAACTGAAAGTGAAATTCTATCATGTTATGATCATTGTTGCTAGAGGCTCCTTTATTATGAGGTCATTAACTAATCCTGTCTCATTGCACATCACCAGGTCTAAACTAGCCTGCTCCCTGGTACTAGAACATACTGCTCGAAGAAATTGTCCCAAATACGCTCTATGAACTCATTTTCAGGGTTACCTTTGCCAATCTGATTCGTTCAATCTATATGAAGAATAAAATCACCAGAATAGAAGTACCTGATTGCATCCTATACTATTTCTGATGTAATCCGAAGGGAAATAGAGTAAATTGTTTCCCCTGAGACATACTGCTTCCCATTCACTACTCAAATAAGGTTAAATTTAGTTTCATGGGAGGTGCTGGCCTCCCTAAGGTAAAGAATAAAGAGTTTTGCAAGAAATCTGTAACAAAGGTGATGGAAAAACATCAGAATCACAGGAAATTGGCTATATTTTCTGAGCTATTTTCATGCTCTGCTTTTGTTCCTTTATTGCCTATTCACTGAATGGAATAATCTTTGTACATCATTCAGCAGTTTCCCACCCTGTTCAGGCTCTGTAAAGTCTTGCTATCAGACTGCTAAAACCATCAATTATTTGTTCATGGAATAAGCACATTCTTGAGGATTGGGATATTTGAGGCAGTCCCTCCTCCTGTTAGTTGTTTAATTGTCCACCACCATTCATGACTGGATGTGGTAGGACTACAGATCTGATCCACTGGTTGTGGGATCACTTAACCCTGTCTATTGCATGCTGTTTCTGCTGCTTCACACGCAAAGAGTCCTTCACCAGCCTGACGCCTCATTTTTAGGTTTGCCTGGTGCTGCTCCTGGCATGCCCTCCTGCACTCTCCATTGAACCAGGGTTGATCCCCCGGCTTGATGGTAATGGTAGAGTGGGGGATATGCCGGGCCATGAGGTTACGGATTGTGGTTGAATACAATTTTTCTGCTGCTGATGGCCCACAGCACCTCATGGATACCCAGTTTTGCATTGCTAGATCTGTTCAAAATCTGTCCCATTTAGCACAGTGGTTGTACCACACAACACGATGGTGGGTATCCTCAATGTGAAGACGGGACTTTGCCTCCACAAGGACTGTGTGGTGGTCACTCCCAGCAATACTGTCATGGACAGATGCATCTGCGACAGATTGGTGAGGATGAGGTCGAGTAGGTATTTCCCTCCTGTTGATTCCCTCATCACCTGCCGCAGACCCAGTCTAGCAGATAGGTTCTTTAGGACTCAGTCGGCTTGGTCAGTGGTGGTGATACTGAGCCAATCTCGTGGTGGACATTGAAGACCCCCCCAGAGTACATACTTAAACTTGTCACTGGAACAAGGAAGCAGCTCAAAGAATGCATTTAACATGGGGTGTTTTAGAAGCTACTATGCTTTATAATATGTGGCTATTCATTTAAAAGACAAACAAACAAATTTAAAATAAATACTGTCGCAATTTGGGTGATTGACAGCTGGTGGTGAATCTGAACAACTGTAACAGGGAAATGTGATTAGATTTGATAATTCCAATTAAAGAGGTGGCAAAGATACAGTGGGCCTCATGGCTTCCTAAACAGCTCAGCAAGGACTTGGAACTCTATTTGACTGGGTGGTGCAGTGGTTGAACTGTGGGCTGAATTTTGCGCTTCTCCAGCGGGTCGGATGGTGGTGTGGGGGCGGATGGGGGCAGCGTAAAATTGAATGGGAGGCTCTGGGAGTCCTTCCTGCCCTGCCCCAACCTCCGGCCAACTTTTCGGTGGTCGGGCAAGGGGGGAAAACAGCCCATCTGCCGAAGCCAATCAACGCCCTTAAATGGCCACTTAAGGGCCCTTGCCCGTCTCCATGGGTATTTTACCCATGGCAAGCAGGCGTGCTGGGGATGTGAAAGGCCGCCCAGCGCTAGCCTTTCCACCCACTGGGGGATGCCATGGCAGTCAGGCACAGGGTGCCCAATTGACGGCCGCTCCAGCCTTCCAACCCACCCCCAGGACCCAAGATGTCCCCTTCCCCCCAAACGATCACCCTAGCCTCACCAGGGCACGACCGATCCCTCTGGTGAGGTATGCCCAACTTACCTTCACTCCTGGCTCCATGTCGTCAGCTGGGCTGCAGTCCCAGCAGTGGCCACCGTTCCCAGTGGCGCTGCTGGGACTAAGAACTGCCGGCCCGCGGATTGGCCGGTAGCTCACTGAGGTGAGACTTCCTCCCTCAAGCTGGTGGAAGTCCAGCCTCAGGACGCATAAAATGCAGGACGGATCCCCGGGCTAGGCGGAAGCAGGTTCATCACCAACTTTTACATTGATGGCGAATTCCTGTCCACCTAAGGTAAAATGCAGCCCTGTGAGTGCACTCCTACATCTGTGCTCTGTGCTCTTCTATTCTGGTGTGTCATCTCCGCTGTTTCTTTTTTGAATTATGATGAGGTGAGAGTCGATTCTGAGAGATAAGCAGACATTGGTGATATGTTTACATAGAATTTACATCACAGAAACATGTCTTTCAGCTCAGCAGGTCTATTTTGATATTTACGCTCCACAGGAGCCCCCTCCCACTCTACTTCTATCTGCATATCCTTCTCTTCTTTTCTCTCTCCTGTACTCAGCTAACTTCCTCTGCTTGGACTTAGACATTGTAACTGGATAGTGTAAAGTTTGAATCATGTTCTAATAAAAAATACTGACTTGGGTTTCAACTGGAAAATAAAAGAGCAGATTCGCAGCAGTCCTGTTTTGTTGCTTATTTTTACCGATTGCGGTGAAATTTGTGTGATGCAAAAATATGTCACCAGACCCATAGGGACTTGTATCTTGTTCTTAATTTATCACTATTCTCTGTATTTTTTTTTATTCATTCACGGGATGTGGGCGTTGCTGGCCAGGCCAGCATTTATTGCCCATCCCTAATTGCCCTTGAGAAGGTGGTGGTGAGCTGCCTTCTTGAACCGCTGCAGTCCATGTGGGGTAGGTACACCCACAGTGCTGTTAGGAAGGGAGTTATAGGATTTTGACTCAGCGACATTGAAGGAACGGCGATATAGTTCCAAGTCAGGATGGTGTGTGACTTGGAGGGGAACCTGCAGGTGGTGGTGTTCCCATGTATTTGCTGCCCTTGTCCTTCGAGTTGGTAGAGGTCGTGGGTTTGGAAGGTGCTGTCTAAGGAGCCTTGGTGCATTGCTGCAGTGCATCTTGTAGATGGTACACACTGCTGCCACTGTGCGTCGGTGGTGCAGGGAGTGAATGTTTGTAGATGGGGTGCCAATCAAGCGGGCTGCTTTGACCTGGATGTTGTCGAGCTTCTTGAGTGTTGTTGGAGCTGCAGCCATCCAGGCAAGTGGAGAGTATTCCATCACACTCCTGACTTGTGCCTTGTAGATTGTGGACAGGCTTTGGGGAGTCAGGAGGTGAGTTACTCGCCTCAGGATTCCTAGCCTCTGACCTGCTCTTGTCGCCACGGTATTTATATGGCTACTCCAGTTCAGTTTTCGGTCAATGGTAGCCTCTAGGATGTTGATAGTGGGGGATTCAGCGATGGTAATGCCGTTGAATGTCAAGGGGAGATGGTTAGATTCTCTCTTGTTGTAGATGGTCATTGCCTGGCACTTGTGTGGCGCGAATGTTACTTGCCACTTATCAGCCCAAGCCTGGATAATGTCCAGGTCTTGCTGCATTTCTACACAGACTGCTTCAGTATCTGAGGAGTCGCGAATGGTGCTGAACATTGTGCAATCATCAGCGAACATCCCCACTTCTGACCTTATGATTGAAGGAAGGTCATTGATGAAGCAGCTGAAGATGGTTGGGCCTAGGACACTACCCTGAGGAACTCCTGCAGTGATGTCCTGGAGCTCAGATGATGACCTCCAACAACCACAACCATCTTCCTTTGCGCTAGGTATGACTCCAGCCAGCAGAGGGTTTTCCCCCTGATTCCCATTGACTTCAGTTTTGCTAGGACTCCTTGATGCTATACTCATTCAAATGCTGCCTTGATGTCAAGGGCAGTCACTCTCACCTCACCTCTTGAGTTCAGCTCTTTTGTCCATGTTTGAACCAAGGCTGTAATGAGGTCAGGAGCTGAGTGGCCCTGGCGGAACCCAAACTAAGCATCACTGAGCAGGTTGTTGCTAAGCAAGTGCCGCTTGATGGCACTGTTGATGACACCTTCCATCACTTTACTGATGATTGAGAGTAGGCTAATGGGGCAGTCGTTGGCCGGGTTGGATTTGTCCTGCCTTTTGTGTACAGGACATACCTGAGCAATTTTCCATATTGCAGGGTAGATGCTAGTGTTGTAGCTGTACTGGAACAGCTTGGCTAGGGGCGCGGCAAGTTCCGGAGCACAGGTCTTCAGTACTATTGCCGGAATATTGTCAGGCCCCATAGCTTTTGCAGTTTCCAGTGCCTTCAGTCGTTTCTTGATATCACGTGGAGTGAATCGAATTGGCTGAAGTTTGGCATCTGTGATGCTGGGGACTTCAGGAGGAGGCCGAGATGGATCATCAACTCGGCACTTCTGGCTGAAGATTGTTGCAAATGCTTCAGCCTTATCTTTCGCACTGGTGTGCTGAGCTCCCCCATCATTGAGGATGGGGATATTTGTGGAGCCACCTCCTCCAGTTATTGAGTAAAACAAAAGGATAAACTCAAGCACATTCGTGTTTCTATTAGTTTGTTCAGCCCAAGGTTTTAGTGTTACCTCAATAACATGAGAACAGTTGATGAATTTGCAATTTACAGTAAGTGTAGATACATGCATCATAACCCCCTAAAATAGTGTAGTCGTCCTGTATTTCAGAAGGCCAAACTTTTCTGTACCTCAGTGCTATGTAAAATCTTTAGTGAATTTGTATTGGTTGCAATGTGAAGACAAATGTTCCTGTGTCAGTCTAAGGTTGTTGCTCTAAATCAACCCTTCAACCTTCACCAGACTGCAACAGACAAAAAGTAGAAGTTGACGTACAACAATTTATTTTGATTTATATTTAAAGCAAACTTGCTGTCAGGTAGTTGGAAATCGGTTTAGCTTGTGACTGAACTACTGAACTAATGGCATGACTCACAGCCCTAGGCACAACCCTTGGTGTTAACACAGCACATTATAAACATTCTATTACCTTTCCATATAACAAAACTGTTATATGTTAATACAGTGAAGAGAAGTAATTCAACCATTCATTCTGTAAATTGTATGAACATTGCAATCTTATTTCTCTTCATGTGAAACATTTTTTCTGCCAATGCTAGCATGATAGCCTTAAGATTACAGCCTGTGAATATTAGCTTACAAATGCTTGGCATATTTTATCCCTTTCCTTTATCTGCTATTTTCAAAATAGGCATCAACCAGCTTAAAGTAAATGGGTTAATACCTCTGTTAAAACAGTGGGGAAAGGAATTGCATAGGAATGTTTAAGAGCTCAATATTAATATTCCACAACACAATTTTGAGGCCATATTTTTGCAGTTCGACTATGGAGCAGTACATTTAACATGAGAAGGTGAAACAACCATTGCCTGAAATTTTATATCATTATTTGCAGGCATGATAAGTATGGTTGATAGCAGTAATTGTTAACAGTGACTCTATCCTGTGAAGTATAAGTAAAAAACATTGGCCAAAATCTTGTGCGAAAGGATAAAGGCAGATCTTCGTAGGGTGGCACAGAGGTGGTGAATCACATTTAACTGAGTGCTCAGAATGTGGCTCTGATGTTTACCATGCCACTACTATGGCTTAAAGGTGACAGTGATTGGCCTCTCCCTATAATTCATGAAAGTTACTCGAGTAATACATCACATGAGTGACAAGAACTAAAAATATTATATACCTTGCTGATACTGAAAGATAGTGGCCTCATACAATACCCTTAATACTACATGTTTACCACTTTATGAAGCTTGCTTAAGATGCTAGAGGGTCAATTTTAATTAGCATAAGTTGCATTAACACTCCATCTGCAACATTGTTAAAGGGGCCCTCCCATATGTTTCATTTGGTAGGCCTTGTCACCATGCAAATCAGGGTTCTATTATGTAGTTAGGGCCTTGATTGCAATTGTAAGGGACAGACGGGCAAAGCATGCACGATGCATAGGTTGCCCAGATGTCCTGGCATTTAGTGGCCAAACGAGTGGTCCTTAAAGAGACTGCTATTGGCTGCTAAAAAACTGCCCCAAAACTTGTAATAAAAGCAGAAAATACTGGAAATATGTAGCAGGTCAAGCAAAATATGTGGAGAGAGAAACAGAGTTACCATTTCAGATCGATGACCATCCATCAGAACTTGTTCCACGTTATATTTTTTATGGAGCCAGGGTGATTAGGAGTGCAACAAATTGTATTTGCCAAATAAACCACCCCTTGAATATTATAATTTACACAGGATTTTTTCAGCTAAGTTATATCACAAAAATTGAAAAGTTCATGCTTTATCTTCTTTTGATTTTTTTTGCTGAAAAAAACAATGTTGTTTTCACTGTTTCTAAAAATGGTTTCCCTGTTGGTTCTAACTTCTCCTTATGCTTCTCCATAACTGGAAGGAGATGTGGGATTAACAGGAGGATATACAAGGATGAAGTCCAGGAATGTTCAGTAAATAGACAGTCTTGCTGGAAACCATAAAAAATGTCCAGGATTTGTAGGTACAGATATATGCTGAGAATTGGAGTGCGCTACTTTTTTCAGTCTGTTCAGTGATAACTCTTAGAAGCCCCATGAAATTAAACTGTAGGCACATTGGCTGGAAATTTTCATTAGGTGGGAGGTCCTGTCCACTGGTTGTAAAAATTGGTGGTGAACCCGCCTCCGCCGGGCCTGGAAGGCAAACCGGGATTTTCCACTCCCCGGGCCTTTAATTGATCTTGGGCAGGACTTCCACCTGCTTGAGCAGGAAGTCCTGTCTAATGGAGCTGCCGGCCAATCAGCGGGCTGTCAGCTCTTATTCCCAACAGTGCCACCGGGAGCAGTGGTCGATGTTGGGACTACACCCAGCCATCACAAGCAAGATGAAGGACAGCCCCGGATCTAAGGTACGTTTTTAGGGCCTCGCCAAGGACAGCCGGGCCCCGAAGAGGCAAGGGGGGATCGGTTAGGGGGGGCAGTGGGAATGTTGTGCATTGGAGGTGGTTGGGGCTTCGGGGACAGCTCTCTGTGGGGCACAGTTTGCCCGATCAGGAGGGCCCTAAACAGCCTGCCAGATATCAGCCTGGTTTCACCAGGCGGAATTTTTGAGGCCTTCAGCTGTCTGACCTCTGAGGGTAAAATACCCGCAGCGGCGGGCGGAGGCCCTTAAGTGCCAGTTAATTGGCTACTTGAGCACCTTGATTGGCCTGGGGCGGGAGGGCCATTTCTCGCAGCCGCTGCCTGTGTAAAATTGTAGAGGGGCAGGTAGGAGTTGGGAATGGGCCCCCCTACCCCCCGCCTCCCACTCAATTTTACGCCCCCCACTCCCCCCACACACACACCCCTGCCACGAGCCAGCTCGTTTGGGGGCCGTAAAATTCCGGCCAATGTTTCACAGCCAAGGATGGGTAACATTAACAGACACATTTTGAACACCCAGAATACTGTTGTAATGATGAGTTTAACATTTTCCTTATAAAGGAAAAATTGACTTTCATTTCAAAAGTGCACTTCATATCTTGCAGATATTTCAAAGTGCATTACAGCGAATGAATTACTTTTAAAGTCGAGTTGCTGTTATTTTGTAGGCAAATGTTGCAATCAATTTCTTTCTTCCTTTTGGGCCTCCTTATCTCGAGAGACAATGGATACGCGCCTGGAGGTGGTCAGTGGTTTGTGAAGCAGCGCCTGGAGTGGCTATAAAGGCCAATTCTGGAGTGACAGGCTCTTCCACAGGTGCTGCAGAGAAATTTGTTTGTTGGGGCTGTTGCACAGTTGGCTCTCCCCTTGCGCCTCTGTCTTTTTTCCTGCCAACTACTAAGTCTCTTCGACTCGCCACAATTTAGCCCTGTCTTTATGGCTGCCCGCCAGCTCTGGCGAATGCTGGCAACTGACTCCCACGACTTGTGATCAATGTCACACGATTTCATGTCGCGTTTGCAGACGTCTTTATAACGGAGACATGGACGGCCGGTGGGTCTGATACCAGTGGCGAGCTCGCTGTACAATGTGTCTTTGGGGATCCTGCCATCTTCCATGCGGCTCACATGGCCAAGCCATCTCAAGCGCCGCTGACTCAGTAGTGTGTATAAGCTGGGGATGTTGGCCGCTTTAAGGACTTCTGTGTTGGAGATATAGTCCTGCCACCTGATGCCAAGTATTCTCCGAAGGCAGCGAAGATGGAATGAATTGAGACGTCGCTCTTGGCTGGCATACGTTGTCCAGGCCTCGCTGCCGTAGAGCAAGGTACTGAGGACACAGGCCTGATACACTCGGACTTTTGTGTTCCGTGTCAGTGCGCCATTTTCCCACACTCTCTTGGCCAGTCTGAACATAGCAGTGGAAGCCTTACCCATGCGCTTGTTGATTTCTGCATCTAGAGACAGGTTACTGGTGATAGTTGAGCCTAGGTAGGTGAACTCTTGAACCACTTCCAGAGCGTGGTCGCCAATATTGATGGATGGAGCATTTCTGACATCCTGCCCCATGATGTTCGTTTTCTTGAGGCTGATGGTTAGGCCAAATTCATTGCAGGCAGACGCAAACCTGTCGATGAGACTCTGCAGGCATTCTTCAGTGTGAGATGTTAAAGCAGCATCGTCAGCAAAGAGGAGTTCTCTGATGAGGACTTTCCGTACTTTGGACTTCGCTCTTAGACGGGCAAGGTTGAACAACCTGCCCCCTGATCTTGTGTGGAGGAAAATTCCTTCTTCAGAGGATTTGAACGCATGTGAAAGCAGCAGGGAGAAGAAAATCCCAAAAAGTGTGGGTGCGAGAACACAGCCCTGTTTCACACCACTCAGGATAGGAAAGGGCAATCAATTTACACAAAACAAAATCCCTCAAACACAGATGGGACGAATGTCTGTTTTTGATTGTGTGGATTGAGGGACAAATGTTGGCCATGATGCTAGGAGAATTCCTCTTCACTTCTTTGAATCGTGCCATGGCAACCTTTACATTCATCTGAATAGGCAGACCTGACTTTGATTTAGCACCTCATCTGAAAGGTGATACGTCCAATAGAGTGGGACTTAAACCCACAACCTTCACATTCAGAGATAAGACTGTGACCACGGAGCCAAACCTGATGCCTTCATAAAATGCCAGTAAAATTGCAGACAAATGATATGATGCATCAAGCCAAATGCAAAATACTGTGGATGCTGGAAATCTGAAATAAAAACAGAAAATGCTGGAAATACTCAGCAGATCAGGCAGCATCTTTAGAGAGGGAAATAGAGTTAGTGGGCTGAATTTAGCGCTGGCGGCAGGGGTCCTGTCACCAGACCCGAAAGCGGGTGGTTGGGGTGGCGGTGGGAGGTTTGCGGTGGGGCAACCCCGCTTCAGTGGTCAATGGGACCTAAAGCCGCATCTTGTCAGTGCCGGGGTTGCTGTCCCTATTAAGTAGCAATGGCAACTGCTGGGGCTGTACCTGGAGAAGGAGAGTGCAAAGATGGATGGGCATCTTCATGACCAGGTAAGTGGTGTCTGGGGGCACCGAGGTCAGACAGGCAGGCCCCAGAGAGTGGGTGGGGGAGAGGTTGGTGAGGGCAAGTAGTGACATTGCTGTGGGGGGCAGCCAATGCCACAGGACGGGATCCTTCATGGGCCAAAGAGTGCCCAAAAAGCAGCCCCCGTGCTCCCACCCCTGGAGCCCACCAGGAGCCCACCACATTTCACCTGGTGGTCTCCCCACACGGCGAAGGTCCTCCCCACCACTGGTAAAATGCCAGCGGATGTGGGAAGAGGCCCTTAATTGGCCAGTTAAGTGGCTCAAGTGGGCTCTGGGAGAGAGGACCATTCACCATCTTCCCTGCCACTGGCAAGATGGGATGGCAGCGTGAAGACGATGGACACTTCACCCCGCCTTCCACACCATTTTACGGGCCGTCCCACCTCCCAGCCCCTCCGCAAAGGCTGGTAAAATCCATCCAACATTTCAGGTTTGTGACCTTTCATTAGAAATATTCTGATGAAAGGTCACAAATCTGAAACGTTAACTCTGTTTCTCTTTCCACAGATGCTGCCAGACTTGCTGTGTAATTCCAGCATTTCCTGAATGTATTAAATGTTAGTTACTAATATTTACATGGTCCCATTTGGCATATGGGGTACCTGTTAAGGATCGTGCTATGAAGAAACTGGAAGAAAATGACTTCCATGTCAATTTCCGAGTTTGATTATTCTTTTCAAAGCTCCCCCCTTCCACCCACATGCTCCCAGCAGGAAGCTGGACTGTCAGGGTATGTGGGTTGCAGAATCGATGCTACAATGTTGTAGCCTTCTCTTGGATCCACTATCTCAGCTAGTGCAACTTCCTACTAGGTGCCTAGGGCACAGATTTACCCTTTAAAAATGACATTGGAAGTCATAATAGCAAAACTACCTTTCCAGGCAAGGGTGTGGCCATCAGCATGTCTTGTATTAAGAACAGTACAGCTTTTCATGCCTTTTGACGTTGGGAAGCTGATTTTCCTAGCCCACCCTCTAACCCTGGACAGGAATAGGGACAAGGAGTGCTGCCTTTTTCCTGCCCTAAGCCATCAATATGCTTTGGGGACATCCCAGTATATGCCTGCCACCTAGCAAGGCTTAGCATAGCCAAATGAGGAAAGGAATTTGAATGCAGCTGCAGGCCTTAGAGACTAGGGTCTTCTGACTCCTTATCTTTATCAATAGCCAGCGGTTCCTGATTACTTCTAAACGTTCTGGAGGCGGTGGGTGATGGGGGAGAGAATAAAATTTAACAGACTCAGAGTGCATCTTGGAGTAAGGAAGAGATCGCAGGGGTCAGTGAAATCATGGGAGTGGGGAAAGGGGTCCAAGAGATCACAGGAGGGGATATGCGGATATCATGGGGAGGGAGGCAGATTGCGGCAGGTTTACTTGAGGAGCTGGGGCTTAGCACTCCTGCTCTTCCTGGCCCACAAAGAGTGCAAGAAAGACATTGATCTTCTAGATCAGGCAGCTCCCACCTCCCTTCAGCTGCCAGGCTTCTACAGCACTGGGAAACCCAGCCTGCAGCTGTTAAATCCAAATAACAGATAAAATCTGTGGCAAGGTGCCTCATTTAAATATTATAATTACTGACACGCTTCCCAGGAGCGAGTCACTCATCCAATCCTGAACCCATTGCGGTTAATAAATCAAAAATAGGCATGTTCACAGCAGGTTGGTGCCAGGCTTTCCATTTGTAACAATATAACCCATACCCATCCCTGATACCACCAGTCCTGTGATAGGGGTTTGGAATTAAAATTACCCCCATAGTGTTATTACATGTGTAAGACATAACCTTCTATCCCTTGACAGGTTACTGTACTGTTCGAATATGAGAATTATGAGAAATAATGAAACAACACTCAAAGCCCCAATTAAACACTAATATCTTTATGAGATTTGGTAGGAATACAGTTAACAATACAAAACACCAGTCAGTCACAAATACGTTACAAGGAGTTTTACATACCGTCACCCAGTGAGTGGTTGTGGTATTTAATGGTTTGGTTGATCTAGGTTTGATTGTATTAATCTGTTCACTGATCAGTGTCCACTGTGCTTGATTACTTAAGCTTAGTTTGAAACTGAAACTAAAAGAGAGGCTGGAAAGTTCTAGAAAAAACTGAAACTGTGTTCTGAGAAAGACATTCGACTAAAATCCTATAAGTGCTGAGATATTTTAAAGTCCAGTAATAAACCTGTTGTTGATTTAGAACAAGTGTCATATCTGCATTACTGTGAGATAAATCAGATATGTAAAATATCCAGCAAATCGACGAAGACATAACAGCAGTCACCTCCACTTGATTGTCCTGACCAAGTTGCTTGGCTTAAGCACTGAATCATCCTTTACAACAATTTTTATACCTTTCATTCCAAGGTAAACAGGATGTTTCATTGACAAGATTGTACTGTCCTATCAAAATCCACCTTAAGCTACAATTATCCAATGAGGCATCTAATTCTTTATTCAAACTGTGATATCAGAAACTGCCTTGCCGATGAACATATGTTTACATTTCCTTCAGTAATTTCTTCACCTTTCGTGCATGTTGCAGATGCTTTCAAGATCTTTATAGCATCTTCCTTTCCTGGTCATACACAAATTTCAAAGCCACAAGACTATTAAACAATCAGCATCTCTTAAATTACTGACTTCTTACAAACTGTTGCTTGGAGAATTTCTAGTTTCTCTGTATTTCAAAAGAAGACAAACTCTGATGTCATCAAACAAGAAACTTTATGTCACTCTCTCGCAGTTTTCCAAAAATCTTTGGACTGCTTAGGCCAGCTAAATTAGCATTTAAAAAAATGATCAGTCTCTTATCTTTGTGTTTCCAGACACCATGGGCTGGATTTTATTCCAGACGATGGGGGTTCCAACGGCAGGCTGGGAGGCAGGGGGATACCCCACCTCGACCTTCTGTCGGACCCCCATTGCTATTTCACAGTTGGCAGCCAATCCTCCGTAGGGGATACCATCCCTTTAAGGTGGCCACTGCCGATACTGCAGGAGGCCTTGCAGTACCAAAGAATAGACAAGAACCTGGGACAGGGGAGTGGGGTTGGGATCTGGGGCCAGTCAGGTAGGTCCCAGCGACAGGGTTGGGGGGAGTTTCACGGAGAAGCAGCCATCACCACAGGGAGGCCCTCCGGGGGCCCTGGATTGCCCCCAAAGGAGGGACACTGCCCCCGACCCCACTAGGAGGCTACCAGGTTTACCTGGTGACATCTCTACACAGCAATAGGCCCCTCCATCCTCCATAAAATTGGAGTCAAGGCTGATAGAGGCCCTTAAGTGGCCATTGGCTACTTAAGGGCCTCAATTGGCCTGGAGTAGGAAGGCCATCCTTGGCCTTCCCACACCAGACAAAATGTCAGGGGCCCGGGCAATTTCGGGAACGGCACCCTTTGCCATTTTGTTTTCCACTGCCTCCATTCTCATCTCCAAGGGCAGGATAAAATCCTGCTCCATGTTTTTGTGTACATGAAGTTTCTTCAAAGTTCTAACTTGGCATTAAAGTGAAGCATTACTTTAAAGTATGTCTGTTTATTGGTTTCAACTCGATTTTTATGACTTTTCTGCTTTTTGCTAAATAATCCATGGCCTTAAAGTGTTTCTTGACTGTTTATTTGTAATGAAAACAGCTTGCAGCTGTTAACAGGTTACTTTAGCTCGAAAAGCCCCTTTGGCCTACACAATGTATACTGGGCAGATATGGTCACTTTTCCGTACATCTGTATACGCATAGCTTTCTGTATTTCATTTAAACTTGATGTTCTTGTGTTGGATAGCCTCGCAAGTCTCAATCAGAAATTTTGATTAATAATAATATTACTGTCTCTACACATGTTTAAAAAGACAATTCACAGTATTGGTAATATCGGTAACAACAATGTATTTTATGTATTTTGGTGAGAAAGGGCAATTCAGGTGTACATTTTCAGCAACTGAAAAATAGCATCATACCCCCTGCAATCACCAAGTAAAATTAAACAGGCTCAGATTTAGACCGAATCAAAAGCACAACGTTGTCTTTCTTAGACTCTACCTGGCTTGGTTTGTGGGAATGTCTGGGCTCTTTTCAAATAATTATTTTCCAGGACAAAGAGTATTCCACCATCAGTTACTCTGAGTGTCAAGATAAATGCTGAATCTGTCAAGAATTCTGACATTAGTTTTGCTATCCTAATGAATATTCCACTCATAAAAAGTCAATCTTTGTCGGCTTTCTGTGAATAATAGCTGTTTTGATTGAATGTGAGAGTGTGAATCTTCAAAACATTGGCACAGAGCAGTACTCTATTGATACTATCAGGTGAATTACAGACAACTTTATAATATGGTTCATGAACTTGAAAGTAAACATAAATGTACACGATAATCTGTAAAGTATTTGACACATGATATGTCAGTCACAAGCCATTTGTATGTAGAGGGAGAATTTTAAAAAATATATAATTATTTGAGTGACTACAGCCAAATTAATGCAAATATATAATGGACATTAAGCTTTAATATTAGCTCTTAAATTAAATTGATAGTGGATATGTTATAGAAGAAAGGAGGAAGGAACTTGCATTTATATAGCACCTTTCATAATTTCAAAATGTTCCAAAGTTATTTAGAGCCAATGAAATAAGCTTTGAAGTGTAGTCACTTTTGTTATATAGGGAAATGTAGCAACAATATACGCAGAGAAAGGACCCACAAACAGCAATGAGATAAATGTTTAATTAAGCTGTTTTAGTATGTTAGTTGAGGGGTATTTTCTGGCCAGACCACTGGGGAGAACTCATCTGCTGTTCTTCGAATACTGCCATTGGTTCTATTAAGTCCATCTGAGAGGGCAGATGGGACCTCGGTTTAATGTCTCATCTGAAATACAGCATCTCTGACAGTGCAGCATTCCCTCAGTGCTACACTGGAGTGTCAACCAAAATGGTATTCTCAAGCCTTTGAAGTGAGGTTTGAACACTTGACCTTCTGAAACAGAGATGAGAGTGCAATCACTGGCCCAAGGTCTTACCTTATGTCACGTTACTTTATATTAATTTTGATTTTTGTGAATTTAGTGGTCATTCAGGTGAAGTATCCAGAGAATGGAACAGTTTCCATTTTGGGCCGCATCAAGCATTTCCAGGTCAGGCAAAGCATGGCTGAGTATACAAAAAATCTCCCTCCATTTGACCAAACAGCTTCAACTCTGGGCTCTGGACTCTACCACAGCAGAATCAATTTCAGTTTTTTGTGGTTTCTGTAACATTGTAAAACATACCAAGACAGATGTACAAGATAAAACTGAGCAGTAGTAAATTAATGAACATGAGGACAGAATCAGAACGACACAACACAGCTTTGTAAATCTTTCCACTTCAAACATCAGGTATCCTTATGGTGCCTTTGCCTGTTCAATGTCAAACTGCAATCAGAATTGTGCTTTGGGCTCATGCTCATCAGCATCTGGATTGATTCTGTCCAACCACATTCCACATAGGATCTTATAGTCTGCATTTGAAGCTGAACGACATCAGCATGAGCTCAATTCAGACCTGATTGATGAACCAACAGTTTGTTAACTATAGGGCTTGATTTAGTGAGCACGTCACAGGTCTCAGCGGCGACCTGGAAGTGGGCATCGTCCCCACTCGTCAGCTGGGCCACTGCAATCATGCAGCGGGTGGCCAATTATCATAATGGAGGCGTGGGGGCCAGCCAATCACATGGCAGGGCGGGATGTGAGACACTGAATACTGCAGCAGGTGACTCCGGAGCAGGTACTGGCGCTATATTTAAAGGACTGCTAGCCCTGCATTCACTGCTGCCTGGTTTAAAAGAGTGCCTTTCTGAGTGCCCTCTGCTGCTCCAGGTCCCCTTCTGTTGCCTTTGCGGTCTGATAGGCAAGGAGCTGAAAGTGAGCCTGCAACGAACACGGCTGAAGGAAGACACCGGGTTGTCCCATGGTTTAGCGATGCCTCCCTGGAGGTTCCCTTCCCCAATGATGGCAAGAGGAGGTCCTCCCGCCTGACAGAGCAAGCCTGGATGGAGATCACAGAGGAAGTCAACAGCCGTGGGGTCACCCCCAGGACCTGGGTGCAGTGCTGCAAGAGGGTAAATGGCCTCCTTCATTCTGCCAAGGTGACTGCTGCAAACCTCTCTCCTTTTTAGGGCTTGCATGGGGGTTTGCACAGGGCTACGCAGGAGGAAGCAAGACATGGGGAGGGTGCCACCACAAAGGTGCTGGCAAAGGGGGTTTAGCATCATCTCATCTCAAGATGTATGGCTGCATTTTGGCCACAAGCCACCTTCTTTCACAGCTCACCCCCCATTAACTCCTTCGACAGCAAACAGGAGGATGAGATATATAAGAAATCCCAGTAGGGGACGAGGGGCTGACACCAGCAGAACTGTCATATTGTTCTCTCTGTAAAGTATGACTATCTCCCTCTTTCCACTTGCAGGACAAGAGGGTCCACAACAGGAAGGAGACATCTTGGACTGGCGGAGGCATCCCAGATATCAGGCCTCTCTCCACAACTGAGGAGGAGACACTCAAACTGGAAGGGACCAAGGGCAGCTGCTCCATATCAGATGGTAAAACTGGAATCTCCAGGCAAGAGAGTGAGGATTGTCTTCCATCAACACACAGTTCACTTCTGGAGACCCACATCATGCATTCTTGGCACGACGAGATCTATTCATCCAAACCCATAAATATTTGTGTTCTCTCTATCAGACCGGTGTCAGTAGGCGACTCCAGTAGAAGGGGGACATAATTCCATCTCTGAAGAGCATCCGCAGTCAGAGGGTGCACCGTCCCATAACTCTCCTTCACCAGCGTAGATACTTTCACCTCGGTGGGTGGTGAAAGCACCACACACATGCCCGAGAAGCTGGTTGAGGCTGAGACAGCTGAGGCCTCTGATAGCCAGAAGACTGTGGGTAGCCAGGCCCATGGTGAGCCCCAGACTGATGACAAGCCCCTGGAGTCAACAGCACTGGACATGCTGGAGTTGCAGAGAGATGACAGAGGCCATGAGCAGTGATGAGCAGATGATGGAGCAGTCCATCCATGCTATGAGTGCTGCCATGTCTCAGGCCTGTAAGTGCATGGCTTCCTCCATTGAGAGGTTGGTTACCCTCATGGAGAGCCAGAACCCACAAATACAAATAGACCTGCACACCATTGTCTTGGCCATGAGCTCAATGCAGCAGTGGCAAGGTGAGAGAAGGTTGAGGCCTCTGGAGTCTTCTCCAGCTCCTTGTACTTCTCTGGTGAGCAGGGAGGTTGAAGTGAGCCTTGAAAGGGAGGAGGAAAGGCTGACCTTGACAATTGGATCTCCCCTCAGGGCACTCTGAGTTTGGACAGCAGTTCCACAGCCCCTCTGCCACAGAGCCTAGCTCCAGTAGCCGCAGCACCTGAGGAAGGTCCTGGCCCAGTGCAGGAAACCCTCAGGCAGCCGGGGCCCTCCAAGACTCAGGCAGTCAGAGGATGGTCGCCAAAATAATCCCAGGCCAAGGGGTAGCGTGATCAGCAGCCTGCCTCCAGCCCAGCTGCTCGTGTATAAAAAAAACTACCTAGAGACACATGGGGTTTAACAGGTGTTTGAAATGTAACTTTTGTTTTCTCGAATAAATTTATTTTGTTTGTGAAATTAACTTTCATAGTGGAAAGCGACTATTCTATTATGCCTTAATTGTGAGTTGCTGACTTCACACTTCCCTCTTAGTGGATTCCAATGCAGGCAAAGCCCTCATTTGATTAACTTTTCCCATTGACCATAGCACATTGTTCACCTGGGCACTAGGCACAGAATCCAAATAGAAAGGAGGCAACAGACTGCATTGCAATGAGTCTTTATTGATTTTACTTTGAGAGACCATCATGGTGGCTGGAAGTGGTAAGTATGAGACTGTCTCTTGCCTCCTTGGCCCATAGCTCAATGTGCCTGCCCTCTAGAGCAAGGGCTTCAGTATCCAGTGCTGCCAGCTCATCAACCTCCCCCTCGTCCTCCTCATCAGTGGAGGAGTGGTGTTTAATCATATCCTCATCAAACGAGGGAGGCCTCTTCCCTCTGTAGTGCTCGATTGTAGAGCACAGCAGACCACCACAATACATGAGACCCTTGCTGGGACATACTGCAGGGCTCCGCCGGATTGATCTAGGAACCGGAATCTCATCTTCAACAGCCCAATGGTCGCTTGGGTGGAGCTGTGGCAGGTGTTGTACCACTCCTCTGCTGCAGTGTGCGGTTTCCTCACAGCCATCAGTAGCCATGTCTTCAATGGCTAGCCCTTGTTCCCAAGAATCCATCCCCGAAGGTGAGCGGGGTAGGGCCGGAAAAACTTTGGCACCTGAAACTGTCGACATATGTCAGCATCGTGGCTGCTTCCCGGGAAGTGGGCACACACCTGCAGGAAATGCTTTCGGTGGTCACAGAATGTTGACTGGAATGAAAGTCCTTCCTGTTATTGAAGGCGGCTGGGTAGTCCTTTGGAGCCTTGATGGCCACATGCCTGCAGTCTATCACACCTTTTATTTATTTATTTTTATTTAGTGATACAGCACTGAAACAGGCCCTTTGGCCCATCGAGTCTGTGCCGACCATCAACCACCCATTTCTACTAATCCTACATTAATCCCATATTCCGACCACATCTCCACCTTCCCCCAATTCCCCTACCTATACTAGGGGCAATTTAAAATGGCCAATTTACCTGTCAACCTGCAAGTCTTTGGCTGTGGGAGGAAACCGGAGCACCCGGCGAAAACCCACGTGGTCACAGGGAGAACTTGCAAACTCCACACAGGCAGTACCCAGAACTGAACCCGGGTCGCTGGAGCTGTGAGGCTGCGGTGCTAACCACTGCGCCACTGTGCCGCCTTGCACATGGGGAAATCCAGCAATGGCCCCGAATCTGTTGGGCCTCTCTGCCTGACTGTCAGGGTCAGTCCGGTAGCGCACATAGTCGCCGGCCCTCTTGAACAGAGCATTGATCACCTCCTTGATGCAGCGATGGGCTGCTGCCTGGGAGACCCCAGACATGCCCTCAGTGGATCCTTGGAATGATCCAGAAGCATAAAAGTTAAGTGCCACAGTGATCTTCAAGGGCAAATGCATAGGGTGCCCACCGAATCCCATAGGTCGCAGCTCGTCCTGCAGCATGTCGCATAAGTCTGTGATGGCCTCCCTGGAGAGCTGCAGTCTTCACTGACATTGTTGCTCGGATATTTGAAGGTAGCTAATTTGAGTCTGGTACACTCACTGGCACAGGTGGACTCTTCTTGGCATGGCCGGCGGCTGTTGCTGTCATTGTGGAGCTTCACAGGCAAGTGTAGGTGCCTCCTGGCCATCCCACTCTCAGAGGCGCTGCACAAGATAGGGTGTATGAGAGTAATGCCAAGTGATCAGGCCTCCAGAGTGCTGTCCTTGCAGATACAAACCTATCTTGGCAGCTTTCCCTTTGCTATTTCTCCCGGAAGACACGCTGATGGCCCTCAGTGCCCATCCTTTCTGATAGCTGACTCTCTCACCCAGCAGCATCGGCATTCGAAACTCTGGCCCAGCAGTCTGGGCACCTGATACTGCCACCCGACACCCAGAACCCCTTGTAGACCACCCGAATCCCTGCTCACCCTTGTTCATCCAGTACTGGCACCCGAGACCCTGCTCACCCGGTACTGCCACCCGAGACCAAGCTCACCCGTGCAGAGTGCACAGCACTGCAGTCTGACAATGGCCTGCAGTCTGACAATGGCCTCCACTCCCTCCTCTTCCCCTATGCAGCGCTGGTCATGGCTGCCTACTCATCACTGCACTGAGGCCTCGTCTCGGTGCTGCCAGCTTTCAATGGCTGGGGTTCCAAAAGCAAGTGAGGGCAGCCTGGTGTCCACTTTATTCCAAGCCCTCCATTGAATTGTTATCAATTACATGCTAATATATTAAAATTAACTGTTCTACAATTTAAATTGCACTCCTGTTGTTTCGGGGCAGCAACGCCACCTTGGTGCTTTCCCGCCACTCACTAAATCCAGAACTGATGTCACGACATCAGATTTCCAGGTAGACTTGTCCGACGTTATTCTCCAGCCCCGCTCCCCAACATCTCCATTCCTGCTCCAAATGGCCGCACTAAATTCAGCCCTCTGTGTGCCACCCAGTTCCCATTATGTCAGTATATTAACATTCATAATTTATTGTAGGCATCTACATTTGAATTTATTCTTGTGATTATATATTTTTCCTAACTTAGAATAGCTACAGGCTAAGGTTTCAACATCAATGCATTGTTGAACAAATCATGTGATTATTCATGTTAATAATTTTGTTGCTGCCTCTAGGACTGCCTGTGGGAGCTGCATAACACGATGCAGGTCCCTTTCCTTCCCTGATATTCCGCTCTTGGTTAGCACTTTTTTTTTACAGCTCTCTTCCATTTTTCCATGAATATTTATATATGGTTTGAAAAATTCTCTTTTCCTTGGTGTCATTGAAATGGAACTCCTTTTGGAGTTGCAAGTCACCTTGATTTTGATGACTCCAGTGAATTGTCCAGGAACACGCATAATTCAGCAACACCAAAGTCAAAGAAAACTTTGAAATCACAGAGAATCCAACAGAGTACAAAAGAGGCCTCTCTTGTCTGCATGTATATACATGTGTCATAGGAGTTCATTGTTCTGCTGCTCGCAGCTATTGGTACAATAAGGTGCATTATTTAAGCGAGTTCCAATTTGCATTAGTGACGCTGCATGAGCACAGATCGGTTCTCTGCTCTTCAGTGCACTTACATTACAGAAACACTGCTTTCATTTGCTTTATCACTTTGGGACTGAAATTCTGCCAAGTGCAATATTTGCAGTGCATTGACTAACATGTCAAATTTCTACATTGCCTGTTTTAACCAAGTTGTGAACATGTGTCATTTTAACAGAATTAATAACAGAAGCTTGCATTCACCAATCCATTAAATATTTCACAGCAAAACATTAACATTTTCCAGGGATAGATTTGATCTTTTGAGGACTCAGCTTGCAGAGGAAGCCCGAGCCAGATACAAAAAGGATGTAGCCATTTTGAGGCCCGGACCTCACTGAAATAGAATCGGTGAGCTGCAGGCGCCAAACAGTCATCCTGACGCAGCTTGTTGAATGTTGGCTGGTACAATATAGGCCAGCTTGGAGATTGCCAGACCAACAAGTTAAATCCTTGGTTGGGATGGTGGCGTTGGAGAGGATGCGGTTGCCAGGCATTGGGTTCATTGTCAGCGATGGAGAACCTAGAGTGACAATAGCCCAGATTATTTGCATGGGGCTCGTTTGGGACCTCTTCAGCTGTTCCGCCTATAAAAATCTCCAAAAATGATGCTTGGGTTCCAGGTATGTCATAGGGCCTATCTTTGAGTATTAAAAGGGCCGACCATCTGAAACAGGCTGGCACTTCTGCCCACAACCACTAAGCCTTGTCAGGGTGATGGTGGCAGGAGCACTGGAATAGACTGGGCACTGAGTTCTGCACAGCTATTTTAAAACTGCCACCACTTTGTATACACCAGGTGGTCTGTTAAAATCTACCACTGTGTCTTTAATAAGGAAACTTTGCAAACATGAAGAGAAGGGGAATTCTCATCTTCAGCACTCCAAATATTAATGGACAACAGGTCCTGAGCACACATGCCTGAATTCTCAATTGCAAGCTTTGTACCGGCTGTGCTGCAGACAGAGATTTACCTCATGAATGCATTTTTTTTCCTTTTTCAGTGGTTAAAACATCATTTCCATTTTTGCACTCTTCTTTCTACTGTGTTGTGAGGCATTCTTTATAAATGTTATCCCTTGAAGCAATGAATAGAATTAAGAGAATTCATGGAAAAAAAGAGCATAGTGTCAGTGTACTTAAGTCCCATGACAATAAATTTCACTATCGGCACTAAGAATGTCCAAACATTCCCATTAGGGACTGAGAGAAAAAAAAATGCACTGATTGATTTTTAAAAAAATATTTTTCTCTTGCGCCAACAATAAAGGTTCTGAACTAAAATAAAAGTTGAACTGGCCCATAATATTTCCGAAGCACAAGCACATTAAAAAGAAAAATTTTTCTGTTTACATTTCAGGCATGGGCAGAATAAAGTTTATGATTTGAAGAGAGCCAATATTCATTCAAATCTTTAATAATAATGTTTCACAACTTTGTTCTAATTGTGGATCATTTCTGATGCCATGAACTGACTACACTCTTCCTTTGAGCTTTTATATCAGAGGCCTGCATAAGAAGATCAAAGAAAATTTACTGAGCTATCCTGCAGCAATGTCATAAATGGAATAGCATTTTTAAGAGTGCTAGAAAGAGAAGGATAGTGCATATATGCTAGAAATTATCAGTTTTATCCTACAGGTAATTAACACATTCACATCAAAACTTTTCCTTCCTATGGGTAAGTGCCTCTATTTAAATATAGAGAGTGGAACTTGACACAAGCACATTATGGACTCCCTATTTAATCCTCAGGTGGGGCAGTTAAAATGGATTAAAGTCATAATGCTGCGCTTGGGTTCCCAGTGAATGATGTTCCACTCTCCCATCCCATTGGCATCCTAGGGAACACTGGAAATCCCGAAGGAAAAATTGGAAAGTCTGGGACAATGCAAAATGAGCTATAACCATAAACAAATAGGCCTCCATCCCTTTTTCCTGATCTTAGCAGTTGGGGAAATAGGAATTCCCTAGGGGCAATGGTCAGAAGTATCAGCTCCAGAATTCATATGATTTACTGCAGCTTTGCCTGATTATCCTTTTCCAAGGTACATGACGTATTTGTCCCATTAATGCCCCACATGGAAAGTTTGAAAGAAATGTCGAAGCTGATACTGATAGGTTCCTACATGAGAAATATATTGTGTATACCATTCAGCCAACAAGATTAGCACAGGGTGGCTGACTGACTTCATCTTTCCATACTTATTAATCACATCCTTCTTGGCTTTATGTATTCACCTGTGAGATGTGAATCCTTTAACTTAAACATGTGTCATTATCCAAAACTTCATTGGCTTACTGAAGTTACATAATCTGATAGGTTTTCATTTAACAATGTAATACACCTATCTATCTGGGACATATAGTGAGCTGAACGTCTGGAGATGTGATCATCTAAAAATGGCTCATGGTTGCAGCTGAACAGAAGGAGCTGCACTGTCCTTTAGATCTGACCTGGGAGTGCTTGGTGCTGACAAATAGAAAGTGCTGACAGCCATCACCTTGATAAGGATCAAATTGTATCTAAAGATGTAAAGCAAAAAAAAGGCATACCTAATGAGCCTAACATGACCAACATATTGGGCTGGATTTTGTGCCTGGAAGTGAGGCTCTGACACTGGGCCGAAAAGGCAGAGGAAAGCACTCAGGTCAAAGCCTCCATGCACCTGGATGATGTCACCGTCTTCTGCCCGGATCCACTGCCGGTTCGCACTGAGCGTCTGCGACCAATTTGAACTGACCGCGGGAGCCAAAGTAAATCGCAACAAGAGCGAGGCCATGTTCTTCAGAAACTGGGCCAACCAATCCTTTGTCCCCTTCACCGTCTGAGTAGACTACCTGAAGGAGCTGGGGCTATGGTTTGGAGGGGCCGGGATGTGAGCTAATAGCTGGGAGGGGTGTATAGCCAAGGTGAAACAGAAACCGGGCATGTGGAAGCGGATGCTCCCTCCCCATTGCGGGTAAGAACCTGGTCATCAAGTGCGAGGTTCTCTCAAGTGTTGTTCTGCATGGCACAGGTCTGGCCCATACCCCACTCCTGCGCCGTAGCAGTCACCTGAACCATCTTTCACTTTATTTGGAGATCGAAAATGGACCGTGTCTGCAAGGACAGGATCTTTAAACCTCTAGATATAGTTGGGGGGGGGGAAACATATACAAAGTCACCTTTCTGTGCGACTGCATCAAGCTGTGCATAGACCCTCAGGACAGAAACACGAAGGGCTGGATTTTAATTCCAGTGTTGGGAACCCAACAACTGGGACATTTAAGGGTTCTGATCCCCGTGCTTCAGCAGCATCGTTCTCGCGATATGGCCTTGGAATGCAAATGCCCTAATTGGGCAGGAGGTGAGCTCACACCCAATTAGAGGCACCGAGCGTCTCCAGGAGGCAGGAGCTGCCTGCCAAAGGCCAGCAGCAAAGGCAGGCAGCAGCCATGTTGGGGACTGCCGCTGCTTTCCGGTGGAGTGCGGGCAGCTCATGAAAGGGCCCGGATGGCGACAAGGTCGGAAAGTAGCCATGGAGACTAAGTGCAGGTACAGCGCTCGACCTAGCACTAGTTGGCCTCTCAAATTTATTTCCATCACGCATTCCAATAATATTTATTTGGTCACGTCGCAACCCTAGTAGCTGTGCCTGAACATGCACCAGACTGATCTGGATCGCCAAAATCAGAATTGAAAATTTCCTTCACAATGCCAGGGCCCCTTAACAATCTTATAAAGGCCCTAATTTTTTTTTTTTATTTATTCATTCATGGGATGTAAGCGTCACTGGCCAGGCCAGCATTTATTGCCCATCCCTAATTGCCCTTGACAAGGTGGTGGTGAGCTGCCTTCTTCAACCGCTGCAGTCCATGTGGGGTAGGTACATCGACAGTGTTGTTAGGAACGGAGTTCCAGGATTTTGACCCAGCGACAGTGAAGGAACGGCGATATAATTCCAAGTCAGGATGGTGTGTGACTTGGGGGGGAACTTGCAGGTGGTGGTGTTCCCATGTATTTGCTGTCCTTGTCCTTCTAGTTGGTAGAGATCGCGGGTTTGGAAGGTGCTGTCTAAGGAGCCTTGGTGCATTGCTGCAGTGCATCTTGTAGATGGTACACACTGCTGCCACTGTGCATCGGTGGTGGAGGGAGTGAATGTTTGTAGATGGGGTGCCAATCAAGCGGGCTGCTTTGTCCTGGATGTTGTCGAGCTTCTTGAGTGTTGTTGGAGCTGCACCCATCCAGGCAAGTGGAGAGTATTCCATCACACTCCTGAATTGTGCCTTGTAGATGGTGGACAGGCATTGAGGAGTCAGGACGTGAGTTACTCGGCTCAGGATTCCTAGCCTCTGACCTGCTCTTGCAGCCACGGTATTTAGATGGCTACTCCAGGTCAGTTTCTGGTCAATGGTAGCCCCTAGGATGTTGATAGTGGGGGATTCAGCGATGGTAATGCCGTTGAATGTCAAGGGGAGATGGTTAGATTCTCTCTTGTTGGAGATGGTCATTGCCTGGCACTTGTGTGACGCGAATGTTACTTACCATTTATCAGCCCAAGCCTGGATATTGTCCAGGTCTTGCTGAATTTCTACATGGACTGCTTCAGTATCTGAGGAGTCATGAATGGTGCTGAACATTGTGCAATTATCAGCGAACATCCCCATTTCTGACGTTATGATTGAAGGAAGGCCATTGATGAAGCAGCTGAAGATGGTCGGGCCTAGGACACTATCCTGAGGAACTCCTGCAGTGATGTCCTGGAGCTGAGATGATTGACTTCCAACAACCGCAACCATCTTCCTTTGCGCTAGGTATGACTCCAGCCAGTGGAGTGTTTTAAAGAACAAAGAACAAAGAAAATTACAGCACAGGAACAGGCCCTTCGGCCCTCCAAGCCTGCGCCGATCCAGATCCTCTATCTAAACCTGTTGCCTATTTTCTAAGGGTCTGTATCTCTTTGCTTCCTGCCCATTCATGTATCTGTCTAGATACATCTTAAAAGACGCTATCGTGCCCGCGTCTAACACCTCCGCTGGCAACGCGTTCCAGGCACCCACCACCCTCTGCGTAAAGAACTTTCCACGCATATCCCCCCGAAACTTTTCCCCTCTCACTTTGAACTTGTGACCCCTAGTAATTGAATCCCCCACTCTGGGAAAAAGCTTCTTGCTATCCACCCTGTCTATACCTCTCATGATTTTGTACACCTCAGTCAGGTCCCCCCTCAACCTCCGTCTTTCTAATGAAAATAATCCTAATCTACTCAACCTCTCTTCATAGCTAGCGCCCTCCATACCAGGCAACGTCCTGGTGAACCTCCTCTGCACCCTCTCCAAAGCATCCACATCCTTTTGGTAATGTGGCGACCAGAACTGCACACAGTATTCCAAATGTGGCCGAACCAAAGTCTTATACAACTGTAACATGACCTGCCAACTCTTGTACTCAATACCCCGTCCGATGAAGGAAAGCATGCCGTATGCCTTCTTGACCACTCCATTGACCTGCGTTACCACCTTCAGGGAACAATGGACCTGAACACCCAAATCTCTCTGTACATCAATTTTCCCCAGGACTTTTCCATTTATTGTATAGTTCACTCTTGAATTGGATCTTCCAAAATGCATCACCTCGCATTTGCCCGGATTGAACTCCATCTGCCATTTCTCTGCCCAACTCTCCAATCCATCTATATTCTGCTGTATTTTCTGACAGTCCCCTTCACTATCTGCTACTCCACCACTGCAAACTTGCTAATCAGACCACCTATACTTTCCTCCAAATCATTTATGTATATCACAAACAACAGTGGTCCCAGCACGGATCCCTGTGGAACACCACTGGTCACACGTCTCCATTTTGAGAAACTCCCTTCCACTGCTACTCTCTGTCTCCTGTTGCCCAGCCAGTTTTTTTATCCATCTAGCTAGTACACCCTGGACCCCATGCGACTTCACTTCTCCATCAACCTACCATGGGGAACCTTATCAAAGTCCATGTATATGACATCTACAGCCTTTCCCTCATCAATCAACTTTGTCACTTCCTCAAAGAATTCTATTAAGTTGGTAAGATATGACCTTCCCTGCACAAAACCATGTTGCCTATCACTGATAAGCCCATTTTCTTCCAAATGGGAATAGATCCTATCCCTCAATATCTTCTCCAGCAGCTTCCCTACCACTGACGTCAGGCTCACCAGTCTATAATTACCTGGATTATCCCTGCTACCCTTCTTAAACAAGGGGACAACATTAGCAATTCTCCAGTCCTCCGGGACCTCACCCGTGTTTAAGGATGCTGCAAAGATATCTGTTAAGGCCCCAGCTATTTCCTCTCTCGCTTCCCTCAGTAACCTGGGATAGATCCCATCCGGACCTGGGGACTTGTCCACCTTAATGCCTTTTAGAATACCCAACACTTCCTCCCTCCTTATGCCGACTTGACCTAGAGTAATCAAACATCTATCCCTAACCTCAACATCCGTCATGTCCCTCTCCTGGGTGAATACCGATGTAAAGTACTCGTTTTGAATCTCACTCATTTTCTCTGACTCCACGCATAATTTTCCTCCTTTGTCCTTGAGTGGGCCAATCCTTTCTCTAGTTACCCTCTTGCTCCTTATATTTTCCCCCTGATTCATATTGGCCTCAGTTTTGCCAGGGCTCCTTGATGCCATACTCGGTCAAATGCTGCCTTGATGTCAAGGGCAGTCACTTTCACCTCACCTCTTTTGTCCATGTTTGAACCAAGGCTGTAATGAGGTCAGGAGCTGAGTGGCCCTGGCAAAACCCAAACTGAGCGTCACTGAGCAGGTTATTGCTAAGCAAGTGCCGCTTGATGGCACTATTGATGACACCTTCCATCACTTTACTTATGATTGAGAGTAGGCTGTTGGGGCGGTTATTGGCCGGGTTGGACTTGTCCTGCTTTTTGTGTTCAAGACATACCTGGGCAATTTTCCACATTGCAGGATAGATGCCAGTGTTGTAGATGTACTGGAACAGCTTGGATCGAGGCATGGCAAGTTCTGGAGCACAGGTCTTCGGTAGTATTGCTGGAATATTGTCAGGGCCCATAGCTTTTGCACTATCCAGTGCCTTCAGTCGTTTCTTGATATCATGCGGAGTGAATCGAATTGGCTGAAGTCTGGCATCTGTGATGCTGGGGACTTCAGGAGGAGGCCGAGATGGATCATCAACTTGGCACTTCTGGCTGAAGATTGTTGCCAATGATTCAGTCTTATCTTTCGCACTGATGTGCTGGGCTCCCCCATCATTGACGATGGGGATATTTGTGGATCTACCTCCTCCAGTTAGTTGTTTAATTGTCCACCACCATTCACGGCTGGATGTGGCAGGACTGCAGAGCTTCGATCTGATCCGTTGGTTATGGGATCGCTTAGCTCTGTCTATCGCATGCTGCTTACGCAGTTTGGCATGCAAGTAGTCGTGGGTTGTAGCTTCACCAGGTTGACACCTCATTTTGAGGTATGCCTGGTCCTGCTCCTGGCATGCCCTCCTGCAATCTTCATTGAACCCGGGTTGGTCTCCTGGCTTGATGGTAATGGTAGAGTGGGGGATATGCCGGGCCATGAGGTTACAGATTGTGGTTGAGTACAATTCTGCTGCTGCTGATGGCCCACAGCACCTCATGGATGCCCAGTTTTGCATTGCTAGATCTGTTCGAAATCTATCCCAATTAGCACGGTGATTGTGCCACAGAACACGTTGGACAGTATCCTCAATGTGAAGGCGGGACTTCATCTCCACAACGACTGTGCGGTGGTCACTCCTACCAATACTGTCATGGACAGAAGCATCTGCGGCAGGCAGATTGGTGAGGACGAGGTCAAGTATATTTTTCCCTCATGTTGGTTCCCCCACCACCTGCCGCTGACCCAGTCTAACAGCTATGTCCTTTAGGACTCGGACAGCTCGGTCACTAGTGGTGCTACCAAGCCACTCTTGGTGTTGGACATTGAAGTCCCCCACCCAAAATACATTTTGTGCCCTTGCCACCCTCAGTACTTCCTCCAAGTGGTGTTCAACATGGAGGAGTACTGACTCATCAGCTGAGGGAGGGCGGTAGGTGGTAATCAGTAGGAGGTTACCTTGCCCATGTTTGACCTGATGCCATGAGACTTCATGGGGTCTGGAGTCGATGTTGAGGACTCCCAGGGCAACACCCTCCCTACTGTCTACCACTGTGCCACCACCTCTGCTGGGTCTGTCCTGCCAGTGGGACAGGACATACCCGGGGATGGTGATAGCAATTTCTGGGACATTGTCTGTAAGGTATGATTCCGTGAGTATGACTATATCAGGCTATTGCTTGACTAGTCTGTGGGACAGCTCTCCCAACTTTGGCACAAGCCCCCAAATGTTAGTAAGGATGACTTTGCAGGGTCGACAGGGCTAGGTTTGCTGTTGTCATTTCCGGTGCCTAGGTCAATGCCGGGTGGTCCGTCCGGTTTCATTCCTTTTTATTGACTTCGTAGCAGTTAGGTACAACTGAGTGGCTTGCTCGGCCATTTCAGAGGGCATGTAATAGTTAACAATATTGCTGTGGATCTGGAGTCACATGTAGGCCAGACCAGGTAAGGACAGCAGATTTCCTTCCCTCTCGGACATTAGTGAACCAGAATGGTTTTTACAATCGACAATGGTTTCATGGCCATCATTAGACGAGCTTTTAATTCCAGATTTATTAATTAAATTCAAATTCCACCTTTTGCTGTGGCGGAATTTGAACCCATGTCCCCAGAGCAATACCCCGGGTCTCTGAGTTACTAGTCCAGTGACAATACCACTACGCCACCGCCTACCCTTGGAAGTGTGGCTTCCCCATTCCCTCCCCCGCACCCTCACATTGAAGATTGCAGACTGTCTCGGAGGCATCGTGTTCCTGAGGCGACTTCCAGGATGGTGATTTTCAAATTGCACCCAGTCTGATTCGCAACCCGCAGCCCTTTGAAGATTCAGCCTAAGTGTCACTATATGCTGAGGTTCCATCTGTCCTCAATATTGCAAAGGATGGGTCTGGCCACTTTGCCGTGAAACATTCCATTCATTTGGGCCATGCCACACCACTTGTCCCTTGTGGAGAAGTTTGTCCAGACAAACACCTTTGACCACAAGTCCATCTGGCAGTGGTGCACACATAATGTCCCCGAGGCCTGGCGGGAAAAGGAGAGTGTGGATCCTGTCAGATGGTTCCCTGAGCAGACTGTCAAACCCATTTGACAGAATGTCTCATTGCCAGAACTTTCAAACAACCCCTAAGACGCACCTTGGCTGGTGGTGAGAAGGTTCCAGCCTATCAGGTCCTTCATGAATGCCCAGAGTCTCACCAACTCCACACGCTGCCTTCGAGGCAGCTGCAGTGGGGAAGAAACGGTCACCCACTTTCTTCTGGATTGTGCCTATTGTTTCGACTGACCGTTCAAGTCAAAGCCCCCAATCAAAATATACGATTCTGATTGTGGTGGGAGAAATGCACTGTTGTTTCAGTCCCATTCTGCCGCAGATCGCCTAACATATCATTTTTAAACTTTCCACATTAAAGAAAGACCCAGCCAAATTGTATCATCTACTAACCTCCGAATGACTCTAACCAAACCAGGTGTCTTTAGATCAACAAATTAACTGTTTAATTAGAAAAACTAAATTCTTAAACACTACTAAGATATAAATAACATTTAAAATAGAAAAAAAAGTAGTGTTCGTCAATATTTATGCTCTTGCCGAAGTGAAATCTTCCAATGTGAATAGTCCAAGGTTGCTTGAAGTTGTCACAGCTGTCCGATAGGGGAAAAAAAGGTTCTTCAACAGTAGTCTGTAGTCTAGTTCAGCAGTTGAATTGATGCTCTTCTTTTCCAGCGATGAATTTCAACAATTACTGTTCAGTAGTTAAAGTAATTTGGTTATTTTCTTTTAAGAAATTAATCTGGATTGACATTAGAATTCTGAGAGTATAATAAATGAGGTTTAAGTAAACCAAGAGCGAGCTCTCTTTTCCTTCATTATATGCTGGCTGACAGTCTGTGTCTGTCTCTGTTAGCTGTGTCTCAAAAGCCAGTGTTTCAACCAGTTTCAAATGTCAATCGGCAACAATGTATTTCTTGATCCTCAGTCTCTGAGTGGCTGTATCCCGGGGCAACCAGAATGCACTCCATGTATCACAGTCTCTGAGTGGCTGTATCCTGGACCAACTAGAATGCATTCTTTGACTCAGTCTCTGGAGCTTGTACTGCTCCTTTTCCAGCCTTAAAGGTACACCACGTTCTTCCCAGAAAAAAAAAACTACAGAATCATAACAGTATGCAAAGCAAGTCTGGAATGAGGTGCAGTGGTTTTTCTCAGTGTTCATCCAGAGCAGCTGCATAACACAGTGCTCGATGGGCTGTTTCCAGGGACACACACCGAGATAAACATCAACTGCTGCTGGAGGACCATCAACTTGGTAAGATGCATTTCAGTCTGCCCAAAACTTGCTGGTCTTCTAATGCAAAGAGCTGTCATGACCGAGTTTTGCAGACTTGGATATTCCAAGGTCCAGGGCTACGTGCTGAGGGATGCACTAAAGCTTGGGGCAGCCATGGCAATGGGTCAATGGGAAAAGGCCACTCTGTAAGGCCCTCCCACCATAATATACCGAGGGGCTGGAAACCATGTAAAACCCCTCAGGCTGTATGCACTAGAGAATGTTTGACATGAAAGGTAAATGTAGATTGTAAATATTACCTGCAATGGCAAGTATGGTGAGACACCTCATGTACTGTATTGAAAGAAACTGATCTGTATTACATTTTATGTATGGTCAAATTTGAACTGTTATGTAATGTATGTTTACAAATTTTATGAATAAAGTATATTTTTGGAAAAAGAAATGTGCCACTTTGGAGCTCAATGTTCCAGCTAACACCCTTTCTTGGCGTTGCATAGCCGAACACATGTTCAGCAGCAGGAAAGACTCCCCTACAGTACTATTTAAAGGGATTAGTAACTAATTACTTCTCAAGGGCAGTTAGGCACGGGCAATAATTGCTGGCTGTAGTTGGTTGCATTTTCCTGGCTGTTGTTTCAATTCTACAAGTGTTTGGTGCTTTCAATAGTTGTTTAAAGTTGGGAATGGTGTTTCTGGTGTTGAAGGAGTTTTTTTCTGACTTCAAGGCTTCTGCACAAACCAGTTGCTCCCAGTCATGGGTGCACAAGAATCATAGAATGGTTACAGCACAGAAGGAGGCCATTTGGCCCATCGTGTCCTTGCTGGCTCTCTGCAAGAGCAACTTACCTAGTCCCACTCTCCCACCTTTTCCCTGTAGCCCTACACATTTTTTCTCTTCACATAATTATCCAATTGGTTTTTGAAGGCCTCGATTGAATTTGCCTCCACCACATTCCAAGACAATGCATTCTGGATCCTAACCACTCACTACATAAAAAAGTTTTTCCTCGTGTTGCTGTTGCTTCTTTTGCCAATCAACTTAAATTGGTGTCCTCTGGTTCTGGATCCCCTTCAGGCAATGGAAAGATTTCTCCCTGTCTACTCTGTCCAGACCCCTCATGATTTTGAACACCTCTATCAAATCTTCTCTTAATCTTCTCTTCTCCAAGGAGAAAAGTCCCAGCTTCTCCAACCTATCCATGTAACTGAAGTTCCTCATTCCTGAAACCATTCTATTGAATCTTTTCTGCATCTTCTCCAATGTCTTCACATTCTTCCTCAAGTGCGGTGCCCAGAATTACACATAATGCTTCAGTTGAGGCCAAAACAGTGTTTTATACCGATTCATTATAACGCTCTTGCTTTTGTTCTCTATGTCTCTATTTATAAAGCCCAGGATCCCATATGCTTTATTAACCACTTTCTCAATCTGCCCTGCTGCTTCAATAATTTGTGCACATATATGCCGAGATCCCTCTGCTCCTGTACCCGCTTTAGAATTGTACTGTTTATTTCATATTGCCTTTCCTCATTCTTCCTACCAAAATGAATCACTTCACACTTTTCTGCGTTAAATTTCATCTGTCGCTTGTCCACCATCTCTACCAGCCTATTTATGTCCTCTTGACATTATCACTGCCCTCCTCACAGTTCGCGATGTTCCAGGTTTTGCGCCATCCGCAATTTTTGAAAATGTGCCCTGTGCATCCAAGTCTAGGTCCTAACACAGACCCCTGGGGAATCTCACGATATGCCTTCCTCCAGTTCAAAAAAACAACCATTCACAACTACTCTCTGTTTCCTGTCACTCAGCCAATTTTGTATCCATGCTGCTACTGCTCCTCTTATTCCATGGGCTCTAACTTTGCTGACAAGCCTGTTATGTGGCATTTAAGTCCATGTCCACTACATCAACTGCATTACGCTCATCGACCCTCTCCATTACGCCATCACAAAGAACTCAAGCAAGTTAGTTAAACATCATTTGCCCTAAACAAATTTATGCTGGCTTTCCTTAATTAATCCAGATTTGTCCAAGTAACTGTTAATGTTGCCCTGAATTATCATTTCTAAAAGCTTTCCCATGACCGAGATTAAATCAAGACTGTCTTGTAATTGTTGGCTTGTCCTTACACCTTTTTTTAAACAAGGTCTAACATTTGCAATTCTTCAATCCTCTGGTACCACCTGTATATCTAAGAAAGATTAGAAGATTATGTCCGGTGCATCCGCAATTTCCTCCCTTACTTATCTCAGTATTCTTGGATGCATCTCATCCGGTCCTGGTGACTTATCAACTTTAAGTACAATCAACCGACCTAATATTTCCTCTTCATCAATTTTTAGCCCATCCAGTGTCTCAACTACCTTCTCTATCACTGTGACTTGGGCAGCATCTTCTTCCTTGGTAAAGACTGATGAAAAATACTCATTTAAGTACCTCAGCCATGACCTCCATGTGTAAATTCCCATTTAGGTCCCTAATCGGTCCATCTCTTTTTACCACACTTCTAGTATTTTTTTTATTTGTTCATGGGATGTGGACTAAAGGCCTGCTACCCAATCCGAACCCGACGGGACACGACGACGTGTCGAGTTCGGGTTGGGTAGGGTTGCACTTCTGGGTCCGACATTCAGGCTCGGGTCGGGCCCGGTCAGACACGCTCCATCACTGGTAAGTGGCTCCACTGTTGATGTCTTTTTTTGACTAGAAAGGTGGTTTTGTTACAGTAATCTTAAGCTTGTGCAGATCAGCAGCAAAGTGAAAAATGGAAGGTAAGTTAACTGATGGTCGGGTTGGGTCAAGTCGGGTCGGGCACAGGAAAACATGGAAGGACTCGGGCCGGGTCGGGCTCAGGTCAGATGTGGTTTTGTTGGGCTCGGGTGGGGTTTTGTTTTGCAGACCCAAGCAGGCCTTTAATGTGAGCATCACTGCCTATCCTTAATTGCCCTTGAGAAGGTGGTGGTGAGCTGCCTTCTTGAGCCGCTGCAGTCCTTGGGGTGTAGGTACACCCACGGTTCTGTTAGGAAGGGAGTTCCAGGATTTGACCGAGCGATGTATATGCCTATAGAAGACTTTTGGATTCCCTTTTCTGTTAGCTGCCAGTCTCATACTAATAGGCATTCTACTTGGAATACAACATGACAGGGAGAATGAACAGAGGCCATGCAGAGCAGGACAAGCTCCTGGAAGAGGGAGGGGGAGGAGGGGTCTCAGCAGGAGGCCATATTTAAGCAGGGTGTTCAGGGAGCAATTCTCTCACCTGAACCTCAGCGATGAACAATGTGTGAAACGTCTGCTCTTTAATATGGATATCCTCATTAGATTTGCCACCTGCTGCAACCACAACTGTAACCTGAGAGCAGGGCAATGGCTGCATTGTCAGTGGCTGTGAAGGTGACCATGACACTGAACTTTTATGTGTGCGTCTCCTTCCAGGCTACAGCTAGAGATTTTTGCATAGCACGCAATTTGACATCTACTGTTTTATTTAATTATTCATTCATGGGATGTGGGCATTGCTGGCAAGGCCAGCATTTATTGCCCATCCCTAAAAGCCCTTGAGAAGATGATGGTGAGTTGTCTTCTTGAACCGCTGCAATCGATGTGGTGTAAATGCACCTGCAATGCTGTTAAGCAGGGAGTTCCAGGATTTTGACCCAGCGACAGTGAAGGAACGGCAATATAGTTCCAAGTCAGGATGGTGAGTGGGGGAACTTGCAGGTGGTGATGTTCCTATGCGTCTGCTGCCCTTGTTCTTCTACGTGGTGGAGGTCGCGAGTTCGGATGGTGCTATTGAAGATGAGTTGCTGCAGTGCGTTATGGCCAGGTGAGGAAGGGGGCTCAGGCTCCCCTCTTGCCCTTCCGCTTGTTTGACAGGGTGTATTCCTTTAAAACAGTAGTCGTGCTTACCATCTCTGTGAGTGTTTTACCTTTTACCTTTACCGTGATTGTGAAAGAACAAATCAAACAGGTTTTCTTGAGTTTAAACAAGAAAGAGGTAAGTTTATTATCCTTAACACTCTAACTCCGATTTAAAAATATTAAAAAATATGTTACACATTCACGCAGTCTTGAAGTCCTCGCTGGTCAAAGTGCACCTTATGGTTCACCGGCTTTGCTCAAGGTTTTCTTGAAGGCAGAATTGTAGTTGGCAGTCTTCCCCTGGTCGCTGGCTGTAGCAGTCTGTAGGCTTGGAGGGTCCACAGTCGCAGACTGTTTTCAAACTTAATGTTTCCTGGGGGGAGAGAGAAAGAGAGAGAGAGAGAAAGGGAAGCCCTCAGCCTTCTCTGTTGCTGTACACTCAGTTACTGCTGGTCTCTTTGTCCAAAAGAAACAATAACCAGCTGCCCCCGAGATGGACAGATGGTCACGTGGCTGCTTCAGATTTTCTGGAGCCTTCTAATTAAATTCAAGGTTCGGAATTGGCTCCACATGCCCCAGGATGCCAATTTACACTTGGAGGGGGTTTGCTCTTTCAAAGTCAATATGTCAGGATTGCCTTGACTGCCATGCTAATGAACCCATTTTAGGTAATTCAATCACTTAGAGCAAGTCAGTGTCCTGGCTTGGCTTCCTGTTAGACTTTTGTCTCTAGTTCAATCTCCGCGTCTTTCAGATGCAAATTGCAGTGGCCATTTTAGCTGCTAGTTTGTTAAAATTTACTGTAGGGCTTTTCCCATTAAAAGTCTAATGTAAGTTTCCAACCGATGAAATTAATATTTCTCATTTGGCATATGGGGTTTTCTTGACAGATGCATTTTGTAGATGGGACACACTGCTGCCAATGTGCACTGGTGTTGGAGTGAGTGAATGTTTAAGGAGGTGGGTGGTGTGCTGATCAAGTGGGCTGCTTTGTCTTGCATGGTTACATAAGGGAGGTCTCTACTCAATGACTGGTGTCTCACCACATGCAGATCCCACCTCTAATCTATCCTCTCATATATGTGCAGTGTCAGTATTTGAGCTGGTGGTTGCAGATGTAAAATCAAGTGACGGTACTGTGTTTTTACCATCACTCTCTTTTTGGTGCTCCCCATTGCTGGCTAAGTTACACTTCTTGAGTACCTGAAAGGAGAAAGACACATTGGTACAGTTACAGTGTAGTGAGGTAGGGAAAGTAAGAGGTGCATCCTTACACAGTTTGCAGCTTCTAAATCAGAAGAGAGTGTGGGATGAGGGGTAGGTGGGATGAGAGATGGATAATTATGTATAAGGATACAGTCATCTTTGATGGATTCAGCCTCACCACTGGCCATGGTCCCAATAATGGCCAGCACCGTCTCCTCCACGGGGTTTAGGACATGCAGGCTCATCTGTATCCTTCCAGTTAATTCCTGTTGCTTCCAGTTGTGTGCCATCTTGTCCTACAAGAGAGAGGGAAGGATGGAAGTGACTGTCATGCAATCTCTTTGGATAACGATGCTATCATGGTTGAACAGCTGGCAGCATGTGCAACCTGTGAGATGTGAGTGTGAAGCTTACAACAATGCTAAGTGTGTGAGAGTGAGCTAAAGCTTAGGAATGTTGGGTATGAGTCCCGATTAATAGCAATTGTTAGTAGGTGAGTGGTGGGAGTGAGGGGGAGGCGGGGAAGGGGGGGGGGGTGGTGACTTGACCAGTGTGTGAGGCCAGTGATATTATTCCTGGCTATTACTGATGGTGCAATAAGCAAACATTTATAGGAATTACTAAGAATGTAACATAAATTGCCAGTAATCAATAATTGCTCAGAATATTGTAAGTTTGTTTTTCTTTGTTGCGACTTCACAGGTCATAGATTTTGTTACCTATTTCAGATGATTAATCATGTCATCTTGCAAGATTTAAAGTCCAAGTACTCCTTAATTTGTTTATGCAATAATATTTTGCACAGAACACTGGAAAATACTTTTTAAAAGTTGGCTCTTTTTTCTAATTTAAATTCCAAAAACATTCTTTAGCTTTGCCAGAGGTCCCTAACTCTTTCCACATTACACTATCCCCTAACTGAGAGAACAATCAGCCATTCTGCTATCAGGCTTTTGTCAATAGCTGCTGAGAGAGATGTGAGAGAAAGCAAAGTGAGCCTGTCACTCCTCCTTCCTGTCGGCAAGCATTTTATCCCCATTAAATCAATGTATCCATAAGGTCACACAGCTCCAATTGGTAAATGCATGGGAAATCATAAGACAATAAATGCATAGGAAATCATAGGGTGATAAATGTATGTGAAATTGAAAGTTGGCATATCTTTGAGGAACACAGGCTGTTAAATGCATGCAGAATCACCAGGTGCTAAATGCCTCAGAACCATAAGGTGGTAAATGTGTGAGGCCTTATAGGGGGATAAACAAATGGAGAATCCTAAGGTGAATTACATGGAGAATAATAAAGTTGCATATGCATGGGGAAATCATGTTGATGAATGCATGTTGAATATGAAGGAAGGAGGAAAAGGAGGAAAAGGGCATGGAGAATTTAAATGCATAGGGAATCACATGGGTGGAAATTCATCAGTGCTCAATTTTGGGTTTGATGGCAGTGATGTAGCCACGATGTATGCCTAAACCATGCTGGCCTGAAATTGGGCCTCAGGCCTCATCTAAATAATCTGTGTGAGCTGCCAGTGCCTGTCATGCATCTTCAACTCAATAGCTCTCCCATTTTCAGCAATGAATTTAACGGCTGCCCACCTGGTCAGCCACACCTTTGAATAAATGCCGGTGGCTGAGTGGAGAGGAGGACAAGGAGATGGGGTTCCGATTGCAGCAGGCAGTCCTGTAGAGCCTGGTGGAGCACTCCTGCTTAGGCCACAGTGCCGTCTTGCTGATGCCTGAGTAGAGAAGGCCTGATACCTACACCACTCATTGTACACCCAATAAAACAGGCATTAGACCCCTTATTCACATATGCAATGGACCTAATGCCTGTTTTAGGTGGCTGCCATGAACATCTGAAAAATGGCCCAACCTAATTATAGGTTGGCCATTTTTCAGGCAACTTTTTGCACAGGCTATTGATTCCTGAAATAGAGTCGCACTGCACCCATTTTACACCTGTAAAATGGAATAACGAGGTTCAAATTCTACCTTTTAGGAGAATAAACATATGGGGAAACATAAGCTCAAAAAAGCAAATCTGCCATTTTATGTCATAGTGTGGATGAAATTCCATCTACTGACAATTTTTCTCTAAAGTTATTTTGGGACACAGGAAAGAAAACTGCTTTGAACGCAAAACAACTTTTTCAGTAACACTATCAATAAGAAGAGTTAAAACCTGTAGTGTGTTGGAACAGGAAAGATTGCATTATTTTTCCACCCCTCAGTTAATGTCTTCTCATGGTATAGTCGCAAATTCTATGTGCCATTTTTTAAAGGAGCTGCTCTAATTTCTAGGACAACTTCAGTGATTTTTGGAAAGATCTGCACTTCCTGTTCACAAGTCTGAGGTATTTACAGCATTTAACCCTTGGTTCTGATGACATGGATGCAAATGGTACAGCACGGACTTGAATACCATTAGAATTTCGATATTAATGGATCAGATTTTGTGCTTATAATGATGGTAAACAGTCAACGTTAACCATCATTGCATTGTGAAATTGACAGCAACTGATGGTGAACTTGAAGGTAGGGGAGCTGGGAAAATAGAGGTGGAGCTGCCTTGGGATGCCCCAACTGCATTGGGATCCCACCTCCCCCGATAAATTCCCACCCCGGGGCAGCTTTCCAAGGGTGGGCACTTGGATTGGCTGCCCACACCACGGGGGCAGGCAGCCAATTTATATGGTTAAGACACCAAATAGAGCTGATTCTGCAGGCTTTCTGGCATTTTGCCAGCGACGGAGTGACCCTGCACGCCCCCCCACCACCCCCCCCCCCCCCCACCCTCCCCCACTCCCCGCCGCATATGGAGGTTGCCAACTCAATGGTGGGAGAGATTCAGGCCTTAGCACAAAATCTCCGCTGTTCGGCCTGGATCCCAGTGCACTGCATCACAGCCTAATTTATGATCATTTTGTTGCACTGCTGTCAAATTTATGTTTGGAATGCACCAGATTAAATGTAAATTTTCTATAAAATCAATATCATTTGTGTAAAATGATTGAATTTCTTTTGACAAAGTGCTATCATCAGGGAGTTTTCATATAGGCACACTGCCTGGAAACTCCACTGAGCAAAGTCACTGTGTTCGTCGCCTCAGCACACTCACACGGCAATATAAGCATTTTAAACAAATATGTTTTTTACTCTTTTGTTCACTAAAAACAAAAGCATCAACATTGATTCTAAACGTGACAAACTGGTTTACAAGACACTGCCCTTCTAAGCAAATATTTAACTCATAGCGCAAATAGAAATAAATAAGAACGATCTAATAGCCATTACAGAGTCTTGGCTGCAGGATTACATAGATTGGGACCTGAAAATTGAAGGGTACATGACATTTAGGAAGGACAGGAAGCTAGGAAAAAATGGAGGGTTGCCTCTGTTAATTAATGATGGTAGTAGCACATTAGAGAGGATCTAAGTTCAGAAAACCAGGATGTAAAAGCGGTTTGGGTAGAGATGAGGAATGATAAAGGTAAGAAGTCATTGTGGGACTGGCGTACAAACCTCTTAACAGTAGCCACACGGTAGGACAGAGTATAAAGGAAGAAATAATGGGAGCTTGTCAGAAAGGTACGGCGATATTCATGGTGGTTTTTTATCTACATATAGACTGGAAAAATCAGATGTGTAAAGGTAGCCTAGATGAGGAGTTCACAGAACGTTTTCAGGATAGTTTCTGAGAACAACACATTATGGAGCCAACCAGAGAGTAGGCTATACTAGATCTGGCATTGTGTAATGAGATAGGATTAATTGATGACCTCCATAGTGAAGGCACCCCTAGGTAGCAGCGCTCATAATATGATTGAATTTTACATTCAGTTTGAGGGAGAGATGAATGGGTCCAAGACCAGTATTTTAATATTAAATAAGGGCAATTATGAAGGCATGAAAGCAGAGCTAGCTAAAATGAACTGGCAAATTAGGTTAAGGGACAGATCAATAGAGATGCAGTGGCAGACATTTAAGGGGATATTTCAGACTACACAGAATAGATACATTCCAATGAGAAAGAAACATTCCAAGGGGAAGAGCCATTATCAGTGGTTAACTAAAAAAGTTAAAGATATTATCAAACTTAAAGAAAAAGCATATAATTGCACAAAGTTGGGTGGCAGGTCAGATGATTGGACAGAATATAAAGAATAGCAAAGAATGACTAAAAGATTGATAATGAGGAAAAAATTAGAGTACGAGAGAAAGCTAGCAAGAATATAAAAACAGATAGTAAGAGTTTCTAAACATACTTAAAAAAGAAGAGTTAACAAAGTGAGCGTTGGTCCTATAAAAAAATGAGTCTGGGAATTAATAATGGATAATAAGGAGATGGCAGATGAATTGAACAGATGTTTTGCATTGGTCTTCATTATTGAGGATACAGATAACATCGCAGAAATAGCAATAAATCAGGAAATGGAAGGGAGAGAGGAACTCAAGAAAATTGCAATCACCAGAGAAGCGGTACTGAACAAATTGTTGGAGCTGCGGGCTGACAAGCCCCTGGGACTTTGTCCTAGGGTCCAAAAAGAAGTAGCTAGTGGGATAGTTGGTGCGTTGGTTTTAATTTTCCAAAATTCCCTAGATTCAGGGAAGGTTCCATTAGATTGGAAAATAGTGAATGCAACCCTTTATTCAAAAAGGGAGACAGAAAGCAGGAAACTATTGGCCAGTTAGCGGAAGATCTGTCATATGGAAAATGTTAGAAGCTATTATTAAAGACTTTATAGCAAGGCAATTAGAAAAATTAAAGGTAATCAGGCAGAGTCAACATGATTTTGTGAAAGTGAAATCATGTTTAACCAATTTATTGGAGTTCTTTGAAGATATAACATGTGCTGTGGATAAAGGGGAGCCAGTGGATGTTTTGTACTTAAATTTCCAGAAGACATTTGATAAGATGCCACATCAAAGGTTATTGCAGAAACAAAAAGCTCATGGTGTAGGGGGGAATGTATTGGCATGGATAGAAGATTGGCTAGCTAACAGGAAACAGAGAGTAGGTATGATGGGTTATTTTCTGGTTGGCAAGATACAACAAGTGGTGTTCCACAGGGATCAGTACTGGGGCCTCAATGCAAAGTCATTTCCTCGCTCCAGCAACAGTTTAAAATCAATGTTCATATGACAAAATTAATATGCCTCAATCTTGGCAGGTGGGGGTCTGCATGACAGTTTGCAGTACAATGGGCTGAATTTTATTAGCAATCTGCACATCGCGGCGTCGTGCTTTTAAGTCAGTGGCTGCCCACACTGAGGGGCCGCCGCAGAGCCCCCGCAATATTATGCGTGGGGACTCATTAGCATCACTGCGACGCGGAACCACCCCCCCCCCCCCACGTATATTACGTGGGGAGAGGCGGGACATCTGGCGCAGTGAGGGACCTTTAGTCAGCTGTGTAGCAGGTGCTCGGGCCCTATTTAAAGCGCCCCAGCACCTGCTTCGTGACAGCTGCCAAAGAAATACTTCTCTCACAATTGAAGAGTGGGGCTGCTGCTAATCTGGCAGCAAAGCAGAAAGTCCTGGGGAAACTCAGCAGATCAGGCAGCACCTGTGGAGAGAGAAGCAGAGTTAATTTTCAGGCTTGTGAACTTGGTCACAGACCTGAAAGTTACCTCTGCTTCTCTCTGCACAGATGCTGCCTGATCTGCTGAGTTTCCCCAACACTTTCTGCTTTGCTGCCACATACTTACCCTTCTGTGTCCAGTGTTCTGTGAAGTTGTGATCCTCATCTTCCACTCAAGTGTAACATTCCTTCTTGTAGGCGTGCTGCACCAGGGTGAATAATCTTAATTTTGCACATATCAGAACGTGAGACTGAATTGTACCATAAATGGCAAATACACAACAGAAGTAAAACCATAATTGAAGAAAATCTACATACTATGGGCTTCTAATCATCTGACTGTGAAAAGCCACAGACTAATATGCATTTGGAATCTGTATTAATTTCACTGCTAACCGTCATGTGAAAAGATAGGTAGCTGCAATTAAAAGATCTTTGTAAAGAACCAGGAAAATATGTTTGTATTCTAGCTGCATTGCCAACTCGAAATATTGCATCAATAATTCTGATCAGCTGCGGCAAAAGCAAAGTGTATGTGGAACATGTGTCGATCTGTCATAGATGAAAAACCATGACACAGCACAGATTTCCTCACTAGTTCTGCATTGGTTTTCAAACATGTGCAAGAAAACCTTGCAGCCAGAAGTTAGAGCTGTTGCACTGTGGAATCACATTTGCACTTAAAGGACCACACCAAAAACCGAGGATGGCAGAGGGATGCTCTAGGGTGGCTCTACAGTGCAGCGAAGCCTCCCTGCTCACTCTCCTCCAGGCTGTGTGGGCAAGGCAGGAGGTACTTTTCCCTAGCGATGGTAACAAGAGGGCCTCCCGCCTGACCCAGACAACCTGGCTGAAGGTAGCAGGGGACATGAGTAGCCGTGGGGCCATCCAGCTTCAAAGGGTCCAATGCCGGAAGTGGATGCGCAATCATTCCATCAGCCAGTCGGGGCCCTCCAGGCCTCATGTGCACAGAGGACAACCACCAAAGTCATCCACAGCCAAAAGACGCTCAGATGAGCAGCCTTTCTCTGGTCAGGCTGCTAGTGCAGTGGTTGCACCGAGAAGTGCCACTCACAAGCATTTAAAGAGTACACACTGACACAAATGGCAATGCACAGGTGCCACAGCAATGCAAATACGTCTTTCACTAAATGTTCTTCACCAACATGTGTGCCCTTTTCTCTGTGTGAATGATGCGTACCAGCATGTAGCACCAATGTCAAATCCCTTTGCACCGTTGGCCCTTCAGGAAAGCCAATGTATTCAATAACATCATTGCCATGTCACCATTACACATGAGCGTCTCCATGGATGCAGTGACATGGACATTGGCTCAGTCAGCTGCTGCCTCTAATGGTTTACACAGGGATGCTGCAGATGTGAACTGGTGCACAGCAGGTGAGCGAGGGTGATGTGTGGCTTGCAGAGCTCATGTTGGTTCCTATGGAGCAGAGAGCCTTTGTCTGATAGGCCACTGCCGTACATCCCGAGCTCGCTGCTAGCCCTGCCTGCGGAGCCTGGGTGCCATTTGCCCTCCCATGCACCTTTCCTGTTGTAGGTCCTCAGCATCCTCATAGTCCGAGGAGGAATCCTGTTGACGTCTCTCCTCATCATGCCAGGCCTGGCCCTTGTTGGATACGTAGTTGTGCAGAGCAGCAAAGAAAGGAGCTGACCTTTTCAGCCCGTAGTACAGGGCATCACCCTATCCATCCAGGCATTGGAAGTGCGTTTTCAGCATGTTGATTGCCTGCTCAATGGCGGCTCTTGTAGCTCAGTAACACCATTCAATTAGATCATGGCTGATCTGCACCTTAACTTCATCTGCTCGCCTTCGTTCCATGCACGTTAATACCCTGGACCAAACTAAAATCTATCAATTTCAGTTTTGAAATTTTCAATTCATCAGAATTAGCCTCAACAGCTTTTTGGGGTCGAGAGTTTCAGATTTCCACTACCCATAAGAAGAAATGTTTCCTGACATCATCCCTGAATGGCCTGGTTCCAATTTTAAAGTTATGTCCCTTCTTCTGGACTTTCCCACCTTAGGGTAGATACAGAGAAGCTATCAACTCCTTTAATCATCTTAAGCACTTCAGTTACAGCAACCCTTAACCTTCTAAACTCAAGCGAGTTAAAGCCTCTCCATGTGAACTGTTCTCACAGTTAAAACCTCTAAATCCTGCTATCATGCTGGTGAATCTGTACTTCACTCCCTCCAAGTACACGAAGTAGATTTCTGCCACTTTAGCAAATCTGCCATGCCTTTGTCTTCCAGCACTTCTGGAGATAAAGGAACTTTTCAAATAGGGAAGATGTTAGATTCCAGATTGCTTTACTGGACGTGGTTATTGCGGCAAAGATTATAAAATAGTTTAAAGGGAAATTGGATCAAAATTTGAAAAGAAAGAATATGAAAAGCAGGAAGCTAGGATTAGAGTAAATTAATCCATTTGCATTGGCACAGTTGTGATAGGCAGAACTTGCAATTTCTTTAATTCTGTCTTGGAATTTTAATTTAATTTTACTTCTTATTCTCATTGTAGTAATTCCTAAATTGTCCATTGAGTGATTGAGTGAGTGAAGATTACAATTTTGTTAGATTCATGGGAATGAAGTTGGGGGTAGGAGATACACCATTCTCTATAGTGCTTAGATACTACTGAAAGCTTCCATTGTACATTCCAGCTTTGTGCTTGTTATAACCCTAATCCCTTCCATTGTGAAGTTTTGATGCTGCTTTGATGGAATGGCACATGCAAATCCAGGTGATGTTTGTGCAGCCAACAAATAATTAAATACTTGTCAAATCTTGGAAGACAGATACCATTAACATTACGTTCGACACACTTAGCTGCATGAGGCTACACTTTGGGAAATATACTTTAAATATATTACATGCAGAATCATTCATTCCAACATTTAATCTGATCTTCAGTATGCCCAATATTCATGACACTACGCAGAGCTGTTTAATCCACGGTTACCCCTGACCTTATATTATTCCATTTATTTACCTCACTTTAGGGAAAAGAGAATAAACTGTCAGTTCAATACATAATATAGAAAATTCCAGAACCTTAAAAACAGCTATTTAGCCCCTTTATCTTATTTTTTACGGTGAGACTTGGAGCCTCCTCCCGATCCAACTGCTGATTCTGCAGTCACTAAATTTAAATAAATTAAAATGGAGGCAATGACATAGACACAAAAAAATCTACAGGAGGCAGCGACTCAGCAGTTTGTGTTATACCCTGCCCATTTTACTTTTTGACAGGCCGGTTTTGCACTGTCACTGAAGATCAATTTCACCCCCATTGTATTTCTAAATTTTAAACAAAAGAACAAATGAAAAATATTCTCAATCTCTGAAATCACAGAATTGTTACAGCACAGAAGGAGGCTAATCAGCCCATCATGTCTGCACCGGCTCTCCGAGAGAGCAATTCACTTAGTGCCACTACCCCGCCTTCTCCCCATAACCCTGCATAGTCTTCTAATTCCCTTTTGCCAAATACTTGCCTGTAAAAGTCATAAAATTGAGATGGATGTTCTAATTCTCAATGACATTATGAATAAAAGGTGGCCAATGACGTTATATAGTAATTATTGGTGGAGAAATCAGCCTACTTAAAAATGAAAATGACCTGAATCACAATTATTAATTCTGAACATGAGTATGAAAACAAACACATGTGCTAAAATATTGGGGGACTAGCTTAAACAAAAATAAATCCTTATACTATAATATGCTAATTGCATATTCGGTGCAAAAAAGGAATGACAGATTAACAGCTGTAATGAAATTACTGAGTGTTCACTAACATCATCAATATCATTCTATGAAAGAAATGTTGAGGTAAAATATTGTTGGAAATTGAAAAGAGGTAAAAAACCATGGGGACCAATACTGCTCATTATTGGTTTCCCCAGTAACGTGTTCACATTCGAAATGTGTCTGACTTTTCTAATGCCCTCAGGTAATATTGCAATATTAAATTATTTGCAGAACATTGATCATTTAAATGTGATTAGAATTTTAGGGGATACTCCGTCGGCATGAAGAACCCCACCATATTGGAGATTGCGGTAATAAAGATTTCAAATTGCAGCACCAAAAAAGTGTCTTGAATTTCTATCTTGAAATGCAGACTTTATTTGAAAAAAACTGTTTTAAGTTTAAGCCTAGATATATAATTGCCACAAAACCTTCATACATATCTGGTCCAACAGCTTAGATTGGTTCTTTTATTAATATTCTGTTTTACTGAAGTTTAGCTATATATCTCAATATGCAATCCAATTGGCGAATGTATTGGTGAGAATGATCCCTGACCTAAAAATTGAATCACGCCCGAATTTGGATGCAGCAGTCATTGCAAAATGACCATGGGAAATTAGCTTCCCAAACTTATTTGTATATTACTGACAAGCTGCAAGCACCAGTTCCAACCCCAGAGCCAGTTCGCCAGTCATGAGGGTGCAACAAAAGAGCCAACTGGGACGCTAGCTAACGGCAGCATTGAAGCCCAGGAGGGGGTCAAGCAGTGACCAGCAGCAGCTCGCAGGTTTAATATGGAACTAGGGGGAATGTGCTTGCACCTTGTGGTGTCACATTTAAGTTTGTATAAAACTTCTTACTTACCTGTTTGGTGGGAGCCTCCAGCTGTCCCTTTAAGGGTCACTCTTTTGGCTGCTGTGCCCCCAGGGAAACTGACCCCTGCATCCACAGGGCATGCCACACTCAGTGACAACACAAATTGGCAAAGGGACTGGAAACAAGCATTAAGCCCTGGTTTTGCATAGGCAGTAGACCGAATCCCAGATTCAGGCAGCAGCCATGGACAACTGAAGGTGCCTTAACCAACATGAATGGCTGAGCTTAGCACGTGCAGGCAATATTCCAATTTTTGCAAAAAAAAGATTGCAGCACAATTAAATTTCTAGGCCCATGCGTGGGCTGGGAAATTGAAAATTAAGGGGCATTCACTCAATTCCATGAACAATGGCAGAGGAGTTGGTCATTGTTTTTGAAAAGGTGACGCAACAAGTTGAGCAGCCCCACAGCCTCTTTGAGGTAATACCTTCGAAACCTTCAGACCCCATAAAGTCTCATGGCATCAGGTCAAACATGAACAAGGAAACCTCCTCCTGATTACCACCTACCGCCCTCCCTCAGCTGATGAGTCATTACTCCTCAATGTTGAAAACCACTTGGAGGAAGCACTGAGGGTGGCAAGGGCGCAGAATGTACTCTGGGTAGGGGACTTCAATGTCCATTACCAAGAGTGGCTCGGTAGCACTACTACTGACCGAGCCGGCCAAGTCCGAAAGGACATAGCTGCCAGATTGGGTAAGCGGCAGGTGGTGAGGGAACCAACATGAGGAAACACATACTTGACCTCATCCTCACCAATCTACCTGCCACAGATGCATTTGTCGATGACAGTATTGGTAGGAGTGACCACCGCACAGTCCTTGTGGAGGCGAAGATCCGCCTTCACATTGAGAATACCCTCCATCGTGTTGTGTGGCACTATCACCATGGTAAAAGGGATAGATTTCAAACAGATCTCGCAATACAAAACTGGGCATTCATGAGGCGCTGACGGCCATCAGCAGCAGCAGAATTGTACTCAACCACAATCTGTAACCTCATGGCCCGGCATATCCCCCACTCTACCATTACCATCAAGCCAGGAGACCAACCCCGGTTCAATGAAGAGTGCAGGAGGGCATGCCAGGAGCAGCACTAGGCATACCTCAAAGTGAGCTGTCAACCTGGTGAAGCTACAACTCAGGACTATCTGCGTGCCAAACTACATAAGCAGCATACGATAGACAGAGCTAAGTGATTCCATAACCAACGAATCAGTTCTAAGCTCTGCAGTCTTGCCACATCCAGTCGTGAATGGTAGTGGACAATTAAACAACTAACTGGAGGAGGTGGCTCCACAAATGTCCCCATCCTCAATGATGTCCTCATCATCAGTGCAAAAGATAAGGCCGAAGCATTTGCAACAATCTTCAGCCAGAAGTGCCGAGTTGATGATCCATCTCGGCCTCCTCCTGCAGTCCCCAGCATCACAGATGCCAGACGTCAGCCAATTCGATTCACTCCGTGTGATATCAAGAAACGACTGAAGGCACTGCATACTGTAAAGGCTATGGGCCCTGACAATATTCCAGCAATAGTACTGAAGACCTGTGCTCCAGAACTTGCCGCATCCCTAGACAAGCTGTTCCATTACAACTACAACACTGACATCTACCCTGCAATGTGGAAAATTGCCCAGGTATGTCCTGTACACAAAAAGCAGAACAAGTCCAACCCGGCCAATTACCACCCCATCAGCCATCTCTCAATCATCAGTAAAGTGATGGAAGGTGTCATCAACAGTGCCATCAAGTGGCACTTGCTTAGCAATAACCTGTTCAGTGACGCTCAGTTTGGGTTTCGCCAGGGCCACTCAGCTCCTCACCTCATTACAGCCTTGGTTCAAACATGGACAAAAGAGCTGAACTTAAGAGGTGAGGTGAGAGTGACTTCCCTTGACATCAAGGTAGCATTTGACTGAGTATGGCATCAAAGAGACCTAGCAAAGCTGAGGTCAATGGGAATCAGGGTAAAATCTCTCTGCTGGTTGGAGTCATACCTGGTGCAAAGGAAGATGATTGTGGTTGTTGGAGGTCAATCATCTGAGCTGAAGGACATCACTGCAGGAGTTCCTCAGGGTAGTTTCTTAGGCCCAACCATCTTCAGCTGCTTCATCAATGACCTTCCTTCAATCATAATGTCAGAAGTGGGGATGTTCATTGATGATTGCACAATGTTCAGCACCATTCGCAACTCCTCAGATACTGAAGCAGTCCGTGGAGAAATGCAACAAGACCTGGACAATATCCAGGCTTGGACAGATAAGTGGCAAGTAACATTCGCACCACACAAGTGCCAGGCAATGACCATCTCCAACAAGAGAGAATCTAACCATCTCCCATTGACATTCAATGGCATTACCATTGCTAAATCCCCCATTATCAACATCCTAGGGACTACCATTGACCAGAAATTGAACTGGAGTCGCCAAATAAATACCGTGGCTACAAGAGCAGGTCAGTGGCTAGGAATCCTGCAGCGAGTAACTCACTTCCTGACTTCCCAAAGCCTGTCCACCCTCTACAAGGCACAAGTCAGGAGTGTGATGGAATACTCTCCACTTGCCTGGATGGCTGCAGCTCCAACAACACACAAGAAGCTCGACACCATCTAGGACAAAGCAGCCCGCTTGATTGGCACCCCATCCACAAACATTCACTCCCTCCACCTCCGACGCACAGTGGCAGCAGTGTGTACCATCTACAAGATGCACTGCAACAATGTACCTAGGCTCCTTGGACAGCACCTTCCAACTAGAAGGACAAGGGCAGCAAATGCATGGGAACACCACCACCTGCTAGTTCCCCTCCAAGTCACACACCATCCTGACTCAGAACTAAATCACTGTTCCTTCACTGTCGCTGGGTCAAAATCCTGGAACTCCCTTCCTAACAGCACTCTGGGTGTACCTACCCCACAGGGACTGCAGCAGTTCCAGAAGGCAGCTCACCACCATATTCTCAAGGGCAATTAGGGATGGGCAATAAATCGTTGCCTGGCCAGTGACGCCCACATCCCATGAACGAATAAAAAAAAAAATACCTTGTTGTTCAGAGCATGATTGAATGAGAAGAAAATGAAGCCAGATCCTGCATTAGACATCAGCTACAAAAGCAGGATTCTTTAAGGTGAAGGCACACCTCCAATGTTTCAGCTGAAATATGTGAACCACCATTAAATAATGCCTTGTGTTTGGTCAGGATTCTCTTAAGGGGTAGAGACCTGGAAAGCACAAAGCATGGCGATGCAGAGTGAAAGAGTGAGAGACAGAAAGATGGGGAGAGAGAGAAAGAAAAACAGAATACTGCAATAAATAAGATGACAGCAGCTTGGAATAAAACCTGAATGGAACATCTGGCTGCTTTAACAAGGGCTGTAAAAACAGGATGAATTGACTGGTGTAGGATTATTAGAGGGGGATACAATTAAGGGATCAAAAGTAGATATGCACATTGCTGACACAAAACAAGTGCTCCAAAAAAAGTTCAAATAAATAAACACCTATACAATTGCCAGTTTACTGGAGAAGACAGGGCTTGAAGCATAATCAATCAGCGGAATGGAGAGAAAGTGTAGTGCTCAGTAATATGTCCTGTGTTGCCTGCACATTCTATGAGGGGAGGGGGTTCATCTTCCTTTAATGCTAATGCTTCATCCTGTGCTGCTCTTCCTCCTCCATGATAATGGTATACAAGCATATACTCATTGGGAATGGCATGCCTGCTCCTAAGAAGCCCTGACTTTGGGTGAACATAGGAACAGGAGAAGGCCATTCAGCCCCTCAAGCCTGTTCTACCCTTACATGAGACCATGGTTGATCTATATCTTAACTCCATCCACCTGCCCTGCCTCCATATACTTTTATGTCATTCTCTAGCAAAAATCTATTGATTGTAGATTTAAAATTATCAATTGACCTAGCATTTACTGTTTTTTTTGAGGGAGAGTTCTATACTTCTACCACCCTTGGCATGAAATATTGTTTTCTGACTTATCTCCTGAATGGCCTGGCTCTGATTTTAAGGTTATGTTCCCTTGTCCTAAACTCCCCCACTAATGGAAAAGGTTTCTCTCAATCCACCCTAGCAGTACCTTTCAAAATTCAAAAAATCTCAAATCAAATCATCACTTAACCTTCTATGTGCTAGGGAATGCAAGCCTCATTTATGTAATCTCATAATCTAACCCTTGGAGCCCTGATAACATTCTGGTGAATTGACACTGCACCCCTTCCAAGGCCAATATGTCCTTTCTAAGGGGCAGTGCTCAAAACTGTGCACGTTACTCCGGATATTGTCTCACCCAAACTTTGTACAGCTGTAGCAAAATATCCTCATCATATTCTGGCTCTCTAGTTCTAAAGTCTAACATTCCATTAGCCTGCTTGATTTTTTTTTTGTACCTGACTATTGCATTTTATTAATCTGTACACAGACCCCTCGATCTTTATGGACCTCCTCTGTTCCTTGGGTTTCACCATTTCGCCTCTGAGTTAGAGGTTGTGAGTTCAAGTCTCACTTCACATCTTGAGCACAAAATCCAGGCTGACACTCCAGCACAATATAGAGGGATAAAAGCAAAATACTGCGGATGCTGGAAATCTGAAACAAAAACAAGAAATACTGGAATCACTCAGCAGGTCTGGCAGCATCTGTGGAAAGAGAAGCAGAGTTAACGTTTCGGGTCAGTGACCCTTCTTCGGAACTTCGGGTTCCGAAGAAGGGTCACTGACCCGAAACGTTAACTCTGCTTCTCTTTCCACAGATGCTGCCAGACAATATAGAGGGAGTTCTGCACTGTCAGAGGTGCCATCTTTCAGATGATACAATAAACTGAGGTCCCATGTGCCCTCTCAGATGTATGTACAGGACCCCACAGCATTATTTTGAAGAAGGGCAGGGGAAAGTTATCCCCAGTGTCCTGACCAATATTTATCTCTCTATCAACATCACAAAAACAGATTATCTGATCATTATCACATTGTTGTTTCTGGCAGCTTGTTGTGCACAAATTGAATATGCTTGCTACATACCAAAAGTGACTACACTTCAAATGTACCTCATTGGCTGTAAAATGTTTTGGGACATCCTGTGAAAATGAAAGGTGCAATTTTAATGCAAGTTTTTAAAAATTTAAATAATACTCTGAATTTTTTTGATCCAAAATGGATGACCTCCCACTCAACCTGCATTACAATCCGTCTGCCATAGTTTCACCCACTCGCTTAATCTAACAATGGCAATGGTAATTTTCTGCTCCCGTCTACACTATTTATTGTACCACCAACTTTTGAGTTATTGGCAAACTGGATATACAGCTCTTCATTGTGTTATTTAAGTTATTAATAAATAGATTGAACAGTTGAACCCCCACATAGATCCTTGTGGGAAACCATAAGTCACTTCTTTCCAATTCGAGGATGTACCCCTTATTCATACACTGTCTTCTACCGCCTAATCACTCTCCTAACCAGGACAAAAATTTGCCTTCGATTCCATAAGCTTCACTTTTAGCTAACAGTGGAAACTTACAAAATGCCTTGTGGAAGTGCATATAAATTACATCCAGAGACTACTTCAATTACTTCCTCAAAAAATTCAATTAGGTTTGTTAGACATAACTTATCCTTTACAAATCCATGTTGGCTCTCTCTAATCAGCTCAAGTTTCTCCAAGTGTTCAGTCACTCTGTCCTTAATTATAGATCCCAATAAATTTCCTGCCACAGATGTTAGACTATCAGCTTTATGATTTCCTGGATTTTTTTTTCTCAAACCTTTCTCAAAGAATGGAGTTACATTTGCAATTTTCCAATCTGAAGGGACAATTTGAGACAACTTTGGAAGGTTATGGCTAAAGCACCTGCTATTCCCTCACTACTTCAATTAAAAGCCTTGGGTGGAGACCATTAGGTCCTGGTGATTTGCCAGTCTTTAGTATTTTTCTAATACTGTTTTCTTGTTTGCATTAACTTTAGAGAGCTTCAAACATTGAAATATAGAAACTAAGAAAATTTAAAACAATGAACGAGGTCATTCAGCCCATCATGTCTGGGCTGGCCAAAAAAGAGCTACTTAGCCGAATCCCACTTTCCAGCTCTTGGAAAGTGCATAATCCAAGCATTTTTAAAATGCATTGAGGGTTTCTGCCTCTTCCATCCTTTCAGTCAATGAGTTCCAGAACCCCACCACCATCTGGATGAAAATTCTTCTCCCCAACTACTCTCTAATCCTTCTGCCAAATACTTCAAATCAATCCCCCGCTTATTGACATCTTCGCTAAGGGAAATATGTCCTTCCTATCAGCTCTGTCTAGGCCCCCCCATAATTTTATAACTCCTCAACTAAATGTCCCCTCACCATCCTCTGTTCAAAAGAAAACAATTTGAGTCTATCCAATCTTTCCTCATAAACATTCCATTGTTGGAAACATCCTCAACAACCTCTTCTGTACCTTCTCTAGTAAGGGACTGGGTAGCTCAGTTGGCTAGCGTATGGTTCAGAAGAACATTATCAGTACAGGGTCAATTCCTGTTCCGGTCTGAGGAAGGAAACGGGAAACCACATCATATACCATTTTCTTTAGTCATGGTCATCTCTCCTGCATGGAGGTAAAATAAAAAGAGCCGAGAACCTGTCCTTGGGCAGAACACTGCCACAGCACCCTTTCCCGTGCTGCCACATCCTCCTTGTAATGCAATAACCAGAACACCAGAACTGTAGGCTGCACTCTAGCAGTGACCTGGTTCTAGCATAACTTCCTTGTTCTTATATTCTGTGCCTTGGCTAATAAAGGAAAGTATCTCATATGCCTTCTTACCCATTTTATCTACCTCTCCTGCTATCTTCAGGGATCTGTAGACATGCACTCCAAATCCCTCTGTTCCTCTACACTCTCAGTATCCTACCATTTATTGTGTATTCCCTTGCCTTGCTTGCTCTTCCAAATGCATTACGTCACACTTCTTTTGAATTGAATTCCATTTGCTCCTCCAGCTGATGACACTTCCGACACGTGTGGTTGTCTAGGACATGAAAAGCATCCTGGAGTTCGCACATGACACAGACTGCGCTTTCAATGGGACAGAGATGCCCTTCCATGCCTCTATTTATTAACTTACTAGCTAACTTCCTTAATTTAACCCACTGCCCTAACTTAGAGAGAAAAAAGAACGCACTCAAGAAATTCACGACCTTTATGACTAGAGCTACTCTGCTCTTGCCAAGCAGTCCTTGATTTATTATTAGTTTCCTTGGAATATCAGGGATATTATCTTCTTCCTCTAATGTGAAGACTGACACAAAGTAATTATTCAACAAGTCTGCCATTTTCTTATTTTCTTTATAATTATTACTCCCATCTGTTTTTAAAAGGCCTACATTACCCTTGATTATCCTTTATCTTTTAATATAATTGCATAAAGCTGTGTTAATCTTGATAACCCTCACAAGTTTCTTATTGTCTTCCTTTTTTGCAGCTCTTACTATACTTTTGTCATCCTGTATTGTTGTTTATGTCTTTCCCAGTTTATTGGATTTACAATATTCTTTTCACTTTCACATGGGGTTTGACCTTTAGTCCCTGCTAAGGGCAGGAACGGAGGTGGGTGGGTGCGGAATTTTGTGCAGCCAGCCTGTGCACTGGTTCCTGGGCTCCATCCCTAGGCCATTTTCCCAGAGGCAGGATGGAGGGGGTGGCTGGGCTACCTGCTCATAAGCAGGTAGCCTATTAAGCCACTTAAAGGCTGATTAAGGCCTGTTAATGGAGGCTGACTGGAATTTTCCAGTCAGCTTCCAGGTCCCCGCAGACAGTCAGGGACAGTTTAGCTGCCTGGAAGCAGCTTCCCAGCAGCAGGCTGGGGAGTCAACACTCCAGGCAGGCTTAGATGACCTCCTGTTTGTTTGGGTACAGTTTGTGGAGGGGCTGCAAAGGTATTTTTTTATTTTAAATGTAGAAACGTTGGAGGGGCACCTCTGTTTTGGGACCCCCCCTCTCTCTCTTACCTGCCATAGTATCCTCCTGCTGCTTTCAAACTGGAAGGCCTCCTATTGGATCTCCAGCTTTGAGAGCCCACCAGCTGTCCTTAATTGGACAGCGAGCCCACCCTCTGGCCACTATTTGTCCAAATTGGGGAAAATAACAATGAGTGACTGTTTCCCACGATAGGGTTCAGAAGCCCCATGGTGAAAATCCTGCCCATTCTCTTTTCTTTGGTTTTATGGCATCTCTCACCTCTTTTGTCAGCTTTTTTATTTTATTTTTATTTAGAGATACAGCACTGAAACAGGCCCTTCAGCCCACCGAGTCTGTGCCGACCAACAACCACCCATTTATACTAACCCTACAGTCATCCCATATTCCCTACCACCTACCTACACTAGGGGCAATTTACAATGGTCAATTTACCTATCACCTGCAAGTCTTTGGCTGTGGGAGGAAACCAGAGTACCCGGCGAAAACCCACACGGTCGCAGGGAGAACTTGCAAACTCCACACAGGCAGTACCCAGAATCGAACCTGGGTCCCTGGAGTTGTGAGGCTGCGGTGCTAACCACTGCGACACTTTAGGGGTATATATTGGTCCTGTATTAAGCTGTAGTCATTTTTGAACAAATTCCACTGTTCATCTCTAGCTTTACCCAATAAGAGTTTGGATCATTTTGCTGTCTGTCTCTTCCGTTAAAGTTAACTTATCAAAATCTAGCATCTTAGTAACTGTTTTAAGTTTCTCCTTTTCAAACTTGATATTGAAGTCAATCACATTATGATCACTGTTTGATAAATGTTCCCTTGCGGGGAGATCGTTAACTAATCCTGGCTCATTACTCATTACTAAATCTAATATGGCCTGCCCTCTTGTTGGTTCCAGAATATATTGCTCCAGAAAACGGTCTTCGATACACTCAAGAGATTACACCCTTACTGATCTGAGCTACTCTGCTGTTCCCAATCGCAATGAAAATCAAGGTATCAACTTTTGTTCATCCTTCAAGCCTCTGTACTCTCTGAATTAATACATTCTGTCAGTTCATTGCTGCTTTCAAGAGGCCTTAGACAACTCTTATTATAGTTTTAAGTCCTCTCTTATTCCTCAATTCTAACTATAGAATCTAAGCTGATTGTTTTCCTTAACTATATTCTCTCTTACTAATTTTGTAATAGTATCTTCAATCAGCAGTTGATCCTCCTGATCTATTTGTCCCTATACCAATTAACATGCGATTAAGGTAATAATCCTAAGATTACCACTCTTCAGGTTCAGCTTTTTAATTTTTTTCCTAATACCCGCTCAGCAGAATTGCCTCCCATTTCTTCCCTATGTCATTGGTCCTGACATAGATCTGTATAACTGGATCCTGGATTTTCCTCATCTATGTCCAAATATCTTTCCAGTGGCATTGAGATATCCCTTACCCTGGCACCAAGTAGGAAACATAGCCTTCAAGACTATCTATTGTGGCTACAGAGGATGCTATCTATTTTCCTAATTATGGAATCCTTTATAACTGTTCCATGTGATGCAGAAAATGGCTACTGCCAAAAGCTTTTATTTACATATCATGACAACAGAAGTCACATGGGTATAGCAAGTCAAAGTGTACAAAAGTATTTATCCAAACATCTCCCTTTTCATTAAAAAAAAGTCTGTTCTTTCTTCTCTTTTCAAATTTGTCTGTCCCGACACACATGTTTCACACATAATCTTTAAAGCGTTCAGGTCATTCTATGGTACCCGTGCGAGTTGTTGGCTGTTTGTCTGGTATCTGCTAGTTCCTTGGGTGATGTTGCTGGTGTTCCTTCTCTGGGGAATGTTGTTGCAATGATGATTGTTGTTGCTCATTTGTTGTGCTAGTTGGAGTACAGTTGACCTCTGGGAGTGATGGTCGTTCAATTCCTTGTTTAGTTGGTGAACTCAGATTTGACTTGTCAGCCTTTTGCTGTGAAGGAGCGGCTTCTCTAGTTCAGTGTAGATGTCTACAGTTGCAATAACAGATCTGGACATTCACCCTCACCTGGTATGATCGAGGTGACAATTTCTTCATGCAAGTCCCATGTTGCCAAGTGGGCTCATTAAGAGTGCATTGAATGTTTGCACTCTGATAAAACTGCCAAATCGTTGCCAGAGCTGGTCAAAGTGTCATTTCACTATGATCATGTCCATCACACCTGTTACTACTTCTGGCTTCAGTAGTTTCTTAGTTGTTGGAAGAGTCTTCTGAGTGCGGCATGACATTAGTTGCTGGACTGGACTCCCATGCCTTCAGTAGGTGTGCTTCTCCAGTCTAAGATTGCCTTGTACACATCTGTACTGGATCTAGTAGATTTCTTCATGATCCTTTTGGCAATTTTCACCGCTGCCTCAGCCTTCCCATTTGACTGGGGATAGTGTGGAGATGATGTGTAGTGCTGAGTTTCCTAGTCATTCATGAAGTGTCTGAATTCTTCACTTGTGAACTGAGGGTCATTGTCGCTTATCACAATGTCAGGAATCCCATGATGACTGAAATGTGCTTTGAGGTTTTCTACGATCTCACTGATGGTTGTTGATGTCAGTTGGTCTAACTCCCAGTAGTCTGAATAATAGTTGACTGTGACGAGATAATCCGTTCCAGTGGGAGTGAAGAGGTCTACTCCAAGCTTCATTCATGGTCTGTCTGGGATATCATGAGTCATGAGTGACTCTTTAATTTGCTCAGCTTGATGTTCATTGGAAGCACTGCACTGGATAATGTGGTCCTTCATCTCATTGCTCATGTTTAGCCCTTCTCTTACCTTCCTCAGACTAGATCCAATTCCTTAATATAAAAGCAAATACTACAGATGCTGGATATCTGAAATAAAAACGAAAGTGCTGAAAATACTCAGCAGGTCATGCAGCATCTGTGGAGAGAAAAGCAGAGTTAACGTTTCAGGTCTATGACCTTTCATCAGAACTGGCAAAGGTTGGAAAAGAATTAGGCTTTAAGCAAGTGAAGGAGATGGGGGGGGGCGGCGGTGGGTGGTGGTAGTGAGGGGAAGAGAACAAAAGGGAAGGTGTTTGATAGGACAGAGGGCAGGAGAGATTAAATAACAAAACTGTCCTGGGACAAAGGCGAAGTGTTAATGCTTGTGGTGAAAGACAACGCATTAGTCCAGAGAAAGTGTTAATAGCGGAATAATGAGCAGCTCTGCCTACATGAAAAACAGACATATGGTAAAAAAAAAATTTAAAATATAAAAAAGGCCAGTTATGCTCTGAAGTTACTGAACTCGCTGTTGAGTCCACAAGGTTGTACAATGCCAAATAGAAAGATCAGGTGCTGCTCCTCGAGCTTGCATTGATGTTCACTGGAACACTGGAGCAGGCCAAAGACAGAAATGTTGGTATGAGAGCAGGGGGGCGGTGGGTGTTGAAATGGCAAGCAACCGGAAGCTCGGGGGTTATGCTTTCAGACTGAGTGGAGGTGTTCCACAAAGCAATCACCCAATCTGCGTTTGGTCTCCCCAATATAGAGGCGACCGCATTATGAGCAGCAAATACAGTATACTAAATTGAAGGAAATACAAGTAAATCACTGCTTCACCTGGAAGGAGCATTTGGGAAGTTATTGAACTCAATGTTCAGTCCACAAGGCAAGAACTTGACTCGGTGGTTCACAAATCCAACAAATCGTTGAACTGGCTTCACATTTGTTGGTTGCTGCATCTCTGCTACAGCTCACACCTTTTCAGGATCAGGGCAAACTCCTTTAGTTGTCAGTACATGCCCTATGTACCTGACTTGAGTCATCTTCAGCTGCGACTTTCTTATTCAACTTCAGGTTCGTTGGCAGGCTCTCTCTAGCAGGCTCACTAGATTCTGATAATGGTCTGCGATAGTGTCTTCCATCTATAGACTAGAAGATCATTCACGATTGCTTCCCCCTCTGCTACGTCATTGATTATCTCATGCTGTTTGTATTGGTACTCTTCTGTAGCAGTAGAAATTGCAAACGGCATGCACAGCCATCTGTACTTCCCAAATAGCATCCAGAAAATAATCAGAAAGCTGCTACCTTCATGCAACTTCACTTGCCAGTATCCATCCTTAGTATCTAGGGTAATAAAGACCTTTGCCTTGACTGGTTGAAGCAGAATCTCTTCAATGTTTGGTACAGGGTAGTGAGATCTGTTCAAATATTTATTGAGGTCCTTTGAATATAAACACACTCTCAATTTTCCAGGTTTTTTTCACTGCTACCATGTTGCTAATTGAGTCTGTAGGAGTTGTCACTTTCTTGATTACTCCCACCATTTCAAACTCCTCTATCTTGTCTTTCAGGCTAGACTTGAGGGCAGCTGGAACTTTCCTCGGAAGATGTTGAGTTGGCCTCACACTCTCATCTACTTGGAGATGATATTCACCAAAAAAAACATCCAAGACCTGTGAAAACATCTTTGTAATTTGTCAGGATTTGTTCATCAGTCAATGGTTTGGTGTCATTGGAACACTGCAAATCTCTTCTGGTACGTGGAGGGTTACCAGTACCGTTTTTGTTTTCTTGACGGCCGCCCATTCAACGAAAGATCTGGCAGTGTCGGTGGAGAGGCGGGGGGCTGCATAATCAGCATAGGTAAGTAAGCATTACCATGTGTTAATTGTGGTGCCGTCACCGTGCTGCAAGGGAGCCTCACCGAGGTCCCGCCGCCACCAGTAAAATGTGGCGGGCCTGTCTCGACGTCGCGGGTTGAAGTGGGCTCCATAGCATTTTACCAGCCCCTGCGCAGCAACCTGTGGCATCGAGGGGCGGGTAAAATTCAGCCCCTGATGTCGAAACCTGCAGCTCCGGCCCAAAGTTCTCATTAAGAACCATGCCCACATCTTCCACTCCCACATACAAGTTACCTTTTTGTTCTCCAATCGGCCCTACTTTTTCCTTGGTTTATCCTTTTACTCTTTATGTATTCATAAAACACCTTTGAGTTTCCTTGATATTCATCACTAATACTTTTTCATGCCTTCTCTTTCCTTTTCTAATTTGCTTTTTAATTTCACCTGTGCACTTTCTATACTCCTCTCAGCTTTCTGCAGGATTGAGCTCTCGGCATCTAACAAATGCTTCCCTTTTTTGCATTATCCTACTCTTTTTGCTCTTTGATATCCAGAGGGGCATCTAGATTTGAGAGTTCAACCCTTTTTCTTAGTGGAAACTTTTTTTTTTATTTCCAAAATATACTTTATTCATAAAAATCTGTAAAAATTACATTGCCAAACAGTTTCCAAACAGCACCAAAAAATACAAACATTGCAAGGGAGATCAGTTTCCTTCAATACTGTCATGAGTTTCTTCCCAACCCTTCCGTTTCACAATTGTCATGTCAATTACAGTTTTACATTTACAGCAATTGAGAATATTAACGATACAGTTCGAGGGGTTTCCCATGGATCCAGCCCCTCAGTCCAGCTTGGTGGGGGAACCTTACACTGTGGTCTTTCCCCATTGAGCCTTTGCTGCGGCTGCCCCAAGCTTTAGTGCGTCCCTCAGCACGTAGTCCTGGACCTTGGAATGTGCCAGTCTGCAACATTCGGTGGTGGACAACTCTTTGCGCTGGAAGATCAGCAAGTTTCGGGCAGACCAAAGGGCGTCTTTCACCGAATTGATAGTCCTCCAGCAGCAGTTGATGTTTGTCTCGGTGTGCGTCCCTGGGAACAGCCCGTAGAGCACAGACTCCTGTGTTACAGAGCTGCTTGGGATGAACCTTGACAAAAACCACTGCATCTCTTTCCACACCTGCTTTGCAAAGGCACATTCCAGGAGGAGGTGGGCGACCGTCTCTTCCCCACCACAGCCAACGCGGGGGCACTGTGCGGAGGGGGCGAGACTTCGGGTGTGCATGAAGGATCTGACGGGGAGGGCCCTTCTCACCACCAGCCAAGCTACGTCTTGGTGCTTGTTTGAAAGTTCTGGTGATGAGGCATTCCGCCAAATGACTTTGACGGTCTGCTCGGGAAACCATCCGACAGGATTCACCGTTTCCTTTTCCCGTAGGGCCTTGAGGACATTCCGTGCAGACCACTGCCTGATGGACCGGTGGTCAAAGGTGTTTTTCCGCAGAAACTGCTCCACGAAAGATAGGTGGTACGGCGCCGCCCAACTGCATGGTGCGTTCCGCGGCAATGTGACCAGGCCCATCCTTCGCAACACCGGGGACAGATAGAACCTCAGCACGTAGTGACACGTTTGTGTTCTGCACCCTCTTCCTTGAATGCCTCCCATAGCTAGGACACTGATTTACCTTCAAGTAGCTGTTTCCAGTCCACTTTTTCCAAATCATGGCCAGAATCTTACCTTCAGAAACCGGCCATCCTTGGAGGTGGGGAGAATGTAAAATGGCGGATCAGGATTCTGGAATGCCATTTTCTACACAAACAGCAAGCAAAATGGAACTCTGCTCACCATTCGATTGATGGCAATTAAGGGCAATTATGGTAATTAAAGAAGCAATGAATTTAAATTTTACGTGGCATGTGGCATTTAACAGTTTGTGCATGGGCCACACAGCGTGGCGGAGAGGGGCGAGAGGGCGGGGGTCGAAGCCTCGACAAGTTTAAATAAGTGGCAATGGTTCTGCAGTTGAAAGGGCTTGAGGTACTGGGTTTTGTGAGGTTGAGCTTTACAGATGAAGGGATGTTAAAGTTCAGGGCTGAAATCGCTGGCTCTTCAGGGCCCACTTGATCAAGTGGTCCTCCTGGCAGGGCCTTAGCTGAGGAAATTTCTAAGAAGGTGTTGGGATTGCTTTTCCTCTTAGTAATCACTATAAAACTCTCCACATTAGATATTTGGTGCATTGCTGCCATGAGCATTGTTCATTCTGGAGGAGGCTCCTGCAGCGAGGAGGCGATCCGGAGAAGGAGGGAGAGGTGGGCAGGTGGCCAAGGACCTGCTGGCCAACTGCAGGTGCAGCCTGGTGATGGGGGAGGGACAGTTGGCCACACAGTGGACCAGCTGCAAAGACCTGCGAGGAGATGAGGCTAGCCAGTAGGCAGGGTGTACCGGTAGCAGTCGTCCTTCCTCCAGGTATCAGAGTGCCAGTATCGTCGAAGTCTGCGCTCTGAGGATCACAGTTACCCTGAATTTCTACGCCTCGGTCGCATTCCAGGCTGCCGCTGGAGGCATGTGCGGCATCTCCCAATCAACTGCGCATCACTGCATTGAGGTTGTGACTGATGCCCTTTTCAGAAGGGCCATCCAATACATCAAGTTTACAACTGATGCGAACTGTCAGGCCGAGAAAGTCAGAGGCTTCAGCGTAATTGCTGGATTCCCCGTGGTCCAAGGAGTCATTGACTGCATGCATGTAGCCATCAGCGCTCCCGCAGGCCGGCCAAGGGCCTTCATAAACCAGAAGGGATTTCACTCTCTCAACGTCCATATCGTCTGTGACCACCGTAAAAGTATATTGCAGGTGTGATCTCGTTATTCGGTGAGCAGTCACGATGCCTACATTCTCCAGCTTTTCAACCCGTGTGCCTGCATGGATGGATACTTGGCGACAGGGGTTACCTGCTGAAGAGATGGTTGATGACACCATCGGTGTGCTAAAGATGAGATTTAGGTGCCTGGACCACTCAGGTGGTGCCCTTCAGTGTCCACCAGTAAGGGTTTGTTTGGATTGTGGTTATCTGCTGCACCTTGCATAAGCTGGCATTGCAGTGGGGAGGGGGGAGGTGGGGTATGGCGAGGCCCTGGCTGTGGAGCACCGGCATCTTCAGACAAGGAGGGTGAGGAAGTTGCTGAAGAGGAGGCGCAGCTACCTATCCGGCCTGGGGAACCACCTGGAGGGTCTCAAGAGTTTGGTGCCAGGGAGGCTTGGAAAGCTCTAATACTCAGGCATTTCTCCTGAACTGCAGAACATCAGCCATCTAGACTGCCAATGGTACACATTTCAGTTTCACTGCAGACTATCACGTCTGCTGGAACCCCATAACCATTCACCCATCAGCACATAGCACTTCAGCGATGGTCCTTCTGATCAGCTCACACACCACGGTCCACTGCTACAACCCCCTGAGTCATCACCTCACACACATACATATTGCAGTGCACACTATCACTGAATTGAAACATTCATAAGCAAAAAGTGACATTTATTCAGCACACTAATCAGAAATCCACATAAATCAAATTCACATCCGTGAAGCCCAACTGCTGTTACAGTGATTTCTTAAATCTTTTCCGAGTGCTCCAACATGTTGCTCCCCCTTCGCCGCCAGCTGCCCCTTAGCTTGGGATGACCATGGCGGCTGTCCTCTGGCTGCCTGAGGCCATGAAGGCCCCAGCAGAGTGAGGTGCTCCTGAAGAATGCCAGGAGCAGCCCCTGTCCTCCTGGCAAACATCTGCCGCATCACAGACGACTCCAGAGGCTCATCATCTGCTGAGGGCTCAGCACTGGCCTGGTCTCCTACAGTCCTCTGAGTATCAGAAGCCTCAGCTGAATTTGCCTCTGACAACTGTTCTGGCACTTGTGCAGTGCTCGAACCAGGTTGTGACCATGAATTGCCTGACCAAGGTGACTGTATCTGAGCAGTTGATAGGTGAGGGGAAAGAAAATGTTGCTGCACCCTCTAAGGTCCCCTCCTCTTCCTCCTCCTCTGAGATGGTTGGATGTCCCCAGAAATGTGGCCTGGCCATTGTTGGGATTCACTCATTGGAGAAAACAAAAGGAACAGGTCAGTGCAACACTCCAGACCGAAGAACATTTCTTTGGCTGCAGCTTGTCTGTAAATTTGAATGTGTAAGCAACCTTCATGATCATCTGTTGCTCCCCTCATGCTTGTAACCTGAGGAACACACCCTCCTGAACAGGTGCTCCGGCCTCACCACCTGAGATGGATCAGCCTTCCTGGTCACCAGCCAGTTGCAGTGCTTCGTCCTCCATAGATGTTAGTATTGTTACAGCCAAGAGGGGAGTAATGCACTGTTAATTCAGTCCCACTACTCCATAGATCATAGCTTATCAAATAAAGTTTCCCACCTATCAATGTATAGCCAAATTAAAAACTTTATCTCCCCCCACCCCAGAATAAAGCACACCAAACCAGGTTTCTTTAAACAACAACAACATTAACTATTTATGAGAAAATAAATAACAGGTCTTAACTACTAATGCGATAAATATATATATATGACAAAACCCTTATTTCCTTAACCCACACACAAACACTTAAAAAAAAGGCTAACCGGGGCAAAGGATTTTTGGTTTACAGCTGTTTCTTAAGAATAGAAGTAAAAATAAAAAATAAGTGAGTTTATCGCATTCTGGTAGGAAGGTTTCAGTATGGTGAGGTGCCCCAGAGTCGAATAGTCTGATGCCACTCAAAATCTCTCCAGGCGAGGTTGATGAATAGTCTGTGATGGGTAGGCTTTCAAGGCAATTTGTCTGCAGCAGGTGTCACATGTATCTTTCAGCATGGGTGCAGCAACCGGTCCGCTTGGGTTTTTAAAAACAACAGACTAGTAATAGAAGCTTTCTCGAGATTTCAGGATCTCCCAAAACACAGGAGGCAACAGGAACCACTCTGGATGCAGGGATTCTTCAGAGACTGAAGGCAATAGGAATCTGCCACCTTTCAAATGCAGGATTCCTTTTCAAGAGATGCAAGTCCCCTTTGCAGAAAGAGGTAACACTTTGCTGGGTGTTCCTCCCTTGTTCCAGGCAAGTCAAAGCAAGATTTCAAATGCCTGCCCTTTGTCCAATTCAGAGGCTTTTTAAAGGATCCAAGGGGAAAAAAGAATCTGCCTGAACATGGTCAACAGCATTACCCTGATCAACCTTCTCTGTTACTTCCTCAAAAAGTTCCAACAAGTTAATTAAACATGATTCGCCCTTCACAAATATGTGCTGGCTTTCCCTAATTAACCCACATATGTACCAAATAATCATTTCCAGAAGCTTTCCAGAACAAGAGTCCAACATTTGCAATTCTCCTGTCCTCTGGCACCACTCCTGAATCTAAGGAAGACTGGAAAATTAAAGTCAGTGGCTCTGCAATTTCCAATCTCACTTTCCTCAGTATGCTTTGATGCATCTTATTCAGTCCTGGTGCCTTATCAATTTTAAATACAGCGAGCCTATCCAATACCTCCTCCTTATTAATTTTAAACACTTCAAGTGTCTGAATTATCTTCTCTTTCACCATGACCTGCACAGCATCTTCTTCCTTGGTAAAGACAGATGAAAAGTATTCATTTAATACCTCAGCCATTCCCCCTGCCTCCATGTGTAAATTGCCTTTTTGGTTCCTAATCAGCCCTAATCCTCCTTTCACTACCCTTTTACTATTAATATGCCCATGTAAGACTTTTGGATTCCCTATGATATTAGTTACCAATCTGTTTACATACTCTCTCTTTGCTTCTCTTATTTACTTTCTCACTTTCTCTCTGAACCTTCTATATTCAGTCTGGTTCTCGGCAGTATTATCTCCCTGACATCTATCATAAGCACACTTTTTCTTCTTCATCTTAATCTCTATTTCTTTCATCATCCTGGGAGCTCTGAATTTGTTTCCCCTACCTTTCTCCTTTGTGGGAATGTACCTTGACTGTACCCGAACTATCTCTTCGTTAAAGGCAGCCCATTATTCAGTTACTGTTTTGCCTACCATCCTTAGATTCCAGTGTATCTGGGTCAGATTTATTCTTACCCCATTGAAGCTGGCTTTCCTCCAGTTCATTATTCTTATTCTGGATTGTTCCTTATCCTTTCCCATAGACAACCTAAACCTTAGGATACAATGATCACTGTCTCCTAAATGATCTCTTACTGACACTTGATCCACTTGGCCCACCTCATTGCCAAGGACCAGGCCTAGCAATGCCCCCTTTCGCATTCGACTGGAAATATAACTGCTGTAGAAAATTTTCCTGAACATACTCTAGGAACTTTTACCCCTCTCTGTCCTTGACATTACTACTATCACAGTCAATATCCAGATAATTGAAGCCCCCTGTTATGACCAGGTGAGAAAGGTGTCCAGGGGTCCCTCTCAGCCTTCACCTGATCTTACTGTAACAGGGGTTTAATTTTAAACACACCGTGTTTTGAGCTCCCCTTTGATGAATCCTTGTTCACTGCTTTCCAGTTATAAGACAAGGAAACCAGCACGAATAGGATTTCTTAGGTTTAAAGAAGAAAGTTGAAATTTATTAAACTTGAACTTAAACTCTAATTCAGTTAATGCCTACTGATACACGCCACGTCCCATGCTAGCATGCATATGCAATACATACATGCAAATAGAGACAGAAAAGATCAGAATAAAAATAATGTGGAAAGGCTTGAGACAATATCTGAAGGGTTGTTGTTACGGTTCTTCGAGGTCACTGTAGAGTCCTTGATTGTAGGTAGATCTGGCTTTTCGTTGGGGCCCAATATTCTTCTTAAACCATGGTCGCTGTAGGAGACTTTTCTCTCTTGGGGTTCATGTGTCTTCAGTGGATTCAAAGGCTTGTGAGCAAGAGATAGGAGCAGACAGGAGAGTGATCTTCTCAGTCGAGGAGCAAACAGCTTTCTGCCCAAACCGTTTGTATAAATTCAAAAAACTCAGGTTGCCCAGCAGGTTAGTCATGTGACTAGCTGGTTTGACCATGTCCATTTGTGTATTCAGCCATCTTAGCAGTCAACCTGGAATGTGAGCTTTCCCACCTTCAACATCTGGTGGTCCAAAGTCCATTGTGGGTTGAATGTGTCAGGGAATGGTCCTTTGTCATTCCAAACACTGTCTGTCAATATGCAAATGTCTTTTCCAACCACGGCATATCTGTTTAACAAGTCCTTACTTCACTCCAGTAACAGGTTAATATCAGTGTTCATGACAAAATTAATATGCCTCATTCTTGGCAGGTGGGGGCCCAGCATGACACCCCCATTATAACCACTCTATAATTCTCTGTAATTTCCTTGCAAATTTGTTCCCCTACATCTTTCCTGCTATTTGTTGGCCTATATACTATACTGAACAATGTGTTTGCATCGTTTTGGTTTCTCAGCTCTAGCCAAATAGATTTTGTCCTTGATGCCTCTGGGACATCCTCTCTCTCTCCAGCATAGCGATGTTCTCCTTAATCAAAGTCCCACCTCTCCTCCTTTCCTATCTTTCTTGCACACCTTGTATTCAGGAATATTTAGCACCCAGTCCTTCCTTTCTTTGAGCCAAGTCTCTGTTATCGCCACATCATACTTGGTGTCAATCTGAGCCTCTAGCTCACCAACCTTATTTACCACACTTTGCACATTTACATGCACAGTAATGCTAATTTAGACTTTCACTTTCTCTCATACTCTGATCCCACCTAATAACTTATTGTTTCCTACTCTAGTGCAATCTGTCTCTCCTAATTCTCTGAGCACCTTGGTCTTCCTCTCTTGTATTAGCTCCTGGTTCCCACACCCCTGCTAAGTTAGTTTAAAACCTCCCCAATAGCACTAACAAATTGCCCCGCAAGGAAATTTATCCCAGCTCTGTTCAGGTGCAATCCGTCCGGCCTGGTTCCAGTGTCCCAGGAATCTAAAGCCTTCCCTCCTGCACCATCTTTCCAGCCAGGCATTCATCTGCTCTGTCCTCCTATTTCTATACTCACTTGTGTCTGATATCAGGAGTAATCCAGAGTTTATTACTTTTGACCTAGCTCGCTAAACTCTTTCTGCAGGATAACATCCCTCTTCCGACCTAGGTCATTGGTATTAATGTGGACCACAACTGCTGGCTGTTCACCCTTCCCCCCTCAGGGTGCTCTGCAGCCATTCAAGTGACATCCTTGACCCTGGCACCAGTGAGGCAACACACCATCCTGGATTCATGTTTGTGGCTGCAGAAATGCCTGTCTCTTCCCCTAACTATGGAATCACCTATCATTGTTGCTCTTCCAGCCGTCTTTGTGGCCCCTGTGAAGCTGAGCCAGCCTGGTGCCATGGCCCTGGCTCTGGCTGCACTCCTCAGATGAACCATCACTTTCCTCAGTATTGAGAACTGAGTATTCATATGCAGAACCTCAAAGTCTTTGAATTAATGGTCTCAGAGCCACTGAAGGTGCTGGCAGCCATTTAAACTGGCAGTCAGCACCTCCTTCCGGCTCTTGTCCAATCCCCACCAATGCTAACCTTCCCACCCACATGTACGTTTTTTTTTCAGAAGTCCACCAGCCTGTCACTAATTGGACTGCTAGCGTGCAATTGCGGCGCTTGCGAAGGTCGGGATGGGAGGGCCTTTGCCACCCACGTCCACTTCCCGGACCACGACTCGGTGGGGTCATGTTAAATTCTGGCCCACATCTCAATGTCATAAAATTGGCCTTTCCCTTTGGTTTATCTTTATCCTTTTCCATAACTCTGCTGACTCTAACTGAATTATGATTACTACCACTAAAATCCTCTCCCACTGTTACCCTTTTTATGTGCCCAGCTTCATTCCCTGAAACTAAGTCCAGAACTGCTCCTTCTCTTGTTGGGCTTGCTACTTACTGGCTAAAAAGGTTCTCATGAATGTATTTTAAGAATTCTGCACCAGCCACATAAATGCATGGGCTACAAGAGCAGGTCAGAGGCTGGGTATTCTGCAGCGAGTGACTCACCTGCTAATACCTCAAAATCTTTTCACCATCGACAAAGCTCAAGTCAGGAGTGTGCTAGAATATTCCCCAGTTGCCTGGATAGAATCATAGAAAGTTTACGGCACAGAAAGAGGCCACTTGGCCCATCGTGTCTGCGCCAGCCGAAAAACGAGCCAGCCAGACTAATCTCACCTTCCACCATTTGGTCCATAAGCCATGCAGGTTATGACACCTGAGGTGCATATCCAGACACGTTTTAAATGAATTGAGGATTTCTGCTTCTTCTACCCTTATGGGGAGTGAGTTCCAGACCCCCACCAACCTCTGGGTGAAAATTTTTTTCTTCATTTCCTTCTAATCTTTGTACCAATCACTTTAAATCTAAGCTTCCTAGTCATTAACCCCTCTGCAAAGGTAAATAGACCCTTCACATCCACTCTATCCAGGCCCCTCAAAATTTTGCACATTTCAATCAAATCTCCCCTCAGTCTTCTCTGTTCTGAGGAGAGCAACCCAAGCCTATCTTTCCAATCTTTCCTCAGAGCTGCATTTTACTGGTGCCAGCAACATCCTTGTAAATCTCCTCTGTACCCTCTCTAGTGCAATTACATCCTTTCTGTAATGAGGTGACCAGAACTGTATACAGTTCTCAAGTTGTGGCCAAACTAGTGACTTAGACAGTTCCAGCATATCCTCCCTGCACTTATATTCTATGTCTCGGCTAATAAAGGAAAGGATTGCATATGCCTTCTTAACCACCTTATTGACCTGTCCTGTTACCTTCAGGGATCTGTGGACATTCACTCCAATGTCTCTCACTTCCTTTACACCTCTCACTATTCTCCCATCCATCATGCATTCCTTTGTCTTGTTTGACCTCCCCAAACGCGTCACCTCACACTTCTCCAGATTGAATTCCATTTGCCACTTTTCTGCCTATCTGACCAGACCATCAATATCTTCCTGCAGCCGACAGCTAACTTCCTCATGTCAACCACATGGCCAGACTTTGTGTTGTCTGCAAATGTCTTGATCATGCCACCTACATTTACATCCAAATCATTAATATATACCACAAAAAGCAAGGACCCAGTACTGAGCCCTGCAGAATGCCTCTGGAAACAGTCCTCCAGTCACAAAAACACCTGTCAACAAATACCCTTTGTTTCCTGCCACTGAGCTAATTTTGTATCCATCTTGCTGCAGTTCCCTGGATCTGTTTAGTTTAGTTTAGTTTAGAGATACAGCACTGAAACAGGCCCTTCGGCCCACCGAGTCTGTGCCGACCATCAACCACCCATTTATACTAATCCTACACTAATCCCATATTCCTATCACATCCCCACCTGTCCTTATATATTTCCCTACCACCTACCTATACTAGGGGCAATTTATAATGGCCAATTAACCTATCAACCTGCAAGTCTTTGGCATGTGGGAGGAAACCGGAGCACCCGGAGGAAACCCACGCAGACACAGGGAGAACTTGCAAACTCCGCACAGGCAGTACCCAGAATCGAACCCGGGTCCCTGGAGCTGTGAGGCTGCGGTGCTAACCACTGCGCCACTGTGCCGCATAAAATCTCATGGGATTTTATTTTTTTAACCAGTCAGCCATGTGGGATTTTGTCAAAAGCCTTGCTAAAATCTATGAAGACCACATCAACTGCACTACCCTCATCAATCTTCCTTGTTACTTCAAAAAATATTCCATCAAGTTGGTCAGACAAGATCTTCCCTTAACAAATCCATGCTGACTCTCCTTGATTAATCTGTGCTCTTCTAAGTGGAAGATTATTCTGTCTCTCAGAATTAATTCCAATAATTTGCCAACTACTGAGTTAGACTGACTGGCCTGTAGTTATTCGGCCTAGCTCTCGCTCCTTTTTTAAACAGAGGTACAATGTTAGCAGTTCCCCAATCCTCTGGCACCACACCAATATCCAGTAAGGACTGGAAAATGATGGCCAGACCTTCTGCTATTTCCTCTCTTGCTTCTTTTAACAGCCTTGGGTAGATTTCATCTGGCCCTGGTGATTTATCAACTTTCAAGGATGCTATTTCCATTAATACTTCCTCTCTCCCTATGTTTATCACATCCAATACTTCACACCCCTCTTCCTTAACGACAATAACTGCATTGTCGCCCTCATTAAGAACCATACCAACATCTTCCGCCCCTACAATAAGGTTACCTTTTTGGTCTTTTATGAACCCTACATTTTCCTTAGATATCCTCTTACTCTTAATGTATTGATAAAACATCTTTGGGTGCACCTTGATTTTGCTTGCCAATATTCTTTCATGCCCTCTCTTTGCTTTCCTAATTTCCTTTTTGATTTCACCCCTCCACTTTCTATACTCCTCTCTGCTTTCTGTAGTATTGAGTTCTCGGTATCCGACATAAGCTTTCCTTTTCTGCCCGATTTTACCCTTGAAATCCACGGGAATCTAGATTTGGCCATCCCACCCTTTTTCTTTGTTGGAACATGTTTACTCTGAACCCCTTGACTCTCCCCTTTGAATGCGTCCCACTGGTCTGACATTGATTTACCTTAAAGTAGCTGTTTCCAGTCCACTTTCGCTAAATCACTCCTAAGCTTAGTAAAATTGGCCTTGCCCCATTTGAGAACTCTAACTCCTGTTCTATCCTTGTCCTTTTCCATAATTATGTTAAAACTGACTGAATTATGATCGCTACCACCAAAATGCTCACTAACTGCCACTCCTTCCACCTGCCCAGCTTTATTTCCTAAAACTAAGTCTAAAACTGCACCCTCTCTTTTTGGACTTGCTACATCATGGCCAAAAAAGTTCTCCTGAATGCACCTCAAGAATTCCGCTCCCTCAATTCCTTTCACACTAAAACTATCCCAGTTAATACTGGAGTAGTTAAAATCCCCTACTATTACTGCCCTTTAGTTCTTGCACCTCTCAGAGATTTCCCTACATATCTGCTCTTCTGTCTCCCTCTGACTGTTTGGGGTCGATAACACACTCCCAGCGTTGTGATTGCCCTTTTTTGTTCTTTATCTCGATCCATATGGCCTCATTTGATGAACCTTCCAACATATCATCCCTCCTCACAGCTGTAAATGTTTCTTTGACCAAAATTGCTACTCCCGCTCCTTTGCCACTCCCCCTCCTTTTTTTCCCCCTCCCTATCGCATCTGAAAACCCTGTAAACAGGAACTTTGAGCTGCCATTCCTGTCCCTCCTGAAGCCATGTTTCTGTAATAGCTATGATATCATACTGCCACGCGTCTATCTGTGCTCTCAGCTTGTCTGGGAGTGCAGCTCCAACAACAATCCAGTGTCCCTTTCGCTGATGTTACGAGTTACAATTATATTAGCATTATAAAATAGTAATGATCTGTCTAAACTGTCTTAAGATATGATCAGCTAAATCTTCATAATGACACTGAATATAAATTGAAGGGAAAAGTATGACATCCTTCATAATTAAGATACAGCTTTCCCAAGCATAACAAATGAAGTAGTGAGAACAGACGTTTTCAAGCATTTCACACAGCTGATAGAAACAGTGAACTGAATTGTATCCACCAAAATGGTTGGGATGGGATCAGCTAAGATGTTAAAACTTGAAAAATCTCAAACCCAACCCCAAACATCCACCCACTTTCTAATTTAACAGAGGCAGGACAAGGGACGGGCAGCCATCCCACTCCTAGGAAGTCAGTTAGCCAATTAAATGTTGTTATGATGCTGGCAGCCTCTGATTTAACCCGCTTTAAAAGTTTAACCCTGGCCGACCGGGTTTCCCAGGCCTTGGGAAACCTGACAGTTGAAGGGTGGAGAGGACAGTTTCAGGAAGAAGGTAAGTACTTCCACGATCCCCAAAGATCTCCCTGCATCAGATTACATGCACACCACAACTAATCCCCCTCCCCCACCCCCAACACTATTTACCCATTCCTCATTTCATGATTGAAACCTCCCAGAATTGCACCCCAATCATGAGGTTACACTTCCCCCTCTCCTCCCACCGGGGAGGTCAGGGAGCAGATTCACCCCTCCACATTCACACTAGCAGCAGCAGCCAACTTACCCATGGCTGCAGTCTGCTCCGGTGTCCTGTCTGCTCCAGTGAATGTCTAGTCAGTCAATCAGGCTGACTTTCAGGTAGGGAACCTGTAAGAACAAAACCATTCATGCTGTGCAATCAAAACTCCACTACATGTGGGGATCCCAAATATCCATGTTTCCAACTGAAAGTCTGCCAGCTCCCAAAGTCCCTTGTCAAGATTCAGCCCAGTAACTCCGTTGTATCATTTAGGCCTGGCCAATTTAAGCAGTCAAGGCGAGCACCAGGTATAGAAGTGTGAGAATAAGAAATACTGAAATGTTGTTTCTACAGCTTGTGGAAAATTACCAAGAAGTCATTTTTACACAACATAATGAAATCACTGAAAAAGAGAACTGATAAGGGTATGTAAGTAAAGACCTTGAGACAGTACAGCAGTTAAAAATTGTGCTTAGGCAGAGAAAAGAGAAACAGCAAGAGTTAGAACAAAGGATGTAGTGAATAAGAAACTGCCCCACTAAGATAAAGGCTGACAGCTGCAAGTTAAAACACACAATGGAGAGCCAAATAAGGTAAAACAACAACAAGAGTTAGGGGCTAGAAAGTTAGAGTAGGGGGAGAAGTAAACAGAGGAGGAGACTGTAGCAACTATTGGATAGGTTAGTGTCATAATATGTTATAACCAATAATGTAAACTAAAGGCGTGGAAAAATGGATTTGTATTGTATAAACATGAACTGAATATGTTGATCGGTGTGCCTGCTTGTAGGACACCCGATCTTGCAAGAACGTTAAATAAACTTACTTCTTCAGAGTTTGACTTGGTGTAAATTATTATCAAGTGGGCTACGTTTATCACAGAAGGAATAGAATTATCAGCACTTTCAGATCTGGAGGCCAGAATTCATTGGAAGTGACACATTTAAAAAAGTGTAGAATTGCCACAGGGAATTCTTCAGATCTCCAACCAATCTTATACGTTCCGGGGCTAATTTTAACCTAACCCACCTGGTAGACAACTCACAAGATTGGATTGGCTGGCAGCTTCACACACACCTGTGTGTGTGTCGCAAAACACGACAAGGCCACACTCTTGTCCCGTTTACCTTAATCTTTCATCCTCATCGATAGAAAATCTATCCCACTATCTCTAAAAATCAAACTTTCAAAGATAATGATCATCATAAGTGTCCTAGTTTCTGTCTATTTATGTTGGTTCACACTTATTTGTTTGTAACAGCTATTGACTTCATCGAGTAATATTATGGGCCCCATATAGTCGTGCTGGGACACCAGTGCATAATACGTTGGCCAAAGATGTACTGAATTAATCTCAATGATGCTAGGTCATCTCAAGTAAATATATTAATGATACTCGGTGTGCAATGCACAATGTGCTGGGAGTGCCACAGGTGTCTGGCATTGGAGCCAGATGTCAGTCACCTAAAACAATGAGATGAACAATTTCAGTTATGTGGAAAGACTGGAGAAGCTGGGATTGTTTTCCTTTAAGTGGAGAAGGTTAAGAAGAAATTTAATAGTGGTGTTCAAAATTATGAGGGGTGTTATAGAGGGTGTTGCTGGAGCAAATAAGGAGAAACTTTCCACTGATGGGTGAGCCAATATTGAGAGGGCACAATTTAAAATCATTAGCCTAAGTGTGGAAAGCACCGCATGAATGGATGGTGGAAGCAGATTCAATAGCAGCTTTGAAAAGGGAATTTGATATATATTTAAATAGGGAAAAAAATGCAGGGCTATGAGGAAAGAGCAAGGGAGTGGGACTAATCATTCAAAAAGCTGGCACATAGATGATGGGCCAAATAAACACCTTCTGTGCTGTGGGATTCTATGATTACAAACATATGAACATACGAATTCGGAGCAGAAGTAGACCATTCAGCCCCTCGAGCCTGCTCCGCCACTCAATAAGATCAAGGCTGATCTGTTTGTATTTCGAATTCCACACTCCCATCTACCCCCGATAACCCTTGATTCCCTTGCCTAACAAGAATTTATCTCCTTAAAAATATTCAATGACCCCACATCCACCACCTTCAGAGGCAGAGAGTTCCATGTACAATGAGAGTGTTGAGAGCTGCCCAGACAGTGAGGGCCACACTGGAGAACAATTATAAATATTTTGGGTGACTCTTTTCTTCCACACCATTGGAAACAGGTGCATAGAAACGTGAGTATTACTCCAGCTCTCCAGGTGGAATGTAGCAAGCTTCCTTAACTTAATTAATTTTTGGAGCCTTAGTGAATGTAGTACACGAGCTCTTACCATCAGCTTGCATTGAAATGTGCTGAATACATAGGGCACAGAGTAAGCCTTAGGCCTCCATTGCCAGTTAATATGGGGACTTCAGATCTGTGCCAATGCTTTATCAGAATCAGTGAGCCAATATGCTTGAGAAGAATGAATAAATGATAACATAACTGACTACCCAAGCTTCTTGGGAAATGATTGTATCGGTACTGATGGCACAGTGAGTTAGAAATTGGCCTTTCACCTTTGGGAAAGAAGGAACAGCGGGAGGATGGACAGGAGGAGAGACAGTGACCAAGATAGCCCACAGGCTAAATTTTTAGGCCCCGATGGGGGCGGGCATGTAAATTCACACCGCTGACCAGTGTTCTGGTTTCCCAGCTCCATACCGTCCCTGGACCATTTTTCTAGAGGCAGGATAGTGGGAGAGGCAAGGCTTTCCGCTCACAAGCGTTTGGTAGCCAATTAAAGGTAGTTAAGGCCTATTATCGGAGGCCGCTTGGAATTTTCCAGTCGGCTTCCAGGTCCTCCAAACCTGCGCCGATCTTGATGCCTGCCTAAACTAAAACCTTCTGCACTTCCGGGGTCCATATCCCTCTATTCCCATCCTATTCATGTATTTGTCAAGATGCCTCTTAAACATCTCTATGGTACCTGCTTCCATCACCTCCCCTGACAACAAGTTCCAGGCACTCACCACCCTCTGTGTAAAGAACTTGCCTCGCACATCCCCTCTAAACTTTGCCCCTCTCACCTTAAACCTATGTCCCCTAGTAACTGACTCTTCCACTCTGGGAAAAAGCTTCTGACTATCCACTCTGTCCATGCCGCTTATAACTTTATAAACCTCTATCATGTCGCCCCTCCACCTCCGTCATTCCAGTGAAAACAATCCGAGTTTATCCAACCTCTCCTCATAGCTAATGCCCTCCAGACCAGGCAACATCCTGGAAAACCTCTTCTGTACCCTCTCCAAAGCCTCCACGTCCTTCTGGTAGTGTGGCGACCAGAATTGCACACAATATTCTAAGTGTGGCCTAACTAAAGTTCTGTACAGCTGCAGCATGACTTGCCAATTTTTATACTCTATGCCCCGACCGATGAAGGCAAGCATGCCGTATGCCTTCTTGACTACCTTATCCACCTGCGTTGCCACTTTCAGTGACCTGTGGACCTGTATGCCCAGATCTCTCTGCCTGTCAATACTCCCAAGGGTTCTGCCATTTACTGTATACTTCCCACCTGCATTAGACCTTACAAAATGCATTACCGCACATTTGTCCGGATTAAACTCCATCTGCCATTTCTCCGCCCAAGTCTCCAACCGATCTATATCCTGTTGTATCCTCTGACAATCCTCATCACTGTCCGCAACTCCACCAACCTTTGTGTCGTCCGCAAACTTACTAATCAGACCAGCTACATTTTCCTCCAAATCATTTATATATACTACAAACAGCAAAGGTCCCAGCACTGATCCCTGCGGAACACCACTGGTCACATCTCTCCATTCAGAAAAGCACCCTTCCACTGCTACCCTCTGTCTTCTATGACCGAGCCAATACTGTATCCATCTTGCCAGCTCCCCTCTGATCACGTGTGACTTCACCGTTTGTACCAGTCTGCCATGAGGGACCTTGTCAAAGGCTTTACTGAAGACCCATATAGATAACATCCACTGCCCTTCTTTCATCAATCATCTTTGTCACTTCCTCAAAAAACTCAATCAAATTAGTGAGACATGACCTCCCCTTCACAAAACCATGCTGCCTCTTGCTAATAAGTCCATTTGTTTCCAAATGGGAGTAAATCCTGTCCCGAATAATCCTCTCTAATAATTTCCATGCCACTGACGTAAAGCTCACCGGCATATAATTTCCTGGATTATCCTTGCTACTCTTCTTAAACAAAGGAACAACATTGGCTATTCTCCAGTCCTCTGGGACCTCACCTGTAGCCAATGAGGATGCAAAGATTTCTGTCAAGGCCCCAGCAATTTCTTCCCTTGCCTCCCTCAGTATTCTGGGGTAGATCCCATCTGGCCCTGGGGACCTATCTACCTTAACCTCTTTATTTTTTTCTTTAACTGGTGTGTGTGTGTTGGACAAAGTTAGAAGGGAACTTTCATATATTAATCTGTGTGTTACTGCTTTTTTCTTTACTGCATAAGTCTTGTTTTATAAGAAATTGATAATTTTGTTGTTTATTAAAGAAACCTGGTTTGTGGCTTTTATTCTGAAATAAAAATAGAGTACATAATTGGCCGTATCGGTAACTGGGTAAACATTTAAATATACATTGTGACCTGTGGAGAAGTGGAACTAGAGAAAGACAGTGTACTCCTCCCACCTTGGTCATAACGTCATCATCTGTTTGGAGAGATTCTTGCCCCTAGGAAGATAAAATATATCCCTAATCCTCACTGCTTCCTGCAACAAGGTCTCCAGTGCAGTATCTGAGAAATTTGGTTTCCAACTTGAGCCATTTGAGTGATAGTTTTCATACAACAGCTCCTCCCAACACTTGTTGCAACCAGATTCCACCTCCTCTTAAGAAGGGCTGGCTGCCTTTAAATAATACGGAATCGTCCCTATATCAAGCATCCCACACAGGCATAAAGACAATAAACAGCAAAGGTAGTGCTGGCTGTGCACACAAATAATTAAAATAAGCGAGTAACATGGAATTTGCATGCTGCCTGCACTCCTATCAACTGATGCAGGTTAACATTGCACTGCCTGATGATGAATATTTTACTTCACTACTGAAATTCTAGCCCTCTGACTGCTGATACAGTTTAGCAGCCAGTAGATACCAAATTCTTGTAGACATCCTGGAGTGGGGAGAATGTTTAAAATTGACCATTCTGGTTTGGGCTGCCTCTGGGTCTCCAGTTGACACTACAGTTGTGGCATACCCAGTAAATGTTACACCAGGATATTGAGGTGGGAGGACAAGAATGCTATCAACTGTCTCATTTGTGTTGATGTCAGGGGCCTGCTCTTACTACTGTATGAATCTAGGAAAGATCTTCCCTCCTCACCCCCACCCCACTTTCCAGGAAAGCTCCAGAAATCATAGGAAAACATCAAGGTTGGAAGAGACCCATTTTTCCTGATCTCTGCCGCTCTTAACAGACCTTTGCATCTGAAGCATTCCCCAGGGGCAACTCTCAGGAAATTCTGTCCAATCATTTTTTAATTGGTTACAGGACCATTAAGTAAACAGCAGTCTCTTACAGAGAGCAATCAATACGTAGTTGAAAAGAAAAGTATTTTCTATTCATTTATTTTTTAAATAACTGCAGAAGCATTCCACAAAGCATAATAGATTTTCTGATTTTGAATTGAAACAATGCCATAGCAGAGTTAATTACATCCTTTTGAATCATATCTAAATCTGAAATCGACACTCTTCTCATAAAATCATTTGAAAGCTAATTTATAATTTAATGGCTAATAAGATGGTAAAAAATTCAGTCACTCCAAAGACAGAATCTGATCTTATTTTATGATTACCTTTAAATGGTTTTGAGTGCAGGGCTGGAAGTTACTGAATATCTCAGGCCACTTATCACCATATAATGAGGTAACACTTGCTCTACAAAGCAATGTCCAGGTCCTATCTGGAGCCTTGTATGAAATTCTGGTCAACTAATAATAGAGTGGGTACAGGGGGAAATTAACAAAAATGATCCCGGGTGTCAGGAATTTGAGTGGTAAGGAAGTTAGGTTCAGGAAGTTTATCTGGTGAATCATGCAGACTCAGAATCCAGATTCAAATGATGCAGAACTGCTTCTGAAAAGTTTGAATAAAAATCATATTATCTTCTACAGTCTTTCAATTTACACACCACTTCTGATGGATAACTGGAAAACTCAGTCCTTTGATTGGTAGATTGAGAAAATTGCAAAATTGAGTATTCTTCCGAGCTTCCTCCTGCTCAAATGTACCATTCCTGTTCAGATTCTTTGAGAGGCTTAGCAAAATAAGCAATAAAAAATTGCTGGGAGCTCTTGGCAATATTTCAGCTTTATTAGATTTACATCCTATCTTTCTCATCCTTTACAATCAAAATTTCCTATTTCAATATTAAACAGATTTTTGTGGGCACAATTTCTCCAAGTTTGTCTTGAATTCAGTACAGCTAAATTTAGATTTTTTTCTCTTCTCCTTGCACTCTTGCTCTGCTCTCCTTGAACTATGCACTATCTCCAATCACTCAAATGTCTGACACCTGGGATCATTTGTGTTAATTTCCCCTGTCCTCACTCTGGGGCAATAATATCCTTCCTATTATTAGTTGACCAGAACGACATACAATGCTCCAGATAGGACCTAGTCAATGCTTCGTAGAGCAAAGCCATTTCAAGGTAATCATAAAATAAGATCAGATTCTGTCCTTGGAGTGTCTGAATTTTTTACCATCTTATTAGCCATTAAATAAAGTTTAGACATCGAGAGATTGCCTCTTGTGGGGCAATCTAGAACGAGAGGTCATAGTTTCAGGATAAGGGCTAGCAGATTTAAAACAGAGTTGAGGAGAAATTACTTCTCTCAAAGGGTCATGAGTCTGTGGAATTTACTACCCCAGAGTGCGGTGGATGCCGGGACATTGAGTAAATTTAAGGAGGAGATAGACAGATTTTTAATTAGTAATGGGTTGAAGGGTTATGGAGAACAGGCAGGAAAGTTGAGTTGAGGCCGAGATGAGATCAGCCATGATCGTATTGAATGGCGAAGCAGGCTCGAGGGGTTGAATTGCCTACTCCTGCCCCTAGTTCGTATGTTCTTAAATTATAAATTAGCTTTCAAATCTTGATTTTGTGTGATCAGATCTTGACTTTGTATGATAGTGTAAAATAGTTGATAGCAATTTGCGGCCCATCTTACTTCTCCCCTGACGGATGTCAATGGGAATAAAAAATTGCGGGAGATTTAGGCCGGAATTTTATGTTGGGTGGGACTGGCCAAAAGGTCAGTGGCGACACCTCCTCTTCTGGGCCTGGGGAGCCATGCCAGGATTTTACGCTCCCCGGGGCCTTAATTGGAATTGGGTGGGACATCCTTCTCCTTGAGGCAGGAAGTTCCACCTAATAGTGCTGCCAGCCAATCAGCAGGCCATCAGCTGTTAGTCCCAGCAGTGCTATTGGGAGTGGTGGCCAATGCAGGAACTGCACCCTGGAACGCCGGCCCCAGAAGAAAGTTACGTTTTGAGGCCTCGCTGGAGACAATCAGCCGAGCCCCAGCGAGGCAAAGGGGCGTTGGTTGAGAGGGGGAGGGGTGTCTTTATGTTAGTGGGAGCAGATAGGGCTTCAGGGGCCCTCCCTGGGTAAAGGGCGTTCTGGGGGCCTGAGGTGCAAGCTGGCCACTTAATTGGTAGTTAATTGGTCACTTAAGGGCCTTGATTGGCCTGGGATGGGTGGGCAGTTTCTCACTGCCACCTTGCCTGGAGAAGTTGCAGCGGGGGCGGGAAGGCATCAGGAATGCCCCTAGCCCCCCTCGACTCCCACTCAATTTTATGCAACCACCACCCCCCCTCCGCCACCAGTCCCCTTCTGTGAGGGGGTGGGGGACATAAAATTCCAGCCTTAAGATGTAAAGTGATTAGCAAAAGAACCACTGGCGACATGAGGGAAAACTTATTTATGTAGCGAGTGGTTAGAATCTGGAATGTACTGCCTAAGAGTATTGTGGAGGCAGATTCAATTATGGATTTCAAAAGGGAATTGGATTATCCCCTGAAGATGGAGAATTTGCACGGCAACAGGGAAAGGATAGGGGAGTGGGAGTTTTTTTTATTCATCCATGGGATGTTGGTGTCACTGGCTAGGCCAGCATTTATTTCCTATCCCTAATGGCCCTTGGGAAGGTGGTTGTGAGCTGCCTTCTTGAACCGTTGCAGTCCATGTGGGGTAGGTACACCTACAGTGCTGTTAGGAAGGGAGTTCCAGGATTTTGACCCAGCAACAGTGAAGGAACGGTGATATAGTTCCAAGTCAGGATGGTGTGTGACTTGGAGGGGAACTTGTAGGTGGTGGTGTTCCCATGCATTTTCTGCCCTTGTCCTTCTAGTTGGGAGAGGTTGCAGGTTTGGAAGGTTCTGTCTAAAGAGCCTTGGTGCATTGCTGCAGTGCATCTTGTAGATTGTACACACTGCTGCCACTGTGCTTTGGTGGTGGAGGGAGTGAATGTCGAAGGTGGTGGATGGGGTGCCAATCCAGTGGGCTGCTTTGTCTTGGATGGTGTCGAGCTTCTTGAGTGTTGTTGGAGCTGCACCCATCCAGACAAGTGGAGAGTACTCCATTACACTCCTGACTTGTGACTTGTAGATGGTGGACAGTCTTTGGGGAGTCAGGAAGTAAGTGACTCACCACAGGATTCCTAGCCTCTGACCTGCTCTTGTAGCCACGGTATTGATATGGCTACTGCAGTTCCGTTTCTGGTGAATGGTAACCCCTAGGATGTTGATAGTGGGGGATTCAGTGACTGTAATTCCATTGAATGTCAAGGGGAGATGGTTAGATTCTCTCTTGTTGGCAATGACCATTGCCTGGAACTTGTGTGGCATGAATGTTACTTGCCACTCAACAGCCCAAGCCTGGATATTGTCCAGGTCTTGCTGCATTTCTACACTGACTGCTTCAGTATCTGAGGAGTCATGAATGGTGCTGAACATTGTGCAATCATCAGCGAACATCCCCACTTCTGACCTTATGATTGAAGGAAGGTCATTGATGAAGCAGCTGAAGATGTTTGGGCCAAGGACACTACCCTGAGGAACTCCTGCAGTGATGTCCTGGAGTTGATATGATTGACCTCCAACAACCACAACCACCTTCTTTTGCACTAGGTATGACTCCAACTAACAGAGAGTTTTCCCCTGATTCCAATTGACTTCAGTTTTGCCAGGGCTCCTTGATGCCATACTCGGTCAAATGCTGCCTTGATGTCAAGGGCAGTCACTCTCACCTCACCTCTTGAGTTCAGCTCTTTTGTCCATGTTTGAACCAAGGCTGTAATGAGGTCAGGTGCTGAGTGGCCCTTGCGGAACCCAAATTGAGTGTCACTGAGCAGGTTATTGCTAAGCAAGTGCTGCTTGATGGCACTAGCACTGTCGATGACACATTCCATCATTTTACTGATGATTGAGAGTAGACTGATAGGGTGGTAATTGCCTGGGTTGGACTTGTCCTGCTTTTTGTATACAGGACATACCTGGACAATTTTCCACATTGCCGGGTAGATGCCAGTGTTGTAGCTGTACTGGGACAACTTAGCTAGGGGTGCAGCAAGTTCTGGAACACAGGTCTTCAGTACTATTGCCAAAATGTCAGGACCCATAGCCTTTGCGGTATCCAGTACCTGCAGTTGTTTCTTGATATCAGGCAGAGTAAATCGAATTGGCTGAAGTCTGGCATCTGTGATGCTGGGGACTTCGGGAGGAGGCCCAGATGGATTATCAACTTCGCATTTCTAGCTGAAGATTGTTGCAAATGCTTCAGCCTTATCTTTTGTATTGATGTACTGGACTCCCTCATCATTGAGGATGGGGATATTTGTGGAGTCACTTCCTCCAGTTAATTGTTTAATTATCCACCACCATTCACGACTGGATGTGGCAAGACTGCAGAGCTTAGATCTGATCCGTTGGTTATGGGATCGCTTAGTTCTGTCTATCCCATGCTGCTTATGCAGTTTAGCACGTAAGTAGTTCTGGGTTGTAGCTTCACCAGATTGATACCCCATTTTGAAGTATGCATGGTGCTGCTCCTGGCATGCCCTCCTGCACTCTTCATTGAACCAGGCTTGACCCCAACTTGATGGTAATGGTAGAGTGGGGTTATGCCAGGCCATGAGGTTACAGATTGTGGTTGAGTACAATTCTGCTGCTGCCCCACAGTGCCTCATGGATGCCTCATTACAAGATCTGTTCGAAATCTATACCATTTAGCATGCTGGTAGTGTCACACAACAAAATTGAGGGTCTCCACAAGGACTGTGCGGTGGTCACTCCTACCAATACTGTCATGGACAGATGAAACTATGGGAGGCAGATTGGTGAGGACGAGGTCAAGTAAGTTTTTCCCTCACCACCTGCTGCAGACCCAGTCTAGCAGCTACATCCTTTAGGACTTGGCTAGCTGTGGTGCTGCCGAGCAACTCTTGGTAGACATCGAGGTCCCCCACCCAGAGTACATTCTGCACCCTTGCCACCCTCACTGCTTTCTCCAAGTAGTGATCAACATGGAGGAGTACTGATTCAACAGCTAAGGGAGGGCGGTAGGTCGTAAGTAGCAGGAGGTTTCCTTGCCCCTGTTTGACCTAATGCCATGAGACTTCATGGGGTCCGGAGTCAATGTTGAAGATTCCCAGGGCAACTGTCTCCCATCTGTATGCCACCGTGCTGCCACCTCTGCCCTGGTAGTGGGACAGGACATACCCAGGGACAGTGATGGCAGTGTCTGGGACATTGTAAGGTATGATTATGTCAGGCTGTTGCTTGACTAGCCTGTGGGACAGCTCTCCCCACTTTGGCACAAGTCCACAGATGTTAGTAAGGAGGACTTTGTAGGGTCGACAGGGCTGGTTTTGCCATTGTCTTTTTTGGGTCGATGCAAGTGATCCGTCCAGTTTCATTGACTTTGTACTGGTTAGACACAATTGACTGGCTTGCTCGGCCATTTCAGAGTTAACCACATTGCTGTGGGTCTGAAGTCACATGTAGGCCAGACTAGGTAAGGACAGCAGATTTCTTTTCCTAAAGGACATTAGTGAAGCATATGGGTTTTTACAACTATCAACAATGGTTTCACGGCCATCACTAGAGTAGCTTTTAATTCCAGATTTACTAATTGAATTCAAATTCCACCTTTTGCTGTGGTGGGATTCGAACTCATGCCCCCCAGAGAAACACCCTGGATCTCTGGGATATTACAACACCACTACACCACCACCTCCCCAGATAGCAGCTGAGCTGCTCTTGCAGAGAGATGGCAAGGGCACAATGGGCTGAATGGCCTCTTTCTGTGCAGTAAGCATTCTGTGATTCTGTGACAAATCAAGGTCGGAATCCATGCAGAAATTTCACACGACATGGGAAGGGCAACAGCAAAGATCAATAGCTTATTGAGCTCCATGCTGGTTACTATCATTTGGAGTGAGGATTATGTGTTCCCATTATGTAAGAAAGGGAAGAAATCAGCTCCTGGTAATTATAAACTTGTGAGTTTGATCTCAGTTGTGGGGAAACATGGAAAATTTGGCAGTTGGAGAAATGTAGGTTCTGCCTCACTAACCTGAATGAGTTCACTGAGGAAGTGATCAGAATTGTGGATAAAAGTAGTCCTGTTGATGTTGGAGACCTGGATTTGGATAATAGGGGATTAAAACATATATATGGTGTTGGATCAGTAACTGGTTTTTCAGAGAAAGCATATGTCTATCTTTTTAGAGTATACATTTAGATGGGGATATTTGGTCAGCTATGTGGCCTTGTCCAATCTACACCTTCTCCTTTGTTATCTCTTGCCCCACCCCCGCCTTACTTGCTTATAACCTTTGACATTTCTAATATTTGCCAGATCCGAAGAAGGGTCACTGACCGGAAACGTTAACTCTGTTTCTCTTTCCACAGATGCTGCCAGACCTGCTGAGTGGTTCCAGCATTTCTTGTTTTTATTTTACATTTAGATAAGTTAGGTGACAATGTCCTTTAACATGCTTGTGGAGTGGGGAAGCTTCAGACATGTAGATAACATATAGGTTACATTTTAAAGATAACAGGTTAAGAAACAGAATTGATCATGAAGGGTCATTGACCTGAAACGTTAATTCTGTTTCTCTCTCCACAGATGTTGCCAGACCTGCTGAGTATTTCCAGCATTTTCTGTGTTTATTTCAGCTTTCCAGCATCTGCAGTATTTTGCTTTTGTACATGTAATCTTGCTTCTGCAAAGATTACCTTATTGTGACATGATGGTTGATTTTTAGTCAATACAGGAAAAAATTATTTTTTTAAATTGTTTGTTAATAACAAAAAGACATGCAGACTAAGGTGTACTTAAGCTGTGATAGACAAAAGTATTCAAATTATATTTGCTAGCTTGATGATTCTGGCATCAGCAGATGTAGCTGGAACTGGCTTTCGCTTAGCAACAGCTTGCACTTTCTTCTCCAGACAAAAACAGAAGTTAGCATGCTCTTGGAAGCCTTTGAATTGTTGTCAACCCAGTTAGGGTAGGAGATATTCTTTGCTCTCTTGTTGCTCTTTGGAAGGATCCATTATGTTCTTCCTAATGCTGTCATATATATGAATAAAGCCACATTAGGTGAAGGGCAATGGATGCTATATTTTCATCAGATTCAAACTGTACCACACGCAAAACAACAGGAATTAAACAGTTACATTAACAAATCTAAGCAAAATTAGTCAAGCATTTTAATGGAAGGTGCTGACCATTTTATTAGTATTATAAAATCTTCGAGAAAGCTCTATATAGAACATAGAACAGTACAGCACAGTACAGGCCCTTCGGCCCACGATGTTGTGCCAAACCTTTAACCTACTCTAAGATCAAACTAACTACCTACCTTTCATTCTACTATCATCCATGTACCTAGCCAAGAGTCGCTTAAATGCCCCCAATGTATCTGCTTCTACTACCACCGCTGGCAGCGCATTCCACGCACCCACCACTCTCTGTGTAAAGAACCCACCTCTGACATCTCCCCAAAACCTTCCTCCAATCACCTTAAAATTATGCCCCCTGGTGATAGGCCTTTCCACCTTGGGAAAAGGTCTCTGACTATCCACTCTATCTATGCCTCTCATCATCTTGTACCCCTCTATCAAGTCACCTCTCATCCTTCTTCGCTCCAATGAGAAAAGCCCTAGCTCCCTCAATCTTTCTTCGTAGGACATGCCCTCCAGTCCAGGCAGCATCCTGGTAAATCTCCTCTGCACCCTCTCTAAAGCTTCCACATCCTTCCTATAAAGAGGCGACCACAATTGAACACAATATTCCAAGTGTGGTCGAACCAGGGCCTTATAGAGCTGCAGCATAACCTCGCGGCTCTTAAACTCAATCCCCCTGTTAGTGTGTAGGCTTTCATTAAATAATGAAAGCCTACACACTAACAGGGGGATTGAGTTTAAGAGCCGCGAGGTTATGCTGCAGCTCTATAAGGCCCTGGTTCGACCACACTTGGAATATAGCACAATCCACTTTGGAATATTTTTATGAAGGGTTGGAAATCGACAACTGTCTCATCATAATCTATCATTACTTATCTGTAGCCATACCCTTTACAGTCTCGGCAAATATAAATGACTCAGCTGCTCCATACTTTAAATTCTTTGAAACCACACAACTCCTCAATCACACTGTAGCAAGTTCTAGCTGTCGACTTTTAACGATCTCGCTGTTTAACAAATATGTATTGTGCTTATCCAAAGCATTACCTCTACAATAATCAGCAGCCACTGCTTTTGAAATTTGATTTGAAAGACTTGAACTGCAAATTTGGGTAATGGGGGGGGGGGGGGGGGGGGGTGGTGGGGGGGTGGTGCATTCGCTGGAACTCTAAAAGGGCAATTTTAAGCTCCAAGGGTGGGCGAATTTGGGTTGGGTATGAAATAAAAATTAAAAAAATTTCAAACAGGACCCCAGAATTCCTCAATTCTACCCACTGCTGGTTTGTACAGAGGCAGGCCAGGGGGTGAGTGACCAAAGTGCTCTCTGGAGGCGGGTTGTTCATTAAAACATTTTAAGGAGGCTGGATGTCTCCATTTTGACCAGATTTCTATTTTTGACTCTGTCAGCCAGGTTTCCCTGATCTCAGGGAACCCAGCGGGTAAAAGGAGGTGAGAAAGGCTAAATACCCTGGTCATAGGAGATCACGGAGGGAGGGTCCGGGGGTAGTGGGGAACAGTGCATAGGTTAGCTTGTTGGTCCTGGAGGAAACACTCCTGCTCCTCCTGGCCCACAAGCAGTACTGTAAAGGCATTTACTTGATGGATCCAGCCTTTCTCACCTTTTTTTATTTCTTTGTGGAACGTCAGCATCACTGGCTCGGCCAGCATTTATTGCCCATCCCTAATTGCCCTTGAGAAGGTGGTGGTGAGCTGCCTTCTTGAACTGCTGCAGTCCATGAGGGTAGGTACACCCACAGTGCTGTTAGGAAGAGAGTTCCAGGATTTTGATCCAATGACAGTGAAGGAACAGCAGTATAGTTCCAAGTCAGGATAGTATGTGCCTTAGAGGGGAACTAGCAGGTGGTGGTGTTCACATGTATCTGCTGCCCTTGTCCTTCTGGATGGTCGAGGTCATGGGTTTAGAATGTGGACATTGTGCAATCATCAGTGAACATCCCCCACTTCTGACTTTATGATAGAGGGAAGGTCATTGATGAAGCAGCTGAAGATGGTTGGGCTGAGGACACTACCCTGAGGAATTCCTGCAATGATATCCTGGAGCTGAGATGATTGACCTCCAACAACCACAACCACCTTCCTTTGTGCTAGGTATGACTCCAACCAGTGGACAGTTTTCTTCCGATTCCCATTGACTCCACTTTTGCTAGAATTCCTTGATGCCATACTCGGTCAAATGCCACCTTGATGTTAAGGGCAGTCACTCTCACCTCACATCTTGAGTTCATCTCTTTTGTCTATTTTTGGAGCAAGGCTGTAATAAGGTCAGGAGCTGAGTGGCCCTGGTGAAACCCAAACTGAGCATCAGTGAACAGGGTTATCTGCAGTGTATCCTGTGTTCCAGGAAACTTGGCCAACATATGTTAAAGATAGAAACCCTTTTAAAATGGAAGCATGCCTCCTCCTTAAAAGGTTTCAATGACTGTCTCACTTCCTGAGAGTGGATTGGTTGCCCACCACTCATTCTGTCTCTATTAAACCTGGAAGTGGACAGGTTCCTGTGTTAGATTTTTAACATTTCAACTTCCTACTTGAACTAAACCCAAATACATATGGGAGTTGTAATTACCCCTAATCATTCTGTTTTGACAGCTGTGGTAGTTCTCCACAAAATAAAACACCTGCAGGCAGATCAGTTTGAAAGTAGCATTCAGCAACCATATGGGGTTAATTTCAGCCAAGGCTCAGTTGGTAGCACTCTTACCTCTGAGTCATGAGGTTGTGGGTTCAAATTCATTAGGATCTAAATGCAAAATCTAAGCTGATTTTCCACTGAAGTACTGAGGAAGAGCTGCACTGTTGGAGGTGCTGTCTTTTGGATGAGATGTTAAATCAAAGTCCTATCTGACCTCTCAGGTGGATGTATAAGATCCCATGACACTATTTGAAAAAGAGCAGGGGTGTTATCCCTGGTGTCCTGTCCAATATTTATTTCTCAGCCAATATCACAAACACAGATTATCTCATCATTACCATATTGCTGTTTGTGGCAGCTTCCTGTGTGCAAAATTGGCTGCCAATTTCCTGCATTACAATGGTGACTACACTTCAAAAGTGCTTCATTGGCTGTAAAATGTTTTGGGACATCCCGTGGCTATGAACAGGTGCTGTATAAATTAAGTTTATTTTTTTCTGGAGCTAACCAGCCTGAGGTTCATTGCCACTAATTGACAGATTATTCCTTACCACTCCCTCCTTCCCTCCTCCATTATCCAGTTGGATTAAACTTGAGACTATGAGCCAATTTTATGAGGTCCTGCACCAGAGGGAACATTTACTCAGAAAACTAAAGGTACACTGCCCACGATTTGCCATCTGCAGTTTGCCAACTGGCCACTGGACACAAAGCCCCACAGCAGGCACTGAATCTTGAAAGGTTTCATGCCAAAAACAAACAACTCACTTCAGCTCTTAAACTCTCGCTGCTTCCAGAACTTTAATTTATACCAAATGCAAGGACCTCACAAGCAAGAGGTGTAATGACTTCTTCACAAAATGCGTGGGAATGTTAATTCATGAAAATACATTACAGTGTTTTTTAAAAGATCCTGATCCCCATGAGAATTTTGTGTATTGGAAGGGTATAGCTGGAATCTGGGGTCAAAGGTCAATGGGCACTGAAGGATTTCCATCCATTGAAGCTAATCTATGGAAAATGTTGTCAGGTGGGCTGAGCCCGAATTGCTGATATGTATGACTTGCGGGTGTGACTGTTTGTTTTTTTTCTTTCATGGGATGCGGGTATCACTGGCAAGGCCATTATTTGTTGCCCATCCCCATAATTGCCCTTGATAACTGAATGGCTTGTTGGGCCATTTTAGAGAGCAGTTAACAATCAACCACGTTGCTGTGGGTCTGGAGTCACATGTAGGCCAGACCATGTGAGAACAGCAGATTTCCTACTCTAAAGGACATTAGTGAAACAGATCTGTTTTTTTTTTTACAACCATTGCTGATAATTTCATGGCACCATTACTGAGACTAGCTTTCAATTCACATTTTTTTTAAATTAAAAAATTGAATTTAAATTTCCCCAGCTGCCATGGTGGGATTTGAGTCCATGTCCCGAGGACATTAGCCTGGGCCTCTAGATTACTGGCTCAGCGGCATTGCCATTACGCCATGAAATGACCTACTCTTGTGATATGACCATTAACTCGCGAAAATGTATTCTAATATAAAAATAAAGAAACGTCTTAAAAATCAATAAAATTAAGAACAAAGGAACAATCAAGACTGAGAAAAGGCCATTCAGCTCATCAAAACCTATTTCTTCATTAACCACTATCCAATCGTGGCATCCAGTTGTTAATTGAACATTCCTAATGTTTTTGTTTACACTATCCTGCCTGGTAGATCATTCAAAACATTGATCATCTGAGGAGTAAAGAATCTTTCCCCAATGATTGTTTGAAATTCACTTTTCATGAAATATTTCAACCTCTTTAATTTACATTTGCAAAGTACATTGGTTGTTACTTTTAATTTAAATAGTCACCGTTACTGATTTCTAATTCATTCTTGATTTTGGTTATTAACGCTTGGGAATTGCTGCCAGTGTTAAGCCTAATCACGATGCTATTGGAGCATCACTAATCAGTAATTTAATGAATACTATTTAGCCCTCACTTACCAACCATTTCTGAAATACTGCAAAATTGCTGTTGACTGAAATTTGGTTCTGTGTGCTCCAGTGTCCCTTTAAGCCCATTACTGGCTGTGCTAAGGCCAGCCCAGCTTTGGAAAGTGAGTTCTAACAGGTATAAAGTATATGTAAAGAGCTTAAAGCCTGATTCAGATGGGGTCCTGGACACCTATACTGAAGCCTTTACCGATATAGCAGGTGGCACACTTTTGGTTCAGAATATGTACTGCAGGCCATATTGCATTCATTCTATGTCTGTAGAACAAGTAAAAAGTCAACAAATTTCGAGACCCTATGACTTTATTTTAACAGCAAAAGAAATTCTGTTGCCAAATGTTGCAAAAGAAGATTTTCAAATGAATAATATTACACTGGTTCTTTTGCGAAATGATGTGTATAATGAGGACTGATCATATTGTCCCTCACTTTTGAGCCTGATTGCAAACCCAGTGCAGACTAATGGAATGAATTTTCCTTTTCTCTGACAGATAGAATATCCTAGTAAAATGCAAATGGCCTATCTCAACCTAGTTCCTCCCAGTACGCTCCCAGTCCAATGGGAATTCTCACAGTTAACAGGAACACTGGTGTAAATATGAATGTTGGTAGGAAGACAGAACTAATTTAGAGATTTTCACTGCCTAGTTTCAAAGTTCCCAAGATGATTCATAGAGAAAATACTTGATAATCAAATACTTTCTTTGAAACCATCTGACTGGAGGGACTGGAGAGATTCAGTCACCAGGCTGGGAAAAGATAGAACAGTGCTCGGGGTGAACAGAAGCAAAGGGAAACGAGGCAGAGAGTCATAAGGAAACAAGGCAAAGGAAGAGACTAAGAAACAAAAAAGAACAGTAAAGCGAGTTATAAATCTTTCACATTTTATTGTATCAAAATGGTGTACCTTTTTTTTAAAAAAAACACCAACCATTTGCTCTGGACCGTACCACTGTGGAGAATCAGTAAGTGGAAGCTGAACATCTCCTGACAGAGATACAGGGAATGCGGCGGGGTTGAGGAAAATCGTGGGTCGGGCTATTGGACAGTTGCAGGTTGTGGGGGGGTGGGGGGGGGGAGGCGGTGGGGGGGGATGGGGTGGGTGGGTGCCAGTGTCGATGATCTTAGAGTGAGGGGAGAGAATGGGAAGTCAGTCATCATGGGGTCAATTTGAACTCTTTTCTTGAAATTGGTCTTGCATGTCTCCCAAAGGATGACTTTACAGTGACATTGGCATAGGAAAGGCAAGGTGTCTCCTATCTTCATAGATGATGTTGTTACACCAATGTGTTTTGTTGAATGACAATTTTCTTTGGTCCACTGGCTGGAGATCTGAATTTGTATTTTTTGAAAAGACATCTTTAAAAGACCAGCTGCCAGCAAAGTCATCCTTTAAGATGGTCTCCTAATTTGCAACACTGTATCCTAAACTGAAATGCTTGTGAGGAGAGAGACAAAATGTCTGCTAAGTCCCCAGCAAGAACCAAGACCCAGGAAGTTTAAAGGCACTACCTATTCTCTCAGCAAGCAGAGAAATATTGCTAACGGCTATGTTTGAATGACTGAGTGACTGTCATGTGACAAGCCCCTCCCCATCTGTGGTTTTAAGCTGCTGTTGTTCTCTGCAACAGAGGAGAAGCAATTGGACTCTGACAGGAGCAGACACTAAATTGGGGCTTCTCTCTCTCTCTCCATTCCAGCTTGAAAGCTTTCAAATCCTGCTTGTTGACTGATCATCTTTTCATGTTCTGGCTGCAACCAGAAACCCCGTTGGAGGAAATTATCCAAAGTTCTGACAAAATGTCACAGACCTCCAAGAAACTCACTGAACCAGTCATTTATCTCTTCAAACTGAAAGCCTCAGGACTGCTGAATTCAGCTACAAGTCAGCCGTATCACCAAACTTCACAGACTGTATACCTTTTCTATGGACTCTAACTCAGCCAATCTACCTTTCCCCACTCTATAACCTATTTGCGTATGTGTAAACCTCTAGTATGTATGAGAGTGAAAGTTGGCATGTTGTTTATTATTTTATTAGTTTGGTTTAAGTACAAAAAGTTAACCTCTTTCTTTGTTAATTCAAGAAAACCTATCTGATTGGTTTTTATTATGATCATAGCAAGTAAGTAATCAAACACCTACAGAATTGGCTAGTACATCCACTTTAAGAAAGATTTAAATCTGTTGTGGTCAGACAAGGAGAGGGAAAAGAGGGAAACCCTTCAACCCTTCCTCACTTGACCCTAACAGTGTGGATGTGAGATAGATTATCAAGAGCAGGAAGATGTATTTTTTTTTAAATCTTGAGATTACTATTGTTTTTTTGAGCAGGTAGTGTACCTCAGCGCTCACACTGCACTGTGCATTTGGTTAGTTCTTGATGCAGATTGAAGGAGGAATTGGAGTTGTTGGGTTCAAATTTATATTCCTGCCACTGAAATTGGCGGCGGGTGAAAACAATGGCAGCCTGCCCATGCAAGCCACATGTGACGGAGCTGCTGCACTCTTCCTTGTGCCAACTCATTTAAATAGCCAGGGCGGACCACCCCCACCCGATGACATGAAGGGGACTGGCTGTCTGTCCCCAGCAATGGCATCAGCTTTCTCTACGCAGGCGCTGAAGCTATTTTTAAATGTAGATTTTATTAATTCATTCATTTTAATTAATTTAAATATTTAAATGGCCTGTCGCCAAGCAGCCAGGGGGCCACCACGAGGCTTCGCCACTACCGGTAATATTGGGCTTGGCCCTCCCGGCTTCAGTGTGCGTGGCGGCCCTCTCCCAGAGGCATTTTCCACCCCCCAGCAACAGTGTCCAGTGCCACTGCGCAGGCACCGGTGCCATTTTTAAAGGGCTGGAAGCCCTTAGGAATAATGTTAATATTTAAAGTGATATTGTACAGCATTGTGTCCAAAAAATTAAATAAATGCTGGAGGCAGTTTCCCAGCACCAGCCGAATATTTGTTTTCGGGGCAGTATCATCAAAAGGAACTTTATTCCCAACCCAAACTTATCCCCCCCAACCTCTTAACATTTCGCCTTCAACCTCGTCCCACCATCACCACAGCCAATAAGATGTGTTATTCCTGCTCCTCCCCGCCGCCCTGATAATTTCAGTCCTCCCCCGTCCCCACCAGTGTCTCGCCTCGGAATTCCAAATGGAGTTCTGAAGGCGCGCAAGTTGCGGCCGGCGCCCATATTATCAGCATGGGGCGGCCGCTGGGACCAGGTAGGTTCATCTGCATGTTTATTTAACTCATTGTAATATTTAAATGAAGACCCCGCCGCCAAGTCGTGGGTGCGGCGGGGAGGGCCGCACCAAGGCTTTGCCGCCGCTGGTAATATGCGGCAGGGCCTTCTCAGCGTCATGGGTCGTGGCAGGCCTCTTCCACAAATATTTTACAGCCCTCCCCCACCATGACTCACAACGTCGAGGGGATAGTAAAATTCAGCCCTGAATGTCGGGGTAAAGTTTTTACTTTGGGCATACTCAGAAAATTGCACCCACAATACACTTAGAATTGTACTGGTTAAGTTACAGTTCAAGCTTGCTTTAAACTTCATTTGCATAATCACAAAATCATTTTTCTTTCCATTAAAAAGTATTCCTTGACGTATTTAAGAGTGGTAGCCTGGTACAGTTTTATTAACACAGCTGAAATTGGATTCATCAGCAGAAATTCACAGTCCTCCAGCTGTGAGTAATCTAATTTAAAGTCATTGAAAATCACTTAAAAAAGCTATGCATTTAATAGTTTCATTGGGTGTACACTATTCAATGTATTAGTAAATTAATTATTGTTTGATATGATAAAAAGTGCACCTCAGAAAATAAGTGCAATTTGAAGAGTCTTTATAAACCATTGCAATCAGTAGAATCTCACAAGTCCCACCTGGGCTGTGGTCAGTATTGTGGGTGGAGCCTGATTCTGACAAAATTAATCCTGAACCAGCGTAAAAGATCATGGAACACATGACTGTAAGTGATTTTGGGCATAACACTTATTTAAAGTTCCTCAATTTTTGCACTTGTTCAACAGATTATGCCTAGAATGTGCTGATATTATTAGCGTAAACAAGCTACTAGACCCCTAAATTTTACATATAGAGACAGCAGCCTTACTACAGCTGCTGAGAGCTCCTTCAGCATGCCCGTTAAGCTGCATGGCTAGTACTGATGTCTCTATTTCAAGTTTCTTTTAATCCAGTCACCTGACATGCTGAAGCTGGACAAAAGAGTCCATTGCAATGTGGAGCCAAAGGCCTCTATAGCAGCAATCTGAGCATCTGTGAGAGATGCTCCAACTGGGCTCAGCATATGTGCAACTTAGGGCTCTACTAAAAATGCCCCTTAAGTTGTTACACATGCCAACGTGCATTGCAATGCCAACAGCTGTTCATCCACCATTGTGTAGATGCGGGTGGTGGATCCCTTCACACTTAATCAGACCTTGCCAACCACAGCCTCAGGGGATCCCTGTAGATACAAATGTATGGACATACAAATTCGGAGCAGGAATAGGCCACTCGGCCCCTCGAGCCTGCTCTGCCATTCAATAAGATCACAGCTGATCTGATTGTAACCTTAACTCCACATTCTTGTCTACCCCAAGATGAATCTACTTCTTTTATCAGCCACCCCTCCAGGATCAAAATCTCTAGGCACTGTAGCTGAAGAAAACGCCATGCTGCATCTCCAGGTAGCAGGTCCCTGTTTCTCCTTTTCTGCCACCATTTACTGTTGTTCATCTGTGCCCTGTGATTCAATCAAACCTCCTTCCTCAAATAAGCAAATTTATAAATATAGAAAGGTTTATTTGTTTCTTATCGATTGATTTTTTCTTTAGGGTTTGCATTTACTTGTCTAACTCAGGAAATATTAACTACCAAAATAATATTTGAAAGCTTTAATAATTTGATTGCTCAGTTTGTGGTTTGTGAATGGTGCCTTTGAAAAATAATTTGAGAAGTTTGATGACCTGGGTTTCTGCTTGTTACTCATTTCTCACCTGCTAAGTCTTGTTACTTTTTATTTGTTTATACAGTTAATTAGATAACTGATTGGTAAGTTTACAGATAAATGATTAGTTAAGCCAATCACATTTTCTTTTCCTTTATAGGACATATGATGCTATAAACATGGTCTTATTGAGCTGTAATGCCTTTGAGGCCACATTTTCAAGCTTGATGCCTTTGACACACAGTTGAAGTAAGACTTCAATTACATTTTGAAATAAATCATACCGGTTAGGTTATCTGGTACAGAATGCATTATTATCAATGCCTACTCCAGTATGGAGAAACAGCAGTAATCTTTTCCTCCAGTATGGCAATCTAAAATATTGTCCATACCATTCAGCAAATTAGGGTACTGCATGCCACACTGAATTTGCATTGCCCTATTATAATTCATCCAAGCAGAAGCAAAAGTGACATAATGTATTGCACAATGCCCAGGCAGAATTGTACTTCCCTCACAAACACACAGACTGCCTGTCATTTTCATTTGGAGGTAGTGCCACTCACTAAAATTTTGCTGCCACACACATCAACTGGAGTGCATAAAAATGTATGACAAATGAAATTATACAGAAGGAAGAAAATATGTCATTGCTGCACTGATATCTAGCTTAGAGAATGTCATGAGAGAGAAAGCGAGAGTGAGAAAAGCATCTATGTCCATATAATTAGAAGTTCAATAAAATCTGCGGATGATTTTGATATTCGAATAAGATACATAAATTCTGTTACTTTCTTAGCTGAAGAAACAACAGCAGAACATGGTCAGAAGTGCTTGGATGGAAAATAAGGACTGGCAATTTAATTAGATATAAAATAATAACTTTTTTGGGGAGAAAAAGAAGAGTTCTTCAAATTTTAGACACCTGATCTGACAACTTGAAATGAAACATTTTCCAAACACACACACATTTTTTTATCTGCAGTTGATTGTTCATTAGTGAAATCCTGCAGGAAATATTTTACTGTTTGGTAGTCCAAAGTACCAGGAAAATACATCACTTTAATTAAACAGCGAGCAGACAGTAATCTGGCTCAGAAGAGCTCCTGTATCATTTCCAGTTTTATATTCTTTCTGCCCTTTATAGAAAGGTGCATCAACAGAAGCATTACAGCAAGGTCTTTTAGGTCCACTGCAGGTTCTTGCTGTAAATGGCATATCTGCGGTAGGTAGTACTTTGATGCATTATTAATTTCCTGAAAGACATAAAAGGAACTGAAGGAAGTGATTTGCAACCAAGCCAAAATGTTACATCATTATGCAGCTAATACTATGTCAGAAACCAAGTTCCTTTGTGACCAATTTAGAGAGGAAGGTAACATTTATGAGTCTGATTTGATATGTACCACGAATGGAGACAAATTTCCTGAATGTAATGTTGATCAATTCCTTGAATGGTCACTTGATTATTCTCCTAATTAGAGGTAGAATTATGCAAGGTCAATTCAACTACATTGCCAATTTACAAAAATAATAGTAGGTTTTAGTGGCAATTTTAAAAAGAAATTCAAATCTTACCCGTGTAACCAAGAAGTGTGTAATTATTTAAAAGTCACTACTATTTATTCCCTTCTATTTCTGCTATGGTTTCCTAAAGCATTAACATTTCAGAGAAGGAAAGATCAGAAATATGGAAAGAATGCTTTCAAAGATTTAGACTGCATCAGCATTGAATTTGAAGTTGCTGCTGATGACTGACTTTCATCAAATTTTTAGCAACTTTATCCCACAATTGGAGTTGAACTCTGCCTCATTTTCACAAGAAGTATTTTGCTTATATACCTGATATTGGAAACACACTACTGACACTCTGCATTTTTCTTTTTTTTTAATGGGGTGCTTACAGGTACAGTCAGTAGTATAGACGAAGGATTCCCAGAACATCCACTGATTCTGACAGTCCTCCAGTTCTCAGGTAAGATTATATGATCCCTGCCAGGTCATGGAGAGGGAACACTTACCTCCGAGTGAATGGTTAGAAAGGAGTTCATGTCCCTGAAGTAATTATAATGAGTACTGACATTGAAGCAGCAGCTGTTCCTTCATACCAAAAAGCTGCAATAACTCAGACAGATCTGAGGACCACAGCTTCAACCTGGCCTGTAATCATAATAGAACACTTCCTCTCCTTACCTAATTGATCAAATTCACCAAACAGCTTGTACCCATTCCCAGCATATTTTGTCAGTGAAGATTCTTTAACATTCAATATGAAGGTTATTGGAGTATTTATTTATATATTGGAGCTAATATTTTCACATGGAGAGATTGCATTTTACTCTTCAACACTGTCCTCTAAACTGAACAAATAAATATTGACCATAAAATATTCAAAGGCATATTCATGTATATGCATTTACCCACATAGGTATTCATCCAGGTCACCTTTAATATCCTTTATTCTACTAATCAGATAATTACCATGCAAAGGCAATGGTTCATACCTCAACACCAATTTATTGTTTGTTTTTGTCTAGTTCCCTGATTCTTTTGATGTATTTATCCTTTTTTCCCCCGAGAGAGAATATTCTTCGCTGGTTTTATATTTAAAGGAGCAGTATACTATAATCAGTGGACTCGTTGATAGAATTGATAGGAGTACATAAAAATAATAATTTTATTAAAGTATCCTCTCCAAAGGAAAATCTATTTACACAATATTAAAATTATTAGGTCGGAAGTGCACACCACTGAAACTTGCTATATACATTCACATACAAGCAAAGTAGTACTCATGCTATTTTTCCAGGGCTGTTATGTTGAATGCAGTTGCATTAACAATATATTCCTTCTCACCTATAGCTTAACCATGCCTTCCAGTTAAAGCATATGTACATATAAAGCAGATAAGAAAGAAACAAGTGAAGGATTAAATTACAGGAATAAGACAACAAAGGAAATTAGTACAGAACTTGAGAATTGCTGAAAATAGAGATATGTTGTCGAAGCTTTTCGTCTTGCACTCATCAGGACAATACGCAAGAATAGCCAATGTAAGGGAAAACAACAACTTGTACAGCATGAGAAGAGAGTGCTGAAATTAATACAATTATAGGTGTGACAAAATTCACTGTTGAGCCAGGGATAGTGTAAGAAATTGCAAGACTAGCTGTGATAGGAATGCCTGAAAGATAATAATTTTATTTAAAATACCATTCAAAAATATCTATATATACAATATTAAAATTCTTTCAGAGAATGTGCAATCCACTGAACCCTGCTCGGTAAAGATTTCCAATGGGAATTCCAATGCTAAAGTGTCAACAGTTACCTGTTACACTTACCTGCAATTAAAAAGAAAAAACAATACATTCATATAACACCTTTCATGACTACAAGACAACCCAAAGCACTTGAGAGCCAATGAAGTTCTTTGTAAGTGTAGTCACTGTTGTAATGTAGGAAACGCAGCAGCCAATATGCAGACAGCAAGCTCCGACAAACAATAATGTGCTAATGACCAGTTAACCTGTTTTTATGATATGGATTAAAGGATAAATATTGGCCAGGGCACCAGGGATAACTCCTTTTCTCTTCAAAATAGTGCCAATGAATCTTATACATCCATCTGAGAGGGCAGACAGGGCCTCAGTTTAACCAGTTACCTGAAAGACAGCACCTCCAACAGTGCAGCACCCCTTCAGTTCTGCACTGGAGTGTCAGCCTTGATTTTTCTGCTCAAGTCCTGGAGTAGGTCTATGGACTCATAACCTTCTGACTCAGAGGTGAGAGTGTTGCCAACTGAGCTACGGCTGACACCTTAATTAATGCCTGTAATGTCACTAGGTGGAATTGTGTTATCTTTTACTCTCCCACAAATCACTCAAAAAATATTCTGAGAATAAATAATTTCTCATTTTATTCTCAGTAACTGAAATTTCAAATGTCTAAAATAGTTTTTTGAAAAGTTCAAAAGGCACATATTTCAAAATAATATGGTAAAATTTACCCATTGAATTGTCTTTCTGTCTTTTCATGAATTCTTTTGGCTTTTTTTTTCCAAAATGTCAAGATGCCCAAAAGCTTGGGCTGTAAGTGGATATTTTTACTTTACACCAATTGTGCAAAACTATCATACAATCTGTGCATTCTGAGCATGTGCAGTTTGCAGAATTTTCCAGAATACACTCAAGTATCAATAGGTGTTGAAAGATATGTCTTCATTCTAGAAAGCATTAAGATATTATTTGTTTTTTTCCATTAGAATTTTTGAAAGAAACTTGAGACTAAATTTTCAAACTTTTATTTCAGGCAACTGATGTCATTTATATAAATGTGTTACCAATTGTACTTTTCTGTTCTAAATTCCTCACAGAGAAGAAATACCAGTGAGAGGCAGCACCTGTGAACAGCAACACCTGTTATTGCAGCTTCTTTGTTGATAGCTAGAAAAGAAAGCTGATGTTCACTGAGATTGTTTCATTTTTAGTCAATCACTGCCAGATTTTGCTTGTTTATATTCAATTAAAAATCTTTCTCTTCTGAATTGTTTTTTGGCCTTAAGAATGTTATATGTATAAAAAAATCAGAAATCATGGAAACAATGACATTTTGAGCATTTTATGAAGCAATGCTTGTTGGTTTATAACATTTATATTATATTTGAAGAATGTATATCTCAACAAACTCACTGATAATGCATTACATTTTCTGTGTGCCAGGAATGCATATGAAAAATGTACACTCCCAGGACATGATGTTAATTTTAGAAGCTGAAAATTTGAATTTAAATGCTTTAAAGCAGGAACATATGATCTGGCTGATGATTATGACTGGCTTTGCCCCCACCAATGTTGCAAAACGCATCCTTAGCCCTGCTGGACTCCGGGATGCCCTTCCCCAGACTATCCCCCCTCCACCATTGAAGAACCCATCTCAGCACTCACATACTCTGTCTTAGTACTCAAATACCCCTAGGTGACATTCCCTGAGCTCCCTGATTCCAGAATACTCCTGGCTCTAATAGCCACTTCCTCAGTGCCTCTCGATCTCACAATCCCTCGCTTAGTCATTCAAACTCCCAGGAGATCAGTGGAGTTTCAGCATGTCTGGCTGTAATAAATGGGAAGATGGGGAGCTCCCAGCTAGCTGCTCCACTGCTCCTTGAATTCTAAGGTGCCTCACCAACACTACCACCCCCATCACATTCAACCCCTTGAGTGCACCCAGACACTGTGGGATGAATTTTAACTTGGTGGGTTTGAGTGCAGATGGCCCAGTATGGGATGGGGGGGGTGAGGGTGGGGGGGGGCGAGGGTGTGGTGGGGTGAGGTGGTCAAAAGTGGTGAAATTAACAGCCCATCAGGAAGCTGGCTTCAACATGTCAAAGGCCGGCTTTGACACCACGCATGAGGTTATGTGCACATGACCTTCTCGAGGGAGGCAAGTTGCTAATTAAAACAGCTTAATCGCTCAATTAGAGCAATATTTACACAATGACTTTTACGTTTAACACTGGGTCCATGGGTTTCCCAGGCTTCCTGAAACTTGCCAGTGAGAGCAAGTGAGAACACCGCAGCAACTGAGGGGACAGAATCAATCTGAGAGAATTATGGCAATAAATATTCAATACTCACAGGTGTTGCTCATGGGAAGGGTTTGTTTGCAGTATTTGTGCTGAGACTTGACTATCTACAATTTGGAGGTTTGGTCTATCATGTCAGTCTGGGTGCCACTTATGCTGCCTTAGGTTGGTCCACAGATGGGTGTAACATGGTCATCAGCAGTAGCAGCAGCACCAGCACCAGAAGCCCATTTGTCATAGACCTGAAGCAGCACACCAGAAAGGGCAGCACCAGAGAGGGGATCAGCAGAGAGCAGACCAGTACAGAGGTGCAGTTCGCAGGAGGCACCGCTCACAAAACAAGGTGTACAGGCAAAAGCTCAATTTCCTTGACACATCTGAACAACAGTGTCTCAGGAACTTCAGTTTGTTATGTCAGGTGGTGGCAGGTGTCTGCTGCTTCCTAGAAAACCTGTTCCCTGCTGGACCTGGTGACCACACTTTACAAGTGGAATCACTGTCAGCCACTTCCACTTCTGCTGCATGCATTAAGGCCCTGTGGGAGATAAAAGACATGAATTACTCCTGGCAAAGTAAGAATATGTTGCAAGTTATCATTATGTAGGTGATTATATTTCATTCACTGTTGAAACCAAGTAAACATTACTGAGTGCCATATGACATGTGGGTGGTTTTTATTAAATTGTGTCACCAGCTAGGTGGGAGCTCCCCATATCCCCATTTATTACAGCCAGAGATGCTGAAGCTCCACTGATCTCTAGTGCCTCCTCTGCAGTTGCCAATTGGGAAAGCTTTGGAAGGTCACCTCCAGTTCTCTGCCTCTTTCAGGTGCTCTGTGCTCTCTTCTCCTGCAAGGAGGGAAGAACAGACCTATGACTGTGTTGTAATGGCATGTGTTTACCTGATGGATGGAGTTCTTTTGGTGAATATCATAGAAAGGTGTGAATTTGCATAGGGATGAGGGTGAGTAGCAGTATTAGATTGATAGATAGGTATGTGAGGAAGTGCATAGAAAGAGAAGGATCGGTGCACCTGAAAGGTAAGTGGGTGTGAGGAGAGATCTGATGGAGAAGGCTTGAGAATGCAGAGTGAGGGAGTTCGGCTACGTGCAAAGCAGGTTGGAGGTGAATGTGCAACTGCACTCATCTTTTCTACCGTGCTTAGGCATTAAACCACTTGCTGCATGCTCTGCACTGAATCCAGAAGCGTGGCATTATGTTCCGGCTGCTAATTTCCTCCACGACCTCCAACTACGCTTTCTTGGTCTCAGCTGCTGGCGTCTTCCTCCTGTTGCTAGGGAAGGGTATCTCTCCTACTTCTCACAGCCCCCATCAGCGCATCAAGGGAGGCGTCAGTAAAGCAGAGTGCAGCCTTTCTGAAACTTTCTCTTCTCTTCCTACCAACTCCAACTCCTCCCATTTGCATCTTAGGATTGTCCATGCAAATACTAGAGTTGAGATCACATCATGTGGTTCCACATTGCACCCGCTGCTGCTGATTGGACAGGAAACCAGAAGTCGAATGATAATGAGGTGGCTGTGTTCTAAAGCCGTTGACTGATGTGCTGTGATGCATTAAACTTACTTCTGGGTTTCCCATGTGATATCAGGCCTCCACCCACCGCCACCAGCACCAACACCCACCCTCCCCACCTCTGCAGTTTCCAGCATGTCTCCCAATTAATATCAGGGCCTGGGATTCTGCCTGAAAAAAGAAATTAGGCTGTGAGATCTCATCTGAGTATTATCAGTTCCCAAGTCTCCTTCCCAGTGCTCCGAGTTCCTGGGCTTCCTCCGGCGCAAGTAAGTCAGTATCCCTTGTAAAACTATGTTGCAAAACAACCTACTTATATAAAACGTCTGACTCATGAGGTGCCATTTTCACCTTAACCACTTGAGCCATAAGCTGCCAGAGCAGATGGCCCTCCATTTATAGAACCTGCTCAATTTTTATTTTCATAGTGGATCTGCTCCACCAGTTTACTGTCCAAGCTGTAAAGATGAAAAACATTCCCATGTGAGCAACAGCACAGGAGATCTGCTTATTTGATTCTTATAAAAACTCTTGTGAATAACATGTGGTATTGTTAGCTGCTGTGCAAACATTTCTAATGGAAATTCCAATGTAATTATGTCAACACTTGAACTGTTACACTTCCCTGCAATAATGGTCTGTCATGTCACTAGTTGGTGCTTTATTGGGAATTCCAATGCTAATTTTGCTACTGACTTGTCACAGATGACTGTCACACCACCACATAGCACTGTAGAGGTTCTGCATCCCAAAGAGAATGACCAAAAATCTGAAGATCAATAGTTCTCTGGAAAATATTAACTGTTTTTTAATTCAAATTTAAGCCTCATATTCATAATTTTATACCTGCCCAGCAAAACTCTAGCAATACAATAAAATTTCTTGGCCTTTCCATTTCCTAGGTGCATTCTTATGGTTGACTCGACTGATTCTTTCTAACTCTAAATATTGTTGGGCTCCTTGGTCAGAATTTTACGTACCGTAATCTGGTCAGTTTGGAGGCGTCCGGGTGTCGAAATGGTGGCCGATGACATCAGGTCAGATCCCCGGCGTCATCACGCACGGATGACCCAAAAAGTCGGGCGTGATCGAGTCGCCGCTCACCACCCTACCGCAAGTAATTTGAAGGTTATTAAAGTAGTTGAGAAACCAATTGACTGCAAATTTACGTGGGCTGTCTGATTTTACAGCCCTAAATCGGGTGACTGATCGTATCAGCGACCCGGCCGCTTTAAAAGGGCGGACAGCAGGCAATCAGTGAGGGTGTTGGAGGTAAAGCTTTTGGTGTTGCTTATCTGTGAGAGATTTTGTGTGTCATATAAATGTTGACAATTGTAGCTTGTGCAGAGGGCTCCAACTGAGTCTGACTGCAGCTCAGGACCTATCTGTCCTGAGTCCGTGAGTGGGAGGAAGGGGGTTGTGTGTGCCTGTCCTGACAGCTGGAACTTAAGAGATTCTGTCATTGAATCTGGTAACCAGTCCAACGATGGGAATTGCGCATTCTGGAGGCAGAACTTCAGAGGAGGAGGACCATGTCCCAATCAGGAACAGAAGGACAGCTGGGCATTGGCATGTGCAAGTAGCTGGTCAAGTGGCTCCACATTATGTGGGAGGGAGTGCAGGTGACAGATTCGGGCGAGAGCGAACACATGTCAGGAGACACGCCTACCCAACAGGTAGGGTATACTGACTGTGTCTGAGCTATCTGCACCTGTCGGAACGCGAGTGCAGAAGAAGGCTGCGTCTGTCACCTGAGACTGGGACATTTCTTTGTGAGATGCTGGCAGTGGATGTAGCCTCAAACTGCCTTGGTGACCATTCAATGCCGGTCACTCTAAATGTGATGGGCGCCCTTAAATTTTATGCACGTGGCTCTTTCCAGGCTTCGATGGCAGACCTTTGCGGAGTCGCCCAAGCAGTTGCGTATCACTGCATAAAGGTTGTGACTGATGCATTGTTCAGACGTGCCAACAATTTCATTTGTTTCTAAATGAACAACACCAGCCAGGCTGAAAGAGCAAGAGGAATCAGTGCAATAGCTGGGTTCCCAGTGGTTCAGGGCATTACATACTGTATGCATGTGGCAATTAGATCTCCAGCAGGTCATTCGGGGGCATCCATTAACTGAAAAGGCTTCCATTCATTGAACGTTCAGCTTGTATGCGATCATCGGAAGAGAATCATGTAGGTTTGTGCACGATACCCAGGGAGTTGCCACAATGCATACATTCTCAAAAACTCTCGGTTGCCTGCTCTTTTCAGTCCTCCAGACAGTTTGGAAGGTTGGATAGTTGGCGACAGGGTATGAAGATATGGCTAATGACACCCGTGAGAATCCCAAGAGGTCATGCTGAAGAATGCTTCAATGAGATCCATGCGGCCACCAGAGTGACAATCGAACAAACGATTGGCCTGCTCAAGATGAGACTTAGGTGTCTGGACCAGTCAGGTGGCGCACTGCAGTACGCGCCAGCACGGGTCTCCAGGATTATTGTCATTTGCTGCGCCTTGCATAACCTTGCGATGGAAAGAGATGACATCATTGAGGAGGTTCAAGGTAACAGTGAGGCATCATCAGACGAAGATAGAGTTTTTGATGAGGACGGTGGGCAACACCCACATGATAGCAGGGGAGAGGAAGCAGAATGTCCTCTGGAATTAAGAGCAAGAGAGACCTGGGATGCCCTAACAGGCAGGTATTTCTCATGAAAAGATCGCTCCATGCAAAGATTTCACATTTGTGGCATGCAAAGAGCCATTGTGGGATTCCAAGAGGGGAAAGACACGCACATCCAAGGGAAGAGATGATCTGATTAAAAACAACATCATGTCACGATGAACCCAGCCCAAGTGTGTGACATCTCAAATATAACCGTTTGAGCAGTGCAACGATGTCTGATGCAACCTCATGGATGACATATGACAAAGATAAATGTTCAAAGCACAAATTTATTTACAGTGATCTAACGTCCAATTCAAATAAATAATCAGAAGGTAAGCCACTGAACCAGAAGTGATGTTACTGTTATTTCTTTATACGTTTGCAGGTGCTCTTGCGTGTGGACGATCCGTTGCCACCAGACTCACCAGAGGCAGGTGGCTGAGCGGGCTGCCACCCTGCTCTTGATGACTTTGGCGGATGTCCTCTGCCTGCTCGCAGCCGTGCCGGCCGCGGCATATCAGGGTGATCATGAGTAATACCAGGTGCATCCTCTAACACCCTGGGAGTTTGTGGTTGACATGTCACTAGCTGAGGGAGCAAGGCACTGCAGGATGCATCAGGAGCGCCCTGAGAGGAGCTCCCATGTGCTATTGGCTGCTGCCTCTGTGTTCTCCTGAGGCTTGACTGGTCCTCAAATCTGACCTCAGAGGGATGAGCAGCCTCGGCCTGCCGCATGAGCATCTGAGTTGGCGTTCTGAGGGCCTGATCCAGGGAGGCTACACTCCCCCTGAGATCACATAAGAACATAAGAAATAGGAGCAGCAATAGGCCATTTGGCCCTTCAATCCTGCCCCACCATTCAATAAGATAATGGCTGATCTGCCACGGACCTCAACTCCTCTTTTGTGCCAGCTCCTCTTAGCCCTCAACTCCAACTCCCTGATATTTCAAAAATCTATCTACCGCCTCTTTAAATATTTTCAGTGATCTAGCCTCCACAACTCCTTGGAGTAAAGAATTCCAGACATTCACTACCCCTTATTCTGTAACTATGTCCCCTAGTTCGAGATTCCCCCACCAGTGGAAACATCTACTCAACATCTACCCTGTCAAGCCCCCTCAGAATCTTGTACGTTTCAATACGATCACCCCTCATTCTTCTAAACTCTAATGAATAAAGGCCTAACCTGTTTAGCCGTTCTTGATAAGTCAACCCCTTCATCCCAGGAATCAGCCTAGTGAATGTCTTTTGAACTGCCTCCTATGCCAGTATATCCTTTCTTAAATACAGTGATCAAAACTGTATACAGTATTCCAGGTGCAGCCTCACCAACACCCTGTACAGTTGTAACAAGACTTCCCTATTTTTAAACTCCAACACCCTAGCAATAAAGGCCAAAATTCTATTTGCCTTCTGAATTACTTGCTTCACCTCCATGCGAACTTTTTGTGTTTTATGCACAAGAACACCCTGATCCCTCTGTGCTGCACGTTTTTGAAGTCTCTCTCCATTTAAATAATAGTCTGCCTTTTGATTCTTCTTACCAAAGTGCATGACCTCACACTTTCCTACATTAAACTCCATCTGCCAAGTTTTTTCCCACTCACTCAACCTATCTATATCCCCTTGCAGATTCCTTATGTCCTCATCACAACATGCCCCCCCACCTATTTTTGTATTGTCAACAAATTTGGTTATATTACACTCTGCCCCCTCCTCCAAGTTATTAATATAGATAGTAAATAGTTGAGGCCCTGGGACTGATCCTTGTAGCACTCCACTAGTTATGTCTTTCCAACCTGAAAAAGATCCATTAATCCCGACTCTGTCTTCTGTGAGTTAACCAATCCTCAATCCATGCTAATACATTACCCCAATACCATGAGCTCCTATCTTGTGCAATAATCTTTTATGTGGCACCTTATCAAATGCCTTCTGGAAATCCAAATACACTACAACTAGCAATTCCCCTTTATCAACTCTGTTTGTTATAAACTCAAAGAACGCTAGCAAATTTGTCAAACATGATTTCCCTTTCACAAAACCATGTTGACTCTGTTTGATTGCATTATGTTTTTCTAAATGTCCTGTTATTTCTTCCTTAATAATGGACTCAAGCATTTTCCCTATGACAGGTGTTAAGCTAACTGGTCTGTAGTTTCCTGCTTTCTGTCTCCCTCCTTTCTTGAATAGGGGTGTCACATTAGCGGTTTTCCAATCCGCTGGTACCCTACCGGAATCCGGTGAGTTTTGGTATATTATGACCAATGCCTCCACTATCTCTGCAGCCATTTCTTTTAAAACCCTTGGATGCAGGCCATCAGGGCATGGCGACTTGTCTGCCTTTAGTCCCATCAGTTTGTCCAGCACCTTTACCCTCGTGATTGAGATTGTTACAAGTTCCTCTCTCCCACTTACACCTTGTTCATCTATTATTGTTGGGATGTTTATAGTGTCCTCCACCGTGAAGACCAATGCAAAATATTGGTTTAAATTATCTGCAATTTCCCTGTTCCCTGTTATTAATTCCCCAGTCTCATCCTCTAAGGGTCCCACACTTACTTTAGCTACTCTCTTTCTTTTAATATACCCGTAGAAGCTCTTACTGTTTATTTTTATATTTCTTGTCAATTTACTCTCATAATCAATTTTCTCCCTCTCTATTAGTTTTTTAGTCATCCGCTGCTGGTTTCTCAAAAATTCCCAATCCTCAGGCCTATCAAATCGGTACCCATTTCTCCCACACCAATCTTTGAGCCACGCGTTTACCTCTCTAATCTTATTTACCCTACACCAATTTGCATGTGGCTCAGGTTGTAATCCAGAGATTATTACCTTTGTGGTTCTGCTTTTTAATTTAGGCCTGAGCTGCTCATAGCCCCTCGGCAGAACCTCTTTCCTGGTCCTACCTATGTCATTGGTACCTACATGGACCACAACAACTGGATCCTTCTCCTCCCACTCCAAGTTCCTCTCCAGCGCAGAAGAGATGTCCTTAACCTAGGCATCAGGTAGGCAACACAGCCTTCAGGACTCCCTGTCTTTGCTGCAGAGAACAGTATCTATTCCCCTAACTATGCTATCCCCTGTGACTACTATATTTCTCTTTCCTGCCCCACTTAAATGGCACTCTGAACCACGGTGCTGTGGTCAGTTCGCTCATCCTCCCTGCAGCCTGTGCCCTCTTCCACACCAGGAGCAAGAACCTCATACCTATTGGATAAGGGCACTGGTTGAGGCTCCTCCAAAGCTAAATTCTGGATCCCATACCTGCCTCACTCGCATTCACACCCTCCTGTCCCTGACCACGGCCCAAATTTGATGTAATTAATCTAAGGGGTGTGACTGTCTCCTGAAACACAGTGTCCAGGTAACTCTCCCCCTCCCTGATGTGTCGCAGTGTCCGCAGCCCGGACTCCAGCTCATCAACTCTGAGCTGAAGGTCCTCGGGCAGCCAACACTTGCTGCAGATGTGGTCACCGTGGATCGCACCAGTGTCCACCAGTTCCCACATACTACAGCTGCAACATATCGCCTGCCCAGCAATCTCTATTCTATTTAATTAATTAATTTGGATGTTAAATATTTTAAAAGTGAATTTCTTAACTGTACTCTTCAGTTGTAATAATGTCTCTTTATTTAAACCACTTGGCCAAAAAGAGACACGGAAAGAGATGCCCACCAATCACATACTTGCTTTCCTGTGACATCATACTTCGGCTCTGACAGGTAGAGACAGATAGAAGGGGCTCTCTGCCGTCGGTGTTTATCTCCCACTGCCGCTGTCCTTCTCAGTTCATTGGCAAATAATTGTCTATCAGCTTCTTCCCCTGTACCGTGGAGGTTGAAAAAACAAAAAGAGAAAGAGACCAAAGAGCAACTCCTTCCCTTAGTCAGTAAAATCCCTCACACACAACTCACAGTCTTACTCTCTGTCCAAATAGCATAATTCTAATTAATTATTAATTATTATTAGAGTCATAGAGTCGTACAGCATAGAAACAGGCCCTTCGGCCCACCGCGTCCATGCCGACCATAATGCCTAGCTATACTAATCCCACCTGCCTGCATTAATTCCATATCCCTCTATGCCTAGCTCATTCAAGTACCTGTCCAGATGCCTCTTAAATGTTGCTACTGTTCCTGCCTCCACCACCTCCTCTGGCAGCTCATTCCAGATACCCACTAATGCTTTGTGTGAAATAATTACCCCTTTGATCCCCTTAAACCTCCTCCCTCTCACCTTAAAGCTATGCCCTCTAGTTTTAGTCACCCCTACCATGGGAAACAGACTCTGGCTATCTACCCTATCCATGCCTCTCATAATTATATATACCTCTATCATATCCCCTCTCAGCCTCCTTCGCTCCAGGGAAAACAGACCCAGCCTACCCAATCTCTCTTTATAACTCAAGCCCTCCAATCTTTTCTGCATCCTTTCTAGCTTAATCACATATTTCCTGTCGTGCGGCGACCAGAACGGCACACAGTATTCCAAATGCGGCCTAACCAATGTTATGTACAACTGTAATATGACGTCCCAACTCTTGTACTCAATGCCTCGGCCGATGAAGGCAAGCACGCCATATGTCTTCTTCACCACCCTATCTACCTGTGTTGCCACTTTCAGGGAACTATGTACTTGCACGCCAAGGTCTCGCTGCTCAAGAACACTCCCCAGGGTCCTGCCATTCACTGTATATGTCCTGCCCTGGTTTAACTTCCCAAAATGCATCACTTCGCACTTGTCTGCATTAAATTCCATTTGCCAATCCCTCGCCCACTTTCCCAGTTGACTGATATCCTGTTGTAACCTTAGACAACCTTCTTCACTGTCCACTATACCACCAATTTTGGTGTCATCTGCAAACTTACTAATCATGCCCCTACGTTCACATCCAACTCATTAATATATATGACAAACAACAGAGGGCCCAGCAGCACACCACCGATCCCTGCAGCACACCACTGGTCGTCAGCCTTCAATCTGAAAAACAACCCTCCACTACCACCCTCTGCCTCCTATCATCAAGCCAATTTTGTAACCACACTGATCCTTTAGGGAACCTACTCTCTCCCTAGCTATCCTTTTACTCTTAATATATTTATAGAATCTTTTAGGATTCTCTTTTATCTGCCAGGGAAATCTCATGGCCCCTTTTCGCCCTCCTAATTTCCTTCTTAAGTGTACTCCTACATCCCCTATACTCCTTGAGGGACTCGCTTGATCCCAGCTGCTTATACCTGACATATGCCTCCTTCTTTGTCCTGACCAGACCCTCAGTATCCCTCGTCAACCAAGGTTCCCTAAACTTGCCAGCCTTGTCCTTCAATCTAACAGGAACATGCCGGCCCTGAACTCTTCCTATCTCACTTTTAAAAGCCTCCCACTTGCCAGACGTCCCTTTACCTGTAAACAGCCTCCCCCATTCAACTTTTGAGAGTTCCTGTCTGATGCCATCGAAATTAGCCTTCCCCCAATTTAGGACTTCAACCTGAGGACCAGTCCTATCCTTTTCCATAACTATCTTGAAGCTAATAGAGTTATGGTCCAAAAGTGCTCCCCCACTGACACATCAACCACCTGCCCAGCCTCATTTCCTAAGAGAAGGTCAAGTATAGCCCCTTCTCTCGTAGGGACATCCACATACTGCTTCAGAAAACTATCCTGGACACACTTAACAAATTCTTCTCCATCTAATCCCTTAGCACTAAGGCAGTCCCAGTCAATATTATGGAAGTTAAAATCACCTACAATTACAACCCTATAATTCCTACACCTATCTGAGATAGGTTATATATTATAATCCCATCAAAGTGATCACCCCTTTCTTATTTCTAAGTTATACCCATATGGCCTCTCTGGACATTCCCCCCGGGATATCCTCTCTAAGTACTGCCGTGATGTCCTCCCTAATCAATAGTGCAACTCTCCCTCCTCTCTTACCTCCACCTCTGTCACACCAGAAGCATCGGTACCCCGGAACATTGAGCTGCCAGTCCTGGCCATCCCTCAACCACGTTTCCGTAATAGCTATAACATCACAATCCCATGTACCGATCCATACTCTGAGTTCATCTGCCTTACCTGTAAGGCTTCTTGCATTAAAGTAAATGCAGTTTAGCCTTCCAGACCTTTCACGTTCCCTGTCCTGCCCCTGCCCGGCCTGCCTACTGGACTTGCTTGCTTTAACCTCTGCATTTGCTTCAACTATCTCATCAGAGAGACTACTACTTTGGGTCCCACCCCCCTGCCAGACTAGTTTAAACCCTCCCAAGTAGGACTAGCAAACCTCCCCACAAGGATATTGGTCCCCTTCCAGTTCAGGTGCAACCCATCCCTCTTGTACAGGTCACCTCTGCACCAGAAGAGATCCCAATGATCCAAGTAGCTGAAGCCCTCCTGCCTACACCAACACTTCAGCCACGCATTAATTTGCCCTATCCTCCGATTCCTACCCTCACTAGCACGTGGCACAGGGACTAATCCTGAGGTTACAACCCTAGAGGTCCTGCTTTTTAACCTTCTGCCTAACTCCCTGTATTCACTTTACAGGACCTCATCTCTCTTCCTGGATATATCGTTAGTACCAATGTGGACCATGACCTCTGGCTGCTCACCCTCCCCTTTCAGAATGTCCTGCAGCCACTCCGAGACATCCTTGACCCTAGCACCAGGGAGGCAACATACCATCCTGGAGTCTCTGTGGCCACAGAAATGCCTATCTGCACCCCTTACGATAGAATCCCCCATCACTATTAAATTACACTAACTGAAACCTTACTATTACCAACCTTAGCACTCACAAGGTAGCTATTTAAGGGATTATAAAGAAAATAACTTTTTTTTCTGATTTTTTTTTAGCTGTTTACAGGCAATAAGAGCTGTTACTTACCAACCAATCAGCTTACACATTTCCCGTGATGTCACTAAGTTTTTTTGAACTCAGCGCGCACCGACACTGCCAGAGAGAAAGAGAGAGACTGCTGTCTGCCGTTCCGCTTTGCTTCCAGGTGAGTGAGGGCCTTAAGCCCCAGTCTTGATTTTTAAAGGGCTTATATTGGCCCCGCCCACAAATCTACTGATTGACCTGCCTGCATGCGCCCTGTCGGGTGCTGAAAACGCTGAGGGGCCACTGATTGGCTGCCCCGCACGTGATGCTGGTAGGCGGGCAGCACGGTGCGGATTGGGACCCCTTGGGGTTGAGCGACCATAATATGATAGAATTCTTCATTGAGATGGAGAATGACTTCGTTGATTCTGAAACTAGGTTCCTGAATCTTAGTAAAGGGAACTACGAAGGTATGAGGCGCGAATTGGCTATGACGGATTGGAAACATTACTTAAAGGGATGACGGTGGATAGGCAATGGCAAACATTTAAAGAGTGCATAGATGACCTGCAACAATTGTTTATCCCTGTCTGGTGCAAAAGTGAAATAGGAAAGGTAGCCAAACCATAGCTGACAAGGGAAATTAGAGATAGCATTAGATTCAAGGAAGAGGCATATAACTTTGCCAGAAAAAACAACAGACCTGAGGATTGGGAGCAGTTTAGAATTCAGCAAAGGAGGACCAAGGGATTGATTAAGAAGGGGACAATAGAGTACGAGAGCAAGCTTGCGGGGAACATAAAAACCGACTGTAAAAGTTTCTGTAGGTATGTGAAGAGAAAAAGATTGGTGAAGACAAATGTAGGTCCCTTACAGTCAGAAACAGGGGAATTTATTATGGGGAATAAAGAAATGGCTGACCAACTAAATGCATACTTTGGTTCTGTCTTCACAAAGGAGGACACAAATATCATATCAGAAATGTTGGGGAACATGGGGCTTAGTGAGAGAGAGGAACTGAAAGAAATCAGTATTAGTAGAGAAATGGTGTTGGGGAAATTGATGGGATTGAAGGCTGATAAATCCCCAGGGCCTGATGGTATGCATCCCTGAGTACTTAAGGAAGTGGCCCTAGAAATAATGGGTGCATTGGTGGTCATCTTCCAAGATTCTATAGACTCTGGAACAGTTCCTACAGATTGGAGGGTAGCTAATGTAACCCCACTATTTAAAAAGGGAGGTAGAGAGAAAGCAAGGAATTATAGACCAGCCAGCCTGGCATTGGTAGTGGGAAAAATTCTAGAGTCCATTATTAAAGATTTTATAGCAGAGCACTTGGAGAACAGCAGTAGAATCGGGCAGAGTCAGCATGGATTTACGAAAGGGGAATCATGCTTGACAAATCTACGAGAATTCTTCAAGGATGTGACTAATAGAGTTGATGAGGGACAGCCAGAGGGTGTGGTTTATTTGGACTTTCAGAAGGCTTTCGACAAAGTCCCACATAAGAGATTAGCATGTAAAATTAAAGCACATGGGTTTGGGGGTAGTGTATTGCGATGGATAGAAAATTGGTTGGCAGACAGGAAACAAAGAATAGGGATAACTAGGTCTTTTTCCGAATGGCAGGCAGTGACTAGTTGGGTAACTCAGGGATCGGTGCTAGGACCCCAGCTATTCACAATATCTATGAATGATTTAGATGAGGGAACTAAATGTAACATCACCAAATTTGCAGATGACACAAAATTGGGTGGGAGGGTAAGTTGTGAGGAGGATATAGAGAAGCTTCAGGGTGATTTGGACAAGTTGAGTGAATGGGCTAATGCATGGCAGATGCAGTTTAATGTGGATAAATGTGAGGTAGCAAAAACAGGAAGACAGATTATGATCTGAACTGAGAGAGGGGAATATGCAACGAGACCTGGGTGTTCTCGTACACCAGTCGCTGAAGGTAAGCATGCAGGTTCAGCAGGCAGTAAAAAAGGCAAACGGTATGTTGGCCTTCATAGCGAGAGGATTCGAGTACAGGAGCAGGGATGTCTTGCTGCAATTATATAGGGCCTTGGTGAGGCCACACCTGGAATACAGTTTCTGGTAAATGGTAGCCTCTAGGATGTTGATAGTGGGGGATTCAACGATAGTAATGCCATTGAATGTCAAGGGGAGATGGCTACATTCTCTCTTTTTGGAGAGAATCATTGCCTGGCACTTGTGTGGCGCAAATGTTACTTGCCACTTATCAGCCCAAGCCTGGATATTGTCCATGTCTTGCTGCATTTCTGCATCGATTGCTTCAGTATCTGAGGAGCCACAAATGGTGCTGAACGTTGTGCAATCATCAGCGAACATCCCCATTTCTGACCTTATAATTGAAGGAAGGTCATTGATGAAGCAGCTGATGACAGTTGGGCCTAGGACACTATCCTGAGGAACTCCTGCAGTGATGTCCTGGAGCTCAGATGATTGACCTCCAACAACCACAACCATATTCCTTTGTGCTAGGTATGACTCCGACCAGCGGAAGGTTTTCCCTCTGATTCCCGTTGACCTCAGTTTTGCTAGGGCTCCTTGATACCATACTCGGTCAAATGCTGCCTTGATGTCAAGGACATCATCTCACATCGTGTGTTCAGCTCTTTTGTCCATGTTTGAACCAAGGCTGTATTGAGGTCAGGAGCTGTGGCCCTGGCGGAACCCAAACTGAGCATCACTGAGCAGGTCATTGCTAAGTAAGTGCCGCTTGATGGCACTGTTGACGACACCTTCCATCACTTTACTGATGATTGAGAGTAGGCTGATGGGGCGTTAATTGGCCGGGTTGGACTTGTCCTGCTTATTGTGTACAGGACATACTGGGCAATTTTCCACATTGCAGGGTAGATGCCAGTGTTGTAGCTGTAGTGGAACAGCTTGGCTAGGGGCGCGACAAGTTCTGGAGCACATGTCTTCAGTACTAGTGCCAGAATATTGTCAGGGCCAATAGCCTTTCTAGTATCCAGTGCCTTCAGTTGTTTCTTGCGGAGTGAATCGGATTGGTTGAAGTCTGGCATCTGTGATGCTGGGGACTTCAGGAGGAGGCCGAGATGGATCACCAACTCGGCACTTCTGGCTGAAGATTGTTGCAAATGCTTCAGCCTTATCTTTCGCACTGATGTGCTGGGCTCCCCCATCATTGAGGATGGGAATATTTGTGGAGCCACCTCCTCCAGTTAGTTGTTTAATTATCCACCACCATTCACGACTGGATGTGGCAGGACTGCAGAGCTCAGATCTGATCCGTTGGTTATGGGATCGCTTAGCTCTGTCTATCGCATGATTCTTACTCAGTTTGGCACGCAGATAGTCCTGTGTTGTAGCTTCACCAGGTTGACACCTCATTTTGAGGTATACCTGGTGCTGCTCCTGGCATGCTCTCCTGCACTCTTCATTGAACCAGGATTGGTCACCTGGCTTGATGGTAATTGTAGAGTGGAGGATATGCCGAGCCATGAGGTTACAGATTGTGGTTGAGTACAATTCTGCTGCTGCTGATGGCCCACAGCGCCTCATGGATGCCCAGTTCTGCATTGCTACATCTGCTCGAAATCTATCCCATTTAGCATGGTGGTAGTGCCACACAACACGATGGAGGTTATCCTCAATGTGAACGCCGGACTTTGTCTCCACAACGACTGTGCGGTGGTCACTACTACCAATAGTGTCATGGACAGATGCATCTGCGGCAGGCAAATTGGTGAGGACGAGGTCAAGTATGTTTTCCCCTCTTGTTGGTTCCATCACCACCTGCCACATACCCAGTCTAGCAGCTATGTCCTTTAGGACTCGGCCAGCTCGGTCAGTAGTGGTGCTACCGAGCCACTCTTGGTGATGGACGTTAAAGTCCCCCACCCAGAGTACATTCTGTGCCCTTATCACCCTCAGTACTTCCTCCAAGTGCTGTTCAACATGGAGGAGTACTGACTCCAGCTGAGGGAGGGCGGTAGGTGGTAATCAGCAGGAGGTTTCCTTGTCCATGTTTGACCTGATGCCATGAGACTTCATGGGGTCCAGAGTTGATGTTGAGGACTCCCAGGGCAACTCCCTCCCTACTATTTACCACTGTGCCGGCACCTCTGCTGGGTCTGTCCTGCCGGTGGCACAGGACATACCCAGGGATGGTGATGGCAGAGTCTGGGACATTGTCTGTAAGGTATGATTCCGTGAGTATGATTATGTCAGGCTGTTGCTTGACTAGTCTGTGGGACAGCTCTCCCAACTTCGGTACAAGCCCCCAGATGTTAGTAAGGAGGACTTTGCAGGGTCGACAGGGCTAGGTTTGCCGTTGTCGTTTCCGGTGCCTAGGTCGATGCCGGATTGTCCGTCCACTTTCATTCCTTTTTATTGACTTCGTAGTGGTTAGATACAATTGAGTGGCTTGCTAGGCCATTTCAAAGGGCATGTACGAGTCAACCACATTGCTGTGTGTCTGGAGTCACATGTAGACCAGACCAGGTAAGGACAGCAGATTTCCTTCCCTAAAGGACATTAGTGAACCAGATGGGTTTTTACAACAATCGATGGATGTTTTCATGGCCATCATTAGACTAGCTTTTTAATTCCAGATTTATTAATTGAATTCAAATTCCACCTTCTGCTGTGGTGGGATTTGAACCTATGTCCCCAGAGCAATACCCTGGGTTTCTGGGTTACTCGTCCAGTGACAATACCACTACGCCACAGCCTCCCCCTGGTCAGGGAGTTGAGGTGGCTGCACAGTGGGAAGCCGTTGACTAAAGCAGCAGCCATTCAATCCTTCATATAAAATGGGAAATCAGCAAAGAAGAGCTCATGCATTGCCACAGACTCTTTATTATAGAAGCAGAGCTCCCGGACTGTGATTGTTAAAAGTGAGGGGAATTTTGGAGTAGGGGTCAGGCTGGGTCACCCACAGGGAAATTTTGCAGCTGAGGTGCTTGTAATTGAGTCTGCCTCTGGACATGGGCCTGCCTAAGCGGACGGCTGGACTAGCGATGAGGAACAGGAGCCTCAGCAACACAGGCAGTCTTCTGGTCTACATAGTTGCTGGGAAAGGGTTTGGAAGCTGCAAGAAAATTCTACCCACAGCATAGGGTGTACAGACAAAGGATCAGCATCCTTAAGGCATCCGAGCAGCTTTGCTGCCAACATCTGCGCCTATTGGGGCAGGTGGTGGCTGATCTGTGCACCCTCCTGGAGGAGGACCTTAGGCCTCAAGGAGGACACCCACTGCCAGTAGCTGTCAAGGTGACAGTGGCCTTGAATTTTCTAGCATCTGCCTCATCTCAGGGGTCAGTGGCAGAACTCTGTGGAATATCGCAATTGCCCACACACAGCTGAATTACTCAAGTGATGTATACATGATGACTACATTACATCCACCACAGATGTATCCAGTCAGGCACAGAGGGCTGTAGAATTTGCCTCCATGGCAGGAATCCCTCAGATGTCGGGTGTGATTGACTACACCCATGTGTCCATCAAGGCCTCAGTCGAGCAGCCCAGTGCTTTTATCAACAGGAAGGGGTTCCACTCCTTTAATGTACAATTGGTATGCGACCATTGCAAACATTTCCTGCAGGTGTGCGTTAGGTTTCCTGCAGCTGTCATGATTCATTCATGGCTTCTTGAATCCCAGGATGTTAAAGAAATTCAGGGTGGTGATAGAGGAATGTCTTGCCATAATCTTTCACTCTTTCCTAGATACAGGGGAGGTGCCAGCGGACTGGAGAGTGGCAAATGTGATACCCTTATTCAAGAAAGGGTGTAAGGACATTCCTAGTAACTACAAGCCGGTCAGTTTAACATCAATGTTGGGTGAGGTTTTAGAAACAATAATCAGGGTAAAAATTAAAAGGCACTTGGAACAGTTTGTGTCAATTATGGAGAGCCAGCACAGATTTGTAAAAGTCAGATCATGCTTGGCTAATCTAATTGAAGTTTTTGGTGAAGAAATAGAAAAGATTGATGAAGGGAATGCAATGGATGTGGTCCGCCTGCATTTTAAGAAATCATTTGGCGAAGTACCACATAAAAGGCTAGTTAACAAAATTGAGGTTCATGCAATTGCAGGTCAGTGTCAGCTTGGATAGAAAATTGGCTTAGGACAAAAACAGCAAGTCGTGGTAAATGGTTGTTTTTCAGACTGAAGGACGGTAGACAGTAGTGTTCCTCAAGGGTCTGCTTGAAACACTGCTTTTTTGATATATATATAAATAATTTAGCTATTGGAATGCAGAGTAAAATTTTAAAAATTTGCCGATGATACCAAACCTGGAGGTGTAGCAAACAGTGAGGATGTTACCCATTGGCTGCAACAGGACATGGATAGGCTAGCCGAATAGACAGACAAGTGGTAGATGGAATTTAATACAGGGAAATGTGAGGTGATGCATTTTGATAGAGGGGCTGGGGAGAGACAATATAGACACACAGTTCTAGAGTGCTCAATGACAGAGAGACCTTGGGGTTCATGTGCATCGGTATTTGAAGGTGGCTGGACATATTGGGAGAGTAATTAGCAAAGCATATGGAATCTTGGGCTTCATAAATGGAGATATTGAGTACAAAAGCAGGGAAGTTATACTGAACATTTAGAAAGCTCTGCTTAGGCCACAACTATAGTATTTCTGTCCAGTTCTGGTCACCACCCTTTAGGAAGGATGTGAGAGTCCTTGAGAGGGTGCAGAGAAGATTGACCAGAATAGTTCCAGGGATGAGAGATTTTAGTTACAAGGTGAGGTTGGAAAATCTCGGGTTGTTCTCTTTAGAACAAAGGAAATTGAATGGAGATCTGATAGAGGTGTACAAGATTATGTTAGTTTAGATAAGGAAGACTGTTACGACCAGGTGAGAAAGGTATCCAGGGGTCTTTTACTGTCTTCACCTGGTCTTATTGTAACAGGGTTTAATTTTAAACACACTGTGTTTTGAGCTCCCCCTTTGGCGAATCCTTGTTCACAGCTTTCCAACTATAAGGCAAAGAAATTAACACATCAGGTTTTCTTAGGTTTAAAGAAGAAAAGTGAAATTTATTAAACTTACTTAAATTCTAACTCGGTTAATGCCTACGGATATATGACACTCCCATGCTAGCATGCACACACGATACACACATGCAAATAGGGACAGAACAGAGCAGAGAAAAGTAGAGAGGTTTGAGGCAGCCTCTGGAGGGGGTTTCTTGTTACTGTTTCTGTGTTTCCAGCACGCCATAGAGTCTTTGATTGTGGACAGCTTTCTTTTCGTTGGGGGCCAGTATTCTTCTTAAACCTTGTTCACGTAGGAGACTTTTCTCTCTTTGAGTTCACGTGTCTTCAATGGGTCTTCTGTTCCTTGAAAAAGAGATGGGAGCAGACAGGAGAGAGGTGTTCTCAATCCAGGAGCAACCAGCATTCCGAGTTCAAAATTCTGTGGCCAATTCCAATTCAAAAAACCAACAGCCTGTTGGTTTAGTCATGTGACTAAACTGGTCTGACCACTTCTTCTGTGTACTGGGGAAGCAAGGACTGAGTCCCTTGTTCCAACACTGTCTGCTAGCATGCAAATGTCTTTCCAGTCAGGGGCCTGGCAATTCCTCATGATAGGCCCTCTTTTCTTCCCAGCCACAATTTTAAGTTTTAATGTTCATGCATCAAAATAATGTGTGCCTCAGTCGTGGAAGGTGGGGGCTTACCTGACACCTCCACACCGAGGAGAATGAAATGTGATATGAAAATAAAAGGCACATTTCATTACAGGGTTTGAGAGAAAAATAAGGTACAGAAAGAAAAACCATGCATTTCTCTCACTCATTTCCATTCGTTCACCCATCTTAAAGCTTATTAAATTGGGCATTTCTGGGTGCCAGGGTTGCTTTAGTTGCTTTAGTTTTCCTTTTTTTTCACAGGCAAGTTAGTAGTTGGCGGGTCTATCCTGAACTCTCTGAGTCATGCAAAGACCTTTAACTTCAGGGGAGGGGAGGTTCCCTATTATTCTGACTGTGGGGGAGGATTCTTTGTTCTCTGGGACACTCCTACCTGCATGTATTTGTGCAGACTTAATTGCACTCCCCTGTGACACTTCGACTAGGTGAGGTATCACCCTCACAGTTTCTGTGCCCCCTATAGGTCTCTCTTTATCTCTGCATGTTCCTGTAAATGCTGTTAGCAACTCTGGTGGGGTGCTTCGAGAGTATAAATTTACATAGGAGGATGTGGAGTCTAACTTTTCACATTTTTTTGGGTTGGTTGACCGGACAGTAGGGGTTTTCATCCAGGATTCCTCCCGGACTTCCTTTAGCCCACCCTCTTGGTCATTTTTCCCCTTCTATTACCAAACATTTGCCAGCCATGTGCCTGCCTGCCCCCTTTTGCTCTCAGCGGGGGTCCCTTACAGTTTACCAGCCCTCTGCTGGAGGGTCCTCCTAACATCGGCACAGCACTTAGGGGTGCAGGTTTCACTGTAGGTTGGGGTATCCCATCAACCTGGCACATGTGGCAATTCCTGCAGTATTCCACCACATCTTTGTGGAGTTTTGGCCAGTCGAACAGCTGTCTTATGCGGGCTTTGGTCTTTCGTATTTACATCCACTGTACAGGTACAGGCATACACTGCCCTCCAATACCATTCACCATCATTTTGGTGTTCACAGCACTCTCTGGGGGGAAAGGTCAGGTATTTTCCCAGTAAAAGGGATCTAGTCGCCCCGTGTCCCTGAGAATCACTATGGGCTTGCTGGCCCCACTGGAGGAATATGGGGTTACTTTCCCTTCAGACACAAAACCCTGATAACCTTCAGGAATCCTATTAAATTTTCCTGCACTTGCAGTAGTAATATTCCTAGGTCGCACATTTACTGCAGTTAAATCCACAGCTTGTTCTTTGTTTTCCATCAGGTTCCCGTCTTCAATGAGCAGGTGTGCCCTGATTAACCCTACTGGCTTCCCCTTTAGTTTCCAGTAGTCGGCTTTTAAATCCCTGCTTTATTACAATGGAAGCACACAGGACTCTGGGTCTCACTCTTGCTCACAGCACCTTCCTTTTTGGCTGGAGGAGGGCTCCCTGTGTCTCCTGCTTTCCTTTCTCTTCTAGGACTGCCTGGGCTCCTATCACCTTCCCACCCTTTGTCCTTTATGGATTTGTGGGGGTAATTAGGAAAGGTTCTGCCCTGGGACACCGACTTATAAATTAAAGCAAATGCATTGACCAGAATGGCCGCTTGCCGGGCTCCCTGAATCTGTTGCTCCTCTACATGCGTCTTTATTGAAAGTGGGAGAGAGTTTTTCAATTCCTCTAACGGAATTACTTCTCTGAGAGTCTCAGAGCTGAGCTGGATTTTAAGAGCCCTCAGCCACTGGTCAAAAGCCAGCTGCTTACTTCTTTCAAACTCTAGATATGTTTGATTGGCTTGTTTTTTGAGGGTTCTAAACTTTTGGCGATAGGCTTCAGGAACTAATTCATAAGCCCCAAGGGTAGCATTTTTGGTTAGTTCATGATTTGATGAACTCTCATCTGGCAACAAAGAATAAACCTCATGGGCTTTTCCAGTTAGCTTGCTTTGCAATAAGAGAGACCATGTCTCAGCTGGCCATTTTAGCTGCCTTGCCAGTTTCTCAAAAGACACAAAAAATTCTTCCACATCTTCCTCATTGAATTTTGGAATTAATTGAGCGAGTTATAGCAATTCTGTACCCAGCCGTGAATTATGCTCCTCCATATTGGCCATGCTTTCACTAGGATTACTCTGTGGCCCCCGAGTTAACTCAAGCCGCTTCAGCTCTCTCTCTTCAGATTCTTTCTGTAATATTTTCTCTCTCTCCTGCCTCTCTCTTTCTTTCTCCTGTCTTTCTGTTTCTTCACAATCCTTCTGGAAGGCTCTCTCTTTCTCTTCCCATTCATTCTGGAAGGCTCTCTCTTTCTCCCTCTCCTGCCTCTCTCTCTCTTTTTCCTGCCTCTCTTTCTCGCTTTTCCCTGTCTCTCTTTTTCTCTTTCTCTTTCCCTGTCTTCTAATTCAAGTTTATTTTGTTCCAATTGTATCTTTGCTAGCAGTACCCTGTCTGAGTCTACTTTTAACACTGCTTCCGCTTCTTCAGATTCAAGGGAAAAATAGTTGACCACTAGCCTTAGGAGTTCAGACCTCCTAGCCTTGCCACATACAGTTATCCCACACTGCTCAGCCATTTTCCTCAACTCCTCCATAGACAGTCCTTTTAACTTATCCCAAGTTACTTCACCCTGGCTCGGAGAACCACTAGCTTCAGTTGCAGACATGTTAGTTTTCAATCACACACGACGACAAAAAAACTTGTATTGAAATTTGCTCTTTTTGATTAGGAACAATTTGGCTTCCCACATCCAATTTCACTCGTTTGTCTGTGGGTAAAATTCCAGACGCTAGCACCCAAATTTCTGTTGCGACCAGGTGAGAAAGGTGTATAGTCTGGCAATTCCTCGTGATAGGCCCTCTTTTCTTCCCAGCTACAATTTTAAGTTTTAATGTTCATGTGGAAAAATAATGTGTGCTAATTAATGGCCACTTAAGGGCCTCTTTCCAGTGCTGCTGCTATTTTACCAGCAGCAGATGGCCAGTTCGACACCTGGAAGAGGCCACCTAATAAAGCATAGCGGCCTCCTGTTAAGCTGGGGGAAGCCCTCCTGGATTGGGCACCCTGTGCCCAACGGAAGGTCCCCCCACTGCACAGGCTTTCCACAGTGAAAGACCACCCTTTCCCTTTCCATCAACATCCCCCCCGCAACCCCCACGCCTCAAGGGGGCCTGGCCGATTGGTCCTGGCGAGACTCAACCTCACTTACCTTCTCCTGACTGCCTGTGCATACATGCATGCACTATCACTGCAACAAAATGGTCAATGTTGCAGAATGTATCATACAATCTGTTCATGCCAGTCCACTGATCCTGCATCCATTCAGTGGACTGCAGCATATGACTCCCTATGAGGAGAGTCTTTGAATGGAGGAGCTCATGCATTCATATGCCTGAGACGTTGTGATGCTCATGACATGTATGGACTCCTCCATTCTCTGCCCAACTGTCTGCAATGCCTCAGAGAACTTTGACAGATGGCCATGCATTTTCCTTTGCTGTTGCACTAACACCCGCTTTGTCTATGATTCCAAGGATCAGCATCTCTGACTAGGTAACTGTCGTTGGGCCTGTCCTTCAATGGGTCTTGCCACAGCTGCGGCTGCCTGCATTACCTGCTCCTGCTCAATTGTGGCGTGAGGCTCAGCTTGTGCAACCCGTTCTAAATATACCTGCAGCCCCACCAAGGTGTGCATATTTGCCCTGGTGTGTAACCTGCGCTTCACTCCTGTGACAGTGATCCTCAGCATGCATCTCTTCCTCTGAGGTTGCCACATTCAGCTGCTGCTGCTCCTCCAGCATTGGCCCTGTGAAAGAGAGAAGACATCAGTTACTCAACCTCCCATCTCTCAGTAGCTCCTTCATCGGACATCTGGCAGACCATCACTGTGATCCTCTGAAAACAACTACACAACTGAGGAAGCTGCTCCAAGGCACTTGCATAGACCAGACAAGATGCTTTCACCCTCTCTTTGCCGGACACCTATCTCAACTTCACCGACTGCCTTTCCTGTGGTCACTTTGCCAAAGTCAAGGTCCTCCTCCTCCATTGGCATCAATATTGCCAGGTGGGCCAATCTAACCCAGAATAACGCCACTCGCGGGTGATGTGTGCTCTTTCTTCCTGCAAGATGAAGATCAGGAGTATTAGGAATGTGATACTTCCTATCTGAACTTCATGAGGCACGATCACATGTAATGATCATTGCAATTTAATGTCCATGGGCTTGACTCAACATCCTCCAAAAGCTAAAATGCTGCGAGCCCTTTCCTCAGATGAGGAGTGTGCCTTGGCACATATGTGCTCAATTATCCTGGGTGATGCCTACCTTGAGCCCCTTCTTCTCAGAGGTAGGCTCAGCGTGTAATTACTTCATGGCTGCCACTAGGCATTGCATCTTACTCAGCTTGCCAGATCTCAAGGTGGTTAAAGCCTTCCTGCACTGGATCCATGTTCTGCTCACAACGCTTTGGCTGCTCACCTCTCAGTGACCTCCAGCTATGCCCACTTAGTTTGACTGGCTGGTCTCCTCCTGCCGGTCTCCGGAAATAGGACACTCCTCTGAGCTCTCACTGCCTCCATCAGAACCTTCAAGGAGGCATCACTGATTCGTGGGGCTGCCCTTTCACAACTGCCAGCCATGTTGTTGCACTGTATTCTTGCACACTATGTAATTATACAGTCTTTCTGCAGCCACATTAATGGCGTAGAGGTGCCCTTTAAATGGGGCCCGCCACCTCTTGCTCCTTCCTCCTAAACCTGCCTGACATCCATAATTGGAATAATTAGTCGCCTCCCTCAAAATTCAGCTAGATGTCGCTCATTGACCTTGTGTAAGCTTGGGACCTGGAATTGGTCTCGACAGCGGGTTTCCGATGCTCTCGAGAAAATTCAGCCAATGTCTCTCAAATAATCTCTCCCTGTCTCCATATCATTTCATCTACAGATGTCCTGGAATTTCTGCCATATCTGATATTATCCTCTGTGATTTTAAATTGACGTGTATCTACTTTCTACTATCTGCTGACTACAATTTGTCCTTTTTTATGGGAGGAGGGGTGGAAATATGGCAAATTAGGATCAAAAGGGTCGGATAGAAAGGCGGAACCCATTTCAATTGGGTTTCCAATCATTCCTGAACCCAACAAGAATTTCTAATGGAGCATTCTGCTTCTTTCGCCTGCTCCATTCCTCAATTTTCAGGGTGTGTCTCGTGGATCCCAGGCTTTCCCAGAAATCCTGCAAGTATTGCATCCTTTACAGCCAGTGATGTATAAGTCTGCACTAAGCAGGTGTACTTGCTGTAAGTGGCTGTATTTGCGACCCACAATGCTGTCTTCTATTGCAGTTGATCATAGACAGATTTCTTGCACCAGAATTTGAGATGGATCATGGCAAATTCAGATGAGCAGAAGTCCCACCCACATTAATTTCATTGGTGCTGTTGCACCATAAGATCTACTGGGCTAAAGTCAACATTTTCCACCCTCAAGGTTTCTCTAAGATGACCCTTCTTGCTATATTCAGGCACCTCAGACTCCCAGCTCTTGCCTCTCGCTGTTGCTTTGTATTTCTCAAATGAAATGTCCATTGCCTTTACTTTATGGCTGCATTTGCTGACAACACAACCACTAGGTGGCGCAGTACTTGCACATGTGCAAATGCAGGCTCTTCAACTGGAATGTCAGTGTCTGCAACATTGGCGCAGTCTGATGATGTCAGCGGGCTGCTGCATTGTCAGAAATCACTTTGTTACTGTACACCTCCCATATATTCACAACAAGTTACTTGTCTCTTCAGCATCTTGGAATTCCTTTTATGCATTTGAAATCTCCCTCTTTTTTTCTTCTCCCTCTCCTCCTTACCACCATCCCTGTATATATCTATAACAACCTTCTTGCCATACCAAACAATATCATGTTGAAACATGAAATGCTGGAAATACTCAGCAGGTCTCGCAGCATCTGTGAAGAAAGAAGCAGAGTTAATGTTTCAGGTCAGTGACCTTTCATCAGAACACTGTCCAGTCACTGACCTGAAACGTTAACTCTGCTTCTCTCTCCACAGATGCTGACAGACCTGCTGAGTATTTCCAGCATTTCATGTTTTTATATCAGATTTCCAGCATCTGCAGTATTTTGCTTTTATTATCATGTTGAAACATCCCTTCCACTTGCTGCATGAACATTTATACTTTACCTTCCATCACTGCTACAACTTGCCCTTTTTCTCATCCTTGGGCCAGGAAGGAGACTTGAGTAGCATATTGGACAGTCAGAGAGAAAGTGACTAAGCATTTCAACTTGACAGTCTGTACATCGGTAAGCAGTAACTGTTGGATAGAGTTTACTTATTATGAATAATTATATCATAGATTTCCTGTTAACTCCTCTTCTCTGTATTCTAAATTGCTGTAATTGTAAAAGATAAAACTGTTGGTTCCAATGAGGCACAATATATGGACAAGCTTAATGACTTTAAAACAAGTTGTCACAGTACCAACTAGTTTTAGTACTCCCAGTGCAAACATGATAAACTGGACATGAACTTATAATGGACAGCGCACTAAATCAGAAACCAGTTCGTTATGAGTGGCTTACGTTACACTTTTATCAGTACCTCTAAATCTGTATTGTTCTTGGCATCATTATTTTATAGTCTATGCTGAATTTGAGAGTCCGTAAAAATACAATTAATGAATAATTCAAGAATCACAACTAAAATCAGATTGAGCTGTATCCAACAAAGCTTAGGAAGTGGCAGGACAAGCTCAAAGTGAAGACAGAAAGAGATAAATAAAAAATAAATATTTGCTAAAACATGAGTTCAGTTACTGAAATGACAACTAGAAAATAAGAATTTGCCTCAAGAGGTTTTGTTTGTCACATTTTTTCTCCCTGCTTTGATTCCCATCTATTGCCTCTGATTTCAAAGCTGCGTGGTATCTATTTATGGATAACGTTGTACGTTTAATCAGAAGGAAAGTGGAACTGCATTCAAAAACCTTGGAAAGTCATAATAAATGTGATGCAAACATCAAGAAATCTGATTTGGAATGTAGCTAAGCTACTTGAAACATTATTGCTGTAGCACAGGTCCAATTATAACAAATGACTGACTGTCCTGAAACATCCAAACATGTGCAACACAGACAATATACAGGCTCTTTCATTGAACAAAGTAGTTATTTTACAAAAGTTGAACTGTGTTATAATTGTAGTTTGCAGGACCAGAAACTATACTTATTTGAACCATTTCCCTTGTTAAGAATAGCATTCTGTACAAGATTGTATAATGAGGATTTGTTGCTTAGAGTGTTCATCAAGCATCCCATACTCCAGCTAGGGTTTAATTCTCATCATTACTATTGAAAGGTTAAAGCCAGCTAGATAATTCATGGAATACATGAGCCAATCTCCCACATCATTCTGTTTACAATGGGAGACCAGGACAATTCCATGGAATTCCAGGGCCTCTATCCATAACTACCTCATCACCATTCCACCCTTTGTGCTACCTATCTTGACTTCTCTAATTCCTGATCTACTATACAGCTGCCTACCAATATATTCCTGCAGGATCACCTTTCCCTGTTGTTGCCTAAGGGCCACCATATTGGACCTGCTGGTGATAGCTTAGAGGTATACCCATTGCAGAGGACCATAGGAATCTTGCAAGGAAGTTTCTTAAACAACATTAGCTCAATAGTCTTTTAAATTATTTTTTAAGTTCATGCAATTTTTTAAGTGATTATAGTGTTAAACATATTTAAACATAACACATTTTTAATGTTGGTTTAATTATTTAAAATTATTTTCAAATATTTTTAAAAGCTGTTCAAAAGTGTTTGAAATTCAAAGATTGCGTTCCAGGCCTCAGGAATCAAAAAGCTTTCCCTAAAACATTGCCCTGTCCCTCTGTTTTAAGGGGGAAGCAGAGGAGGATTAGGAATCCCACCACAGGGATACCAGGCTGTACAATCATTAGTAGATGACTTCTGGTCCTGTCTGCTGATAGCCACATCTTCCTGTCTGAGACCCAGATGGACTACTTCATCCTGATCCCTTAACAATGCTCATGAAGCAATCTCTCATCTATTGCACTAGTGGCCAGATAACTGCAGACATAGCTCAAAAGGGAGATTTTCAGATGAATAACAGATGAGTCCACTGCCAAATGAATCCTGTCATCATTGTCTCTTGCCAACAACAAACACAACTCAGTCATTTGTTGCTTACATAGAATTATATAGTGGAATATACAGCACAGAAACAGGCCATTTGGCCCAACCAGTCCATGCCAATGTTTATACTCCACGTGAGCCTCTTCCCATCCTTCCTCGTCTAGCATTAGCAGGATAACCTTCTATTTTCTTTTCCCTCATTGCTTATTCAGCTTCTCCTTAAATGCATCTACACTGTTCTCCTGAGCTACTCCCACTTATAGCGAGTTCCACATTTTCACCACACTCTGGATAAAGAAAATTCTTTTGAATTTCCTATTCATTTCTTGGTGACTAACTTATATTGATGCCCTCTTTCGCTCTTCCCCACAAGTGAAAACACTCTCTCTCTGCTCTATCAAAACGTCTCATAATTGTTGGACCTCTGTGAGATCATCCCCCAGCTTTCTCAGTTCAAGAGAAAAGAGACACAACCTGTTCATCCTTTCCTAACAGGTATAACCTCACAGATCTGGTATCATCCTTGTAAATTTCTTTTTTGCAATCTCTCCATTGCCTCTACATCGTTTTTATAATATGGTGACTGGAACTGTGCACATTAGTCCAAGTGTGGTACAACCAAGATTCAATACAAGTTTAATATTGATTCTCTATTTTACAATTCTCTCCTTCTAGGAATAAAACCTAGGGCAGGATTTTATCCTGCACTTGGAGTTGGGAATGGAGGTGGGTGGGAGAGAGGCACACAAAATGAAATTTCGGTGGAGGGCAGCTAAGAGTGGCAGCTCATTTAAATAGCCGGGGTGGCCCGGCCCCCCCGATCATGTGGAGGGGCACGCTGGCTGTCCACAGCAATGGCATCAGCAGCCTGTGCGTAGACGCTGATACAATTTTTAAAGGACTTTGAGCCCTACTGTTACATTTAAATATATAAAGGCACATTGAATAACAAAACAAATATTTTTCCCCTCTCCCACCCCCCAATAATTATAAAATTAATTATTTGCCATCTCTCCCCCCCACAAAACACTTACGTTGTCCTCTGACCTCCCCCCCTCAAAGTACATAAACTTTATCCTAAAACCCTTCCCACCATCCCCGACACCAATGATCTTCCTTTGGCCCCATACCCACCACCTCCCCCCACTCCCTTCTGCACTGAGAAACCTATTTCCTCCCCCTCCCCACCAGTGTTCTGCCTCATTTCCCTGGTCAAGGATCTAAAGGCGCGGGTTTATGGGCTAGCAGCAGGAAGATGGCACCAGGACAGACAGCTGGAACTTAAGTACAATAATTCATTAATTTTAATTTATTTAATTATTTAAATGGTTATTCCGTCGCCAAGCGGCGTGAGGGCCACCATGAGGCCTTACCGCCACCAGCAATGTTGAGCCAGGCCCTCTCGGCGTCAGGGTGTGTGGCGGCCCTCTCCCGGAGGCATTTTTCGACCCCTCCCCCACCACAACCTCAACGTCGGGGGTCTGTAAAATTCAGCCCAATGTCTTGGGATTGTGTCGAGTGTTGTGCCGACATCTTGGCTCCATGCCATTTTGTTTGCGGGGGAGAAGGCTGAGGACTGCCTTCCTGCCCAAGGCCAGTTGAGACCCTTAAGTGGCGAATTAATGGCCTCTTAAGGGCAGATTCCCGCCTCTGCTCCCATTTTACTAAAATCAGAGGGGCCTGTTGCTGCATGGACACACTGCCAGGTGAGACTTGGCAACTTCCTAGCAGGCTCGGGAGTGGGGGGGTTCCCTCCTCTGGGGGCAATCCAGGAGGCTTTGTGGTGCTGCTGGTACTGCAGAGTTACCGACCCTCTGATTGGCTGACTGCTCTGGAAGCAGGAGCTCGTCCCTTAAATGGACAGCATCCCCGATGGGGATGCTGATCCAGGGATCTGACAGAGGGTCAAGGCAGGGCTGCTATTTTTAGTGATTTGTGTATTTGTATATTGCTTTGCTCCTCTCGCTTTATTTTTTGAAGAGCTAACAAGGAGAGTTGATGAGAGTAGCGTGTTTCATATAGTCTATATGGATTTTAGCAAGGCTTTTGACAAGGTCCCACACGGCAGACTGGTGAGAAAAGTAAAAGCCCATGGAATCTAAGTAAAATTGGCAAATTGGATCCAAAATTGCCTCATTTGACAAGAAGCAAAAGATAATGGTCAATGGGTGTTTTTGTGACTGGAAGGATGTTTCCAGTGGGGTTTTGTGGGGCTCAGTGTTAGGCCCATGCCTTTTGTGATACATATTTAGACTTAAATGTAAGGGGCATGATTAAGAAGTTTGCAGATCATACATAAATTTGTTGTGTGATTGATAGGGAGGAAGAAAGCTGTAGACTGCAGGAAGGTATCAATGGAGTAGTCAGGTGGGCAGAAAAGTGGCGAATGAAATTCAACCCAGAGAAAGATGAGGTAATGCATTTAGGAAGGGCAAACAAGGTAAGGGAATAAGCAACAAATGGTAGGATACTGACAAGGGTAGAGGAACAGTGGGACCTTAGTATGCATGTCCACAAGGTAGCAGAACAGATACATAAAGCAGTTAAGAAGGCAGATGGGATATGTTGAAAGGTATTCCCAGCGCAGAGGCACCTGCAACAAATATTATATGAATATTGTTTGAATATTATATTAATAAACTAACACACAGTCTTAGTGAACAATGGAGCAGTCACAAGGCACCATGGGGCTTAGCTAACTTGACCACATTCCACACAGGAGCTGAATAAAGCAGATGTCCTTGTGGAATGCTGACAAGGACAAGATAAGGTGGTATGCGTAAATGAGGACCAAGGATGATGGATTAGAGGGAATGGAAAACATCATGAGTAATCCCCTATCTGTCTATGGGCTGGTCATGCAGCCCCTCCATGCCTAATAACCACTTCCATTGGCTCTAATAATCAATGTATATAATCAATAAGCACTATGATTGGACCGTGTTCAGCCGGGATGGGCTGAGTAACTGTTCGAAAATGTATAAGTATTGATGATTTTCCTTTATTCGGCGGAGAGGTATCTGGACTGCCCAGTGACCTGCGTAACCTAATAAACTGTTTGACGTTTGGAGCAGACCTGAGTGTCGAGTGATTCTTCCAGATTCATTCCCGCTAACAGGATACTTTCCTTTACAAGCCAGGGCATATAATATAACAGTAGGGAGGGTGGGCTAGAACTGTATAAAACACAGGTTAGACCGTAGCTAGAGTACTGCCTACAGTCTGGTCACTACATAACGGGAAATATGTGATAGTGATAGAGACGGTAGAGGACACTGACAAGAATGTTCCCAGCAATGGAGAATTCTAACTATGAGGAAAGATCAGTGAGGCTGGGGTTGTTTTCTTGAAACAGAGGTGGCTGAGGGGAGATTTAACTGAGGAATACAAAATTCTGAGGGGCCTAGGTAGAGTTGATAGAAAGGACATACTTCCTTTAGCAGTGAGGTCAATAACCAGGCAACATAGGTTTAAAGTAATTGGTAGAAGGATTAGAGGGGAGTTGAAGAGAAATACTTTCCTTCAGAGGGTGTTAGGAGTCTGGAACTCACTGCCAGAAAGGGTGGTAGAGGCAGAAACTCTCATTGCATTTAAAAAGTACTTGGATATGTACTTGAAGTGCCGTAACCTACAAAGACCATGAACTGGAAAGTGGAATTAGGCTGGATAGCTGTTTACAGCCAGCAGAGATGCGATGGGCTGAATGGTCTCCTTCTGTGCTGTAAATTACTATGATTCTATACCCCATTTAGATTCTTATTTTCCAAGTAACATGTGACCTCCTTATTTTTATTACCAAAATGTAATACCTCACACTTATCTGTGTTGAAATTCATTTGCCAATTTGCCCATTTTACAAGTTTATTCATGTCTACTTGTAATTTGTTGCAGTCGTCCTCAGTATTAACTATCCTCCTAATTTGGTGTTGTTGGCAAATTTAGAAATTGTGCCTTTGATTCCAAAGTCTAATTTATTAATATAAATTGTGAACAACAGTAGTCCCAGCTCTGACCCTTGTGGGAATCCATTTCCCACCTACTGCCACTCTGATTAGCTACCCTTTACCGCTACTCTTGCTTTCTGACTTGCAGCCAGCTAGCTGTCCATTCTGCTAATTTCCCCCTGACTCCAATGTTCTAACCTTATTCATTAGTTTATTATGTGATACCTTATCAAAGGCCTTTTAGAAATCTAGATAAATCAGGCAGAGCTTTATTTTAACTGGCCCGCTCATAGCAGGGAGGCTCGTAGCAGGTCAGGAATCCATCTGTCAAAAAAGTGGCTTTGCCATGGCTCTTTAACAAACCCACAGCATTAGTATCCTGATTCTAGGTTTCACAGACAATCAGAGAGGGTGGGTGGAATGAAGCATCAGATCTGTCAGGGGAAGATTTCTAATTGAAGGGACACTGGCATGCGTCAGAATGTTTGAACTGCACATGGATTTTTGAGACTGCAGCAACTACAAGAATGGAGAGGAGACTTGGGAAGGCTGTCCCCAGGTCTCTCACTCTTACCTAGGGATCCTGCCATGGGATCTGAGAGACTGCAGTGAGGTGATGTTTCCAAGGATGGGAGGAAGAGGCCAGACTCTCCAACTGAGCAGACATGCATGGAAGAGGCCAAGGAAGTGAGCAGCAGGAATGTGGTCCCTCGAACCTGGACACAGTGCACCAAGAGGATCCAGGACCTCAGGAGGGTGGGAATGGTGAGTGCCATAACACTTTCAGGTGCCAAGCCCCACACTCTGACTTTCCCAGCGTTCTCCTGCATAACATTCCACAGAACAACACACCTCGCAGTCCCACTCATTCTTCTCTCTCCAGGCACATCCTCACATCCCCTTCTGTACAGCCAACACTCACACTGATCCTCATCTTTGTGCCATCTCACACTCATGCCTCACAGTCACCCGCCACAAATGTTGTCCTTCCCTCCTCTTCACATAATCCATTTCTAATGCTCATAACTCGGCTTTCTCTTTTGCATGAGAAGAGAGCGTACCACTTCAGGGATAGGCCGAGAACTGGTCGGGGAGGTGGGTGGTAACCCTCCAGTGACAGCTACCTTGATGGCCACGAGGTCAAGCCCACTTGGTCCACTGGGAAAGTGGTCTTATTCCAGGAGGCTGCAGATGTCAGCAATGACCTACCATGAAAATCTGAGCCTCCGGAGGCACCACTGGTGCTCACACATTTCAAAAGAGCTGATTCCTCTGCTTATAGATCCTCTGTTAGGTCGGGGAGGGGGGTCTCACCTACTTGGAGATGTACCTCTGTGTCCAACCCCCGCTGCCCTGTGGAGGGTCATTGGCTGAGGGGAAGGCAGCTGGTGCTACTGCTGGTGTTGCTCCTGCTGCTCATGAATATGAGCTGGTACTGTTGGTATTGGCATTGCTGTTCATCTTGTTCCTCATCAGAGGTCCAAGGTAGAGCTGCATAAGCTGCTCCTGTGCTGCAGTGAAGCTTAATAGCAGGGAAGAGCAGCTCATGGTGAGTGGAGTCCAAGAGAAGTGAACTGACAAGTTGGAAATCACCTGTCAAGTGGTAAAAGCACACTCAGAAGAAGTGCTGTGAGCCCCAGTGTCTCACCTGAGCAGGGCTAGAGCTCTTCTCTTTCACTGTTTCAAGGCTTATCAGCCTTTCAGTTTCACTGAAGAAGTACTCCCCGCTGTGCACTTAATGTTACACCCTGGCGAGTTTCACACAGCTCAGGAAATATGTACATTGGGTTTTACGTATTAAAACAACTTACACAACAACTCCAAGGTGGTGCCCCATTCACCTGCAAACCAAACCAGGTAAAACCCAGAAGCAGGTGGGATGATGTCAGGATCCCAACCCAACGTCACTGTTGGGGATTTAACACCCTACATGTACTCAACCCCTTAGCACTTATGATTCTGCTCATTACATCTACATTATTCTTGTCTATTCTTTCTGTTCTGTCTTCAAAAAATTCAGTGAGGTTGGTCAAGCAAGACTTACCCTTTGAAATCCATGCTGATGATTCATTACTATATTTTTTGTTGTTTTAGATATGTTTCTATTTTCCCCTTTAGTAGGGATTCCATTATTTTCCCTACCACCAATGTTAAGCTGTCTGGTCTATAGATCCCTGGACATGTTCAATGTACCTTCTTAGATGTAGGTATAATGTTGGCTATTCATGAAATCTTTTTCTAGTGAATTAGTAAATAAAAGTAATAATGCTTCTGCTATCTCTTCCATAAATTCTTTAAATGTGCAGATACAATCCATCCAAACCAGGCATTTTATACTCTTTGAGTTTGTTAAGTTTGTTTACTATCTCTCCTCTTTTTATTTTAAATTTGGTTATATCATTTCTATTTTCATCTTTCAATACAAGGCTACAGGCTAAGTGCGGGGAAATGGGATTAGTTAGGACAGGTGCTTGATGGTCAGCGCAGGCGCGTTGGGCCGAAGGGCCTGTATCTGTCCTGTAAAACTCTATGCCTCTCTGACTCTCATGTCATGTCCATCTGATCCATCTCCCTAGTAAATACTGAAGGAAAATAATTATTTAATATTTCTGCCTTCTCGATATCTTTGCCTCTGATTTTATCTTATCTGTCCCTTAATGGCCCAATTCCCATCCCAACTTTCCTTGTCCTATTTATGTCCCTCTAGAATATTTTACCACTATGTTTCAAGTTGATAATTTAATTTCATAATTCCTCTTTGCCTTGCTAATTGTTTTTTTGACTTCTCTCCTAATTTCTTCATATTGCCCTTTATCATGCTCTCCCTGTTATCCATGAACTTAGTGTCTGTATCTTTCCTTACCCTCAATTTTTCCCATATTCATCAATGGCTTCCCATTAGTGTTTGGTTTGATTTTTTTTTAGCAGAATATTGTCATGCAGGCCCCCACCTGCCAAGGATGAGGAACATTAATTTTGCCACATGACCATTAAAACTTCAAATTGTTGCTGGGAAGAAGAGAAGGCCTATTACAAGGGCTGCCAGACCGGCTGGAAAGACATTTTTACATATTGACAGACAGTACTTGAAAGGACAAAGGGCCTGTTCCCTGCTCCAATTTAACCACAATAGACCTTTGATCACCAGGTATTGTGTACAGAGGAGACATTCCAAGGTCTGCTCGGACAAGACAATCCAGAAGGACCAGGACTGATTATGTGAGCTGGTCACATGACTAACTGGCTGTTGCAAGCTTTTTGAACTTGCCAAAGAAAATTTGAACTCAGAAAGCTCCTGGCTCCTGGATTGAGAACATCTCTCTCTTGTCTGCTCTCATCTCTATCTCACGGAACTGAAACCTACTGAAGACATATGAACCCCAAGAGAGAAAACCTCCTACAGTGAACAAGGTTTAAGAAGAATACTGGGCCCCAATGAAAAGCAAGATCAACCTACAAAAGGACTCCACAGTGAGCTCGAAGAACTGTAACAAACTCTTTAGATATTGCCTCAAGCCTTTCTACTTTATCTTTCTTCTGCTCTTTTCTGTCCCTATCTGCAAGTGGGTATCGTGTGCTAGTGTGGGCGCGTCATGTATCTGTAGGTATTAACCGAATTAGAGTTTAAGTTTAAGTTTTAATAAATTTCACATTTCTTTTTTAAACCTAAGAAAGCCTGTTTGTGTTCATTTCTTTGCCTTATAATTGGAAAGTGGTGAACAAGGATTCACCCAGGGAGAGTTAAAAACAGTGTGTTTAAAATTAAATCCTGTTACAGTAAGACTAGGTAAAGGCTCAAAGGGATCCCCTAGACCTCTTTCTCATCTGGTTATAACAACATATTTTTCCTGGAGTCTGTTGCACGCTGTTTTAAAACTTTCCCATTGCTGTTCTACACCATCGATATTGTTGTCGATTTTATTTTCATAAGTTCTGTTCTCAGCCCCTCAAAATCATCTTTTCTTGTCATGATATGTTCTTCTCAATTATAATCTTAAACTGTATTATATATGGTCACTGTTGTCTAGCTGTTTCCTACATTTACTTTGCTTATCTGTTCTGGTTCATTCGCCATTACTAGATCCAGTAGTGAATCCTTCCTCGTTGGGTTTCTTACATTCCTGGATCAGAAAATAGAACTGTATACATTGTAGGAACTCCAATTCCTTATCTCCTTTCCTTACCTCTTCTGGCCTACTAATTTCAGGATAGTTGAAATCCGTCACATTATTATTTTATATTTTGTACTCATTTCCTTAATTTGTTTGCATATTTCTTCCTCCACCTCCCTTCCCTATTAGGTGGTCTGTAGAATATCTATATGTGTTTTATTTATGTCTTACTGATAGCTGCATCACTTTTTTCTACAGTCATTGTGTTATCTTTAATATGTCCAGCTACTCCACCTCCCCTTTCTCCCCCTCTATGTTTTCAAAATATATTATGCTGTGAAATGTGTAATTCCCAATTCATCGTCAGTTGTCCCTCGATTCGAGGATGACGTTTACTCAAGGTCACGAGTTTCTGCCATGGGTCTTCATGTGACTGAATGGCGGATTCTCAACCCACAGATCTTTGGGCACATGGGGCAGGACGTCCCACGAGGTAGTGGGATCCGCAGTGCAGGATTCGTTTCTTTTTCTTTCCTTCTCTGCCATCGCTCTGCCTCATCATTAAGGCGTTTGGACTCAAAGAATGTTGCAGCTTGTTGGATAAGTTGACACCATTTTGAACGATTGGTAGCAAGCTCCTCCCAGTCATCAATGTCAATACTGTTTATCTTTGAAACGTTTTCTTTGTCCTCCCCAGAACACTGGCATTTGAGAGTTGAGAAAACAAGACCTGGTGGGTGGCAGTGGGGTGGGGTCCACTCTGCCGGTGAGAAAGTTCTGCTGATGCTGCAAAATTCCCTCAATTTGGGTCTTTACTCACTGTATTATCTGCCCACTTCCATGGAGTGGGCAGCCAATCCAGTTGACAGCCCACCCTGGGAAAGTTCCTCGGTGATGGGAATGCATCAGGACCTCAGTTTAAAGTCTCATCTGAAACACAGCGCAGCACTCCTTCTGTATTTTAGATTTGGTGTTCAAGGCTCCAGAGTAACATCTGAACCCATAAGCTTCTGTCTTGGACATGGGAGTGCTACCACTGAGTTACAGCTGAATAGCACAATTTGTGAACATTTTGTTCATCTGACTATGAGGTTTCGGCAAGATGGCCAAATAAAAATTTAGCATAGGCTGCTTTACAGATTTGAACAGCTATACACAAATAGACAACATGTTGGAAATGCATTGTGAACTTTTTGAGCCAGGGTACTAGTTGAGGAACAATACAGAGGAATAGTGAATTAAGGGGTGCATTAATCTCCCTGAGACTATCAATCTGCCTCTAACTGGCAACCTGATTTGAGTTCTGTTGGCAGCCTAGACTCAATTCCTGCTGTAAACTCTGTACCATCTCTCACTGGTATTCCTAACCGACTCTTGCTGCAACTGACATGCATCAGGTATGCAATTAACTCTTAGCTCCTGAGCCCAACTGTCCCTCTTCTGTATATTGCTCTTTTGTGGTTAAATAGATAAGGCTAATCTCTACAAATACTACAACTTCCAGTTTAAATATGCATGTTTTGGAAACATCTCCCATTAGCCTCCTAATTCTTCTATTTACTGCTTCTGTCAGTGCTCTGTTGGAATGTTATAGATCATTTATATCACCATTAGTCTCATTGTAAATAATCAACTCAATTTAACAGTCCTTGCATTAGCATAGGGCAGCACAGTGGCGCAGTGGTTAGCACCGCAGCCTCACAGCTCCCGGGACCTGGGCTTGATTTTGGGTACTTCCTGTGTGGAGTTTGCAAGTTCTTCCTATGACTGCGTGGGTTTTCGCCGGGTGCTCCGGTTTCCTCCCACAGCCAAAGACTTGCAGGTTGATAGGTAAATTGGTTATTGTAAAATTGCCCCTAGTGTAGGTAGGTGGTAGGGACTATGGGATTACTGCAGGGTCAGTATAAATGGGTGGTTGTTGGTCAGCACAGACTCGGTGGGCTGAAGGGCCTGTTTCAATGCTGTATCTCTAAATAAATAAAACCATAAGAATTTTTCTAAATTGCATTGAACTAGGAAATAACAGTTCTTAAGATCTTTTTTTGTTTGCTAACATTTACAGAGTTTAGCAGGAGTGCAGTTGTGAACAACAGTGAAATTGAAAGAAAATTATAGTTAATTTTTTCCAGTGGAGACTTATTTTTTGGTGCTAAAATTAAAAGTAATAGGAAGATGCTCCTAAGTACTTGCAGTCCCAGATTCTTCAGATCCACTAAAAAAGTGATGAGCATTCCAGGCTGGATTTTTCTTAGCTTTATCACCTGGTTTTGGGCGGTGTGGAGGCACTAAACTGAAGAAAATGAAGTGGGAAGGCTGGCCATATTAAATGAAAACTGGAATCTTGATCTGTGATGTTCTGTTTTAATGCCATCTGGAGCCTGCCCCAATGGATTTAAATCGATTGGGCCAATGTGCCTGCGGCATTTCCCTCAATTTATGCCCTAACACTCTATCCACTCAAATCCAGCGATGGTTATCCAAATATGAATGCTATTAACATGCCCCGCACACCCGACTAGCTAATTAAGGTCTGCCAAGGGAAAGCTGATGGGTTAGTATCAGAGCCATGTGAGTAGGTGGAAGCCCAGACATTCCACTTCCCTGCTCAGAAAAGTCTCACCACCAAATTTAAAGAACAGCATCATACTTTTTATAGAATATTATTGAATTTTTACAGTGATCTTAATAGGTCATATTTTACTGTAAAAATAACGTTGCAGTCAATAGCACTTGCACGGAAATCGGATAGCAACTTTTGGTGACTGCACATGCACAGATAAATGTGGAAATCGGAAGTTGCTGTCTGAACTGTTCTGCTCTTTCAAAAGCTGCGCAATAAAGGTATCTCACAGAAAGATTCACCATTCAAATACTTTGAATGGCATGAAGTTCCTGTATTTACCTTATAGATACAGACAAAACATTACAGAAAATGTTAGAGCTTGTCCATACCAAAGTAGATATCCTTTTAAGAGTATGGTAAGCTTAATTACTGCTAAATAGCCTCTCTGGCACTGTAAATTAACTTTTACTAGTGTATGGGATCTCATTCCTTCAGATTTTAATTATAAAAGTTAAAGAATGCAAATAAGTAAAATTAACTTTCATCCTGTCACTTTTATCTCCCTTCCTGGGAACCAAACTTTCTTTCCCTTACTTCATTTCGCTTTCTGACCCTGTTTTGAAATTGAATTCAATATTCCAATTGATACTTCCTGGTGCTGACTCTGCACTGTTCATTGATGATTCTTCTATCTGATGGGTTCAGGGCACATAATTGCTTGCCACGGTCACCAATCCCTGCAGAGAGCATTGTGCTTTTTATATGGTTGTCTGACAGGAGCTGTGCAAAAGCCAATGAAAGTCTGGGCTGAATTTTATGGGCCCTCTGAGGTGGGCTAGGAGGCAGGGGGACCGAGAGAATTGCAAGGGGAGGTGGGGGGGCAGAGGGCCCGTCGCCTTCCTGTCGCACCGCAATAGTTGGGGCAGGATAGGCCGATGATGGCCTTCCTGCCCAGAGGCCAAGTGAGGCCCTTAAGAGACATATTAACAGCCACTTAAGGGCCTCTTTCTAAAGCCACAGACATTAAGCCAGATGTGGGGGTGGGGCCTCTGCCACACAGGAGGTCGCCCAGTAAAACAACGTGACCTTCTTGCCAGCTTTAGGGGGACCCCTCTTCCATGGGCAAACTGTGGTCCATGGAGGTCTCCCACCAGCAAACAACCCACCCCCCTGGGCTCCCCCTCCCACTGTACTCCACATCCACCCTCCCCCCCACCATTGCCAAGGCCTGCTGGACTGGCCCTGGTGACCCGCCTCACTTACCTCTGATCCCGGTCTCCAGCACTGGGCCTGGGTCCGAGGCCTGGTGCAGTACTGGCAGCAGCCAAAACTCACAGTTGCAATGTCAAAGCTACTGAGCTGTGGGACGTCTGATTGGCCAGCAGCTCTTGGAGGTGGGATACCTGTCTTTAAAGGAACGGGATCACAGCTTTGGGGTGTTAATTGGCCTGGCTGGGGAGCTCTGAATGGCTGAAGCGGGACTCCCCCTGCCTTTTTGGCCCAGTGCCAGGAGCTCCACCAGTGCCACTAAATTCAGCCCACTATGTTCAAATGCAAGTGTAATGAATGGCTGGTACACGCAGTGCAAAATCAGGACAAGTGCCATTGTCCTCTTTGTTTCTCAGTAACTGCCTCCTCATTTTTCTGGATGATCTTAGATGTCACTTTTTAAACTTAAACTAGATCAGCTTTTTTGAACATGTGCTGTAAAAATCAACCTAATAGGGTGGAGTTTCCAATTAGCAACCCGGGCGCAAATTCTGCTAGTTTTTGAGAATTTTTTTTTCTCAAGTTTCCGCTCAAACATATTTGCATATCACTGAGCATAAAATCTGCCATGAGACTGTACAACTGGGCAGCATTTTAGAACATAATTTTTAAAAATGCATTGCTTTCAAAAATATTCCTTGATATATTTAAGAGTGCTAACTTGGTAAACATTGATTAACATAGCTGAAAACACCTGTAAGTCAATTTTAGTGAATTGAAAATGACTTAAAAAAAACTATATCATTTGCTATATCCGAAGAAGGGTCACTGACCCGAAACGTTAACTCTGCTTCTCTTTCCACAGATGCTGCCAGACCTGCTGAGTGATTCCAGCATTTCTTGTTTTTGTTTTATATCATTTGCTAGTTATCTTGGTGCACTTAGAAAACTAAAAACAAACAAAAGCTTTTAAAACGTGCTCATTAATGTCCTTACATTAAAAACAAGCTTAATTTTAAGAGCTTCCTCAAAGGCCTGCAATCACACACTATTAGCAGGTGTTTTAATTTGATCTTGGGACATGCCCAGATTTGTGGGCACAGCCAGTTTCTAGAGCAATGTTTATTAAACTAGTGCAAAGGTCACAGAAGCTTGATTTACATTGGACCCTATTTGTGCTTACAGTTTTGTACTGATTTTACTGATTTTGGGTGAATTGCACTGATAAATCAGCACAACCAAGCAAAAACTTCAAGCCAATGTTTTTAGTTCTCTACAGACATAAAGTGCAAAACAACAGACAGTATTTACATATTGTCTATCATTTCATTAAGAATGAAAGAATTTGCATTTGTATGTATTCAGTATGTCCCAAATTGTTTTCACAACTCATGAATTATATTTGAAAAGTACTCTGTTGTTTTGTCCGTAAATGCTGCAGGCAATTTGCACATAACAAGGTCCCACAAAAAGCAATGAGACAATTGACCAGTTGATCTGTTTGGTGACGTTGGTTGAGGTTTGGCTATTGGTCAGAACACCAGGGAAATTCAATGCTGTTCTTCAAATAGTGCCATCGAACCTATTACTTTGGATAAGTCACCTCAGAGAAGGAAAGCTCCGGTAATTATTTTCTTATCTTCTTCAATTAATTTTGAGCTGACATCTATTTACATGAAGTTAGACTGTGTATCATGAATTTATCAATCTTTATTGAATTATTATTCAGTAATAGTTGAGTCAGAATCTAATTAGTATGGAGCTGGCAGACAGGACTTAAACACAATTAACAGCTCACTGTTGCATGGCGAAATCTTCACATGCTCACAAATTCTGCTGATGTTTGTGCTTTTGTAATTTATGGTCCAGGGACTTGAAGTGAAAAAGGGGTGGATTTTAAAAGGAAATATTAGATAAATAACAATTAAAGGCACAAAAAGATGATACAAAGCTAAAATTTATTTTCAGTGATATTTCTTTTTTTTTCTGCTTTTGGGCCTCCTTATCGCGAGAGACAATGGATACGCGCCTGGACGTGGTCAGTGGTTTGTGAAGCAGCGCCTGGAGTGGCTATAAAGGCCAATTCTGGAGTGACAGGCTTTTCCACAGGTGCTGCAGAGAAATTTGTTTGTCGGGGCTGTTGCACAGTTGGCTCTCCCCTTGCGCCTCTGTCTTTTTTCCTGCCAACTACTAAGTCTCTTCGACTCGCCACATTTTAGCCCCGTCTTTATGGCTGCCCGCCAGCTCTGGCAACGCTGGCAACTGACTCCCACGACTTGTGATCAATGTCACAGGACTTCATGTCGCGTTTGCAGACGTCTTTATAGCGGAGACATGGACGGCCGGTGGGTTTGATACTAGTGGCGAGCTCGCTGTACAATGTGTCTTAGGGGATCCTGCCATCTTCCATGCGGCTCACATGGCCAAGCCATCTCAAGCGCTGCTGACTCAGTAGTGTGTACAAGCTGGGGATGTTGGCCGCCTCGAGGACTTCTGTGTTGGAGATACGGTCCTGCCACCTGATGCCAAGTATTCTCCGGAGGCAGCGAAGATGGAATGAATTGAGACGTCGCTCTTGGCTGACATACATTGTCCAGGCCTCGCTGCCATAGAGCAAGGTACTGAGGACACAGGCCTGATACACTCGGACTTTTGTGTTCAGTGATATTAGCATGCAAATACATACTGTCTGTACAACTTCCTCCATTCTTAAAGGTGACATTAACCTATTTATTTTAAACAGGGTAACACCTTCGCGAAAATAGCAGACAGGGAAATGCCATTTGGAGGCATGATGTTTCAGTACATTAATATTGCCAGCTGTAATTTCTAGTCATTGGGGTGTGATTACACAGTGATTAAAGAAAAAGCACTTTGAGGTAAACATTCAGACCTAGGCTCAGCCCTGCACTAACAATGCACCTGAACCAAGGATGAAAATTCATACCTGGGGCTCATCATATTTGGCGTGAGCTACTGGAGCTGGTCACACCACCTCAGGCCTAAAATAAAAACAGAAAGTGCTGGAAATACGCAGTTGGTCTGGCAGGATCAGGGAGAGAGAAACAGGGTTAATGTTTCTAGTCAATGACCCTTCATCAGAACGAGTCACCTGTCTCAAGAAAGATCCATGATGATGGTTGGAACAGGCTCTGGGCGGGAGGCAGTGGGAAAGGGGGCTGGTGGTGGTGGGGGTGGAGAGCAGTGGTGGGGGAGAGTGCTCGCATGCCTGTGGAGTGAAAGGAGCACTTCTGCTTCATCTGGCTCCACAGAAAGATTTTTAAAACAGTCTGATACGTACCTTTCATTGGTAACCATGGGGACCACCGAACAATGCTGACTAATTTTAGGAAGAAGTCCTTCAACATGCATCACCCTGAATTAACACATTCAAGCAGCAAAACTGCCAGTTTTAGGTGTCCACCTAATGGCCTAATTAATTTATCAGTGGGACCAATCCTTGCTCAGGCCATCCAGCTGTCACATTGGTATAGCCTTGCTTGCTTTCTGCCCAAAAAACAGGCACAGCACATACCAATTTGTACCCCACCTTTTGTATTTTCAGTGAGGTAGCAACATTTGTTGGGAATTGCCTTTGAACTGCTCCCACTGTTTGTGTATAATTTATGCAATCCCCTGGGCTAATCTCGGGATCTCAGTCTCCCAAATGGTTTTTTACAACTATTGAAAAGGCTTTTTATATGCACAGCCTTCATACTGTAATTAATTCAAAAATGTTATATGCTGATTAGCTTAAAAGCTTTTATGGCCTGTATTTGATTAGCTGCTTATATTTAATATCTCCTTATGTGGCTGGGTGTCAGATCTTGCTTAATAATGCTCCTGTGAAGCAGCTTGGGACATTTTATCACATTAAAAGGTGTTATTATAGATACAAGTTGTTGTTGAAGTTGAGAAGTTTGCTTTCCGGTCATTTCCAGCTTTTACTTTGACAGCAAAACATTATTTCAGAGCATGACAGCCCCCCCATTTTACTTCGATTTTTAGTTGTTTTTTCTTTTTTCTTTTTTACATTTTTTACAACCTTTTTTGCATTTATTTCATTTCACCTTAGTTTGTTCAGTTTGCTTACCCACTTTTTTTTCATGTTTGTACTTGCTGCTGTTCAACATTCAGTCCGTTAACACCTTTTCTGGACTAATGCTTTGTCTTTCAACACACCATTAACATATTGTTTGCCTTAGCTCCATGACCTTCCGGTTAGCTATTCTGTGACCTTGTCCAATCTACACCTTCTCCTTTGTTATCTCTTGCCCCACCCCCACCTCACTTGCTTATAACCTGTGACATTTTTAATATTTGTCAGTTCCAAAGAAGGGTCACTGACCCGAAACGTTAACTCTGCTTCTCTTTCCACAGATGCTGCCAGACCTGCTGAGTGGTTCCAGCATTTCTTGTTTTTATTTCTGATTTCCAGCATCTGCAGTATTTTGCTTTTATATACTATATTGAGTGGGCCGTTTCAAGCTAAAACTCTACTTTTGAGCATGTTTCAGGCAGTATACAGGGCATTTCCTCCATGAATCTCAAAGCCATTTGTGGGCAATTTACAGGGTACTTTTCCTAAATTGTGCAATCACTGTTGTTAGGTAGATAAACTCAGTGCTAATTTTTGGAGAGCAAGAACCTACAAACAGCAATGAAATAAATGACCAGTTTTTATGTAGTAGTAATGTAGTATGAGGCATAAATATTGTCCAGGGCACTGGGAGAACTTCCTTGTTCTTCTTTGAATAGTGCCATGGAATCTTCTATGCCAACTAGTGAGGGAAGGTGGGGCCTCAGTTTAAGGCCACCTCCAAAAGGAAGTACCTCCCATTGTGCTACTCTGAAGCTGTAGACTGTGGGATTTGCTGTGGTCTCTGGACTGATGATTGAACCCACAATCACCTGACTCGGAAGCATGAGTATTACCACTGAGGCAAGACTGACACCTAACACTGTGTTTGGTCAGTGCATATTCAGAAAGTTTCATGTTAATGCAAAGTGGTTTTGGTTGCACTTCAACTTTAGCACTTTATGGGTTTACAGAGCACATTGAAGCTGGTGAGTTGTGAGCCCACTCCAGGAGGTCATCTCAAACATGTTTGAGTTTTCACATAATCTGGTATAACTCCAGACATTTTGGTGAGTGAATGCTCATGTTGAATTATTTATTTTTCTAAATTCCATGTGTACAAGCTGTTCCACTTTATATAAAAAAGTATCATTCTGCAACACAGTTATCCAATAAATGAATCTTCCATCTGTTGAAAATCAGAAAACTCATAGATTGGCTATACAATGGAAATCTTTTTGTAGCAGGTTAAGAGTAAATTGAAAGAAATAAGCAAAGAGATTAGTGCACATAGGATTTAATTTTGTAAAATGTATGAATTTCATATAATTATTGGAAAACTTTAATTTCACAGAATTACAGAATTGGTACAGCGCAAAAGGAGGCCATTTGGCTCATCGTGTCTGCACTGGCTCTCCAAATGAGCAATTCACCTAATGCCATTCCCCAGCCTTCTCCCCGTAACCCTGCACAACATTCTTGTTTAGTCCTTACCTCAAGCAAAAAACTCCTAAGGAAACTATTAGAAATAGCCAGAATGTGTTGCTTCTGTACAAGATATCACCTCAACTTAGAGCATGAACCTTTTCTGCAATGCTTTGAAAGCAATGCACTATGTACTTGCTGACATTTCACCATCACATGCACCTGTGTACCATAAAAGAGCCAAACACGTGCAGTTGAGAGATTAGAAGGACCAGTTTTTTTACACTTCATAATGTAATTGGTTATAACAGCTCCATCTCGTTTTAGTTATGCTTATATTAACAATGGTTGTTTTTGAGCTCTGAGTATAAATTGTTGCAATGTCTGGAAGAACTGTACTATTATTTACCAAAACAAAATACTTCGGATGCTGGAAATCCAAAATTAAAACAGAAAATGGTGGAATTACCCATCAGACCTGGCAGCATCTGTGGAGAGAGAAACAGAATAAATGTTTCAGGTCTGTTACTTTTCATCAGAACTTCTTTACCATTATTTAGTTTGGGCGTATGTTCTAAATAGAAATGCTCATATTAAAATGTTTCATCAAAAGGGTCTGGTTAAATACACAATGCACTGTTGCAGAAAGGCAAATAAGAAAAGATTAACGTTTAATATATTTCTTGGAGATATATGTCTATACATAACAAAAACCATATTAGAAATTGATGGACATAAAGGTAAAAAGTTGTTCTTCTACATAACATGCATAATTGGTTATCTTTATGTGCAGACTACAAGGGAACGCATTATTTATGGATCTACTCACACTATTTATTTTCAAAGAGCCAATCAAATACTTCATGGTCCATAGAAAGATCTGCTATAAATTTATTTCCAAATAGTGTCAGTTCTTATGAAAGTGCTTCCATTTTAAAATATTTTTTGAGGACCCGTATTTAAAAATTCGGGAAATTGGTTCATTTGAAAGACTGAAGAAATTCCATAGATACTGGACTTTTTTTTTTAAAGGTCACTGGAAGGACTTGGGACTTTGTTTAAAAATAAACCCTTACTGGAAGTCACATGTCTCAAGCTAAGTAAACAGCAGGAGCTTTGATGACGATTGGGAATTGTTTACAGTGAAGTGACATGACAAGATTTATGATGGTCAAGAATTGGTTTCGTTTTTGGATATTGTTTGAATCAGTTGGGGGTAAGCCTGCCAAGAGAGAAGCCACCAGCTCATCCTTTTCCACCTCTTTGAGAAAGCCCAAGAATCCAATGTGATAGCTGAAATCCCTGATGCAGTGATTCTCCTGGAAAGCCTACAAAACTAATTCTCGACATCGCCTGAAAAGAACTGCTCCAAAAAGATCCCAGTGACAGCCGTCTACATGTATTTGGACACCAGAATAAAGGACCAATTGGGAACATACCATATCTTAACATTTTTCCATCAAGGATTAACAAGTATTTGTCCAAAGTACTTTTTTTGTTCTTTTTGCAAAGAGATCTCTGCAGAGAAAACTTCTTTATTTTTTCTTCAACCAGTGTGTGTCTGCGTGTGTGTTGGGTTAATTTAGAAGGTAGCTTCCATACTTCAACTTGTGTGTTAATAAGCTTCGTATCTTTATTGAATACATCGTGTTCTATAATAAATTAATAATTTTGTTGTTTATTAAAGAAACCTGGTTGGTGGATTCTATTATGAAACTAAGATAGATAAAGTGATGGAAAGGGTCATCGGCAGTGCTATCAAGCGGCACTTGCTCAGCAACAACCTGCTCACTGACACTCAGTTTGGGTTCCACCAGAGCCACTCAGCTCCTGAACACATTACAGCCTTGATCCAAGCATGGACAAAGGAACTGAACTCCAGAGGTGAGGTGGGAGTGACTGCCCTTGATATCAAGACAGAATTTGACCCACTATGGCATCAAGGAGCCCTAGCAAAACTGGAGTCAATGGGAATCAGGGGGAAAAAAATCTCTGTTTGTTGGAGTCATACCTAGCGGTTGTGGTTGTTGGAGGACAATCATCTCGGTCCCTGGACATCACAGCAGGAGTTCCTCAGGGTAGTGACCTAGGCCCAACCACCTTCAGCTGCTTCATCAATGACCTTCCCTCCGTCATAAGGTCAAAAGTGGGGATGTTCGCTGATGACTGTACAACGTTCAGCACCATTCGTGACTCCATTCAGGTACTGAAGCAGCCCGGGTCCACATTCAGCAAGACCTGGACAACATCCAGGCTTAGGTTGATAAGTGGCAAGTAACATTCACACCACACAATGGCCAGGCAATGTCCACCTCACACAAGAGTGAATCTAACCATCTCCCCTTGATATTCAATGGCATTACCATTGCTGAATCCATCACTATCAACATCCTGGGGGTTACCATTGACCAGAAACTGAACTGGAGTAGCCACATAAGTGCTGGAGCTGCAAGAGCAGGTCAGAGGCTGGGAATTCTATGGCGAGTAACTCACCTTCTATCTCTCCAGTGCCTGCCCATCATCTACAAGGCACAAGTCAGGAGTGTGATGGAATACACTCCACTTGCCTGGATGGGTGCTGCTCCAACAACACTCAAGAAGCTTGACACTATGCAGGACAAAGCATCCCACTTGAGCAGCACCCCATCCCCCACCATCAACATTCACTTCCTCCACCACCAATGCACAGTGGCAGCAGTGTGCACCATCTACAAGATGCACTGCAGCAACTCACCAAAGCTCCTTTGACAGCACATTCCAAACCTGCAACCTCTACCACTCAGAAGGACAAGGGCAGCAGATCCATGGGATCACCACCACCTGCAAGCTCCCCTCCAAGGCACACACCATTCTGACTTGGAACTATATCGCCATTCCTTCACTGTCACTGGGTCAAAATCCTGGAACTCCCTTCCTAACAGCACTGTGGGTGTACCTACACCCCAAGGACTGCAGCAGTTCAAGAAGGCAGCTCACCACCACCTTCTCAAGGGCACTTAAGGATGGGCAATAAATGCTGGCCTACCCAGCGACACCCACATCCAATGAACGAAGAAAAAAAATAATTGGCCATATCGGTAACTGGATAAAATGTTTAAACATTTGTTGTGACCTGTGGAGAAGTGGAACTAAAGAAAGACAGTAGGCTCCTCCAGCCTCGGTCATAACGCAGTCGAGATTTTAACCTCTCTCTCACTTTCACAGCCTCAGCCGAATTTCCTTGCAGCAGTTCAATAACTAACTCATCATAAATAACGCCCCAAGAGATCTAAAAGCACAATGCTGCAGATGATGGAAATCTGAAACAAAAAACAGAAAATTCTGGAAATTCTCACCAGATGAGGCAGCATCTACGAAGAGAAAAACAGAGTTAACTTTTCAGGTCTGTGTGACCTATCATCAGAACTGGCAAAAGTTAGAAATGTAATAGGTTTTGAGCAAGTGACAGGTGGGAGTGGGGCCGAAGAAAAAGAAGTTAACGTCTGTGATAGTGTGAAGGGCATGAGAAATTAAATGACAAAATGTTTTATGGTACAAAGAAAAAGGGAATGGGAATGGGACAAGTAAAGAAACAAAAGATGTGTCTCCATGAGGTGTAAATGGTCGACTAGCAGCCATCCATACACAAAGTAAAGGGATTAAGAAAGAAACAAGGTTGGGGGTGGGGAGGGGGTGGTGAGGCAGGGTGGTGAGGCGGGGATGAACCAGCAAATAAAAAGCACAGAAAAGAAAAAAAATGGAAGCAGACATTATGACCTAAAATTATTGAACTCAGTGTTGAGTCCAGAAGGCTGTAAAGTGCCCAATCAAAAAATGAAGTGCTGTTCCTGGAGCTTGTGTTGAGCTTCATTGGAACACCGTAGCAGACCAAGGACAGAAAGATCAGAGTGGGAGCAAGGTGGAGAATTGTAATGACAAGCAATAGGAAGCTCTAAGTCACACTTCCAGCCTGAACGGAGGTGTTCTGCAAAGTGGTCAGCCAGTCTGCGTTTAGATCCCCAATGTAGAGGAGACCACATTGTGAGTAGGACTTGAACCAGGAATGTTCCACATATCCCACAAAAAGGAAGGCATAGCTAGGACCCATGCGGGTACCCATAGCAACCCTTTTATATGGTAGAAACGATTGGAGTTGATGGGGAGATTTTTCAATGTGCAAACAAGTTCAGCCAGGCAGATGAGGGCAGTGGTGAATGGGGACTGGTTGGGCCTCCATTCTAGGAAGAAGTGGAGAGCCCTCAGACTGTCCTGGTGGGGATGGAGGTGTAGAGGAATTGGTCATCCATAGTGAACAGGTAAGTATAAGGTCTAGGAAATGGAAACTGTTGAAGTGGTGGAGGGCATCGGAAGAGTCACGGGTGTAGGTGGAAAGAGACTGGACAAGGGGAATAAAAATAGAGTCAAGATAGGAAGAAATCAATTCAATGGGCAGGAACAGGCTGAAACAATGGGTCGACCAGGGCAGTCCTGTTTGTGGATTTTGGGAAGGAGGTTGAAGTGGGCTGTATGCCATGCTTAACTCTCAATGCTAGGCACCACCGCATGCCGACTCTCAACCTCTTTCTTAAGCAACACCAACTCATCCTATCTCAAAGCTGTCCTGGCCCACAGTTTCATTTCATCCTTCGCTTTATCCGACACTTTCACAAAAACTTTTTTATCTTCCTTCCAAGTGTGAAGGATCGCAAACTTCAACAACTCATGGGTACCAACACCCCTCTGGATCCTTCTTCCCCTTCTCTTCCCTCTGACCCCTTCGAATCTCACCCCTTGCCATGTATTCATGATACCCTCTGACCTTCCCCTCTCTGACTCTGAATGATCTATCCTCAGCAAAGGACACCGCAACGCCACTTTACGCCATCCCCACCAATGAATTTTGAGCTCGGCATGACCTTGAGCTCTTCTTTCGTTGCCTCAGCACCCATTTCTTTGGTCAGGAGTCATCCCCCTGCTCAGTAGACACTTTTACTCATCTCCAATATTCTCCCTCCACCTGGACCCCTCCCTCTGGCCTCTTACCCTCCGTCAATCTTTTTTGTTGAGAACTGCTGGCGTGGCACCAGCTGTCTCAATTTCTCTGCTCCCCTCATTTACTCTAACCTATCTCCCTCTGAGCTTGCAGCACTCTGTACTCTCAGGTCCAACCCTAACATCATCAGCAAACTTGCTGACAGCGGTGATGCCATTGTTATCTAGCGTACTGACCTCTACCTAGCAGAGGCCGAAATCCAACTCTCTGACACTTCCTCCTACCTCCCCTTGGACCATTACCCCACCACTGAACATCAAGCCACTGTATCCAGGACTGTCACTGACCTCATCTCCTCTGGAGATCTTCCCTCCACGGCCTGCAAACTCATAGTTTCCTGAACCCCATACAGCCTGCTGTCTCAGCTTCCATTGCAGCACAAGAAGAAGCCATCCAATGTCTGGATGCTGCAGTTTCAAACCAGAGGGTGGCTGCTGGACCACAAGCTCTATCCGCTCTACCCCAACTCATGATTCTCCTTCATAACCCAACTACACCTGACCAGCATGCATTCACTGAGAGCCAAGATGCCATAGGAAGCATCACCGAGCAGATGATTGGGGTGTGGAAGCAACAATTCTGCTGCCTCGACCACTCTGGATGAGCCCTCTAGTACTCGCCAGAACAGCTGTCCCGATTTTTAATGGTCTGCTGCATCCCCCAAAATCTGGCAATCATAAAGGGACGGTCCTTGCCACCACAGATTGGATGACTACCTCAGGAGGAGAAGGAAGTGGAGGTGAATGCAAAATAGGTGGAGGAGGAAGAGGAGGAGCAGGAAGAGGAGGAGAAATGGTTGAGGCATCTGGCACATCACAGTTCCAAACAGGCTGTCAGTGAGGACCCAATTTGACTCCAGTTCCCATGAACACAATCCCAGACCAAAAACACACAACAGTCCCTTATCATCACTCAGTCATGGGCCATCACAACATCCACGTGGCCACAATCCTGAAATAAAACTACTGTAACACAACCATTCCATACCAACATTTTCCAACAAAACATCTAGGGTTGGATTTTTCCAGCTTGCGACCGATCTCAGCAGTGAGCTTCAAAAACTGCAGGGCACACACGTGAGGTTTACTCCGTGGAGCCCCCGTGATATTTAGCGCGGCAGCTCATTTAAATAGATGGGGCGGACCACCCCCCTCCCCCCCAACAATGATTGGAGGGTGCGGGCACTCTATCCCTGGCAATGGCGTCTGGCGCCACTGCACAGGCGCCAGCACCATTTTTAAAGGGTTTCAAGCCCTACAACTTCATTTACATTTTTCACATTGTATACATTTTAAAATGAAAGTAAAAAATTTTCTAAATGACACAAGCCCCTATCCCACCCCCCAAAAGACTAAACAATTTATTACTTGCCCTCTTCCCCCCAAAAAAATTTAGCTTGCGATCCCAACCTTCCCCGCCCAACTTCAATAACTTTCAACTTCAACCCCTTCCCAGCATCCCCTCCACCAATCACAACAGTTTTCCCTGCGCTAACCCCCCCACCCCACACCCCCCCACCCCAAACCCCTGCCTTGTAAAATAATTTCTGCTGAAAGTATATTTTCAGTGCTTTCTTCACTTTCAGAGTTCAGGAGAGACCTATAAAGACTGGAGGAAATTGCTTCCTTTTTCCTTCCCTGGCTGTCAGCTGCAGCAGTGTGCCAGAATGTGCTATTATTGAGTTTATTGCTGGTCCTTAAATGGGAGAAAATGTAGAAAAAGGATGTACATACAACAAAATTGATGTTTCTTTCTCTTCACTGTGATTGTCGGCACTTAACGGACCTAATTTTAACCCAGAATGGGAATGGGATGTCATGGGGTGAGGTGAGCATCAACCCTGCACCGTGACCACAGCAATTTTAACTCCCAGGCCTCATCAGCAAGCCCCGTCTCAGTCACCCTCCTGAAACCAGCTGGCGGGCAGGCAGGCTTAATAGTTCTCCCTGAAAATTCATCTTGCAACAGTCACATTTCCCCATTCTTACCAAAATCCACACTTTTTATTTTGTCATTTCAGCTTTCAATTCTGATTCAAAATAAATGAGTTCCACTTCACTGCCTCCTTGAAAATTCAAAAATTGCACTTTCCTCCCCACAGAACACAAGTTCATGGATTTGCATAGCATGTGAGAAAGTTTGGAAACTTGAAAACATAAATTGATTTACTGGTGAGAAGGAAGGAAAGGTTGATCCTGATTATTCATGCAAGGTTAACCTGAGGAATAGATTATATTCAGTCTGTTACTGCGATACTTGGGATCACTGAAACACACAAAACTAAAACACTGTTACTTTCCACATAAAGGAAACGGGAAAAGTCATTAGGTATTTTCTCTGGAAATTTTCAGCCTACCCGAAAAAAACTTCTGACATCATTTGTGTTTTATTACCTGATCAAATAATCACAAAGTATACATTAAACATCTCGCTCATTTACTTCTTTTGCCTGGCTACATCAAAGATTGTATTAATCCGGCTATAATAGGCAGGAGGTCTAACTATGTATTCTCCTTGCTTCAATTGTGGATTGGTGCATCCAAGCAACACTAATTAGCATGAGTAAGAATAATTAGCATAAGTAACTTACAAAGTTTTTACAGCATAGAAACAGGCCATTCAGCCCACCAGGTCCATACCTGTGTTTATAATCAATTTGAGTCTCCTCCCTTATGCTGGTTGTTATGCTATACCTGGATTTCCTCGATCTTTTGCACCAATTCTGTGAAACATTATGCCTCTCATTCATAAAACTGCCCCACACAAAAGAGCAAATTTTCTCCATTTACAGCAGTTTGCTGCGGGTATAGATTTAAATTAAAAATCTTAGATGCAGTAAGAAATAAAGTGACTGTTGAGTTTTGCAGTGATCTTTTTTGGTGATTTTTGTTTTTAAAGTTGCCTTACCGAAAGCTGCATTGTGGTTTCTATATCTTTGCTTTTTTTTACGACATCAGAAAGTGTTAGGTAAAAATTTGGAAAGCTTGCATGATTGCATTTCTTGGAATATGCTATGTCTGATGTACATCAATGTTTCAAACTTGAATTGTCATCGGCAAAGAGAGACCGAAAGAAAAAATATGGAGTAAGTTCTATGCTTTCCTCAGGCAACAGTTGTTTACTCTGATTTCTGCTTGTTTATGCTAGTTCTTACATTCCAGAGATTGGCAGGAAATATTGGAATAACTACTGGTCAGCAAGACTGGTGAAGAAATCATCAAATATTGATTTCAATTTACACCGATTCAGGAAATTTCATTCAATTATGTTTTTAAAATGCTGCTTGGACCTTGGTTTGATGAAGCTAATAATATAATTTTGGAGCAAGCAGAGAGAGACACTATGCTGCTCTTATGTTCTGTCTACAAAGGGCACAGGTGAAGTATAGAGTCTTCTGAAATTTTTATTTTGTTCACCTCACATGCCTTTAGTGTCTCACAGTATCATATAGTTTCTGTCAGTGTTTTACAGTCCCTGCTGATAATTTGCCACTTTTTTGTAGTACCATGAGTGCTTCACAGCATATTGCTGTGGTTTACTTGCTATTTATCACAGTGTCTATATTATGTCTCAATGCCCATTTAGAACTTCATCATACCCACAATGCTTTACAATTCCCCCAAAGCTGCTCACAGTGTCTAAAAATACCTCATACTACCTTGTTACATCTCAGTGCCTCACAGCGCCTAGAGCACTCGTTCATTTTTTTCAGATTTGTACATCTAAATAAATATTAATTACCTCATTTAAATCTATTTCTGTTATGCTTTGCTATTCTTTCTAACAGAAGTCCAACATCAAATCCTGAATAATTAAACCTCCATCAAATCCTGGATGATTAAAAATCTCCTTCAGTTCAATGTTAACAAGACTAAACCAAATTCTGTTACGACCAGGTGAGAAAGGTGTCCAGGGGTTTCTCACCATCTTCATCTGGTCTTATTGTAACAGGGTTTAATTTTAAACTCACTGTGTTTTTAGCTCCCACTTTGTAAATCCTTGTTCACAGTTTTCCAATTATAAGGCAAAGAAATGAGCACACCAGGTTTTCTTCAGATTTAAAGAAGAAAAGTGAAATTTATTAAACCGCAAACTTGCACTCAAATATGGTTAGCACCTACAGATATACGACGCACCCACGCTAGCATGCACACACGATACACACATGCAAATAGGAACAGAAAAGAGCAGAAGAAAAATAATATGGAGAGGTTTGAGGCAGTCTCTCAAAGGTGGTTTCTTGTTACTGTTTTTGTGTTTCCAGCTCGCCATAGTGTCCTTGATTGTAGACAGCTTTTACTTTTCGTTGGGGCCCAGTATTCTTCTTAACCCTTGTTCACTGTAGGAGACTTTTCTTACTTGGGGTTCATGTGTCTTCAATGGTTTCCGAAGCTGGTGAGAGCAAGATGAGAGCAGACAGGAGAGAGGTGTTCTCAGTCCAGGAGAAACAGCCTTCTGAGTTCAAAATTCTGTTCGAAGCTCAAATTCAAAAAACTCCAACAGTCGGTTAGTCATGTGACCAAACAGGCCCGACTACATCTGTTTGTGTATTTGGCCATCTTAATAGTTAAGCTGGAATGCTTCAACATCTGGTAATCAAAAGTCTATTGTGGATTAAATTTTCCTCATTCTTGGCAGGTGGGGGCTTGCCTGACACCTCCACACCCAGGGCAATGAAATGTGGTTTGAAGAAAAATGGTGCATATCATTACAGGCTTTGAGAGAAATTTAAGATACAGAAAAAAAAACCATGCATTTCTCTCATTTATTCCCATTCATTCACCAATCTTAAAGCCTATTAAAAATGGTGCTTTATGGGTGTCAGGGCTGTTTTAATTTCCCTCTTTCTTTTCTCAGGAGTTAGTTGTGAGCGAGTCTATGCTGAACTCTCTGAGTCATGCAAAGACCTTTGACTTTGGGGGATGGGTAGTTCCCTTTTCCTATGATTGTGGGGGAGGAGTCTTTGGTACTCTCCCATTTGTTCTCTGGGACACGCCTACCTGCAGGTATTTGTGCAGACTTAACTGCACTCTCCGGTGACTCATTGACTAGGTGAGGCATCACCCTCACAGTGTCTGTGCCCCCAGAGCTCTCTGTTTGTCTCTGCATGTTCCTGTAAATGCTGTTAGCAACTCTGGTGGGGTGTTTCTAGAGCCTGCATTTATGTAGGAGGATGTGGGGTCGAATGTTTCACATTTTTCGGGGTTGGTTGACCGGACGATAGGGGTTTTCATCTGGGATTCTTCCCAGACTTCCTTTAACCTGCCTTCTTGGTCTCATTTTCCCCTTCTCTTTCTAAACTTTTGCCAGCTGTGTGCCTGCCTGGCTCCTTTTGTTCTCAGTGGGGGTCCCTCACAGTTCATCAGCCCTCTGCTGGAGGGTCCTTCCAACACTGGTACAGGACTTAGGGGTGCAGGTTTCACTGTAGGTTGAGGTTTCCCCTCAACCTGGCACCTGTGGCAACTCTTGCAGTACTCCCCCACATCCTTGTGGAGTTTTGGCCAGTCAAACTGCTGTCTTATGCGGGCTTTGGTCTTTCATATACTGGCATGTACAGCTACTGTAGTCTTGTGGGCCCTTCTTAATATTTCTTCCCGGTACCTCTGCGGCACCAGTAACTGGCGAACTACTGTCCACTCCTTCCCCCAGGTCTGTGAGGAGAACTCGATTTCCTCATCAGTACCTCATTCTTTAAATAGTAGTAATCAGGGACTCCCTCTGCTGCACTTTCATACTAGGCAGCCTGTGCTAACTCTCGCAATACTGGGTTGGCTCACTGAGCCTCAGCTAGGGTAAATGTATTTAATTCATTCCCTGGGTCTCCTAACTTTCCAAAGAAAGGCAGCCGTCATGGTGATTTGCCTGCAGTGCCAATGAAGTCTCCTTTGGGGGAGCTAGTTTGATCATGACCTGACCCACTACATATTCATGGACACTGCAGGGAACCGTCTCCTGCCACTGCCCTGTCTCTCTGACCTCCTGCGGTCTTTCTTTCACTACTGGGGGCTACCACCTTCACCCCTGCCAGATCATTACCTAGGAGCAGGTCAACCCTGTCCATAGGCAAACTAGGGATTATCTCTACAGTCACTGGTCCCGAAACTAGTTCGCAATCCAATTCAAAAAACTCCAACAGTCAATCAGTCATGTGACCAAACTGGTCCAAATACGTCTGTTTGTGTATTCAGACATCTTAGTAGTTAACCTGGAATGCTTCAACGTCTGGTAATCAAAAGTCCATTGTGGATTAAATTGGAGCAGGGAATAGCTCCTTTGTCCTCTGAAGTACTTGTCTGTTGATATGCTAATGTCCCTCTCCAGCCAAAGTTTCCAATTGTTGTTCTTTCTTCACCATCAACAGTTTAAAATCAATGTTTATGTGGCAAAATTAATTTTCTTCATTCTTGGCAGATGGGGGGCTTGCCTGACACATTCTTTTCAGCTCCTGCCAGCGCTGAAGTACATCTGGTCCCCAACTTTATCAAATTTCCCAAGTGTCCTCTCAGGTTAAATGCACTGGTGTGCAATCTTGACTTTTTGCTTAACCCGAAGCTAAACTTTCTATCCTTTTCTGTACTGTTACCAAGATCTCATTCTTTAATATCTGGAACATTGCCCAATTGTGACTCTACTTCTCCCATTTTGCTGCTGAAATCCAAATGCATACTTCAATCACTTTATGGAGTAATCTGGCAGAACAGATCAACTAATCATTGCAGAACTCACTCCGAAATCAATGGGATGAAAATTGGATGATCTGTTCTACCAGATTGCTGCCGCTTTGGTTACGGTGATACTGGCTTGCTATCTCTCCAATCCTCTCTTTGCCAGCCACCCTGCCTCCATTCCTTACAAACATCAACTAATTCAGAACTGTATAAGCATATCCTTTCTCACACAAAGTGGCGCATGACCATCACCCACATCCTTGCCAAGCTCCAGTGATCATCTGTGTCCCAATGAATAGACGTCAAGATCCTTAGGCTCATAACATCACAGAATATTACAACACAGAAAGTGGCCGTTCAGCCCATTACTTTGCTCCACCCTTATCTGGGTGATCTCTACTTACATGTCCTTGTCAGCATCAACTGCTTCTTAAACACTGGATTACAGCCTCTTCCTCATTTCCTGCACTTCGCCATCAGAGGCTGATCATCTACACCAATATTTTAGGACATCTTTTTCTAAACCAGTTTGTCTCACTACATCCTCCCTGTCTTCAACCATCAAAAAACCCTTCTTTTTAACTGTGTTTTTGACCTTCCCTCTTAAAGCACCATTTTTGGAATATTTAATTTTCACCTTTCTGCTTGTTAAATACTCTAAGATGATTTACATGAGAAGTGCTGTCTTATTGCAAGTTGTGATTTTTCATTGGTGGTACAAATTTAGCAGGAAGTGCCGAGAAGGACATGATTTCACATGGCGCAGAGCAATTGCGAAGGTAATTTCTTCCTCATGGCAAAACAATAAGGGGACGATTTATTTTTAAAGGCATTTTGGAATGGAAGTTTTTTTTTAAAGTTATAACACTTGCATATTTACAGATATTCCATGGAGCATTCCAGGGCAGCAGGGTCATTTGGAATGTCTTCAGATTAATAAGGATTTGAATGCAGTTATAATTAGTGACTTGCAAGCCTGATCAGCTGAATGGTCTCCTCAACCTGTGCTGAAATCTCTATGATTCTATGGGAGCAATACTGCATCATACCCCCACTAGTGTCAGCAGCATGCAGCATCATGTGTCCAAGTGAGTTGACCTGGGCCAATAATACTAACATTTTCTGGTGTTCTGTAAGCACCCTCAGGGAGTACCAGGAGCACCAGAGCCTCATTGTTGGGCACCAGCAAGAACTAAAGGGCTCCCGCCCACTCGTGAGTCAGGCACTTTACTGGCATTAACTTTAAAAAAAAACTCATTCAGGACTGTGGGCCTAGTTATATTGCAACAAGGTACCAATGATTTCCCACCATCTTCCCCGAGGCCCACCCCACCACCCCCCCCCAGACCCCTCCCAATACCTGAACGGGAGGAGGCATGTGTGGAATATAATAATTATTGGCAAAGCCGAGATGGGTCAAATGGACTCTGTCTCTGCTGTAAATTCTAAGGTATCTTGGTGTCTCCACATGGCTGCAAATAGCCCCGATACCTGAGCAGAATGCCTAAATGCCCCATCAGCAGCCTGCTGAAATTGCAGCGGACAAGAAATTCAGCCCCTGCCTTTAAAAGGTCCATTTCAGCAAGAGAAAAGTCTTCCAATTTTAAAAATTTGCTCCATCACTACAAAAGTCAGAAAGAAAAAGAAAGGCAAAACATATTGAATAGATGCTGGATATAAATCACAAATATTGAGATTAACTGGCAGACAATGCAGACAATGGAAGCACAATATCAAAATCAAAGAATGTTACAGCATAGAAGCTGATCATTCAGCTCAAGTACATGTCAGCTTGGTTTTATGGCGACAGCATGGCCCCGGCACTGGGCTGAAAACGCAGGGGGAAACCTGCCTCAGCCTTTACGAGTCCTCCTCTTCTGTTGTTCAGGCATTTAAGTGCCTGGCACCAGGGATCAAAGACACGGATCCTGCCTCCAAGAGCTGCCAGCCAATCACAGAGATGGCAGCTCAGCATTATTAGCGACACCACCAGGATTGGTAGCCACTGCCAGTACTGCAGAGGCCTTGGGCACAGGCCCAGTGCTGGAACCCCAGGTAAGTGAGGCAGGGTCACCGGGGCCAGTCAGGGAGGGCCTGGAGAGGTGGGGTGGGAAAGTAGACGTAAAGTCTGGGGGAGGGGGTCCAGAGAGGTGGAGGTTTTTCGAGTGGGGGTCCTCTGTGGGTGACACAGATTGCCCCACCCCCCAGGCCTGCAGGGAGAGTGCCTCATGTTACATAAAAGCAAAATACTGCGGATGCTGGAGATCTGAAATAAAAACAAGAAATGCTGGAAATATTCAGCAGGTCTGGCAGCATCTGTGGAGAGAGAAGCAGAGTTAACGTTTCGGATCAGTGACCCTTCTTCAGAACTGGCAAATATTAGAAATGTCAGAGGTTTTAAGCAAGTAAAGCGGGGGTGGGGCAAGAGATAACAAAGGAGAAGGTGTAGATTGGACAAGGCCACAGATTAGCTGACCAAAAGGTTATGTAGCAAAGGCAAGCAATATGTTAACGGTATGCTGAAAGACAAAGCATTAGTACAGATAGGGTGTTAACGGACAGAAGATTGAACAGCAGCAAGTGCAAACATGAAAAAACACAGTGGGTAAGTAAACTGAACAAACTAAGGTGAAATAAAATAAACGTACAAAAAAAATGTAAAAAATGTAAAAAAGAAACAAATAACTAAAAATAAAAGTAAAATGGGGGGCCCGTCATGCTCTGAAATTATTGAACTCAATGTTCAGTCCGGCAGGCTGTCGTGTGCCTAATTGGTAAATGAGATGCTGTTCCTCGAGCTTGCGTTGATGTTCACTGGAACACTGCAGCAAGCCCAGGATAGGGATGTGAGTATGAGAGCATGTAAGGACTCCATTCCATTCTTCCAGTTTCTCCGTCTCTGGCGCATCTGCTCTGGTGATGCTACCTTCTATGACAATGCTTATGATATGTCTTCCTTTTTCCTCAACCGAGGATTCCCCCCCACTGTTGTTGACAGGGCCCTCAACTGTGTCCGGCCCATTTCCCGCACCTCTACCCTCACCCCTTCCCTTTCCTCCCAGAACCGTGACATGGTTCCCCTTGTCCTCACTTTCCACTCCATCAGCCTCCATATCCAAAGGATCATCCTCCACCATTTCCACCACCTCCAGCGTGATGCCACTACCAAACACATCTTCCCCTCCCTTCGCCTGTCAGCAGTCCAAAGGGATCGTTCCCTCCGCGACACCTTGGTCCACTCCTCCATTACCCCCACCACCTCGTCCCCTTCCCATGGCACCTTCCCCTGCAATCGCAGGAGGTGTAATACCTGCCCATTTACCTCCTCTCTCCTCACTATCCCAGGCCCCAAACACTCCTTTCAGGTGAAGCAGCAATTTACTTGTACTTCTTTCAATGTAGTATACTGTATTCGCTGCTCACAATACAGTCTCCTCTACATTGGGGAGACCAAACGCAGACTGGGTGACCGCTTTGCGGAACACCTCCGCTCAGTCCGCAAGCAGGTCCCTGAGCTTCCGGTTGCTTGCCATTTCAACACTCCCCCTTGCTCTCACGCTCACATCTCTATCCTGGGCTTACTGCAGTGTTCCAGTGAACATCAACGCAAGCTCGAGGAACAGCATCTCATTTACCGATTAGGCACACTACAGCCTGCCGGACTGAACATTGAGTTCAATAATTTCAGAGCATGCTGGGTCCCCCATTTTACTTTTATTTTTAGTTATTTTTTCTTTTTTTTACATTTTATACATTTTTTTTGTATGTTTATTTTAGTTCACCTTAGTTTGTTCAGTTTGCTTACCCACTGTTTTTTTTCATGTTTGTACTTGCTGCTGTTCAATCTTCAGTCCGTTAACACCCTATCTGTACTAATGCTTTGTCTTTCAACACACCATTAACATATTGTTTGTCTTTGCTCCATGACCTTTTGGTCAGCTAATCTGTGGCCTTGTCCAATCTACACCTTCTCCTTTGCTATCTCTTGCCCCACCCCCGCTTTACTTGCTTATAACCTTTGACATTTCTAATATTTGCCAGTTCCAAAGAAGGGTCACTGAGCTGAAACGTTAACTCTGCTTCTCTCTGCAAAGATGTTGCCAGACCTGCTGAGTATTTCCAGAATTTCTTGTTTTTATTGCCTCATGTTACATGATGACCTCTCCGCGTGGCAGATGCACCCCCCACCGCTGGTTAAATCCCAGCGGTGGGGCAATGAAGCTTTTAAGTGGCCATTGATTGGCTACTTATGGGCCTCAATTGACCTGTGGGCGGGAAGGCCATCGTCAGCCTATTCCGCCCCCGGTAAAATCACTTGGCAACAGGCCCTCCCCCCGCACCTCCCATTGCAATTCTATAGGTCCCCCTGCCTCTGACGCCACCTCAGGGCGGTACATAAAATCCAGCCCCTCATTATTTTTCTCAATGTTAGTTACTTAGTTTAATTCCAAGCTCCTGCCTGCGACTCATTTTCACTTTTTCAAGCAATTAATTCCCTTTTAAAAAGGATTATGCAGTTTGTTTCAACACCTGTTTCTGGGAGAAAAACTCATATTTCTTTTGTATTCTGTGCCTCTGGATGTGAAACCAAGCATTTTTTCTTTCGTTTCTGCACACCAAGGGATGAATTTAGTAACCCCGTTTGGAGTGGGAATGCAAACTTGCAAATATGTGTGGGTTAGGCTGCACAGATCTCGTCATGATATCCATGCATGATGTGGATCTCCAGAAGTGTGTTTGATGTCGATTGAAGACAATCCTCACTCTCTTGCCCAGTGACTCCAGTCTCACCCTCCGCTCTTGAGCAGCCACCTGGGTCCCCACTAACTCCAATGCCTCATTCTCAGCTGCTGAGAGAGGCCATATGTCTGCAATTCCTCCGCTAGTCTGTGAGGTCTCCCTGTTGTTATGGGCCGGCTTGTCCTCCAAGTAGAAACAGGGAGATATTAATACTTCACAGGAAGAGCTACAGGACAGTTGTGCTTGTGGCAGCCCCTCGTCCCCTGTTGGGGATTTCCTAGATGGCTTATCACATCACGGCTACTGTAAGGGGATGTGATGGGGGTGAGCTTCATAAGATAATGGCCTGTGGCTGAGATGCAGCCGTGCATCTTTCAGGATGTGGTGATGCCTAACCCCTCTTGCCCGCACCTTTATGGTATTCCCTCCTGCGTAGCCAAATTCAATCCCCAAAAAGGAGAGAGGTGTGGAGTACTCACCTTGGCAGAACAAAAGAGGTCGTTGTCCCTCTTACTGCACTGCACCCATGTTCGGGATGGGGGGGAGGGGGTGACCCCCATGGCTGCTATCCTCCTGCTGACCTCCTCTGCGATCTCCAGGCTTGCTTGGTCAGGTGGGAGGACCTCTTCTTGCCATCCCCGGGGAAGAGGATCTCCCGCCTTTCCTTTTTTTTTCAGCCTGGAGGAGAACCTGTAGGGAGGCATTGCTAAACACTGGGGCCACCTCTTGGCACTGTGTCTTGCCTCTTTCACACTGCGGTTTCCTTGTCAGTGGGGTAGGGAGTCCAGGACTCACTCCAATACCGGTTTCAGTGGTAACAACAAATGACTCAAAGGCAGGAATGAAAGCTGCGCTGGTAGGACTTCAACTATGGCGTCCAGACCTTCTCCGGAGTCATCTGATGCCACATTCGGTGCCTGAATCCCACCCTGTCACTTAATTGGACGGGCCCTGTGCCTCCCTTGTGATAATTGACCAGCTGCCAAGTGATTGTGGTGGGCCTGTCACACATGTGATGCACGACAATGTAGCCCACTTTCATGTTTGTTGTCAGAAGCCATGACGGGAACACTAAATCCAGCCCCTCCTCCTCTAAGCCATTTAAAATATTACCACTTAAGATATAGTTTCTTGCATTGTTGCTTCCAAAATATATTACTTCATATTATTTTCAGTGTCAGACTACATCTGTAACCTCACTGCCTGTCTGGTAGCCTATCCACATTGTCTTGAAGTCTTTCCAATTCTTGCCACAATTTGCTGCATCTCTCTAGTTTGATGTCATTAGCAAATTTTGATATTATTCTCTCACTTCCAAATCACTTATGTATATGCCAGTTAACATCATACCCAACACAGACCTTGTGGAAAACCAGTCACCACATCTTTCCTGTCTGAGAACCCTTTTTCCTTACTGCTACCCTCCACTTTCTGTACTCCAACAATCTCTCTAACCATGTGGACACATTCCCCTTACATTCCTGGACCATTATATTCACCATACATCTCTTAAGTTGTGCCTTATTAGATGCTTTTTGAATATTCATGTAGTCCACATTAAGTCCAGTTCCGTTATTTATTGTCTTTGTTATTCCTTTCAGGAATTGTACAAGCATGGTCAAGCACAACCTGCCTTTTAGCAATCTATGCTGAACGGCCCTGATTAGCTCTTGATTCTCCAAGTGTTTCGTAATTTCAGCATGTATTATAGATTCTGGTAGTTGAAGAAAAACTGAAGACTGACAGGTCTATAAATTCCTAACTTATCCCTGTCTCATTTTTCTGAATGATATTTGCCACCCTCTCCCTTACTCGGGGACAATGACCTTATCCAATGGTGGAGCAGGCTCGAAGGGCCGAATCGCCAACGCCTGTCCCGATGTTCCTGTTCAAGTTCTGCCTGCAAATTGGAATTTCTAAGCTTATCTAAACAGCATAAAATCCTGTCCATAGGGCACTTTCAACTCACCATTAAGAGTTTCTGTCTCGAAATTCCACAAAAGTCTAATCAGATTTAAACCTCGAGACGATTATACTACTTATGAAAACTTTTATAACAGGTGAGGTTTCAGTGGTATTCCCACCACATGGGCCGAATTTACTGAGCCTGTTGTGAGACCTGGCAGTGAACCTGGAAATAGACTCCATCCCCACCAATCACGTGGGTGGGCAGCTCGCCACAATCATGTGGCAGGCAGCCAATTATGATAATGGAGGCATGGGGCCTGGCCAAGCACGCAGCGGGAGCAGGATGCAAGATGCTGTGTATTGTGTCAGCTGACTCTGGAGCAGGTGCTGGCACCATATTTAAAGCCCTGCCAGCCCTACTTCCATTGGACTCATTTGCAGCGTTCTCTGGTGAAGCCGTTACAGTTGTGACTCCTGGACCCCCCACAAGCAAACACCGCAGGATGGCAGAGGAAAATTACAGGGTGGCCCCACGGTTTAGTGATGCCTCCCTCGAGCTTCCCCTCCAGGCTGCCAAGGAGGCAGCGATGACAGGAAGATGTCATCCCATCTGACCAAGCAAGCCTGGATGGAGATCGCTGAGGAGGTCAGCAGCTGTAGGGTCATCCCGCACCCCCACTGCTCCAGACATGGATTCAGTGCCACAAGAGAGTCAATGACCTCCTTTACTCTACCAAGGTGACTACTCCATACCTCTCTCCTTTTTAGGAATTGCAAGTGGTTACACAGGAGGAAGTGGGACATGGGGAGGGAGGCACCATAAAGGCGCTGACAGAGGGGATTAAGCATCACCTCATCTTGACAGATGCATGGCTGCATCTTAGCCACAGGACACCTTCTTTCACAGCTCAACCCATTAACAACCCTGCGAGTTGACGAGAGGATGAGCTATATAGAAACCCCAATAGGGATCAAGGGGCTTGCACTAGCAGAAATGTCACATCGATCTCCCTCAGAAGCATGACCATCTCCCTCTTTCGATTACAGGGAGACATCCTGAACTGGCGGAGGTCTACCAGGTCTTCGGCCTCTCTTGAGAGCTGAGGAGGAGGCACTTTAATGAACGGGAACACAGAGCAGTCGATCAATAGCAGATGGAGAGGCTGGAGTCTCCACGCAAGAAAATGATGATTGGCTTCCATCGACCTGCAGTTCACTTTTGAGACCCACATCATGCATGGTTGGCGTGAGGAGGTCTGCACAGCCTAACCCACACATGTTCATATTCTCTTATGCAGGTTGGCATTTGCAGGAGACTCCAGTGGAAGGGAGACATAATTCCACCTCTGCGGAGGATCAACAGTCAGAGGGTGCACCGTCCCATGACTCTCCTGCACCATCCACCAGTCCAGATACTTTCACCTTAGTGGGTTTCTTCTCCACTTTGGAACCAGGGTCACAAGCTGATGAGAGCACTGCAAACGCGCCTGAGCAGCTGGCTGAGGCAGAGACAGCCGAGGCCTTTGACAGTTAGAGAGCTGTGGGTGGCCAGGCCCATGCTGAGCCCCAGGCTGATGAAGAGCCTCTGGTGTCGACAGCACAAGGCATGCTGGAGTTGCAGAGGTGAGGTAAGATCTGGCGGAGATGCCTCAGGCAATATGCAGCCATAAACGGACGATGAAGGAGTCCATCCATGCCATATGCTGCCATATGTCAGGCATGTAAGCCCATGGCTTCTTCCATCAAGAGGTTGGCAACCTGTGTAGTGGCTCATTTAAATAGCCGGGGGCGGGCTGTCCGTCACCGGCAATGACGTCAGCTGCCTGTGTGCAAGTGCTGGTGCCATTTTAAAGCGCAGCTAGCCCTGCTGACAAATTTGAATTTTTAAAGCGAACACCCCCTAAAATTTACAAAGTTAAATTGTAATGCCCCTTTCCAACTCCCCAACAAAAAGTAAGTAAGTATTTACGCATCCCCCCGCCCCCCCGAACACTTACCTTTGAATTCTGACCTTCCCCAACCTGCCAAGATTGCACAAAGTTGAAAGTTCACCTCTTCCCACCATCCCACACACTGATGATGCTGATTTGACCCTGTTACCCCCCACACCCCAGTAAAACATCTTAGCTCCTCCCCCCCCCACCAGTGTCATGCCTGCTTTCCCCAGACAGGGAATTGAAGGTGCCAGCCACTTTGCCGAAGATAGTGGTGGGCCTGGAAGATTCACAGTAAGTTCATTTAAATTTATTCATCTCATTAATTTAAATATTGAAATTGAGGTCCCATCCCTCACTGGGAGGATCGGGCCGGGCCCTCCTGGCATCAGGCTCCATGGGGGACCTCTGCTGCAACCATCTTCCAGCACCCCCCACCGCCACAGAGCCTGATGTCATGGGCTTGGAAAAATGCAGCCCGTCGAATATTTGCTAAAAGATGAGAGATTGGGAAGTGTTGGTATTCAGGGGGACCTGAACATCCTTGTACATAAATCACAGAAAGCTCACTTACAGCAAGCAAATTAGGAAAGCAAACAGTACGTTAGCTTTTATTACAAAAGGATTGGACTACAAATGGGTGGTTGATGGTCGGCACAGACTCGGTGGGCCAAAGGGCCTGTTTCAGTGTTGTATCTCTAAACTAAACTAAACTAAACTAAACTAAAAGTGAAGAAATCTCACTGCAATTGTACAGGGCCTTGGTGAGACTACAGCTGGTGTACTGTGTACAGTTTTTGTCTCCTTACCTATAAGGAAGAGTATACTTGCCTTCAAGGAAGTGGTTCTTGGGATGAGGGTATTGTCCTTTGTGGAGAGATTGAGTAGATTACGCTTCTCTTCCTTAGAGTTTAGAAAAATGAGAGGTGATCTCCTTGAAGCATACAATATTCTTAAGCGGTTTTAGGGTAGATGCTGAGAGGATGTTTTGCTGGCTGGAGAGTCTAGAACTAAGGGGTCACAGAATAAGGGGTCGGCTATTTCGGAGATGAGGAGAAATTTCTTCACTCAAAGGTTTGTGAATTTTTGGAATTCTCTACCTAAGGATCTGTGGATGCTCAGTCGTTGAGTATATTCAAGCTCCTGCTGCTGATGTCCGGTGCCACCTCCAGCCATGCCTTCTTGGTGTCAGCAGCAGGTTTCTTCCTCCCATTGCAGGAGAATAGTATCTCTCTCTGATTCCTCACTGACTCCAGCATCACATCAAGGGCATCTTCAGCAAAGCAGGGTGTAGCCCATGGGCATCCTGATTCAATTCTGAGAGTTCTTCCTCTGTTGCTTCACAATCCTAACTCATACAAATTGCATCTGTGGATTAGCCCTTTAAATAGTTGAGTTGAGGTCTTATCATGCAGGTCCACGTCATGCCTGCTGTCACTGATTGGAGGGGAAAGCTGGAAGTATAATGATAATGAGGTGGCTGTGTTAAGAAGCCATTGACAGACTAACTGAACCTACTTCTGTTATTCCCAAGAAGTCTTCAGACTGCCACCACATCACTTGTCCCCACTCCCACCCAGCTCATGAGTGCATCTATTAATAAATACTGGGGCTAACACTCTGGCTATACAATAAACCTCAGTGAGAATAAAGCAGTGTCTGCATGGTCTGCAGCCCAAACTATTCTTTGATGCGATTTCCCTTTTAAATTGGCCAACTAAGGTTTTATGCATTTTTGTGTATTGATTTCCACTTATTTGACAGGGATATAAGCCAAACTGTTCCTTTCTCATCAATGCATTAAAGTGTACCTTACAGAATAATCTCCCAGCTTCTTGGATGAGAATAGCAAATACCACTGAAACAGAAAAACTGATAGCCCTATGATTTTATCTAGTTTATTCACAGAACAGCCTAAACACAGAGATCAGAAAAGTTCCTGGTTTGATCCCTGGTTTTTGCTGTGTCTGATTTCAGTAAATAACACCACTTTCTAATATTAACATTATGACAAAGTGAATGCTAGCCTTGAGACCACTTCATTGTTACAGGTACTTTCAGATATGACCTTAGAGGATAAATGACCCACTTTCTTAGATCCCAGGACTGCAGCTGGTTGGTCCCAACAGAACTATCAACATCCTGAGGTTTACCATTGACCAGAAACTGAACTGGACCCGCCTTATATGCACTGTGGCTACAAGAGCAGGTCAAAAACGAGGAATTCTGTGGAGAGTAACTCACCACCTGACGACCCAAAACCTGTCCACCATCTACAAGGCACAAGTCAGGAGTGTGATGGAATACTCTCCACTTGCCTGGATGAATGCAGTTCCAACAACACTCAAGAAGCTCGACACCATCCAGGACAAAGCAGTCCACTTGATTGGCACCCTAGCCACCACCTTAAATATGCACTCTCTCCACCACTGACGCACAGTGGCAGCAGTGTGTAACAGCTACACGATGCACTGCAGCAACTCACCAAGGATCCTTTGACAGAACCTTCCAAACCAATGATCTCTAACGCCTAGAAGGACAAAGGCGACAGATACATGGGAACACCATCACCGGCAAGTTCCCCTCCAAGCCACACACCATCCTGACTTGGAACTATATTGCCGTTCCTTCACTGTCACTGGGCCAAAATCCTCAAACTCACTTCCTAACAGCACTGTGGGTGTACCGACAACACATGGATAGCAGTCGTTCAAGAAGGTGGCTCACCACATATTCTCAAGGGCAATTAGAGATGGGCAATAAATGCTGGCCTAGGCAGCGACACCCACATCCTCTAAAAGAATTTTTAAAATCTGCTCTGTTGCATACAGTAGACTAGCCTTTCCTTCGCTCTGGAGACTGAACAAACTGAACAAACTAAGATGAAATAAAATAAAATAAATACAAAAAAGATATAAAAAAGAAAAAAATAACTAAAAATAAAAGTAAAATGGGGGGCCCGTCATGCTCTTTATTTTAGTTATTTTTTCTCTTTTCTTTTTTTTGTGTTTATTTTATTTTATTTCATCTTAGTTTGTTCAGTTTGCTTACCCACTGTTTTATTTCATGTTTGTACTTGAAGCTGTTCAATTTTCAGTCCGTTAACACCCTATCTGTACTAATGCTTTGTCTTTCAACACACCATTAACATATTGTTTACCTTTGCTCCATGACCTTCTGGTCAGCTATTCTGTGACCTTGTTCTATCTACACCTTCTCCTTTGTTATCTTTTGCCCCACCCCCACTTTACTAACTTATAATCTTTCACATTTCTAATATTTACCAGTTCTGAAGAAGGGTCACCGACCTGAAACATTAACTCTGCTTCTCTTTCCACAGATGCTGCCAGACCCGCTGAGTATTTCCAGCATTTCTTGTTCTTATTTTGGACAGACTGCTGATAGAAGCCTCTTTCAACTTGACGATTTCTAAAGAGAAGGTGGTGATGAGCTGCCTTCTTGAATCGCTGCAGTCCATGTGAGGTAGGTACACCCACAGTGCTGTTAGGAAAGGAGTTCCAGGATTTTGACCCAGCGACAGTGAAGGAACGGCGATATAGTTCCAAGTCAGGATGGTGTGTGACTTGGAGGGGAACTTGCAGGTGGTGGTGTTCCCATGCATTTGCTGCCCTTGTCCTTCTAGTTGGTAGAGGTCGCAAGTTTTGAAGGTGCTGTCTAAGGAGCCTTGGTGCATTGCGGCAGTGCATCTTGTAGAAGGTACACACTGCTGCCACTGTGCGTCGGTGGTGGAGGGAGTGAATGTCTGTGGATGGGGTGCAAATCAAGCGGACTGCTTTGTCCTGGATGGTGTCGAGCTTCTTGAGTGTTGTTGGAGCTGCACCCATCCAGGCAAGTGACTTGTGCCTTGTCGATGGCGGACAGGCTTTGAGGAGTCAGGAGATGAGTTACTTGCTGCGGGATTGCGAGCCTCTGACCTGCTCTTGTAGCCATGGTATTTATATGGCTACTCCAGTTCAGTTTCTGGTCAATGGTAGCCCCTAGGATGTTGATAGTGGTGGATTCAGCGATGGTAATGCCACTGAATGTCAAGGGGAGATGGTTAGATTCTCTCCTGTTGGGGATGGTCATTGCCTGGCACATGTGTGACGCGAATGTTACTTGCCACTTATCAGCCCAAGTCTGGATATTGTCGCGGTCTTGCTGCATTTCTGTATCTGTTTCAGTATCTGAGGAGTTGCGAATGGTGCTGTATATTGTGCAATCGTCACCGTGGGCAAGAAACAAACCCACAGTATGGCAGCCTCACTTACAGCAAAGGGATAACCTTTTAATTGCATAGCTTTTCCTAGTGTGACTGCAAATAATGCACAAGTTCTTTTTTCACTGCCCTTAAGTACCCAATGTTCCCATGTGTGGTTCTTTTCTCCCCCTATATCTCGATTTATGTATGTACCTCTCTACCCCTGTCTAGCTATGCTTCTGTCTGACTCTATGGGCAGAATTTTCTGGGCTTGGTCCCTGCCGGAATGGCAGAATCATTTGTGGGCGGGGACCTGATTTACTAATTGGTGAGGTTTGCCTTGGCTGTTTCCCAGAGCCACGGCATTATATTCCGCCGTCGGGTTCCCCGAACAATTAAGGAGGGTGGGCGGGTTGACACACCAAAACAAGTAGCGAATGATCTCCATTTAAATGAAACAAAAGCAAAATACAAAACACAGAAAATGCTGGAAATACTGAGCTGTGGAGAGAGAAACAGCGTTAATGATGAAAGGTCACATACCTGAAACATTAGCTCTGTTAGTTTACTTAAAGAGATCCCAGCAGGGCTCACAATGGCAGCACTAAGTGAAGCATTGAAGATAACAGTGGGAAGGAAGAAACTGCTGCAGGATGGAGGTAAGACTTGGGAAAGCTGCCCCCTTGTTCTCATACTGCTCCCTGGAGATCATGTTAAGTGCAGCCAGAAGAGAAGTTTTCTTCCCTGAGGATGAGAAGAAGTGGCCAGCCAGCCTCACCAAGCAGTCATGGTTGCAAGTATCAGAGGTGGTGAGCAGTAGGAGTGTGGTACCCAGACCTGGATCTAGTGTTGCAAAACTGCATACTGGATACAGCAAAGGCTATGGGCCATGATAACATTTCGGCAATAGTACTGAAGACACGTGCTCCAGCTTCTAGCCAAGCTGTTCCAGTGCAGCTACAAAACTGGCATCTACCTGACAATGTGTAAAATTGCCCTGGTATGTCCTGTGCTCAAGAAGCAGGACAAATCCAACCTGGCCAATTACTGTCCCATTAACCTACTCCCGATCATAAGCAAAGTGATGGAAGGTGTCGTCGACAGTGCTATCAAGCAGCACTTGCTCAGCAATAACTTGCTGACTGACAGTCAGTTTGTGTTCCACCTGGGCCACTCAGCTCCTGACCTCACTATAGCCTTGGTCCAAACAAAGACAAAAGAGCTGAACTCCAGAGGTGAGGTGAGAGTGACTGCCCTTGACATCAAGGCAGCATTTGACCGAGTATGGCATTAAGGAGCTCCAGCAAAATTGAAGTCAATGGGAATCGGGGGCAAACTCTCTGCTGGTTGGAGTCATACCTAGCACAAAGGAAGATGGTTGTGGTTGTTGGAGGTCAATCATCTCAGTTCCAGGACATCACAGCAGGAGTTCCTCAGGGTAGTGTCCTAGGCCCAACCATCTTCAGCTGCTTCATCAATGACCTTCGCTCCATCATAAGCTCAGAAGTGGGGATGCTCACTGGTGATTGTACAATGTTCAGCACCATTCACGACTCCTTAGATACTGAAACAGCCCGTATCCATATGCAGCAAGACCTGGACAACATCCAGGCTTGTGCTGATAAGTGGCAAGTAACATTTGCATCATGCAAGTCCCAGATAATGACCATCTCCAACATGAGAGAATCTAACCATCTCCCCTTGACATTCAATGGCATTACGATCACTGAATCCCCCACTTTCAACATCCTGGGGGTCACCATTGACCAGAAACTGTACTGGAGTAGCCACATAAGTGCTATGGCTGCAATAGCAGGTCAGAGGCAGGGAGTTCTGTGGCGAGTAACTCACCTCCTATCTCCCCAATGCTTATCCACCATCTACAAGGCACAAGTCAGGACTGTGATGGAATAATCTCCATGTGCCTGCATGAGTACAGCTCCAACAACACTCAAGAAGCTTGACACTATGCAGGACAGAGCAGCCTGGTGCTTGGCATCCTATCAACCACTTTCAACATTCACTCCTTCCACCACTGTCACATCGTGGCAGCAGTGTGTACCATCTGCAAGATGCACTGCAGAAACTTACCAAGGCTCTTTCAACAACACCTTCCAAACCTGCAACCTCTACCAGGATAAGGACAAGGGCAGCAGATACTTGGAACACCACCACCTGCAAGTTCCCTTCCAAGCCACACATCATCCTGACTTGGAACTATATCGCCGTTCCTTCGCTGGGTCAAAATCCTGGAATGCCCTTCCTACAGCACTGTGGGTGTACTTACACCCCAAAGACTGCAGCGGTTCAAGAAGGCAGTTCACTACCACCTTCTCAAGGGCAATTAGGGATGGGCAATATAATGCTGGCATAGCCAGCAATGCCATAGCCCCTGCGTGAATGAATTAATAAAAAAAGTTTAAGACATTTTGCAGTCCAGCAAGGTGAGTGCCATACAACTCTTATCCATCAGTCTCTGACCTCCCGAGCATTCTGCTGCACAGAGCTCCTCTGGCCAATGCACCATGATGTTATACATATTCATTTCTCTTCAGCCTCCTCCTCAAATTTCCACCTCAACGGACAACACTCACACTTACCCTCATCCTATTGCCCTCTTGCACCCATTCCTCACAGTCACCTTCCTCAAATGTTCACCTCTCTCCTCAGCAATCATTTAACCTCTCACACTCACAACTCTCTGCCTTTTTTCATTGGAGGGAAAGAGATTCCACAACTCCAAGGAGAGGCAGAGAACCAGGGGTGGACGTGCAGCTATGGCCACCCTGACCAGAGTGGAGGAGGAAGGCCTGGACATCAGCAGAGTGGCAGTAGTACAGGCCATTGGCAATGGAGAGACAGGAGTGGCCCAAAGGTCTGGTGATAGCATTAGATGATACACTGGCACTTAACACTTAACTGTCACTGATGTTCAATTGATGTCACCAATACATTAAATGGCATGATCTGCATTATGCTAACTTAGAACTCTTGCAGCACTAATTAATGTTATTCATCTCTCTCGGGAGCATATTGAGTCCCAATGGAGTCGATGAGGGAGGAGCCCGAGGATTCATCAGAGGAGGACCAGCTTTCTGAGGATGCACTGTCAAATGTCTCCTGCGCACCCTTCACCAGTGCACCCTCGGTGGGTCCTGCATTAGAGATAGATAGGGTGGCACATGGTGAGGAGCACATATGTGAGCAGGAGCAGGTTTTGCAGACAGGGACAGTAGTGGAGAGTCCCCATCGGAGGGCGCAGGACACTCCAAGCTTGGCTAATCTAGACTCAGATGCTGAGCCTCGGGAGGTCATCAAGGAAAAGGGAATGTGTGAAGCAGCAAAAGGAAATGTACGTGCTGCTGTCAGCATTTTCAGAGGCAGCGTGGACCTTTGCACGGAAAATGGAGGAGTCCATCTCGAGCATGAGTGCTATGATGTCTCAGGGATTTGTGCTAATGACCATCTCCATTGAATGGGTGGTCATCCTAATGGAGAACCAGATGCATCAGGTCACCGACTGCACACTCTGGCTGTCAGTTTACAAAGGATCGAGCAAGGCGTTGCGTTGCTAACTGAATGCCACACTGACATGCAGCCAAATGCTCTCCTGCTCTTGGCTAGCAGGGATGTGCAGGTGAACCCTGAGAGGGAAGATGAAGAAAGAGCTCATGGCAGTAAACACTTTTCTCAAGGTGTCCCACTTCTTAGCCCTTGCCCTCCCCTCCTCAGACAGAGCTTACAAGCTGCAACCTGCCCCAGTGAGCGAGTCTGCCCTGCACAGGTGCAGGTGGGACAGTCTTTGGAGGCTCCCTCTCCAAAACCCAGAGGATGTCTGCCATAGGCATCTCATGTGTCTCAGCAGGGGAACAAACAGCCTGCTTCCAGCTCTGCTGAAGCCACAGGGGTAACACTAGATAGAAGTAATAGAAAGCGGAAGAGCAAAGTATCTTAGTTTCATAGGTTCCTCACTGGTCTCAGCAGTCAAGTATTGACTGTCTCCCAAAAACCAACTGCTGAGGCTGTTTGGTGCAGGGAATACCTGTGGTACATGAGAAGGATGAAAAGGTCATGGCAGTTCTCTGAAAACCTGGCACAGACATTCATGATATTCTTGCAGTGGTGACAGACCAGCTGCACATTAAAGGAAGAGGAAGCCCTTCTGACTAACAAAGGTGCCTGGCTGATCTGATGGCAGCTTAATTGCCACATGAGTGCACTCAATCACACCCGAGACCTGTGAAAATCCTGTGAGGGAAGAAAATGGTCAACCCTCTGGCTTTGAGTCACCTCATGCATACCAAAGTGAATATAGTTTGAGACCCTGGCAGGCAAGGCATCAGTGGCCTGGCTGATGCACTTGTGGGCTCAGATTGTGAAATCCTGCAGATGTCACCAGCAGATCCCTGGGAGGACCAGAATACAAACAAATTAAGGATTTGTGGTACTCTTGATCTCCACAGGCAATGGGTGGCCACCCGCTTCTTTTGGGTGGAGGTCTACTTCCAAAAGGTTGCAGATATCTGTGACTACATGCTGCAAGATCCTGTGCCGGAGGTATCACCTCCTTTGAGGTGCAGCTCTGTGTCCATCCCCTCTGTCCCGTGGAGCTGCACGTGGGTGTGGAGAAGGAGGCTGCTGCTACTGCTGCTGCTGGAGTTGCTGCCCCTGTCGCTGGGGCTACTGGGCTGCTGCTCCTCGTTATAGGTCCAGACTACTGAAGAATAGATAGCCCCCATGTTACAGGGAAGTCCCACAGGCAAGAACTTGAGATTCAGCTCAGTGGACTCCGAAGCACATGAAAGTTACTGGAAAAAGTTGCAGTTCCCAAAGAAAGCAGTGAATTCAGGCTGAAAGAACTACACCTGTCAGTGCTGGTCTTTCAGTGGCTAACCACAGGTTTGCCGATTTCAGCCTTCATACTGTTGTGAGATAAGTTTCTACCAACACTGACTTCCCACTGTGTTGTGGGAATGTAGAAGCAATGTGGAACCCATGCACTGGCTGGGAAAGTTAGATTTTAGGGACAGAAAAGCTCTTAATTGGTTTTTTAATTGTCTTACTTGGTCTCCTAGCAGATCGAAGTGCATTCCCCGCTGGCCTCGGGGAAAGCTGGAAGAGGGAAGGATGTAGTCAGGATTCGGCCCTGATGTCACTTTTAGGGGATTTAACGCCCTGCATGCACCAAAAGGCCTTTCCTTGCCTGGTAAAATTCCACCCTATTTGTGCTATTTTTTGTCTTTACACATCTCCGCACTGTTGACCCTTTCTTATCAGCAATAGCAAAGGTCCTCAAAGCCATAAATCACACCAAGTGAGAAAGCACCAGCTTTTGTGCCGATTATGAATGATAGTCGGCTTTTGCCATGAGCTTGGTTTGAGTGGCTGACACACCTGACCTCTGCTGTACATTCCCTTTGCAGACCTGAATGTTTTTTTTCACAAGAATGAGGCCCAAAATCAATATTTCATGCAATTGTTTTTAAAGAGGGAATATCACATGATTGAGAAAAGAAAGGCCTGCAGAGAGACAGACATAGGTCGAGAACACAGACACATGCAGACAGAATTTTCTTTTTCCATCCTTTGCTTTCAAGAATAAGCTTTTTGTGTAACTGAACTAAATGTCAATGTGTACTTATAACATTAAAAAAATTATTATTTTACACCAGAGCTGCAGGATTTTTGTGTGATTTGAGGTCCTAAGGATTTGAGGATACGCCCTGAAACAAAATAGAAAACACATTATTTTGGTATGTACTATGAATGCTTGTGGAACCCAATGCTACTCTGAGTATAATTATGCTGTAAATGCAGCCTTCTCCTGCCCTATGTCTCAGCCATACCATCTGGTCCTGATTTACTATGTGTTGTTGATACATGGGGGTAATTGTAACTTTGAAAAACAGAGGCTTTGGGGTTAGAACAAAGAACAAAGGAAATTACTGCACAGGAACAGGCCCTTCGGCCCTCCAAGCCTGCGCCGATCCAGATACTCTACCTAAACATGTCGCCTATTTTCTAAGGGTCTGTATCTCTTTGCTTCCTGCCCATTCATGTATCTGTCTAGATACATCTTAAAAGACGCTATCGTGTTCGCATCTACCACCTCCGCTGGCAACGCGTTCCAGGCACCCACCACGCTGTGCGTAAAGAACTTTCCACGCAAATCCCCCCTAAACTTTTCCCCTCTCACTTTGAACTCGTGATCCCTAGTATTTGAATCCCCCACTCTGGGAAAAAGCTTCTTGCTATCCAACCTTTCTATACCTCTCATGATTTTGTACACCTCAATCAGGTCCCCCCTCAACCTCCGCCTTTCTAATGAAAATAATCCTAATCTACTCAACCTCTCTTCATAGCTAGCACCCTCCATACCAGGCAACATCCTGGTGAACCTCCTCTGCACCCTCTCCAAAGCATCCACATCCTTTTGGCAATGTGGCGACCAGAACTGCACGCAGTATTCCAAATGTGGCCAAGCCAAAGTCCTATACAACTGTAACATGACCTGCCAACTCTTGTACTCAATACCCCGTCCGATGAAGGAAAGCATGCCGTATGCCTTCTTGACCACTCTATTGACCTGCGTTGCCACCTTCAGGGAACAATGGACCTGAACACCCAAATCTCTCTGTACATCAATTTTCCCCAGGACTTTTCCATTTACTGTATAGTTCACTCTTGAATTGGATCTTTCAAAATGCATCACCTCGCGTTTACCCTGATTGAACTCCATCTGCCATTTCTCTGCCCAACTCTCCAATCTATCTATATTCTGCTGTATTCTCTGACAGTCCCCTTCACTATCTGCTACTCCACCAATCTTAGTGTCGTCTGCAAACTTGCTAATCAGACCACCTATACTTTCCTCCAAATCATTTATGTATATCACAAACAACAGTGGTCCCAGCACGGATCCCTGTGGAACACCACTGGTCACACGTCTCCATTTTGAGAAACTCCCTTCCACTGCTACTCTCTGTCTCCTGTTGCCCAGCCAGTTTTTTATCCTTCTAGCTAGAACACCCTGGACCCCATGCGACTTCACTTTCTCCATCAGCCTACCATGGGGAACCTTATCAAACGCCTTACTGAAGTCCATGTATATGACATCTACAGCCCTTCCCTCATCAATCAACTTTGTCACTTCCTCAAAGAATTCTATTAAGTTGGTAAGACATGACCTTCCCTGCACAAAACCTGTTGCCTATCACTGATAAGCCCATTTTCTTCCAAATGGGAATAGATCCTATCCCTCAATATCTTCTCCAGCAGCTTCCCTACCACTGACGTCAGGCTCACCGGTCTATAATTACCTGGATTATCCCTGCTACCCTTCTTAAACAAGGGGACAACATTAGCAATTCTCCAGTCCTCCGGGACCTCACCCGTGTTTAAGGATGCTGCAAAGATATCTGTTAAGGCCCCAGCTATTTCCTCTCTCGCTTCCCTCAGTTGAGTGAGATGTAAAAATTTTGAAAATCTCAAACCCCACTCCAACACCCCTTCAACTTATCCACTTATGGGTTTAACAGATGCCAGATAGGGACAGATAGCCAGCACGTTCCCAGGAGGCGAGTTGCTATTTAAACATTATAATGAGACTGTAAGCCTGTCTTACAGCTTTAACCCTGGCCCAGCAGCTGAAGGGAGGCGAGGATTGTTTTGGGGAAAATGCCCTTACAGCTCTGCTTGTGGGCAGGAGTGCTTCCCCCATTGTATTTCCAAGCTACCTTATTCCCTAGCATTGCAAGCCCCCAATCTAAAAACCTGGATCAGGGATCCAGTGACTTACCCCTGCCCCCAACTAATGGTCTCAGTAACTCAGCAGCTGGTTCTCCTCCTGTCATGTGGCTGCAGCCTCCTCTGGCTGTCAGGGAGCTAACCCTGCCAATCAGGCTGGTTTCCAGGTGAGGAACATGCTGGAAAAAAAGATTCATGCTGCGGAGTTAAAATGCAATCACAAGAGTTCCCGACCTAACCCTCCTTCTCTATTTGTGCACCCCTCCCCAGTAAATATTGGGGCCCATTTATCTGAGACTGTCCTTAAAGCAATCTCCTAAAAGCATCTTGCCTTGCTCTTTCACTCCCTCCCTTTGTTAATCAAGGAGAGTATTACAGCGGCAGAAAGGACGTTTGAGGACTCGTCTACTGAGGTAGTATGGGCCGAGGTTAGAAACAGGAGAGGAGAGGTCACCCTGTTGGGAGTTTTCTATAGACCTCCGAATAGTTCCAGAGATGTAGAGGAAAGGATAGCGAAGATGATTCTCGACAGGAGCGAGAGTAACAGGGTAGTTGTTATGGGGGACTTTAACTTTCCAAATATTGACTGGAAATACTATAATTCGAGTACTTTAGATGGGTCTGTTTTTGTCCAGTGTGTGCAGGAGGGTTTTCTGACACAGTATGTAGACAGGCCAACCAGGGGCGATGCCACATTGGATTTGGTACTGGGTAATGAACCCGGCCAGGTGTTAGATTTAGATGTAGGTGAGCAATTTGATGATAGTGATCACAATTCGGTTAGGTTTACCTTAGCGATGGGCAGGGACAGGTATATACCGCAGGGCAAGAATTATAGCTGGGGGAAAGGAAATTATGATGTGATTAGGCAAGATTTAGGATGCGTAGGATGGGGAAGGAAACTGCAGGGGATGGGCACAATCGAAATGTGGAGCTTATTCAAGGAGCAGCTACTGCGTGTCCTTGATAAGTATGTACCTGTCAGGCAGGGAGGAAGTTGTCGAGCGAGGGAGCCATGGTTTACTAAAGAAGTTGAAATGCTTGTCAAGAGGAAGAAGAAGGCTTATGTTAGGATGAGACGTGAAGGCTCAGTTAGGGCGCTTGAGAGTTACAAGCTAGCCAGGAATGATCTAAAGGGAGAGCTAAGAAGAGCAAGGAGAGGACACGAGAAGTCATTGGTGGATAGGATCAAGGAAAACCCTAAGGCTTTCTATAGGTATATCAGGAATAAAAGAATGACTAGAGTTAGATTAGGGCCAATCAAGGATAGTAGTGGGAAATTGTGTGTGGAATCAGAGAAGATAGGGGAAGCGTTAAATGAATATTTTTCGTCAGTATTTACAGTAGAGAAAGAAAATGTTGTCGAGGAGAATACTGAGATTCAGACTACTAGGCTAGATGGGATTGAGGTTCACAAGGAGGAGGTGTAGGCAATTTTGGAAAGTGTGAAAATAGATAAGTCCCCTGGGCCAGATGGGATTTATCCTAGGATTCTCTGGGAAGCCAGGGAGGAGATTGCAGAGCCTTTGTCCTTGATCTTTATGTCGTCATTGTCGACAGCAATAGTGCCGGAAGCCTGGAGGATAGCAAATGTCGTCCCCTTGTTCAAGAAGGGGAGTAGAGACAGCCCTGGTAATTATAGACCTGTGAGCCTTACTTCGGTTGTGGGTAAAATGTTGGTAAAGGTTATAAGAGATAGGATTTATAATCATCTTGAAAAGAATAAGTTCATTAGCGATAGTCAGCACGGTTTTGTCAAGGGTAGGTCGTGCCTCACAAACCTTATTGAGTTTTTCGAGAAGGTGACCAAACAGGTGGATGAGGGTAAAGCAGTGGATGTGGTGTATATGGATTTCAGTAAGGTTCCCCACGGTAGGCTATTGCAGAAAATACGGAAGTATGGGGTTGAAGGTGATTTAGAGCTTTGGATCAGAAATTGGCTAGCTGAAAGAAGACAGAGGGTGGTGGTTGATGGCAAATGTTCATCCTGGAGTTTAGTTACTAGTGGTGTACCGCAAGGATCTGTTTTGGGGCCACTGCTGTTTGTCATTTTTATAAATGACGTGGATGAGGGTGTAGAAGGGTGGGTTAGTAAATTTGCGGATGACACGAAGGTCGGTGGAGTTGTGGATAGTGCCGAAGGATGTTGTAGGGTACAGAGGGACATAGATAGGCTGCAGAGCTGGGCTGAGAGATGGCAAATGGAGTTTAATGCGGAAAAGTGTGAGGTGATTCACTTTGGAAGGAGTAACAGGAATGCAGAGTAATGGGCTAATGGGAAGATTCTTGGTAGTGTAGATGAGCAGAGAGATCTTGGTGTCCAGGTACATAAATTCCTGAAAGTTGCTACCCAGGTTAATAGGGCTGTAAAGAAGGCATATGGTGTGTTGGCTTTTATTAGTAGGGGTATCGAGTTTCGGAGCCACGAGGTCATGCTGCAGCTGTACAAAACTCTGGTGAGACCGCACCTGGAGTATTGCGTGCAGTTCTGGTCACCGCATTATAGGAAGGATGTGGAAGCTTTGGAAAGGGTGCAGAGGAGATTTACTAGGATGTTGCCTGGTATGGAGGGAAGGTCTTACGAGGAAAGGCTGAGGGACTTGAGGTTGTTTTCGTTGGAGAGAAGGAGGAGGAGAGGTGACTTAATAGAGACATATAAGATAATCAGAGGGTTAGATAGGGTGGATAGTGTGAGTCTTTTTCCTCGGATGGTGATGGCAAACACGAGGGGACATAGCTTTAAGTTGAGGGGTGATAGATATCGGACAGATGTTCGAGGTAGTTTCTTTACTCAGAGAGTAGTAGGGGCGTGGAACGCCCTGCCTGCAACAGTAGTAGACTCGCCAACTTTAAGGGCATTTAAGTGGTCATTGGATAGACATATGGATGAAAATGGAATAGTGTAGGTCAGATGGTTTCACAGGTCGGCGCAACATCGACGGCCGAAGGGCCTGTACTGTGCTGTAATGTTCTAATGTTCCATGTTCTAATGCCTCCATAGCCCAAAATCTAATTTCCTTCCTTGGCATGAATTGTTTTTCCCTGTTGAGCACCTTCAGATGTCTTTGGCTTTGCATTATTGTCGATGAATCACATATTCTGCTCATCTGTTGTGAGTCTTCAAATGGGAGTGTAGTCCAATTCAAGCAATGCATTGCCAGTTGCAATGGGGACATTGTAGGTCACCATTCGCTGATGTAGGGGCTACTGTCGCATGCTCCTTCCTGCAATGGCACTTTTCTGTGGCATTCTGAAGATGTAGTTCTTCACATTTCTATGCTGCAGTGTGGAGAATTCGGCACCAATTGCTTCAGGCATGTGCAGATTGTTCTCAGCTGTTTAAGTCAATCTGGCGTGAAATAATGACTTGCTTGCATGAATCCTTGTATCTTAGTTTTGGCCATTCAATGGATCTTATGGCACCAACAAGTGGCCTAGTCATCACAGTTGCTGTTGCTTGAGTATTGCCGTGATACTTTCATTGGAAAGCAGCAGCACTTCAGTGTTGGAGACTTTATGCTGCCCATGGATTCAAAGGATCTTTCTCAAGCAACGCATATAAAATGAAATCAATCTGCATTCCTGTTTTTGTTATGTAGTCTCAGCACCATACAGCAGCCCACTTAGACAAGGAAAAACTGTTCCCAATAACTACTGGTACGAGAACCAAAGGACACATATTGAGTGTTTTGGGCAAGAGATGCAGGGGGAATATGAGGAAGAACTTTTCTACACAGTGGGCGGTAATGACCTGGAACTCGCTGCCCACAAGGGTGGTGGAAACAGAGACAATCAATGACTTCAAATGGAAATTGGATGGCCACTTGAAGGAAATAGACTGGCAGGGCTAGGGGGATTGAGCGGAGGAGTGGGACTGACTGAATAGCTCCGTGGAGAGCCAGCATGGACTCGCTGGGCCAAATGGCCTCCTTCTATGCTGGAAATGACGCTATGATTCTACTTAATACTCAATAATTTCAACATTAACTTATTTATTGCGTTTTAACTACATACAGCTTTACATAAGTCTGTATGACTCCTCTGAAGTCATGTAGCTTCTCCCTCCAGTTTCTCTTCCATGTGATCTCTTACAGCATCATGGTGGGAGGTATTCCTCACACAGTCTCAAACATTAACCCTTTCAAACCCTTATACTACACACACAATTGTGAAATGCAGTGGTCGTTATTACAGTCTGACTTTTCACATTTGTTCTTGTTCGTGGTTCTTTTTCCTGAGGAACTCCTCCTTTTTCCCAAATGCAGATGATTAACAAGAACAGTTCATGCTGCAAATAAGGGCCACCCAGCATTGAGACTTCTGCTGGTAATCCATCAGCAGCAGGCGCTTTACCAGATGACACTTTTTTAGCGCTGCTGTAACATCTTCCATGGTTGTGGGGGGTGTGTGTGGTGGGGGTACATCTAGTTCATCTTTAACTGGTTGGTCAAAAAAGCACAGTCTTTCTTCACTTATTGCATTTTGTCAATTGTACAGATCCAGATAGTACTCCACACAACAGTCCATAATTCTTTCTATGGAAGTGATCACTTCTCCCATAGTAGTGTGCAGCAAAGCAGATCTGGTAATAACAGGGCCCATCACCACTTGACGTCTGGCAAACATTCTGGGCTGAATTTAGTGAGCCCGGCAGCAGACCTGGAAATGGGCAGCCACCCCACCATGATCATGCAGCGGGCGGCCATTTTACATAATGGAGGTGCGAGGCCCATCCAATCATGCGGCAGGGTGGGGGGCACGACTCTGAATACAGCAACAGATGACTTCGGAGCAAGTGCTGGCTCCATATTTAAGGCCCTGCCAGCCCTGCTTCCTTGCACTTATTTGCTGTTAGCTGCTCAAAACTGATACTAGTGTTTCAGTGCCTCTGGACATCCACCCACCTAGGTAGACCCCGCAGGATGGCAGAGCTAAGACACTGGGTGGCCCGAAGATTTAGTGATGCCTCCCTCAAGATTCTCCTCCAGGCTGCAAGGGAAAGGCAGGAGGTCCTCTTCCCCAGTGATGGCAAGAAGAAGTCCTCCCACCTAACCAAGCAAGCCTGGATGGAGATCACAGAGGAGGTCAGCAGCCATGGAGTCACTCCCCGGAACTTGGTACAGTGCAGGAAGAGGGTGAATGACCTCCTGCATTCTGCCAAAGTGACTGCTCCATAACTCTCTCCTTTTTAAGGGCAACGTGGCTATGCAGGAGGAAGTGTAACATTGGGAGGAAGGCAATGGCAATGGCAGAGGGGGTTAGCCAACACTTCATCCTGACATATACACAGCTGCATCTCGGCCACAGGCCACCTTCTTTCACTGTTCACCCCCATTAACTCCCCTGAGAGCTGACAGGAGGATGGGCTATGCAGGAAATCTCAGTAGGGGATGAGGGGCTGCCACTAGCAGAACTGTCATGCTGATCTCTCTGTGACTATTTCCCTCTTTCCACTTGCAGGACAAGAGGGCCCATAACACCAGGGAGACATCCCGAACTGGCGGAAGCATCCCAGATCTTCGGCATCTCTCCACAGCTGAGGATGAGGCATAAGAATTGGTCGGGGCATAGGGCAGCCACTCCCTATCAGATGGAGAGGCTGAAGTCTCCAGGCAAGAGAGTAAGGATTGGCTTCTCATTGACATACAGTTCACTGTGAAGACCCACATCACATATGGTTGGCATTACAAGATGTGCACAGCCTAACCCACACATGTTTGTGTTCTCTCATGCAGGTCAGAGGAGACTCAACCAGAAGACGGACAACTATTGATCTCTGAGGAGGAGAAGCACTCAGAGGATGCACCATCTGATGACTCTCCTGCACCTTTCAAAACGCAGATACTTTCACCTCGGTGGGTTTCCGCTTGGCTTTAGGATCAGGGTGACAATCTGGTGAGAGTACTGCACACGTGCCCGAGCTGCTGGCTAAGGCTGTGACAGCCGAGGCCGCTGACAGTCAAAGGACTGTGGGTGGCCAGGCCCATGCCGAGCCCCAGGCTGATGATGAGCCTCTGGTTTCGATAGCACAGGGCATGCTGGAGTTGCAGAGAGAGGTAAAGCAACATATGATGGAGGTGCCAGAGGCAATGTGCAACCATGTGCAGACGATAGAGGAGGTCATCCATGACATGAGTGCTGCCATGTTTCAGGCGTGCGAGCCCTTGGTTTCGTCCACTGAGAGGTTGATGACCCTCATGGAGAGCTAGATCCCATAGATGCGTGCAGACCTGCACACCATTGCCTTGACCATGAGCTCAACACAGCAGTGGCAAGGCGAAAGAAGGACGAGGCTCCTGGAGTCTTCTACAGCTCCTCATCTTTCTCTGGTGAACAGGGAGGTTCAAGTGAGCCTTGAAAGGGAGGAGGCGAGGCTGACCTCCAGATCTGGGGGCTGCCCTCAGGGCAGGATTCCCAGATGGATGCTTCCGAGGCGCTTCTCCATTCCCATTCCAAGCAGCTGCACTAAATTCAGCCTGGCATGCGCATCACCAATTTCAGTACACATCTGGAGATGTTGACAGTGATCAAACCAGTATTCTCTCATATGTCTACGATATTCCTGCTGGACGTTTTGGGATTCTTCCCTCATTTGCAGTTTATTAGCATTGCTAGTGTCATGCTAGGCCACCACCTGCCAAGAATGAGGCACATTAATTTTGTCATGAACATTGATTTTAAACTGTTACTGGAGTGAAGAAAGGACTTGTTAAAAGATCAGCCGTGGCTGGAAAAGACATTTGCATATTAATAGACAGTGTTTGGAAGGACAAAGCAGCCATTCCCTAACACATTCGACGCACAATGGACTTTTGATCACCAGATGTTGAAGGTGGGGGTGCTCGCCTTCCAGGTTGACTGTTAAGATGGCCGAACACACAAACAGACATGGTCAAACCAGCTAGTTACATGAGTGTTTTGAATTTGTGCTAACAGTTTGGGCAAAAAATAGCAGAATGCTCCTGGACTGAGAAGATCTCTCCTGGCTGGCTCACCACAGCCTCTCCTCTCTGCCTACTCCCATCTATTTGTCACAAGCCTCTGAATGCACTGAAGACACATGAACCTCATGAGAGAAAAGTCTCCTACAGCGAACAAGGTTTAAGAAGAATACTGGGCCCCAACAAAAATCAAGATCTATCTCCAGTCAAGGACTCTACAGTGAGCTTGAAGAACCATAACAAAAACTCTTCAGATATTGCCTCAAACTTTTCCACTTTATTTTTCTTCTGCTCTTTTCTGTCTCTATTTGCGTGTGTGTATCACGTATGCAAGCTAGCGTGTGCGCGTCGTGTATCCGTAGGCATCAACCAAATTAGAGTTTAAGTTTAATAAATTTCAACTTTTCTTTAAACCTAAGAAAGCCTGTTCATGCTGGTTTCTTTGCCTTATAATTGGAAAGCGGTGAACAAGGATTCACCAAGGAGGAGCTAAAATTCAGGTGTGTTTAAAATTAAGCACTGTTAGAATAAGACCAGGTGAAGGTTGAGAGCAACCCCTAGACATCTTTCTCACCTGGTCGTAACACGAGGGGTTTTCAAATCCTGCACTTTTGCCTTCCTATTTACGTCAATTATCGGAACTAAATGGTAAGTAACATGGCAACACCCCCGTTCCACCCACTGGCATCAACTTGATATTATTATTGTCTGATGTCAGGATGTGAAGGATGCCCAGAGCCAACTCAGCTTCATAAGCTTTGGACCAGTCGGCATCATTTTTTTCCCTTATTCCAAGAACATCTCTTGCTGTTGCATACATAGTATCCGGAAAGGAAGACCACTCCTCTTCTGGACACTGAGATTCACTTGGAATTCATTTTTCAGCAAAGACGTCAGCTAAAAATTCCTCTCTCTTTTGGCTTTCTTTGAGGAGTTGCACATATATCCATGGATGGACTTGATGTTTACTATTTCTTTTCTTTTTGAATAAAATGGAACACTTACAATAGACAAGAGTTGGTTCCACAATCGGCACTTATGCATTGATCTGGAGATCTGGGCATCCTTCACATCCCGACATCGGACAATAATAAAATCAAGTTGATGCCAGTGGTAGAACCGGAGTGATGCCATGTCACTTTCCATCTGTCTTCCATAGGAAACAGCATGTTGGTGATGACTAAGTTGTGATTGCTGCAGAGCTCTAACAACAGCTGTCCGTTTGAATTCATACTTCCAATACCATGGCGCCCAAGTACAGATGGCCATGAATTAACGTCTTTTCCAATGTGTACAATGAAGTCTCCTAAAAGAAATACTTTGCCACTTTCTGGTACATTTGTCAACAGTTAGTCAAATTAATCATAAAATCTTCTTTCCCTTTTCTCCAACTCGTAGGACATCGTTGGAGAATCAGCAATGATGAAGGTACCAAAGCCTGTTGGATTTATTGGACATGTACAGACATGAGTCTTTCTGAGTGACATTCAGGTTCATCAAGTGTCTCAACCAATTTGTTTCTGATGACAAAACCTACTCCATGTGAAAGCCTTGTCCCATCAGGCCTCCCAGACAAGCAGAAGGTGGAGTCATTTTCACAGAGTGAACCAGTTCCTGCGCTGCAACATCAACGTTTAAAAAAGGCAGCTCATAGTTGTTGTGTGCTGTCTTACCAGGGAGTGAAATATCTCTAATATTGTCCGTAAGGGTTCGGACGTTTCAACATGAGATAATTTTTTTTTGTCAGGGAATATAGGAGGTGAGGCAAATCATTTTTAGCTCTCCTTTTATCAGGCCACCCCCGGACGGCGGAAAGCTGGCCATCTCTAAATCGAGCTGCTTAGTCAGCTAGGGCAGCTGCGCAGACGGTGCAGTTGCTTCTTCGACACGCACTCTGACCGACTGAGCTAACAGGACATCTTCAGTTAAAAAATCACAGGCAGATGAGGCGAGCAGGATGTTTGCCTGTGTAAGTGAGATAAAAGCAACCAAGTTAGCACGGAAACCAAGCTGGTCTTTCTCGGCTAATGCACCTTATCCATTGGCAAGGACTGGCAATACATCAGCTGCATCAGGATGCTGGAGAAGATGATATATGCTTCATTGCAGGTCATGACACTCCATATCATAAGAAAAGCAATAAAGATGATGCTCAATGGAGAATATGGCCACAAGGACCTATCCAAGCTATCATCTAGGGTACTTGGTAGAATCTAGGGTAGAATAGTGATACTGTCACTAGACTAACAATCCAGAGCCCAGGGTAATGCTCTGGGGATGTGCGTTCGAATCCCACCACAACAGATGTGAAACTTAAATTCAATTTTTAAAAAAAAATTCATTCATAGGATATGGACATCACTGGCCAGGCCAGCATTTATTGCCCATCCTTAATTGCCCTTGAGAAGGTGGTGGTGAGCTGCCTTCTGAACCGCTGCAGTCCATCTGGGGTAGGTACACCCACAGTGCTGTTAGGAACGGAGTTCCAGGATTTTGACCCAGTGACAGTGAAGGAACAGCGATATAGTTCCAAGTCAGGATGGTGTGTGACTTGGAGGGGAACTTGCAGGTGGTGGTGTTCCCATGCATTTGCTGCCCTTGTCCTTCTAGGTGGTAGAGGTCATGGGTTTGGAAGGTGCTGTCCAAGGAGCCTTGTTGGGTTGCTGCAGTGCATCTTGTAGATGGTACACACTGCTGCCACCGTGCGTCGGTGGTGGAGGGAGTGAATGTTTGTAGATGGGGTTCCAATCAAGCGAACTGCTTTGTCCTGGATGGTGTCAAGCTTCTTGAGTGTTGTTGGAGCTGCACCTATCCGGGCAAGTGGAGAGTATTCCATCACACTCCTGACTTGTGCCTTGTAGATGGTGGACAGGCTTTGGGGAGACAAGAGGTGAGTTACTCGCTGCAGCATTCCTAGCCTCTGACCTGCTCTTGTAGCCACGGTATTTATATGGCTACTTCAGTTCAGTTTCTGGTCAATGGTAGCCCCTAGGATGTTGCTAATGGGGGATTCAGCGATGGTAATGTCATTGAATGTCAAGGGGAGATGGTTAGATTCTCTCTTGTTGGAGATGATCATTGCCTAGCTCTTGTGTGGCGCAAATGTTACTTGCCATTTATCAGCCCAAGCCTGGATATTGTTCAAGTCCTGCTGCATTTCTACACGGACTGCTTCAGTATCTGAGGAGTCACGAATGCTGAACATTATGCAATCATCAGCGAACATCCCCACTTCTGACCTTATGATTGAAGGAAGGTCATTGATGAAGCAGCTGAAGATGGTTGGGCCTAGGACACTACCCTGAGGAACTCCTGCAGTGATGTCCTGGAGCTCAGATGATTGACGTCGAACAACCACAACCATCTTCCTTTGCGCTAGGTATGACTCCAGCCAGTGGAGGGTTTTCCCCCTGATATCCATTGACTCCAGTTTTGCTAGGGCTCCTTGATGCCATACTGGGTCAAATGCTGCCTTGATGTCAAGGGCAGTCACTCTCACCTCACCTCTTGAGTTCAGCTCTTTTGTCTATGTTTGAAACAATGCTGGAACCCAAATTGAGTGTCACTGAGCAGGTTATTGCTAAGCAAGTGCTGCTTGATGGCACTGTTGATGACACCTTCCATCACTTTGCTGATAATTGAGAGTAGGCTGATGGAACGGTAATTGGCCGGGTTCGACTTGTCCTGCTTATTGTGTACAGGACATACCTGGACAATTTTCCACATTGCAGGGTAGATGCCAGCGTTATAGCTGCACTGAAACAGCTTGGCTAGGGGGCGCGGCAAGTTCTGGAGCACAGGTCTTCAGTACTATTGCCGGAATACTGTCAGGGCCCATATCCTTTGCAGTATCCAGTGCCTTCAGTCGTTTCTTGATATCATGCGGAGTGAATCGAATTGGCTGAAGTCTGGCACCTGTGATGCTGGGGACTTCAGGAGGAGGCCGAGATGGATCATCAACTCGGCACTTCTGGCTGAAGATTGTTGCAAATGATGTGCTGGGGTCCCCCATCATTGAGGATGGGGATATTTGTGGAGCCACCTCCTCCAGTTAGTTGTTTAATTGTCCACCACCATTCAAATAATAAATATGGAACTAAAAAGCTAGTCTTATGATGACCATGAAATCATTGTTGTAAAAATCCTTTTGGTTCACTAATGTCTTTTATGGAAGGAATCTGCAGTCCTTACTTAGTCTGGCCGACATGTGAATTCAGATCCACAGCAATGTGGTTGACTCTTAAAATGCCTTCTGAAATGGCCGAGCAAGCCATTCAGTTCAAGGGCAATTAGGATTGGACAATAAAGGATGGCTGAGCTCGCGATGACTACATCCCACATATGAATTTTAAAAAACTTGGGGCTCGCCCGTAGCCAAAGGTTTCTTTTACAAAAAACAGCAGTGACACGAGGATCCCAGGGCTTGACTTGTGGAGAAGAAGCCATTTTTAATTGTATTGATGGGCATTACTTCACTTTTCAGTGAGACCCAGGGGTATTTCTCAAATTCGAGCTGAAAATGAAACCCAACACACCACCAACTCGGAGGAGGAGTAGGTTACATAAAATTCACTACAAAATTTATTGGTGGAAATTCCACTGGGAATGCATTTTCACCAGCACATTTCATATACTGGCACACAGAGGGCACCACCTTTAGCTTTCTGAAGTGCCCCTCAGTTATGTGTGACTGTTCTCTCTCTATGCGATTTCCGTTATGTGCTGGAGGGAAAGGGAGGATGGGGGCATTTTCTGGGTGGTATCAGAAATGTGCTGCTGCAGCTCTTTAACGCTGCACAGACACTTCCAGTTGTTTGCAAATTGTTCAGTTCTGCCGCTTTTGCTGAGTATTGTGCTCATATCAGTCAGAATTCTGCCAATTCCCAGGAGGGAGGGAGGACAGCTCTTCTTTATGGAAGGCACCTTGGATATGATACTGAGAAAGATGATGGCAAGAAGGCTAGCTTTTATTGTAGAGACAAAGAATTAACTTGCATTTATATAGCGCTTTTTACAACCTCAGAAGATCCCAAATTACTTCAGAGCCAATGAAATGCTTTTAAGTGTAGCTACTGCTGTAAAGCAGGCAAATGAGGTAGCCAGTTTGTGCACAGCAAGGATCCACAAACAACAATGAAATGAATGACCAGTGCTCCCTGCTGAAACTCTAACTCTACATCTTCTGCACAAAGTGATTATTCCGGGGCTGGCGTTTGTGACAGATGGAGTGACTGACTCATTGTTGTGCAAAGTGAATGCATGCTCGGCCAATGAGCCCGTAAACTACTGCTCCTGAGAAAGCCCAATGGAAACACAATGGAATAAACAGCACACTACGGAATCTGCAGGACTCTACTTGGAACACATTGAACTTATCACTGTCATTTAAAATGCTGTCGTACCAGCTAGGTTGCCTATTGGCAGAGTGCTCCATAGGAAAGATGGAAGAATTGATACTACCTTGTAGATTCAGGCACTTGGCACCTCAGCAGGGTCTCCTCCTTAGCAGTGGTCCGAAATGCAACTTTGAGGTCTCTCAGAAGTGTCATAACTGAGACAATTTGTTCTTTGTCTCCGATCCCCATGCCTAAATTCTGTTTATATTTTTCCATGCTTGTGATCATCTAGATAGAACATTAATGCAGAACTTCCATGAACCTTCTTTTTCATTTATTCTTGGGACATGGGCATCGCTAAGAAGACCAGCATTTATTCCCCATCCCTAGTTGCCCTTGAGAAGGTGATGGTGAGCCGTCTTCTTGAATCGTTGCAGTCCATATAGTGTAAGAACTCCAGCAGTGTTTTTAGGTAGGGCTTTCCAGGATTTTCCAGTGACAATGAAGGAATGGCACACTATATGTCCAAAAGTGGGGATGGTGTGTGACTTGAAGGAGAATCTGGAGATGATGGTAATGATTCCAACATTATGAACATTAGCCTAATCTGAAAATATTGTACAATCCCTGTATCTTTCCAAGATGCAGTGTGCAGCCAAGATTTTTGCCTCTGCTTTCAGCTGCCTAATATTCTGTGAGGATATTGGGATTGGATTAAGGATCTAGGAGGGCACTTTTCATTGAGAATCAATGGGGAGAGTTTTAACATGCAGGAGCAGGTGGGTATGAAAGAGGGTGAGGGTTAAAACAGAGTAAAATGATCAAGCATCGGCAAGCAGGCTCCAAACTTGCGCATTTCACTTGAGGACATTAGGTTATGTGTGCAGAAACCCCTCAGGAGAACCATATGTTACTCACTCCATTAGAGCGATATTTACACAGACTTTTGAATTTAATGTTAATGTTATGGTCAAATGAGGAGGGGTCGAAGGGCTTCCCTATTTTCCCCCTCACTGTTTGACCACAACAGGTTTAATTCTTTCTTAAGGTAGATGTACTAGCCAATTCAGTAGGTGTTTGATTACATACTTGCTATGATCATAGCAAGAACCAATCGGACATGTTTTCTTGTGTTCACAAAGAAAGAGGTTATTTTTTTTTACCTTAACTGAACGAATAAAATAATAAACAATGCACCAACTTTCACTCTCACTCACACACTAGAGATTTACACACACAAAGAGGTTTCAGAGTGGGGAAAAGCAGATTGGTTGAGTTAGAGTTCAGAGAAAAAAGGTATACAGTCTGTGGAGTTTAGTGATTCGGCTGGCTTCTAGCTGAATTCACTGGACCTGAGGCTTCTAGTTTGAAGAGGTAGATGACTGGTTCAGTGAGTCTCTTGGTGATAGCCGGAATATGCAAATTTGGTCAGTCAACAAGCAGGATTTGAAAGCTTTCAAGCTGGAATGGAGAGAGAGAGAGAGAGGGACCCCTGCTTATGTTCTGCTCATGTCAGAGTCCAGTTGCTTCTCCTTTGCTGCAGAGAAAAACGCTAGTTTAAAACCACAGAAAGACAAAGCATTAGTGCAGAGAGGGTGTTAAATGATAGAATAATGAATTTTCACCACACCATTAGCACACTCTCTTTGACTTTGCGTTTGCCCCATGACCTCCTTGTCAGTTAATCTCTCTGGTCCTCTGTCCTATCAACACCTCCCCTTTTCCCCTTTTGTTCTCTTTCCCCCATCCCGCTTTGTTTGCTTAAAACCTATTACATTTCTAACCTTTGTCAGTTCTGATGAAGGGTCACTGACCTGAAAAGTTAACTCTGCTTCTCCCTCCACACATGCTGCCAGACCTGCTGAGTATTTCCAGCACTATCTGCTTTTTATTTCAGATTTCCATCATCTGCAGTATTTTGTTCTTATTTTAGGCCATAAATATAAGTTAGTCACTGATAAATCAAATAAGGAATTCGGGACAAACTTCTTCACTCAAAGACTGGTGAGAATGTGAAACTTGCTACCACGTAAAGTGATTGAGGTGAGTAGCAATGGAACATTTAAAGCTAAGCTAGATTCATGCAAGAGGGAGAAAGGAACAGAGGATATGCTGATAGGGCAATATGAGGGATCAAGTGGAGAATTAACAATGGCACAAATCTGTTGGGCCAAGTGGTCTGTTTTGTGCTGTAAATTCTTTGTAAAATAAGTAAGAAATGAGAGTTATTTTGTCTTGTAGAACACACTGACCCAGACCTGGTTGAAACAAAAATTCCGTGATTGCTTTGGCCAGAAGGGGAGGCTCAAAATATATCTCTATTTGTAACAAAATCATAAGCTCATTGGTTATAAAGAAAAAATTAAAGTGTTTCTCCAAAATGATTATTTGGCCTCTAACCATTGATCTCAAACACCCTCTGTATTTTGCAGTGATTGCAAATCCATATTTATACCTTTTTATATATTGTAGTATTGTACCTCCAATGTTATTCATGTGATTTTGTGCTCCTTTTTTGAGAGGAGACTAATATAAAATGTTTATAAATAATGTTCAGAAAGAGTTCAGTTTAGTTTATTTTTATGTTCTTATGTATTATCAATTTCTCAGATTCTAACATGCATATTATGAATAGAGTTAGTGACAAAACAGACTATAATCTAAGAGTCAAAGAAAAACAACAGAACCAGTCACTATTGTCAGAGGGGTAGGAGAGTACGAACAACATTAACATGCATCTAGTTCAACTGAAATAAAATTGTGTTTGTATGAAGAACATTTACATAACTATCAAAAATACAGCAAAAGACTGACAGCAACGTACTGCTGTTATTGCCGCTGGATAAATTATTCAATTCAATTTAATTGGCATATATGTTAAATAATTAATCAGATTGTGCCCAACTGAATCACATCATTGCCCTTTAAGTAGATATAATTTCATAGCTAGTTGACCTTTGTTGCTCTTCTCGTGGTTTTATGTGTTGGTCAGCAATGTTGCTCTCACTGCATTAAAATATACATTTAGTGGCTTTTTGTTAAGCTTCTGTTATTAATAAACAGGAACTCATCACTCCATATTTCTCCCTTCCCTTCCTGTATGTGCTGCTTCATGCTGGGGTGTGCTTCCTGCAGGACCTCAGGGATCAGCCACGGAAGTGAGCGTTGGCAGTTTATTTGATTGAGAGGGAGTGGGTGTGGGGCGGAGTTAAGGGAGCACACAAACGAGTCCAAAGCTATTCCCATCTAATGTGCATCCAACAGGCAGAGTCAGGAGAATTTATAATGGGGAATAGAGAAATGGCAGAAAAGCTAAATGATTACTTTGTGTCTGCCTTCACTGAGGAAGATACAAGAAATCTCCCACCAGTAGAGATCCAAAGGATTAGGGGAAATGAGGAATTGAAGGAAATTAGTATCAGTAAGAAGGTTGTATTGGAGAAATTGATGGGATTGAAGGATGGTAAGTCCTTTGGATCTGATATTCTACATCCCAAAGTGTTGAAAGAGGTAGCTATGGAGATGGATGCATTGGTGATCATCTTACAAAGAACAAAGAACAAAGAAAATTACAGCACAGGAACAGGCCCTTCGGCCCTCCAAGCCTGCACCAATCCAGATCCTCTATCTAAACCTGTCGCCTATTTTCTAAGGGTCTGTATCTCTTTGCTTCCTGCACATTCATGTATCTGTCTAGATACATCTTAAAAGGCGCTATCGTGCCCGCGTCTACCACCTCCGCTGGCAACGCGTTCCAGGCACCCATCACCCTCTGCGGAAAGAACTTTCCACGCATATCCCCCCTAAACTTTTCCCCTCTCACTTTGAACTCGTGACCCCTAGTAATTGAATCCCCACTCTGGAAAAAAGCTTCTTGCTATCCACCCTGTCTATACCTCTCATGATTTTGTACACCTCAATCAGGTCCCCCCTCAACCTTCATCTTTCCAATGAAAATAATCCTAATCTACTCAACCTCTCTTCATAGCTAGCGCCCTCCATACCAGGCAACATCCTGGTGATCCTCCTCTGCACCCTCTCCAAAGCACCTACATCCTTTTGGTAATGTGGCGACCAGAACTGCACGCAGTATTCCAAATGTGGCCGAACCAAAGTCTTATACAACTGTAACATGACCTGCCAACTCTTGTACTCAATACCCCGTCCGATGAAGGAAAGCATGCCGTATGCCTTCTTGACCACTCTATTGACCTGCGTTGCCACCTTCAGGGAACAATGGACCTGAGCCCCCAAATCTCTCTGTACATCAATTTTCCCCAGGACTTTTCCATTTACTGTATAGTTCACTCTTGAATTGGATCTTTCAAAATGCATCACCTCGCATTTGCCCGGATTGAACTCCATCTGCCATTTCTCTGCCCAACTCTCCAATCTATCTATATTCTGCTGTATTCTCTGACAGTCCCCTTCACTATCTGCTACTCCACCAATCTGAGTGTCGTCTGCAAACTTGCTAATCAGACCACCTATACTTTCCTCCAAATCATTTATGTATATCACAAACAACAGTGGTCCCAGCACGGATCCCTGTGGAACACCACTGGTCACACGTCTCCATTTTGAGAAACTCCCTTCCACTGCTACTCTCTGTCTCCTGTTGCCCAGCCAGTTCTTTATCCATCTAGCTAGTACACCCTGGACTCCATGCGACTTCACTTTCTCCATCAGCCTACCATGGGGAACCTTATCAAATGCCTTACTGAAGTCCATGTATATGACATCTACAGCCCTTCCCTCATCAATCAACTTTGTCACTTCCTCAAAGAATTCTATTAAGTTGATAAGATATGACCTTCCCTGCACAAAACCTTGTTGCCTATCACTGATAAGCCCATTTTCTTCCAAATGGGAATAGATCCTATCCCTCAATATCTTCTCCAGCAGCTTCCCTACCACTGACGTCAGGCTCACCGGTCTATAATTACCTGGATTATCCCTGCTACCCTTCTTAAACAAGGGGACAACGTTAGCAATTCTCCAGTCCTCCGGGACCTCACCCGTGTTTAAGGATGCTGCAAAGATATCTGTTAAGGCCCCAACTATTTCCTTTCTCGCTTCCCTCAGTAACCTGGGATAGATCCCATCCGGACCTGGGGACTTGTCCACCTTAATGCCTTTTAGAATACCCAACACTTCCTTCCTCCTTATGCCGACTTGACCTAGAGTAATCAAACATCTGTCCCTAACCTCAACATCCGTCATGTCCCTCTTCTCGGTGAATACCGATGCAAAGTACTCGTTTAGAATCTCGCCCATTTTCTCTGACTCCATGCATAATTTTCCTCCTTTGTCCTTGAGTGGGCCAATCCTTCCTCTAGTTACCCTCTTGCTCCTTATATATGAATAAAAGGCTTTGGGATTTTCCTTAACCCTGTTTGCTAAAGATATTTCATGACCCCTTTTAGCCCTCTTAATTCCTCGTTTCAGATTGGTCCTACATTCCCGATATTCTTCCAAAGCTTCGTCTTTCTTCAGCCGCCTAGACCTTATGTATGCTTCCTTTTTCCTCTTAGCTAGTTTCACAATTTCACCTGTCATCCATGGTTCCCTAATCTTGCCATTTCGATCCCTCATTTTCACAGGAACATGTCTCTCCTGCACGCTAATCAACCTCTCTTTAAAAGCCTCCCACATATCAAATGTGGATTTATCTTCAAACAGCTGGTCCCAATCTACATTCCCCAGCTCCTGCCGAATTTTGGTATAGTTGGCCTTCCCCCAATTTAGCACTCTTCCTTTAGGACCACTCTCGTCTTTGTCCATGAGTATTCTAAAACTTATGGAATTGTGATCACTATTCCCAAAATAGTCCCCTACTGAAACTTCAACCACCTGGCCAGGCTCATTCCCCAACACCAGGTCCAGTATGGCCCCTTCCCGAGTTGGACTATTTACATACTGCTCTAGAAAACCCTCCTGGATGCTCCTTACAAATTCTGCTCCATCTAGACCTCTAACACTAAGTGAATCCCAGTCAATGTTGGGAAAGTTAAAATCTCCTATCACCACCACCCTGTTGCTCCTACATCTTTCCATAATCTGTTTACATATTTGTACTGCTATCTCACGCTCGCTGTTGGGAGGCCTGTCATACAGCCCCAACATTGTTACCGCACCCTTCCTATTTCTGAGTTCTGCCCATATTGCCTCACTGCTCGAGTCCTCCATAGTGCCCTCCTTCAGCACAGCTGTGATATCCTCTTTGACCAGTAATGCAACTCCTCCACCCCTTTTACCTCCCTCTCTATCCCGCCTGAAGCATCGATATCCTGGGATATTTAGTTGCCAATCGTGCCCTTCCTTCAACCAAGTCTCAGTAATAGCAATAACATCATACTCACACATACTAATCCAAGCCCTATGTTCATCTGCCTTACCTACTACACTTCTTGCATTAAAACAAATGCACCTCAGACCACCAGTCCCTTTGCGTTCATCATCTGCTCCCTGCCAACTCTTCCCCTTAGTCACGCTGACTTCATTATCTAGTTCCTTACAGGCTTTCGTTACTACCTCCTTACTGTCCACTGATCTCATTTGGTTCCCATCCCCCTGCCACATTAGTTTAAACCCTCCCCAACAGCATTAGCAAAAGGACCCCCAAGGACATTGGCTCCAGTCTGGCCCAGGTGTAGACGTCCAATTTGTAATAGTCCCACCTCCCCCAGAACCGGTCCCAATGTCCCAAAAATCTGAACCCCTCCCTCCTGCACCATCTCTCAAGCCACGCATTCATCCTGACTATTTTTTCATTTCTACTCTGACTAGCACGTGGCACTGGTAGCAATCCTGAGATTAGATTTTAGATTTTTTAGAGATACAGCACTGAAACAGGCCCTTCGGCCACCGAGTCTGTGCCGACCATTAACCACCCATTTATACTAATCCTACACTAATCCCATATTCCTACCACATCCCCACCTGTCCCTATATTCCCCTACCACCTACCTATACTAGGGGCAATTTACAATGGCCAATTTACCTATCAACCTGCAAGTCTTTGGCATGTGGGAGGAAACCGGAGCACCCGGAGGAAACCCACGCAGACACAGGGAGAACTTGCAAACTCCACACAGGCCGTACCCAGAATTGAACCCGGGTCACTGGAGCTGTGAGGCTGCGGTGCTAACCACTGCGCCACCCTCTACCTCTGAGGTCCTACTTTTTAACTTGGCTCCTAACTCCCTAAATTCTGCTTGTAGGACCTCATCCCGTTTTTTACCTATATCATTGGTGCCTATGTGCACAACGACAACTGGCTGTTCACCCTCCCCCTTCAGAATGTTCTGCAGCCGATCTGAGACATCCCTGACCCGTGCACCTGGGAGGCAACATACCATTCGGGAGTCTCGTTTTCGACCACAGAACCGCCTATCTACTCCCCTTACAATCGAATCCCCTATGGCTATAGCCCTTCCACTCTTTTTCCCGCCCTTCTGAACAGCAGAGCCAGCCACGGTGCCATGAACCTGGCCACTGCTGCCTTCCCCTGGTGAGCCAAAATTCTGTAGATTCTGGAGCAGTTCCTGCAGATTGGAAGGTTGAAAATGTCACCCCACTATTTAAGAAGGGGGGGAGAGAGAAAACTGGGAATTACAGACCTGTTAGCCTTACATCAATCATTGAGGAAATGCTAGAATCTATTCTAAAGGATGTGATAAGTGGACACTTGGATAACAATGATCTGATAGGGCATAATCAACATGGATTTATGAATGGGAAATCATGTTTGATGAACCTGTTGGAGTTTTTTGAGGATGTTACTAATGGAATTGATAAAGGGGAGTCAGTGAACATGGTATACTTGGATTTTCAAAAGGATTTTGATAAAGTCCCCCACAAAATTAAAGCACATGGGATAGGAGGTAATATACTGGCATGGATTAAGGATTGGTTAACAAGCAGAAAACAGAGAGTAGGAATAAACAGGTCATTCTCACATTGGTAGGCTGTGACTAGTGGGGGTACCGTAGGAATCAGTGCTTGGGCCCCAGCTGTTCACAATATATATCAATGATTTGGACATGGGAGCCAATTGTAGTATTTCCAAGTTAGCAGAAGACACAAAATTAGGTGGGAATGTGTGTTGTGAGGAAGATGCAAAGCGGCTTCAAGGAGATTTGGAAAGACTTAGTGAGTGGGCAAGAAAGTGGCAGATGGAATATAATGTGGAAAAATCTGAGGTTATCTACTTTGGTAGGAGGAATAGATATGCAGAGTATTTCTTAAATGTTAAGAGATTAAAAAGTGTAGATGTAGAAAGAGACCTGGGTGTCCTTTTCAATAAGTCACTGAAAGCTTACATGCAGTTGCAGCAAGCAATTAAGAAGGCTAATGGTATGTTAGCCTTTATCGCAAGAGAATTTGAGTACAGGAGTAGTGAAGTCTTGCTTCAATTGTATTTAACCTTGGTTAGACCGCACCTGGAGTACTGTGTGCAGTTTTGGTCCCCTTCCCTTAGGAAGGATATTATTGCCATAGAGGGAGTGCAACGAAGGTTCACCAGACTTGTTGCCGGGATGGCGGGACTGTCCTATGAAGAAAGATTGGGGAAACTGGGCTTGTATTCTCTAGAGTTTCGAAGAATGAGAGGTGATCTCATTGAAATCTCCAAAATACTTAAAGGGATAGACAGGGTAGATGCAGGTAAGATGTTTCCCCTGGTTTGGGAGTCTAGAACCATGGGACACAATTTCAAAATAAGGGGGAAGCCACTTAGGACAGAGATGAGGAGAAATTTCTTTACACAGAGGGTTGTGAATCTTTGGAATTCTGTACCCCAGAGGGCTGTGGAAGCTCAGTCATTGAGTATGTTTAAAGCAGAAATTGACAGATTTCTAAATACAAATGACATAAGGGAATATGAGGATAGTGTAGGAAAAAGGCATTAAAGGGGATGATCAGCCATGATCCTATTGAGTGGCGGAGCGGGCTCAATGAGCTGAATGGCCTACTCCTGCTCCTATGTTCCTATGTTCCCAACTGTGGCCGAGATTTCCTCTATCAATCCCAAAGGACAGAGGTCAATTCTAATAAACCCTTTTGCAGTGTGGCTTGAAATTAGCACTAGCCCAGACTAGAGATTAAATCTGGGAACTCTGCAGTCTAAATAGTCACTGTATTTCCCAACTGAGCATTTAATGATTCCACATATATATCTACGAATACAAGGGGGAATGTTAGAAATCTGTGGTCCTGGCTTTTGTCTGATAGCAGCACATATTGGGAGTGCAAATTTATAAAATTATCTCAAAATAAGGACCAAAATAAGTCTGTGATTATATTATAGGAGTCTTCAGCACTTGGCTTCTTTCAAAAGTAAATAAACCATCAGATTGAATTTCACTCCCGATACATATGCTGATTATGCCCTTTGTACTTGATAGTTTTTTCCCAGTGAGTGTTATCTCTGGAGCTTCATGAAGGTGCCTGCACTATTGTTTTTTTGCAGCATTCATAGGGCTGAGTTCCTATGGAGGATGTTTTGAATTTAATGACCGTGGGCTTTAGTTGTTGAAAAACCATTATTACAATTCAGAATAAAATTGCTGTGGATTGGTAACAAGTTGTCAGAACTGGTGGCTGTGAGAAAGGAATATTACATTCAGGGGTATAGAGCATTTAGAAATGAGAGAGTCGACAAAAAAGATGATGTAATCTAATATGTCAGGGACACCTAGGAGGTAAACAAAGTTGATCCGTAAGAGGGGAAAACTTGCAAAATGAACAACTCTGACTATTCACCATGCAAAACAAAATCCAAAAATAGCATGAGGTGAATGCAAGACCACCATCATTCAGTATAAGAAAGAGGATAATTTGCTCTGTAAAATTTTGGAAGGATATGTGAGAACAGGAAAGTTATTTGAATCAGAAATTTCAATTAACATAAGACAAACTATGGAAACCCAAGTGGTTTATTGTTAGAGATGGTAATTTTAATTTATGACTCCTCCTTGGTCTAGATGTTAAGGAAGCCATGCGAGGCAATGCTCTGGGGCAGAAGATGTACAGGATACAGGGGTTGCAGTAGCCCCAGGGGACAGTGATCGCAGAAGATTAACATTTTAACATTTAATATGACCAAGACTAAAAGCCAGATGCATACCTTTAAAATCAATAGTGTGGATATTGACTTTTGGGCATCCAACCAGTGGAGTGAGCTAGCTGTATTTTGCTTGTGTGGAGAACTGCCATTTTTTTCAACCATCTTAACTAATCACATGTTCTTTAGTTCTTTTAATTTATCACCATTGTCTCATTGATGAGGGGCAATTTTGATTGGGCTAATAATGTAAAACAGGTGATAGTGAATCATCACCTTGTTATATGTCTTTCTCTATTTTCATGAAATTTGGGCTGTTGAGTTGCTATCACCTGTTTTACACTCTTGCACAAAGTTAACATTACCCAGGTGATCATTTATTTCATTTAACAGACTTCTATTCAATACTTTCCAGGTAATTCCTCCCATTAACTCCCTTTCCTTGAGTATAGTATCTGTTGCTTCTTCAACTTTTCTCTATTTTTTCCAAAATTACTAAAATCTTTTTTTATCATTGAGGTTTCACTTCTGTTGGAATTGAAATGTTAACTGGTCTTATCACAGATGTTGTAATTTTAACAAGTCTTGGAGATGTTGATGGCCAAGCTAAACAATGAAGGTAATGTCCTTTTGAATGGCTTTCAATTCAACAATAACTTTTTAGCAAATAGAAATTATGTCCTTTAGGTGAATGCAGCATTTCCATGTTCCCATGTGGTGCTGTGCTTGAAGTGAGTGTGGATGAGAGAATAAGAGCCATGGTGATATTGCCCCATCACTGGCCCTTGCCCCATTTGAACAAGGCTTTCTCTTTGTAAAAAGCACTTGCTGCACTCTGTTCTTTCAGGTCTAACCCCAACATTGTGATCAAATCTGCTGACAAGGGTGGTGCTATTGTTGTCTGGTGTACCAACCTCTACCTTGCAGAGGCTGAGCGCCAACTCTCAGACGCTTGTTCCTACCAGCCCCGGACCATGACCCCACCACCAAACATCAAGCTACTGTCTCCAGGACTGTCACTGACTACATCTCCTCTGGAAGTCTTAACTCGACAGCTTCCAATCTCATAGTCCTGCAAGCGTGGACAGCCCGCTTCTACCTCCTTTCCAAAATCCACAAATAGGACTGTCCTGGTAGATGCATCATTTCAGCCTGTTCCTGGCTCACTGAACTTATTTCTTGACTCTACTTTTCTCCCTAGGTTCAGTCTTTTCGCACCTACATCTGTGATTCTTCTAACGCCCTATATCATTTCAACAATTTCCAATTTACTGGCGCTAACCGTCTCCTCTTCACTATGGAAGGTCACCGCGATCCTCCACCAGGACGGTCTGAGGGCTCTCCGCTTCTCCTTGAACAGAGGCTCAACCAATCCCTATCCACCACCACCCTTCTCCACCTGGCTGAACTTGCTCTTACATTGAACAACTTCTCCTTCAACTCCTCTCACTTCTTTCAAGTAAAAGGTGTTGCTATAGGTACCCGCATGGGTCCTAGTTATGCCTGTCTTTTTGTGTGATATGTTGAACATTCCTTGTTCCAGTCCTACTCAGCCCTCCTCCCTCACGTCTTTTCAGGTACATTGATGACTATATATGTGCCGCTTCCTGCTCTCACCCACAACTGGAAAACTTCAACAACTATGCTTCCAATTTCCAACCTGACTCACCTTTACATGGTCCATATCTGACGCTTCCCTTCCCTTCCCTTTTTCGACTTCTGTGTCTCCATCTCTCTGGATAGGCTGTCCACTAATATTCATTATAAGCCCACCAACTCCCACGGCTACCTTGACTACACTTCCTCATACCCTGCCTTCTGTAAGGACTCAATCCCATTCTCCCAGTTTCTCCATCTTTGATGCATCTGTTCTGATGATGCAATCTTCCAAAACAATGCTTCTGAAATGTCTTCCTTTTTCCTCAACAAAGGATTCCCCCCCACTGTGGTTGACCTTTCTCTCCCTCCCAGAACCTCGACAAGGTTCCCCTTGTCCACCCTTTCCACTCCACCAGCCTCCACATCCAAACAATTATAATCCACCATTTCTGCCACCTCCAGCGAGATGCCACCACCAAACACATCTTCCCTTCCTCTCCCCTGTCAGAATTCTGAAGGGATTGTTCCCTCTGCGACACCCTGGTCGACTCCTCCATCACTCCCAACACCTCATCCCTTTCCCACGGCACCTTCCCATGCAATCGCAGGATGTGTAATACCTGCCTTTTTACCTCCTCTCTCCTCACCATGCAAGGCCCCAAACATTACTTTCAGGTGAAGCAGCGATTTACTTGTACTTCCTTCAATTTAGTATACTGTATTCGCTGCTCACAATGCGGTCTCCTCTACATTGGGGAGACCAAACACAGATTGGACGACCGCTTTGCGGAACACCTCTGTTCAGTCCAAAAGCATGACCCCAAGCTTCTGGTTGCGTGCCATTTCAACACCCCACTGCACAACACCCCCTGCTCTCATGCCTACATTTCTGTCCTTGGCCTGCTCCAGTGTTCCAGTGAACATCAATGCAAGCTCAAGGAGCAGCACCTGATCTTTCGATTAGGCACCCTACAGCCTGCGGACTCAACCCTGAGTTCAGCAATTTCAGAGCACGACTGGCCATTTTTTGATATTTTTCTTTTTTTTATTATTTTATTTGATTTTATTTTTTAACCATGTGCCTGTTTTTTCGTGTGGACAAAGCTTCTCATTACTCTGCCATGAACACTCTCACTGGACTAATGCTTTAACTTTCACCACAAGCATTAACACATTCTTTGCCTTTGTCCCATAACAGCTATGTTATTTAATCTCTTCTGCCCTCTGTCCTATCACACACCTTCCCTTTTGTTCTCTTCCCTATCTAGCCACAGCAACCCCCCCCAGCCCCCCCCCCCCCCCACCTCCTTCACATGCTTAAAACCTAATTCTCTTTTAACATTTGCCAATTCTGATGAAAGGTCACAGACCAGCAACGTTAACTCTGCTTCTCTCTCCACAGATCCTGCCTGACCTGCTGAGTATTTCCAGCACTTTCTGTTTCTACTTCCTATTTGTACTGCAGGAATACTAAATTTAGTTAACTGTCAATTTTTGGCTGGTCTCCCACATTCTACTCTCCATAATGCAAAACTGGGCATCCATGAAGCGCTGTGAGCCATCAGCAGCAGCAGAATTGTACTCAACCACAATCTGTTACCTCATGGCCCTGCATATCCCCCACTCTGCCATGACCAACAAGTCGGGGGACCAACCCTAGTTCAATGAAGAGTGCAGGAGCAGCACCAGGCATACTTAAAAATGAGGTGTCAACCTGGTGAAGCTACAACCAAGGACTACTTGCGTGCCAAACAGCGTAAATAGCATGCAATAGACAAAGCTAAGCGATCTGATCAGGTCAGATCTAAGCTCGGCAATCCTGCCACATCCAGTTGCAAATGGTGGAGGACACTACCGCCTTTTGAGGAAGAGAATTCCAAAGTCTCAGGACCCTCTGACAGAAAAAAATTCTCATCTCTGTCTTAAATGGGCGACCCCTTATTTTTAAACAGTGACCCCGAATTCTAGATTCTCCCACAATGGGAAACATCCTTTCCACACTCCCCCTGTCAAGACCCCTCAGGATTTTATATGTTTTAATCAAGTTGCCTCTTACTCTTCTAAACTCCAGCAATTACAAGCCTAGCCTGTCCAGTCTTTCCTCGTAAGACAGCCCGCCCATTCCAGGTATTAGTCCAGTAAACCTTCTCTGTAGTGCCTCCACATAGTTACATCCTTCCTTAAATAAGAAGACCAGTACTGTACATAGTACTCCAGATGTGGCCTCACCAATGCCCTGTATAGCTGAAGCATAACCTCCCTACTTTTGTATTCAATTCCCCTCCGATAAACGATAACACTCTATTAGCTTTCCTAATTACGTGCTGTACCTGCATACCTACCTTTTGCAATTCATGCACTGGGACACCGAGATCCCTCTGCATCTCAGAACTCTGCAGTCTCTCACCATTTAGATAATATGCTTCTTTTTTATTCTTCCTGCCAAAGTGGACAATTTCCCACTTTCCCACATAATACTCCATTTGCCAGGTCTTTGCCCACTCACTTAACCTATCTATATCCCATTGTAGCCTCCTTATGTCCTCTTCACAACTTACTTTACTACCTATCTTTGTGTCATCAGCAAAGTTAGCAACCATACCTTTGGTCCCTTCATCTAAGTCATTTCTATAAATTGTAAAAAATTGAGGCCCCAGCACAGATCCCTGTGGCACACCACTCGTTACATCTTGCCAACCAGAAAATGACCTATTTATGCTTACTCTCTGTTTCCTGTTAGCTAGCTAATCTTCTATCCATGCAAATATGTTACCCCCTACGCCATGAGCTTTTATTTTCTGCAATAACCTTTGATGTGGCACCTTATAAAATGCCTTCTGGAAATCTAAGTACAATACATCCACTGGTTCCCCTTTATCCACAGCACATGTAACTCCCTCAATGAACTGCAATAAATTAGTTAAACATGATTTCCCTTTCACAAAACCATGTTGACTCTGCCTGAATACCTGGAATGTTTCTAAATGCCCTGCTATAACGTCTTTAATAAAAGCTTCTAACATTTTCCCTAAGACAGATGTTAAGCTAACTGGCCTGAAGTTTCCTGATTTCTGTCTCCCTCCCTTTTTGAATAAAGGAGTTACATTTGCTATCTTCCAATCTAACAGAACCTTCCCCGAATCTAGGGAATTTTGGAAAATTAAAACTAACGCATCAACTATCTCACTAGCCACTTCCTTTAACACCCTAGGATGAAGTCCATCAGGTCCCGGGGACTTGTCAGCCCGCAGCTCCAACAATTTGTTCAACACCATTTTCCTGGTGGTTGTAATTTTCTTGAGTACCTCCATCCCTTCCGTTTCCTGACTTACAGCTAATACTGGGATGTTACTTGTATCCTCAATAGTGAAGACCAATGCAAAGTATCTGTTCAATTCATCTGCCATCTCCTTATTATCCTTTATTAATTCCCCAGACTCACTTTTTATAGGACCAATGCTCACTTTGTTAACTCTTCTTTTTTAAATATCTATGGAAACTCTTACTATCTGTCTTTATATTTCTAGCTAACTTTCTCTTGGACTCTAGTTTTACCTTTCTTATCAATCTTTTACTCATTCTTTGCTGTTTTTTATATTATGTCCAATCTTCTGACCTGCCTCCTATCTTTGCACAATTATAGGCTTTTTCTTTAAGTTTGATGCTATCTGTTTTAGTTAACCACGGATGGCAGGTTCTAGCCTTGGAATTTTTCTTTCTCGTTGAAATGTATCTTTTCTGTGGATTCTGAAATATCCCCTTAAATGTCTGCCACTGCATCTCTATTGACTTATTCCTTAACCTAATTTGCCAGTTCACTTTAGCTAGCTCTGCTTTCATGCCCTCATAATTGGCTTGGTTTAAGCTTAAGATGCTAGTCTTGAACCCACTCTTCTCTCCCTCAAACTGAATGTAAAATTCAACCATATTATGATCGCTGCTACCTAGGGACACCTTAACTATGAGGTCATTAATTAATCCTATCTTGTTGCACAATACCAGGTCTAGTATAGCCTGATCTCTGGTGGACTCCAGAATGAATTGTTCCAAGAAACTATCCCAAAACCATTCAATGTACTCCTCATCTAGGCTACCTCTGCCCATCTGATTTTTCCAGTCCATATGTAGGTTTAAATCCCTCATAATTATCGCTGTACCTTTCTGACCAGCTTCCATTATTTCTTCCTTCATATCCCATCCTACAGTGTGGCTAATGTTAGGTGGCCTGTACACCACTCCCACAAGTGACTTCTTGCCTTTATGATTTCTCATCTCTACCCAAACTGCTTCTACATCCTGGTCTCCTGAACTTAGGTCATCCCTCTCTATTGCACTGATGCAATCATTAATTAACAGCAGTGAGAGCGGCGGCAGTGAGAGTGGGAACAGGCAAGAGGAGCCGGGAGATAAAAGGAGCCGAAGCCAGAGACTAGAAGCAGCAATGAGAGCGACGGCAGCAAGAGCGGGAACAGGCAAGAGGAGCCGGGAGATAAAAGGAGCCGAAGCCAGAGACCAGAAGCAGCAGCGAGAGCGCTCTGTTCTGTTCTGTTCTGTGGACCTGCTTGACCAACAAAAATTGAAGTGTGACGTCACAGGAGAGCTGGTAAGTGATTGGTGGGTATTTCTTTCTTCCATTTGAACAGCGGGAGCAGTGAGAGCGCGAGCCAGGGGGCAGCTGGGAAGGTAAGTTGAGCTATAAAGTACTTACCTCGTGATTCGGCGGACGCGGACACGGGGACTACTGGGTAAGTGAACATATATTCGGGCAGTGGCTAAACCCGAAACACTACACGTGTAGTGTCTCCCACCCATCCTCCTCCTCTAACCAAAAAAAAAGGACTCTTGTGTGGAGGGTTTGGTAAGGTAAGGTTTTCCTTTATTTTATTTTTTTTTAATCTCTTTTGTCAATTTAGAGTGGAGGGGATGGAAGCTAGGGCAGTTGCATGCTCCTCTTGCAGGATGTGGGAGGTAAGGGTCACCACTTGTGTCCCTGTTGACTTCACCTGTGAGAAGTGCACCCAACTCCAGCTCCTCACAGACCGCGTTAGGGAACTGGAGCTGGAGCTGGATGAACTTCGGATCATTCAGGAGGCTGAGGGGGTGATAGAGAGCAGTTATAGGGAAGTAGTGACACCTAAGTTACAGGATAAAGGTAGCTGGGTGACCGTCAGGGGAGGGAAAGGGAATAGGCAGACAGTGCAGGGAACCCCTGTGGCCGTTCCCCTCAATAATAAGTATACTGTTTTGGATACGGTTGGGGGGATGACCTACCAGGGGAAAGCCACAGCGGCCAGGTCTCTGGCACTGAGCCTGGCTCTGTGGCTCAGAAGGGAAGGGGGGAGAATAGGAGAGCGATAGTGATAGGAGATTCAATGGTTAGAGGAGCAGACAGGAGATTCTGTGGTCGCGAACGAGACCCCCGGATGGTATGTTGCCTCCTGGGTGCCAGGATCAGGGATGTCTCGGATCGAGTCTACAGGATTCTGAAGGGGGAGGGGGAGTAGCCAGAAGTCGTGGTATACATCGGTACCAATGACATAGCTAGAAAAAGGGATGAGGACCTGAAAAACGAATATAGGGAGTTAGGTTGGAAGCTCAAAGGTAGGACGAGCAGAGTAGTAATCTCAGGATTGATACCGGTGCCATGTGCTAGTGAGGCTAGAAACAGAGAGCGAGTGCAGTTGAACACGTGGCTACACAGCTGGTGTAGGAGGGAGGGCTTCAGATATGTGGATCATTGGGATACCTTCTGGGGAAGGTGGGACCTGTACAAGAAGGACGGGTTGCATCTGAACTGGAGGGGCACCAATATCCTGGGCGGGAGGTTTGCTAGAGCTCTTCGGGAGGGTTTAAACTAGTTTGGCAGGGGGATGGGAACCGGAGCTACGGATCAGTGGATGGGGTAGCTGTTGAACAGGCAGATACAGAGTGCAGAGAATCTGTGAGGAAGGTTAGACAGTTGACAGGGCAAAGTTGCAGCCAGTATGATGGGTTGAAGTGTGTCTATTTTAACGCAAGAAGTGTCAGGAATAAGGGTGATGAACTTAGAGCATGGATCAGTACTTGGAGCTACGATGTTGTGGCCATTACAGAGACTTGGATATCACAGGGGCAGGAATGGATGTTGGATGTTCCGGGGTTTAGATGTTTCAAAAGGAATAGGGAGGGAGGTAAAAGAGGTGGGGGAGTGGCATTGCTAATCAGGGATAGTATCACAGCTGCAGAAAGGGAGGTCGTCGAGGAGGGTTTGTCTACTGAGTCAGTATGGGTGGAAGTCAGAAACAGGAAAGGAGCAGTCACTTTATTGGGAGTTTTCTATAGACCCCCCAATAACAACAGAGACACGGAGGAACAGATTGGGAGGCAGATTTTGGAAAGGTGCAGAAGTAACAGGGTTGTTGTCATGGGTGACTTCAACTTCCCTAATATTGATTGGAACCTCCTTAGTGCAAATAGTTTGGATGGAGCAGATTTTGTCAGGTGTGTCCAGGAAGGTTTCCTGACTCAATATGTAGATAGGCCGACTAGAGGGGAGGCTATGTTGGATTTGGTGCTTGGCAACGAACCAGGCCAGGTGGCTGATCTCTCGGTGGGAGAGCATTTCGGTGATAGTGATCACAACTCCCTGACCTTTACTATAGTCATGGAGAGGGATAGGAGCAGACGGGATGGGAAAATATTTAATTGGGGAGGGGGAATTACAATGCTATTAGTCAGGAACTGGGGAGCTTAAATTGGGAACAGATGTTCTCAGGGAAAGGCACGACAGAAATGTGGAGGTTGTTTAGGGAGCACTTGCTGCGACTGCTGGATAGGTTTGTCTCGCTGAGGCAAGGAAGGGATGGTAGGGTGAAGGAACCTTGGATGACAAGAGATGTGGAACAGCTATTCAAGAGGAAGAAGGAAGCTTGCTTAAGGTTGAGGAAGCAATGATCAGACAGGGCTCTAGAGGGTTACAAGGTAGCCAGGTAGGAACTGAAGAATGGACTTAGGAGAGCTAGAAGGGGACATGAAAAAGTCTTGGCGGGTAGGATTAAGGAAAATCCCAAGGCATTCTACACTTATGTGAGGAACAAGAGGATGGCCAGAGTGAGGGTAGGGCCGATCAGGGATAGTGGAGGGAACTTGTGCCTGGAGTCGGAGGAGGTAGGGGAGGTCCTTAATGAATACTTTGCTTCAGTATTCACTAGTGAGAGGGACCTTGTCGTTTGTGAGGACAGCATGAAACAGGCTGATATGCTCAAACAGGTTGATATTAAGAAGTGCTGGATGTGCTGGAAATTTTGAAAGACATGAGGATAGATAAGTCCCCGGGGCCAGACGGGATATACCTAAGGTTTTATGGGAAGCGAGGGAAGAGATTGCTGCGCCTTTGGCGATAATCTTTGCGTCCTCACTGTCCACTGGAGTAGTACCAGATGATTGGAGGGTGGCAGATGTTATTCCCTTGTTCAAGAAAGGGAATAGGGATAACCCTGGAAATTACAGACCAGTCAGTCTTACGTCGGTGGTGGGCAAATTATTGGAGAGGATTCTGAGAGCCAGGATTTATGATTATTTGGAAAAGCATAGTTTGATTAGAGACAGTCAGCATGGCTTTGTGAGGGGCAGGTCATGCCTCACAAGCCTTATTGAATTCTTTGAGGATGTGACAAAATACATTGATGAAGGAAGAGCAGTGGATGTGGTGTATATGGATTTTAGCAAGGCGTTTGATAAGGTTCCCCATGGTAGGCTCATTCAGAAATAAGGAGGCATGGGTTACAGGGAAATTTGGCTGTCTGGATACAGAATTGGCTGGTCCATAGAAGATAGAGGGTGGTAGTAGATGGAAAGTATTCAGCCTGGAGCTCGGTGACCAGTGGTGTTCCGCAGGGATCTGTTCTGGGACTTCTGTGATTTTTATAAATGACTTGGATGAGGAAGTGGAAGGCTGGGTTAGTAAGTTTGCCGAAGACACGAAGGTTGCTGGAGTTGTGGATAGTGTGGAGGGCTGTTGTAGGTTGCAACGGGACATTGACAGGATGCAGAGCTGGGCTGAGAAGTGGCAGATGGAGTTCAACCTGGAAAAGTGTGAAGTGATTCATTTTGGAAGGTTGAATTTGAATGCAGAATCCAGGCTTAAAGACAGGATTCTTGGCAGTGTGGAGGAACAGAGGGATCTTGGGGTCCACGTCCATAGATCCCTCAAAGTTGCCACCCAAGTTTATAGGGTTGTTAAGAAGGCGTATGGTGTGTTGGCTTTCATTAACAGGGGGATTGAGTTTAAGAGCCACGAGGTTATGCTGCAGCTCTATAAAGCCCTGGTTAGACCACACTTGGAATATTGTGTTCAGTTCTGGTCGCCTCATTAGAGGAAGGATGTGGAAGCTTTAGAGAGGGTGCAGAGGAGATTTACCAGGATGCTGCCTGGACTGGAGGGCATGTCTTATGAAGAAAGGTTGAGGGAGCTAGGGCTTTTCTCATTGGAGCAAAGAAGGATGAGAGGTGACTTGATAGAGGTGTACAAGATGATGAGAGGCATAGATAGAGTGGATAGCCAGAGACTTTTTCCCAGGGCGGAAAGGGCTATCACCAGGGGGCATAATTTTAAGGTGATTGGAGGAAGGTTTAGGGGAGATGGCAGAGGTAGGTTTTTTACACAGAGAGTGGTGGGTGCGTGGAATGCACTGCCAGTGGTGGTAGTAGAAGCAGATACATTAGGGACATTTAAACGACTCTTGGATAGGTACATGGATGATAGTAGAATGAAGGGTATGGCGGTAGTTTGATCTTAGAGTAGGTTAAAGGGTCAGCACAACATCGTGGGTCGAAGGGCCTGTTCTGTTCTATGTTCTATGTTCTACACCTCCACCTTTTCCTAGCTTCCTGTCCTTCCTAAATTCCATGTACCCATCAATATTCAGGTCCCAATCTAAGTCGTCCTGCAGCTATGTCTCTCAAATGGCTATCAGATCATACTTATTTATTTCTACTTGTGCTCTCAGTTCATCTGTTTTGTTTCGAATGCTACATGAATTCAGATACAGAGACTTTAGTTTTGTCCTTTTATTATTTTTGTAACCTCAAGCCTTATCTGTTGATTTACTCTTAGATTTGTACACTCTGTCCCTTCCTGTCACAGACTATTTATCATTTCCTATATTAATACCTTTCTCTTTTGCCTTGTCTCTACTCCTTGATTTACCATATCTTCCCAAATTTGATCCCTTGCCACCACTATTCAGTTTAAAACTCTCTCTACTTCCCTAGTTATGTGGCTCACTAGAACACCGGCCCCAGCACAATTCAGATGTAGACCGTCCCAATGGTACAGCTACCAATTTCCCCAGTACTGGTGCCAGTGCCCGAAGAACCGGCACCCACGTCTACCACACCAGTCTTTCAGCCACACATTAATTTCTCGAATCTTATTTGCCCTATGCCAATTTGCATGTGACCCAGGTAATAATCCAGCGATTATTACTTTTGAGGTTCTCCTTCTTAATTTGACACCTAATTCCTCATACGGACTATGCAGAACCTCTTTCCTTGTCCTGCCTATGTCATGGTACCTACATGGACCACGATGACTGGATCCTCCTCCTCCCACTGTAAGTCCCTCTCCAGCCCTGAGCAGATGTCCCGAACCCTGGCAGGCAACACAGCTGTCTGGACTCTCACTCTTTGCTGCAGAGAACAGTGTCAATCCCCCTGACTATACTGTCCCCTACTACCACTACATTCCTTTTTTCTCCCTCCACTTGAATGGCTTCCTGTACCATGGTGCCATGGTCAGGTTGCTCATCCACCCTGCAGCCCCCCACTCTCATCCAAACAAGCTGAAAGAACCTCACACCTGTTGGACAATCGTAAAGGTTGAGGCTCCTGCACTCCTGCCCTCTGGGTCCCTTTACCTGCCTCAGCTATGGCCAAACTCTCCTGTCCCAGATCACTGACCAAATCAGAAGACCCTATCCTAAGAGGTGTGACCGCCTTCTGGTACAAAATGTCCAGGTGACTTACCCCCTCCCTAATGATTCGCAGTGTTTGCAGCTCGGCCTCCAGTTCAATGATTCTGAGCCGAAGCTCTTTGAGCCACAAATGCTTACTGCAGACGTGTTTGCCCTGGATCACACTGACATCCAGGAGCTCCCACATGCTGCAGCCATGACACATCACCTGTCCTGCCATCCTTAATGTGTTTTAATTAACTACTTAATTACTTTATTCAATTATTTATTTTATTTTCCTTTTTTAATATATTTTGTTAAGCTTTCTACTAGTTCCTTTACTATTTTAAACATTAGGATTAGAATGGACCTTAATCACTTTTACCAGATACTCACCAAACAAGTAGCTTCTTCCCAAACCAATCACCTACCTGCTTGCCTATGATGTTTGATGCCATGTTTCATTTAAATTAAATTAAATTAAAAGCTAACCTGTATACTCACCCCGGCGGCTCTCTGTTTCCCTGCTCTCACTGTTGATTATGACATCACTCTGATATCACTTTACGATTTTGCCCTCCACTGCTTCCGCAGTGCTCCTCCTTCTCTCTCGCTCTGTCTCTGTCTTCAACTCAGGGCTTTTGGTGTGCTTTTTAAACCTCCGCTCCCACCATGCTCCTTTCTCTCGCTCTGTCTCTGTCTCTGACTCTGGGCTTTTGGCGCACTTTTTAAACCTCTGCTCCATCTGTGCTCCTCTCTCTCGCTCTGTCCCTGTTTCCGGTCTCCCATTCTGGGCTTTTGGCGCACTTTTTAAACCTCCACTCCTGCTGTGTTCCTCTCTCTCATCCTGTCTCTGTTTCTGGTCTCCCATTCTGGGCTTTTGGCGCGCTTTTTAAACCTCCACTCCTGCTGTGTTCCTCTCTCTCACCCTGTCTCTGTTTCTGGTCTCCCATTCTGGGCTTTTGGCGCGCTCTCTGCAAGCCACCTCAGCAAACATCCTTTGTGCTCCTTCCTCTTCTCAAGTCTATCTCGTGTGACCAATACATCATCGCTTGAACAGTGGGAGGGGTCTTATACTATAATTGCCATCTGGGGGGATTACCCCCTCGCTGACTCAAAAGAGCAGGTTAAGATTACAAACCATGAGAAAGCAGCATGAGTAAGTCACTGCAGCCAGTTGAACTGTCCTAGTTAAATCTGCCCTCTAATATTAGTATTCAAAAAGATTTTGGGTTCTGTAGTCTATTTGAAATGGAAATAAATGTTTCTTTAAGGCTTATTCCTTGGTATGAATTTGATGGGTCTTCGTTGAGGTGACGTAACATTCTAAACCAAGGCAAATTTCTGTAACCCTGATTAAGGTAATTATTTCACAGATTGTCAGAATAAAAAATAGTCAGGAGCTCAATTGTTCACATCTTGTCATGGCTGTACAGTCATTTCATCATCATATTTATCACAGCATTAATTGATGCAGTTTTTCCCTCTGCTTTCATTTATCTGTCTTTTCATCCTTATAGTTTATCAAGCTGAGTAGCTGGTATTAACACATGTTTTAGTGTGTGGCAGAGGTCATTAATAGATAGTTCTTGAAGTTCACAAGGAAAATTAAATGCTGCCAGACCTCATTTTAATTTCCACATTTTATAATCCCTCAGCGCAATACTTTTATGCTGGGAGCAGAGGAACAGAGGAACATGGAACAGGAGTAGGCTATTCAAGCCCTTGAGCCTGTTCCACCACGGAATGGTATTTTACAGATGGTCTGTGTTTAAAAACCACTTCAAAGCCAGATCATTCCTGGTGTGAATTTTTTTGAGATGGTTAGATTTCATTAAAAACATTTCAGTAGATTGCAAAGGCAGGGATGAGCAACCTGGAGAAAAAGGTTTTATTTATACTTTTTACCTCTCCACATACATTGATTTGAAAAAGAAACTGAAACATAAAAAATCAAGCAACTACTTTAGTAACTACTTTAAATGAAACTTCATTTCTATGAATTAAAGGGAAGTGGTTTAAAGATGCACAACATTTTTCATCAGAGGTGGATCACTGAAAGCAGAGGCACATACACAGATGGTGTCCTTGAGATCCTGCTGCTTGTGGTGAAGCAAAAGAAGGCTTGATAATCAAGAAAACCATCCGTCTAATACAGTCATCAGAAATACCTGGCAGGAGATGATTGGAGTGATTGTTTTCTATAACACAGAGAGTTCTTGCTGAAAATGTGAAAGATGATAGCAGACCTGCGAGAAGATGCCACATAGAAACTATGGTGGAGAAATTTGACTCGTACCCAAAATGAATTTTTGCATATACAAGATTGTCCTACTTGAAGTCCAGGTCAAATTGTTGGGGGGTGGGGTTGAAGAAGAGGATGGTGGGGTGGGGGCAGAGTGGGGGGAGGGGCTAGAAGTTGCCTGTAGCATTATTTTAGAGCTAGGAGGAACATGATTGGGCCTACCCCCCCACCCCCTGCATGATCTTATTGCCCCACCCTTTCCAACCCCCAATAAAAATTACAGTACGTATTTGCCCTTTCCCCCAAAACATACCATTGAATTCTGACCTCTCCCCAGACTGCACAAAGTTGAAAGTTCACCCCTTCCCACCATCCCCTACACTGATGATGCTTATTTGACCCCATTCCCACCCCACCCCGCAGTATAAATCCTAGCCCCTCCCCCTCCCCACCAGTGTCATGCTTGCTTTCCCCGGACGGGAAATTGAAGGCGCGGGAGTGCCGGTCACCATGCTGAAGATCATGGCGGGCCTGTAAGATTCAAGGTAAGTTGATTTAAATCTATTTATCTCATTAATTTTAAATATTGAAATTGAGGTCCCGTCACCCAGCGGCAGGGGGGCTGCCATGGAGCCTCGCCGCCACCGTAAGGATCGGGTCAGGCCCTCCCGGCGTCGAGCTCCATGGCGAGCCTCTGCCGCAACAATCTTCTGGCCCCCGCGCCACGGAGCCCGACGTTGCGGGCTTGGTAAAATATAGCCCTATGAAGTGATGCAACTGTTATATAGGAAAATACAACAATCAATTTGTGCATAGCAAAGTCTCCTAAACAGTGAAAGAATGATGGCAATAAATCTATGTTTGCTGGTCTTCGTTGAAGGATAAATCCAGGACACCAGGTGATGTTCCTGCTCTACTTTGAATAGTGGCAGCAGAACTATTGCACCCACCTGAACCGGCAGATACGTCCTTGGTTTGCTGTCTCATCTAAAAGACTGCAGCTGCAACAATACAACAGTCCCTTAGTACTGTGCTAAAATGTCAGCCTAAATTATGTGGTCAAGTCTTGGGGTGGGTGAGAGGTCTGCCAATGGAGTCTAGCTAAATAACAATTTTCTTCTTTCTTACTCAATGGACAGTCTATACATAAAAGTAACTCAAATATTCCTCATCATAACATTATCATCATTGGATGTTTTATCATTGTAAAGGTCATGAGGAAATTCGTATGTTCATAAGCAAATCAACATTTATTTTAAAATAAAATAAAATAAGTGCCATAAAATTTATCTGGCTAAATTTTTATTTGCTTATGTTACTAAGTCCTTTCCTTTTAATATTTATTCTTTAGATATAAAGTGTAGCTGATATCACATGAGCTCAGGTCAGTCATTAGGGAGACAAATCTTGTTAAAATGAATCACAAACCTAAATAATTAATGGCAATCTTTATAAATTCTTAATAGAACAGTTATTAAAACTCAAAAGTTCAAAAATGTAAATTCTGAATAGACATCTTCAACCGCATTATCAAATTTATATTGCTCCCCTGATTTCAATAGGCCTGTTTCATAAATTATGTCATGAACTGGATCTTAGTTCTGATAACAATATAATTTGGATAAATTAATGCCATCAGAATTGATTAATTTAACTGAAGGTGAATGAAATAATTGTGGAACAGAACTAAAGGAATAGATTCAAGAGTCGTAATTGTCAAATATGGGACTTTAATTAAAATGTAATTAAGTGTAATTCTTATGTAAAATGTATATGGCATTGGTTGAGTTGCCACTTGAATATATTTCCTTACTTTACATCTGGTTAATCGTTTGATGCACACTTTAATTATGCAACCATTTTCCCTGAGCGCAGATGTTCCCCGACTCTGCCAAGCAGAAAGATGGTGGTAGCACCTGTCAATGCTTGTTTAGCACTGGCAGCTTGCCACTTCCATTTAAGTAAGGCCTGATCATGACAATGGTCGGGGCCTCTGACAAGTTTCTTCAGGCAGGCATTGGACTCACTCCACCTGCTGCCCATCTCATGAGTGCCCCTAATCAAAATTTCCCCTTAAATCTCTTCTGATCATGTAAGGCAATGTAGTTTTGACAAAAATGAATGTCTAGAAAATCCAGCCCATTCTGGATACAGTGCATTCTGAACGGGGAGAAATTAATTTGGTGCTTGGACCATTTCCTTCAGGTGTCCCCCCCACTTTCCAACCATTTAGAAAACTTCCAGTGGATGGGGCAAATGTTACTTCCACTGTCTATGTCCATCATGACATCACATTTGAAGGAGGGACCGACAAGAGTCAGGTTCTTCTGAAAAATGTTGCTATTTCCCCTCAGCAGATATGCTCATATTATGTACATCCACCAGAAGCATGCACACTTGCTGGGCATATGACATTTGGTTTTATAGAAAGCAGATTGGCTACTTGCACAATTGGACCAAGGTTAGGGTTAGATGGGAAAAGTGGGGAGACATGGGGCTGGATTTTAATGGCCCTCCATTGCTGGGAATGGTGGACGGGGTGGGGAATGAAAATAGCAACGGAGGAGGCCCACCGCCGACCCTGACACCGGCAGGCCCTGTACCGATCTCAATGGCGGTGGCAAGGTGTCGTGGCGGCTGCCCCACCACTTGGCAACGGGACCTCTATTTCTAGACTTAAATTAATTTACCAACCTGAGTTAATGAAGGTCCCGTCACCTCCTTATTCACCACACTGATCTTCATTTGGGCAGCCGGCAATGCTGCACATTCAAATCTCCGTTCGGGGAAACAAGGTGCAACACCTGTGGGGAGGGGGGATGAGGTGATTTTCTCTGTGCAGGAAGGGGGTGGGTAAGCAGGGTTAAAATGCTGCAGATTAGACTGGGGGGGGGGGGGGGGACAGGTGATGGGAAGGGGTCAAGGACAAAGGTTCCAAACTTTGGTGGGGGGAAGGTCAAATGTTTATGGTAAGTATGCTGGTGGGGGGGGAAATTAGGGCAGGAATGATGTGTAATTCCACTGAGGAGTGGGAGAGGTCATGGAAAGCTTATTTTATTTATTTTTTTAAACTTAAACATCACTGTACATTTAAAATTTAAATGCTCATCGCGGGCTGTAAGCCCTTTAAAAATGGCGGCGGCCCCAATGGCGCTGGATGCCGTTGCGGGGGACAACTCACATCATTTGGGGGGGGGGGGCAGCCGCCCTGGACATGCTGATGAGCCTCTGCGTTTGGAATTGCGGTGGCACCATGGCGTGGGCCCTTATTTCAGCGGCGGGCTTTTAAAATGTAGCCCATGGGGTGGGCAGAGCAGGCTGTTAGGTTGCTCCCCCCAGCAGACCAAATGTACATTAAATTTTTACAGGACATCATATCAAGACCCCATTAAACAAGCTCAAAAATTAGGAGCAGAATTTAATGCAGACTTCGGGGATGGGAACGAAGGCGGGTAGTGGGGGAGACTGTACTAAATCAGGACAGGAAACGTCAGACGGGAAGTCTGACATTGTGACGTCCTATTCCAATTTTATCGATGGCGGAAAACATGGAGGGTTGAGAGCAGACATCAACACAGCAGGCAGGCAATTAAAGTACTTAAAAGGCCCATAGATAGCAATTTAATTCTTAGTTTTAAATTTTGTTAACAGAGCTCAGGAATCACGGGTCTTCAGAGGTTCACCTGGCGACATGGAGGCAGGAGCTCATTGCTGGCTGCAAAGGGAGACCATTGGGAGAGGCAGCACCGGCTGCCAGGCAGGGTGAAGGGAGGGCATCGGGCCTTGTCTGAGCAGTGAGGCCAAAGGTGCCAGCAGTGTGGAATGCCATACCTGTGGGGGGCAAGGGACAAGTGTCACCTCATTAGAGGTGAGAAGTGGGGGAAGGCGTGGTGGGTGGCCGCTGGCAGTGGAGGCCTTGAAATTAGGTAGAGGCCACCTATCATGGGCCTCATTCACCCAGGCTTTGGGTATCTCATTGAAGAGGAGATGCAGCAGAGAAGGAGGGAGATCCAGGCACCTGCAGCAGCACAGCAGTAACCTGTGAGGCGGCAAGAGTTTCAGCAGTGGCTTCCAGATGATGGAAAAGGGCTCAGAGGGGAAAGCTAGCAGCTTCCTCCTTGCAGAAGAAGCTACTCTCCAGAGAGAGCCTACTGGTCAAAGCTCAACTAGTTACAGATGTCTGAGAAGCAATGCCAACGAAGACTCCGCCTCTCCAGGGAGGGTACTGAAGATCACTATGGCACTGATCTTCTATGTCCCTGGATCATTACAGGGATGCACTGGGGGCATGTGTGGGATCTCACAGTTAGCAGCCCATCAGTGCATCAAGGAGGTATTCATTGTCCATTTCAGGCGGGCCGATGACTATCTGCGCTTCCACACATATCCCAACTCGCAAGCTGAGAGGTCCATCGGGGTCGGGGCCATCGCTGAAATCCCCTAGATGCAGGGTGTCATCGACTGCACGCATGTGACTGCACACCAGCCAGCAGGCATCATCAACAGGAAGGACTTCCACTCTCTCAATTTATAACATATCTGCATTCACCGTAAATAGATTGTGCAGGTCTGTGCACACTTCCCAGGAAGTTGTCACAATGCCTACATTTTGAGGCAGTCCCAGGTGCAAGAGCTTTTCCGGTCTCTTGCGTGCCTTCAGGAATGGATCCTTGGAGATAAGGGGTACCCACTGAGGACATAGTTACTGATGCCTGTGAGGAACCCTCGCACAGATGCAGAGGAGAGGTGTAGTAGCTGCCATGGGACAATGTGAGCGACCATACAGCAAGCCATTGGTCTACTCAAGATGAGATTCAGGTGCGTAAGAGATGGTAATATTATTTTTAATTGAATTTTGTGGTTGAGTCTATCCAACCCAAGAGAATCTATAGTTTAAATGAAATTAAGGAAGCTATGCTATATGCAGCTGTGCAGAAAATTGACTGAAACTGACCAATATGCATTGCAAAGGCCAGAAGGGTTTTGAGCTAAAGTAACCTGTTAACAGCTGCAAGCAGTTCATTAAAGATAAACAGAGTCACTTGTGAAAGAAAAGCACATGAAGGCTTTGGAATGTTTAGCAAAAAGCAGAGAAGTCATAAAATTGAGTTGAAACCAATAAACAGACATACTTCAAAAGCTATGTTTCGCATTGATGCTGAGTTAGAGCTTTGGAGAAACTTCACGTACGCAAAAATATGGAACCATGGTATCTGAAAACACGGAGATAAGAGACTGAACATGTTATAAAAGTGCTCATTTAGCTGGCCCAAGTTGTCCAAAGTGTTTTGAAAAGCTGCAAGAGAGTGACAAACTGATGCTGATTAATAACATCAGAGTTTGCCCTCTTTTGAAATGCAGACAAACTAACTCCAAAAGAAGATTTTTTAAAAATTCTATATGCTTTGTCAGATAAACTCTGTGAGACCAGGAAAGTAAGCTGCTATTGTGTTTCCTGATAAAGATCTTGAAGACATCTGCAATATCCATCCGAGATAGTGAAATTGCTGAAGGAAATGTAAACATATGTTTATTGTCAAAGCAGTCTCTGATATCGTAGTTTGGGCAAAGAACTGGCTGCCTCATTGAACAGTTGCAGTTTATAGTTGATTTTGATAGGACAGCACAAACTTGTCAATGAAACTTCCTGCCTACTTTGTAAAGAAAGTTCTAAAAATCATTGCAAAGAATGATTCAGTGCTTAAGACAAGCAACTTGGTCAGTTGCTGAAGAGTCTGGTCAATGGGAAGTGACCACTCGCTGGGTGATCATATGTATAGCTCCTTGTAAGTAATTTATGACTAATGGGTGTATTGTATGGTTAAGTGTTATTCCTACCAAATCTAGTAAAGGTATTAGTGTTTAATTTGGGCTTTTATTGTTGTCTCATTATTTCTCGTAATTCTTGTATTCAAACAGTAATCAGTCAAGTGATAGAAGGTTACATCTTATATGGTGCCTAGATTAGTCTGGTGCGGACGACACAAAGGTTGGTGGAGTTGCGGATAGTGATGAGGATTGTCAGAGGATACAGCAGGATATAGATTGGTTGGAGACTTGGGCGGAGAAATGGCAAATGGAGTTTAATCCGGACAAATGTGAGGTAATGCATTTTGGAAGGTCTAATGCAGGTGGGAAGTATACAGTAAATGGCAGAACCCTTAGGAGTATTTACAAGCAGGGAGATCTGGGCGTACAGGTCCACAGGTCACTGAAAGTGGCAACGCAGGTGGATAAGGTAGTCAAGAAGACATACAGCATGCTTGCCTTCATCGGTCGGGACATAGAGTATAAAAATTGGCAAGTCATGCTGCAGCTGTACAGAACTTTAGTTAGGCCACACTTAGAATATTGCGTGCAATTCTGGTCGCCACACTACCAGAAGGACGTGGAGGCTTTGGAGAGGGTACAGAAGAGGTTTACCAGGATGTTGCCTGGTCTGGAAGGCATTAGCTATGAGGAGAGGTTGGATAAACTCGGATTGTTTTCACTGGAACGACGGAGGTGGAGGGGCAACATGATAGAGGTTTACAAAGTTATGAGCGGCATGGACAGAGTGGATAGTCAGAAGCTTTTTCCCAGGGTGGAAGAGTCAGTTACTAGGGAACATAGGTTTAAGGTGAGGCGGCAAAGTTTAGAGGGGATGTGCGAGGCAAGTTCTTTACACAGAGGGTGGTGAGTGCCTGGAACTTGCTGCCGGGGGAGGTGGTGGAAGCAGGTACGATAGCGACGTTTAAGAGGCATCTTGACAAATACATGAATAGGATGGGAATAGAGGGATACGGTCCCCGCAAGTGCAGAAGGTTTTAGTTTAGGCAGGCATCAAGATCGGCGCAGGCTTGGAGGGCCGAATGGCCTGTTCCTGTGCTGCACTGTTCTTTGTTCTTTGTTCAGCATGCCCTGGTGAGGGTGTACGTATCATGGTGGTTTGCTGTGCACTGCACAGCCTGGCACTACAAAGGGGAGCGGCGTTAATGAGGATATCGAGGGGCACAATGCCTCCTTGGATGATGAGGGTGCAGAAGAGGAAGCTGACTAAGGATTGCCAGATGAAGAGCCGCAGGGACAACAGGAAATATGCCATGAGATACATGCAAGGGAGGCTCATGATGCCCCGATACATTCGTGGTTCCTTTTATCCTTACTGCCATTACAGGTTGATCAGTAAAAACGTATCTTTATGCAGCCCTATTGTACTTTCCTTCCTTCAGGAAGCATTTGCTCAGCACCCTGGTGTGCAGCGCTCAGCAGGCAAGGCTCAAGACTTGACGCCCCCCCCAAAACATGATCCCTCGCTCTGAGGCCCTTGACAGATGCAGGGTTGAAATGAAATGCCAAAGGTCATAAAAAAAGAAACGGCATCTTGTGCAATAGAAAATTATCTTTATTATCCCTGACAACAAACTCTACCCTTTCTATTAACATTACACATTCACCCCTGAAAACCCCATGCTTCTGGGTGCTCCCCTTTACACTTGTGCATGCACTCCTAAAGTATTGCTCCCTCTGCACTGCCAGCTGACGTGGAAGGCAGACTGATGACCTTGCTGCCACTTGGCTAGTGAGGACCTTGGCAGTCATCCTCTGGATGCCTTAGTCCTGGAGGGCCCTGGCATGTTGAGGGCCTCCTGCACAGAGGCAGTACCATCCTCTGTCATCAGGGATGAAGGAGGATCTGGCATCACTGGCAGAGGGGCAGAGGAACTGCTGACCACACCAGGAACACCCTGACAGGAGCCCTCAACTCCGGGGGTGGGGAGGTGGGGTGGGGGTGGGTGCAGCTATTCCTTCTCCCTTGTCAGGCACACTCGTGCCTTCCTGCTGATTTGAGAAGTGCAGAGGACCTAGTGGTAACTCCAGGTCCCCTCATCCCTCTCACCTTGCCACTGTTGCCTTGAGCTGAGCAAATGCTTCCTGAAGGAAGGAAAGTACAATAAGGCTGCAGACTTTGAGTAGTCTGCTGGATGTGGTTCTGCAGGAGAGCCGCAGATCTCTCAATGGAGGCCACCACTCATACCCCAGTCAGACACAGTGCAGCACTCAAGGCCTCCACACTTGGGCACGCATTGCTTCTGACATCTCTGCCAGATGTTGCCTGGCCTCTCGCTGCAGCTGCAGCATTTCCTGTGATGTTGGCAACACCAGAGGCATGTCATGAGTCTGGGGCTCAGCATAGGCTGGGCCTCCCACAGTCCTCTGACTATCAGAGGCCTGGGCTGTCAGAGTCTTCGTCGGCTGCTTGGGTGTGTCTGTGCTGTGTTCACCAGATTGTGCACCCGAATCTAACAGCAAGCGCATACCCACTGACTTGTGAATATCTGAGCTGGTGGAGGGTGCAGGGGTATGAGGTGACTATGCACTCTCTGAGGCACTGTCCACCCCTTCAGAGGCGGCAGTCTGTTCCTCAGTCTCGGAGGTTCTTTGTTGATCTTCTGCATGACCTGCATGAGAGAACAGAGACATTAAAGGGTCAAGGGCCTCCCCTCCTGACGTAACAGACATCCCTACATTCGAGATTCCTGAAGGTGACAGATGCCTCAAGAGCAGCATCTTCATCACTGCTGATGCATCCATGTGCTCCATGGTGAGCTTACTCATTGTTTTGTAAAGGTGCCCCAGTCTCTCCATCGCAATGCACCATCTGCCCTGTGGCCATGCCAGCTCCATGGCCTCCTAATCTATCAGGATCAGGACATGGAGATTTAGCAGTGCACTAACAGTTTGGGCCCTCTCTCTGCGATTGGGGGCAATTTTCTCCTGTAGACACAAAGATGAATGTTGTTGGTTTCCCAGTGGGAACAAGCCCAAGACTTATGCTGGTCGGAGTCCAGCAGTTACTGATGAGGGCACACAGATGCCTCCTGCTTGTGGCCTATGTCCAGTGTCTTTGTAAAGGTCTCCAGTGACAAAAGGCTGCCTTTTAGCACCATTTCGCCATGCTTCAGGCAGTTTGTCTGCATGCCCTGATCCTTTGCCTATGTCTGGGTGGGCACTCCCTCACCACCCAACGCACTCTCCTCCTTTGCCAGATGCAAGATCCAAAAGCTGAAGGCGAGCAGAGGTATTCACTTTTGCTGCTAGATGAGATCATTGAGCCACTTGCGGCACTGGATCCAGGTCCTTGGTGTGACTCCATGGCTGCAGTCAGGCTTGCTTGGTCAAGCTCCCAGCTCTTCTCTGCACGTCCCTAGAGAACAGTATTCCTGCCTTTCCCTGGCAGCCATATAATAGAACCTGGAGGGAGGCATTACTAAAGCATGGGGCCACCCAGGGCCTTCCTTCTGCCACTGTTCTGCAGCTTTTCTCTCCTGAAGAAATCCTCATGCTTGACCAGCAAACACAGGCTGCCAAGCCTTTAAATATGGTGCCAGCACTGCCGCAGCATCAGCTGATGCTGGCATCTCCACCTCGCCATCGTCCACTGTATTGGACAGCCCCCATGCCTCATCCGCCTTAATTGGCTAGCCGCCGCTTCATTATGTGCAGCTAGCCGCTCATGGCCCTGACAGATGCCACACCCGCTTCTGATCCCTACAACGGGACCTGCAGCTTCTGAATAAAATCCGGCCCTAGGAGCAGTGAGACATCAGTTTAATGTTTTTTAATTCAAATTAAAACTAACATTTTACTATGTAATGGCACAATAGAAATGCAAGTTATTGTTATATTACACAACCCACTACATACAGTGACCATGAGATTACTGGTACAAGGAGATGCTCACAGGAGTACTGATCAGGAAGAGCTGTAACTATCTTGTATTTATGGCTCCTTTATTGGATTCTCTGACAAATGGAAACACTCTCTTCGCATCTACCCTGTTCAACAAACTCAGAATTTTAAAGACCTTCCCTCCATTTTGATTAAAATGCAACAAAGGACAGTTTGAGTCTTTAAAAATGTATGTCTATAATATTCAATTGAAATTACAATTAGTTAGGAATAAACTCCCACTAATTTGGCATAACAAAGCTTGCACAATGTTTCGCTACTCAATTGGTTGGAACATATGGGCAGGGTGTTACTTGGTATTATTAAGCAACAGTAAAAAATATTTCCGGGTCAGTAAATATGATTAGGCAGCTACAACATTAAATAGGAACTCTGAAGGATGACCAGCTTTTCTGTTGAGCCTTGTTTTCCTTTGTGGTGCAAAGCTATTATGCATATACATGTATATTTTGCCAACTGAAGCACTAATGATAGTTGAAATGGATGGTTAACTGAAGTAAATGCAAAATACTGCAGATGCTGGAATTCTGAAATAAAAACAAGAAATGCTGGAAATACTCAGCAGGTCTGGCAGCATCTGTGGAGAGAGAAGCAGAGTTTCTGTTTCGGGTCAGTGACCCTTCTTCGGAACTGGCAAATATTCGAAATGTCAAAGGTTATAAGCAAGTAAAGCGGGGGTGGGGCAAGAGATAACAAAGGAGATGGTGTAGATAGGACAAGGTCACAGAATAGCTGAACGGAAGATCATGGAGCAAAGGCAAACAATATGTTGATGGTGTGTTGAAAGACAAAGCATCAGTACAGATAGGGTGTTAATGGACTGAAGATTGAACAGCAGCAAGTACAAACATGAAAAAACAGTGGGTAAGCAAACTGAACAAACTAAGATTAAATAAAATAAACATATAAAAAAAACATAACAAATGTAAAAAAGGAAAAATAACTAAAAATAAAAGTAAAATGGGGGGCCCAGCATGCTCTGAAATTATTGAACTCAATGTTCTGTCCGGCAGGCTGTAGTGTGCCTTATCGGTAAATGAGATGCTGTTCCTCGAGCTTGCGTTGATGTTCACTGGAACACTGCAGCAAGCCCTGGATAGAGATGTGAGCATGAGAGCAGGGGGGCAGTGTTGAAATGGCAAGCAACCGGAAGCTCAGGGTCATGCTTTTGGATTGAGTGGAGGTGTTCCGCAAAGCAGTCACCCAGTCTGCGTTCATTCCGAAGGGATCGTTCCCTCCGCGACACCCTGGTCCACTCCTCCATTATCCCCACCACCTCGTCCCCTTCCCATGGCACCTTCCCCTGCAATCGCAGGAGGTGTAATATCTGCCCATTTACCTCCTCTCTCCACACTATCCCAGGCCCCAAACACTCCTTTCAGGTGAAGCAATGATTTACTTGTACTTCTTTCAATGTAGTATACTGTATTCGCTGCTCACAATGTGGTCTCCTCTACATTAGGGAGACCAAACGCAGACTGGGTGACGGCTTTACGGAACACCTCTGCTCAGTCCGCAAAGCGGTCACCCAGTCTGCATTTGGTAAAGGAAAGACTTGAGATACTAGTGCAATTTCCAATTGGCAGATGAGTATAATGTGAGAAAATGTGAGGTTGACCATTTTGGTGGGAAGAATAGAAAAGCAGAATTATTTACATGGAAAGAGAGTGCAGAATGCTGCGGTACAGAGGGATCTTGGTGATTTGGGTATCCTCGTACATGAATCACAAAGTTAGCATACAGGTGCAGCAATTAATTTGAAAGACAAATGGAATGTTGTCATTTATTGCAAGGGGGATGGAGTATAAAACTAAGGAAGTCTTGCTACGGCTGTACAGGGCATTGGTGAGACTGCATCTAGCATATTGTGTACGATTTTGGTGTCCTTACTTAAGGAGTGATAAACTTGCATCGGAAGCAGTTCAGAGAAGGTTCACTAGGCTGATTCCTGTGATGAAAGGTTTGTCTTATGAGGAGATGTTGAGCAGGTTGGGCCTATACTCATTGGAGTTTAGAAGAATGAGAGGTGATCTTAGTGAAACATATGAGATTTTGAGGGAGCCTGACAGGGTAGATGAAAAGAGAATATTTCCCCTCATGGGGAACTAGGGGGAACAGTTTCAAAATAAGGGCAAAATACTGCGGATGCTGGAAATCTGAAATAAAAACAAGAAATGCTGGAAATACTCAGCAGGTCTGGCAGCATCTGTGGAGAGAGAAGCAGAGTTAACGTTTCAGGTCAGTGACCCTTCTGTCGGATGAAAGGAAGGATGAAATGAAACTGCGGAGTAGAACAGCTAGGGTTAGAAGAGTAAAGCTTTGTAATTGCAAAACAGTCTCATATGGGTGTATGATAAAATGTGTTATTTTTCTGTTTGCTAGTAGAACCATATAAAATGTATCACTTTGTACCATTTTCCTGGGCTGCCTGTTTTTAGTTGCTGGTTAACAACTCGCCTTTTAAGTTGCATGTTGATGAATGGTGTTACGAGAGTCCATATTTTTTGTTAAAACTTCAAATCTATATTTTTAAAAACTAAAAAAAAAATTCATGGACATTGAAACATCTGGAGATAGCTGAACTTTATGGATTTTTTTTTAAACAGTTAAAAAGCCAGTGAATTTGGACTAAAGCAGGCAATTGGAATTTGATATAGACCTGCCTGGAGATTAGAAAAAAAGCAAATAACTGTTACCTTTCTTTGAAGAATCCTTACTCTTGAAGAATAAAAGCTTGTATGAAGTTGTACTGTTGCCTCCTGCATTTATTTGAAGAAACCTTGAATATTTGCAGAAACCTTGCATCTTTAAAAGGACTTTTGCATCAAACAAAACAGAGCACTGACACATGTTGCTGCACACCTGATGGAAGACCTATGTGATGCCTGCTGCAGTTGAATTTCTTTGAACTCCTGCCCAAACAGACTGTTCATCAACCTCGCCTGGAAAATTCCTAGTGGCAGCCAACCACTCGAACCAAAGGACTCCCTTCCAGATCTTTTCAGGCTAGATTATATTTTTTATTCCTTCTATTCCTTTGTAACAGCTGTAAAGAAAAATCCTTTTTATCCCAATCAACTGGATTTTTGGATATATGTGTGTGTATGAGGGCTAGGATAATAATACAGGGCTTTAATATTTTGATTTGAGTATATATTTACTTCATTGTTGTTTAAGACCTGGGTTTATAATAAATGGATAATTTTGTTGTTTATTAAAGAAACCTCATTGTGTGCTTTATTCTGGGGACAAATAGATTATCTAAATGGCTATTTCGGTAAGTGGGAAAATTTATTGATATGCTGTAGCCTGTGGAGAAGTGGAACTGAATTAACAGTGCACTCCTCCTGCCTCGGTTGTACCAATGGGAAAACATGAATTGAAGACGTACAATGGGGAACGTGCTTTGGATGGTCGGTTAGTTATAGGATTGCAATGTCTCATTGGGATTGGGGTGAGTGGGTTACGGGTGGGGGATATGGTGGTGGGAGGGGCAAGTGGCTGTTGGATGTGATTATTATATTGTTCCAGTGGAGTGACAAATTGAACCTTCAGGGAATCTCTGGGATCCTGGGCAACAATGTGAGTGGCTGTTATTGTGTTGGAGTCATCACCTTTCTCCCCCACTTCCTCCTCTTCCTCTTCCTCTTCATTGGATTCATCTGCAGATGATGTGTTCTCAGCACCTTGTACCTCCAGCAGTTCCAATCCTCACTGCTGTGCCACATTGTGCAAAACACAGCACATGACGATCATTCTGGAAATCCTGGCTGGCATGCACTGAAGAGTACCTCCAGATCTGGTGATGTCATTGTACTGCTCCTGGGCTTGATTGAAGGGGTTCCTCACAGTGTCATCAACCAAGATTGAAAGGGGTATCCTTTGTCTCCTAGCAGCCACCCCTGAAGTCTGAAGGAAGATCCAACAAGCTTGGACTGCTGCAGGATGAAAGCACCATGGCAGCTCATTGAGGATCTGGCACACACCTGTATAAACCTTCCCTTGTGGTTACCTACCAGCTGCACATAGTGGGAAGCCAGCCAGAGATGCAAACAGAACACTCACTCATTCTGATTAGTGTCATCACAGGTGAAGTTGGTATAATTGCTGGCATTGGCAAACAGTCCATCAGTGATTTACCTTATATATTTATGTGCAGTTTACTGGAAGATCCAGATGTGTATCCATCAAAGTCCTGGAGGGAGTTGGAGGCAAACAAGTTGAGGGTGGTGGTCACTTTCACAGCCACTGGAAAGGCATGGTCAGCAGGTTCAGCAGAGAACAAACTTTATTCTCAGAGGCTGTCGATGTCCATCACCACCTGACATAACAACCTCAGCGTACGGAAGCACTGCTCTTCTGAGTGGTCAAGGAAGCTGAGCCTCTGACTGTGCATCCTGTCCCACGGGTAGTATGTCTTGTAACCTCGATCACTCTGTTGCTCCTGTCTCTGCTGACCAACTGCAGGTCTCTCTCCACAGCGGGCTGTTGTTGCTGCCAATGGTTATCTTGCTCCTCATCTGAGGTCCAATCTAAGGCAGTCACAGTGCTACCCACCCCAATCTTGAGTGTCAAGACTGCACTCTGAAGTGCAGAAATCGCCCTTTCACTACAAATGCTCTCAACAAACCCTTTCCCCGTGGGAGATAAGAAAGTGGTGTATTTGCCTGACTTTTGGTAAACTCCATGAATTGTTGTTCTCTTCTCCTCTTGGTTTCAATGGGAAGTTTTAGGAAAACTGGGAAACTTGTTGATGCACCGTTAAATTTAAATGCTGGTTGAAATACAGTTACAATTCACTGATTTAAATGTTCAAATTGCAAGCCCCGCACCTGAACGCTCCTGACTTAAACCTGGAAGTTGGTGTATTGGATACGCTGACATTAACAGCAAATTTAAGCCCCCACCCACTCCTAAATCAACAGGCAATGTCAATGTTAAAATTCACTTTCTACCAGATCAAATTCCTTCATCATTTTAAAACCACAATTTTCCAAATTCAAGGGAATACCTCAATATTATTGTGGTAAATTGGCACTATAGCCTCTCCATAACCACATTATATCTTTCCTGAGGTTTCGTACTCAAAACTGAACACAATACTCCAGATAGGGTCTGACCAAGGTTCTGTAACAACTGAAGTATAAATTCCTCACTTCTATATTCCAAATTTATTGAGATAAAGGGGAACATTCCTTTAGCCTTTTTGATTACTTTTTGTACCGTGCACTATCTGTTAGTGCTTTATCAAAATCAATCCGATGTAAATTTTACAATAAAATGTGAGATGTTTACATGAAATCCCTTTGATCATCCACACCTCAGGTAAAAGAAGTAGGTAGATGGGTTACCATCAGGGGAAGGAGAGGGAACCAGCAGGCAGTGCAGGGATCCCCTGTGGCCGTTTCCCTCAACAACAGGTATACCGTTTTGGATACTATTGGGGGGGGGGGGACTTACCAGGGGTAAGCAATGGGGTACAGGTCTCTGGCACAGAGTCTGTCCCTGTTGCTCAGAAGGGAAGGGGGAAGAGGAGCAGAGCATTAGTCATTGGGGATTCCATAGTTAGGGGAACAGATAGGAGGTTCTGTGGGAATGAGAGAGACTCACGGTTGGTGTGTTGCCTCCCAGGTGCCAGGGTTCGTGATGTCTCGGATCGTGTTTTTGGGATCCTTAAGGGGGAGGGGGAGCAGCCCCAAGTCGTGGTCCACATTGGCACCAACGACATAGGTAGGAAGAGAGATGGGGATTTAAGGCAGAAATTCAGGGAGCAAGGGTGGAAGCTTAGAGCGAGAACAAACAGAGTTGTTATCTCTGGGTTGTTGCCCGTGCCACGTGCTAGCGAAGCGAGGAATAGGGAGAGAGAGGAGTTGAACACGTGGCTGCAGGGATGGTGTAAGAGGGAGGGTTTTGGTTTCCTGGATAATTGGGGCTCTTTCTGGGGTAGGTGGGACCTCTACAAACAGGATGGTCTTCACCTGAACCAGAGGGGTACCAATATCCTGGGGGGGAGATTTGCTAGTGCTCTTCGGGAGGGTTTAAACTAATTCAGCAGGGGGATGGGAACCTAAATTGTCGTTCCAGTGTACAGGATGTTGAGAGTAGTGAAGTCAGGGATAAGGTTACAAGGACGCAAGAGGGCACTGGCAAGCAAGAACTTGGTTTAAAGTGTGTCTACTTCAACGCCAGGAGCATCCGGAATAAGGTGGGTGAGCTTGCAGCATGGGTTGGTACCTGGGATCTCGATGTTGTGGCCATTTCGGAGACATGGGTAGAGCGGGGACAGGAATGGATGTTGCAGGTTCCGGGATTTAGATGTTTCAGTAAGAACAGAGAAGATGGTAAAAGAGGGGGGCGTGTGGCATTGTTAATCAAGGAGAGTATTACGGCGGCAGAAAGGATGTTTGAGGACTCGTCTACTGAGGCAGTATGGGCCGAGATTAGAAACAGGAGAGGAGAGGTCACGCTGTTGGGAGTTTTCTATAGACCTCCGAATAGTTCGAGATGTAGAGGAAAGGATAGCGAAGATGATTCTCGACAGGAGCAAGAGTAACAGGGTAGTTGTTATGGGGGACTTTAACTTTCCAAATATTGACTGGAAATACTATAGTTCGAGTACTTTAGATGGGTCAGTTTTTGTCCAGTGTGTGCAGGAGGGTTTTCTGACACAGTATGTAGACAGGCCAACCAGGGGCGATGCCACATTGGATTTGGTACTGGGTAATGAACCCGGCCAGGTGTTAGATTTAGATGTAGGTGAGCAATTTGATGATAGTGATCACAATTCGGTTAGGTTTACCTTAGCGATGGGCAGGGACAGGTATATACCGCAGGGCAAGAATTATAACTGGGGGAAAGGAAATTATGATGCGATTAGGCAAGATTTAGGATGCGTAGGATGGGGAAGGAAACTGCAGGGGATGGGCACAATCGAAATGTGGAGCTTATTCAAGGAGCAGCTACTGCGTGTCCTTGATAAGTATGTACCTGTCAGGCAGGGAGGAAGTTGTCGAGCGAGGGAGCCGTGGTTTACTAAAGAAGTTGAAGCGCTGGTCAAGAGGAAGAAGAAGGCTTATGTTAGGATGAGACGTGAAGGCTCAGTTAGGGCGCTTGAGAGTTACAAGCTAGCCAGGAAGGATCTAAAGGGAGAGCTAAGAAGAGCAAGGAGAGGACACGAGAAGTCATTGGCGGATAGGATCAGGGAAAACCCTAAGGCTTTCTATAGGTATATCAGGAATAAAAGAATGACTAGAGTTAGATTAGGGCCAATCAAGGATAGTAGTGGGAAGTTGTGTGTGGAATCAGAGAAGATAGGGGAAGCGTTAAATGAATATTTTTCGTCAGTATTTACAGTAGAGAAAGAAAATGTTGTCGAGGAGAATACTGAGATTCAGACTACTAGGCTAGATGGGATTGAGGTTCACAAGGAGGAGGTGTAGGCAATTTTGGAAAGTGTGAAAATAGATAAGTCCCCTGGGCCAGATGGGATTTATCCTAGGATTCTCTGGGAAGCCAGGGAGGAGATTGCAGAGCCTTTGTCCTTGATCTTTATGTCGTCATTGTCGACAGGAATAGTGCCGGAAGCCTGGAGGATAGCAAATGTTGTCCCCTTGTTCAAGAAGGGGAGTAGAGACAGCCCTGGTAATTATAGACCTGTGAGCCTTACTTCGGTTGTGGGTATAATGTTGGAAAAGGTTATAAGAGATAGGATTTATAATCATCTTGAAAAGAATAAGTTCATTAGCGATAGTCAGCACGGTTTTGTGAAGGGTAGGTTGTGCCTCACAAACCTTATTGAGTTTTTTGAGAAGGTGACCAAACAGGTGGATGAGGGTAAAGCCGTGGATGTGGTGTATATGGATTTCAGTAAGGCGTTTGATAAGGTTCCCCACGGTAGGCTATTGCAGAAAATACGGAAGTATGGGATTGAAGGTGATTTAGTGCTTTGGATCAGAAATTGGCTAGCTGAAAGAAGACAGAGGGTGGTGGTTGATGGCAAATGTTCATCCTGGAGTTTAGTTACTAGTGGTGTACCGCAAGGATCTGTTTTGGGGCCACTGCTGTTTGTCATTTTTATAAATGACCTGGATGAGGGTGTAGGAGGGTGGGTTAGTAAATTTGCGGATGACATGAAGGTCGGTGGAGTTGTGGATAGTGCCGAAGGATGTTGTAGGTTACAGAGGGACATAGATAGGCTGCAGAGCTGGGCTGAGAGATGGCAAATGGAGTTTAATGCGGAAAAGTGTGAGGTGATCCACTTTGGAAGGAGTAACAGGAATGCAGAGTACTGGGCTAATGGGAAGATTCTTGGTAGTGTAGCTGAGCAGAGAGATCTTGGTGTCCAGGTACATAAATCCCTGAAAGTTGCCACCCAGGTTAATAGGGCTGTTAAGAAGGCATATGGTGTGTTAGCTTTTATTAGTAGGGGCATCGAGTTTCGGAGCCACGAGGTCATGCTGCAGCTGTACAAAACTCTGGTGAGACCGCACCTGGAATATTGCGTGCAGTTCTGGTCACCACATTATAGGAAGGATGTGGAAGCTTTGGAAAGGGTGCAGAGGAGATTTACTAGGATGTTGCCTGGTATGGAGGGAAGGTCTTACGAGGAAAGGCTGAGGGACTTGAGGTTGTTTTCGTTGGAGAGAAGGAGGAGGAGAGGTGACTTAATAGAGACATATAAGATAATCAGAGGGTTAGATTGGGTGGATAGTGAGAGTCTTTTTCCTCGGATGGTGATGGCAAACACGAGGGGACATAGCTTTAAGTTGAGGGGTGATAGATATAGGACAGATGTGAGAGGTAGTTTCTTTACTCAGAGAGTAGTAGGGGCGTGGAACGCCCTGCCTGCACCAGTAGTAGACTCGCCAACTTTAAGGGCATTTAAGTGGTCATTGGATAGACATATGGATGAAAATGGAATAGTGTAGGTCAGATGGTTTCACAGGTCGGCGCAACATCGAGGGCCGAAGGGCCTGTACTGAGCTGTAATGTTCTATGTTCTATGTTCTACAACTCCTAATCTCTCACCATGAAGAAATTATTCTGATTTGTCTGTTTTCCATCTAAAATAGACAGATTAGGTGAATGGGCAAAACTCTTGCAGATAGATCTCATTGTGAGGAATACTGAACTCCATCTACCATAGTTTCTTCTATTCGCTTAATCTGCCTGCATAGTTTATAACTCATTGCTCCCATCTATATAACTTGCTATGCCTCTTACTTTAGTGTCCTCTGAAAACTTGATTATCTACTTTCCTTCATCCAATTCATTAAAGTACGGAGCCCTCAGGGACACTACATGGGCTGAATTTTGAGGTCTTGGAGGAGGGCAGCGGTTGAAAACACTGGTATTGACCAGTGCACCAGTGTCCCAATGCCGTTGCTGGCATTGGCCACTTCCACCAGAGTGGAGGAGGGCAGCTCTGTGATACTGCTTGGTCCATTACGAAGACCAATGAAGATGGTTAAAGAGCTCATTGTGAGCTCGCTAAGGTGGATGCTGTGATTTTCATAGGGCCACACAGGCTGCATGCGCTGTGTGGGATAGACCAGCTGAATGGAGGCAGACACACAATGGGAAGCCAGTCATCACCACCCAAGAGAATTAGTTGGGTCCCATGAAAGGGTGAATGGTGCAGAGGGGGACTCGCCTATTAGGAGACGTGCCATTAACTTCGCGCATTTGATGGAGAGAGTGGGTAGTAAGTGCTTGGACACTGCAGGGGGCCGTCACCCTACTGGCATGTTGGGGGCATAAGATGAGGGGACAAGGCTGCCAAGCACAATGGGTGGGGGGACACCTGAGGACAATGAAGGCTACAGCTGGCAATGGGGGCACAACTCTCAGAATTTGAGCCCAGTAACGATGAGGAACAGCACCTTCCACAGGAAGGCAGAGGAGAGTGAGGAGGGCCAGCGATGCAACGGAGGTCAAATCTGTAGTGTATTGTCCGTTTATTGTTGATTTGATCTGAAGTATATTGTTCATTTGAGGCCACCATACATGCTTGGTGTAGCATGCGCAAAGTGCTACTGGAGGGAGTTGATAATAAAGGTTCAGGTTTACAGCAGCAATCCGCAAGTGCCATGTGTTTCTTCCAGAGTTTTACAATAGCAGATCTACATTGTGAGATCTGATAATGGCTATGAGGATGGAATCTGTATTTACTTTATAGCCAGTTATAATTCGCTTTGCTTTCAGTCATGAACTCCAGGTAAAACAGACTGTCAAATATAGACAGTGTTGGGATTTGTGCACAGTAGACCTTGTATCTTTGTGCAGCTAATGCAGGGCAGTCATTTTGTCTCATATGCCAATGCAAGAGTAGCTTGGTCTGCTTAAATGTTAGAGAATAATTTATTGCAGGATTGTAGCACTCCAAGAATGTGCATTTGTTTCTTCCACCTGCCATTATTACTTTTGATGATGTCTGTGTGGCTGTGCCCGCAAAACGATATCCTATATCCTTAATCGCGCACTATCACTGCACTGATGATGAAGATGACGATGGCTTTGCCCAACCTAGCACATTTTGACATATACTCCAAGCTCTTGTCTGGGTTCTCTCCTTGGCAGAAGTGGCTACGACGATTCGAGGGCGCAATGATGGGCTTTGGAATCACTGATAATAAGAGAAAAAGGCTTCACTTATCAGCTATGGAGGTGAAGAATTGGAAAATATTTTGAGACACTTACGCCTGCACAAGATGACCATGACTCAGCAAAATTGCATGAACAACTTATTTCGTGACCAAGAATGCAATACATGAAACAATTATTTTGCAATGAGCCAAGCTAGAAGCAAATGAGACAATTGATCAATATTGCACGTGATTGAGGCAACTGGCAACCAAATATGACTTTGGTGGCATCGAACATGTTGAACAAGAAATCAAAATTCAAATAATTGAAGCGTGCCTCTCTAGTCAAATAGAGAGAAAAGCACTCGAGAAAGCCAGAAAGCTGTCAGAGATGCTAGAGTTAGCAAGATTGCTATTCCTTTCAGAGTCCAGAGCTGCTGAAGTTGAGGCTGCCAACTGCAATTGCCACACTTCAAGTTCAACTCCTGTGACTTCAGCTTCAGTTGAAGTGATAGCTGATCACTAGTGAGCCTGTTCAACAATCTGCATAGCAAGCCACCAACTCTAATAGATCAGTGGATACTCAGCTACAAGAGTACAATTTCCATGTTAAGCATCAGCCAAGTAAGCTGAGCCCAGTGGACTATCTTTCTCACCATCCTTTGCTGACAATCAGTCCTACTAGTCATGAAGAACAGACTGCTGACCAACATCTTAATTAATTGAGCATAAATGCGGTACCAAAGTTGCTCAAATTAACTGACATCAAAGTGGTAACAAACAAAGTTGCACACATGCTACAAAGTCTTCACAATAGTCGAAATGAGCTTATAGTTGCAACTACTTTTGATCTTGTGTTACGCAACAAGTTTATTGTCATTCCACAGTCATTGAGAGAATGTGTTCTTTGGGAAAAGGTATGGTTCCTGAGAATTGACCACATGATGGAGCATAAAATGTCAAGCAACCATAATGTCAAATCTTTGTGAGCCACTCAACATGTCTGAGCTATTTGCAGGCCCATGAATTGAAATTAGCATAGAACGTAAGATCATAAGCTGCCAAGAAATAGGAGCAGGAGTAGGCTATTTGGCCCCTCAGACCTGCTTGGCAAGTCAATAAAATCGTGGTTGATCTGATTGTGGCCTTAACCCCACTTTCCTGCCTGCTACCACCGCACCCCCACCCCCCAGCCCCCATAACTCTTGACTCCCTTGTAGATCAAAAATCTGTCTAACTCAACCGTGAATATATTCAATGACTCAACCTCCACTGCTCTCTGGGGAAGAGAATTCCAAAGATTAATGACCCTCTGAGAGAAGAAATTCCTCCTCATCTCTGTCTTAAAAGGGAACCCCTTTCTTTTGAAACTGTATCCCCAAGTTCTTTATTCCCCCATGAAGGGAAACATCCTCTCAGCATCTACCCTGACAAGACCTCTTGGAATCATATATGTTTCAATAAGATCACGTCTTATTCTTCTAAACTCCAATGAGTGTAGGCCCAACCTGCTCAACCTGTTCACATAAGACAACCCCTTCAACCCAAGAATCAATGAACCTTCTCTGAACTGCTTCCAATGCAAGTATATCCCTCTTTAAGTAAGGAGACCAAAACTATATATAGTACTCTAGGCACCATCTCACCAGTGCCCTGTACAGTTGTAGCAAAACTTCCCTACTTTTATACTCCATCCCCCTTGCAATAAATCCCAACATTCCATTTGCCTTCATAATTATTTGCTGTACCTGTATGCTAAATTTTTGTGATTCATGTACGAAGACACTCATATCCCTCTGTACAAAAGCATTCAGCGGACTTTCTCCATTTAAATAATATTCTGCTTTTCTATTCTTTCTGCCAAAGTGGTCAACCTCACATTTTTCCACATAGTACTCCCTCTGCCAAATATTTGCCCATTCACTTAACCTATCTATATCCCTTTGCAGACTTGCTCACAGATGAGCACTTACTTGTTGTCACTGACAACTACAGCAGATTCCCAGCTACAGAAATAGTTCCGTCTATCTCAGCGAAATCAGTCGTCCCAAAGTTTGACCAGATTTTCACTTGGTTTGGATTCCTTCAATTAGTGAGTAGTGACAATGGATTGCCATCAAACAACGATGAGCTCAGTAAATTCGCAAATTACCTGGGCTTCACTCACTGAACAATCACATCCTATTGGCCAAGAGCTAATGGAGAAGTTGAGAGATTCACGTATACCTTTGTTATGGACAGAATTGAGAGAGAACTAAAAACCCAGTTCTTTTTTCCTTTACTGTCCATAATCAGTTTTTGAAAAGGAAGATGTGTGTGTTTCTTAACCCCTGAGTGTATGGTCAATTTGAATAGCCAGCAGCGTACTTTTCTTGGGTTTTAATAAAGAGGATTATTTTTATTCACACGTTTACCCTGAAAATCAAACTCTACGTCACTCACTTACCACTCACACATACACACAAACACACTTGAAAAAGAAAGCCATTAAAAAGGATAGTGCACTTTTACAAATTTCAAGCAAAGGAATAGTTCAGAAGTCGCATGATTTGGCTCGTCTTGGGGAAAAAGGCATGTATTGTGTGCCCGGTGAAGAAGGTGTTTTCACTCCTGAACCATAATTAGTTGGATTCGATAGCCGGAGTTGTATATTGAAGTTGTTGCAGAATTCTGTCCAAGAGGTGGATTTAATACAGGTCACGACGGTAGTTGCTTGTAAACTTAAACAAGGAGGTTGGTTTTCTGTACTGGTGGACTGAAAAGGAGCAGGTTCAGAGACTCTAAGATGTTATAGTCTCCAGTTCTTTTAAGAGTCAATGGTATTGCCTTGTCTGCTTAGCTCCTTTTCCTGCACTCTGTATTTTGAAGATTTTTAAAATGAGACCAACATGACTGCCTCACCATGTGACTTCTCACAGTTCCTTTTCCAAATATGGTGGGGGTGGTGTCTAGGTTGATTATCCTCAACCTCCTTATTGTTCTAAGACATTCATTCTACCTTCTTTGTTTCGGTAGAAAATCGTTCAATTCAGGAATGTCTCCCTATGGTTTCAAGATGGGCGTTGATGACACCTCATAGGCTGAAAGATACACTTTGGTCCTTTCAGACAGTAAGCCAGGTCTTGAATACACAAACCAAAAGTCATCTGACCTTCAGTGGCCACCTTTGTAGCCTATGTCCACTTTTAATGTCCATTGTGGTTCATTTAAAACAAAAGGAAAATTCATTTCCAGAAGTTGTTATGCTGAATATAGTCCATGTTTAAAGTTATGAATAGGACATGCTTGTACTGGGCATGACACTTGAAAAAGTGATCTGTACAGCTACTGCTGAGAGTAAGTTGTGGAAGCAGGAATTGTATCGTTTTTTTGGCAGATGCAGAGCGATGCCTTACTCAGCCACTGGAAAGACTTCAGCTATGCTCATCTTCGCACGTCTTCTGTGCACACATCTTCCAGAGCTCATCAAGCTAATGATCAACATGTTTGTGAGCTTGATCGAGGACAGAAAGATCGAATGAAAGTTATCACAGAGTGAAACATGTAATTCAGAACTACACTGCTAAAGCCAAGAGACAAAGTGCTTGTAAAATGTAATAGTTATGTCAGAAAGCAAACAATCCCCAATGACATCCAGCCATTTGTTGTGATCAACACACAAGAACCACCTGCTAAGGGTGGTTCAGAAATTATGGCATGAAACACACCATTCCTCAAAGTGTCAGGAATACCATCCACAAACGTAGTGTGGGATCCGGACACCCACATTTCAGATGAAGCATGAGTTAAATGAGACAACACTTGATGCCATGTGTCAATATCCTAAACATCGGCCATACTTAACGATTACATTACAAACAGAAACAGATAAATGTAAGCAACCCTTCAAAATTCACATTTACTAAGAAGGGGAGGGATATAGTGCGTTGTTCATTTGAGGCCACTATACATGCTTGGTATAGCAATTGCAGTGCGTCACCAGAGGGAAGTGATAATAAAGGCTCAGTTTACAGCAGCAATCCAGAGGTAGTGCAAGAGATTTACAACAGCAGATCTACAATGTGAGATCTTACAATGCCCTCAGCATAGGATCTACCAGCAAAGACGGAGCTGCCTGAAGATGATTGAGAACTAATGCTGCAGGACACTGCGACTTTCCAGGCAGATGGTCACAGAAATCTATGCCCTCGTCGGAGAAGACCTCGCCTTCGCAACACTGATTGCCATCCTCTGCCAGCAGCTGTCAAAGTCACTGTGGCCTTGAACTTGTTTGCTTCTGGAGCCTTCCAAGGATCAGCTGCAGACCTTGGTGGCATTTTGCAAACAGCTGCTCACCGGTGCATCTTGTAGGTCACTGATTTGCCAGAGGTGGACAGTAGATTCAATTCCAGACAGATGCAGCTTCGCAGGGACATATAATATTGGGTTTCATCTCCATTGCTGGATTCCCCCAGGTGCAGGGCATCATCGATTGCACCCATACGGCCATCAAGGCATCGAGTGACTGGCCAGTGAGATCCATCAACAAGAAGGGCCTCCACTCCCTCAACCTTCAACTAGTCTGTGCCCACAACAAGAGCTTCTCCATGTCTACACTCATATTCCTGACAGCTGCCATGACTCCTTCATCTTCCAGCAATCCAGGCTGCCGCAGCTCTTCATTCCACCCCTCAAATTCTGTGGATGGATTCTAGGGGACAAGGGATATCCCTTGATGAGATGACTACTCATTCCTCTATGACAGCACCAAAGACACAGAGGTGATACAACCGAATCCATCTGCTCACGAGGACAGCAATTGATCAGGTCATTGGTCTTACGAAGATGTGGTTCTCGGCCTGGACTGGTTGGGTGTCACCCTGCAATACAATCTGCAAGGGTCTCGCTCATTGTGGTGGTCTGCTGCACTCTCCTTAACATGGCCCTCCAAAGAGGTGTGGACCTTGAGGTTGGTGAGACCCTGGAATGAGATATCGTTTTGGAGGATGAGGATGAGCAAGAAATGGCAGAGGGGGAAGATGCAGAATACCAAGGTGCCCTGGCTGCAAAAGGAGGTGGCCAGCCTGGCACGGGGCTCAAAGGTCTCGTCAGGATGTCATAAATGTCAGGGATCATCCAATTCAAGCATGTTTTAACTGAGGCCCTCTGACCCAGGATGATGGGTGTAGTGTTTTGAAAATTGCATTGTGCATTTTGTTCACTCGAGGTTCCAAGACACACACAGATGCCAACAGAGGAGCTGAAAAGTGAAAGTAAAAGAGTGAAGAAGAATCCATTATTTTCAGCAGCATGCAGTAGAGGCCTGCTACCTGACCCAAGCCCGACGGGACCCGACGGCATGAGTCTGGTTCGGGTCGGGTCGGTTCGGACCGAGTCCAAGTCAAGTCGGGTCGGGTCGGGCTGGATACACACGGTAAGTGCTCTGCTGGTAAGTATTGAAGTTAAAAAAAACTTACCTGAGCTGGGAGTCTGGGACGAAACTGAGTCTGCACAGTGGGCAAGTGACATCACTATGACGTCATCGCACATGCGCTGCAGCTTTGTGGAGATTCGGAGTCCGAAGGTAAGTAAAGGGATGGTCAGGTCGGGTCGGGGCGGGTTCGGGTTGGCTCGGGCTCATGGCAAAATTGGAGAGACTCTGGCCGGGTCGAGCTCAGGTCCGCGTTGGTTCGGTCGGGTTCGGGTCAGGTTCTTTTTTCCAGACCTGTGCAGACCTCTAGCATGCAGTTTCATATCTTTTACTAAACTTGCCTAATTCTTATTTTAGTCTCAAGAACACCACAAGGGCATGGAATGGAACTGACTCTGAGGTGCCTCCATTGAAGACGTAGCCTGGAATATGTAAACCCTTGCCAGCAATGAAAGATGATCATCTACCCAGAGGTTTCACTATCACCGTCGACGAACCCTTGCTCTCCTCACCGCCTCATATATTTTTTCTTGTCCTGCCATTAATAAAAGGAGGCTCACATGTATGGATTCAAGTTCATTATTTACATGGTGCTCATAAAGGAAAACAGTGCACAGATACAGGAAAAAGGCATCCCAGCGACCCACTCAGTGCTCTGCCCGATGTGGTGGCCTCCATGCTCAGTCACTACTATGCAGTGTTCCCATTGAGTCATCAGAAGAGGCAACCTGTTCACTTATCTCGACTTGCAGCTGAGATGAATGTGGCGGTCATCCTCATCGTGGAGGTGCATGTGGGCATCTATGGAGGCCACTGCACCTGAATCATTTCAGGGGCAGCCTCTGTCACTGGACCCTGCTGCACAGATGCTCCCTCTGTCAGAAAGGCCAAGGAGGCCGAAGATGATGATGGCGGCCTGTGAGGGGTGGCATCCTCATCCTCTTTGGTGAGATCCGAAGCCCTTGGCTGGCATTCAGGATGACTGGAGGAGAGCATCAGCTGTGGTGCAACTGGCATCCACTTCAGACATCCCTGCACTATAGGCGCCACTGACCAATCCATGCTGCATTATGTGGCATCCATCCTGTGTACGTTAGTGCACTGTTCCTACATGCACTCTGTATGCTGCCAGGACTAGAACCACATCTTCATGAGGTTGGCCATTCTCTCAAAGGAGGAGCTCATGTGCTCAAAGCCCTGTGTAATTGTGGCGTGCATGTGTTGTATGGATTCCTCCATTCTCAGCCCATGATCACGCACTGCCTCAGGGAACTCAGGAACTCCAGCATGCCTGCTGCTACCATTCAAGGTAGAACCTCCTTTCCAATGACTCATGAGGCCCTGTACCTGTGCCCAGCTGCATTGGCTATGTCTGTCCTCCATCCTCCAAGGGGGACTGCTCACAGCTGCCTCTGCCTCTCTCACCACTTCCTGCACACTACTGCGTGTTCCTCACCAAGTGCCACACTATATAACTATGCGCGAGGACAAACTGAGGTGATTATATCTGCGCTGGTGGACGGTGAGCTTTTAAGATGTGGTGGTGCTTCTTTGGAGCTCTGCTGCTGCTCTTGGCCCAGTGATGGTGAGGGAGATGGTCTCTTTGGCTCCATGGCTGCACCTGTGGGAGATACAAGAAGAGGTCTTGGGAGCTAGCCTTGGAGAGCAGAAGCCTCTGCAGTGCTGAGGCTTCCCAATGCAACTCAGTGTGTAGTGTGCTGTCAGACAGAGTGGAGTGCAAGGCTCCTCCTTAATGTATGCATTGCCTCTCCAATCTCCATCTCCACCATGAGTGTCCATCTCACCATGGCCAACTTCCTCATGGTCTGTGGTCCTATTTCCATTTCTCTCTTTCCTGTCAAGGGCTGACAGCTATCTCCTCTATTGGATTCAGCAGAAGAAAGCGTCCTTATCTCTCACTGGTTCTGCTTTGTTCTCTTCTGTTGTCTGGTACCTTGTCCAGCAAGAGGGAGAGAAGAGTGTCAGTGATTGTGTAGCACTGTGCTGGTGTTACAACCAGGTGAGAAAGAGGTCTAGGGTTCCCTTTCAGCCTTCACCTGGTCTTACTGTAACATGATTTTTCTTTTAAACACACTGGGCTGAATTGTATTGGGGCGCCACCTTCCACCGCCGATATTAATCGCAGGGGCTCATTACAATCACTGCGCCGAGCCGCCCTCCCGATATTACATGGGAGGAGGTGGGACATTCGGCGCAGTGAGAGAGTCTTTGATAGCTATGCAGCAGGTGCTGGGGCCCTAGTTTAAGCGCTCCAGCACCTGCTTCCTGATAGCTGTCAAAGAATACTTACCTGACTGCTGAAGAGTGGGACTGCTGTCAATCTGGCAGCAAAGCAGAAAGTGCTGCAGAAACCCAGCAGGTCAGGCAACATCTGCGGAGAGAAGCAGAGTTAACTTGTCCAAGTTTACAGACCTGAAAGTTAACTCTACTTCTCTCTCCACAGATGCTGCCTGACCTGCTGTTACCCCAGCACTTTCCGCTTTGCTGCCACATACTTACCCTGCTGTGTCCCAGTGTCCAATGATATTGTGATCCTCTTCTCCCCCTCAAGTGTAACATTCCTTCTTGTAGCGTGCCACACCTGGGTGAATAATCTTAATTTTACACAGAACACACTGACACAAATGGGAATGCCTGGGTGTCACAGCAATGTAGATAGATTTTTCATTAAATGTTGCTCACCAACATGTGTGTCCTTTTCTCTGTGTGAATGATGTGTGTCAGCATGTAGCGCCAATGTCACATCCCTTTGCACCATTGGCCCTTCAGGATAGCCAATGTATGCAATAACATCATTGCCATGCCACCATTACACATGAGCGTCTCCGCAGACTCAGCGACATGGACATTGGCTCAGTCAGCTTCTGCCTCTAATAGTTTACACAGGGATGCTGCAGATGTAGATTGGTGCACAGCAGGTGAGTGAGAGTGAAGTGTGGTGCCTATGGAGCAGATAGCTTTTGTCTGATAAGCCACTGCCGTACATCCCTAGCTCACTGCTAGTCCTGTGTGCAGAGCCTGTGTGCCATCTGCCCTCTCATGCGTCTTTCATGTTGTAGGTCCTCAGCCTCCTCATAGCCCAAGGAAGAATCCTTTTGACACCTCTCCTCATCATGCCTGGCCTGGCCCCTATTGGCTGCGTAGTTGTGCAGAGCAGCAAAAGAAAGGTGCTGGTCTTTAAGGCCCGTAGTACAGGGAATCATCCTACTAATCCAGGCATTGGAGGTGCTCTTTCAGTATGCTGATCTCCTGCTCAATGGTGGCTCAAGTAGCTCAGTGGCTGACATGTATCTCTCCTCTGCAGCAGTGGCGGAGTCTCTCATTGGTGTCGGGAGCCATGTCTGCAAAGGATAGCCCTTATCTCCAAGAAACCACCCCTCCATCTGAGCCAGTTCAGTGAACAGCAGTGGCAGTCTGGACTGGCGCAAGACCCAGGTGTAATGGCAGCTGCCTGAGAAGCGGTCACACATTCGCTGCAAACATCTGTAGTGTTCACGTACCAGCTTCACCTAGATTGAGAGGGCTTCTTTAATGGTGATGTCTGCAGGTGGTAGCTTGGCAGTAGGCCTGATGGCCACATGAGTGCAGTCTATGAACATTATAACCTATGGTTCTCCGGCAATGGTGCCAGAACCACTGGCCCTCTGGGCCTGGCTGTAAAGTGGACATCCTCACTGGCCCTCCGGTGCAGGGCATTGGTGACCTCCCTGATGCAGCGGTGCATTGTTGACTGTGTGACCCCACTAAAGTCTCTGGTGGGCCCCTGAAAGGCTGCAGATAATTATTTCAAAGCACAATGTGCAAATTAAAGTTTACAAAAGTAAACAAAAAAAAGGCTTTTACCAAGAGTGGGCAACCTTGGTTTTATCTGGTATAACATACTCTGTAATAAACGGATTTTGACCTCCACAGTGACTGGGAATTGTTGAACTTCAGGAGGTAGACCTCTCTGCCTGGGTACTAATAAGTTCCGGCGTACACTTCCTCATGGCAATCTCTTCTGTAAACTGGTATCACCTCGTCTACCTGAATTTTGTTGGCCTCCTTTTTGGCTTTTTCTCTTTCGCTGGGGTTGTCTTCATCATCATCCTCATCGTCACTGGGATCACTGACGTGCACGCTCACTGTGATATTTGGCTGCACGCTTGAGAACTGTTGCCATTATGAGGAACAAAGTCATGGGATGTTCACTGGAGCCCATGGGCTGCAGGTCATCCTTGAGCAGGGCACAGAAACATGTCACCATCCTCTCCATATGCACAATCACTTCTGACACTGGTGCTCTGACATCCGATGGCATGTCATGTGGGGCCTGTAGATGCACTGCAACCGTAATGGCGGGCTCCCCTTGTGGGCTGCTGCTCACGACCGGGGGCCTCTATGTGGATCGCCTGTTGATATTGCATCTGGCGCATACGGATCCTCACGTGCAGAGGATCACACATTGGAGGTTGAGCCATATCTATTTCCATGTGATAAATAAAGTTGAACACTGCATGTATTCGAAGGTTCCTAACATGGCATGGATTGGTGTTGACGGGTACATCAGCTGCTTTCCTGGATCAACTATGTGGCGTGACATGGCATTGCCCAACTTGGCCAACACTCAGAATTGCACAGCATGACCACATCAAGATCCTACCAGCTGATTTGATTGCCCCCACCATCCATGAAACCTTAATTCTCCTGCTCGTTCTGGTACCCACCTCACACACAGGGTGCCTAGTGTGCCATTGCCCCCTCACAAACACAGAATGTACAGTTAACGGAGGGATGGTACATGGTACCTCCCTTCATGTCAGCACAGCTTTCCCTCCAGTAATCCCAGATCCACTCCCTTTCAGAATGCCGAGTGAGACCCCTGTGTATCCCCACCATCCTCCCTTTAAGAATACAGAGTTAGACCCCTATGCATCCCGCCTCCCTTCCGTAATGCAGGGTGAGTACCCGGCAGCTTTTCAGATCGTGAACAGGACGGCACGTGACGGCCGCCCATTCAACGAAAAATCTGGCAGTGTCTGTGACGAGGCGGCGGACTGCATAATCAGCAAAGGTAAATAATCATTGCCATATGTTGACTGTGGTGCGGCCGGCTGTGTGGCAGGGAGGCCGCACCGAGGTCCCGCCATAACCCCTAATATGCGTCGGGCCCTTCTCGACATCACGGGTTGAGGCGGGCCTCTCCCTGCAGCAGTTTACCAGCCCCCGCGCAGCGAGGCATCAAGGGGCCGGTACAATTCAGCCCACCGTGTTTTTAGCTCCCCCTTGGTGAATCCTCGTTCACCACTTTCCAATTATAAGGCAAAGAAACCAGCACAAAAAGGCTTTCTTACGTTTAAAGAAGAAAATTTGAAATATATTAAACTCAAACTCTAATTTGGTTGACGTCTACAGATACACGATGTGCCCACGCCAATATGCATACATGATACGCACATGAAAATAGAGACCGAAAAGAGCAGAAGAAGAATAAAGTGCAAACGTTTGAGGCAATAGCTGAAGAGTTGTTGTTACGGTTCTTCGAGCTCACTATGGAGTCCTTGATTGTAGGTAGATCGTGCTTTTCATTGGGGCCCAGTATTCTTCTTAAGCCTTGTTCACTGTATGAGACTTTTCTCTCTTGGGGTTCCTGTCTCTTCAGTGGGTTTTGGAGTTCTGTGAGAGAGATGGGAGCAGACAGGAGAGGCTGTGGCAAGCCAGCCAGGAGAGGTCTTTTCAGTCGAGGAGCAAACAGCTTTCTGCAGGCACTCAGTTCAAACTGTACAATTCAGAAACCCCCAGTTGCCAAGCAGGTTAGTCATGTGACTAACCAGACATACCATGTCTTGGCTCTGTGTATTGTATCATCATAGCAAGGAATGGAATGTGCTTCCCTGCTTTCAAATTCTGTTAGTATGTAAATGCGTTGTTTCCAGCCAAGGTCTGTCAGTCCTTGTAGCAGGTCTTCTCTTCTTCCCAGCAACAATTTAAAATTTATTGTCCATTTGATAAAATTAATATGCCTCATTCTTAGCAGGTAGGGGCCTGCATGACACCTCCACACCCAGGGGAATGAAATGCGATTTGAGATAAGTGCATTTCATTAAAAGGGTTGATAGAAAATATATAAGGTACAGAAAAAAACATGCATTTCTCTCATCCATTTTCATTCATTCATAAATCCTAAAGCTTATTAAAATTGCCTGTCTTCTCTTGGTGCCAGTGCTGCTTTAATTGCCCCCTTTTTGGCATCCCAATAAACATGGTTTTTTTGGGAAGTTTCTCTTCCGTTTTACCATTTCCATGACTGCCTAGGGTTTTTGTTCCTGCTGACCTATTTTTTTTAAAGAGACAGTAGTGGGCGGGTCTATCCTGAACTCTTTTTCAATGTTTTGCTGAGTTATGCAAAGGCTTTTGACTTCAGGGTGGTTCGTTTTTTTTCTGACTGTGGGGGAGGATTTTTTGTAATCTCCCTTTTGTTCTCTGGGACACTCCTGCCTGCAGATGTTTGTACAGACCCTACTGTGACACTTCGACTAGATGAAGCATCACCCTCATGGTTTCTCTGCCCTTGAGAGGTCTTTCTTTGTCTCTGCAGGTTCCTGTAAATGTTGTTAGAAACTCTGGTGGGGTGCTTCTAGAGTCTGCATTTATGTAGGAGGATGCAGAGTCTAACTTTTCACATTTTTTGGGGTTGGATGACTGGACAGTAGGGGTTTTCATCTGAGAATCCTCCCGGACTTCTTTTAACTTGCCTCTTGGTCACTTTTTCCCCCTTCCCTGTCTAACCTTTTGCCAACCTTGTGCCTGCCTGTCCCCTTTTATTCTCGGTGGGAGTCCCTTACAGTCCACCAGCCCTCTGCTGGATGGTCCTCCTAACACCAATACAGGACTTAGGGGTGCAGGTTTCGCTGTAAGTTGGGGTTTCCCCTCAACCTGGCATATGTGGCAACTTCTGCAGTACTCCACCACATTTTTGTGGGGTTTTGGCCAGTCAAACTGCTGTCTGATGCGGGCTGTGGTCTTTCGCCACTGTAATCTCGTGAGCCCTTCTTAATATTTCTCTCCGGTATCTCTGCGGCACCATTAACTGGTGAACTACTGCCCACTCCTTGCTCTCAGGTCTGTGAGGAGTACTCAATTTCCTCATCAGTACCTCATTCTTTAAATAGTAACAATCAGGAATTCCCTCTGCTTCACTTTCAGACTGGGTAAGCCTGTGCTAACTCTTGCAATACTGGGTTGGCTCACTGAACCTCAGCTAGGAAAAATTCACTTGATTCATTCCCCGGGTCTCCTAACCTTCCAAAGAAAGTCTCAGACAGGCAGACCACACTGCCAATGCAGTCTCCTCTGGGGGAGCTGGTTTGATCATGGCCTGATCCACTACACATTCAAGGAAACTGCAAGGGTCCATCTCCCACCACTGTCCTGTCTCTCTGACCTCCTGTGGTCTTTCTTTCACTACTTGGGGGCTATCACCTTCACCCCCATCAGATCTTTACCAAGGAGCAGGTCAACCCCATCCACTGGCAAACTAGGGACAATCCCTGTGGTCACCAGTCCCGAAACTAGGTCGTACTCCAGGTGTACCCAGAGTACAGGTACAGTCATACACTGCCCTCCAATACCATTCACCACCATTCTGGTGCTCACTGCACTCTCTGGGGGAAAGGTCAGGCCTTTTCCCAGTAAAATGTCTTGGCTCTGTGTATTGTATCACCTTAGCAGGGAATGGAATGCACTTCCCTGCCTTAAATGTCTGTTAGTATGTAAAGGTTTTTTTTCCAGCCAAGGTCTGGCAATCCTTGTAACAGGCCTTTTGTTTTTCCCAGTAGCAATTTGAAATTTAATGTCCTTATGGCAAAATTAATATGCCTCATTCTTAGCAGGTGGGGCCTGCATAACAGCTGGGATGATGTACCTTCCATAGCTGAATAGCTGGAGGTATGTAGAGGCAGGTGGGTGTGAGGCTGGCAGCATTGATAGGTGTGTGAAGGTGAGCTGGAGTATCTGGATTTTAGGCCTATGTCCTGAGTGTCAGGGATTTTTGCTGGATGAGTTATAGGGGTGTGTTGCAATGAGCAGCATGAGAAACTGGTCGATAGGAGATCTCATGTGAAGATATATTTGCTGATCATGACCACTTGAAGTCATTAGAGGTCAGATCCTTGGGTTCAGACACTGGAAATTGATTGCTCTGTCCAGCTGCTCTCACTCCCTTCTGACAGAGGTCATTGAGGGCTTTGTGGCTCCCTGTGGAACCTTGGCATTTCTCCTCCTGTCCTGAAGTTATTTATGAATTTAACCCCTTATAGAGACTAAACCAAATCAGGAGTACATCCTTATGAATCTCCCGTAATTAAGTTCAAATCAGACAAACTCTTAGAGAAACCTGCTTGGCACTAAAGAATTTAACTAGCTTTCCCTCAAAGCAAGAAAACTTACAGAGAATATTAACATCTTTCGGGTAGCCTATTTATTTTTAGTAATTACGGTTATGTCATAAATATCCCAGATATAATAAGAGTCTGGGAAACTCTCTTCAATGCGTATCTCTCCACTTAAAGAGACGCAGAGTGCGGGTTCTTGTAGTTGTATACAGAATACTACATGAGACGATTTAATGAGACGATTTATTAAGTTTTATATATTTATTAAAGAATTTAACATGCAATACACTTAAGTGGATATGTATATCACAATATCAAATATTACTGAGAGATGTAACACATATTCTTATTTCTAACATAGAATCCAAAAGTTTAACCCTGCTAATGTTACAGCAAAGTATCTTAGAATATCCATCAAAATTTAAAGTAAATTTTTACCTTAAATCCCCTGAGTAAGGCATAGAGTGCGAAGTATTGTTTGATGAATTCAGCACTTCTAATTTTCACTTCAGAACCTTTCATGTTTATACTATTCCTAAGGTGTCATATGACCTCTTAGCATATAGGTACTACCTTTCTGTGTGTGTTATTCTTGCTTTCAAAATCCATATTTGGTAGCATCATTAACTAACTTTCCACTTAATTTTTTACTGGCAAACCCCTGTTTTTGAAGTTGTGAGCATTTATCTGGTCAAAAAGTTTATAATTGTGTTTACTTGACCTCTTGTTCCTGTAAGTCCATTTTCATTTATTGTTTTATTATCTATAATTGCCGTTTTTATGATACCTTAAAGCAACCTTTAGATCCGATTTGTCTGCATCAACAACCCCATAAACTAATTAAGTTTATTGCTACCTCTTACTGATGTCACACAGGATATTTCAATATGTGTGTTTATTTTCCAAGTTCCCGACAACAGAAATTCTATTCTAACACGGACCGTAAAATATTTACCTCTACCTTCTTAAAGTGGAATTTCAGTGAGTCCTGAAAACTGACCATTTATTCAATCTTTATTTCCAAAAGACATAATAATTAACTATATCTAAATGCTACCTAATTAAGCCTTATTATACCTATATTCCATCATGGTCCACCTCCACCATTGAGGTCTCCTGAGCAATGAATTTGGGTAGTCCGTGACCTCTCTGCCCTCATGTTCTATTTTCCTTGTTTAGAATTGCAGAATTCAGCAGCAGCCTGCAGTAATTCAGTACTGCTTCCCTTTAAGAGGCACAGACTGCCTTTAAGGCTGGCTGCACCACGTGCTATCAGCACCATGCTGCTCAGCTCCTTGCTGAGCATAGAGGCAGACAGCAGCAAGCAGAGGCAGCTAGCAGCAAGGGAGCCACTCAGTCCATCCCTATTATCACATAATTGAGGTGCCAGCACCAAATTCGCATGCTGCCTACCTCCATCGGAACAGGCACAGGCAGGTCATGAATCACAACCCAGGGGCAAATCAATTATTAGCCCTTGAATTTTCTGTCTTTCTAGTTCAACTCAAGAATGAAGTTGATCAGATTGAATTCCAGGAATTGGCATGTGACTCCCTCAAGTGGTGGCCTCACACTGCTTTGTATTTGTGGCAGTACAACTGTCACTATTGTAAAATGAATCTTAAAATGTTCCCACATGGCCATTTGGACCAACTGGGGACCTATCCACCTTAAATTTTAAAATGTTTTCTGTTGCGGATGATCACATCAGCTCTTTAAAGAGATTAAATTGAAAGGACATTTGGATACTGGTAAGTGCATGTGGAGATCGCGCTTTCCCTCTCCAGAGACTGACATGGTCCCAGTAGCACAACTTAAATCCACCAGTTCTGCGTCACTCTAAGTAGGTACCTGTCTCATGTTGATACTTATAGTATAACTCTACCATTAGAACTCAGTGGAGTGGAGTAAGAGTCAAACCGCAGGCAATTTTGACTAACAGTGTTGAATGGAACTAGTTTAAGCAGCTTTAATTCTTGCAACATGTGTTACAATTAGCAGGTTTTAATGGAACGAACCTTTATTTCCACAGCCTGGAATTGAAAGTAACAGTTTAGTCTGCAGCTCTTGCAGTTCCATCCTGTTGGCATCAATCCTTGAACTGCTGATCACTCCTAAAGATACCCACTCTACTGTTTTCTATGGCCATGGTCTGGGTACCTTCATTTTTACTATATGAAGATAAATAGTCCATATCACATGAATTCTGATTTGTCTTATTGTTTTAGCCTTTGGTCTCAAACTCTGACATGATGTCATCAAAAATGCTCAAGGCATTGCGAACTGTACAGAAGGTATTTTAGGTCATTTCAATGATGTGTCACGTGATATTTCAGATCTGCTGTTGAACAAAGTAGCTGCTGCCTTAAAGTCGGTACAGGTCAATGCAATCTACAGGGGAAACTACTCAAATTCATGTTTTGAAATTTATCATAATGCTCATTATAAAATTGCTTTAACTTGCCTAAAAATTGAAAATAATACCAACTATAATACCAGTGAAATTTTGAAATATACAATAACTTCAGATAGTCGGAAAAATAACACATACTAGGCCAATCTATATATCGCAGAGCCTCAATTTTAATTTACAGCCTGAATAGAGTGTGCGTGGGGAGTAGGGTGGGGTATTAGAAAAGTAGGTGAAAAGCCTATGATGCTTTTGGCATGAATCTAGGTCGTTTTAACTCCAGGGCCTCATTTTAATATCATTGACAGACTGTCCTTCTGATCACATTGTGAATTGGGCAGCCTGCCCACTTGACAACATAATTTCCAGCACAACTCCAAAGACCTACTTAAAGTGAGGGTGCACATCTTAAAGCATGGTTGGAATTTTCATTGGATACTTCTTGAACATATTTCACCTCCAGAGAAAAGCTGAAGGGCTGCTCCCACCACACCCCCACTCCACTGGCCTTTTTGTTGCCTCTATGGAGGCCCTAGTGGATCAAGAGGACCACGGGGGAGTAACTGATCCTAAGATACCACATCAACGTCCCCAAGGCCACAATGAAACTGACTTGGGCAGAGGTGGCTGAAAAGACCAGCTTCACCTCTAAGACCTTGGTTCATTGCAGAAACAAGTTTAATGATTTCACAAGAGCAACAAATGTGAGTATAGCTCTTCATCTTTCTAACTCTCTCAATGGAGCATGACAACACTCTTTATCCACTCTCAGCAATTCCTTCCCCTGTAACACATTCTTCAGCATATAACTGCACACTACAGCACTTCCCTCCCTCATTCCACATACACTTAATTTTCTGTGAAGAGAGAAGCAGAGTTAATGTTTTAGGTCTTTGACCTTTCGTCTGATGAAAGTTCACAGAACTAAAATATTAACTCTGCTTCTCTCTCCACAGATGCTGCCAGACCTACTGAGTATTTCCAGCACTTTCTGTTTTTATTTCAGATTTCCAGCATCTGCAGTATTTTGCTTTTATTACACTTAAGACTCCTTTCCTCTCTTCACACCATATACCAGCACCTACCATTTCCTCTCACTGCTTGCACAACCACCAAATCCTCCCAGGGCACCTTCATCACTCTCATTACTTATGCTTGCCTTTACGTTCATCACCTCCCCATTCTCACTCCGTCTTGCTTCTTCTCCAACCCTCACTTTCTGCACTATATGCATAGGCCCTACACATCTTCAATTACCTCTCAACAGCCACTTACAAACTCTCACCCAAACAGAGCAGGATACCCAGGAGGTCAGCATCAGGAACGGAGAAGCTGACAGCTCACCTCAGCAGGCACTTTGCCTGTTATTTGTAATCCTACATTCACCAAAGTAAATATGCAACAAGCTCTGTCAATCCAAAATCTATTCTCAAGACTATCACCTGAACATGTTCTTCTTCGATCTGCCATCCAAATGTTTCACCTTTCCACTTTCTTCTAGATTGTTCTGGGCAGCAAGAGACTCCTGCATAGCAAGAAACTTTGAAAGAGAACAATCTTCCGGTGGATGCACCATCAATTGTCTGTTCCCTCTCAGGCACCTGTTCTGTCTTTGGCACTCTGCATGGTCTAGGCAGCGAGGCATAGGGAGCTGTGCATGGTGAGACAGCAGCATGCAGGCACTGGAGCCAAGGGCACCTCAGGAGAGAGCTCACCGGAGGATGACGTCCTCTCCCAGCTCTGATGACAGCAGAGATTAGGCTCTTCATGGGCTCAGCTATGACAATAGAAGAGCGGGTGTCTCACAAGCAGTTATAGCAGGGTACTGAAAAGCCTCAAACAAGGAGTTTCAGCACAATGGCTGAGAGCTTGGGTGGAGCAATGGAATGGTGCATATTGGCCTCTCTCAGGATCTCAGTACACCTGATCCTTCACCACCCCCTAAACCAATAACTGCATGGTGCCAGCTGGGTGAGACTGTCCCGGCAGCAGATGAGGTGTAACAGTCTGCAGCCAGGCTTTCAAAGCTCGGACACCCAGAAGTTACTAGCCACAAGCATGCCAAAGGTCCCAACATATGCAACAGCAGTCTTCCAGCTACTCTGCTGAGACCACTAGGACTGCATCTTGTAGAAATGCTAGTGTAACTTCTGAGTCTGCATTGTCACCATGTCATTGATACAGAAGATGTTTGAATTGTTTGAATGTTCTTTAATGCTGGATGACGAGAGTGGTGAAGGATATAATGAAGTCAGTTAAGTGGAGAATACTTTGAGAGAGTATTCAGGGCAGGGGAATGAGCAGCTCAGCTGAATTGATGAACCATTAGCTGATTCTTCACATTTCTTGCTGAAAATTGTGCAATTGTTTCTTCTGCTGCTTGTTTCACTTGCCTCTACTCTTTCTCATCTGCTGCTGTTGTTCGGTCTCTTTGTAATGAGAAGTTATGCAGCATGCAGCACATCATAACAATGAGGGAGATTCTATCCAAGGCATATTGTCAGGAGACCCCTTCCACACCAGTCTAGACATGTGAGTCGTTGGTTTAGAATCGCTGTGGTGTGTTCAATGCTGATCCTGGGGGTCTTCTAGCTTACATACGAACATACGAATTAGGAGCTGGAGTAGGCCGCTCGGCCCTTCGAGCCTGCTCCGCCATTCAATAGGTTCATGGCTGAACTGATTACTACACATTTCCACCTACCCCCGATAACCTTTCACCCCCTTGCTTATCAAGAATCTATCTACCTCTGCCTTAAAAATATTCAGACTCTGCTTCCATTGCCTTTTGAGGAAGAGAATTCCAAAGACTCACAACCCTCTGAGAGAAAATATTTCTCCTCACCTCTGTCTTAAATGGGCGACCCCTTATTTTTTAAACAGTGACCCCTAGTTCTAGATTCTTCCACAAGGGGAAACATCATTTCCACACCCACCCTGTCAAAACCCCTCAGGATCTTGTATGTTTCAATCAAGTGGCCTCTTACTCTTCTAAATTCCAGCAGCTTCCAATATATCAATGTTGTTCAGGGGCTGGGGTATCAGTTGCCACAGCTATAGAAGCCATCCCTTGTCCCCAGAAACCATCCTGTCAGATTCCTCACAGGGGTGAATACAGGGGGATGATGGATTCTTCCAGGGTACAAGCACTGTGACAGCTTCTTGGGTACCTTATACAGCACTTCCTGCTGTTGTTCCTATGATCAGCCACTAGCTAACGATTGATGGAGTGGTCTCCATTTCTATTTATGAACCTGCAAGCTCATGTTCCAGAGACCTTATAGCAACATGTGGGCAGTCAATGATGATGTTAATGATCAATGATGGAAGCCAGTCACTGCTGCAAATCTCTGAGCTCTCTCATCTTAGCTGGTGGCACCCATTGGAATAACAATGTACTGACTGGCTCTGATAACAGGCTTTAATGCAGCTCTGCACTGCAGACTGGGAGGTACATGTGATGTTGCCTGTAGCAGCCTGCAGGCAGCCTGAGGCAAAAACAGCTCAGGACGGTGGTGCTTTTCACAGCCCATGGGCAAAGCATGGCTCCCTGGCAGGCAGCAGGTCCTATGGCAGGAGGCTGCTTAGATCTGTAACAGCCTGACTTGGGAAGTGAAGTTTCCTGATGTACTCTACATCAGAGATATCCAGAAAAGTAATTCTCGGCCTGTAGACATTGTGGCCCCCTATGAAGAGCCCACAGACTTGCTGTAGCCTCACAGTCCCAGTTACTGCTTGTCCTGGTTGCTGAGGCTGCTGCTCTAACTAACTGCTCCTCCATTCAGAATAAAGTATCAAAAATCACATGGAGTTACATAGAATTTAAAGTACAGCAACAGGCCATTCAGTCCAACTAGTCTATGCCAGTGTTTATGCCAACACAAGCTTCCTCACACAGTATTTACTTCATCTCAGCCTATTAACATATCCTCTATTCCTTTCTCCCTTGTGTACTAATCTAGCTTCCCCTTAAACATCAACCACAATAAGCTGAAAATACTTAAGGTGAGTAAGGCAATCAAATCAAAAAGAAGCAACCTCCAAGCTCTGAAAAGCCTGCAGTAATCACAGAAGAAAACATCCTCTAATGATCCAAATGCTTGTGGATGAGTACTTCTTCAAATTGCTCTTCCAGTCTTGTCAGCCAGTTTCTGAGACATCCAATAAAGTTTTACTGACAGGATTGGCTGTTGAGAGGGACCTCCATCCCACCCAATTAAAAGAACATTGATGTCCCATCATTTTAATATATTCAGCAGGTGCCTGCCTGTTTCCAGTGAGTGCATATGGAACCTCAGTCATTGGTGCAAATTAATCAATTTCTACCATTTTAACTGATCACCCATTCCTGCTCGGCAAGTAAGGATAGAATTCAGGTTCCATGTCCTAATACAAGGAATGAGCATTGGAGTACTGCCTTACATCAAGAAATATCAGTCTTAGTCTAAGTTTTGATGAACACATCCTGTTGAGCAAATGGCACTGTTGGTGAACAGATTGATATTTTACTTCTTTACTATCACTCTCTGGGTATAATTTGAACTTCAAGTGATAGTGTGAAATAGATGATATTGGATTGGCTGCCCATTATACACCTCAACCGATATCCCTTTCCTTTGACCTGAATGGAAAGGAAAATCAGGAGAGTGGTATAACTGGCGGCTGAACCAATACCACCAGTTTAACTCCCACCAACACACAAATGAAGTGGGACTTGATGACGGCTTTTTCCTGAAGAAACTGCAATAGTGATATCTGCTTGGGATTGGATTGGAAGCAGTTTCAACCATCCCCTTGCACCCTGTGACATTAAAAAGAGGTGGAACAGCTGGGATGTTGTCATTCACAAGATCTCTACTAGTCCTGCCTTCTGAACCTCCTGTTGTAATGTACATCGGCAAGATTCAGGTAGCTAATACATATGCAAAGTATAAGTGTTACAAGCTGTGTTCATGGCCTAGAACACTCCAAGACCAAAGTTTGCATTACTGCAAAATTTCCATTACTGGGACAGGGACCAAATTCAAATACTTACAGCTGGTTATAGCTGACCTATCAGCTTTGCCCTCAAATGTCTGCCAGAATGTACTCTGCTGCTTACCCCATCTGGCAGATGCCCAAGATCGTCGATACTGGCATAGGTAACCCCCACCAGGAGGTAATATACTGACCCTGGGAATTCTGATGGACTTAGGCTCTTGGGTCACTGACAAAGTGCTACTCCTACTCCACAAAGAGCATTGTAGAATTTTGGTCCCTAATTAAGCCTGCCTCTCCTTCATCTGGTTCTCCCTCAGCTTCACCAAACTCACTCTCGTCTGATGATGCCTCTTGCTGTTCCTCCTCCAACTCCAATCTTCATCCAAAGTCATTACACTATCACTGGTTATCTAAGGACTAAAATCAGCTTTTTAAACATAAAGATTAAATGCAGATTTGATAGTCGCACCATGCTTTCTATCAAAAATAGTCTTCCAAAATTCAATTACAGAGTCATTGTTGTGTTTGACAAATCTATTAGAATTTTTTGCAAATGAAACTAGTATGGTAGATAAAGGGGAACCAGGGGATGTGGTGTATTTGGATTCAATTAGGTGCCACACAAAGGGTTATTGCACAAAATTAGGGCTCATGGCATTGGGGGTAATATATTAGCATGGATCGAAGTCTGGCTCAAGGACAGAAAACAGAAAGTAGCAATAATAGGTTCATTAGGTGGGCTGTAACTATCAGGGGTACCACAAGGATCAGGGTTTGGACCTCAACTATCTACAATCCATATCAATGACTTAGATGAGGGGACAAAGTGTAATGTATGCAAGTTTGCTCAGGAGGAGTGGGAGCTGATCGAGAGCAGAGAGTGATAAAAGACACAGTGACAGAAGGAACACAGGCAGAAATTGAAAGAGTGACATCAGACTGAGGTCAGAGTCAGTGTGGAGAGGAAGGAGCGACAGAACCCGGAATTGAAATTATGTTTGGGGTTATCTTAGATAAGAAACTACAATAATTAAATAGGGTTTCAAATCTTACGTTTGTTTTTAAAATGTTTAGTTTTATTTCTGATGAATTTACTTGGCAGTCCAATAGATAGAGGTATGGCAGGGCACCACAGTCCCATTAGGTACACATCTTGTTTTATGTGGGAATTCCAGGACACTTCTCATGTAAAGGACACCACATGTGCAGGACGGCTCATCAGCTGGAGGATCTCGAGCTCCAGCTGGAGGATCTTGAGTGACAGTAGGAATCACTGTGGTGCATCCATGAGACTGAGAGTTCTGTGGATAGCATGTTTCTAGAGGTGGTCATCCTGCAGCTTAAGGATGTGCGGACAGAGAGGGAATGGGTGACCACCAGACGGTCAAGTAGGACCAGGCAGGTAGTGCGGAAACCCCGAGCGCATCTCGCTTTCCAACCAGTACTCAATTCTGAATACTGGTGAGGGTGTGTAGCCAGAGCCAAGTGCGCAGCACCAAGAAGAGAGAGAGGGCTGGAGGAAGCAACTGTGATACAGGATTCTATAGTTTGAGGAATCGACAAACCCTTACTGGAAGTCACATGTTTCTTCAGCCACAGATATAGTTCCAGGACGGTATGTTGCCTCCCTGGCGTCAGGATCAAGGATGATACTGTGACTCTGACAGAGGTCATCGACAATATCAGTACCAATGACATAAAGAGGAAGCTAGGAAAGAGACTAGCAAGCAGAACCTCAAAGGTAGTAATCACTGGATTATTCTCAATGCCAGGTGCTAGTGAATATAGAAATAGGAGGATAGAACAGACGTATGCCTGGCTGGAGAGATGGTGCAGGAGGGAGGGCTTTAGATTCTAGGGACATTGGGATCAGTTCTAGGGGAGGTGGGACCTGTACAGGCCAGATGGGTTGCTCCTCATGTTATGAAAGTGCTTCCATTTTTTAATATTTTTTGAGGACTCATGTTTAAAAATTGTGGAAATTGATTCATTTGAAAGACTGAAGAGATTCCATAGATGCTGGACTTTGGCTTTTTTTAAATTAAAAAAACAAAAGATCACAGGAAGGACTTGGGTATTTGTTTAAAAACAAATCCTTACTGGAAGCCACATGTCTAAGTGACATGTCAAGATTTATAGTGTTCAAGAGTTGGTTTTGTTTTTGGATATTGTTTGAATCAGTTGGGAGTAAGCCTGCTGAGAAAGAAGGCACCAGCTCATCCCTTTTCCACCTCTTTGAGAAACCCCGAGAATCTAGTGTGATAGCTGAAACCCCTGATGCAGTGATTCCCCTGGAAAGTCTTCCAGACTAATTCTTGACATTGCCTGAAAAGAATTACTCCAAAAAGTTCCCAGTGACAGCTGTCTACACGTATTTGGACACCAGAATAAAGGACCAATTGGGAACATACCATATTTTATCCTTTTCCTTTAAGAATTAACAAGTATTTGGTCAAAGTACTTTTTTTGTTCTTTTTGTAAAGAGTCACGCTTTAAACTTGGAATGACACCTTGGAGTCATTGTTTATTCATTCAGCCAATATGCTGCCTGGTGTAGGACTGCTTGAGACTGGTTTCCTGTTACATCACATGACTCCAGTGCAGCTGTGAATGTGGCCCCACTGGAATACTTACACATAACAATTAGTTCCTAGATAATTGGTTCCTGGCACTTTACAGATAGTATAACAATATATAACATCCCTCTTTCTTTAAAACATAATGCCCCTATATCAATATAACTGTTCCAGTAATTAACTTTTCTTTAAACTAACAAAGATTATCAACCAACTTTTGGAAATAATCTGAACCCCTTTTTAGAGTCTTTTATAGCGTGCATTCTTTTCTAAAAATATTCTTCACAGTACTGCTTAGGTGGTAAGACATTTAATCTTGTATATTTGGTATACATTGCTCTCAGTGGTGAGTTGGCACGCTGCACAGGCGATGTTGTGTCACTTGCTGGTGATATTGTTAATGTTGTCTTGCTGGATAGTGATGCTTTAGGTATTGCTGATCTTCTTTTCTGTTTTTCCAGTTCAGGTGTAGGTTGAATATGGATTCTGTTCCTTCTAATTTGGTTACTGGTTTCGGTCTCAATGATGTATGATCTTGGGATCTCAGCATCACCAACAACTTTTGCTGGTCTTCAGGTTTTCATAACTGGATCCTGTACATGTACAGTTTGTCCTTTCAACAGCTCAGGTAGGTAATTAGCATGCTTGTTGAAGTGTTGTTCTCCTCTTACCTGTGCTTCAGTGAGTTGTTGTCTCGCTTCCTCCTGGTCACTTGAAGGATGTATTTTGCTTGGCAAAGTTTACTTATATTTTCTTCCATCATTCAACAGCTCTGCCAGTGATTTCATGTCAGCTTTGAGAGGTGTGGATCGGAATGACAATAAGGCCAGATTTGCGTCTTCCTTCATCGCTTGGCATTTCTCAAGGGTACTTTTGCCCATCTGGCCGTATCTTTCTATAAACCTGCGTCCCCGTGGGTAGTGTGGTGATGAGGTGATGGTGTTGAACCCATACTGGTCAGTGAATTCCTTCAATTCTCTGGATGTAAATTGGGTGTCATTATCACATATTAAACTTTCAGGAATCCCTTGCTTAGCGAACAGAACTCGTACTGCTGGGATGTTTGTTGTGGCTCTCAAGTCTTTCACCTTCTGAGTAAAAGGGAACTTTGAGTAGTAGTCTGTGACTATGTGATACCATTCTTGATTATGTGTGAATAAATCGACTCCTACAGTATGCCACAGTCTGGGTGGTACTTCAGTAGCTATTATCTCCTCTTTCTGCTGTGTTTCTGTACTTCTGGCATACATTGCATGTAGACATGTAGATACCATATTTTCAATGTCTTTGTATATGCCTGATCTGGCTCTGAGCTTACACTTCTCTATTCTCATGTGGCCTTCATGTATCTTTTGGAGAAGTTCCTGCATTATTTGGGGTATGATTATTTTGGATCTGGCTATCTTCTAGTGAGATGTCATCTCTGATAGACCAGTACTGCCGTATTGCTGGCTGTGTGTGCTGTATCCTATCAGGCCATCCCTGGATCACTTGCTGAGACAGCATTTGTAACTCCTTGTCTTTGCTGGTATCATCTCTAATTTGACTAAGTTTTGGTTTTGTTACATTCAATAGGTGATTAATCTTTATACCTAGATCTTCTATTCCTGCTCTTATGTTCCTATGTTCCAATGTAACAAAAATCCAGCCCAAGGGGTTCAGGAAAGATAGGGAAGAAAAGAAAGGAGTAGTGGCGGCAGTTTTGATTAATTAATTACAGTCCTGGAGACCGAAGATTTCCTGGCGGGGTCAAGGACACAATCTAGTTGGTAGATTTATGAAGCAATAGAGGCACCATTACACTACTAGGTGTATTCTATATGCCACCAACTCATGGGAAAGATATAAGGATATAGAGGATCAAATTTGCTGGGAAATTATGGAAAGGTGCAAGAACTAATGAGTAATGATAATGGAGGTTTTAATTATCCTAATATAGAATGGGATAGTAATAGTGTAAAGGGCAGACAGGGGAAAGATTTTCAGGGGAATTTTCTTAATCAATATGTTGCCGGCCCAACGAGGAAGGAGGCATTGCTGGATCTGGTTCTGGGCAATGAGGTGGGACAAGTGGATCAAGTTTCAGTGGGGAATATTTAGGGGAGAGTGATCATATCATTAGGTTTAGATCAACTATGGAAAAGGACAAGGAGCAATCCAGAATAAAAATACTTAATTGGAAAAGGGCAATTTTCAGTGAGGTGAGAACAGATTTTTTTTCTGGTAAATTTGAATCAAAGACTGGCAGGCAAAACTGTAACTCAACAATGGGCTGTCTTTAAAGAGGAGATGATTTGGGTACAGTCGCGATACATTCCCACAATAGGGAAAGGTAGGACAACCAAAGCCAGAGCTTCCTGGATGGTGAAAGCGATGGAGAGTAAAATGAAGCAGAAAAAGGTTATGTATGACAGATGTCAGGTTAATAATACAAGTCGTAACTAGGCTGAATATAAAAAGTTCAGAGGGGATGTGAAAAAGAAAATTAGAGAGGCAAAGAGAGAATATGGGAAGAGATTAGCAACTGCAAAAAAATGAATCCAAAGTCTTCTATAAGCCTATATATTGTAAAAGGAGGGTTGAGATGATTAGGGATCAAAAAGGGGATCTCCGCATGCAGGCAGAGTGCATGACACTAAGATGAGTGGCAGAGCAAAGTGTGCAGATGACTGTGAAACTTTGCAGAGGAACATAGATACATTGAGTGAGTGGGCAAAGGACTGGCAGATGGAATACAATGTTAATAAATGTGAAGTCATTCATTTCGGTAGGAGTAACAGTAAAAAGGATTATTACTTGAATGGTAAAAAGTTGCAGCATGCTGCTATGCAGAGGGACCTGGGTGTCCTTGTGCATGAATCGCAGAAGGTTGGTCTGCAGGTACAGCAAGTAATTAGGAAGGCAAATGGAATTTTGTCCTTCATTGCTAAAGGGATTGAGTTTAAAAGCAGAGAGGTTATGTTGCAGCTGTATAAGGTACTGGTGAGGCCGCACCTGGAGTACTGTGTGCAGTTTTGGTCTCCTTACTTGAGAAAGGATGTACTGGCACTGGAGAGGGTGCAGAGGAGGTTCACTAGGTTGATTCCAGAGTTGAGGGGGTTGGTTTATGAGGAGAGACTGAGTAGATTGGGATTATATTCATTGGAATTCAGAAGAATGAGGGGGGATCTTATAGAAACATATAAAATCATGAAGGGAATAGATAAGATACAAGTGGAGAGTATGTTTCCACTGGCAGGTGAAGCTAGGACAAGAGGGCATAGCCTCAAGATTAGAGGGAGCAGATTTAGGACTGAATTAAGAAGGAACTTCTTCACCCAAAGGGTTGTTAATCTATGGAATTCCTTGCCCAGTGAAGTAGTTGACGCTTCTTCAGTAAACGTTTTTAAAGCTAAGGTAGATATCTTTTTGAATAATAAAGGAATTAAGGGATACGGTGAGAACGCGGGTAAGTGGATCTGAGTCCACGAAAAGATCAGCCATGATCTTATTGAATGGAGGAGCAGGCTCGAGGGGCCGGACGGCCTACTCCTGCTCCTAGTTCTTATGATCTTATGACTGAAGTACTAAATGAGTGCTTTGTATCTGTCTTTACCAAGGAAGAAGATATGCCAAAATTGTAGTGAAAGAGGAGGTAGTTGAGGTACTAGAGAGGCTAAAAATCGATAAAGAAGAGTGTCATGTAGGCCCCCACCTGCCAAGAATGAGGCATATTAATTTTGTCATATGAACATTGATTTTAAACTGTTACTGGAGTGAAGAAAGGACTTGTTAAAAAAAAAATCACCAGCCACTTGGCTGGAAAACACATCTTTGCATACTAACAGACAGTGCTTGGGGGGGACAAAGGAGCTATTCCCTCCTCCAATTTAACCCACAATAGACTATGAGCACCAGGTATTTTGTGTAAGAAGAGACATTCCAGGGTCAGCTAACACAAGAGAATCCATAAACAGATGTGGTCAGACCAGCTATTCACATGACTAACCTGCTTGGCAACTTGGGGTTTTTCTGGATTGTACAAAGAGTTGAAACTAAAAAAGACTGTTTTGCTCCTGGAGTGAGAGACCTCTCCTGTCTGCTCCCATCTTTTTCTCACAAGCCTCTGGACCCACTGAGGACACATGAACTTCAAGAGAGAAAAGTCTCCTACATTTAACAAGATTTAAGAAGAATACTGGGCCCCAACGAAAAGCAAGACTTACCTACAATTAAGGACTTTACAGAGAGTTTGAAGAACAGTAACCAAAACCATCTTCAGATATTGCCTCAAACTTTTCCACTTTATTTCTTCTGCTCTTTTCTGTCTCTATCTGCATGTGTATATCGCGTATGGATGCTAGTGTGGGTGCGTTGCGCATCCGTAGGCATTAACTGAATTAGAGTTTAAGTTTAATAAAGTTCAACCTTTTTTCTTTAAACCTAGGAAAACCTGTTTGGCTAGTTTCTTTGCATTATAATTGGACAAGGACTCACTAGGGGGAGCTAAAAAAAATGGTGTGTTTAAAATTAAACCCTGTTAGGGTAAGTGCTGGAAAATGGGATTAGAATAGGTAGGTACTTGATGGCCGGCACAGACACGATGGGTCAAAGGACCTGTTTCTGTGCGGTATGACTCTATGACCAGGTGAAGGCTGAGAGGGAACCCGAGACCCCTTTCTCACCTGGTCCGAACAAAGAGATATTAGAAATGCTGGCTATACCTAAAGTTGATAAGTCAACGGGACAGGATGGGATGCATCCAATGATGCTGAGGGAAGTAAGGGTGGAAATTGTGGCGGCACTGGCCTTAGAATTCCAATCCTCCTTAGATATGGGGTGGTGCCAGAGGACTGGAGAATTGCAAATGTTCAAAAAGAATGTAAGGATAAACCCAGCAGGTCCAGGCCAGATGACAATCTGGGACAAAAAACAAAGACATTTGGATAAATGTGAGTTAATTAAGGAAAGAAAATTTGTGTATAACCAACTTGATTGACTTTATTGACGCTGGGAAGATGTTTCCCTTGACTGGGAAGTCTAGAACTAGTGGTCACAATCTCAGAATAATGGGTTGACTGTGTACGACTGAGACGAAGAGAAATGTCTCCACTCAAAAGGTCATGGATTTTTGGAACTCTCTATCCCAGAGTGCTATGGATGCTCAGGGACTGGTGATTATGTTCAAGACAGAGATTGATAGATTTTGGTACAAAGGGAATTAAAGCATTTGAAGATAATGCGGGAAGGTGGACTTGAGGTAGAATTTCAGACATGATTATATTGAATGACAGAGCAAGCTTGAAGGGTTAAATGACCTATTCCTGCTCCTATTTCTTATGTTCTTATGTAGATTGGCAGGATTCTAGACTTTCACTTAATTACCTTGGAGAGATCAAGCATAATTTATGCAGGCCTTTACCCCTGTGTTGTGTATTGTTGTTGTAGTTGTAGTGTAACTAGGACGTGTTGATAATGTCTTAGAGTCTGGATAAGGTCAACTAATAACTCTTATTATTTACACATCTCTTTTTACACTCTGTTCAAGCCTCTCTAGCTAGCATCCTTCACACTGTTACTCTCTTCTTCCAAAGCCCATTACCATGTGACTATTATATCATCATCACTACAGTGGAGGGGTTGCTCTCTCTGGCTTCAGCATTAACCCTTTCAGGTCCTTATACAACATCTCCCCCCAAGTTTTTATCCATACATTTTCATTAACATATATACATTCTTGACTTTACCCTTATTCCCTCCAAGTCTCTGACTTCACAAATTTAGTCTGTTAGGAGGTTTCATGACTCTCCCTGATCTTGTTCTAGTCTGACTGGGATGATCAGTAGTCTATCTTGTAAGTCTTGATCGCTAACTCGGTTGATTTTTACTAAGGATTATAGTATCCTGTTTGCTCTACGTTTCTTCATTATTATCTGGTTATTCCAAATAAATAATTGACTGTTGTTTCTGGGGAATAGGAATAATGTATGTGTGTTCCATTCTGTTGTGTGTACCACATATGACCTGTGGTAGTTTTCATATCTGTGGATTATAGTACATTCCCTTTCTAAGTCACGTATTCATACCCTTTGGCTTTCATTCAGTTTCACTAACGCTCCGGCAGGAAATCTTCGTTGTGATTTCGAGTTTGTTGCCTTCTTTAAGAGATTTCCCAGCCTCTTAATCCCTCGTAATCCTGGACATCCAATCCAGGAAGTAATTTTTTTACTCAACATAGGAAGTTGTGTTCTTATCTTTCAGCCCATCAGTAACTCTGCAGGTGATAGTCCACACATCAATTCTGTAGGTCAATACATTAGAAATGAGGTTGGAAGGTCTTCATTCTTCTTCAATAAGGATTTTATGCTTCTTACACCTCTTTCTACTTCACTATTCAACTATGGATAATGCAGTGAACTTATGAGATGTTGGAATCTCATTCTTGTCACAAACTGATACCATGTTGAACATGAATAAATCTATACCTAGATGTTCCTATGGTCTGGTCAGAAATTGAGTAGTTATCAGAGGTTCATGGTGTTCTGGCCTTTATATTGCACAGGTCTGTCTGGCAGTTCTGGATCACATTTTCAATGTCTTTGGTTATTCCTGGCCACCACACTGATTATTGTGCCCTTGCTCTACACTTCATTATTCCCATGTGGCCTTGATGTAGACGTTCCAAGATATCCGATCTAAGTGAACTGGGAATGACTAGTCTGTCATTATAAACCAGCAAATCATCGTTCATTGTGAAGTATTTTCTATATTCATAGAAGGCTTTCATTGTCTTCCTACCAGGACTTTCTTTGGCCACCCTTGTGTGCAATACTGCCTTATACGAATACCGTAATTCATTGACATTTTTGGGCATAACAAATTTCTTGCAGTGTCTATATATTTGCCGGCCATTGTTATGTAGTACATTACAAATTTGACTCTATCTCATCCACAAAATTCACATCTTCTTGTGTCGGATGGTTTACTGTCACTTTTGATAGCACATCAGCAGACATTTGCATCTTTCCCTGGACATATACGGTCTCGGATGTATATTTCATTAATCTTAAATGAAATCATTGGATGCTTGGAGGCATTTTTGTGATTGCCTTCTCACCGAACAAAGGTTTATGGTCTGTCTCGATAATGACTCTCAATCCAACAATGTAATCAGAAAAAATCTCACATGCCCATGAGATGGCAAGTGCTTCTTTAACAATTACCACATACCTTGGACAAAGCTCTGTCTTGGACAAAGCTCTAGATGCGTAGTTTATGGGTCTGTGAGAGCCATCAGTTTGCTCCTGGAAAAGGACTGTCCCTAACCCTAGTGCTGTTGGAGGAGGTGTCTGCAGCTATCGTTGTTGGTGGTGTAGGGTTATAATGTGCCAAGATGTTCTTTAATCTTCCAGAATACTTGTTCTTGATGTAAACTCCAACACCATGCTTGATCTTTTTTGCGAAGTTGTCTTAGCAGTTCTGTTACTTACGCTAAATGAGGTAGAAATTTGGCTGATTCATCTCTGGATTACTCCCTGTGCCATGTGCTAGCGAGTATAGGAATAGGAGGATAGCGCAGATGAATGTGTGGCTGAGGAGATGGTGCAGGAGTGAGGGTTTTAGGTTCCTGGATCACTGGGTCTGTTTCTGGCAAAGGTGGGACCTGTACAAGTTGGATGGGTTGCACCTGAACCGGAACGGGACCGGGACCGGGACCAACATCCTTGCTGTGAGGTTTGCTAGTGCTGTTGGGGGGTGCGGGGGGAGGTTTAAACTAATTTGGCAGGGGAATGGGATACAGAGTGGAGGTACAGTAAGGGGTGAAGCACAGCCAAATATAGAAGAGAAACTGAGTCAGTCTGGTAGGCAGCGCAAATATAGACCTGTTAAGGCACAAATGAAAAATGCAAGGCTGGATTGCATATATTTTAATGCAAGGAGTCTTACTAATAAGTCAGATGAATTGAGGGCATTGATTAGCACATGGGATTATGATATTATTGCTATCACAGAGACATGGCTGAGGGAGGGGCAGGACTGGCAACTCAATATTCCAGGGTATAGAATCTTCAGTCGTGATAGGGAAGGAGATAAAAGAGGAGGTGGTATTGCACTGTTGATCGAGGAGTCAATTACTGCAGTAAGGAAGGATGATATCTTAGAAGGTTCCTCAAATTAGGCCATATGGGTAGAACTTAAGAACAAAGGGGGGGCAGTCACTTGGCTGGATGTGTACTACAGGCCTCCAAACAGTCAGGGAGAGATAGAGGGACAGATATGTAGGCAAATCTCAGAGAGGTGTAATAATGATAGGGTAATAATAGTAGGGGATTTCAACTTACCTAATATCAACAGGGATAGTCTTAGTGCAAATGGTTTAAAGGGGGAGGAATTCTTAAAATGCATACAGGAGAGCTTTTTGACCCAGTGTGTAGAAAGTCCTACAAGAGAAGGGGCAGTACTAGACCTAATCCTAGGGGATGAAGCTGGACAAGTGGTAGAAGTGTCAGTGGGGGAGCATTTCGGGGACAGTGACCATAACTCTGTCAGATTTAAAGTAGTTATGGAAAAGGACAAAGACGGACCAGAAATAAAGGCACCGAATTGGGGGAAGGCCGATTTCAATATGATAAAACAGGATCTGGCCAAAGTGGACTGGGAGCAGCCACTTGTAGGAAACATCAGACCAGTGGGAGTCATTCAAAGAGGAAATAGTGAGGGTTCAGAGCCAACATGTATCCATTAAGGTGAAGGGTTGGACCATCTAGTCCAGGGAACCCTAGATGTCAAGGGATATAGAGTATTGGATCAGGAAAAAAAAGGAGGTTTATGGCAGATTCGAAGCGCTGAAAACAGAGGATTCGTTAGAGGAGTATAGAAAGTGTAGGGGGGTACTTAAAAAAGTAATTAGGAGAGCGAAGAGGGGACATGAAAAAACATTGGCGGTCAATATAAAGGAAAATCCTAAGGCATTTCATAAGTATACTAAGCGCAAGAGGGTAACCAGGGAAAGAGTAGGGCCCATTAGGGACCAAAGTGGTAATCTGTGTATGGAGCCTCAGGACACAGGTGAGGTTTTAAATGATCACTTTTCATCTGTTTTCACTGTGGAGAAAGACGATGTAGGTGTAGAGATGAGGGAGGGGGATTGCGATATACTTGAACATATTAACATTGAAAGGGAGGAAGTATTAGATGTTTTAGCGGGCTTAGAAGTGGATAAATCCCCAGGCCCAGATGAGATGTATCCCAGGCTGTTGTGTGAGGCAAGGGAGGTGATAGCAGGGGGTCTAAAACAAATTTTCAGATCCTCTCTGGCCACGGGAGAGGTGCCAGAGGATTGGAGGACAGCGAATGTGGTACCATTATTCAAGAAGGGTAGCAGGGATCGACCAGGTAATTACAGGCTGGTGAGTCTAACATCAGTGGTTGGGAAACTATTGGAAAAAGTTCTGAGGGACAGGATTAATCTCCACTTGGAGAGGCAGGGATTAATCAGGGATAGTCAGCACGGCTTTGTCAGGGGGAGATCGTGTCTAACTAACTTGATGAATTTTTCGAGGCGGTGACTAGATGTGTAGATGAGGGTAAGGGAGTTGATGTAGTCTACATGGACTTCAGTAAGGCTTTTGATAAGGACCCGCATGGGAAATTGGTTAAGAAGGTAAGAGCCCAGGGGATCCAGGGCAATTTGGCAAATTGGATCCAAAATTGGCTTGGTGGCAGGAAACGGAGGGTAATGGTCATGGATTGTTTTTACGAGTGGAAGCCTGTGACCAGTGGTGTACCACAGGGATCGGTGCTGGGACCCTTGCTGTTCGTAGTATACGTTAATGATTTAGACGTGAATATAGGAAGTATGATAAGTAAGTTCGCAGATGACACGAGAAATGGTGGTGTCGTAAATAATAAGGAGGAAAGCCTTAGATTACAGGATGATATAGATGGGCTGGTAGGATGGGCAGAGCAGCGGAAAATGGAATTTAATCCTGAGGTACAGTGGCGCAGTGGTTAGCACCGCAGCCTCACAGCTCCAGCGACCCGGGCTCAATTCTGGGTACTGCCTGTGTGGAGTTTGCAAGTTCTCCCTGTGTCTGCGTGGGTTTTCTCCGGGTGCTCTGGTTTCTTCCCACATGCCAAAGACTTGCAGGTTGGTAGGTAAATTGGCCATTATAAATTGTCCCTAGTATAGGTAGGTGGTAGGGAAATATAGGGACAGGTGGGGATGTGGTAGGAATATGGGATTAGTGTAGGATTAGTATAAATGGGTGGTTGATGGTCAGCACATCAAATGGTGGGCCGAAGGGCCTGTTTCAGTGCTGTATCTCTAAACTAAACTGAACTAAAGAAGTGTGAGGTGATGCATATTGGGAGAACTAACAAGGCAAGGGAATATACAACAGATGGTAGGACAGAGGGTCAGAGGGACCTTGGTGTTCTTGTCCATAGATCACTGAAGGCAGCAGCACAGGTAGATAAGGTGGTTAGGAAGGCATATGGGATACTTGCCTTTATTAGCTGAGGCATAGAATATAAGAGCAGGGAGGTTATGATGGAGCTGTATAAAACACTAGTTAGGCCACAGCTGGAGTACTGTGTACAGTTCTGGACACCACACTATAGGAAGGATGTGATTGCACTGGAAAGGGTGCAGAGGAGATTCACCGGGATGTTGCCTGGGCTGGAGCATTTCAGAAATGAAGAGAAACTGAAAAGGCTCGGGTTGTTTTCCTTAGAACAGAGAAGGATGAGGTGGGACATGATTGCGGTATACAAAATTATGAGGGGCATTGATAGGTTACTAGGTTACACTTTTTCCCTTAATGGAGGGGTCAATAACCAAGGGCATAGATTTAAGGTAAGGGGCAGGAGGTTTAGAGGGGATTTGAGGAAACATTTTTTCACCCAGAGGGTGGTTGGAATCTGGAATACGCTGCCTGAAGTGGTGGTAGAGGCAGGAACCCTCACAACATTTAAGAAGTATTTAGATGACCAGTTGAAATGCCATAGCATACAAGGCTGTGGGCCAAGTGCTGGAAAATGGGATTACAATAGTTAGGTGCTTGATGGCCAGCACAGACATGATGGGCCAAAGGGCCTGTTTCTGTGCTGTATAACTCTATGACTCTATGACTCTGTTTCAGGGAATCTTTTCAGCTGTTGAACAGAATTAGGAGTAGGAAATTCTGGAACGGCTCGTGTCTTCTGTTATACCCTTACTGCTTACTATGTGTCCCAAGAAACAAATTGATGTCTTTGAGAATTTTCACATCCAGTTCAGTGTTAGCCCTGCTTCTTGGAGTCATTGTAAAACTGCTCAAACTCTTTGTTCATGTTCCTCTATTGACTGCCCATGTGCCAGGATGTCATCCATGTGATAAATAACCCCCTGAGCCCTTCTAAGATGTTTGACATAGACCTTTGGAAGATCTCTCATGTGGAAGTTAGGCCAAACAGTAACCGATTGAAACAAAACCTCCCGAATGGTGTTATAAATGTGGTCAGTAATCTTGATCTCATGTCTAAGGGAACCTGCCAAAACCCACTGTTGGCATCAAGTTTGGGAAACATTAAGCTCTGAGACAATTTTTCCAAGCTACCATCCACTGTGGATATTGGATGAGTTTCCGAAACTACTGTTTCGTTAAGCTGTACTAAATCGACACAGATATGAAGAGTGTCATTTTTTGGGGGGACTGGAACCATAGCCAAACACTACTCCGTTGGTATCATAATCGGAGCAATGACTCCCATCCTGGTCATCTCTTCCTGCTGGTCTTGAACTTGGTTCATCAGTGGATGTGGTACCTTTCTGGGTGTAAAGATACATACTGGTCTGGCATCTTCTTAAGTGTGATTCTAGACTCTGTCTTCAGTCTTCCTAGACCTGAGAAGAGTTTTAGATAGACTGCTTGAAAGCAGCTGTTTATCTGTGGCTGTTTGACTTCATCAATCTTCCTGATCAGATGCAGGTCTAAGCATACTTTTCTGCTTCACAGGGAAAATTCTTGATTTTGCAAGACATGTAGGGTTTTCATAATTTGTCTCCCTGTATATTGGAGAATTGTTTGAAGCTTATCCTTCACTTTCAGTTGGGTTCCGCCTTGTCCAAGCAACTGTGTGTCTGCTAGTTTTAGGCAATGTCTCATCAACCATCGCTCTTGGTCTGAAAGAAATATCACCTGTGTCCAATTTGAAATTCATTCGATGTCCATTTACATAAATGTCTGCTGTCCAAAATCCTTGATTTGGATCATTAATTTCTCCGAGGAAATCTCCTGGTTCCTTTTTTGCTGGAAGTTGATTGCTCTTTGCGTGAAGGACTTTTGCTTTGTGATTTTCAGTGAAGAGGTCTTGCTCTGGCATATTTTTCCATAACGGCCTATCTATTTATAGTTGAAATATTCCGCTTTACCATCTGGACACTGTTCCTGTCTGTGGGTTTTCCTAGCTCTGGCACAGTTTCCTGGTGTCACGCACCTTTTCACCTTTGTGTGTGTCTTATTCTCTATAGATTGCCTCTGTCTTTCTCTTCAAGACTGTACAGTCAATGGATTTCTTCTAATCCAAGAATTCTCTTCAGCATACAGAATGGATCTATTTTGTCTTCGGTCTTCTGCCTGCCGTACGATCTGAATTGCCTTCTCGAGTGTAAGGTCATCTTTCGACTGTAAGAGATCTGATAAAATCTCAACAGCTATTCTCACAACTATTTGGTCCCTTATCAGTTCTGTCTTCAATTCTCCATAGTCACATCCCTCAGCCAATCTGTACAGATCGTTAATAAAATAATCTACGGATTCGCCTATCTCTGGACTCGATTGTTAAATTTCGCTTTTTCAAAAAAATTTTTAGTCCTTAAATTGAAATATTTGTTGAAGGCTTGTAGCACATCCTCAAATTTATCAGAAGTTTCATTTATTCCTTGCCTCACAATCACAACATCTGCAATTGCAGCCATGGAGTATAAAAGGGTATTTAGTTGTTCTGCTTCTGATTCAGTATGCAGCTGGGAAGCTATTCTAAATCATGGAAATCTTTTTCTCCATAAGGACCAATTTTGTACTTGATTGGGTCCTTCCTGATCGTGGAAGCTTTCAGACATTCTAAATTTTGAATCCATTTTGTTTTTCTAGCCTTTGTTAAGCTTTTTAGGGTGTTCCCCTTTCTTTTTAAATCATTTTGACTTTAATGGAGGTGTTAGCACTCCTTCAGGGGGTTTCCATGCTTTTCTCTCCACGATCTGACTGAGTAGTGGCGACCAACTCCACCCGACACCCGACTCGCCTTTCGCCCAAGATTGACCTCTCTCCCAGTTTTTCCAACCCAGTATGCCATTATCCAACAATGACCTCTTTGAAAATTCTCCCACCCGATCCTAGACCATTGCCCGCACTGTGACTCGGAACCCGATCACTGGACCTAGATGGCTCATTGCAGATCACCATGCTTCTGTGGTGCAGTCTGAATGCCTGCACAACTGACTCACCGACTATCTGTGTCTTCTTTGGCTATGGAGCCGTTCTGGAGCTCTTTGCAATCTCCCAATGAGATCTGCTGTTCTCTTGGCACTACTTTATGAGGTAAGGTGTTTTCTGTATTTTCTGGTCATTTTAACCAGTGCCGCCATGTGTGTTGTTTTTGTAGTTGTAGCGTAGCTACAGCATTGTTGATAAAGTCTTGAATTCTGGATATGGTCAACTAATAGCTCTTTTATTATTTACACATCTCTATTTACACTCTCCACAAACCTCTCTAGCTAACATCCTTTGTGCTGGTAGTCTTTTCTTCCAAAACCCATTACCATGTGACTGTTATGTCATCATCACTACAGCACGACAGGGTTCTCTCACTGTCTCCACCATTAACCCATTCAGCTTCTTATACTGCACCCTGTAGATCACATAGAAAAGTTGAATTTAACATATGAAGATAATCTGTGGAATGAATTGAGTTTTGGGCCCATTTTTGCTCCAGCTTTTCTTATCTTTTCCTACTCTTTAAGGTTTCCATGCTCATTTCAGATCCAAATATTGCCTCACTGTGTGGATTGCTAACTTTTGATCCAAACACACTGCATATTTTGCCATTTTTTGTTTTGAACTACTGGCTGATCAGAAGTAATGTGAGCTGTATAAAATAGAGGCAGCAAATAGAGGAGACTGTAACGGCTCAACAAAAGAAACAGTTCTCCATTCAAGGCACGTGTTTTGTTATTTGTCAACCATAAACATTCTTCTCATATTTTACACATTTTTTGCATGTATTTTTCACTACAGATGTTCAAAGACAGAAATAAATGGTCTATACCAACTCTAACACAGGTGAAAAGTGTGTTGTTTACTTTGTTGATGGTATCCCTAGACCACGCCACTTGCTATAATTGCTCAGCTAATTCTTCTCAGTACTGGTGCATGCACAGAAGTCCTGCAACTACACTCTCAACAGGTAGCGGACTCCCTTCACTGGATGCTAGACAATGCAGAAGGTTGTAATTTTATGAATGTATGTTACTGTTGCAGAGCTTTACACACCAGTAGCAAATATTGAATATTAGGGTGGAAGAAGTCAGCACACCACGCAGGATTTTCTGCGCATTCGATAGGGTCAATTCCCACTTTTTTTAGTGCAGTGCTTCTTATTCTTATGAATATCCTACATTATTGCACCCAGAATGATTAAACTGTTCTTCCAGTACCAGGGGATAATGATTCTTATTTATTTTGATACTAATTAGCAAATTAATAAAATGGCAGTAACCAGTTCACAGCTAGCTGCTTGCAAATACTTAGATGATTTATTGTGCATTGTTTGCCAACCAATGATTACACAACCTGTTCTTTTTCTTGTTTGCTCTAAAACAATTTGAGTCCATGGCTGCAAAATCCGGTTGTGTAATGCTCGTATTTTCGGCGCTATGTGTGTCCCACGCATATTTCTGATGCTGGCCACTCTGAAAACCATTCTGATGAGAGCAGTAGTGAACACACAGGGAGCATGCAGCAGAAGTATTGCAGAGTAGGCAGATCATGACATCATTCAGCGTGTAATGCTGCAGTTTTTGACCTCAATACTCTGGTTAACAGCTTGTCTTAATCTCACGCAGCTGATCTTGTGTTTAAATGGATGATCAACTACTTTCAGATTAGTTGCTGATTTTTTCCTGCTGGCTGTTGTTGAATTTGAAAAAGTCTTTGGTGTTTTGTACGACTATCTAAAGTTGCTGAAGTCCACATGAAGGGGTGTTGCACGCGCTGAAGGAATTGATGCTGACTTCAAAGATTCTGCTCAGAACACTTGCTCCCATACCTAAGTGTAGTAGTTCGCATTCCCCTTGGCCTGCAGCATGACAGGGAGAATGAGTAGAGATGACACAGAGGAGGATAAGCTGTTTGAAGATGCAAGAGGAGGAGGGAGAGAAAGACTCTCAGCGGTAGGCCATTTCCACCCAGGGTCTTCAGGAAGTAACTCTCCTATCTCAACCTCAGCGAGGAATAGTGTTCCAGGCGTCTACTTCAGTAAGGAATTGCTTACTGAAATCTGCCACCTATTGCAGCCAGAAGTGTATCCTCAGAGCAGGGCGAGGATGCATTGACAATGGCTGTGAAGGTGTCTATGGCTATGAACCTTTATGCATTGGGAAACTTCTGCAGGTTCGCTGTCCACTGTTGCATAAAGCACACAAGTCACTTTGTGAGCGCCGCATGTAAATTTTGAAATGTACCACACCAAAAGGAATTCCACTTCCTCAGTGGCCAGCTGATGTGAGACCATACGCAGAGCATCATGCACATCAATGCTCGGTATCCTAGCAGCAGTCATGTTGCATTAATTCTGCAGCAGTCTGCTGTACTATCTGCATTTGTGCCACCACAACAAATCAGAGGGTGACTACTGACGACAAGGACTATCCACTGACCACCTGGCTCATGACTCCAGTGTACAACCTGCACACAAGTGGGCAGCGTGTATATAATGAAAGTCACACTGCCATACATAATATGATCGAGCAGACCATTGGGCTGCTTAAACAACGCATCTGCTGCCTGGACCATTCTGGAAGAGTTCTGCCATACTCACCAGCCTTGGTACATCATGATCTGCAGCATGCTGCACAGTCTTGCCATCAGGGTACAATCTTTGTCACTAGACATATAGTGAGCAGCTGAGGAGGAGGAAGACGAGGAGGAGGAGGAAGGGAAACATGAGGAGGAGGAAAAGAGGAGGCAACCAACACATCTCCTTTCTGACCGGCTGTCTGTGATCAACTCATTTGACTGTGGTGCTAGAGCAATCCCAATTCCCCATTCTCCAGCAGTCCCACACTTTACTGTCTATCTGTTATTGACCATCACAGAATCCTCGAGGCCACAATGCTAAAATAAAAGCCACCAAAAAATAAACATTCCAAACAAATTTTATTAATTAAACCATCCAATATTCCATGACCCTTGTACATTCCCTTACTGCTTATCTTCTGTGTGCTTTTGTCTGTCCTAATGTTCCTACACAGTGCTACCCCAGTTACTGCAGCACGGTTGGTGGAAGGCTGCTGGTTTTCAGTATGGGAGACTACATTTGGCCTTGCAAGATGACCTTGTACAGCTCTGACACTAGAAGGCCCGGTTTCAGGCTGCACCACCCCGGCATGGCGGCAGCAGGCGGGCTAGCTGGCTGACGGGCAGCAGCAAGGCCACTGGCGGTGGATGTGGGAGCAGGAATGCTTTCATCCTAAGAGATGTTAGCAGGTTCATGCTCCACGGTGCCACTGCCACTCCCATGGGGCGGCGTCTCTACAATACTAGCAATGTGTTGGAGAACAGATTGCTGGACTCCTGTGGCACCCTGCAAGCCCCTTTGAACATTGGCATCCTCAGCTTTGACAGCTGCAGTCTGAGCTTGCATGAAAGCAGTCTGAACTCCCACTGCAGCAGCCAGACATTGGTGCTTGTGCAGCTTGTGCTGTAATGGAAACTGAAACATCAGTCATCACACACTGTATCATGGATGAGTCCACAAGGGTTCTCATGGATCTGGGAACCGCTTACATACTGGAGAGTTTGCGCTCCAACCTCTGAGCAAAGCTGTGTGCCAAGTTGGTGCCAGATTCCTCCGTGCTCCTTGACATTGACTGTAGGTTTTCCTGCGGGTCTGGCAATGCACCAAAATTTCTGTGTGCTGAATGACTGCCTTTTGTGCTGTAAATTTTCTACGTTTCGTCTCTTGCTCTTCCACAACTGCCTGGTTAGGTGGCAGTTCTTGAGTATCTGAAAGGAGAAAGTCACAAAGTTAGAGTTGTCGTGAAGGCAGGGAGGGAGAAAGAAAAAGGGGAATGCTTGCACCATGTGCAGTTTCTAAATCAGAAGAGATTGTGGGATGAGGGGGAAGTTGGATGTGTGAAGTAGGATTAGGTATGACTATACCGTTATCCTCAATGGTTTCAGCCTGACCACTGGCCATGGCCTGTCATAGCTGTTCCAATGGTAGAGAGTAAGATCTCCTCAGTGGGGGTAAGCAGCCTTGCCTGTTTCTGCTGATGAAGTGCTGCTGCCTCCAACTATATGTCACATTATCCTGCAAGAGAGATAGTAGTATGTCAATAAAAGCAAAATACTGCGGATGCTGGAAATCTGAAACAAAAACAAGAAATGCTGGATTCACTCAGCAGGTCTGGCAGCATCTGTGGAAAGAGAAGCAGAGTTAACGTTTCGGGTCAGTGACCCTTCTTCGGAACTGACAAATATTAGAAAAGTCACAGATTATAAACAAGTGAGGTGGGGGTTGGGCAAGAGATAACAAAGGAGAAGGTGCAGATTGGACCAGGCCACATAGCTGACCAAAAGGTCACGGAGCAAAGGCAAACAATATGTTAATGGTGTGTTGAAAGACAAAGCATTAGTACAGATTAGGTGTGAATATACTGAACATTGAACAGCAGCAAGTGCAAACCTGAAGAAAAACAACCTGAAAAAAACAGTGGGTAAGCAAACTGAACAAACTAAGATGAAATGAAATAAATGCAAAAAAAGATTGTAAAAAATGTAAAAAGGAATGTAAACAAAAAAGGAAGAAAAAAATACTAAAAATGACTAAAAATGAAAGTAAAGTTGGGGGCTGTCATGCTCTGAAATTATTGAACTCAATGTTCAGTCCAGCAGGCTGTAGTGTGCCTAATCGGTCGATGAGATGCTGTTCCTCGAGCTTGCGTTGACGTTCACTGGAACACTGCAGCAATCCCAGGACAGAGATGTGAGCATGAGAGCAGGGGGGAGTGTTGAAATGGCAAGCAACCGGAAGCTCAGGGTCCTGCTTGCGGACTGAGCGGAGATGTTCCGCAAAGCGGTCACCCAGTCTGCGCTTGGTCTCCCCAATGTAGAGGAGACCACACTGTGAGCAGCGAATACAGTATACTACATTGAAAGAAGTACAAGTAAATCGCTGCTTCACCTGAAAGGAGTGTTTGGGGCCTGGGATAGTGAGGAGAGAGGAGGTAAATGGGCAGGTATTACACCTCCTGCGATTGCAAGGGAAGGTGCCCTGGTAGTATGTCAATGTGTGTGGTGAAATCTGTTTGGGTGATGTGCCTATCATGGTTGAATAACTGGCAGTATGTGCAAGTGGTTAGATGTGGGTGTGCAGCTTGCAGTAGTGCTAAGTGTGTGAGGGTGAGGTGAAGTTATGAATGTGAGGAATAAGTCATGATTGATAGAGACTGATGTTAGGTAAGTAAAGGAGGAGTGGTGAATTGAGCAGTGTATGTAGCCACTGATTCAGTTGGTGGGATATGGCATTTGAAGGTGAATTCGCTGACCCCCTTGACTACTCAAGGGAGGTCATGAAACTTTTTGCCGCACTGCATTCAATTCCTCGAGTCCTTGCATTGTCTATGATGGCTAGTTGCTCCCAATGACTTCTGAGAGTTTGTCTGGACATTCTCCTGGCCTCCTGTGGATAGAGAATATCTGTCCTCCTGTCCACCTCCACACCAGTGCTGCATCGGAGAACCTTGGAGCATGAACCTTGTTGCATCATTAGTCAATCTTATTGCAGCTTACACTGCCTTCCCCAGCCACTTCCAGCACATCACAAAATGTTGGTATGTAGATAAACCAAGTGATTAGGAAGGCAAAATAAAAGCAAAATACTGCAGGTGCTGGAAATCTGAAATAAAAGCAAGAAACACTGGAAATACTCAATAGGTCTGGCAGCATCTGTGGAGAGAGAAGCAGAGTTAACGTTTCAGGTCAGTGACCCTTCTTCAGGAAAGCAAATGCAATGTTGTTGTTTATTGCAAGGGGAATAGAATATAAAAATAGGGATGTTTTGCTACAGTTGTATAGGGTATTGGTAAGACCACATCTGGAGAACTGTGTACAGTTTTGGTCTACTTATTTAAGAAAGGATATAAATGCATTAGAAGCAGTTCATACAAGGTTCACTCGACTGATTCCTGGGATGAGAGGATTATCTTATGACAAAAGTTGGACAGGTTGGGTCTGTATCCATTGGAGTTTAGATGAATGAGAGGCGATCTCATTGAAACATGTAAGATCCTGAAGGGGACTTGACAGGATGGATGTTGAAAGGATGTTTCCCCTTGTGGCAGAGAAAAGAACAAGGGGGCAGAGTTTAAAAATAAGGGGTTGCCCATTTGAGACGGAGATGAGGAGAATTTTTTTTTTCTCTCAGAGGGTTGTCAGTCTTTGGAACTCTCTTCCACAGAAAGCAATGGAGGCTGGTCATTGAATATTATTATGTCTGAGCTAGATAGATTCTTGATTGACAAAGGAGTCAAAGGTTATAGGGCGTAGACAGGAAAGTGGAGTTGAGACACAATCAGATCAGCCATGATCTTATTAAATAGTGGAGCAGGCTCGAAGAGGCTGACTGGCCTACTCCTGCTCCTCGTTCATATGTTCTATGTTTGTATGCTCCAGCCAGAATATACTTCCCCTTTAAGAGGTGCCAGCTGGCTTTAAGTAAATGTGGGCTAGCTTTGAGTGGTGCTAGCGTTGGACAAACTTGGGCCCTGGCTGAGGTGTGCAGCCACTTAACAGTGCTGGCCTGCACACTGCTATCTTTTAAATTATTTAGAAACATGCAGTTTGCATGCTGGCTGCATTGGGAGGAATGGACATGGGATATTCGCACATCATGATCCCCGTACCTGTTTCCAGGGGCCATCAAATTTTGCCTGCATTTGATTTATTCTTAACAAAAAGAGTTGGGCAATAGAAGACAGTACAGGAAAAGGAAATGAATACAAAGAGACAGGAAGAAATGGGAGAGAGCATAGTAACTCAATTCCAATCCAGTTCAGACAGGTAGGTCCCCTTGTTTAGCAATCTTGCCTCTGAATCCAAAGGTTGTGTGTTTAAGTTCCACTCTAGGGATTTAAACATATAATCTCGGCTGACACTTGAGTGCAGTACTGAGGGGATGTTGCATTGTGGGAGTTGCAGTTTTTCAGATGAACAATTAAACTAAGGCCCCATCCGTAATGAGGTCTTCATGTTGTCTGATTCAACATAAACAAGATGCGTGGAGTCCAGTTTGCTGAAGATCTCAAACAGGTTTATTAACAGCTAAACTAGTATGTACAGTACAGAACAAACTATTTATAGAACCTTCACCTGGGTATTCCAGTTGCAGAGTGACTCTGGCTTGTAGTCACATAACTACATCCTGGTACTTGGCTCATTATCATACTGAAATCTTAAAGGGACATCACTCATAAGGCAATCTCACAACATCCATTTCTTTCCAAAGATAAGTTTTGTATGCTATAAGTAAAAAACACATAAAATTTGATAACATCAAAATTAGTTATACAAGATATAGATTATAAAATTTACAGGTGCTCCGACTACCCCTCCTCCAAGCTCTCCCATTCCTGTGTCATGGCCAATATTTTTCCCTCAATCAACATCACTAAAGCAAATTATCTGTTCATTATCACATTGTTGTTTGTGGGAGCTTGCTGTGCACAAATTGGCTACTGCATTTCCTAATTTACAGCAGTGATAGCACTTCAAAAGCTATAAAGCACTTTGGGATGTGTTGAAATTGTGAAATATGCTACTTAAATGCAAGTTATTTCTTTCTTTAAGTGAAATAAACAGCATTCTCCATCTGGTTCCCAGTGGAAGCGTCAGAAAGCTGGATAAATTGGAACTAATTCAATGATATCACTATGAAAAAGTAGGGGAATAGAGACCAATGAAGGAATAATCTATTTTTTCAGAGCACTGTTATCTGTCAGAATTTTAAAAGCACTGAAACATAGTCAAAAGAAGAAAAAGAACTAAAGATACAATTTTAAGGGTGAAGCACTAACTTCACTAACAACTTAATTCTGCTCAACTGCAAGTTCTCAAAAGAAGACTATTTACCATTCTTCATGTTAATCGCAACTTTTAGTTTATGTGAGAACTTACTGAACTCAGTATCACTATGTCAATCTGTACCATTCTGAGGAATGAAACATTTCTCTGTATACTATACTTGTACTTTAAAATTACATTAATAGTCACTTGATAGTACAGAGCTTGAGCATTGCTGAAAAATAGACATGCTGTTGAAGCTTTTTGTCTTGCATCCATCAGGACAAATGCAAGAATGCCAAATTTCAAAGGGAGCAGCAAAGGGTGCTGATTGGTTCGCAAGTCAACTCTGATTGGTCATGGTCTTGCCATGGAGAATGCATCAGGGAACTATTGTCACATTTTGTTTAATTCAAATGAGCTGCAATGCCTGAACATGTTTCTTTTGCCTGCAGAGGACAGGTTCCTGCATATGAATATATGTAGCTTCTCATAAGCATAAGTGAGTCACATTGCAAGCCTGACTGATAATCTTAAATTGTTTGTTAGTGTAATTCTTAGCACACTCGGGCTTTTTCAGTAAGTGCGGAATCATATCTAATATTAGACTGTGTACTTGCAAAACTCAGAACTGGCAGCATATTAACCAGTGAAGTGGAAAATAGCAGCAACAACAGCCAGCAGGGAAGGAAATTATATTAATGTCGCCAAGGAGAAAGGAAGCAACAGCAGAGGTTTCAATCAGGGGCTTTTTTATGCAAATAAATAATGTTTATAACAACAAACAGTGCATTGACAATAAGGACATTTGAATAAAATTAACAATAGGTTTGTGAATAATTAGGAAGGAATTAAAGATGAGATTAGGAAGTATATGAGTAATAAGCTCCAGTAGGTGATGTAAACCTTGCTTAGCAATAAGTCCATGAATGTCAGGAAACAGTTGGACTGTGTCAAGACTGGTTTTGATATCATCAATGCTATGCAAAAACAGCTTGCCGAATTAAGGAGAACATTTTCAAAGTATTGTTACGGCCACGTGGTGAGACATGGGTGGTTCCCACTGTTCAAATCCCACCTAACCACAGCAAGTGTATTTGTATTAGTGTTTAGCCCCTTGGTGTTTATTTTTCAAATATCCAGAGAGCATCAGGTTTTCTTACTGGTTTAAAAACAGAGAAGTCAATTGTTTATTGATCAATACGTCTTATCCCGAAATTGTCGCAACCACATCCACTCACATATTCGCTCGCGCACACACACACACACACACACACACAAAGAGACAGATAGAGAAAGGAAAAAGGAAGGTGGTTTTAGTGGGGGGACAGGTTTGATAAACCTGCTGAATTCTCTTGCGAATCAAGTTCTAGATGGATGTAGGTTTGAGATGATTATAGATTTCTGTCTTGATTGAAGGTTCTGTTGAAGATTGGGGGTTGCTTCTAGCTCTCACTGCTGTATATTGTAGATGTTGGATTTTTTCAGCAGAGTACTGAGCTGCCTGAAATAAAAACAAGAAATGCTGGAACCACTCAGCAGGTCTGGCAGCATCTGTGAAAAGAGAAGCAGAGTTAACGTTTCGGGTCAGTGACCCTTCTTCGGAACTGAGCTGCCTGGCTTTGCTGGAACTCAAGCTGTTACAAGTAGCTTCACCTTTTGGTCAGTCTCTCTCTCTCTCGCTCTCTATCTGTCGTTTGAAGGTAAAGCTATTATCTCTGACCTCCTGTTAGGAGATGTTCTGGTTTATTCCCCATGGTGATCGCACAATGGCTCAAGACGTGGTTACTTTACACCTTCTTTGTTTCAGAAGAAGACATTCAATTCTGAAATGTTTTTAGTATAGGTGTAAGGTAGGTTTCATTAACACATTTTGGCTTTGAAGATGTGTCCTTTGTCCTTGTCAGACTGTTTGAATACACAAAAGGGCCAATCCCCTTTTCTTCAGCAGCTATTTTGGACCATTGTTCACTTTTTTATGATAAATGTTCATTTTTTAAAGACAAAGTCCAGTTTTCATCATTCTTCAGCATTAGTTCATGATTGTTGTATCATTGCACTTCCGGTGTGTGTGACAATTTATTTAAAATAAAATCAAAATTTTGCAGATGTTGGAAAAAGTTCTGATGCAAGGTCACAGACTTGAAACGTTAACTCTGTTTCTCTCTCCACAAATGCTGCCAGATCTGCTGAGTATTTCAGATTCAACATGTTGTCTGATACTAGAAATGATGCAAACTATGGTTGGTCATTTCACTCCCAAGCAAAATGTAACATATGAATCAGTCATCTTTCACTGGGCTGAAAAAAAACAATAATTAATCTATTGATGATTTTTTTGACCAAGCTTAGATCAACAAAGTGTAATTTCACTGCTACAGATCATGATATCAAAACAAAGGCTGATTGTCTCGAATCCCACACTGCTATGCCTGGCCAAGAGTGTACTTTAGATGAGCTGTTGGAACTGGCTAGAGCACTTGATCTAGTGAAAGTCGTTCAGCAGATGTGAAAATTGAGTAACAAGTTACTATCAACCAGATAAATGTCAAGTGCAGACTACATCACACTAAGGAGAAACCACAGACAAGCCATATCAACTTCAATCATTTGTTACCATTACAGTGAAATTTACTACCATGGTGATGATTTTGCAGAAGGCAAAGAATATTGTGCATATGAAAAACAAAATCATTTCTCCTAGTGCTGTCACTCATACAACTGTAGACTTCTACACAAACATCGAATAAAACTAGGTGGTCCTGCTACATAGCCAGAGATATATAGCCTATCAAAACAGATAAAGGTCAGTAGGTTTTTGAAAAGATTCAACTGTATACAGCTCTGGAGTTGATGGTGCATGTTTATTTACCATAACAGAACAGCATGCCATGGGCTGATTCCTACCGTCCCCTCGATGCCACGGTGGCTGGTAAAGTTCTATGGGGAGAGGCCCGCTTTGACCCGCGACGTCAAGAAGGACCCGCCACATATTTCCAGTGACGGGTAGACCTTGATGCAGCCCCCACCGCCAAATGACTGTGGGCCGTTCATCTAAATATGTAAGTAGAGAATAATTATATGCAAATGTACTTACCTGCAGGCGATGGCCATCCCATGCTGATTTTACGGCCGCCATTCGTGCTCTGCACAGAGTTCCGGAGTGAAAACCTAGTCGGGAGGGGGGAGGAATAAAATTTTCAGGGCAGGAGGGGTGAAGGAGCCGGGAAATCAATTTTTATTGGATGTGGAGATGGTGGGAAGGGGATATAGGCCAAATGTTACAAGGTTGGGGGGTAAAGTTCAGGAGGGGAATTAAGTTTTTTCTGGCATTAAGTGCCACTTAAATTATTATTGGGGGATTGGGAAGGGCCATCCACATCTGTATTATTTTTTAATAAAAATTTAACAATGCTGCACCTTTAAAAATTAAAAGTAATTGTAAGGGCTTAAAGCCCTTTAAAAATGGTGCCGACGGCTACGCAGTGGCCAGACACCATTGCCAGGGACATGGCGACCGCCCCCTACTCGTCAATATCGCAGGGGCTCCTTGGCGACACTTCCGGCGTGCGATTAAAATTCAGCCCCATCAATTCAGTAATCAGCAATTATAGTGTAATTTAAAAATGTTCCAATTCAAGTCTTTTTTGATTTTGGATCTGCACTGAATATCATCACTGGATCTAGGTACCAATTTACTTTTACTGGTTATATCTACACCACATGCAGTTCCAGTTATTTCCATTGGGTACAAAGACAAGTTTCAGTGCTTGGTACTCATATCAAGTCCAGCAAGCTAGCAATCTCCATGGGTGGACCTATCGTGAAGAGAATGCTTGATTATCTACTTGGTTTATATCCAGCCCAAGCACTACAAAGCATTAAACTATCTTCAGCAGCAGGTAGCTTCAATATACCAAGAAGATGCTATTTGCTGTGAATTCTCTCAAGTGTCCATAATACAGATAAGCTGAAGGGCATGTAGGTGAAACTGGATATTGACAAATCTATCACTTCCTCTATGGAACAAAGATGAAACAAAGTTAAGAGATTTGGAGGTTGATGGTATAATTGAAGATTGATATGGTCCCACACCTTGAGTCTCACCTCTGGTAATTTTCATCAAGCACATGAATCCTAATGATGTACACATTTGTGTTGATATGCTGGCACAAAACAAAGCAACTAAGTGTGAACAACATGATTCACCAACCTTGGATGAGATTATTGCAAACAGGGTGTATGTTTTCTGAAAATGAGACATAAAATCTGGATATCACCAACTAGAATAGAACAAAGAGAGCTGCGATATCGCAAAGGAAGTTGCACATATCAGCCTGACGCAATGCAAAAGTTTAATTTTCAGTGAATCAGCAACAGGAGAAGTATTTAAACATACAATTCAACAAATTGTTGGAGGAATGTAAGTGATGATATATTTGATAATTTGTACTCAATTAAGCAGAACACAGTTTACGCCAGTTCAGAGATTTTCACAGGCTACAAGAACATTACTTTACACTCAATTGTGAGAAATGTGAATTTAGCAATGAAACCTAGAGGGGAAGATCTTAACTGAATACTTTAGGCACTAAAGAGTCTTTGGGATGACAATAGTGGAGTCTTCAGCTATAACACTGATTTTTCCCACATTTAATGCTAGATGCAATTTTGGTAAAGGCGTTGAAGCGTGCACCAGGATTAGCTGTCTGCAGGATTATTAAGGGGCAAATTGACAATTAAATTTCCTGCTCGCGCTCATTAAAGAGGCTGCTTAGCATTTTGGTGAGTAATGCATTATCTATGGCAGTCAAGGTCACAGTAGCACTGAAGTTTTCTACTACTGAGACCTTACAGACTGTCACAGATGATAGAAGTCACATATCATAATCTTCTGTGCAATTCTGTATGAGGGACATCTCTGTGGCTCTGTACGCGCTGTGAAATTCCCTATTACCAGAGAAAACCAGAAGCAGAGAACTCTTGGATTCAACAAGATTGTGGGATCTCCCATGGTTCAGCAAAGCATTGGCTGTACACAGCCATGTGAGTCCCTCATTCAAATCTGTTCAGGAACAGGAAGAAATTCTATTTTCTCAATGTACAGCTTGCCTGCGACCACTATCATTGCATCATGCAGGTGAATGCCTGCTATTCAGGGAACTGCTACAGTAGTTTTATAATGAGACAGGCATCCATTCCACTGATCTTTCAGCCCCAATAGTGCACATGGCTGGCTAAAATGTGACAAGGGATGCCCGGTGATGCCATGGCTCATGACACCTCTGAGAAACTTCCAGAACACTCAAACCATGAGAACCTGGAATAACATTCAACAGACAACTGGAGACCTGAAACAAAGGTATAGATGCCTACATCAGTCAGGAGCTGTCATGCCCTACTCAGCTGAGAAAGCATTCAGACACATGATGATTTGCTGCATGCGCCACAATCTGGTGAGCATGACAGACTAGTCATTATCACCAGCAATTGTGTCAGAGGATCAAGCTGAGGAGCCGCAGAGAAGAAAAAGGAGGGAGGGCCGGGTGTGGGGGGTGGTGGGGGTGGGGGGGGGTGAGGGGGGGCACTAGAGGCTTCCAGGTAAATGGCCAGCATCTGGGCAGGACACTCGCCACCTTGTTCAGTACTATTCACAACTCCTTAGATACTGCAATGTGCCCACATGCAGAAAGACCTGGAAAATATTCAAGCTTGGGCTGATAAGTTGCAAGTAGCATTCGTGCCACTAAGTATTAGACAATGACCATCTCCAGCAAGAGAGAATCTAGCCATCTCCCCTTGACATTTAACAGCATTACAATCGCTGAATCCCCCACCATCAACATCCTGGGCGGGTTACCATTGACTAGAAACTGAACTGGACAAGCCATATAAATACTGTGACGACAAAGAACAGGTCAAATGATGGGAATTCTGTGGTGAGTAACTCACCTGCTAACTCCCCAAAGCTGGTACACCACCTATAAGGCACAAGTCAGGAGTTGAATGGAATACTCTTCACTTGCCTGGGTTGGTGCATCTCCAAAAACACTCAAGAAGCTCAGCACCATCCAGGACAAAGCAGCCCACTTGATTGGCACCCCATCCACCACCTTAAACATTCACTCCCTCCACCACTCATGCACAGTGGCAGCAGTGTGCACCATCTACAAGATTCACTGAAGCAACTCAGCAGGGCTCCTTCGACAGCATCTTCCAAACCCGAAAACTCTACCACCTAGAAGAACAAGGGGAGCGGGCACATGGCAACACCACTGTTAGGGTCTGAAGTTCTGTTAATGGATGATAAATACCTGGTAGTTCAAGATAAGAGGGTGAACAGGTGTTGGGTGTTAATTAGTTAATTGTATTCAAGTGTGTATATATAAGGAAGGGCCAGCCACAACTGATTGGTGGTGTTATTTGGAGAGCAGAAGTAAGCTTTGTGTCAAGCAATAAACAATCTCCACCAAAGCATCCTAGTCTCAGTGTCTTCACAAACAGGCTTGGAGATTTCTCTCACATTGGTAGCAGAGAAGAGTTGCCTGAAAGTGAAGATTGGAGACTAAGATTTGTTTTCAGACAGGAGATTAGAATTGGAGTTTTTTATGAGAAATCTGTATTTGGAGGATTTTTTTTGAAGATGGATGACTAAAACCAAGTGTAAGGTGTTGGGATATGATTTTCCACCACCGTTTTGTGAAGCTGCACCTTACGATCAATGGAAGAATGAAGTTGATATATAGACACTGGTTACATCATTACCTAAAAGGAAGCAAGGATTGGCCCTTGCACTTTGACTTCCTGCCAGAAGCAAGATCAGGAGCAAAGTGTTCTCTGAGCTAGAGGCTCATTTGGAAGATGAGGAAGGTTTGAACAAACTCTTGAAATATATGGATAAAATTTATATGAAAGATGACTTATTGAGTGTCTGAGGCATGGTTAGACTTTGATAAATTTAGAAAAATGGATGACACTTCCATAACAGAACACCACTAGTCACATCCCGCCATTCAGAAAAACACCCATCCACTGATACCCTCTGTCTTCTATGACCGAGCCAGTTCTGTATCCATCTTGCCAGCTCACCTCTGATCCCGTGTGACTTCACCTTTTGTACCAATCTGCCATGAGGGATCTTGTCAAAGGCTTTACTGACGTCCATATAGATAACATCCACTGCCCTTCCTTCATCAACCATCTTCGTCACTTCCTCAAAAAACTCAATCAAATTAGTAAGACACGACCTCCCCTTCACAAAACCATGCTGTCTCTCGCTAATAAGTTTGTTTGTTTCCAAATGGGAGTAAATCCTGTCCCGAATAATCCTCTCTAATAGTTTCCCTACCACTGACGTAAGGCTTACCGGCCTGTAATTTCCTGGATTATCCTTGCCACCCTTCTTAAACAAAGGAACAACATTGGCTATTCTCCAGCCCTCTGGGACCTCACCTGTAGCCAATGAGGATGCAAAGATTTCTGTCAAGGCCCCAGCAATTTCTTCCCTTGCCTCCCTCAGTATTCTAGGGTAGATCCCATCAGGCCCTGGGGACTTATCTACCTTAATGCTTTGCAAGACAGCCAACACCTCCTCCTTTTTGATATTGAGATGACTGAGACTATCTGCACTCCCGTCCCTAAGCTCATCATCCACCAAGTCCTTCTCTTTGGTGAATACTGATGCAAAGTACTCATTTAGCACTTCGCCCATTTCCTCTGGCTCCACACATAGATTCCCACCTCTGTCCTTGAGTGGGCCAACCCTTTCCCTGGTTACCCTCTTGCTCTTTATATATGTATAAAAAGCCTTGGGATTTTCCTTAATCCTGTTTGCCAATGCCAATGACCCCTTTTAGCCCTCCTAACTCCTTGCTTAAGTTCCTTCCTACTGTCTTTATATTCCTCAAGTGCTTCAGCTGTTCCTAGCCTTCCAGCCCTTACGAATGCTTCCTTTTTCTTTTTGACTAGGCTCACAATATCCCGTGTTATCCAAGCTTCCCGAAACTTGCCAAACTTGTCTTTCTTCCTCACAGGAACATGCTGGTCCTGGATTCTAATCAGCTGACGTTTGAAAGACTCCCACATGTCAGATGTTGATTTACCCTCAAACAGCAGCCCCCAATCTAAATTCTTCAGTTCCTGCCTAATATTGTTATAATTAGCCTTCCCCCAATTTAGCACCTTCACCCGAGGCCTACTCTTATCCTTATCCACAAGTACCTTAAAACTTATGGAATTATGGTCACTGCTCCCGAAATGCTCCCCTACTGAAACTTCGACCACCTGGCCGGGCTCATTCCCCAATACCAGGTCCAGAATGGCCCCATCCCTTGTTGGGCTATCTACATACTGTTTCAAGAAGCCCTCCTGGATGCTCCTCACAAATTCTGCCCCATCCAAGCCCCTAGCACTAAGCGAGTCCCAGTCAATACAGGGGAAATTAAAATCACTCACCACCACAACCATGTTACCTTTACATCTTTTCAAAATCTGTCTACATATCTGCTTTTCTACCTCCCGCTGGCTGTTGGGAGGCCTGTAGTAAATCCCCAACATCGTGACCACACCCTTCCTATTCCTGAGCTCTACCCATATTACCTCACTGCATGACCCCTCTGAGTTGTCCTCCTGCAGTACAGCTGTGATATTCTCCTTAACCAGTAATGCAACTCCCCCACCCCTTTTATATCCCCCTCTATCCTGCCTGAAGCTTCTAAAGCCTGGAACATTTAGCTGCCAATCCTGCCCTTCCCTCAACCAAGTCTCTAATAGCAACAACATCATATTTCCAAGTACTAATCCAAGCTCTCAGTTCATCTGCCATACCTGTTATATTTCTCGCATTGAAACAAATGCACTTCAGATCACCAGTCCCGCTGTGCTTAGCAACATCTCCCTGCCTGCTCTTCCTCTTAGTCCTACTGGCCTTATTTACTATGTCCTCCTCATTTATTTCACTAGCTGTCCTACTGCCCTGGTTCCCACCCCCCTGCCACACTAGTTTAAACCCTCCCGAGTGACACTAGCAAACCTTGCAGCCAGGATATTAGTGCCCCTCCAGTTTAGATGCAACCCATCCTTCTTGTACAGGTCCCATCTGTCCCTGAAGGGAGCCCAATGGTCCAGATATCTGAAACCCTCCCTTCTACACCAGCTGCTCAGCCACGTGTTTAGCTGCACTATCTTCCTATTTCTAGCCTCACTGGCACGTGGCACAGGGAGTAATCCGGAGATTACAACCCTAGAGGTCCTGTTTTTTAACTTACTACCTAACTCCCTAAACTCCCCCTGCAGGACCTCATCACTCTTCCTGCCTATGTCATTGGCACCGATGTGTACCACAACCTCTGGCTGTTCACCCTCCCCCTTCAGAATGCCCCCTGCCCATTCAGAAACATCCTTGACCCTGGCACCAGGGAGGCAACATACCATCCTGAAGTCTCTTTCACGTCCACAGAAGCACCTATCTGTGCCCTTGACTACAGAGTCCCCTATAACTATTGCTCTTCTGCGCGTTGTCCCTCCCTGCTGAACAACAGTGCCAGCCGTGGTGCCACTGCTCTGGCTGCTGCTGTTTTCCCCTGATAGGCCATCCCCCCCCAACAGTATCCAAAACGGTATACTTGTTAGCGAGGGGGATAGCCACAGGGGATTCCTGCACTGACTGCCTGCCCCTTCTAGTGGTCACCCATCTATCTGCCTGCATCTTGGGTGTAACCACTTCTCTAAAACTCCTGTCTATGACTCTTTCCACCACCTGCATGCTCCTAAGTGCATCCAGTTGCCGCTCCAACTGATCCATGTGGTCTGTGAGGAGCTGCAACTGGGTACACTTCCTGCAGATGTAGTCGTCCGGAACGCTGGAAGCATCACGGACCTCCCACATCTCACAGGTGAAGCACTTCACCCCTCTAACTGTCATTTCTAGCACTAATTAGTTAATTAATATAAAATAAATAAATACTTATTAAATCCTTAGTAAATTATGATACACTTAACTATATGATCCCTAGTGCTAGATTTCTACAATAAATACTAAATGCTAACTAAATACAGTAATCTCCTCCCTCTGGTTTAGTTACTCTACTTATTACTTAGTTAATTCGTGTTTTACTCAATTTTAATCAGTTTTATTTTCAAATTCGGTACAGATTCCCTGCCAGCCAATCAGGTCACAGCTTTCCTGTGACGTCACTTTTTCAGTTTTTTTCCCCCACCCGAGGTAACTTACCGATCTGGAACTCCGCCCTCCAAGTCTGCTCCGAAAATCCCCAAGGTAAGTTTTTTATACTTACCAGTCTGGAACTGCGCCCTCCAAGTCTGCTCCGAGAATCCCCAAGGTAAGTTTTTTATACTTACCGGTCTGGAACTCCGCCCTCCGAGTCTGCGGATGGCAGGAATTGTGTAATTATGGCAGAAGGATGGATCCCATAAATAACCAAGGGGTGGTCAACAGGTTTTTCCGATGTGACTCAAAGTATCATTGTTGCATTGCGTTACATTGTCCAAAAAGGAAAAGTAAAAGAAAAAGGTTTTTGAGATGATAGGCGCTTCTGTGGACGTGAAAGAGACTCCATGATGTAGAACGTTCGGAAGGCGAGGATGACGCTACTGATCAATCAGAAGGAATTGTACTGGTCACAAGAACCTTCAGTCTGGTAATGAGTGTCCTAGTCACAGAATCATTCAATTGTGCAGTACTAGACAGTGGGTCTATGTGGAATGGACTGGTTACAGTGTTACATGGATTCTTTAAGGAAGATTATGGGATTACTGTAGGGTTAGTATAAATGGGTGGTTATTGGTCGGCACAGACTCGGTGGGCCGAAGGGCCTGTTTCTGTGCTGTATCTCTAAAACAAAAAAACAAAACAAAAACAAGACTGAAATAAGGTCAAAGAATGACAGTTCCACCTGTTTCAAGTTTGGGGATGACATGTTGAAATCACTAAACAGTGGTAATTCTGTGCAAAATAGCAGGGACAAACCATTATTAGTACGGATGTAGTATCCAGTGATATTTTGCTGTTAAGTAAACCATTTATGAAAGACTCAGATGAAATTGGATATGGAACATGATAAGGCAATTGTCTTTGGGAAATCTGTAGCTTTGCGGCTTACATAGTCGGAACATTATTGTATTCCTTTAGTGAGACCTAACATCTCTGAACAGGATGTTAAAGAAATATTAATGGCATCAGGGGTAGGGATTTAAAGGAGAAAAAGAAAATTATTTAAAAACTACAACATTTGCACATCCATTTTGTCATAGGTTGGAGATTCTGTTAAAAGACGCGGGGTAATCGATAGGTTTAGTATAATCATCATCTAAGGTATCAGTGGAAAATGTGATGCCTGTAAAAAAAAAACAGGAGGACACCATCACGACCCATAGTGAGTTTCCCATTAGCAAGGGACTTTAATGAAACCGTAGTGATGGACTTGAAGGTATGGGATAAAGAAAAAAACACTTTTATTCTACACTTTATAAACGTGGCGACTGGATTCAGTCTGTAGATTGTACTTTATAGTAAATCAAAAATAGTAATAGTGGACAAGATAATGGAAAGGTGTATAGGAACAGGACTGGGAGCACCGGCTAGATTTCTAACTGACAATGGAGGAGAATTTGCCAATGATGGGTTCAGGCGTATGTGTGAAAATATATTCTATGGAGCTTGTGAGAGAAATCATGTCGTGATTGACGAAGTGCTCTCAAATTTTTAGCAGACCAGCCAAATTGTAAATTGACTACTGTTTTGGTGTGGGCATTACATGCGAAAAACACACTTCAAATGGTTGGAGGCTCCAGCCCATATCAATTAGTTTATCAATTAGGAATCCGAAAATACCTTCGGTAATGTGGGATCATCCCCCGACTTTAGAGGGGACTACAATTAGTTCAGTTTTTGCGGAACATTTGAATGCTATGCATGCAGGGAGAAGAGCATTTATTAAGGCAGAGGTTTCAGAAAAAATCAGGGAGCTTTGAGGTATTGAATCAGGCCATCAGAAAAGAATTTTGATACTGGGGATATGGTGTATTATAAAAGAGGGCAGAAAGAATGGCGAGGCCCAGGAAAAGTTATACGCATTGGCAAAACCATGATTTTGCAACATTGCAACCAACCCATTAGAGTACATTCCTCACGGCTTATTGGCACTGATTATACATTGATAGAATCTGAACAAATGATGGACACTGATGATGCACCATGTATTTTGCATGCACATATGTCGGACCTTTGCGAGCAACAGATTGTGGCAGATAATGGGCTGACTGAGAGTGGACCAAGTGATAGTGAAGATCCAGATAAGGCCATTTATCCCAAAGGTCAGCTACCAAAAGTTGGGACTAGAGTGACATGCATGCCAGAAGGGACTAGTGAATGGAGGGAAGCCAAAATTATAGGAAGGGCAGGAAAGGCCACAAGGAAATACAATCATTGGCTGAATGTGCAAGACAAGGGACAGGTTATCAGACCTATAAATTGGCAGAAGGAAGTGAAAATGTGGAAGACCAGAAAATGTAGTATAAGTTCAGACAGTGGGCCTAAAGATGATCACAGTCCATGGAAAAGGTCACTAACTTGGTGAAAGGAAGTCTGGTTGTAGGAGAGGCAGGTCGCATAGTAGTGGTCCAAAAAGGGATAGGAACTCTAGGAGAGGACATGGTTTCACTAGAGCAAGGACCAGAGAGCAGGCAAGGGGTGCCACAAGAAGTAGGAGCCCTTATGATAGAGAATCAGGTGCCAAGCAAAAAAGAGCTTGACAGTTGGAAAGGGTTTGGCGTATAAATGGAGGTGCCAGACAGAGGACAACCAGCATTGTTCCATAGATGGATCTGTACAGAGAAAGTACTTCTTGATGGTATGGATAAAGCGAAGGCCAGACTTTTAGCTCAGCGATTTGAGGAACAACAAGGTGACTAGGAAGTTCCAGTGGACTCCCCAACAGCAGGAAAAGCAAGTTTGAGGATTTTCCTAACCCTTTTAGTGACACACTCATGGGAATGTAAGTCCATTGACATCAAAGCAGCATTTTTGCAAAGGGAGAAATTTCAAAGGGAAGTATTTTTCAAACCACCAAAAGAAGTTGGAGATATAGAAGGGAAAATTATGGAAGCTAAACAAGTGTGTTTATGGGCTAAACGATGCATCCAGGGTGTGGTATCTTTCAGTTAGGTACATCCTACTAAAAGCTGGTTGCATTCAACTAAGTGAATCCAGTAATATTTTATCAGTACTGTGAAGAAAAACTAGCAGGCATTTTCTTGATGCATTTGGATGATTTTCTGTGGGGAGGATCTGAGGCATTTGAGAAATTTGTAGTAGATAAAGTTCTGCAGGAATTTAAAATTGGAAGTCAGGTTTCTGGAGCTTTTAAATATATAGGGTTGAATATTAGGCAGACTAAGTTGGGGGTAACCCTAAATCAACAGTCTTACCTAGAGAATGTTAATAGGATCCCAATAAATCGGGCCAGATCCTCACAGAAGGAAGACTCTGCGACCAAGGAGGAAGTAGATCAGTTTAGGAGCTTAATTGGGCAATTGAACTGGTTGTTCACACAAACTAGGCCGGATGCTTGTTATGATGTATTAGAATTGAGTACCATGCTGAAACCTGCTACTGTTGGGGAAGTGCTGAAAGCAAATAAGACATTGAAGAGATTGAGTTTTGATAAATGTACACAGGTTTCCAGCATTGGGTGACCCAGAAGAGATGAAATTGGTTATTTTTAGTGACACTTCACACACTAATCTTCCTGATGGTTATTTGGGTGCAACAGAGTTCATTATATTTTTGGTGGGAAGAAATGATAAATGTTGTCCGTTAGCCTAGGAATCAAAGAAAATAAAGAGGATATTTAAAAGCACCTTTAGATGCTGAGACACTTGCACTGATAGATGTGAAAGATATGGGTATGTATTTATTGAGTATTTTAAAGGAACTCTTGCGTAAGGGGCAATTGGAGAAGAGTTTTGCTATAGAATGCTACATTGATAACCATTCTCTCTGGGACAATGTCCATTTGACAAAGTCTTGCAGAAAAGAGGTTGAGGATTGATCTCGCCAGTATAAAAGGAATGTTGGAAAGAAATTTCCAAAATAAAATGAGTTGACACAAGTCATTAGTAGTTGGATTGTTTTATGTTAAGGTCTGAAGTTCTGTTAATGGATGACAAATACCTGGCAGTTCAAGATAATAGGGTGAACAGGTGTTGGTGTTAATTAGTTAATTGTATTCAAGTGTGTGTATATATAAGGAAGGGCCAGCCAGCACTGGTTGGTGTTCGGAGGGCAGAAGTAAGCTTTGTGATTAGCAATAAACAATCTACACCAAAGCATCCTAGTCTCAGTGTCTTCTTCACAAACAGGCTTAGAAATTTCTCTAACAATCGCCACCTGCAGTCCCCCTCCAAGCCATACACTATCCTGACTTGGAAATATATCGATGCTCTTCACTATCACTGGGTGAAAATCCTGGAACTCCTTACCTAATAGCACTGTGGGTGTACCTATACCAGATGGACTGCAATGGTTCAAGAAAGCAACTCATCATTTCTGTACCTGCAGGCTCAAATCATGGTCATTAATGAGCCCAAAATTTGCGTGCTAAATGCATGCTTTCTAAGTGGTATGTCTTATTAGTACAACAATTATTTAGCACCTGTTTTTACCTTTTTTAACCAAGATAACTCCGAGAATATCTTCAAGCCAGACACTAATTGGACTCCAGGAAGCTATTTCCAGCTTTTTGAGACACGTAGGATGCTATAAAAATGCAAGTCATTGTGTTATTATTCTGTGGAACTCCTTTCTTCCTTCACTCATTCCTTCTTGCCTCAATCTACTCATTATTTATTCACACAAATGTTATCCCATTCCCTCCTGAAGCCTCAATTTCTTGGTGGGTAATATACTACAGCAATTGGATACTCTTCTGTACTTAGTCAAATGCCATCATGACAGAAGTAGAGCTTGAGCAAGCTTCAAACCAAAGTGTTCCTACATTGTATCTTATGTCTATGATTCCAAGATTAAAAATAGAACATTTGAATTTCTACAGGAATTCTCCTGATTATCCATTGCAATTTTGGTTGGAAGATCTGTGGAAACCCCTGAGAAACAATGTAAAGATGTCAACACCATCTCTCTGAAGTTTCCGAGAGCCTTTGTCAAAGATAAAGCAACCTGGATTTACATAAAACCTTTCATGTAGAAATATGTCCCAAGGCACTTCGGAGATCAGACAAAATTTAATAGTGAACAAAGGTAGAGATATTAAATGGGTGACAAAAGGTTCATCAAAGAGGTGGCTTTTAAGAAGCGTCTTCAAGGAGGAGAGGGAGTTGAGAGGCAAAGGTTTAAGGAGAAAATTCCAGATTGTAGGGCCAAGACAATAACAAAAACAACTTGTATTTTTATAGCATCTTTAACATAGCAAAACGTGTCCAGGCAGTTCATAGAATTATAAAGCAATATTTGATATCAAGCCACACAAGGAGCTATTAGGACAGGTGATCAAAAGCTTGATTAATGAGATGGGTTTTAAGGAGCACCTTTCTTTATAATCCATTGAGATGAATTATAGTGGTTCTCCCCTTGTTCTGGCTGAGATTACTGAACTCAACACAGACCAGGGATTGAGCCTATTGCTACCCTGATGGTTATGGTTTTGAGGTACACAGTGGAATAGCAGTGACACAAACCATATGACCAATTATGGATTCAGTCCAAACCTCCAGAATTTAAAAACTTCTAATGCAAGAGTAACAGGAAGAATAGGAGAATCACTTTCCTTAGTGCTAGGGTGAATTCAAGTCTGTTTTCATGGAGGTTGAAAGGTATATTGGTTGTGTGAAAATTTGAGATGGCAAAATATGTATAAATTTGGAGGCAGGCATCTTGAGTGCAATGGAAAGGATATTGAGACTGCAAGGCTTAGGAATTAGATTGTGCAGTGCCTGTTTTACAGGCATGAAACAGGTGTCCAAGTGTCCAATATAGTTGGCAACATGAACCCACTCATTCCAGGGTGGAAATATGTCAGCAACAAATTGGTTAGGGCTCCTCTGTAGGCATTCAGAAATTAGGCCGTTTGCATATGCCCCCTTTTGAGACCCCGTTTGGAAAATTTGTATTCAACTGCCTGCATGCAGTCAGCTTCTTCAGATGCTCTGTAGCCAAACATGTCTAAGGAGGCTGCCATCCAAAAGGTAAGCATACACATTTTTATTTACCTTCTTATGGAGCAGGAGTGCTTGACTGGCTCCACGTTAAATCCTCCAGCTGCTGCAGGCCACCACTCGCTGCCCTTCTAAGGATCTCAGCCAGCAGACAAATTCACCCCCCCCCCACTGTCCAGTGAGCTACCTCTGGTGCCATGACTGCAAGCTCCCACCGCACAGTTGGCCAATAATAAATGAGGCCTGCAGACCAATTTTCCATGGTCCCTCCACCGAACACATTAGGTGCTTGCAGGACACGCAGCAATGGGATCGCAACCTGATTCGGGAATGATTCAATTTCTAGATCAAGCTCTTATTGAAGTTTGGATAGCATAACAGACTAGGTAGAGATACAGGGCTAATAATTGGACAACCCCATTTTTGGGTACAGGGGTTGTGATTCACAACCTGCCCACTCCCATGCTGATTGAGGTGGGCAGCATGTAAATTTGATGTACTCACCTCATTTGCAGTGTAGGGTCAAGTGGGTCTCTCGGTGTCTGTACCTCCAAGCTGACTGTGTCCTCTGCACTCAGTGGGGTGGGTGGGTGGGGGTGGCGGCAACAACCTTCCCGCCTTCTCGCCTCCACCCAAATTATGTGTGAGGCGGGCAGTTCTACGAACGGCCTTCCTGCCCCACTGCCGATTGAGGCCCTTATGCGGGAAATTAATGCCCAGTTAAGAACCTCATGCTGCCACCACTGGAATTAGCCCAGCGACAGGTGGGCCCGTCACTGCACAGAGAGCACAGCAAGAAAACTCATGTGGGCTGCTTTCTAGCTCTGGGGTTGGTGCAGCAGAGGGATTGTTCCCTTGTTAAAAGGCATTTCAGGTCTGATGGAGGGACCCGGCATTGGGAAGGGGGGGCCACTGGGAACCACCCTCCTGCCCTTGCCACTGACCCTCACCCCGTGAAACCCCTCCTCCTGTGAATTTCCTGTGGCCTGCTTCGAAGGCCTCAGGCCAGTCCATTACTGGCAGCAGCAACCGCCTCTATTATGGCACTGCTCAGTTAAAGAGCTGCCGGCCTCTGGCAACCATGTAGGAAATGGCCAGCGGCACAGGGAAGACAGGTAGAGCAGCACAATATGTCAGTTATAATTGGTAAACAGGATGGGTCAATGGATTGAAGCTCTTCATTGGCATCATTGAAATTAGAGTTGGGGATAGGTGTTAATTTTTAATAAAGCACATTATTTAAGGATGAAACAAAAATAAATTACATACAGTATAATTTGCAACTGCATTTTTAAAGTACCCATGCATTTCCTTTTTCCGAATTCAAAATCTTTCCATCAACATTTCGCGCAGGAGGTCTGCTGCTTTCAGGTATCTTAGACTAAACTCTCCTGAATGAAGAGACTCAACCAGACAGCAGACCAGAATGGCCACATTTAAGGCTGCCTCCCTTTAGTGTCTAACAGAAACCTTTTAGAGCAAGGAGAGGGCACATAACACAGCCGAACTATTTGTTTTGCATAATTGACAAAATACTGGACATTCAGAGAGTGTGCTCGAACTTGCCATTTGTAAGTCCATTTTCCATCACCAACCATTCCTTCCCCTTTTCTTACCCCACTCAGCAATGGAAAAAGGCTAACAAAGAGTAAATTTTCAACTAAATCCAAGGTGGCTTTTATAGTAAAACAAAATACAAAAGAGCCAAGCATAAACTTTTGAATTACATCTGAGGTCATTTCTAGTCTTTACCACAGGAAGTCATTCACTCCCAGCTTCAACCCCAGGGATACCTCTATGCCTGGCCTCAGCTCTAACATAAATTCTATTCCTGGTCTCAATCCTACAAACTTTTTTTTCCCCTGAGGTATCTATGGCCCTGTACTGCATTCCAGGAATCCCTCCATTTTTGGCCTCATTCCTAGGAATGTCTCCAGTAACCTCAGGCCCTATGCTCCCCTGCTCCCAATTACCTCAATCCTGCTTCATCTTGGACCTCAAGCCCCACTCTATATTTGCCTGACTGCTCTACACCCTGGCCTCCTATTATAATCCATGGCTGCCTGATTTGTCCACTTACCCGTGCTTCATTTCTCATTCAACTTCTCCCCTCAAAATACATGTCGCAGACTATTTGTCAGTGATGTCCCAGGAGACCTACAAATAATATAAATGTCCCAAGAATTGTGATTGAGCTGAGGCAAAGTCAGAGAAGATTATTTAAGTAGATGGATTAGAGTCATAGAGTCATTGAGTTATACAGCACAGATACAGACCCTTTGGCCCATCATGTCTGGGATGGCCATCAAGCACCTAACTATTCTAATCCCATTTTCCAGCACTTTGCCCGTAGCCTTGTATGCTATGGTGTTTCAAGTGCTCATCTAAATACTACTTAAATGTTGTGAGGGTTCCTATCTCTACCACCTCTTCAGGCAGTGTGTTCCAGATTCCAACCGCCCTCTGGGTGAAAAAATGGTTCCTCCAATCCCCTTGAAACCTCCTGTCCCTTACCTTAAATCTATGCCCCCTGGTTATTGATCCCACCGCTGAGGGAAAAAAGTTTCTTCCTATCTATCCTATTCATGCCCCTCATAATCTTGTATACCTCAATCAGGTCCCCCCTCAGCCTTCTCTGCTCTAAGGAAAATAACCCTAGCCTATCCAGTCTCTCTACATAGCTGAAATGCTCCAACCCAGGCAACATCCTGGTGAATCTCCTCTGCACCCTCTCCAGTGCAATCACATCCTTCCTATAGTGCGGTGCCCAGAACTGTACACAGTACTCCAGTTGTGGCCTAACTAGTGTTTTATACAGCTATTATAGAGATTATTTTGTCATATTGTTCTTTTCATAGGATAATTCCTTTGTTTAAATATTTAATTTATATAGAATTCATAAGGAATGAAATTTGTTCCAACTTTACAAAATGGGAGCAAAATACTGCGGATGACATTCACAAAATGGGTGTTCTTATTCAGCAAGGAAAATAAGAAATACTTCAGTATTGGAAATCCGAAACAGAAACAGAAAAGTCTGGAAGCTTAGGTAGGAGGATCAATATTTGATAATGGGTGAAAAAGGTTAAAGTCTTGAGTTCTACAACAATATCTCCCTTTGCTTCTCACAATATTAACTTTCCTCTTTGACATGCTGATTGGTTTGCGAGGGCTGATATTCCAATCAGGCCACACCAACTCCTTTTGGGAAATCACGCCTGGAAAATATGTGGTTCCGCAGCCGCAAACTGGATGGAAGGCCAGAGGCTGTAATTGCACGATTACTATGACCACTGCTCCCTACACGCACTAACTCACACTATGAACCACCAATTGGGGAGGCATTTTGAGCAATTTTTGTTCTTTGCACGCATTAAGCGAATGCCCGCTAGCGACCTTTGCAGTCCATTATCATTTAAGCTATCAGTAAACTGACTGTAATAGACACCACTCAATGTCTTCTTTATGAAATCTGCGGGTACTTTTTTCAACAGTGCTGCATTTTTATACCCACGTACTCATCAATCATACTGAAAGCTGGATGATATTCCAGACACTTCGCACTAAGTGAATTACCCTGCTCAGAAAACTAACTTCAAGTTCACAATGTGATAAAAGTAATGCAATTTAGCAACTCATATTCAAATGGGTGGTGAATATATAATACTAATTACTACCTCTGATTATGTTAAAAATGTCATTTGCTGCATCTTTATTTATGAAATCCTATCAAACGTCCCACTGAGGATTTGTATGCATCTATAATATCAGCATATTTGTGCCTCCCTTACTTATTTATCAGTATTTGTATGCATGATAAGAAGCTGGAACAGGCTAACTATATTGTCTTCGCTTGTGCACCTCATTACTCTGAGCCTTTATTGCTTCCTATTTTTATTTCGACTCTGCCTTGGTTAAAATCAGATTCTCATAAACTAGATCATTGTCTTTAGTCTATCTGTTCACACGCAATTTAAATATGAGTCATAATGAGTCTGTCTTCCTTTCTACCTCTCTCTAACTGCTTTTCATATAAACGAGTGGCTCTTATTGTATACAGGAGACCTTTCCAAGACACATTACAATACATTTTCTAATGCTAATGCTGCCATGACTAACACATTAATTGAATGGCCACTTTACTCTGTAATGTTATAAAACTCATTGCCCATAGACGCAGTGTCCACTCCCACCAGATGTATCAGTGTGAACCCACCAAAATGCTATGAAGTGGTCTACAGGATAAAAGAGTGAATGCCATTATCAGTGAATCTGTAAAAATCAGTCACAGTGTGTTATAGGGAGTTTTTAATATAATTCTGTTTATTTCTCTCTCAGTTGCTTTTTTAGAATAACTCTCTATTGTACAGTAAATGTTGATATTATCAGAGACACCAGCTAGTGAGCCCATTGAAATCTGAAATAAAATTTTCTTTAGAAATAGATTAATTAACACATCCAATTTGTTATTGAAGCTTTCCCGACACTGGATGTACCCCTGATATTAATGTATCCCTTTCAGTAACTGTCCCCAGTTGGTTCCCCTGATGCTGTTGCCAGTATTCACTATTTAATCAAACGATTGAGGGCAACCAACAGAGGCAGAGAGAAAAAAGGATATTAAAATTGATCACAATTCTTTTCAATAATTTGATTTTTAAAATAGGGTAGTGATACCTATCTCTGGCCACAGTCTGACGCCAAACCAGACTATTGGCAGCCTTGGTGGCTTGCCTGACTCTGAGCTGAGTTTCTGATCCCATATCCTTTCCATCACTATAACTGCCTACTTACACCTTTGTAACATTGTTCATCTCTGTCCCTGTCTCAACTCGTCTGCTGCTGAAACTAATCCATGCCTTTGTTAACCTCTAGATTAGTTCATTCCAATGCTCTCCTGGCCAGCCTCCCTCCTTGTAACCTCCATTAACTCGAGCTTATACAAAACTCTGTTGCCCATATCCTAACATCACCAGGTTGCTGTTAAAAGCCATTAATATTAGTAGGGAAGGGCAGTTTTTAATTTTATTTTCTGATTCTATCCTCGTTGAACCAGATTGAATCTGACATCATGGCCTTGATGGAAACTTGGCTGAAGGGTGATGACACCTTCCCCCCCCAAAATGAAGCCTTCATTGCCAAGACCGTCGTGGTGGCAGGGTGGCTCTATTCACCAAATAACACCTTGGTCTGGCCCTACTCCTCTGGCACTTCCTGCTCCTTTGAATTTCTCACCTTGTTGCACCTCTTTCATTTAAAATCCTCATTCTGTACAACACACCCAAGTACCTTGTCAATTTTCTCACCGAAATATCTTTTCTCCTTCAGCTTCTGCACTGTGACTTCTCATCCTCAGTGATTTCAAACTCTAATTCAATTCACCATCCTCTCTCTCCTCTGAATTCATTGCCCCCACCCCCACCACCCCCAGTCACTCTTAATCTTTCCCTCGGTATAAGCATCCCAACCCATATTCACAGCCACCCCCCCCCCCCCCGACTTTCCAAATCACGTAGCCTTGCTATTTCCATCATGTCAGAGTGGGTAAGGTCATCTCTGATCATCTACTTGTATCGTACTCCATCCACATCCCCCTTCCCCCTCCCAACCTTACTTCCTTCTGTGCTCCTGCCAGGAAAAAAAACTCTCTTCAAATTCACTTATAACTGCACTTTCAAATTCCCAACTGGATAGCCTTTGGCTTTCCATTCATCACAACATTTCTGCACCTACCAATCAGATCAACTACACACTTACCCCCACATTGATGGCCTGGTCCCCAGTAATAACATTACTTTCTCTCACCTGGGCTGTTCCCCTAGTACAGCCCTCATCTCTGCCCCTTAAGTCCAAGGGATGCAGACTTGAATAAACAGGGTGAGCAACTAGTTTAGCCATTCACCACAAGATCTGGCTGGATCACATAAAGCGCAATGAGGTCCTGCTCTTGCCTGCCAAAATTGTTGATCATCTTGAAATGCAAAGATAACCCCCAGCTTCTTTTCTCTACTGCAAACCAATTTCTTAAACTCCTCTCCATGGTCTCCTTCACTCTTACTTCCAACAACAAGTGCAATGAGCTCACAGACTTCTTTGTCACCAAGATTAAGACCATCTGTCCTGCTGTCTCTGTCATGTTGCTCCCTTCTGTAGCCCACTAGGCAAATTGCTCTATAGTTCCCCCTGCACTAGCCCTAACTCTCATTGTTCTGCAGTTTCTCTCTTATCTCCCCTCATATCCTCTCAGCGTTTATCTTGTCCATACGACCCACCTCCTGCTCCCTCCATCCTATTCCCACTAAACTGCTGACCACCCAACATTGTGAAGGAATCTGGCCTTAATGAGGGGTTACAGGTTAAAATAAGTTATTTTCATATGAATTAGGGATTAAAAAATTAAAAGCAGGCTTCATCTTCCTAAAAGGTTACGAAAAGATCATGTCTGTGTTGAAGGTCTTGCCTCATCTTAGAGCATAGAGGCAGCTTCTGATAAAAGGGATTCAGTCCTAAAAGTCACAAATCTTGTCAAACAGTAGAACATCGATGACACAGTTTTACAAATGATCATGAAAGCTGCTACTGTGATAAGATGGTTTTGTGCAGACAGCACTAAACCACAGTCAATTGAATTTTGAACAAAACTGACTAAACCCAAGAAACGGATTTATAATCTTGAAACACAGTTAAATGACTAATGGGAGATTGGCCACTATGAGAGATGCTTTCTTAGAAATCAAAGAAGATAGATTGTAACTAGAAATTAACAGTTATACAGCCATATTTGGGAAATAAAGGGGGACAAAACTATTTGCAAAAGAGGTAACACCCCCATATGTGGAGAAAAAGTTATACAACTTGGAAACAGTATAAATATTGGGACCACACAGTGGATTTTTAGATTCATTGGACTTGCTCCACTGTGTCTCACTGTAAAAATACACCTACTATGGTGAGCTGATGATAGTTCTCCCCTTAACTGGGACAGAGATATTTCGCTAAACTCTGTAGCCTTTTACTCAGGGATTTAAGGTAAATATTACTTTATCAATTGATGGATATCTTAAATATTTACTGTAACATTATTTATATTTATACTGGAAACAAGATTATACTTTCTTTCTTTTCCTAGAACTATTAACATTGTAATTGACTCTCTCATCAATTGTGAATTGCATGTTTGGTTCTTTAATAAACTTTTATATAATTTGGAAATTATTTTGTCTTGTATAGTCTTCTGTATTACAAACTCGAAAATTCATCTCCATACATTCTTTAGTGGGGAGGTGCCTTACTGAGGAGAGATGTCTGAACCCTTATAATATCTGGGTTCTTATAATTTGTCTGAAACTTGTTAAAAAGGCTATCTGGAGGACAGTAATATTCTCAGCTGATTCCTTTTCTTTGGGGAGAGTTAGATTGGTTCTTCAGACCCATTCAAGTGTCTGTGGGATCTGTCTTTCTCAACCTTAAGTTGAAAGTGATCCTCTGAGGAGAAGTACGTCTGATCCGAGAAATCTCCAAAAAGGGACTAGGATTATAATCCACCACAACATATTTCCCTGAACTTCTACCATTAGCTGGTTTTGTTAACAGTTCTCTTTCGTCCAGTACTGTCCCTCTCTGGTTCAAATCTGCTTTCTTCACCCTCTTTGCAAACTGCCATCTCATCTCCAACTTCCCTTTCCTCTCCAAAGTCCTTGAATTTGCTGTCGCCTCCCAAATCTGTGACATCTTTCCTGGAACTCCATGTCTGAATCCCTCCAATCAAGTTTCTGCCCCTGCCACAGTACCAAAATGGCTCTCATCAAAGCCACAAATGGCATTCTATATGACTGTGACAAAGATAAACTATCTTTCCTCATTCTGTCTGCAGCCTTTGACACAGTCGGCTGCATCCTCTTCCTCCAATGCCTCTTCACTGTCATCCTTGCTGGCTGGCACTGCACTTGCCTACTTCCATTCTTTTTTCTCTACTCGTAACCAGAGAATCACCTGCAATAGCTTCTCATCTTGTTACGGCACCATTACTTCTAGTGTTCCCTCAGGATCTGTTCTTGCGCCCTCCTACTTCCCATCTACATACTGCTCCTGGCGACATCTTCCAAAGACACTGTGCCAGTTTCGACAGTGTCGACACCCAACTCTACCTCACTGCTACTTATCTCAACCGCTCTATTGTCTCTAAATTCTCAGACTGCTGGTTCAACATCTAGTTATGGATGAGCAGAAATTTCCACGTATCCATGACATCGCTAAGACTGCCCATTTCCACCTCCATAACATTGTCCAACTGCGCCTGCTCACCTGCTGGTGGAACCCTCATCAGGGCCTTTGTTTATCTCTAGACTTGACTATTCCAATGCACTCCTGGCTAGCCTCCCATGTTCTACCCTCCATAAGCATGAGGTCATCCAAAACTCTGTTGACCAGGTCCTGTTCCCCATCACTCCTGTGCATGCTGACCAACATTGGCCTCCGGTTAAACAACACCTTAATTTTAAAATTTTCATTCTTCTTTTCAAAATCCCTCCATGGTCATTACCCTCCCTATCTCAGTAATCTCCTCCAGTCCCACAACTGAGATCTCTGCACTCTTCCAATTCTGACCTCTTGAGCACACCCGATTTTAATCATTCCACCGTTGGCAGCCATGCCTTCAGCTGCCAAGGCCTTAAGCTCTGGAATTCCCTCCCTGAACTTCTTTCCCTCTCTTCCTCTCTTTCCTTAAAAATACTCATTAAAACCTACCTCTTTGACCAAGGTTTTAGCCATCTTCCCTGATCCCCTTATGTAGCTCATTATCAAATTTTGTTTTATAATGCTACTGTGAAGAACATTGGGATGTTTCACCACATTAATGGCACTTTATAAATACAAATTGTTATTTTCATTGGCAGCATTTTGTAGGTTACACTACGTTTTTATTGGCAGCATTTTGCAGGTTACACAAACTGATTTTCTGCTCTGTTTAATAATAGCACCAACCGGCCCTTCCTTTGCTTAATCCGCTTAGGATGCTAGGTAAAGAGCTGCTTACAAATGGTAATGAGTACATTGAAAAGGATGTGGGCAATAAAAGGTTAATACCACATAATGTGATATGAGTGGCTGTACATGTGTGAGCTGGATTGGGCTGTTCTCCGATAAGTGCACCCACAGCAACTGAGACTCATCCACTGACTTCATCTTGACCACATATGTGATCAAAATGTCAGTAACCTTTACAAAAGCTGCTAATATGTTTTATATATATATATCCGCCTTTGCAAAGGTTGTTTGGAAAGCAAACATGCCTTACAGAACCCAATGGCTGACATAGCAAATGTGGAGGCAGGAAACTGGATCTGTGGACAAATGATAGAGCAGCACAATACTCTAGCCCTCTGTTTGATGTCTGCTAAAGTAGAAGTGGTGCAGTAAGATATAGTAGTGAGAGGGTGATCTATCTTGTCACTCCAGGCCACCCTGTCTATAAGACAGTATAGGGTACAAGATGAACATGATCGATCAAAAAAAGATTCATTGTGTTATATTTCTGTCCATTCAGTAGCTCATCTGATCTTTGGTAGTAAATTATTTTTAAATTAGGCCTCAATTAGATTGCTTAGGTGTCCAGGCAATTTCCCAGCATTTATACCGGCACAGCATTCAGTCCTGTACCAGATATAATGGGTATGGTTTACTGATGTAACACAGGGAATACTAGCAGCAATGCAGGAACTAAACAAATACTGAAATGCATTTGTTGTTTGTCATTTACTAGCAGGGTAGTTGACATATGGATATATGCCAGGTGTAAAAATGTAACCTGAGGAATATGGCTTTCTCATACTACTTCATAGGTAGTTGCATGTTAAATATTTGTGTTAGACTGAATGCAACCTGGCTGAATGAATCTGGCTCAGAACAACCAATTATAGCAGTACAAAATAGTGCCTGCAGCGTTGCAACTTTATATTGGGATATGTTATATTTGTTGGTACTGAATGAAGTTTTGTGACAGTTAATCCCTATAACACCAACTGACCTCTCTCTATATCCAGCCCACTTAACCTATGACGCACATTTCCACATCAAAATACATAGAGTGAAGTTTGCATGTGTCCTGGATCATGCCATTCAGCAAATTTATAATACTGAGCCACATAATCACAGTGACTAATCAGTATGCAGAATGCATCCCTTCCCCGATGTAGCCTTAGACAGAACTCTCCTGAGCAGGGCTGTTGGACAGCTGTCTGTTGCAATGAAGATTGTGATAAGCTTATTAGCCAACTTTATGGGGACAAAGGTCTTTTCCAATTCATTTTGGAAAGTTTTTAAAAAAGAACAAGTTGAAGAATTTATATTTGATACCTGCTTTCAAAAACTATAATCTGTTCATTTAAAATTTTGAACAGTAAATAGTTAACAGGTGCTGAGACTCCAGACGCAGACATGAGTTTGAGCCATGCGATAAGATATATAATGACATTTTAGAAGCTTCAGTGTGTGATTCTCAGTAATTTTCATAAGCATTAAATAGAAGAGCTGACACACCTGCAGGGAAATTTCAAATTACTGAATTATTAAATTTAATTCAGTAAAAAGTATAAAAATTGTTGCCGATCATTAACAAGCAAAAACCACTATGCAGATAGCAAAGACCCTGTTTCTGTGGATTCCATTAGACAGCCTTTGTGAGATTAGTCTAGTGAGAAATGTGTAATGGAGGACTTGTTCCATGAGGAAGTTTAAGACATTCTTTATATGTTATAGATTGCCATACTACAATAGGGAAGGGTCAGTAAAAGAAGATATATATTTAATCCTGCTTTTTATATAATTCTTTTTATTTTCTTTTTCCATCCCGAACTTGACCAATTTAAACAGCCACACCAACGCCATCTGTTTTAAATAAAATGTGACATTTTTGGACTTGACATTCTCATTTGTCAATGAACTGTGCAAAAACTTTGAAAATGAAGCAGGACACCAAGATCCATTCTTTTCAAAAGTAGTTTATTTATTATCCTTATTGTTAAGTCTTAGTTTGTGGAGGGAATGATTCAGGGTGTTAGTGATATTTTATCATTAGCAAAGAAAACATCTGAATTCCACCCAAAATCCGACCCCATTCCTTGCCTTGCTGCTGTTCCTTCTTTCATTCTTAGCAAAAAGTGGCAACCCAAATCGTGGGTGGGACATTGCAGCCCTGGGATATCTCTGTGAATGTGATTAGCATGACTCCTCAATTCTTCTTGTTGGTATATTTAATCAGTCAAGTCCCCTCACCAAAATAAATATCACCATCAACCACCATCAACACCATCACCATGGTCACCGTCACCATTGCCACTGCCATCACCATTATAACGACCACCACCATCACCATCAGAAAAGGAATTGTGATTTGAGAACAATTTCAACCCAAACTCAGCTGTCCATAGTGTCCAACATTGTTGCCAGTAGCCTGGCTTGAGCGTGATCAAGATATTAAGATATATTTAGTACACTAACAACAGTGACTATTCTAAAGATGGGATTGCACCTATAGTGGGTACTGTAAGCATAGCATCACATGAACAATTAATTACAATGGTGTTGAGCCTAATATTACCTACTGGTTGCATAATGAAGGTGCAGCTTGCACAGTGGTCAGTCTGTTTGGTTAACTCCCCTTCCCACTGAAAGACTTATCCCTCCATCTCCTCATGAGCAATATTTTCACTCTCCTCCTCCACTTAACACGATTTCAGTTCTCGACCCATTTTCCCAATTAGTACATTTCAACTGTTAACCCCAACCCTACCTGCTATTGAAGCAAGATTGTGGCCTCAACATGTACACCCAGCTAAGGACCATGTTGGCCCTCAAAATCCTCCTTCCTTCATTAAGCAAATTTTCAGCTTGCAAGCCTCATCTTCAGCCAACCAGCAAGATATCAGTCTGAAATTACATTGTACCCACTGAGCAGATTAGTGATGCCCCACTGACCTTTCCCCCTATTGAGCAAGATGCTGACCATCTCCTCCCCACACATCGCCTGCCCAAGTGAACAAGACTTCAGCCACCCTTGAGCAAAATTTCAACCCCTTTCATCCTCTTGTCAGCTGCATTTCTATTCCAATCCATCCACTAGCTGCCAATCCCTGCCCCCCACAACCTCCTATTGGCTACAATTCGCCATAACCATTTACCCCCATTTCACTACATTTTCCCTTTTACAGTAACCTCCACCCCTCACCCTCCAATCCAGCCTATGCTGAAACATTCAAATTGGTCTTGAGCGTGCAACACAATGGGAGACTGGCTAGTAAGACATGAATTTGTATGCATCAGTGTTCAAGCTGTACAAACTTGAGTTTGTTTAAAATTCAACTCACATTATGCTGTTCCAGGCATCTGTTTTTCATTCTGGGATAGACTGATATCTAAACAGCGTTTGACCCAAGGGATACTACTACAATACAGGCTATTATAGTCTCAATGGAAAGTCTAAATACTGTGTGGCAAAGGAAATTTTCATCAAAATATTATCACTCTGTCCCTATGATGTGCAAAAAAAGCCTTTGAGACCAATTAAAGTTTTATACAGACTCATGATTTGTAGGGCAGGGTTTGCTCTGCTAGGCAAGCAGTTGTCTGGTACTGCACTTGAGATTTTTCCTCTCTCCATTTCAGCATGGGTGTGTAATCACTGTCTTTCTAAGTGGATCATTTTTAGCAGCTAGCAAAACTGCTACAGGATAAAATCTATAGCTTGCCACCATCTTCTTAATAGAATGAGCTGGTTCCGAAGCAAAGAATTTTGACTTTTTTTTGGAGATGTGAGTTGATTCAAGGATCTGTAAAGGTATAAATCATGTCATAGCATCATTTATTGGGGGCGGGGAGAGCACTGTATAGTGAAATGCTACTGGATACAAGAATATAGCTGTTGACAAATCTTTCTTTCACCTTTTGCCCCCAAACTTTCCCTTACTACTGCAACCTTTCTTGCCATACTCTTTCTTTTATTGATGCTCCTGTAGTTATTGATACTCTGAATTTGCCTCCTGAATTCGGAATATCCGGCTCTACCCACTTTTTTTTCCAACTCTATCCTCATAAATTGATTCAGGATTCATTGCACCACCTGTTGCTCTGACTCTTTCCTTCCCAGATCCTTGCAACTGTGGAACTCCTTACCTCCCCCAAGTCTTCCCTTCCCTCTAAAATCTACAAGGTCTTGAGATTATGTGAGACTCTAGTATGCAAATGCATAATGAGCTTGGCAGCAAGTCATTCCTCATAGCCAATGCAGGAGCCCATTTAAAATAAATGGGTTAACACCTCCACTCATGTAAGAGAGAGAGAACTTACAATTGAATGTGCTAAGCATTCATACATTATTATAGCACACTGTCATTACAGGACCTAGTTTCTTCAAAGCTGCATTTGAGGCATTTGCATTTGCATCCATCTTCATCCAAAAGTGGCGAGTGGATGATCCATCTCGTCCTCCTCCTGAGGTCCGCAGCATCACAGATGCCTGTCTTCAGCCAATCCGATTCACTCCACGTGATATCAAGAAATGGCTGAAAGCACTAGATAATGAAAAGGCCCTGACAACATTCCAGCAATAATACTGAAGACTTGTGCTCCAGAATTAGCCGCACCCCTAGCCAAGCTCTTCCAGTACAGCTACAACATCTACCCTGCAATGTGGCAAATTCCTCAGGTAAGTCTTGTCCACAAAAAGCAGGACAAATCCAACCCAGCTAGTTACCGCCCTATCAGTCTACTCTCTATCATCAGCAAAGTGATTGAAGGGGTCGTCGACAGCACGATCAAGCAGCAATTGCTCAGCAATAAGCTGCTCACTGACGCTCAGTTTGGGTTCTGCCAGGGTCACCCGGCTCCTGACCTCAGGAGCACAAGTAGATAAGGTGGTTAGGACGGCACATGGGATACTTGCCTTTATTAGCCGAGGCGTAGAAGATAAGAGCAGGGAGGTTATGATGGAGCTGTATAAAACACTAGTTAGGTCACAGCTGGAGTACTGTGTACAGTTCTGGGCACCACACTATAGGAAGGATGTGATTGCACTGGAGACGGTGCAAAGGAGATTCACCAGGATGTTGCCTGGGCTGGAGCATTTCAGCTATGAAGAGAGACTGAAAAGGCTAGGGTTGTTTTCCTTAGAACGGAGAAGGATGAGGGGGGACATGATTGTGGTCTACAAAATTATGAGGGGCATTGATAGGAAGAGACTTTTTTTCACTTAACGGAGGGGTCAATAACCAGGGGACGTAGATTTAGGGCAGGAGGTTTAGAGGGGGTTTTTGGAAACATTTTTTCACCCAGAGGGTGGTTGGAATCTGGAATACACTGCCTGAAGTGGTGGTAGAGGCAGGAACCCTCACAACATTTAAGAAGTATTTAGATGAGCACTTGAAACGTCAGAGCATACAAGGTATGGGCTAAGTGCTGGAAAAAGGGACTAGAATAGTTAGGTGCTTGATGGCCTGCACAGACATGATGGGCCGAAGGGCCTGTTTCTGTGCTATATAACTCTATGATTCTATGACGATATGACTCATTACAGCCTTGGTTCAAACATGGACAAAAGAGCTGAATTCTAGAGGTGAGGTGAGAGTGACTGCCCTTGACATTAAGGCAGCTTTTGATCGAGTATGGCATCAAGGAATCCTAGCAAAACTGGGATTCAGGAGAAAACTCTCCGTTGGTTGGAGTCATACCTAGCACAAAGGAGGATGGTTGTGACTGCTGGAGGTCAATTATCTCAATCCCAGGACATCACTGCAAGAGTTCCTCAGAGTAGTGTCCAAGGCCCAACCATCCTCAGTTGCTTCATCAATGACCTTCCCTCCATCATAAGGTCAGAAGTGGGGATGTTCGCTGATGATTGCTCAATGTTCAGCACCATACGCGACTCATCAGATACTGAAGCAGCCTGTGTCAAGATGCAGCAAGACCGCGACAATATCCAGGCTTACGTTGATAAGTGGCAAGTAACATTTGTGTCACACAAGTGCCAGGCAATGATCATCTCCAACAAGAGAGAATCTAACCATCTCCCCTTGACATTCAATGGCATTACCATCGCTGAATCCCCCACTATCAACATCCTAGGGGCTACCATTGACCAGAAACTGAACTGGACCAGCAACATAAATATTGTGGCTACAAAAGCAGGTCAGAGGCTAGGGAGTCTGGGGCAAGTAACTCACCACCTGTCACTCCAATGCTTGTCCACCATCTACAAGGCACAAGGTCAGGAGCATGATGGAATACTCTCCATTTGCCTGGATGGGTGTAGCTCCAACAACACTCAAGAAGCTCGACACCATCCAGGACAAAGCAGCCCGCTTGACTGGCACCCCATCCACCACCTTAAACATTCACTCCCTATAGTATTACTGCAACATAAATTATGTGTAACAGTATCATTGTAGTCTGTAGCATGTGATGCAATTGTTTTTCATACAGGAAGCTAAGAGAAAGTCTTCGGCCTATACTGCTTTCTGCAAATAATGAAAGAGACTGTTGGATCAATCACAAGGTAATGGTTAGATAACATTTTTTCCTTTATTCTTTCATGGGATGTCAGTGTCGCTGGCTTGGCCAGCATTTATTGCCCCTCCCTAATTGCCCTTGAGAAGGTGGTGGTGAGCTGCCTTCTTGAACCGCTGCAGTCCATGTGGTGTGGGCATACCCACAGTGCTGTTAGGGAGGGAGTTACAGGATTTTGACCCAGCAGCAGCACAGTGGTAGCGCTGTGTGCTATCTATAAGATGCACTGCAGCAACTCACCAAGACTCCTTCGACAGCATCTTCCAAACCCATGACCTCTATCACCTAGAAGGACAAAGGCAGCAGATGCATGGGAACACCACCACCTGCAAGTTTCCCTCCAAGCCACACACCATCCTGACTTGGAACTATATTGCCGCTCCTTCACTGTCACTCAGTCAAAATCCTGGAACTCCCTTCCTAACAGCATTGTTGGTGTACCTACCCTACATGGACTGCAGCAGTTCAAGAAGGCAGCTCACCACCAACATCTCAAGGGCAATTAGGGATGGGCAATAAATGCTGGCCTGGCCAGTGATGCCCACATCCCATGAAAGAATAAAAGAAAAAATGTTATCTAGCCATTACCTTTTGATTGATCCATCCATATCTTTCATTATTAGCAAGCATTATAAGCCTAAGACTTTCCCTTAGTTTCCTTAATTTAAAAAAAATGCATCACATGCTACAGACTACAATGATACTGTTACACATAACTTACGTTGCAGTAATACTGTACCAGTGGGGCACCGTGAGCTGATCTAGCCCACCTCACAATGAAAGGTCACAGACCTGAAATGTTAACTCTGTTTCTCTCTCCACAGATGCTGCCTGACCTGAGTGTTTCCAGCATTTTCTGTTTTTGGTTCACAATTTCTTTTGGCTCTCTAAGTAACAACACCTCATTCAAGATCATGGTCTGTTCCCATCTACTCACACTTGTTCCCGCTGTAGTTGTAGGAAGTGAGCTGGTGGCTAGTGATGCTCAGGTGGATATTGCATTTCTGGTCCACACGACTGGAGTCCACATGACTGGCAAACATCTCCCACCTTCACTTTTCATCAACGTCTGCAATATGACTTCCAGAATCAGATTGTTAGAAGCTGCAGGTGAGGGTCAGGCCCAAGCACTCTTGGTATGAGAACCAGCAGAGCAGTCTTATTGTTTTACTCATTACTGGAAGAGCGGCTGCTTCTGCTGGAATGTTTTTCGGAGATGAGCCTTTTCACTAATAATGCTCACCTTAGGCGGATTTATTGACAAGAGAAGGGAAGATTCTCTGTGGGACATGGGGAGCTCATGCTGGAGTAATTCAGTTAAACAAGACTGTCCATATAGTCTCATATAGGGCAATGGAGTCTTTGCATACCAGCATCTTTATCACCACCAACACACAGCCTGTCTACAGAAGGCCACAAATCTGGAAATTTGCAGGCATCCTCCCATTCCCTAGAATTTTTCAATGTCTCCAGCACTACAATTTGTGAGGTCCAGTACCACCGCGGACTGAGCTGCGAGATACAGTATTGTTGTATTCTGAGACAAGTAATAAGGTATTACAATAATTAAAGGCACTTGGTACACGATTAGGATAAGACTGCAGAGGCATCTACTTTCAGGCTGGCAAGTGGATCATTAGGCGCAGCCTGTTACATCGATATTTTCAGGACATATTTATCTGTCAACATCAATCTGGGACAACAACCCAGATTTACTGGGAGTGTAGAAGATTGTGCCAGGAGCAGCTACAGGTGCAGCCTAGAATGAGGCACCACCTAGTTAAACTACAATATAAGGCTACCTAAATGCTGAACAGCAAAAGAAGCATGTCATACACACAGCTTAAGCAGTCCCATAACAAAGGAATCAGAGCAAAGCTCTATAGCCTTATCGCATCCAGTCAAGAATGGTCGTAAACAATCAAGTAACGAATAAGCGGATAAGGTTTCATGTGTAGCACCTTGCTGTATCATAGTGGAGCCCGGAATGTGTGTGCAAGATGTAAGGATGAAGAATTTACGACCACTATCACCCAAAAATGCCAAAATGGACAGTCTCTGCCCATGGATACTGGTGTGCAGCCAATTTTTTTTTTTAGAGATACAGCACTGAAATAGGCCCTTCGGCCCACCGAATTCATGTTATTCCACATGGCATTACGAGGTAGATTTTACCCATTCTCCCCACCCCATCAGGCAGGAATGGGGTGGGATGTTAGGATGGCTTCGGTGTTATAGAAAGTTCTCGATGCATTCCCATTCACCTCCCATTGTAACTTACCTGAGAACAGGTGAGAGGGCTAAGCACCCCAGGCAGGTGGAGGCCTACTTTACATTGAAAGTCACAGCCCCCCGACACCATCAGTGCTGCAACATCATTTTAACTTCCTGATTTAGAAGGCCTCAAAGGGGCCAACCACGACAACTGATCCATGTCAGCAGTTCACGGAGTGGTCAGAAAAGGCCAAGGTAAATCAAAATGCTTTCCCCAGTACGAAATTCATGCCAGGGCCTTCCCTGTACATCCCTGGTGTTCTTGGGCTTCCAACTCAATTACTGCTCATGCCCATTGGCCTTTGTGTCACCTCCACCTGTTTCTAGCAGGAGACAACACCGGAATATTTAAGTGATGCCCTGCCATGCACCCTTGCCCACCCCAAGCATACCCTCAGTTAAAAACAAAGCCCTAAGAGTCGATAGAATGCATTTGGATATAGCAATGACTGTGGTGTCTGCTAACATCCCACGTTTATGTTTCACATTAAGCACTATCAGGTCCTGCTCTCATCTGTTAAAACTGCTCATTGTTCTAGGATCATCCTAGAATGCAAAGGTAACCCTCAGCTTCATTTTTCTACTGCTAACTGTCTTCTTAAGCCCCTCTCTTCTGTCTTCTCTGCTCTCACTTCCAACAATAAGAGCGAGGAGCTCATGGACTTCTTTGTAACTAAGATCAAGACCATCCAATCAGCTGCCTTTGCTGTGTTTTTTCCTTCCCTTCCACTAGCCCACTGGGTCAAACTTCCTTTAAAGCTCCACCCTGCCCTAGCCCTGAAATCACATCATTCTGTAACATCTCTCCTATCTCCCCTCATGCCGCCTTTGAGCTCAAATTGTCCGTGAGATCCACCTCCTACTCCCTTGATCTTATTCCCAGTATCCTTCTGATCACCCAACCTGCACCCACACTGTTACCTCTAGTGTGCCCTAAGGATCTATCCTGGCCCTCTCCTATTTCTTATCTGCCTGCTGCCCCTTGGCAACATCATCTGAAAACATAGGATCAGTTTCCATGGGCTGAAATTTCAGGTCTCCCTAAGGTCGGGAACAGAGGAGGGTTTTGGTCGGGGGGTCCGTAAGTACTGCCGCCAGCCGACGTGTCAGTTTCAGGCACTGATAATGTTAGGGTAGATGGCGGGAGAGGGATCCCGCTCTCCTCCGCTTTGATGCCAATTAAAGTATTTAAAAAGCTCATTAAGAGCTTGTTGGATGGAGAGGGTGGAATTTTGAAGAGGGCGCATGGGTTTCTGGAGGTGTCTGTTGCAGATTTGCTGAAAGGAATCAGGTACAGAGTGGGAAACCAGTCATGGCTGCCCTGTGGGATCACTCAGCCCCATAATAGGGTCGGCAGGGCAAAAGGAGACTTGGCATTTGGTAAGGAGGTGACTTGGCACTGTGCAGGGACAGAGTGCTCAGGCATTGAACGAGGTCATCACCTCCCTCGCAATGCAGGGGCAGAAGAGCAGAGAGTAATGTTGCCAAGAACAAATAGATGACTACCAGTCCAAAAGGAAGGCTGAGCTAGCAGAAAAGGCATGACCGTCAGATTTTGGGCCCAGTGGTGATGAGGGGAATGGTGGAACCCTGAGCAGAATGAGGGCACGGGAAAAGAAAGGGGAGCAGGAAGGCAACAAAGGCCATACCCTCACCACAGGATCTACCACCAAAGATGGAACCCTTGGAAATGACCAAGACAAGAGTGCCACCTCTGTTCTCACTGAGACTGCCTTGGGATGCTTTATTACATTAAAAGTGCTATATAAGTACTGGTTGTTATTGTAAATGAGGAAGACCCATGCATCAGAGCTAGCTCTTCCACTAACCAAGCTATTTCAGTGCAGCTATGACACTGACATCTACTGACAATGAGGAAGATTGTCTGTTAAGACCCACGCATAAAAAGTAAGACAAATTAAATCTGGCCAATTATCACCCATCAATCTCCTCCCAATCATCAGAAAAGTGAGAGAAGGAGACATCAATAATGCTATCAAACAAAGCTACCCATCAATAAACTGCTTGCCAATCCTCAGTTCAATTGAGCCAGCATCACTCAGCTCTAGAGCTCATCACCAGCCTTGAATGCAGTTGGGGATATATGTGCCAAGTGTCAAAGAGATGAGAGTTCCTTCGTCAGATACAGGAGAAGTGCCGTGAACAACAGATGCCCCTCTACATTGCTTTCATTGATCTCACCAAAGCCTATGACCTCGTCAGCAGACATGGTCTCTTCAGACTACTAGAAAAGATTGGATGCCCACCAAAGCTACAAAGTATCATCACCTCATTCCATGACAATATGAAAGGCACAATTCAACATGGTGGCTCCTCATCAGAGCCCTTTCCTATCCTGAGTGGCGTGAAACAGGGCTGTGTTCTCGCACCCACACTTTTTGGGATTTTCTTCTCCCTGCTGCTTTCACATGCGTTCAAGTCCTCTGAAGAAGGAATTTTCCTCCACACAAGATCAGGGGGCATGTTGTTCAACCTTGCCCGTCTAAGAGCGAAGTCCAAAGTACGGAAAGTCCTCATCAGGGAACTCCTCTTTGCTGACGATGCTGCTTTAACATCTCACACTGAAGAGTGCCTGCAGAGTCTCATCCACAGGTTTGCGGCTGGCTGCAATGAATTTGGCCTAACCATCAGCCTCAAGAAAACGAACATCATGGGGCAGGACGTCAGAAATGCTCCATCCATCAATATTGGTGACCACGCTCTGGAAGTGGTTCAAAAGTTCACCTACCTAGGCTCAAATATCACCAGTAACCTGTCTCTAGATGCAGAAATCAACAAGCGCATGGGAAAGGCTTCCACTGCTATGTCCAGACTGGCCAAGAGAGTGTGGGAAAATGGCGCACTGACACGGAACACAAAAGTCCGAGTGTATCAGGCTTGTGTCCTCAGTACCTTGCTCTATGGCAGCGAGGCCTGGACAGCGTATGTCAACCAAGAGCGACGTCTCAATTCATTCCATCTTTGCTGCCTCCGGAGAATACTTGGCATCAGGTGGCAGGACCGTATCTCCAACACAGAAGTCCTCGAGGCGGCCAACATCCCCAGCTTGTACACACTACTGAGTCAGCGGCGCTTGAGATGGCTTGGCCATGTGAGCCGCATGGAAGATGGCAGGATCCCCAAAGACACATTGTACAGCGGGCTCGCCACTGGTATCAGACCCACCGGCCGTCCATGTCTCCGCTATAAAGACGTCTGCAAACGCGACATGAAATCCTGTGACATTGATCACAAGTCGTGGGAGTCAGTTGCCAGCGTTCGCCAGAGCTGGCGGGCAGCCATAAAGACGGGGCTAAAATGTGGCGAGTCGAAGAGACTTAGTAGTTGGCAGGAAAAAAGACAGAGGCGCAAGGGGAGAGCCAACTGTGCAACAGCCCCGACAAACAAATTTCTCTGCAGCACCTGTGGAAGAGCCTGTCACTCTAGAATTGGCCTTTATAGCCACTCCAGGCGCTGCTTCACAAACCACTGACCACCTCCAGGCGCGTATCCATTGTCTCTCGAGATAACGAGGCCAAAGAAGTCCAAGAGATGAGAATAACTGGCCCTTAACATTAAAGCAACATTCAACTGAGCATGAAATCCTGGAGCCCAAGCAAAACTGAAACAGGATGGTTGTGTTTGTTGCAGACCAATCACTGAAGCCCCAGAACATCCCCACAGGAATTGCTCAGGGAAGCATTCTGGACCTTATTAAGTATTGGATGTAATACAAATGAAAAAAAGCTTAAAATTCCAAGTATCATTCAGAACTCGTTAATATTTAATGCTTGCTTACTGACAAACTTTCAAGAAAAAAATCAAAAATTTTTCCTTTGGTCCAGAAAAGTGCTTATGTATTTAAAAATAGCTCATATGTAATAACAATTTCTATTTTTTTTAAATAAAAAAAAAATCATTGGGATAACTCCCTTTCCCAGTGTATTGAAAGATCTCTTTCCCCTGTGAAGTAATTACTTCTGGCACATTTAATTTTGAGACAGGGAAAGGCAAACTGGAGAGAGAGAGAGAGAGATTGCTAACCACAAGTACATGAGGCACATTTCTATATTGTTGCAGTTCTGTTATTAAATTATCTGGATTATGGACTTTGAATCAATATATATATGCATCTACGATAGTGTGTACCACTAACTGTGGTTGATATCAGATTGATAAAGCAAGTGGCACAGCAAAGGACCAGAACTGGTGCTGAGGCCCTTAAAAGGAGGCAGGGCCAAAGTATCAGTCTGACAAGGCAAACAATTCCAGCGAAACATCAAGGACCAGACTCGTGGCAGTAGAAATATTAGAAAGAGCTCACATCTGAATGACTAAATAAAATGGAAGATGACACTTCATCTGCAGGCTTTCTAGTTTAAAAGACTGACATAGGATGAAGATATTCAAATCTGATTGAAAATCAATTCACACTGGCAAAGAAAAATTGGCATATGTCAGGAATTATACCTCTGCAACTGATAGATTTGGGGTTATGTTCTTCTTTATATCGAATTCCAGGGTAAAGGTAGCCACGAGTGTTCGAGGATTGGAGGAAGTAAAGGTAGTTTTTTTTGGCACTTCTACTGAACCAGCCACAACAGGCCAGCTACCGCAACTATACTGCAGCCATCATTCTCAGAAAGGAATATGTCATACAGTCACTCTGCTTCTCTTTCCACAGATGCTGCCAGACCTGCTGAGTGATTCCAGCATTTCTTGTTTTTGTGTCATACAGTCAGTCGGCTAGAACCCATCCTACCAGGTAACAGTAAGTTCAGCTGCACATCCACACAAAGTCATAAGTTTCTAGTTTCAGTATATCCAGAAAATATCCTTGTATAAAGACACAGACCAGTGTTAAACCTTTTTATTTTGTCATGCTATAAGTGTACTTGTGGTCCTGGAAATTATCTCCTCAAGAGTGGGGCTATGTAACAGAGCTCCTTTGCAGCTGACCTTATTGCAATCTGGAGAAGGGGTAGATAGTTAGCAGTATAACAGTGGTTTGTGCAATGCATTGTACAGATATAGACCCGAATCCTGGCAGTGTGAAATGGACCATCCAGGCATTTTGAAAACTGTACTCAGACTGATGTGAAATGACCATCTCGTGGGTGTCTCACACCACTTGCTTTAGTGCACTGAGATGTGAGATTAGAATATGACTACCACATTAGACTGCCACTTTCGTGTTGATGCATGCCAGAAACCACTTTGCATTGATGTGAGGTGACAGTCGATTTATAGACTAATATTTCAATTTGTGAAAATGCACTTTTCCAAAGATAAGTTACAAATGGTTTAAGAATTTTGCAACCAATGAAAAAGCAGCATTGAAAACACACCTTTCCAGTCTGCTGGGGTCTGTGAAATTCAGTAAGATGAATGAAATTGAATAATAAATATAAACCTCGATTGAAACTGTTTGCAGGCCGATAGATGGAGCTCCTGGTTCAGAGCCTCCCTCAGCGGGAGTGATGAACTTCTGCACATGTGCTTTGTGATATTCCTGATTTCCTGGTGATTAAGAAAATCGAATGTGCCATAGTTCAGACAAGCTTCAAACGCAATTCTCTACGCACACACCCATTGTGGTAGATTCCATCCAAACTCTCACTCCAAAACTTGACTTATAATGTGTGCAAGCAATCTATAAAAATGTCCGTATAAACCTTAAATGGCCAATTTTCCTCTTCTTCCTTGTCTCCAGAGTGTGCCTAAGATTACTCAAATTTTTTTGTCCCAGGCCAATAACATGGACCATGCACCCTGCCAGCCTAAGACTGGTCCCTGGCAGTGTGGGAACCGGTACAGAAGGGGTTAGGTGGAAACAGCCTATGATACCAGCAGATATGCTCCTGGCCACTAGCCTCAGGGCCTTCTGGCCCACTAGACCCACTAGGCGCAGCACCTGGGAAAATTATCCCTCATAACTTTGAAACTGTTGCCTGTGATATTAACATACAAACCAATTTACTTTAAATAGTATAATCCTGAAAGTACATGCACCTTTCAGTGCACTCCTGCTACAATTCAGATGGAAGTGCAGCAGAAATCCTGGCAAATATTCCAGGACATGGCTATGTAGCAAGACCATGTGTCGGCTTTTGCTGATAGTGTGATGGGGCTAGGAGCTTGTCATGGACAGAACTGGTGAGAGGGTTTGATATTGGGGATTAGGGGACTCCCTATACTGGGAGCCCCCTCTTTCCCAGCCTCAGTGGGACTCAGCTAAGTGTGAAGGCTGGCATGCCTAGTGAAATTAATTGTACTGTCCACTCATAGGCTGCAAGTGTCTCCTTCCAGGAGTGGTCCAGGCCAGGGAAGCAATCTGGAACCCCAAAGTAAATGTAATTTTGTTTTTCTGGTGCCTTAAGCATTAGAGTTTTCAGCCTGCATGGCTTGGTGGGCACCTGAGATGCACCCCTAGCTGCACAAGTGCATAGAAGCCCCTCTGTTAATGAGGTGCCTTCTTCTGACATCACAGGATGGATTTTCAATCTGAGGTCGGGAACCCGACCGTCAGATCATTTCCAGGTCCTGACCCTGCATCGCGTCAGTGCCAGTGATGCAATGTGATTTTTAAAGGGAAAGGCATAAATTGGCCTGGAGGCGAGAATGGCACCCAACTAGGGGCAGCGGGCAGGGGGAGGAGGCGGGAACTAGTTCTGGAGAGGGTGCTTTAAAAAGGCAAATGACAGCCATTACTTGGCTTTCCATTGTCTGGAGGAATGGAGCAGGAAGGAGAGCAGAGGGCCAGCAGCCTCATGGTCCACACAAGTGCTCAAATGCTCACTTGTCAAGCACGTCAGCTGCTCTGATCAAGCGATGGCAGCTTTGTTCCACTGCATGAGCACCTCAGTTAGACTATCCTTCTTTATACAAGATTTTTCATCAGCAGCCACAATCAATAATGGCTCCCTGCTGTGCTCCCAACAGTTGTGCACTAATGTGTCCCAGAGTGTTCGCTCTTCCCATTATTACCTTTGAAAATTTGATTCTGTCCATCTCCAGCCTCTTAACAAACTGATCAATGCGCTAAACAGCAAGTTAATTGGAGGCACCTGGGTTGTCAGCTTCCCCCACCACTGCCACCAACCCCCCCCCACCCCCCTCCCCCACCACCAACTCCTCCCTGGAAGTGTCAGAAGACTGACACATCACCCAAGTGCACTATTTTCAGAGCATGCCCAACCTCGTCCCTATGGGTGATTGAAAATCCAGCCCCACATTTCTTCTGGGGTAACTGCTGGTTGGTACCACTGGCAGCCTAGGCTCAGTGGTAGCACTTTTGCTTCTGAGTCAGGAGGTTGTGGCTCAAATCACACTTCAAGGATTTCAGCATGTAATCTAGGTTGAAACTTGAGTGAACTTTTGAAGGTGCCATCTTTCAGAGCAGACATTAAACTAAGACCCCATCTTCCCTTTATCGAAGAAGAGCAGAGAAGTTCTCCCTAGTAACCTGGTCAATATTTACCTCTCAATCAACGTGACTAAAACAAATTATCTGGTAATTATCTCATTGCTGCTTGTGCACCCTTGCTATGTGCAATTTGCGACTGTATTTTCTACAGCTACAACAGTGACTACATTTTAAAAGTACTTCATTGGCAGTAAAGCACTTTGGGACATTCTGAGGTCATGAAGGCTGCAATATAAATGCAAGTTCTTCTTTATGATCCCTGTGTGAGTTCAGGGCCACTGACAGAGGACGATCATAAAGACTACTATAAGGCATTCATACATTACCACAAACATTAACATCAGGGGTCATGTTACAGCTGTAAAATACACATGTATTTTTTTCTGCAATACATAAAGCCATATTTTCTATATTTTTTACTGACTTTTCCTCTTTGAAGTTTGTGATTGGAGTTCTAGTGGTCATTGAGATTTGCTTTGGCTTCACTTCGAGCAACAGGAAGTTGGAATAAATTAATGGTCTCCTAATTTGTTGAGAAAAAAACTATTTACAGCTAAAGTCTTATTTTAAATAACCTCTCTATGGATTTATAAATCTTTAATAATGCAATTTTTTCTCAAACATGTATGCTGTTCATTAGCTGCTTAATAAGCATTTTGACTAAGGCAAAAAGCCTGAAGGAGTTGACATTGGTCATGCAGCTCGGAGTACAAATCACAGTGCTACCTCCATATGACACAAGCATCACAATTTTCAGGCTTTGTATGCCAAAAAAAGAAATCACAACATATTTAAATTTATTGTGTACTGAACTCTGTGTCTCAACTGTTTTTCCCTGTAGTATCTATATATATATCATTAAAAGGTTTGCATCTGCAGAATATTCACAGTGTGGATTCTTGAGCTATGGAAAAGTGTACAAAGTGATAATTGGTAAGATGTTGATTTGCAAGGATTTGTAAGAGATTCCCCCTCCCGTTTCCCCCCTTTCTGATGGTTCTTGACTTTAGGATTTTATAAAGGACAAATTGCACAGTCACAGGGTTGGGCTGAACTACAAATTTCTTTATTTTAAAAAAAAACACCCCTCCTAAAACCCTGTTACAAAGATCTCTAACTAATCTAAAGGACACCACACGACATCCTGATTGGTTAGTCCGATTTAAATCCCTCCACGATTTAACCTTGGCGCTCACCCAAACACAAGTCACCACGACTTGAAAAACCACAGGCAAAACCCCAAATTCACTCAATTCGAAACCCAGACCCTCCCAGGATTTGGTTGCTATACTTAAAATTGTTTTAAAACTCTTAGCCCCAAATACTCCTTGGATTTGGCTGATCACTTAAAATCCCTCCATGCAGTTGGTCCTTCCGGTGAGAATTGTAGGTCCACGAGCCAGGTTGACCATTCCTTCTCGACTGCAGCACCCACAGAACAAACCCCTTGAAGATTTGACTGAAAAGACTGACAATCACCCACACGGCTGGTCATTACCAATGTTGATTGTAGGCCTGGACCTGAGATTTTTTTTTATTTCCAAAGTATACTTTATTCATAAAAATCTGTAAAAATTACATTACCAGTTTCAAACAGCACCAAGTCAAAAAATACAAACAGTGCAAAGGAGGTCCGTTTGCTTCATTACAATCATGAGTTGCCTCACAACCCTTCCATTTCACATTTGTCATGCCAATTACATTTTTACATTTTCCAGCAAATGAAAATTTTCCTGATACAGTTTGAGGGGTTTCCCATGGATCCAGCCCCTCAGCTCAGCTTGGTGGGGGGACCTTACACTGTGGTCTTTCCCCATTGAGCCTTTGCTGCGGCTGCCCCAAGCTTTAGTGCATCCCTGGACCTTGGAATGTGCCAGTCTGCAACATTCGGTCGTGGACAACTCTTTGCGCTGGAAGACTAGCATGTTTCGGGCCGACCAAAGGGCATCTTTCACCGAGTTGATAGTCCTCCAGCAGCAGTTGATGTTTGTCTCAGTGTGTGTCCCTGGGAACAGCCCGTAGAGCACAGACTCCTGTGTTACAGAGCTGCTTGGGATGAACTTCGACAAAAACCACTGCATCTCTTTCCACACCTGCTTTGCAAAGACACATTCCAGGAGGAGGTGGGCAACCGTCTCTTCCCCACCACAGCCACCACGGGGGCATTGTGCGGAGGGGGCAAGACTTCGGGGGTGCAGGAAGGATCTGACGGGGAGGGCTCTTCTCACCACCAGCCAAGCTGTCCTTCGTCACATAACTGCAGCTCCAAACCCTTCGATCTTCTCCCTTTTATGATGCTCCTTATCAAAATATCATCATCACATCTCCTGAAGTCATCCTGCTGGATGGTCAGCACTAAGCACCTTTTAATTCTTTTCCTCTGTTACCTGCCTGGTCCAGACAGATCCATTCAGTGCTGATATGATTTCCCTGACCAAGCACAATGAACTCCACCAAGGTGAGGTAACCCAGGCTCCAAAGCTAATATCTATGAAAGAGATTTCTGTCCTGACTTGACAGGAGTGAATGCTGTGCTCTGGGGCCAGTTAGTTGCAACAATGCCTCCCCAATCACTTAACATGATGGCAGTTATCCTGTGTCACTGTTATGATAATATCCCAAATTTCAGTCATTTAACAGTATCAGTTCTGTTGTGATGTTGGGATGTTTGAAAAGTGACTCATCGGAATGCAGCCTGCTTCAGTGTGCTTTGTGTTGAGGTTTGGCTTGTATTCACAGTACTAGTGTCCACGAGGGTTGGGGTTCCTTCCCCATCACCACAAAGTCCAGTTTTAAAGTCCAGTTGGGGGGGGGGTGGAGGAATTCCGATCCTACAGATTTCACACGTAATAAAATACAACCAATTAAAAAGCAAACAGACACTATGCCCAGCACTATCTATAATAAAAATCCTCCAAAGCAACCAATCAAAAATTGCAACATGAACCAATATCATGAACCATTAAGATGATGTCCACATATGTTACTCAACCTTACTTGGGTGATTGACCCAGATGTGATTTATTTATTTTTTAATAAAAGGCATGAGATTTCTCTATTTAGGATTTTACTATAGTGTGGTAATGTCATGTGTGCTGTCAATGTTGGATTGTTTGTGGATGAATTGTAGCACCAATTTATTTTCTATAACTTGGAAAGCCGTTTTCAGTTTGTTTGTACACTCGTAGTTGTGATCCTTTTTACGGTTATACAATTACTGGAGAGAGAGCCTGCACCATCCATGTTAGAGTGGCCAACATCCATGGGAAAGTACCTGCATTTATTTAGTGGCTTTTATGAGTCCAGGATGTTCCAGAGTAGTTTACAATCCATGAAGTACTTTGCAGTCTAGTCACTGTTGTAATGTAAGATAACATTATAAAGAATATCATTAATAGCTGTCAGAAATGCTATCTTTTGGATGAGACGTTAAACTGAATCTCCGTCTATATTCTCATGTGGCTGTAAAAGATCTCATGGCATTATTCAAAGAAAAACAGGGGAATTCTCCCTGGTGTCCTGGCCAATATTTATCATCAACAATGGCACTAAAGCAGATGATCATTATCACATTACTCTTTGTGGGGCTTTGTTGTGTGTGAATTGGCTGCTGCATTTCCTATATTACAACAGTGACTACACTTCAAAAGTACTTTTTTGGCTGTAACCTGCTTTGGAATGACTTAAATTTGTGAAAGGCACTATATAATTAAAAGTTCTTTTTAATAATCAATAAGAATATTGAAAATCACAAAATCAAGAGAGTCAGGTCCACGTGAAAACATAAAGGGCGAGAAATTGGTTTACACCTATATTTGGGTGCTGTTTTGTCATTTACCTGATCATAACATTGGTCAGAGCAGACCCCAAACTGCCGGCTGCCTGCGCACTCAGCAGGTGGCTAGGAACACAGGAACATAGGAGCAGGAGTAGGCCATTCAGCCCATCGAGCCTGCCCCGCCATTCAATTTGAACTTGGCTGATCATTCACTTCAATGCCATTTTCCTACACTATCCTCATATTTCCTTATGCCATTTGTATTTAGAAATCTGTAAATCTCTGCTTTAAACATACTCAATAACTGAGCTTCCACAGCCCTCTGGGGTAGAGAATTCCAAGGTTTCACAACCCTCCGAGTAAATAATTTTTCCTCATCTCTGTCCTAAGTGGCTTCCCCTTTATTTTGAAATTGTGTCCCCTGGTCTAGACTCCCAAACCAGATGAAACATCTTAGCTGCATCTACCCTGTCTATCCCTTTAAGTATTTTGTAGGTTTCAATGTGATCACCTCTCATTCTTCGAAACTCTAGAGAATACAGGCCCAGTTTCCCCAATCTTTCTTCATAGGACAGTCCCGCCATCCCGGGAACAAGTCTGATGAACCTTTATCGCACTCCCTCTCTAGCAATAATATCCTTCTTAAGGTAAGGGGACCAAAACTGCACATGTACTCCAGTGCAGTCTAACCATGGTTCTATACAATTGAAGTAAGACTTCACTATTCCTGCACTCAAATCCTCTTGCAATAAAGCCTAACATACCATGAGTCTTCCTAATTGCTTGCTGCAACTGCATGTTAGCTTTCAGTCACTTATTGACAAGGTCACCCTGGTTCCTTTGTACATCTATACTTTCTAATCTCTTACCATTTAAGAAATACTCTGCACATCTATTCCTCCTACCAAAGTGGATAACCTCAGATTTTTCCACATTATGTTCCATCTGCCACATTCTTACCCACTCACTAAGTCTGTCCAAATCCCCTTGAAGCCACTTTGCATCTTCCTCACAACACACATTCCCACCGAGTTTTGTGTCATTGGAAATATTTTCACCACCTCCAGCGTGATGCCACTACCAGTCGCATCTTCCCCTCCCTTCCCCTGTCAGCATTCCGAAGGGATCGTTCCCTCCGCGACACCCTGGTCCACTCCTCCATTACCCCCACCACCTCGTCCCCGTCCCAGGGCCCCTTCCCCTGCAATCGCAGGAGGTGTAATACCTGCCCATTTACCTCCTCTCTCCTCACTATCCCAGGCCCCAAACACTCCTTTCAGGTGAAGCAGCGATTTACTTGTACTTCTTTCAATGTCGTATACTGTATTCGCTGTTCACAGTGTGGTCTCCTCTACATTGGGGAGACCAAACGCAGACTGGGTGACCGCTTTGCAGAACATCTCTGCTCAGTCCGCAAGCAGGACCCTGAGCTTCCGGTTGCTTGCCATTTCAACACTCCCCCCTGCTCTCATGCTCACATCTCTGTCCTGGGATTGCTGCAGTGTTCCAGTGAATATCAACGCAAGCTCGAGGAACAGCATCTCATCTACCGATTAGGCACACTACAGCCTGCCGGACTGAACATTGAGTTCAATAATTTCAGAGCATGACAGCCCCCCATTTTACTTTCATTTTTAGTTATTTTTTCTTCCTTTTTTTTACATTCTTTTTTACATTTTTTACAATCTTTTTTTGCATTTATTTCAATTCATCTTAGTTTGTTCAGTTTGCTTACCCACTGTTTTTTTCAGGTTTTTTTTCAGGTTTGCACTTGCTGCTGTTCAATATTCAGTGTATTTACACCTAATCTGTACTAATGCTTTGTCTTTCAACACACCATTAACATATTGTTTGCCTTTGCTCCGCGACCTTTTGGTCAGCTATGTGGCCTGGTCCAATCTGCACCTTCTCCTTTGTTATCTCTTGCCCCACCCCCACCTCACTTGCTTATAATCTGTGACTTTTCTAATATTTGTCAGTTCCGAAGAAGGGTCACTGACCCGAAACGTTAACTCTGCTTCTCTTTCCACAGATGCTGCCAGACCTGCTGAGTGATTCCAGCATTTCTTGTGTTTGTGTTGGAAATATTACATTTGGTTCCCACATCCAAATCATTGATGTATATTGTGAACAGCTGGGGACGAAGCACTGATCCCTGCAGTACCCCACTAGTCACAATCTGCCAACACGAGAATGACCCATTTATTCTTACTCTCTGCTTTCTGCCTGTTAACCTATCTTTAATCCATGCCAATATATTACCTCCTATCCTTTGTGCTTTAATTTTGCTAACCAACCTCCTGTGGGGGACCTTATCAAAGGCCTTCTGAAAATCTAAGTATACCATGTCCACCGACTCCTCTTTATCAATTCTGTTGGTAACATCCTCAAAAAACTCCAACAGGTTCATCAAACATGATTTCCCATTCATAAATCCATGTTGACTATGTCCAATCAGATGATTATTATCCAAGTGTCCATTTATCACATCCTTGAGAATAAATTCTAGCATTTTCCCAACAACTGATGTAAGGCTAACAGCTCTGTAATTCCCTGTTTTCTCTCTCCCTCCCTTTATAAATAGTGGGGTGGCATTTGCTACCTTCCAATCTGTAGGAACTGCTCCAGAATCTATAAAATTTTGGAAGATGATCACCAATGCATCCACTATCTCCATAGCTACCTCTTTCAACACTCTGGGAAGTAGAATACCAGGTCCTGGGGACTTATCAAACTTCAGCCCCATTAATTTCTCCAATACAACCTTCTTATTAATACTAATTAACTTCAATTCCTCATTCCCCTGAATCCCTTGGATTTCTAATTCTGGGAGATATCTTGTATCTTCCTCAGTGAAGACAGACACAAAGTGAACATTTAGCTTCTCTGCCATTTCTCTATTTCCCATTATAAATTCTCCTGACTCTGCCTGCAATGGACCCACATTTGTCTCAGCGAAACATTTCCTTTTTACGTACCTGTAGGAGCTTTTACAGTCCACTGAGCAATGTGCGCTGATTGCATGTGGTGCAGCCAGCCTGCTCCCCTTAAAGGCAATCTATCCTTCTTAAAGGGAGCTGCACTGAATCAGAAGGCTGCAGCTGAATGCTATTACTGCAATTCTGAAGAAGAGAATTGGAACACCAGGAGAAAGAGGATCTGGTGCTGGAGGCCTTAATGCTGCAAGTGGATTGGATGAGAGAGGACATGTTTCTGCAGGGAGGCCATGAGCCCCTCAAAAAACACCCTCCAATAGGAATGGCAGCAGGTGGCCAGTCTAGCAACCCCCTCACTCACCTAGCAGCACTTCCTGGCACTCAGGATTCACACATGACATCCAGATACTCCATCTCATCCTCACATACGTTTCAATGATGCCAGCCTCACACCCACCTCTCACTGCCTCCGCCTACCTCCAGCTATTGAGCTTACAGCAAGAGCATCATTCAAACACAGTGCCACACAATAACTGACGTTCTGCCCTCTGTCTTGCAGGACAATGGCACCCGTAATTGAAGGGACCAGAGCAGAATCAGTGAGGGTCAAGGATGCCTGCATCTCCTGAGCCGTACAGAGGAGAACTTTGAGGATGATGGTATATTACTGCCTTACACCTTTTATCAAATCCCCACTCGCTCTCATCCTGTTATGTGACATGATGTGCAAGTTGCTGATGGTGTGACTATGGACCTCTTGCTTCCCATTCCAACACCCTCCTTTCCTCACTCCAACCTTCCCCTTATTGACTTTCTGCTTTCAGACACCCAAGAATTAGCCTGTCCAGCCACAAGGAGGAAGAGAGAGCAACACCACAGTACTAATGAAGACGCCCGTCACTTGACCTGACACTTACAACCATCAGGTCAGAACTGGCATTGCCATATCTGAGAGGCTAGTGTAGAGTTGAAATCTGCATGTGATGAGTTGCCGAGCACATGTAGGCTACAGCCAGGCTGGAGAAAAGGATAGTCCATGTGCCAGCTACCCAGAGTGCAAGGTTGCAGGCTGGTTCTGCTACAGGGGAGTCAGATGAGAACTTTAACGCAGCAGCATACAGGGGAACACTGATGAGAATGCACACTTAGAGCTGAATTTTGTGAGCCCATTGCGGGTCCCGCGGTGGACCCAGAAGTGGATGCCGTTCCCGCTAGTCACATGGGCAGCCAGCTCACTGTGATCACACAGCGGTCGGACACTTTACATAATGGAGGCATGGGGCCCGCAAAATCACACAGTGGGGGCGGGATGCGAGATGCCGAATATGGGTCAGATGACTCTGGAGGAGGTGCTGGCACCATATTTAAAGCCCTGCTTACATTGCTTCCTTGCACTCACTTGCTGCTAGTTCTTCACAACTGAGACCTGTGTTGCAGTGACTCTGGAACCCCCAAGCCCCAGAGGCAAACCCCACAGGACAGCCAAGCCAAGACATAGGGTGGCCCCATGGTTTAACAATGCATCCCTCCCGATTCTCCTCCGGGCTGCAAGAGAAAGGGGGGGAGGTTCTCTTCCCAAGTGATGCCAAGAAGAGGTCCACCCACCTAACCAAGCAAGCCTGGATAAAGATCACAGAGGAGGTCAGCAGCCAGGGGTCACCCCCCCAGACATGGGTACAGTGCAGGAAGAGGGTCAATGACTGCCTTCATTCTGCCTAGGTGACTGCTCCATAACTCTGTCCTTTTTTAGGGATAGCAAGCGGCAGGATGGAATCAGAGAAAGTTTACAGCATAGAAAGAAGCCATTTGGCCCATCATGTCTGTGTCAATTGATGCAAAGGGAGCCACCCAGCCTAATCCCACTTTCCAGCATTTGGTCCATAGCCCTGCAGGTTATGGCACTTCAGGTGCACATCCAGGCACCTTTTAAATGAGATGAGTTTTTCTGCTTCTACTGCTCTTTTGGGCAGTGAGTTCCAGACCGCTGTCACCCTCTGAGTAAAAATGATTTCCTCATCTCCCCTCTAATCCTTCCACTAATCACTTTAAAACTATGCCCACTAGTCACTGACCTCTCTGATAAGGTAAATAGGCCCTTCACATCCTCTCTATCCAGGCCCCTCACAATTTTGTATATCTCAATCTCAATCTTCCCTTAGCCTCTTCTGTTTCAAGGAGAGCAACCCCAGCTGATCCAATCATTCCTCATAGCTGCAATTTTCCAGTCCTGGCAACAGACAGTCAGAGGGAGATAGAAGAGCAGATATGTAGGCAAATCCCTGAGAAGTGCAAGAACACAGGGCAGTAATAGTAGGGGATTTTAATTACCCCAATATTAACAGGGATAGTTTTAGTGTGAAAGGAATTGAGGGAGCAGAATTCTTGAGGTGCATTCAGGAGAACTTTTTTGCCCAGTATATAGCAAGTCCAAAAAGAGAGGGCACAGTTTTATACTTAGTTTTAGGAAATGAAGACGGGCAAGTGGAAGGAGTAGCAGTGGGAGAGCATTTTGTTGGTAGTGATCATAATTCAGTCAGTTTTAACATAATTATGGAAAAGGACAGAGATAGAACAGGAGTTAGAGTTCTAAATTGGGGAAAGGCCAATTTTACTAAACCGAGGAGTGATTTAGTGAAAGTGGACTGGAAACAGCTCCTTGAAGGTAGATCAGTGTCAGAGCAGTGGGAGGCATTCAAAGGGGAGATTCAAAGGGTTCAGAGTAAACATATTCCCTCAAAAAGAAAGGGTGAGACAGCCAAATCTAAAGCCCCATGGATGTCAAGGAGCTTATAGGGTATGATATGGCAGAAAAGGAAAGCTTGTGGTTCTACACTGAGAACTCAATACTACAGAAAGCCAAGAGGAGTATAGAAAGTGGAGCGGTGAAATCAAAGAGGAAATTAGCAAAGCAAAGAGAGGGCATGAAAGAAGATTGCCAAGCCAAAATCAAGGTAAACCCAAAGATGTTTTATCAATACATTAAGAGTAGGAGGATAACTAAGGAGAGAGTAGGGCCCATAAAAGACCAAAAAGGTAACATATGTGTAGGGGTGGAAGATGTTGGTATGGTTCTTAATGAATACTTTGTGCCTGACTTCACAAAAGAGGGGCACGATACAGATATTGTAGTTAAGGAGGAGGAGTGTGGAGTATTGGATGAGATAAACATAGGGGCTGACACTAGCAGAACTGTCATGTAGATCCCTCTACGAAGTATGACTATGTCCCTCTTTCTAATTACAGAACAAGAGGGCCCATAACAGCAGGGAGACAGCCTGGACTGATGGAGGCATCCCAGATTTTATCCTTTCTCCACAGCAGAGCAGCAGGCATTAAAATTGACAGGGCCCAGGGCAACGGCTCAATATCTGATGGAGAGACTGGAGTCTCTGCGCAAGAGAGTGAGGATTGTTTTCTTGTGACATTCAGTTCATTTCTGAAGACCTACATCACATATGGTTGACATATTAAGGCCTGTATGAGATGGTGGCGTAGTGATAATATCATTAATCTGTGAAGCTAATGCCCTGGGGACATGGGTTCAAATCCTACTCATGGCAGCTGATGGGAGTTGAAGCCTATTAATTAATGAAAATCTGGAATTGAAAGCTAGTCTCAATAATGGTGCCATGAAACTATCATTGATTATCATAAAAACCCATTTGGTTCACTAAAGCTTTTTAGGGAAGAAAACTTGCTGCTCTTACTTGGTTTGGCCAACATGTGACTCTTAACTGTGGTGGGATTGCCTGAAGAGGTAGAAGAGGCAGAAACCCTCAACTCATTCACAAGTAGTCTGGATATTCACCTCAAGTGCAGTAATCTGCAGGCCTACAGATAAAATGCTGGAAGGTGGGATCAGAATGGGTAGGTCATTTTTCAGCTGGCACAGACACGATGGGCTAAGTGGCCTCTTTCTGTGCCTTAAACTTTCTATGATTTTATGGACTAATGCTTTGTCTTTCACCACAAGCATTAACAAACACTTTGCCTTTGTCCCATGACAGCTTCGATATTTAATCTCTCCTGCCCTATCAAACCTTCCCCTTTTGTTATTTTCCCCACCAAACTGCACCCAACCCCCACACCTGCACTTGCTTAAAACCTAATTCTTTTCTAACCTTTGCCAGTTCTGATGAAAGGTCACAGACCTAAAACGTTAACTCTGCTTCTCGCTCCCAGTAACCATCCTTTGACTTGCTGGGGTCAGCCAAATACAGCTGGCACAGAGGACTGCCACAGAATGAATGCAGCATGACTGCTGCTAGGATAGCGGGCATTTGCCTGCATGGTGCGTTACCATTCCATTATACACTGAGGGAATAGAATTCCTTCCGATTGATGAAAATGGCAGAATGCGCATGAAGCGTACAAGGCAATGTGCATACAGTGAATGGCATCTTGAACCTGGGGAAGCCTGTAATCCATGTAAACCCTTGTACTTACTCCACCTGCTCCTCTCTGGCAAGAATGACTGAGATGAGACTGTTTTCCTGTGTTTCAAGCGCTTTAGTGATTTCCTTTATGCAACAGTGCACTGCAAACTGTGAGATTGTACTGATGCCTTCAGCAGCAGCCTGCCTTGAAAGCCACAGGCAATGCAGTCTGTGATCAGCTTTGAGGTTGCAGCTGTAGCTGCAGCAGTTAGCAGATTTCAGTCATGACCTCCTCAGTGAAGTGGATATGTCTCAAACATTGATCCATGCTGAAGCTGAGGGAAGAGAATTGCTCCCTAACAACCATCTTACAATCTGGCATCCTGCTGGGAATGCTTCTCCCCCTCCTCCAGCCTGTCCTCTGCATGGCCTCTTTTCATTCTCCCAGTCATGCTCAATTCTAAAAGGAAGGCCGACCAGGCCAGCCACCCATGTCTGGAAGCAACTTGCTTCAGCACAAGCCTTCAAGTGAACAAAAAAATATTTTAGCACTCTCTGTTCACTATTGAAACTTTAGGCAAGAATAGGAAAGCTCCAAAAAGGCATAAACTGCACCAACAGGCAGAAGACATAATCTAACCATTAACCTTGATTCCTTTAAATAGCACTCGTATGGTGGGGAGGGGTGGTCCTTCAAGCTGTTTAATGTTGTGTTCATCTGTGAAGAGGTGTAGGCTGGAGCATGGCATTCAAAAATGGCAGCATTGCATCAAATCAACGTTGCCTGGTGATTAATATCATAATCTGTTTTCTCTCCATGCTGCTGATGTTATTAGGTGTGGACATGCAAACCCTTTACCTAGATGACATTCGATGCACTTCTGATCACAAGCATGTGCGTGCATTTCAGACGCCATTTGTGAGCTTTAGAGAGCCACGTAGCACCTACAAATGCGCGCTACAGAGCCCAACTTCTACTTCCATATTTTTGTGCACTTCAAATATCTTAATGACTGCAGTGTGATGATTTTTGTATGCAGTTTAAGAAAGACAGAATTACAATAAGCTCGAACATACTAAAAAGAAGCAACAAATAAAGAGATTGAACTTATGAAGAGGATCTTGCAGTTTTATGTGTTATGAGGTCTACATTCAGAGGTTTTTGAGGATGTTAGCTTTTGAAGTCTTTGTCAGCTATTTTAAAGCTTCTCACCACCTTTTCATTGCTTCTATTTTTTTTTTAGTTTCTGTTGTTAAATAACCTCTTTATTTTAATGTATAGATAATGACCTGGATTTGTGTATAAACTTGGTTTGATCCCAGAGTAGATGCGCTGTCATATATAGTAACCAAGACCCAAAATAAAGACACTGAGTCATGGATAGTCATTGAATATAATATATATTATTATACACTGCTTTTTAAGCATCATATTTGTAAGAACTAGTGGATATTTCATTGAAAACATTAACTTCTTTATTTTAAGTTCCTGTTCTAAGTTGCACAGACAAAATCCATCTTTTTCCATTTAGACAAATACTCTTGAAATACTCAGTACGTCAACTCCTGTTAATCTCCCAGAACCAAATCTTTGGGGGTTAATTTAGACTTTACATGATAGGGTAAAATGTACAATAATGAGTTGGCAGCCCATTTTATATCTTTCCCAATTGACTTCAATGCAAATAAAAATCTGGACAGATGTAAAATGGGCTGCTGATTTGCTATCACCCGTTTTACACGACAACACATAGTCAAGATGTACTCCCTGATGTCCACAGATTATCTAACTCAGAACTAACTATTTGAACCACGTGGATAACACATTTTACTGGTGTTGGGTATCCAGCTAACTAAATATCTTGATAGATCTAAAAGCAGAGTCTGTAAAAAATCAATTAAAGCACACTCAATTGCATTTCAGCTGGTTAATGTAAAAATTCCCACGATAATTCTTACGGATAATCAAGAGTACAGAAATGTTGATTGTTAATATTACTGACTGAGATTGAAGAGAAATTATATTGATATATATCACCAGGGAGCTGTGAAGGACATTATGGAATTGGACCTCTTTATTATCCCCCAATGATTTCAGCCAATATCCTTCATCTTCAATCCCAGTCTGTATCCTTTTGGTACAATTTTAATTGATACCTTTGGCTTGAAGTCTGATTTTATACTGAGAATCTTATGTTATACTTCTTGAGGTAATATTTGTCTATTACTGAGTTTCCCTGTTTACAAGTAAGTCAATGTATTCATCATCATCCCTGTGACACTTCTGTGACAATTACTGGCATCATTAGATCTTCAAAAAGAGAGAAAGACTTGTATTTTAGTAGACATACACCTGGCAACAGTGGAAACAATTTTCCTGTCTGGATGCTACGGGGATCAGTGCATCCAAACTGTGCAGATAATGTCCAGCCTGGATTTCCTGCTCTGGGCCATATCTGGGCTGCCTAGTTGCAGGCCCTTCTCCTAGCAGAGATTAGCACTGGTGATAGGGACTGGAAAATCTTAGGCCTACACCTGCCTCTGTAGCCTCAGAGATCAGGACCTTTTGGCTATCAATGGAGGTCACCAGTGAGAAGGTCCTGAATGTACCTTAAACTCCTCAGAGGGATGAAAAGATTTGATATTGCACTCACCCGTAATTTTTTTGGTCAGCTCCCAGGACCCTCTCAGCCCCTTTAGTCACGTGCCAGCCTTTTCCCAATGACCAGCATATGTTTCCACTGGGAAATGAGACAGGCGGCCAGAAGCACACATCCTGTGTCTCACTGAATGGTCTGTTTCACCAGCTCTCCTCCAGGAAAGCGAAGGAAGTTCCAGTTTTGCGTTCAAGAGGTGGAAACTTGATGATTTAAGTTCTCACCCCTTTTCCTAGCCCTTGCATCTGGTGAATGCTCAGTCCCTGGGTGGATGAGTCAGGAAAACAGCCCTTTTAACCTCTTGTTCAGTCGGTCATAACATGTTAGTTTCCTGAGACAGGTGATAAGGCTTTTTTTTCTTGAAGCACAAGTCTATCAATTGAAAAGGAAGTCATTGAATATGCTATGAATATGAAACATCATTATATGGGCCGGATTTTCAAAGCCCGCTGAGTGCAGGTATATAGGCGAGCATGATTTGAAGATTGCATTCATTGAGTTCAGCACTGGGACCTGCCAACTCCAAAACGTGACACCATTTTTAAAGGGATGCAGGCAGCAAGGTAATGGGTAGGGGAGACGTTTCCATTTAATTGCCTGTTGAGCTCATTAAAGAGCTCATTAACTGGCTTGTCAGTATCAGTGAGCAGTTTTTAAATGCTGAGAACAGGGAAAACACCATGGAGGAATACAACAGGGTTGTGAAGACAAGAACAGTGTCGAGGACCATGAGGGCTATGGGAATGACTGATTGTAATAAAGCAAAGGCAGCAAATAAAGCTCAGCTGTTTCAGATGTGCCTCAGTGTGGCTATTGCTGCAGCTGGAAGAGTTGAATTTCTCATTGGTCAGTGGCAGAAAACCGGGAGGCTGCTGACAGCACTTGGACACCTGGGGTGGTAGGGGAAGGCCTTGTGAATACACAAAGTCCAGCTGAATGAGTTCAGATGGAAACCAGGTGGTCTGACATTGGACAGAGCAGCCAGGATTTCCCTTTCTCCCTTGGAGCAGATGCAACCTCCTGGACAGCAGGGTGCCAGAGGAGCACAGCAGGGGGCTGCAAGGGGAAGAAGGCACTCCCCAAGACATTGGCTGCACAGCTCAAGAGTCAGCTGCCTGCAAATGACAGTACTATTGCCAGAGCAGGCTGCACCTATCCAGGCAAATGGTCTCGGTTCTGTGTGCTCTGATCTGTAATGACCTGAGGCCTCATGGTAATCCACTTCCTGCAGCCGTCAAGGTCCTGGTCACCCTGAACTTCTACGCAACTGGGTCGTTCCAGGGATCTGCAGTGGACCCAGGTGTTACCTCATAGTCGAGAGTTCATTAGGCCATCAGGCAGGTCACAGATGTCATTTTCAGGAGACCAGGAGACTACATTCATTTTGACACAGATGGACCTGCGCAGGCACAGAGAGCATTGAGTTTCACCTCCATTGCTGGATTTCCCCTGGCGCAGGACATCATCGATTATGCCCAAGTAGCCATTAAGGCACCCAGTGAGGTCAGTGAGATCCATCAATGGGAACGGCTTCCACTCCCTCAACGTCCAACTGGTCTGCAACCACAACAAGAGCTTCCTCCATGCGTGCTCATTTTCCTGGCAGCTGCCATGACTCTTTCTTCCTCCACAATTCCAAGCTGACTCGATGCTTCACTCAATCGCCCAAAGTGCGTGGATGGCTCCAAGGGAAAAAGGGAAATCCTTGAAGAGATGGCTACACTCCCGTCTACAGGAGCCCAGACAGAGGCATAGATGTGAAAGAGAAAATCCCACCTGCTCAACAGGCCAACTATTGATCAGGCTATCGGATTTGTGAAGATGCGATTCTGGTGCCTGGATCCAACAGGCGATGCCCTCCAATACCCTCCTGCAACTGTCTCTGTCATTGTGGTGGTCTGCTGCGGTCTCCATAACTTGGCTGTCCACAGAGGTGTGGACCTTGAGGACAGTGGGGTCCTGGAAAGACACAGCTCATCTTGGAGCAGGAGATAAGAGACGAGGAGGAAGAGAGGTAAAGAGGGGGATAACATTGAACAGAGAGGTACCCCTGCTGCATGATGAGGTGGAGTCCTCCTCCTTCTGTATTCATTCATGTGATAAGGGCATCACAGGCCAGGCAGCATTTATTGCCCATCCCTAAGTGCCCTTGGGAAGGTGGTGGTGAACTGCCTTCTTGAACTGCTGCAGTCCTTGGAGTGTAGGTACACCAACAGTGCTGTTAGGAAGGGAATTCCAGGATATTGACCCAGCGAGAGTGAAGAAATGGCAATATACTTCCAAGTTAGGATGGTGTGTGGCTTGGAGGGGAACTTGCAGATGGTGGTGTTCCCATGCATCAACTGCCCTTGTCCTTCTCGGTGGTAGACGTCATAGGTTTGGAAGGGGTTGTTGAAGGAACCTTGGTGAGTTGCTGCAGTGCATCCTCCTTATCTCCTGCTCCAAGGTACACACTGCTGCCACAGTGTGTCGGTGGTGGAGGGAGTGAATGTTTGTGGCTGTGGTGACAATCAAGCAGGCTGCTTTGTCCTGGATGGTGTGGAGCTTCTTGAGTGCTGTTGGAGCTGCACCCATCCAGGCATGTGGAGAGTATTCCATCACAATCCTGACTTGTGCCTTGTAGATGGTGGACAGGCATTGGCGAGACAGGAGGTGAGTTATTCACCGCAGAATTCCCAGCCTCTGACCTGCTCTTGTAGCCACAGTATTTATGTAGCTACTCCAGTTCAGTTTCTGGTCAATGGTAACCCCCAGGATGTTGATAATGGGAAATTCAGCAATGGTAATGCCATTGAACATCAAGTGGAGATGGTTAGACTCTCTCTTGTTGGAGATGGTCATTGCTTGGCACTTGTGTGGCGTGAATGTCACCTGCCACTTGTCAGTCCAAGCCTGGATATTGTCCAGATCTTGCTGCATTTGGATGCGGGCTGCTTCAATATCTGAGGAGTCGCAAATGGTGCTGAACATTGTGCAATCATCAGTGAACATCCCCACTTCTGACCTTATAATGGAGGAAAGGTGGCACAGTGGCGCAGTGGTTAGCACCGCAGCCTCACAGCTCCAGGGACCCGGGTTCGATTCCGGGTACTGCCTGTGTGGAGTTTGCAAGTTCTCCCTGTGTCTGCGTGGGTTTTCTCCGGGTGCTCCGGTTTCCTCCCACAAGCCAAAAGACTTGCAGGTTGATAGGTAAATTGGCCATTATAAATTGTCACTAGTATAGGTAGGTGGTAGGGAAATATAGGAATAGGTGGGGATGTTTGGTAGGAATATGGGATTAGTGTAGGATTAGTATAAATGGGTGGTTGATGTTCGGCACAGACTCGGTGGGCCGAAGGGCCTGTTTCAGTGCTGTATCTCTAATCTAATCTAATTTAAAAAAAAAAAAAAAAAGGTCATTGATGAAGCAGCTGAAGATGGTTGTGCCTAGGATACTACCCTGAGGAACTCCTGCAGTGATGTCCTGGAGCTGAGATGATTGACCTCCAACAACCACAACCATATTCCTTTGTGCTAGGTATGACTCCAATCAATAGAGAGTTTTCTCCTGATTCCCATTGACTCCAGTTTTGCTGGGATTCCTTGATGCCATACTCAGTCAAATGCTGCCTTGATGTCAAGGGCAGTCACTCTCACCTCACCTCTGGAGTTCAGCTCTTTTGTCCATGTTTGAACCAAGGCTGTAATGAGGTCAGGAGCCGAGTAGCCCTGGTGGAACCCAAACTGAGCTTCAGCGAGCAGGTTATTGCTGAGCAAGTGTCACTTGATATCACTGTCGATGACCCCTTCCATCACTTTGCTCCTGATTGACAGTAGATTGATAGGGCGGTAATTGGCTGAGTTGGATTTGTCCTGCTTTTTGTGGACAGGACATACCTGGGCGGGTAGATGCCAGTGTTGTAGCTTTACTGGAACAGCTTGGCTAGGAACACGACTAGTTCTGGAGCGCAAGTCTTCAGTACTATTGCCGGAATGTTGTCAGGGACCATAGCCTTTGCAGTATCCAGTGCCTTCAGTCGTTTCTTGATAACATGTGGAGTGAATTGGATTGGCTGAAAATTGACATCAGTGATGCTGGGGACCTCAGGAGCAGGCCGAGATGAATCATCTACTTGGCACTTCTGGCTGAAGATGGATGCAAATGCTTCAGCCTTGTCTTTTGCACTGATGTGCTGGGCTCCCCTGTCATTGAAGATAGGGATATTTGTGGAGCCTCTTCCTCCTGTTAGTTGTTTAATTTTCCACCACCATTCATGACTGGATGCGGCAGGACTGCAGAGCCACACTCCGGAAAGAGGACCTCCCTCCTCTCCCTCATGGCTTCCAGCATTAGATCAAGGTCGGTGTCGATGAAGCGAGGTTCTGCTCTGTCCCTAGTGCCAGGCCTTCAGCTCCCCTATGACATCTCACTTCCTTCTGGCAGATCTCTCCCTCAGGAAAACCAACGGCCTCAGGAATGGCTGCATGGAAGTCTACAGGAGCTCCACACTTGATCTGTCCCACTGCCATTTTCAATCCCACTGGCTCTAAGACGACAGGAATCATGTCTCCATACCAATTAAGGCTTTCCCACTTGAAAATTGCAATCTAAATCAGTTTCCCACCCAGCTCCTGTTACCTCCCTCCATAAAGAAAATCCAGCCCCATGGTGTCTGATGTGTTAAAATCTGCTGATAGAGGCTAAACAAAGACTAGAAGTCGGTGTCAAAACAGATGCCATTGAAAATACTACAGCCTGAGCAACTAGAATTCCTAACTTGAATCCCTGCACAGGACTGAAAGAAATTTAAGCAAAAGTGGGTGAATTGTGAGCTAGCAACAGGTGCGACAGGAAAGAAAATATACGGATCTTACAATCCCTTATTGTAATCAGTCATGAGGCTCTTGATCTGTGTAATATGTTTACTTGGGATATAGTCGGTTAAGAGAAAAATGTAGAAAATTCTATAGATATTTTGAGAATCATCTTAAGCAAAAGAAGAATATTATACATGAGAGTTATGTGTTCAATTCAATAATTGAAGAAGATGGGGCCATTAGTTAATGGATGTTATGAAATTGAAGAAACATGCAGGTATTTGTGATTTTGGTGGACTGGAGGAGTCACTGACTTACGGTCAAATTATGGTTGGAGTCAGAAGCAGTCATGTGAGAGAGACAGCTGTTAACAGATCCATAACTCAACCTTGAGAAATATTTACATGGACTAACAGCCTCAAATCAATCACCTCAATAATGATGTACATAATAAATTATTTGGTACCTAGAAAACAGAAGCAGAGAGCAGAGAGATTGAATGTAGGTGGTAAGATTTCCAGTACTCATATGGGGCTGCCAGGCCCATTGGGGATGGTGGGTGGAATTAGAAATTCCAAGAGCCAAAGGACAGTGGTGCCCAAATTTTATTTTATTTTTATTGCTGCCTCCCACGGCACTAATCCCAAATAACATATGGAGCTAGTGCCTCACTGAACTGGAACTCAAGCCAAATGAGCCAAGGGCATAACTTGTGCATAGACTCCCAACTTAGCATTCACCATCCACATTGGATATACTGCAGTCCTTAGGCCTTCATGCCTATAGGAATTAGTGTAATTAGTTCCATAGAATTGAAACAGTCAAGAATAAGAACAGCAATCCAAAAAAGTTGTTTGTAACAGTAAGGATCAATGACAATGCAAATGTTAAGTTTTAACAAGATGATGGAAATATATGTCGTGTACACCATTTCAAAATGTACAAAAGTAAAGGACACTGTTCCATTTTTAAAATTATTTTATTTGTGGTGTTGGCCTTGTCTTCTGCATTTCAGACAACTCCCATCGGCTGGTTGGTTTCTACACTGGAATTTCTTTGGAATTCCAGCAGCTCTGTGCAGAAAATAACATGTGGCCCTTTAATCAGCCGTAGTGTTTTAATGGCTGTAGCAGAACTCAATTTCCCTCTGCCCAGCGGTGGTAAACCAAGTACTAGCAGTTTTATCAATGCCATCTTGCCTGCACACATAACAGCCCAGAATTTGCTCTCAGTGTTGAACAAATGGTACCAGTTATTCATTACACTTAAACTTGCCCACAGATTTTCTTTCGGCTTTTGCACTAGAACCTGTGATGATTAGAAATCCATTTCATCATGGCACCCTCTATGGGAGAACCTAAGTCCTGTCTGAACAGGATAAGCAACTGTCAATCAGTGTTTTGGGTCTTGACCCCAATATCAGGAGCAAATGGGGGTCACAACCCCACACGATGGGCTGGATTTTACCAAGCTCACGATGTTGGGCTCCTTGGCACTCGGGGTGGGAGGTGATCGTTCCAGCAGAGGCCCGCCACAGAGCCTGATGCCGGGAGGCCCTGGTCCGATCCTCCTGGCGGCAGCGAGGCTCTGTGGCGGCCCCCCACCCACTCCGCTGCTGGGCAACGGGACCGCAATTTCAATATTTAAATCAATGATATGATTAAACTTAAATGAGTATACCCGCAATCTTCCAGGCCCGCCACGATCCTCAGTGTGGCGGCCAACACTCCAGTGCCTTCAATTCCCTGTCTGGGGAAAGCTATTGTGACACTGGTTGGGAGTGGGGGGGGAAGAGTTAAGATTTCCAGTGTGGGGGGAATGAGGTCAAATAAACGTAATGGGCTAGATTTTACAGACCCCCCGATGTTGGAGTTTGTGGAGGGAGAGGGTTCCCATGCACCCCGTCACCGGGGAGCCTGGCCCAATATTGCCGGTGGCATCGAGGCCTCGTGGCCGCCCTCCCACCACTCAGTGACGGAACCCACATTCACATATTTGAATCAATGGAAATGAATGCAGTAATCATACTTATGCCACCGCCTTCTGTCCCACTGCCATCTTCCTGCTGCTTGCCGTCCAGGAAAATGAGGCAGAACCCTTGAGGGGAGGGGGGGAGGAGGTAAACTTCTCAGTGTGGGGAGAGGGGAACAGGGTTAAAGTAACATCATTGGTACAGGGGATGGTGGGAAGGGTGTTAGGTTAAAATTTATGCACTTTGGGGAGGGGACATGTCAGGTGGGCAAGCTAAGTGTTTTGTGGGGGGACAGTGAAAATAATTAATTTAATTGTTATTACAGGATGGGAGAGGGGCAAAATAAATGTATTTAATTTTTTCGTTCATTTTAGCTTTAAATATTTAAATTGAACGGTAGGGCTCAAAGCCCATTTAAAAATGGCGTCAGCGCCTATGCACAGGAAACTGATGCCATTGCCAGGGACGGACAGCCCATCCCCTCTACTTGATCGTGGAGGGCAGCCCATCCCGGCTATTTAATTGAGCAGCCACGCTTAGGATTGCGGCAGTTCCGCAAATGCAGCCCACATGGGCAGGCCGCCATTGTTTTCGCCCGCTGCCAATTACGGCAGCATGATTGTGAAAATGCAGCCCAATGAGTGTAGGGGATGGTGGGAAGGGGTGAACTTTAAACTTTGTGCAGTCTCGGGGCGGGGTGGATGGTCAGATTAAAAAGGTGTGTTTTTTGGGGGGAAGGGCAAATAGTTAATGTAATTGTTATTGGGGGTTGGGAAAGGGGTGTTAGAATTTTATTTGATATATTATGAAGGGGTGTATCTTTAAAAATTTAAATATGCCGGCAGGACTGGCTGCCCTTTAAAAATGGTGCCAGCGCCTGCGTAAAGGCAGCTGATTCCATTGCCGGCGTCAGACAGCCCACCCCCTCCATGTAATTGGCGGGAGGGTGCGGGCCACTCTGGCTATTTAAATGAGCCACCCTGCGGGAGATCACAGTGGCTCTAAGGCTTGCAGCCCGTGTGCGTGCATTGTCATTTTTTGAGATTGGTGGCGGGCTCTTAAAATCCAGCACTATGTGGGGAACAGTCACCCGGCAGTGATTTGCCTTGAATTGGCCCAAAGGGCAGGATTGCCATCCAGTTAAGGATGGTTGTCAGGATCTGGAAGCTGGAGGGTCAATAGAAATCCCTCTAACTCGAAAGGAAATGAAGATTGTAATTCAGGTAAAAGAGAGAGAGAGAGGGAAGGCGCCTCCATTTTTAGGCACCCTCTTCACACATTTTAACATTTTTAATTTTAAAAATGGCCACAGTAGCCGGGCTACCATTGTGCAGGGACAACCCCTCCACAAGGCAGCCTGTGGCTGCAGCTCAAGCCAAGAGGGTGCGGATTAAAGGACTGCTCAGTTCTGGATAAAAAAAAAACCCGAACTGAACCTGACAGAACCACATTGGACCCGAGCGCAACCTGGCCCAAGTCCTTCCATTTATTCCCGTGCCCGACCCAACCCAACCCGCGCCCAACCCGAGCCCAACCCAATCATAGTGCACTCGTCTATTTACCACTTTTGGATGGATGGAATGGAAGGAAACGGCAGCATGAGCGTGATGATGTCAAACAGACGCTCACTCGCTCACTGCGCAGAGTCAGAGTCTGTGGAGAGCAGATGCACATTTCCCTCCTTGACATTTTTAAAAATTCATTCATGGGATGTGAACATCGCTGGCCAGGCCAGCATTTATTGCCCATCCCTACTTGCCATTGAGAAGGTGGTGGTGAGCTGCCTTCTTGAACTGCTGCAGTCCACTTGGGGTAAGTATACCCACAGTGTTGTTAGGAAGGGAGTTCCAGGATTTTGACCCAGCGACAGTGAAGGAATGGCAATATAGTTCCAAGTCAGGATGGTGTGTGATTTGGAGGGGAACTTGCAGGTGATGCACTTGCTGCCCTTGTCCTTCTAATTGGTAGAGGTCATGGGTTTGGAAGGTGCTGTCTGAGGAGCCTTGGTGCATTGCTGCAGTTCATCTTGTAGATGGTCCACACTGCTGCCACTGTGCGTTGGTGGTGAATGTTTATAGATGGGGTGCCAATCAAGCAGGCTGCTTTGTCCTGGATGGTGTCGAGCTTCTTGAGTGTTGTTGGAGCTGCACCCATCCAGGCAAGTGGAGAGTATTCTAACACACTCCTGACTTGTGCCTTGTAGATGGTGGACAGAGTTTGGGGAATCAGGAGGTGAGTTACTCGCTGCAGGATTCCTAGCCTCTGACCTGCTCTTGTAGCCACAGTATTCACAGTTTCTGGTCAATGGTAACCCCTAGGATGTTGATAGGGGGGATTCAGTGATGGTAATGCCATTGAAGGTCAAGGGGAGATGGTTAGATTCTCTCTTGTTGGAGATAGTCATTGCTTGGCACTTGTGTGGCGTGACTCCAACCAGCAGAGGATTTTCCCCCTGATTCCCATTGACTTCAGTTTTGCTAGGGCTCCTTGATGCCATACTCAATCAAATGCTGCCTTGATATCAAGGACAGTCACCCTCACCTCACCTCTTGAGTTCAGCTCTTTTGTCTGTGTTTGAACCAAGGCTGTAATGAGGTCTGGAGCTGAGTGGCCCTGGCGGAACCCAAACTGAGCGTCACTGAGCAGGTTATTGCTAAGCAAGTGCCACTTGATGGCACTGTTGATGACACCTTCCATCACTTTACTGATAATTGAGAGTTGGCTGATGGGGCGATAATTGCCCTGGTTGGACTTGTCCTGCTATTTGTGTACAGGACATACCTGGGCAATTTTCCACATTGCAGGGTAGATGCCAGTGTTGTAGCTGTAGTGGAACAGCTTGGCTAGGGATGCGGCAAGTTCTGGAGCACAGGTCTTCTGTAATGCTGGAATATTGTCAGGGCCCAAAGCCTTTGGAGTATCCAGTGCCTTCAGTCATTTCTTGATATCACCCAGGGTGAATCGAATTGGCTGAAGTCTGGCATCTGTGATGCTGGGGACTTCAGGAGGAGGTCAAGATGGATCATCAACTCGGCACTTCTGGCTGAAAATTGTTACAAATGCTTCAGCCATATCTTTCGCACTGATGTGCTGGGCTCCCCCAAATTTGAGGATGGGGATATTTGTGGAGCCACCTCCTGCAGTTAGTTGTTTAATTGTCCACCACCATTGATGACTGGAAGTGACAGGACTGCAGAGTCTAGATCTGATCCGTTGGTTATGGGATCGCTTAATCTGTCTATCGCATGCTGCTTACACAGTTTGGCACACAAATAGTCCTGTGTTGTAGCTTCACCAGGCTGACACCTCATTTTGAGGTATGCCTGGTCCTGCTCCTGGCATGCTCTCCTGAACTCTTCATTGAACCAGGGTTGGTCTCCTGGCTTGATGGTAATGGTAGAGTGGGGATATGCCGGGACATGAGGTTACAGATTGTGGTCGAGTACAATTCTGCTGCTGCTGATGGCCCACAGCGCCTCATGGATGCCCAGTTTTGCATTGCTAGATCTGTTCGAAATCTATCCCCTTTAGCACGGTGGTAGTGCCACACAACACGAAGGAGGGTATCCTCAATGTGAAGGCGGGACTTCGTCTCCACAACGACTGTGCGGTGGTCACTCCTACCAATACTGTCATGGACAGATGCATCTACGGCAGGCAAATCAGTGAGGACAAGGTTTACCCCTCTTATTGGTTCCCTCACCACCTGCCGCATATCCAGTCTAGCAGATATGTCCTTTAGGATTCGGCCAGCTCGGTCAGTGGTGGTGCTACCAAGCCACTCTTGGCGATAGACATTGAAGTCCCCCATCCAGAGTACATTCTGTGCCCTTGCCACCCTCAGTGCTTCCTCCAAGTGCTGTTCAACATGGAGGAGTACTGACTCATCAGCTGAGGGAGGGCGGTAGGTGGTAATCAGCAGGAGGTTTCCTTGTCCTTGTTTGACCTGATGCCATGAGACTTCATGGAGTCCAGAGTCGATGTTGAGGACTCCCAGAGCAACTCCTTCCCTACACTATACCACTGTGCCGCCACCTCTGGTGGGTCTGTCCTGCCTTTGGGACAGGAGATACCCGGGGATGGTGATGGCAGAGTCTGGGACATTGTCTGTAAGGTATGATTCCTTGAGTATGACTATGTCAGGCTGTTGCTTGACTACTCTGTGGGACAGCTCTCCCAACTTTGGCACAAGCCCCCAGATGTTAGTAAGGAGGACTATGCAGGGTTGACAGGGCTGGGTTTGCCGTTGGTGTTTCCGGTGCCTAGGTCGATGCCGGGTGGTCCGTCCACTTTCATTCCTTTTTATTGACTTCGTAGTGGTTAGATACAATTGAGTGGCTTGCTAGGCCACTTCAGAGGGCATGTAAGAGTCAACCACATTGCATTGGTCTGGAGTCACCAGGTAAGGACAGCAGATTTCCTTCCCTAAAGGGTATTAATGAACCAGATGGGTTTTTACAACAATTGACAATGTTTTCATGGCCATCATTAGACTAGCTTTTTAATTCCAGATTTATTAATTGAATTCAAATTCCACCTTCCTGCTGTGGTGGAATTTGTACCCATGTCCCCAGAGCAATACCCTGGGTCTCTGGGTTACTTGTCCAGTGACAATACCACTACGCCACCACCTCTCCTCCTCTCCCCTCCCCACATCTCGAACCCCCAGCTCAGGCAGGTTTTTCAAATTTTGATGCTTACTTACTCAACGTCCCTTTTCCTCCCAGCAGAGCAAAAGGTAGTACTGTGTGTGTCCGACCTGAACCTGCCCTGACCCAAAGCTGACACGTCGTTGGGTCAGGTTCGGGTCGGGTAGCAGGCCTTTAGTGCAGATGGCCTCAAAGACTGCCTGGAGTGCTGGCTGTCCAGTCTGCTGCCAGGAGGCTGCCAACAGGAAGATGGCCTAGTCCCTAATTCCTCGAGGGGCGCACAGTCATCCTATGACAATATGCCTTAATAAACCATTTACTCTGCTTAATTAGCTACCTGATGTGTTGCCTGGGGGATGGGATGGAGGCAGCAAACCAGCACGCCGGCCAGTGGCACGAATTTTCACACCCACCTGCCTCTGTTCTTGCCCCCATCTGATGGCAAAAATCCTGTCCTGTATATCACCTTAAATGAGCAGATTGAAGAATTCTTAATGTAGTGTGCAGAGTCTAAACCAGGAATTGTAAATTAGAATAGTTAATTCTATGCCAAATCATATATAGAAAGCAAAATAAAGAGAGAGATAGAAAGATGGGGCTAAGACAGAGACATAAAGGAGACAAAAAAGGAAAAGATGATAACAATTCAATCTCCAACAATAATTAAACCCTGAAGGAATGAGACTTCACTCTTGTAAAAGTTAACTTTCTGTTCCAGAGTCTTTTGGCAATTAATTAAGACATATAACACCATTAAAAATTGACTTACAATGGAATAGACAAGCACTACCTTTTTCTGGCGAATTTAGTGGGTATCTATTACTTCATGGCATTCATAGATTTCGATGGCAAGTTTCTTGGCGAGGTACCACTGTATCACGGACAGCAACATTCTGATTTCTGCATTTAAATGCGCATGTCATCACCAGAGTTTGCTGTCTAATTTACTCTTTAACAACGGCGAGCACTAAAGCCTCATTGCTAATTTTATTGCCAATGCGATCCTTCTTAGTAATTTTTAGGTGGTTACTGGAGGAGTCAAATGGTCAGGTGGGGGTTCTATCCCACCCTTAACTGACCAAAGGGAGATCCAGCACAAATTGTTTAATTTGAAAGCAATAAAGGCCTTTAAGAAAAAACTGCAACTCTGCCAGTTTATTTATTTACTCTGTGACCAATAATAGAGAACATTGTGACAAATCTCAATTAGCCAGGAGCATTTCCCTCCTTACAGCTAAGTGTGGGAAGGGAGATAAAAGTCTACTCGTGATGGTGCAGGCATAAGCCCCCCATCTGTGCCTGCATATGGTGTACAGAGTGGAGATGTGTTGCCTACAATATTGAAACTGAGCAGAACTCTCAATTACTTTTCCCATTTTCTCCGGATAATGTATTCACATTTAATTGCCAAAATTCCTAGCTAGTAATTGCAATTTTTTTTTTGATATTCTTGTTTGATTATTCTATGCTACTCCAGCAGTGCATTGAAACCACTGCTGAACAACAGCTGATGAGGTCCCTAGAGCTGGTCTGCAGCACAACCATATGTTGTTATGTTTCTGGAGACCCTTCGACAATGTAAAAGATTGATAAGGTTGCTAATTTATTGTTTTTGCCCAGAGAAATGCCTCATCCTTTATGGTGATGTGCATCATATTATGATAAATTATGAATCTATTATTCAGGAGATTAGTTAACTTGAATCATTAACCTATCATCTGAAGAAGAAACAAAAATAGTCTACAAGGAAAAGAAAGGCATCTTAATGTAATTTATGGTATTTATACACTTCCATTTTTTATGCAGAGTGTTGTGAAATTCGAAAGTCTGTCGATTTATTCAAATACTGCAGGAGTTGGAGAATGAACGCTGAGTTACAAATCCAATAGTAAGTAGAGAGGTTGAAATACAGAAGTAAACTGAATTTAGCTGGAGGATCCATTAAATCATATCTAATACCTAGAAGACATTGCGTGCCCACAAATTAAATACAATGCTTATATCATGTATACTAAATACTACAGCATTAAAACATTAAATAAATGCTCAATTGCATTCAACTATTATATATAAGGATTGATTTTCTGACAATGGAAAAAATGAGATTTAGCTGACTCAATATGCATCTGTATCTATCATACGAAGGGATGTCCTGGCCAAATTTTCAAATGGGACTACTTCTCTCAAACTTGGATTGGATACAGATAGAGGAAAATTGGATCTAGAAAGGAGGATCTGCAACTAGTATACAGACCATCCAGTGACGGAACAACTCTTCAAGTGCTGCAGCTCGCCATTAAAGGACAACTTTCAGCACAGACAGACAAATGGACTAATTGATCACAATTTCACAGCAGAGACATATGATCAACACAGTTGCCTTTGATATTGTAGAGCTGGAGATCCTACTGCAGGAGAGCTATGAAAGAAGGGTGTTCTATTAGGGGCTGAATACCACCTTCCAGTAAAAGCAATCCAAATTGAGGAAGGTTCCCAGCTGAGTTGATGTAGTTAGCAGATCCTTTGTACCTAGCTGTAAATTAAGAAACATTTTGCAGGTATGAGGGAGAAAGTGATGTTAAATGTGGTCCTTTCTGTTGCATATATTTCTTGTACGGTCCATTAAGGCTGACATAAACCTAACATGGGAACTCCACTTACAATCATAGAAAGTTTATGGCACAGAAAGAGGCCACTTGGCCCATCGTGTCTGTGCCGGCTGAAAGAAAAAGAGAAAAAGAGAGCCATCCAGCCTGATCCCACTTTCCAGCATTTGGTCCGTAGCCCTGCAGGCTACGGCACATCAGGTGCACATTCAGGTACCTTTTAAATGAGATGAGGTTTTCTGCCTCTACAACTCTAATAGACAGTGAATTCCAGACCCCCACCACCCTCTGGATGACAACATTTTTCCTCATCTTCCCTCTAATCCTTTTACCAATCACTTTAATTCTATGCGCCCTAGTCACTGACCTCTCTGCTAAGGTAAATAGACCCTTCACATCCACTCTATTCAGGCCCATCACACTTTTGTACATCTCAGAATCAAATATCCCCTCACCCTCCTCTGTTCCAAGGAGAACAACCCCAGCCTATCCAATCTTTCCTCACAACTGCAATTTTTCAGTCCTGGCAACGTCCTCGTAAATCTCCTCTGTACCCTCTCTAGTGCAATTACATTCTTTCTGTAATGGGCTGACCAGAACTGCACAAAGTACCCAAGTTGTGGCACAATTAATGTTTTATATAGTTCCAGCATAACCTCCCTAAATGCTCTGGGTGGTACTATTTCAAGTATAGTACTTGACTGATGTCCTTTTTTGGGCACTCATGTACCATGTCAAAGATGATTGACAGGTTCTCTTTTACGTGGAGAGGTGGATATGGAACAGCCAAAAACTGCCCTGAGGTCTAGTGCAAAGCTCTTCCCTGCTGTTAGACGGTTTCTTAGTAGGATCACCAGCCATGCATGCAGATGTCAGTGATGATCTCCTAAAAGTCATTCTCCCATCCTCAGCCCAAGCGTTTTCTTTTCCCTTCACAATAAAATGCAACTACTATAAACTCTCATTTACTAATGGTATTGTGACAGCTTCCTCGTGAATAGCCATGCATAATGAGATTTCTATGTCTTGATATTATTCAAGCATTAATTGAATGCTGACATTTCCTTGCATGTAGAGTTGATATAGGGAAACCTGCTGGTCACATGGGTTTTTTCTATGACATCTTGCACTCAAGCTAACCCTTGTCCCTTTTTCATTTCAGATACCGAAGAATTGCAGGAAGATAGCAATGATGAAGGCACACTGTCACCCAATTTCACACTCACAGCCACCAGCTCAGATACTAACACTGCATGTAAAGTAGATGATAGCACAAAGATGGGATCTGCAGGTGTTGAGACACTGGGCACAAGTACACTGCAACCAAGGCAGGTGACAAAGTTATATATACACACACACGCATGTAAAGAGGTGACGATCACTCAGGCAATTCAGCCCTGTAGTCAAAATGACTTCTTGGGCTGAATTTTAATTTGTGGATCCCAATCCCACCATCGGGAGGAAAACGGATCGGGAACCCACACATGCCGGTGTTGGGACTCAGAGGGCCATTCTTGAGGAAGCAACCAGTTAAGTGGCCACCTCCTGGAGTCCTATACAATTAAGAATGGTGGGCGGGCTCCCAAGGCTGGAGGGCCAATAGAAGGCCCTCCTGCACTGACACATCGGCAGACCCACCATCAGAGGTGGGAGCTGCCAATACAGGTAGGTGAAAAATAGGGCACCTCAAGATGGAGACACCCTCCGAAAACTTTTTTTAAATTGTCAAAACAATAAGTGGCCACAGCCATGGGACTGCCATTGTGAAGGGGCTCCCCTTCAATAGGGCAGCCTGTGACCGCAGCTGTAGCCATCTTGGTATGTTTGCTGCTGAGGTTGAGGGGGGCAGTTTAAATGATGCGATTGCGCTTGCCCCCCTCGGTCTGCGTCAGAACTTCAGAGCTCCTGAACCGCCTCAGAAGTTGCAGTTGGCCTCAGAGCATTGGCCTTAATAGGCCCTTTAATTGCTTTAATAGGCTATCCATTTGCGGGCAGGAAGCCATCACCCCAACTGCACCCCACCCCCACCCTGCCCCAAACTCACCTCCACCAAATTGGGCCAGGGATGGGATCATGCTGGCAAACCAGCACACCACTCTCTAACACTAATTTTCCAGCCCTCCGACCTCCCACCTCCGAGGTGATTCATGATTCAAAAATTCTGCCCCTTATTTCTGCCACCTTTATTTATGCTTCGTTAAATTTAGTGTTATAAAAAGACTAAAAACATGTTCTCCGATTAAATTATACTCATTTGGTGGTATTCATAATGTTACCTCTGAGCAAATTACATCTCTTGCATGCTCAAAAACACTTAAAATATAGAGATAAAACAAAATACTGCAGACGCTGGAAATCTGAAATAAAAACAAGAAATGCGGGAAATACTCAGTAGGTCTGGCAGCACGAAAGAGATGCTGCCAGACCTGCTGAGTATTTCCAAGATTTCTTGCTTTTATTTAAAATATAGAGTATTGATATTCTTTAAGTTGCCAATTACATCTTTCTAGAGTTTATAACATTTTAAAATAATGTTCTTCTGCTCCTAATTCGTATGTTTGTATGTATATTTTAAGCACTGCACTCTCTTGTCTACTAGATTCTAAAATGTTGACATTTGCTAGCTAGAGATGTAAATCTTTAATTCCTTTTTGAAGCAGTATAAAATAGAGCTCAGACAAATATGTTTGCACAGGCTAGCCCAGTCTTTGCTGAATGTGGATTCAGTTCCCTCCTCTCCTCCTACAAGTACTGATTCATCGTAGCTCTGGCTATCTTCCAGATTTAAATGGACATTCTTCAGATCTGAGCCCAGCCAGTGAGTATTAACAAAGGTGAAAGGCATCACAGCCAAGCCCAGTCCTGCCATCCAACTGACATCTATATGAAAATAGCTGCAGTCCAATAGAGATAAGGATGTCAATATTCCTCCCATCCTTTGCTCAGAGGCTCAACAGCCACCGCAAGGCCAAAGTGTGCTTTGTGTGTTCAGGCCTCAGAGCTGCCACGTTTAGTGGGCCTGGTCATTTCCAAGACCTAATCACATATCCAATTCCTAACACTAATTTCTTCAGGCTTCCCTCAAAAGGTCTGTCCTTCCCTTGCACTAACAAGGGACAGAAACAGTAGGTACAGTGTTACGACCATTAACTTTAAAACAGTAGATATGAACTCCCCAAACTGATTAAAGAACTAAACAAGATTTCATGCTTTAAGACTTCCACTATAACAACTAAACTCAAAATCAACATTAATTAAACAGCATTTAGTAGGTAGCTAATACACTAAATTACAGAGAAAGGTATTTCCCATTAACTTATTAACACACTCGAAACCCCACACCACATTTATGCATTACACAGTGTTCTCATCTAAAAGGTATTCTTGCAGTTGAAAGTCCCAAACTCCTCCCAATTGTTGGATCTCCCAGTGTCCTTCTCAAAGCAAATGTCCGCTTTGCTCATTTTTCCCGAGCACATTCGACTGGACTTGCGTTAAAAAGGCAATCTCTGGTGACCTTGTTGGTCTTTTCTCCTCTGCAAACCTCAAATTTTGAACCAGTTCAAATCTTAGCAGCCTTTTGTGATAAGGGTGATCTGAGAGCAGCTTTCTCTCTCTCTCTCTCTCTCTCTCTCTCTTTTAGTTGTACTGCTCTGCTGGTTGCGTTGCCTTTCTTCCTTTCAGCCACCAGACCTAGGAACGCCAAATTAATTTATTCAGATCAAAAGCCAATAGTCATTTGGCTTTTACAATTCTCAGACACCATGGGCTACATTTTAAGAGTCTGCCGCCAAAGTAAGCAGTGGATGTAAAAAAAATGCACCCTGCCCACGCGGGCGCCACGTCACGGAGCCACCGTGATTTCCAATGCAGTGGCTTATTTGCATGGTCGCAGTGCCCACCCCTCACAATCACGTGGAGGGGGTGGGTGAGCCGTCACAGGCCACAGCGTCTGGTGCCAACACGTAGGTGCTGGTACCATTTTTAAAGGGCTTTAACACTTAATGGAGATTTTAAAATTAAAGGGCCAGGTCAGTTCAATGAACAAAATAAAGAATTAAATTACCATTAAATTCATTCTCCCACCTCACCTGCCCAATGGCATTTCAAAATACTTCTGCTCTATTCCCCTCCAAAATTTGTTTATTAAGAATTTGACCTTCCCCCCCCACACCCCGCAAAGTTTGACACCTTTGCTCTTCGCCCCTTCCCAACAACACCCCCGTGTAATCCACAGCTTTTTAACCCCAGTGCCCCCCCTCCCACACAGAGAACAAATCCTCCTCCCCACTCCCCACAGGGGTTGCACCACGTTTCCCCGAACAGGGATTCGAAGGCGCGGCATTGTCGGCCGCCCAAATGAAGATCAGTTTAAGGAGGTGACAGGAACTTCATTAATTCAAGTATGCAAATTAGTTTACATATTTAAATGGGGATCCCATTGCCGAGCGGTGGGGCGGCTGTCACAAGGCCTCGCTGCCAATGCTGAGATCGACATGGGGCCTGTCGCTGTCGGGATCGGTGGCGGGCCTCCACTGCACCAATCTTCATTGCCCCCCACCAACATTCCCAACTGCGGAGGGGCTTTAAAATCCAGTCCCATTAGTCTAACCATAGCAAAATCACCTGGGCCATCCTTTGTTTCCAGTTATTAACAATTGCAACTCAAATTTGCATGTTCGAGTCCCTGGCTCCCTGTTTATGATCTCTAAGTCTGGGAGAATGAAACCCATTGGTCTTTAGGTGTTACAACCTTGCACCCTGCTTTCAAAAAGGACTTTGATCTGGGTTCCTTGTTTTTATGGTAACCAAGACCCCTGACATCTCTGGGCAGAATTGGTGTGAGGTCACATGTCTCCTCCAAATATCAGCAGTATATGGGACAGATTAGTTAAAAAGTTATCTTGATTCACTAACTAGTGAGGATTGACACAAGGTTAAGGAATGTAAAAGTATGACTTGCTTTAGGCTTGGTGATGACAACACATTGAGGTGACTGAAGAGAGTTGTAATTCCAGCTAGAGTAAGTCATTTTATAAATACTGATGTAACCTCTAGTGAGATGCCTGTGCTTTTGTGTAAACCTCCAATATAAAAGGCACAAATGAAACTTGATATGGAGCATGATAAGGCAATTATTTTTGGAAAGTCTGTTAATCTGCAGTTTACCCAGTCAAGATGTTATTGTATTCCCTTAACAAAACCTGATGTTTCATGTCAGAGTGTTCGACAAGTATAAATAGTATTAGGTGATAAGAAGCACAGTGAGAAAAAATAAATTGCTTTAATGTTGCATTGACAATTTACTCACCCAACTTGTCACAGGTTAAGAATTCTGCTAAAAGATGCAGGTGTGGTTGATTGAAGAATATACAAGACTAACCGAAGAGATTAGTGAGAATTGTTGAAATATGTAAAAAGCTGTCACGTCCTATTGTAAGCCTTCCACTGGCTTATGACTTTAATGAAGTAGTTGCCATGGATCTAAAGGTGTGGGACAAAGACAGAAATATTTTTCATTCTACGTTTTATAGACCTGCTGACCAGATTTAGTCTTTCTACAATAATGCATAGCAAGTGCCAAGCAATGACCATCTCAAACAAGCGAGAATCTAACCATCTCCCCTTGATGTTCAATGGCATTACCATTGCTGAATCCCCCACTATCAACATCCTGGGGGTTACCATTGACCAGAAACTGAACTGGAACAACCACATAAATGCTGTGGCTACAAGAGCAGGTCAGAGGCTGGGAATTCTGCGGCGAATAACTCACCTCCTGTCTCCCCAATGCCTGTCCACTATCTACAAGGTACAAGTCAGGAGTGTGATGGAATACTCTCCACTTGCCTGGATGAGTACAGCTCCAAAAGCACTCAAGAAGTTCGACACCATTCAAGACAAAGCAGCCGCTTGATTAGTACACCGTCCACCACCTTCAACATTCACTCCCTTCACCACCGACGCACAGTGGCAGCAGTGTGTACCATCTACAAGATGCACTGCAGCAACTCACCACAGTTCCTTCAACAGCACCTTCCAAACCCATGACCTCTACCACGTAGAAGGACAAGGGCAACAGATGCATGGGAATACCACCACCTGCAAGTTCCCCTCCAAGCGACACACCATCCTGACTTGGAACTATATCACTGTCGCTGGGTCAGAATCCTGGAACTCCCTTCCTAACAGCACTGTAGGTGTACCTACATCCCAAGGACTGCAGCTGTTCAAGAAGGCAGCTCACCAAGGGCAATTAGGGATGGGCAATAAATGCTGGTCTAACCAGCAAGGCCCACATTTCCCAAACGAATAAAAAAAAGGACAGAGGAGTTATTATGGACAAAATCATGGAGAAATGGGGAGGAACTTGGGACACCAGTGATGTTTCTGACTGATAATGGAAGGGAGTTGGCCAATAATGAGTTCAAAGACACATGTAAAAATATGACCATTGTGGTTAAAAATACCTCAGCTTAATGTCCTTTCAGCAATGGGTGGAATTTTATTGCCCCCTAACGAGCAGGCTGGTGACAGGGAGTGCGTAAAATTGAGTCGGAAGTGGGGGGGGCCAAATAACTGCCACTTAAGGGCATCCTCACGCGGGTATTTTACCCTGAGCAACTGGACAGCAAAGTAAAGGCCTGATTGGGTCTGCCAAAAAAAAACCCGACCTGAGCCCGACCCGGCCCGGGTCCTTCCATTTTTTCTTGTACCCAACCCAATCCAACCTGACCATCAGTTAACTTACCTTTTGTTTTTCACTTTCTTGCTGATCTGCACAGGCTTAAAATAACTGTAACAAAACCACCTTTCTGGTCAAAAAATTAAATTAACAGTGGAGCCACTTACTTGTGATAGCGCGTGTCCAACCTGGCCCGACCTGAGCCCGAATGCCAGACCTGGACATGCAACCCTACCTGACCGGAACCCAACACATGTCATCGGCTCCCGTCGGGTTTGGGTCGGGTAGCAGGCCTTTACAGCAAAGGACCCAAGACCAGGCAGCCATACTGTGGATTGGGCGGGGCCCTCCTGATCGGAGACCCTGTGCCCCACAGACGGCCAATTCTGAAGCCCCAACTGCCCCCAATGCACAACATCTCCCCCCCACCCCCCGCCCACCACCGACCCCCCCCCCCCCCACCCCCACTCCTTGCCTCGTCGGGACCCGGCTGATTGTCCACAGCGAGACCCAAAAAACGTACCTGAGTTCAAGGGCCATCCTTCCTCTTGCCGCTGATGGCTGGGTGTAGTCCCAGCAGTGGTCACCGCTCCCAGTGACGCTGCTGGGACTAAGAGCTGCTGGCCCACTGATTGGCCGAGAACTCCATTAGGCGGGACTTTCTGCCTCAAGGAGCTAGAATTCTTGCCTAAGACCAGTTAAGGGCCTGGGGAGTGAAAAATCCCAGTGTGGCTCCCCAGGCCCGGCAGAGGTGGGCTCGTCCCCAACTTTTTAACTGATGGGCGGGCCTTCCCGCCGAACATAAAATTCCAGCCATGGACTCTGTGAAAGGAATCATGCAGTCATTGATGAAATGCTGCATAAAATTTTAGTTGATCAACCAGACTGCAAGTTGACAACCACCCTGGCATGAACAGTTCATGCGAAGAATTCACTCCAGGTGGTATAGTCCCTGTCAATTAGTCTATGGGTGAAATCCCAAATTGCCTACTGTTCTGTGTGATAGTCCTCCTGCGCTAGAATGGATTACAATTAGTTCAATTTTTTTGGCACATTTGAATACTTTACATGCAAGGACACAGGCTTTTATCAAAGCTGAGATCTCGGAGAAAATTCGGAGAGCACTGAGGCATTGTATAAGGCCATCTGAGACAGGATGCCATTAAGGAGATTTGGTATACTATAAAAGAGGGGGTTATAGGGAATTGAAAGGCCCTGGAAGGTAACAATTCATGATGGCAAGACTGTACTTATCAAACATGGCAATCAAACCATTAAGGTTCATTCATCATGACTAATCAGAATTACTTACAACATTTTGGGCTCTGAGCAACTAACAGAAGTAAACAAGGCACCTTATACAGCAAATGTGCTTTTGTGATGGAAGTCCTGAGGAACAGAATGCAGTCGAACAAGGGCTGGATAGTGCTAATGTGAGTGATCATGACAGACAGGTCAGAGATATCACAACAGGCTAATTGACCAGGGTGGGTTCTTGGATGACATATATTCCAGAGGGGTTGAGTGAATATGCGGTTTGCCTTTAAGGCTTGCAAGGGATCAATATTGCTTTCAGAACCAGCAATCCTCAGGAGTTATAGGAAGGTGCATTTTCGTTGCCTTAGAAACAGCCATTTGGAGACTCCGATTCAAAGGGTGCATTCTTGTTACCATAAATACAGCCACTGGGACTGAGTCTCATGCAATACATTTGTTACAATTCAGTTTTGAACCTGTTTTTAGTTGAAGACAGTTTGTTCTAACACTCTGACACAGAGACATACAGACACAGCTGGTGTTGCTTTTCAAATTTTTTGACCCACTGCCAGATAGGTGATAGCTCCAGTCTCCTGGCAAATTGCCTTCTGTGCTCAAAGTTTCAACACCTCTCTGTAGTCTAGCTCACTTCAGTGTTTTGGGATCTCCTGCTGACTGCTGCCCAGTCACTTCAGCCACTCCAGGTAGGCAGCCTGCTGTTCTTTGTTTACTCTTTGTTGGTGTGTTCTTCAGAAAAAATCCAACTTTGCCCGATGTAGTTTTTGGTGGTCTTCAGAAAAAAAAAATCTACATGTTGACATCATATAATATTACTTGATCCAATGGTGTGTGATCTATTGTAAGACTCACATCACTACAAGTATTATCCAAAGTAAGAAGCACGTCTTGCTCTGGAATGCTCCACTCACAACTAACTGGTCATTTGTGATATGACATAAATTCCTCCAGTGATCTTCACTTACAACTCCTTAAGGCTCTAAGGTCATCCCACAACAGGGGTCTCTGACATTGGGTTCCGGATGTCAGGATCCCTGACAAGGGGTTCTGGGTCTTGATTGCTCTGCAAGGAAGGTTGCGGGGGATGGGTAGTGGTGGTTCCTGGGTTTGGGTGGCTGTACTGCGTGACCAAACTGTTGTATGAGATGTTTGGTTGCCGATACTACTGCATGAGCGAGTCAACTATCAGCAAGGGTGGTCACTGAGGGCCATCAGGGAGTCTACTGGAAGTAGTGTCAAAAGCTCAGTTGGCAGGACAGGGTCCACTCTGCATCAACAATGATCTGAAGGCCCACTGGCATGGGTCTCAGACAGCCTGTCTTTTTGGACTCCCATGGCATAATGCAGCTTCTCCAACAGATGGAGGGCCAGGAGGCAGTTGCGCCTGTCCATGAAGTCCCATGATGAGACCAACAGCAGCCGGCCATGCCAAGAAGCACACACCTGCGCCAAAGAGTGTACCAGACTCGGATAAGCTACCTCCAAATATCCGAGTCGGCATTGTCAGCAAAGACGACGGATCTCCAGCGAAGCTGTCAGCAACTTATGCTCCCTGCTGCAAGACGAGTTGTAGCCTATGGGACCTGGGGGTCACCCTTTGCCAGTGGCCCTGAAGATCACAGTGACACTTAACTTTTACGATACTGGATTGTTCCAAGGATCTAAGGTAGATGTGTGGAGTCTCCGAGGCAGCAGCACACTGCTGCATCAAGAAGGTGACCAATAACCTGTTTAAGAAGGCTGGTGATTATGTGCGAAACTGGACCAACCCTAACAGTCAGGCTGACAGGGCCATTGGATTCAGGGCAGTCGCTGGATTTTCCCAGCAGCAAGGTGTGATTGATTGCACACATGTGGGATCAAGACTCCCACGGAATAGCCAGCCGCATTCATCAACAGGAAGGGCTTCCATTCAATCAACTTTCAGTGGTCTGTGACCACCAAAAACATTTCCTGCAGGTGTGTGCCTACTTCCCGGGAAACAGCCACAATGTCTACAGACTTCAACAGTCCCAGGTGCCACAGCTTTTCAGACCCCGGCTCGTCTTCAGGGATGGATTCTCGTGGACAAGGGCTACCCATTGAAGACATGGTTACTGACACCTATGAGAAATCCTCACACTGTAGCAGAGGAGAAGTACAACACTTGCCATGGCTCTACCAGAGCAACCATCAAGCAGGTCTTTGGGCTGCTGAAGATGCGATTCTGCTGCCTCGATCGATCCAGTGAAGACCTGCAATATGTCCCAACGAGGGGCTCGCGTATTGTGATAGCCTGCTGTGCTCTGCACGATCTAGCACTCTGGAGGGGGAGGCCTTATATGAAGATGAGATGCCTGAACGTCACTCCTGCACCGAAGAGGACATAGACGAGGGAAAGGATGAAGCGTGCCTGTGTGTTGGAGCTCTTGCACCGGAATCCAGGCAGATTGAGCGACAATGAGGCAAGAGACATATTTATAATCATCTGCTTTCAGCCTAGCTGATACCCACTCAGAAAAACCAATAAAGATTCACCAAAATGCTTGTAGTCTGTCGCCTCCTTTCCATTTCTGTACCCTGAATGGCACCCAGCTACAAACCACGCAAGTAGCATGGGAGATCTGCTTGCATCTGTGGGATCTGGCTCTATCTGTGGGATCTGGCTCTCCCTGTGGGTCGCCAATGTCTCGATGGAGGAAGCCATGCACTCACATGCCTGAGACATCGCAGCACTCATGGCATGGATGGACTCCTCCATTGTCCGCCCATGGCCGTGCACGGCCTTTAGCAGCTCCACCAGAAATTGCCTTACCTCTCTCTGCAACTCGAGCATGCCCTGTACTGTTGACACCAGAGGCCCGTCATCAGCCTGGGGCTCAGCATAGGCCTGGCCACTGAAGTCCTCCCCCGGTTGTCTCAGCCTCAGCCAGCTGCTCGGGTGCATATGCGGTGCTCTCACCAGCTGGTCACCCTGATTCTACAGCTGAGCAGAAACCCACCAAAGTGAAAGTATCTGCGCTGGTGGAGGATGCAGGAGAGTCACGGGACACTGCATCCTCTGAGAGCTCCTCCTTCTCGGAGGTGGAATTTTGGCCCCCTTCCACTGGTGTCTCCTATGGATGGTGATCTGCATGAGAGAACACAAACATGTGTGGGTTAGGAGTAGCAGATCTTGTCGTGCCAAGCATGTACGATGTGAGTCTCCAGAAGCAAACTGTATGTTATTTGAAGTAAATCCTCACTCTCCTACAGAGACTCCAGTCTCACCATCCACTATGATGCAGCTGCCCTGTGTTTCTGCCAGCTCCAGTGCCTCCTCCTCAGCCATGGAGAGAAGCCTGATGTCTGGCATCCCTCTGCCAGTCTGTGATGCTCCCTCCTGTTGTGGGCCCTCCTGTCCTGCAAGTAGAAAGAGGGGGATAGTCATACTTCAAGAGAAATCAACATGACAGTTTTACTAGTCGCAACCCCTTGTCCCCAACCGGGGTATCCTATATAGCTCATGTTACCATCCACTCTCAGTGTAGTTAGTGGGGGTGAGCTGTGAAAGAATGGGCCCTGTGGCCGAAATGCTGCCATGTATCTGTCAGAATGAGGTGATGCTTAACCCCCTTTGGCCGGGCTTTTGTCTTGCCTCCCTCCCCATGTCCTGTGTCCTCCCACGTAACCACATGCAATCCCTAAAAAGGAAAAATGCATGAAGCAATCACCTTGGCGGAATGAAGGAGGTCATTGAACATCTTGCGGCACTGTACTCATGTTTGGGGGCGGCGTGGGGGGGGAAGGGGGTGACCCCAGGGCTGCTAACTGCCTCAGTGATCTCCATCCAGGCTTGCTTGATCAGGTGGGAGGAACTCTTCTTGCCAGCACTGGGGAAGAGGACATCCCACCTTACACTTGCAGCCTGGAGGAGAATCTCAAGGAAGGTATTGCTAAACTGTGGGTCCACTCGGTGTTTTCCTTCTGCCATGGACGCTGCAAGTTTGGGTACAGGTTGACTATCAGGCAACAGAGGGGGTTCTGGGGCAGCAAATGCCACACTTGCTGGCATGACTGAATGCAGGGCTTGCAGGCCTTTAAATATGGTGCTGGGACTAGCGCTGGTGTCATCTGATGCATATTTGGCATCTTGTCTTCCACCCCAGCTGCATGATTGGGAAGCCCTGTGCCTCTATTATGTAAAATGGCCGCCCACCACATGATCGCAGTGGGGCAGCCATCCAGGTGATAATCAGCTATGGTGCTCATTTCCATTCCCATTGCTGGTCCTGGCAGCAAGATGATTAAATTCAGCCCACAGAGTGCAACTATTCAGTGAGACCCATACACATCAGAATGAATCCTGTCCGGCTACATTCCCTGCATGGAAACTAGTGTAGTTTTTCAATAAGGCTCTTGAATATTGAACTCAGATTGAATAGGTTTATTAAGCGTACAGTAAATGCAATACTACAAAAACACATACTTAGAGGGTAGTACTTACAACCTCATGGTTAATTGGGCACTCAAAAAGTTTTACAAATAGCCCACTATCTTAGGCCTTTATGAATCCAGATACTCATGACAAACTGACAGTCTTAGTACATTTCCCTTACTTCAAATGGTAATCTGCACATTTCTGCATTACAAAATGATATAAAGTTAAAAGTTATCAATTAATTGTGCCTGTGTCTTTGTATGAATAATTTCATTTCAGCTCCCAGTTTGTTTTAAGAATTCAGTTAAAAGTCCTGTCGGTTCCTGAATTTGAAACTTGGCCCAATTCTGATGACTGTCAATTTACAAACTGCTTTCGCAGTACAGTCACTTCATTCTTTATTGTCCATTTACTTCAAGTTAAATGCATTTTTGTTGCAGGACAGGCTACAATGGTCAAAGGTCAGAAGTGGTTTCTCCATTATAAATTTCAACCTGTTATATGAGTCTAACAGGCAGAAAAAAGTGGACAGCAGGAATATTATTGAATTTCTCGTTCTTCTTATTTTCGCAAAACAAGAAACATGCTGCAGAGAGAGAAGGAATTGAGTCCAGAACCTTCTTCATTTTGCACTGCCAGCAGAAATCAGCTCACACCTGGTCTGGCTGCCCCTGATGTCGTTGACATTGTTTTGGGAGGGCAGAGGTTCCAGCCCTTGCAAGGTGCTGCAGAAACCCCTGCCAAAGGCTGGGAATGTTTTACGGAAAATCAGCTGTACTCTTGCCGGAACGCAGTCGATTTTCAATGCCACAGTGCTATTATTCTGTGCTGGTAGTTCCAGTCCACTGTGGTATGTTCCAGTCCACTGTGGTATGTATAATCTAATTGGTAATCCTGCTAGTTTCACCTCGAATGCCTTATTTGCCACATTCTTGATAACATTTCAAGAGAATGTAAGTTCTGCTCATGCAGTAATACAATTCTTCATGCTCATCTGTGTCTTGTATGTTATATTACACTAATATTCATGGTTTTTCTTTCCCTTTTCTACGTTTTTCTGTTTCTTTCTCATTTCCTGACAGGTATTTTTAATAACTGGCACACAGGCTTCACTTTTACCCTCCCTTTCCCACTGAGAAAGGTACATGGGAGGGGTAAATATTAGCACAAGCCGACTGAAATTGCTCCATTCCTGCTAGGCCCCATTTCAACTTCAACAACTTTCAAGTCGGACAAGGCTCCCGCTAAGTCGGAGGGGCCTAATTAACATTCAAAAGTCATGGCCTGATGACATCATCGGTGCTGCAATGTGATTTTAATGTCGTGTTAGGAACAGTCCAGCACTACATGTAACCCAACAGCCAGAAGAGGCCAAGATATGTGACTCCTTGTGGGCCAAGATCAGCAGAAGTGCTCCCTCAGGCCTTGCAAAGAGTCAAAGAGTGCTTAGATTTCCCAGCCCTGGCCTCCCCACCATCCCGCATTCCCACTAATCACAGTGAAAACACCTACCCCCCAGTCTTCGATTACCTCTGCAACACTGCCCCCTGATTCCCAATTGCCTTTACAATACCTGTTCAATCACCTCCAGATACCTCCCCCCACTAATTGCTGAGGACCGTTCCCATGTGTCCCATAACTATGGCCCCCTGCCGCCAACTCCCCTCTCTGGCCCATCGGCTCAGTAATAAATCTGGCTGGATGTCAGAGGGGACTCTGGGTATATTTATATAAATGAAGGCCAGCCATTAAGATCAGGCAGGCCTGCATGTCCCTGGACCCTCCAGGTGCTTTGTGGTTCATGCACACCATGTCCACACCCGCCTTTAAAATTAGGGCCCAACTTCAAACTAATTGTCATATGTGCCATATGTGGCTCCTCCTTTATACAATGTCAATTCAGTGCGTCCATTCAGTACGAAGTCACCCTGTCTCCACTACATGCTAGGAAGGGTACTATTGCGGGCATGTCGTGCACGCACCAGAAGCATCCCACTTAGCTAGATCATGACATCAAACAGCTATTCCAGTTGATTTGATGCAAGCTTTTGAAACTTGGACCACACAGGTTTACTGAACGCCTGCGCTATCCACTCATAGCTGACCACGTATTCAGCTGCCATGTTGGAGCTGGCGGCCTCCATGCTCCTTGACAGTGACAAAAGGCTGTCTGGCAGACCTGCATCCACACCAAGCATCTCGGCGTGCATATTCTTCAGTGTTCTCCTGTCGGCCACCCCATCAAAGTCCTCATCTGAGTCCCCTGTAGCAGAACTCATCTGTGACCTTACCCTCCAATAAGCTAGCAGCATATCAATTATCCTTTCTCCCTGGCCTGGCTGCAGCCCACTGATGTCCAGTGACTCACCGTGTGCAGATCCCAGTTGGATACTAGCCTCTATGGTACACACTGTGCCAGTATCTGAGTTGGTAGCTCAAGAGTCAGATGAAGGAACAGCGCTTCTTCATCAGTGCTGTGGTTTTGCTCTTGTCCTTCCTCTTGCAGCTGTTGTGACTGGGCAGGTAGCAGTTCTTGGGTGTCATAAAACAGAAAATCAGAAGGGGAAGGTTGGGTGTGAGGGAAGGGGGCTGGGGTGGGCAGCAAGAGGTCCATAGTCAAACCTTCTGCAGCTTGCACATCATGCCAGGCACTCGGATGAGGGTGAGGTGAGAATTGAAAAGGGGTATAAGGTAGAAGCATTACACCAACCTTAATGTTTTCAGCAATGCCGGATGCCATGGGATCTCTCACAACCAGCTCCATGATATGCAGAACCAACTCCTCTGTAGGGCTCAGTAGATACAGGCCTCCTTGTCCCCCACCAGTTCTGCTCTGCACCCTGCAGTTATGCTCCAACCTGTCCTGCAAGTGAGAGGGCAGAATGTCAGTGATTGTGTTGAACTATGTTTGGGTGATGTGCTGGAGGTATGTGGAAGCAATGAGAGGTGGGGATGAGGCTGGCATCATTGGAAGATGTGTGAGGGTGAAATGGAGTATCTGAATATTAGGCCTGAGTCCTGACTGCTCAGGACTACTGATGGGTGAGCGATAGGGTTGTGATGCATTGAGCGGCTTGAGAGGCTGTTGGCGCCGTGGGTAGGGATGTCATGTGAAGATGCATTCACTGACTGGACCACCCACGCAAGGTATTTGAACTTCTTCCAGCACTGCCAGGTTCTTGAAGCCAGACTCCAGGCTTTGATTTCCTTGGCCACTTCCTGTCATTCCCTTCAGAGGGTGATCTTTAAAGACCTTATGTCATGCCCTCTGCAGCAATATGACATTTCTCCTCCTGTCAGCCTCCACCATTAATGCCTCCAGCGCATCCATGAACATAGGAGCCTTCTTTATTCCCTGGGGTTCCATTTGTGGTACTCGTACTTGCAGCCAGTGTCAGTACAGTCAGCAGCTGCCAGGTTCTGCCCCCAAGTTCTCCTCCAAGTCACACACCAACCTATCTTGGAAATATATCACTGTTCCTTCATCGTCATTGGATTAGAATCCTGGAACCCCCTTCCCAACAGCACTTTGGCAGTACCTTCACCACATGGATTGCAGGCAATAAAGGCAACTTCCCACAACCTTCTCAGGGCAATTAGGATGGGCAACAAATGCAGGCCTTGCCAGGGATGCCCACATCCCTTAAACAAATAATAAATAAGGCATTTCAACTTAAGACCTCACCTTGGCCACCTTTTTACCTCTTTAACGTCTAAAGTATTCGCTGAAAATTGCCGCATTGTTCCTTCAATTCAGGTCACTTATGCATCCCCAGTTTGAATTGCTCCCCTATTGGTGGCCAGACTTTCAGATGTCTCGGACAAAACCTCTACAATTTCCTCCCTATACCTTTCCACCCCTCTCGCAATCCTCTTTTAAGACACTCCTTAAAACCTAGCTCTTAAACCAAGCTTTTTGATTCTGATCTGAATACTCCCTCATATAGCTCAGTATCAAATTTTGTTTGATAATGCTGTGGTGAAGCAGCTTGGGACATTCTACTATATTGTAGGTGCCATAGAAATGCAAGTTGTTCTTGTTGCGATGTTTTCTGTTTTATTCAATCAGAACTTCTAGATAGGGTGCATTTCATAAATTCAAATATCAGAATTTATGGGCTGGATTTTGTCATGCTGGCAGGGATCCCGGCTGTAAAAGGAACCCCACCTCAGCCTTTCAGAGCACCCCCTGCCCCGCCCTCCAGCACGATCTAACGGCGCTCAGGCACACTAAGTGCCCAGCGCCAGGATCCCTGTCCCTTTAAGGACTAGGAGTGCACCTCCAAGCGCTGCCACCAATCAGACAAGTAGTAATTCAATAGTATTGGCCGTACCACCAGGAGCTGTACCAGATACTGCACTAGGCCTTGGACCCAGGCCCAGCACTGGAGCCCAGACCCAAGATGAATGAGATGGGGTTGGCCAGGCCCAGACCGGCATGCCTTGGCAATGGGGGGGGGGGGGGGGGGGGCAGGGGGGAGGTTTAGTGCAAGGGGACGAGGTGTTAACATAGGTTGAGTTTTCCCAGTAGGGGCCCTCCATGAACCACAGACTACCCACAAAGGAGGGGTCCCCCCTCCCAAGCCCGCATTGTGACCTCCCTTAAGAGGCCTCTGCGTTGCAAGGCAGTGTTTGGCCTATCCCACCCCTAACAAAATTGTGCTGTGACGGGGAGGTGATGGGCCCTATTCCTCCCATCTCCTGTCTCAATTCTGTGGGACCCCCCCCCCCCCCTCGCCTCCAAACCCGACTGAGGGGCCCATAAAATTCAGCTTTATGTGTATGATTTAACAATGTGTGATCCTGAAATTAACAAATTGTAATTCTGAAGACTACCAGAAACCATGTCCAATATTTCACTTAGATGCAAGACCATAATATTTCTTTAGGAATGAATGAGATATGAAGTTATGTGTCTTCCACGAAAAAAATGCCATAGCTCAATGTCACCAGGGAAATTCTTTTAATTTAGTTTTTAAGTGTCTCATTGTGAAACAATGCAACTAATTTTTGCACCTTCATTATCATACAACTAAGCATTACTTTTATGATTGTAATAACAACAGAACTGGATTGGATAAAAATGATTCACTTTGTAATACTTACTCTGGTTTCATGAAGAATCACGGAACTATTTTATGCCCATATTAGCTAAATTAAGATAATAAGCATTAATTACATACTACATTACTTATTATGAATGACCTTGATGGATTACTACATCCAATTCCAATGTGGTTCAGTTCCTTTGTACATCATTTGTGGAACTGGGACTAAAGTTGGTCTTGAGTTTGTAGAATGCAAATGCATGATGATTAATGTTGCTACTAATTATGTCATTTGACTAGATAGTAATTTCAGAATGAGCAATAATCAAATATGCCACTGTACTCACCTGCACCAATATAACATTGTACATCATTTGGCACTAATTATAACACTTTACAGATGGCTTTGCATGCTTTTTGAGAGAGTTTTTATTAGTTTGGTATTATCTATGCTGAACCTCCCTTAACCCAACAGTGCTCACAAAATTACAGTAATTGAACAAAAAGCTCAGGTCCAGATCCACTGGGGGCAATTTTGTCATTGGGTGATTTTGTAAAATGTGCGATATCAATTTAGCCTCCCATTATACATCTCTCCCGATTTCCCATTTCTATTGACTTTGGGTGGCTGAATTATTATCGCACATTTAACACCAACACACAAAGAAAAAAATGACCCCATTCTGTTCAAAGTTATGTAATAAAATAACATTTCAGTGCTGGCAAATTATGAATTGATTCTGTGAGTTTGGTTTTGCACAATAAACATACAATGTAGTCATGGAAGTAGAAGCTAGGCTTTACACTTATTTAAAGGAAGTATTTACATTTGTATAGCATCTGTTACAACTTCAGACATCCCAAAGTGCTTCCCACATGATGAAGTTGCTTTGAAGTTAGTCACGATTAGGCAGGGTAACACAGCTGTTAATTTGTACTCAAAGATCCCACAAACTGCAATCAGATAAATGAGCAGATGATGTGTTTTATTAATGATTGTTAAGTGTTTCCTACATTACAAAAGTGACTACACTTCAAAAGGTACTTCCTTGGCTGCAAAGCCATTTGGAATGTCCCAAGGTCATGAAAGGCACTATATAAACGCAAGTCTTTTTTAATAACTGTTAGCTCGGACACCTCTGCTGTTCTTTTTTCAACAGTACTATAGGATCTTTTACATCCACCAGATAAGACAGAAAGGATTTCTGCTTAACATCTCATCCGAAGGATAGCACAGCACTGGAGTGGCATCCAAGATATGCTTGAGACCTGGAGTGAGCCTTGAACCCACAACATTCTCACTCAAAATGAGAGTGCTACCAGTGAGCCAAGGCTGCCACTTTGAATATGGAAATGCAAGGAACAGAATCTTAGGCCCAACAGTGAAAAATCCCTACTACTAAACACCATAAAATGCAGAACACAGACCCATTACATGGAAGGGGGTGGGTGGTGGTGGTTGGTAGATTATTGAGAGGTTCTGGTCCCAGAACAAAAAGTTTCACTAGGTCTGAGCATGAATTGCCTGTGTAGTGATTCTGCCCTATCTCCAACCCACGCTGCGCTCACTGAGGCTTTATGTCAGAAGCAGAGCCTCAGAAAATTGCTCCAATACACTTCATTTTATCATCATTGCCTTCTACATGGTTAAGTATTACAATTGTGCTCCATTTTCTCAATGTAGTAAAATCACAAGGACAAGTATAAGGGGCGCACTTCTGACTTTGCTACGAATAGGGATCAGAGTAACTCTCCCCTCAAATATAGAAAAATGCAAAGATGTCCTGTTGTTTTCTTCAAAACTAACTGTTGGCTCATTCTCAGAGTGAGGGGCAGCCAATTTCAAAAGTAATAGAACAAAATAGATCACCATAATGTGATTGACAACTTGCCTACAGGCCTGATACAAAGAGATGCTGAGAGAATTGGCTAGCAGACATTAAATCCCTTACTAATTGTAATTTTAAAGGGGGATTTGTAATAATTACAAGTTTTTGAAGTGTCATATTTGAGAATTTTTTTTGCAATGGAATTGAGTGTGGAGTACTTGCCTGTCATTTTAATTCTCCATCCCACTCCAACTCTGAACTCTCTCTCCTTATCCTCGGCCTTCTACACTGTTCCAATGAAACTCAATATCAGCTTGAGGAATAGTACCTCATCTTTCAATTAGGCACGTTACATCCTTCAGACTCAAAATTGTGTTCCCATTTTCAAAACATAACCACTGCCCACTTTTTCCAGACAAGAGCTCTGCTAGTCCTATCTTTTGTTTCTTTACTTGTTCCATGGCCATCTCCTTTTGCACCATCATTCCTTTGTCATTTAATCTCTCCTGCCTTCCATCCTCCCCTCCTCCCTCTCCATGTCTCTGTATTTGCTTAAATCCTGCTACATCTCAAACTTTTTCCACTTCGGATGACGGGTCATCGACCTGAAATGTGACCTTTGTTTCTCTCTCCAGATACTTCCTGACCTGCTGAGTAATTCTAGCATTTTCCGTTTCAGGTTTCCAGCATCCGTAGCATTTTGCTTCTGTAGACATTCTGCCCCTCTGCTTTCCTGCAGAGATACAAGTTTCTATTTAATGGCCTGTATGAATGTTTGCCAGCGAGAAAGGAAGATCCAAAACCAGAAATTAATTTTTGATTCTAACTTCCAAATATCTACACTTATAAACACATGGCTATTTTTATAATGCTGAAAGTACTTGGAATCCACTCACTGTTTGAAATCTCAGCACAAGGAGTCCCAGAATATTAAAGAACAGCTCCGTGTAGATGTCCGTGTTAGTATAAATTCAATATTATAGTGAGTTATTATTGACTGCTAATATTTGCTTTATTTATGTATGGTTGAAGATTTGAGTTTTAACATTGACTATAGCAACGAACACATCAGCAAATTGTGTGGATCTCGTTTCTGCATGATTTCCACCATTAAAACATTTCCCTTGAGATTTCTCGCAGTTATTAAACTTTCTTGCAATCTACTCACTGAGTCCCATGGGCCTTATTTGCATATGTCAGGTTGAGTCAATGGTGTAACGGCTGCAAGTTCCCTAGGCTTGCCCTGCTAATTCACTCTGGATAAATTAATCTGAGATATCTGAGCTGCAACAGCTGCCTGGATCATCCGATCAAGGTGAAAATGAGAATTTTGAGAGCCTGAAGAGTCTGGATAATTTCTATACATGGGGAATCATTTTTAAAGTTATTTTTTGATTTTTAATTAATAACACCTTTCTTTGCTTCTGACAGCTTCTCATAGAATAAGCCCACTGACAGATTTTTAGAGCACTATCCTCATACCACAGTTAAAACTGCTCAGGAGTAAGATTATGCCATTATCATGGAAGAGAAGGAGAAGGAGCACAGAGCTGAGCAAAGTAGAACCCAGCACTAATTATGGAAGATTCAGCCCACAAGGTATTAACCCCATCATCCACATAAAGAAGTATAAAGGCAGATCCTATGGGAATCTTTCTTTCTATGCATAAGTAGAGGGTGCCTCACCAAATAGACAACTGGGCATCTCTGAGTTGCTACATTAAAATCTCAAGCCATACTCATCGAATCTCACTGGTCTCTCAGTGGCTGTGGAGGTGGCAACTGCCCTCAACGTCTATGCACAGGGAGAATTCAGATAGCCGCAGGGAATCTTTATTATTGGCCAGGGGAAGCAGTACAGACATACATCACGTCATTGACATTCTTTATACGAGAGCAGTCCAATTCATAATCTTTGAAATACAGCAAGGCAGCAGAGAGTTATGACCACAGTTTTGGGGGATTTCTGTCTTCCCCAAGGTCCAAGATGATATCTATGTTCCTTATATTCTTTGAGAATGACCACAGAACTCCTCAGCTCCATCAACAGGAAGGATCTCCACTTTCTCAATGTTAAGATCTGCATGGAAGCACCTGATGTTGCCATGATACGGTCAACCTTTATATTTCAACTCTCCCTTATTTCTATTATTTTAATTCTATCATTGCAAATTGGACATAATCTTCCTACTCATTCCTATTGTTGTGCTTCCTCAGGGTGCCTACATGGTCTGTTTATTAACTATTCCAGTGTTCCCCTCAGTGCCATTTGAAGACCTGGGTCACAAGAAATGTTTGGCACCTTTTGCTATATAGAAGGATAATGGGACTTGCTCTTGGGCACCTCTCATGTTCTAGTCATTGTAGTGCTGTTGGGCAACAACTGGATACCTTGCATCTGAAGCATCGAATCATACAGCACAGAAGGAGAACATTTGTTCCACCACCCCTGTACTGCCATGTACTACAGTCCTGAGTGACAGAAATGTCACACTGCTGTAACTCCTGGATGGCTTGGTCCTCATCATCCTTGTGTCACCATCACATTTGTCACCAACATCTTAATCATCTTCCTCCTGTGCTGGCTATTGCTATGCTGAAAATGCAGGAAGGAAGGATGGAAGCTGAGAATGGGTAAGCAGTAAACCTATGGAAATAAGGAGATGGAGAAGTGGGTGGAAGGTTGTAGGCTATGTTATGCTTTGGATGGATGCCAAGGTGACAGTGTAGGTGCAAAGTCAATAACCTGGAGCAGGCAAAATGTTGCCAACCTTACCATTTCCCATAGCTAGAGCCGAGTGCCTCCACATGAGATCCATGTCATTCTCCTCCAAGGAGTCAAGCTACTTAAAGTTGGGGAAGTCCCCTTTTGTGCCTTTCCTGTGATTTGGATTGTGTGCCAATCTATCCTTCAAAAGGATAGGGTTCGCTCATTCGTGATGTCATCTACTTCCCAGAAGGTTGACTGCCATGGATCTCCACCTCTGTCTGTCCTGTGCTGTCCTTACACATTCCACATAGATCAACTGCATCCACTCCATTATATGCATCACCCATTTTCTCCTCTGCTTCCTTCTCCTATGTTTTCCATCAATCTTTCCTTCCAATAATTGTCTGTCTACCTTCTGCTCTAATGACGTGACCAAAATATTGTATCTTTCTCTTTGATTTTGTACATTAATCTCTTTTCTCCAGCCATTTGCAGCTCTTCATTACTCTGTCAGTGTAAGATATGCAGAACATCTTTCGATATGTCCACATCTCGGATGCATTCAGCTTATCAACAGTCTCTTCTTTATTGTCTATGTCTCTGAGACAAATAACATAGATGACAAAATGTAGCACCTCAGCATCCTTTTCCTAAGATTCAGGTTCAGTTTCTTTGATGTTAACATATTCTACATTCTGACAAAGCTGGTCTTGACTATCTATCTATCCTTTGGATCTCACAATCACCTCTCCCATCGTCTGTGATAATCCGCCCAAGGTATATGAAGCTTTCACTTGTTCCAGGGCTTGTTCAAAGGATAGAGTAAATGGGGCAGAAATTGGCCTCGTGGCTTATCTAAATAATTGGGTTGAGATTCCCATGGAGGTGCAACAGGTGATGACAGCTCACCCTTCTGTATGAACTAGAGTTTCGAAGAATGAGAGGTGATCTCATTGAAACCTACAAAATACATAAAGGGATAGACAGGGTAGATGCAGCTAAGATTTTTTCCCAGTTGGGGAGTCTAGAACCAGGGGACACAATTTCAACATAAGGGGGAAGCCACTTAGGACTGAGATGAAGAGAAATTTCTTTACTCAGAGGGTTGTGAATCTTTGGAATTCTCTACCCGAGGACTGTGGGAGCTCAATCATTGAGTATGTTTAAAGCAGAGATTGACAGATTTCTAAATACAAAACGACATAAGGGGATATGAGTATAGTGTGGGAAAAAAGGTACTGAAGAGGATGATCAGCCATGATCATATTGAATGGCGGGGCAGGCTCGATGGGATGAATGGCCTACTCCTGCTCCTATGTTCCAAACTTTGGGGAATCTGCTCCACTGACAACGTAGGGATGGGGGAATTGTCAAAGCATGAGGCATGAGGACCATTCATAACCAAGAGTGGCTGTGGCCATAAAGAGTGCTCCTCCAGTCCACATATGAATAAGAAAACATTAAAACTCACCATTTTGTTGGCAGCTGGATTCTAGACCAAATTGATGCAAGGTGAAGCTCAGCAACTGATCAACTCCATATGACACCAATTTCTGAGCAGTTTAAAAACAGGCATTAGCCCCTTCATTTTTAAATATGTAAAGGATTTGTTTTCAACAGCTGCCACAGATACCTGAAAGATTGTCCGACCTGAAGTTGGGTCGAATTTCTTTCAGATGTCCTTGGGACAAAGGATGTTGGTATCCAAGATTAGGCCTTGTTGCGTTAGTTTTCCAGCCATAAAATAAATGCATTGAGTTCCATTTTCTACCCCAGTGAGGCAAAACTTGGAGTTGAGGAATATGTACCAAGTGGCATGGAAGATGTAAAGTTATGTGGGACTATGAGGCTATTAAAGTGGAGGAAGGAGTTTGAGGATTGTGCATGTAAGTAATTACAGTGAAGGTAGCTATATAGTCACGATGCAAACTGTGGAGGTGGTACTGAAAGAACTAAGAGGCTTCCAAAATACCCTAATGAGAATCCTTTTCCATATTGTATAGGTTTTTTGCTTTATTTGGTAGCACATCAGGTGAAGTTATAGGGCAGAGCAGGAGCAGCTCCAAGGAAATTCTTGGCTTTAATCTTAAATATTCTTCTCTATTGATCCCTGAACTACCAGCTGACAATGATAGGCTGAATTTTACCACCCCGCCCCCCCCACCAACCTCGGTGGTCGTGGCAGGTGGGGGGCTGGAAAATGCCTCCTGGAGAGGCCCGCCATGGACCTCGACACGGGGAAGGCACTACCCGATATTGCTGGTGGCAGCAAGGCCTTGTGACAGGCCCCCGCCGCTCAGCAATGGGAGCCCAATTTAAATATTTAAATTAATGCAAATAAATGAATTAATTACCATTACGATCCCACCCTCTGTCCCGGTGCGATGTTCGTGCTGGTGGCCACACTCCTGCACCTTCAGATCCCTGCTGAGGGAACAAAGGGACACAAATACAAGATTCTTCAAATACGGCAAACTCTGGAAATATTGAAATTTGTGTTGAGTCAAAATAGCTCTCATGAATCTTTTGCAGCATTCACTCATATGATTCAGTGGTACAATCTTACTCCCTTCACACACTATCCCATTTGCAATTATTAATTGCTCTTTGCAATTCCAATACTTTGAATGTCTGGGGAAGCACTGGGCCTGAAATTCTGGGTGGCCAGAGATGCAAAGCTCATGTTACCTGGCCAGTTGGGATAGAATCTGAAGTGGGGCGCAATAACATATAGTTACCAATCCTTTCCACTTGACAAAAATACCAGCTGATTTAGCGTTGGGCACATTCTGATGTTTTACAAATGAGGGCAACATAACATGCAAGATATTTTCCTCCATTTACACACTAGCATTGCAGTTGCCATAGACAGCTGTTACATGCCTGGCATTCAGCATTTCTAAAGGTCTTGGCAAATTTCAATTTTAAAAGTGCACTAAAATCCCTACCACCCAAAAGGAAGGTACCCCATTAGCACCATAAATGGCACAGGCACTCACCCACAATATGAAAATGGCCTTAACCCTGGGATCCATTCTCAAAACACTTCCTGCAGAATGTTGGTCTTAGTTTAATTTTACCCTTCATTATGTCTCCATTGCTATTTCTTTGACAATCCAAGAGATCTCATCCCTTTTTGTTTCAGTTCTGATTAATTTTAGTTGCTGGTTCGATAATAGGCGAGAACATAAAAGGTAATTAATGCAGTGATTTAAAATTTATTTACAAATGTTAATGGAGGTCCCGTCGACAAGCGGCGGAGGGGTCGCCTCAAGGCCTTGCCACCGCCTGCAATATCGGGCCAGGCCCTCACAGCGTCGGGGTGCGTGGCAGCCCTCTCCTGGAGGCATTTCCTGCCCCCCCACCCCCACACGTCAGGGTGGTGTGTAAAATTCAGCCCAATGATTTGATTAGAATAACCATCAGGCTTAATCATCATTTGTGTCTTCATGGCCTTTCCCATTCCAATTCATTGTTCTTGAGAGTACATTAGCAATGCATATGCATTTGCTTCATTATATAATATATATCAGGTCATATCTCTGTAGCCTAAATGCAAGTATTTTTGTATTTACAAAGAACTAAAATGCATAATTGTGCTAATTATAAATTTGTGGTCCATTTTAACACTAATCTATGTCCTTGTACAAACTGATTGCATTATCTTTACTTTTGAAGGGTGCCAAGTGATGGATTGCCACCGATCAATTTTTTTTTTTTACAGCATGATCCCTAATCCTCTCTCAGTTGAATTTTTTTATTGATTTTCCAGAATCATAGAATTTCAAAACTGGCTCTGCATAAACATCCCCTTTAAGTTTTCTCTTTTTTTTATGTTTATGGTTCCAACTCCATTCAGTAATCTTTTTGAATAGTTTTCTAAGTGGTGATACTATTCCTGAGAGATTTTATCTGGATAATAGATCATGCCTACATGTCTTTATTACAATGTGAACATGCTATCAGCTTGATAGCTGAGGCTTTCACGTTGTCAAGCTTAATGCTTTTATTAGTGATGATATCATCAACAAATGCCAGCTCAGTGACTCGAGATTAACATTTATCTATATTACATTTCAAATTGTCTCTTTTCGTCACTTCAAATAATTTCCAAAGATTGATGTCAGGTTCATTTTTCAAACCCCACATTGCCATGTCATCTATTGATGTGTCAAAACTATTATTTTTTTCACATGTCATGCACTTAGTATTGAGATATACTTCCATAGGAGAAGCAAAGAAGGAGAAAGAGAAAGAAAAATGCTCTATATTAGAAAATATGCACTAACATTATGCTATGAGGAAAGAGTCCTGCCCCATCAACAGATCAAAAATATCATGGTAACCACGCACATCTGAATTTTTTGCATGCACACTCAGCAGGAAAGACTCCATCCAGTTTCATTTAGATAAATTTGAAAATGCATTTAATTTCATCAATAGTTTTGCATTAGAAATGTTTTCTATAATTTTCTAATATGTTGGCGTATTATAAGGTTGCTTTTTAATATCTATGTTCAAAGAAAGTTTGCAATGTTCCTGTTCCTTCAATCAAAAAATAGCTAAGTGAGTTGATCCATCTGCTGACTCATCCATCCTCTTTATGACCTCTAAGTCTTACTTACAGGTCAAACTGCATTTTTAATTTTTCCCACAGGGCAAACAAGACTCTTCTGCATGGACGAATTACTTGAGTAATTGGTTTATCAATCGCAATCTAATGTTCCACAGGCAAATAACCCAATTATTCAGACAGATCCTTATATTTCGAGATTACTACTCCATACCACGTTTAATTTTGAACCTTTAATGAGTTTTTTTTTTAACCCGATAAAGCTTTTCAGAATTATGCAAACCTAGAATTGCATGGACACCATTGCAATGGAAATGTTAATCAGCATTTTCTGTAACAGGTGGCTAATCCACTAGAGTGGTTTTACATCTGGGCAGTAAAAAATAAAATTGTCCCCCTTATGGTACTATTGCAAATGATAACATGTATCTGGTGACACAACATGTGGCACTGACAACACACCTTCCATTCACTTCCGCATCTACTCCTGAGTATCCTGTCACTTAGATCTTAGCCTCCTTCAATTTAGGTTTATTGTGTAATGTCAATCTATTGTGCTTTTGCATCCAATTTAAATTGCATAAATGGCTCACTTTTAATAGCATCACTATCTTGCCCATATGCTCGATTTGCTATTATATTTACATAGAATTCCTCTATTCTATCATGCAATTGTATATAATTAATGTTTAATACAAGCTTTCCCAAAAACTTGAGTCTAAATTTAGTTGGCTATTCTGGCAGACTTCCACCATAACTCCAGAAGGGGTTTGGCACTTTGGCCCAGAAATAGGCTGGAATCCAGAAATGTTGATGTTTTCGCTATGATTCCAAGAGGGTGCAGGCAAATGAAGGTTTAGGATGCTTGTTTTCTGGTCCTCCTGTTGATGCATATGTGAGGCACCTGGACAAACAATTCATCTCCTTGCTGAGGCTGGCAGAAATCTGGCAAAAATACATAAACTGAGCTGATCCACGTTACGACCAGGTGAGAAAGAGGTTCCCTCTCAGCTTTTGCCTGGTTTAACCGTAACAGGATTAAATTTTAAAAATACCTGTGTTTTTAGCTCCCCCCTTAGTGAATCCTTGTTCACCGCTTTCCAATTGTAAGGCAAAAGAATCAATTAGACAGGTTTTCTTAGATTTAAAGAAGAAAGGTGGAAATTTATTAACCTTAAACTCTAATCCAGTTTTCAACGAATACATGATGTGACCACGCTAGCATGCAAACATGATAAACACACACGCAGATAGAAACAGAAAAAGTAGAAAGAATAAAAAAGGAGAAAGTTTGAGGCAATAGCTGGGTTGCAATTACAGTCCTTTGAGTTCAACGTGGAGTCTTTGGTTGCTGGTAAGGCTTGATGTTTGTTGGGACCCTGTGCACACTTTAACTTGTTTCAATGGAGGAGTCTTTTCTCTCAAGGTTTAAGCGACTTCAGTGGGTCTGGAGGTTTGTGAGAAAGCGAGAGAGAGTGCCAGCCAGGAGAGGCTGGCTTGTTCCAGGTTCAGTTGCAATCTCCAGTCAGACTTCAAACTGTCCTATGTCTAGTTCAAAAAGCTTGGACCAGCAGGTTAGTCATGAGACCAGCTGGTGTAACCACTCCTGCATTTGTGGATCCACAAGCTCTCGGTGGGGGGGTGGGGGTGGTGGTGTAGTGCTGTCTTTTACACCGACAAGATGTGGATGACCATTGCCCAGACCATTCTCTGTTAATTGAAACAGTGAGCATTCTTTTGTCTCTCCAAGCCACTGATCTCTTTAAATAAGTCATCTCTTCACTCCAACAGTTTAAAATTGATGTTTGTATGACAAAATTAATATGCCTCATTCTTGGTAGGTGGGGGGAGGGGAAAAACAGAAATCAGGACAGTTTCTGGGTCTCGAATCCAACCCCAGGGGAGCCTATAGAATTGCGACTGGAGGCGGGGGGCAGGGGGCCCATTGTCTCCATGTCCCAATGCAATTTTCAGAGGCAGGTTTGGTGGGGTGGTCCTCCTCTGTGAGCAATCTGTGGCCCATGAAGGGCCCCCGCCAGGAAAATCTGCACCTTCCTGAACTACCCTCCCTCTGCACTAAGCTCCCAGCCTCTCCTCACCATGATGGGGCCTGCCAGTCTGGCCCTGGCCACCCGCCTCACTTACCTTGGATCTGGACTCCAGTGCTCGACCTCGGACCTTTTGCAGTACTGACAGTGGCCACCAGTCCCAGTGGCACTGCTGATACTGCTGACCTGTGGATTGGCTGGCAACTGTTGGAGGCAGGATCACCATCTTTAAAGGGACTGGTCTGTTAATCAGCCCTGGAATCCCTCTCGGGGGGTGCTCCAGCTGGCTGAGGCAGGATTCCACCCACCTTTTTGGCCTGCTGCCTCGAGCCCCACTGTGGACACAAAATGCAACCCATTGAGTGGATATCAGGGTGATGGAAAGTGGGTCATTATGAGGTTGTCTCTTGCCTCCTTTGCACGTTGCTCAACATATCTGGTCTCCATCACAATGTTATTATCTTCCATAGCTGCTTAGTCCTGTCTCTCCTCTGCATCCTCGGAGGATGTTTGTCACTCAGGCACATCTTCCTCACGTGAGATTTACCGCCCCTCTAGTCGTAGATTATGAAGAGCACAGAAGGAGTAGGCAATTCAGCAGGTTTGAGGGGCTGAATTGCCTACTCCTGATCCTAGTTTTTATGTTTTTAGAAGACCACCACGACACACCAGACCCTCGCTGGGGCATACTGCAGGACTCCACCAGATCAATCGATGCAGTGGAACCTCATCTTCATCGAACAGGCTGTTGGGCTGCTGGTCACTTGGGTGCACCGCTCCTCCGCTGCATTGCAATAGTTCAACACAGGCATCAGAAGCCATATCAATGGGCAGCCCTTGCCCCCAAGAATCGATCTCTGAAGATAAGAGGGGGCCTGAAAAGCTGTGGCACCTGGGACTATTGAGGTATGTAGGCGTCGTGGCTGCTTTTCCGGAAGCAGGCACACACCTGCAGGAAACACTGTTGGCGGTCGCAGACCAGTTGAATGTTGATGGAATGGAAGCCCTTCCTGTTGATCAAGGCAGTCGGCTGGTCCATTGGAGCCTTGATGACTACATGCATGCAATCTATCACACCTTGCATCTGTGGGAATCCAGTTATGGCCCCAAAACTGATGGCCCTCTCAGCCTAACTATCAGGGTCGGCCCAGTAGTGCAAATAGTCACCGGGTCTCTTGAACAGGACATTGCACCAAGGAGGTGACCAGAGATGAGCTTCAGCCCGAGTGACTCCGTACATATCCCCAGTGGATCCCTGGAAAGATCCAGATGTGTAGAAATTTACTGCCACGGTAATCTTTAGCGCCACTGGCATAGGGTGACCACCAAATCTCATAGATTGCAAATAGTCTTGCAGAAGGCCGCATAAGTCTGTGGCTTCTCTGGAGAGCTGTAGACTTCGCTGACAGTGTCGCTTGGACATCTGGACTTAGATGATGTAAGTCTTATAGACTGTCTGGCATACTTGGACCCTTCTTAGCCTAGCTGGCTGCTGCTGTTCTCATCGTAGAGTTTCAGGGTCAGGCGCAGAGCCTCATGGGCTCCCTCCATCCAAAAACATGTTGTGTATGAGACCCATGGCAGGTTACCAAAGGTCTTCGGATTGATTCAGATGCAGAAGGGCCTGCCTTGGCAACTGTGCTTATCAATATTTCCTCATCTGAATGCCTTATGTACCTCAAGATTAAAGGTTACTGTTGGACTACCATCTTTTCCAGCGGTGTGAGACACCACACACAGTACAAGATAATTTATGATACCCTTTAATGGCCCCCCGATACATCCAACCTAGACCCTTGCAGAGCCCCCAAAACACACAGGCCCCTTGCCAATGCTCCCGATATGGTGGCAGTGGGGAAGTGGTATTGTCACTGGACTAGTAACCCAGAGACCCAGGGTATTGCTCTGGGAACATGGGTTCAAATCCCACCACAGCGGAAGGTGGAATTTGAATTCAATTCATTAAAAAAAACTGGAATTAAAAAGCTAGTCTAATGATGGCCATGAAACTATTGTCAATTGTTGTAAAAACCCATCTGGTTCACAAATGTCCTTCAGGGAAGGAAATCTGCTGCCCTTACCTCATCTGGTCTACGTGTGACTGCAGACCCACAGCAATGTGGTTGACTCTTAAATGCCCTAGTAAGCCACTCAGTTGTATCTAACTGCCAGACAGTCAATAAGGAATGAAATCAGACAGACAACCCGGCATAAATCTAGGCACTGGAAACAACGGCAAACCCAGCCCTGTAGACCCTGCAAAGTCCTCCTTATTCACATCTGGGGGCTTGTGTCAAAGTTGGGAGAGCTGTTCCACAGACTAGTCAAGCAACAGCCCGAGTCATGCTTACCGAATCATACCTTACAGACATCATCCCTGGGTATGTCCTGTCCCACCTGCAGGATAGATCCAGCAGAGGTGGCAGCATGGTGGTATACAGACAGGAGGGAGTTGCCCTGAGAGTCCTCAACATCGACTCTAGACCCCATGAAGACTCATGGCATCAGTTCAAACTTGGGCAAGGAAATCTCCTGCTCATGAATCAGTACTCCATGTTGAACAGCACTTGGAGGAAGCACTGAGGGTGGCAAGGGCACAGAATGTACTCTGGGTTGGGGACTTCAATGTCCATCACCAACAGTGGCTCGGTAGCACCACTACTGACAGAGCTGGCTGAGTCCTAAAGGACAAAGCTGCAAGACGGGGTCTGCGACAGGTGGTGCGAGAACCAACAAGAGGAAAAAATATACTTGACCTCATCATCGCCAATCTGCCTGCTGCAGATGCATTTGTCCATGACAGTATTGGTAGGAGTGACCACCACATGGTCCTTGTGGAGACGAAATACCATCTTCACATTGCGGATACCCTCCATCGTGTTGTGTGGCACCACCACCATGCTAAATGGGATAGATTCCAAACAGATCTAGCAATGCAAAACTGGGCATCTATGAGGCTCTGTGGGCCATCAGCAGCAGAATTGTATTCAACCACAATCTGTAGCCTCATGGACTAGCACTCTATTACCATCAAGCAGGGGGAACCAACTCTGGTTGTAAGAGGAGTGCATGCCAGGAGCAGCACAAGGCATACTTCAAAATGAGGTGTCAACCTGGTGAAGCTACAACCCAGGACTACATGCTGCCAAACAACGGAAACAGCATGTGATTGACAGGGCTAGGTGATCCCATAACCAACAGATCAGATCTGAACTCTGCAGTCCTGCCACTTCCAGTCGTGCATGGTGGTGGACAATTAAACAACCAACTGGAGGATGTGGCTCCTCAAATGTCCCCATCCTCAATGATGGCGGAGCCCAGCACATCAGTGCGAAAGATAAGGCTGAAGCATTTGCAACAATCTTCAGTGAGAAGTGTCGAGTGGATGATCCATCTCGGCCTCCTCCTGAAGTCCCCAGCATCATAGATGCCAGTTTTCAGCTAATTCAATTCACTCCACGTGATATCAAGAAACGACTGAAGGCACTGGATACTGCAAAGGCTATGGGCCCTGACAATATTCCGGCAATAGTACTGAAGACCTGTGCTCCAGAACTTGTCGTGCCCCTAGCCAAGCTGTTCCAGTACAGCTACAACACTGGCGTTTACCCAGCAATGTGGAAAATTGCCCAGGTATGTCCTGTACATAAAAAGCAGGACAAGCCTAACCCAACTAATTACCATCCCATCAGTCTATTCTCAATCAGTAAAGTGATGGAAGGTGTCATTGACAATGCCAATCAGCACTTGCTTAGCAATAACCTGCTTAGTGATGCTCAGTTTGGATTCCACCAGGGTCACTCAGCTCCTGACCTCGTACAGCTGAACTCAAGAGGTGAGGTGAGAGTGACTGCCCTTGACATCAAAGTAGCATTTGACGGAATATAAACTGAATATAAATTGACTGAAAATAGGGCATCAAGGAGCCCTAGCAGAACTGGAGTTAATAGGAATCAGGGGGAAAAACTCTCCGCTGGGTGGAGTCATACCTAGGGCAAAGGAAGATGGTTGTGGTTTTTGGAGGTCAATCTTCTCAGCTCCAAGACATCACTGCAGGGGTTCCTCAGGGTAGTGTCCTAGGCCCAACCATCTTCAGCTGCTTCATCAATGACATTCCTTCAATCATAAGCTCAGAAATGGGGATGTTTGCTGATGATTGCACAATGTTCAGCACCATTTGCGACTCCTCAGATACTGAAGCAGTCCATGTAGAAATGCAACAAGACCTGGACAACATCCAGGCTTGAGCTGATAAGTGGCTAGTAACGTTCGCGCTACACAAGTGGCAGGCAATGACCATCTCCAACAAGAGGGAATCTTACTATCTCCCCTTGCATTCAATGGCATTACAATCGTTGAATCCCCCACTATCATCCTGGGCGTTCCCATGTGCCTTCGGATCCCCGACCGTTGAAAGCTGGTGACACTAAGGTAAGTGCTGTACGCTCTGCATAGATAGGCTTGGTCTTAGGTGGGCATTTTCTCAGGTGGTTGGTACAGGTGCGCAGAGATCTGGGTGAAAGGGTTCGGTGACCATACTATCAGGTGAGAGGATTGGCTTTATTTAAGGTGGGCACTGAGGGCCATCAGCACATAAGCCAAGAGGTGTAGCAAAGGCAAAGATGGCAGGACAACTTTGTCTCTGCAAGGACAGCGCTCTGGAGGTTTACTGATCACCGGGCATGGGTCCCACACATGCTGTTTTTATGGACGGCCATGGCATGATGCAGAGCCACTGAGGGATGGAGGGCCAGGAGGCAAGAGACAGTCTCATACTTAACGGCTTCTAATGCTTGTGTCTCAGAAAGCAATAAAAGGTTACCAAAAAAAGCAGTCAGATGCCACCTTTCTGTTAGTGTTTCATGCTTAGCAACCAGCTTACACACATGCTCTGGAACATCAGAGGTGCTTACCAAAGGAGGGCTGAGCCTACACTGGCTTCCCACTATGGGAGAAGGGTGAAGTCATCAGCTCACAATTAAGGCATGAAGGAATAAACATTTTCCATAATGAATGTCATCAAAAATGAATAAACTTTGTGTGAAAATGTGAGGTAATGCATTTTGGAAGGTCTAATGCAGGTGGGAGGTATACAGTAAATGGCAGAACCCTGAGGAGTATTGACAGGCAGAGAGATCTGGGCGTACAGGTCCACAGGTCACTGAAAGTGGCAACGCAGGTGGATAAGGTAGTCAAGAAGGCATATGGCATGCTTGCCTTCATCGGTCGGGGCACAGAGTATAAAAATTGGCAAGTCATGTTGCAGCTGTACAGAACCTTAGTTAGGCCACACTTAGAATATTGCGTGCAATTCTGGTCGCCACACTACCAGAAGGGCGTGGAGGCTTTGGAGAGGGTACAGAGGTGGTTTACCAGAATGTTGCCTGGTCTGGAGGGCATTAGCTATGAGGAGAGGTTGGAAAAACTCGGATTGTTTTCACTGGAACGACGGAGGTGGAGGGGCGACATGATAGAGGTTTACAAAGATATGAGCGGCATGGACAGAGTGGATAGTCAGAAGCTTTTTCCCAGGGTGTAAGAGTCAGTTACTAGGAGACATAGGTTTAAGGTGCGACGGGCAAAGTTTAGAGGGGTTGTGCGAGGCAAGTTTTTTTCTTTTACACAGAGGGTGGTGAGTGCTTGGAACTTGCTGCCGAGGGAGGTGGTGGAAGCAGATACGATAACGACGTTTAAGAGACATCTTGACAAATATAATAGGAAGGGAATAGAGGGATACAGTCCCCGGAAGTGCAGAAGGTGTTAATTTAGATGGGCATCAGACTTGAAGGGCCGAATGGCCTGTTCCTGTGCTGTACTGTTCTTTGTTCTTTGTCGTAGAAAACAAATGGCAAATTGCAAGCACCCATGAAAATCCAAGTGTGTCTAGGTGTTTATTGTTTTACAAGTTTTCGAATGCGTCTACGCAGTTTGACCTCTGCACTAGTAGCTGGGCTGGAGGCAGGCTGCTGATCGGGCTGCCCCTTGGCCTGTGATGACTTTTACGGATGGTCCTTGGCTGCCTGAGACCTCAACGGCCCTGGTTGCCTGCATCCACCTTGGGTCCCTGACAACTCCAGTACTTCACTCTCAGCTGCGGACAGAGTCTGTATGTCAACAATTCCTTTGCCAGTCCTCAAGGTCTCGTTGTTATGGGCCATCTTGTCATGCAAGTTGAAAGAGGGAGATAGTCATATTTCATAGGAAGAGCTTTCATAGTGGCAGCCCCTCATCCCTTGTGGGACTTTTGTAAATGGCTCATCCACGTCAACTCTTCGGGGAGGTAGTGGGGGTGAAAGGCGGCCTGTGGTCGAGATGCACCATACATCTGTCAGGATGTATTGTTATCCCCCTCTGCCAGTGCCTTTGTGGTGCCTCCCTCCCAGTGTCATGCACCCTCTCACATAGTCACATGCAATTCCCAAAAAGAAAAAAGGTGTGGAGCACTCACCTTAGTAGAACAAAGGAGGTTGTTGACTCTCTTCCTGTACTGGACTCATTCAGGGGGTGATCCCACAGTTGCTGACTTCTGCAATCTCCATCCAGGCTTGCTAGAACAGGCAGGAAAGTGTCTTCTTGCCAGCCCTGGGGAAAAGGACCTCCCGCCTTTCCCTTGCAACCTGGAGGAGAATCTCCAGGGAGGTATTGCTCAACTATGGGGCCAACCAGTGTCTTGCATCTGCCATCCTGTAGTTGCCTTGACAGAGGTGGGGGGAGGTGGGAGATGCAACAATCATTGCAGCATCAATTTCAGCAGCAGTGTGTGATTGGCCCCCAGCCTCCATTATTATAATTGGCCACCCACTGCGTGATTGCAGTGGGCTGGCTGCACATGTGCCTAGTGACGGTGGCGCCCACTTTCAGGTCCACCACTGGAAACTGTGATGCAAACATTAAATCCAGCCCAATGTGCTTGCATTACATTTAGCATAGGTGATAAAACATGATCCTGGTACTAATGGGGACAATATAATAATAAATCAACCAGTCAACTGCCTCAGTAAATAAAGGTCTGAACATGGAGATACGTGCTGCTATAAACAATATGGATGGTGCCCTGATGGAACTATTGTCTATCTTGTATCTTGTTATTGTCCATCTGGCAAAGGCACTCACAAACAGGCAGATGAGACCTTGGTGCATGCATGAAGAGCATAGGAGGGACTTCAAGTGAGGCCCAGAATAGATCCTGTGGTTTTAGTTAATTTGAAGACAAGTTGCAGACAACTTGGAGCCAGGAGATCTTATGTGGGTCCGAGTTCTGAACTGCATCCGGACCGGAATTTTCATTCCCATGGAAGTGATCACATCTCATATTGGAACACATAGATGTGAAGGAGATTCCTAGTCGAAAGAAGGATGTATGGCAAGAAGAAGCCATGATGGCTGACTAGTCAAGTACAAGAAAAAAAAAGTTTTCATAAACTAAAAGGAAATGATTCCCAGGAAAACACAAGTACTATGTACAATTAAAGAAAACAAAAGCTGCTATTAGATCAGCTAAAAGGTTAATGGAAAAGAGGAAAGTGGACAATTGTGTCAGCAATTATTATATTAAGCTATGTTAGGAGTCAGAGAACCATCAAACTCTATAGGGCCATTGAAAAATTCTCTAGGAAAACTCCAAAGAGACTTTTAGTACAGCAGAGATAACAAATGAATACTTCACATCAGTCTTTACTCTTGAAGATGATGCTGAAGGAGTAGCAATAATGCACTGTTAACAGTAAAATTATTAGAATAAATGAGAACACCATGTTAGACAGAGACATTATCCCTAAAATATAATGTGCTGTTCTTCAGTTGACATCAGACATATAAGCCCCTTGCCTATATCTTCATTATTTTGCTAGAGTTCAAGGATTTCTCTCAGGCTGGAGGGATGGAATCATAGAATGGTTACAGCACAGAAGGAGGCCATTCAGCCTGTCTTGTCCATGCATTTCCCTGCAAGAGCAACTCAGTCTCACTTGCCTGCCCTTTCCCTGTAGCCCTGCATTTTTTTTCTCCTTAGGTAATTATCCAATTCTCTTTTGAAAGCCATGATTGAATCTGCCTCCACCATAATCTCAGCTAGTACATTCCAGATCCTAACCACTCGCTGTGCAAAAGAGCTTTTCTTCATGTTGCCTTTGGTTCTTTTGCCATTCACCATAAATGGGTATCAAGTTCTTGACCCTTCCACCAATGGGAACAGTTTCTCCCCATCTACTTGTCCAGACCCCTCATCATTTTGAACATATCCATCAAATCTCCTCTCAACCTTCTCTTCTCTAAGGAGAAAACCCCCAGCTTCTCCAATCTATCCATGACGCTGAAGTCCTTCGTCCCTGGAAACACTTTTTTTTAATATACTGTATCCCATTTAACGCATTCACATCTTTCCTCAAGTTGTGGTGCCCAGAATTGAACACAACACTCCAGTTGAAGCCAAACCAGTGTTTTGTAAAGGTTCATCTTACCTTCCTTGCTTTTGTACTCTGCCTCTATTTATAAAGCCCAGGATCCCACATGCCTTTTTAACCACTTTCTCAACCTGCCCTGCCACCTTCAATGACTTGTGCATGTATAACCCAAGGTCCCGCTGTTCCTATGCCTCCTTTAGAATTGCATACTTTATTTTGTATTGTCTTTCCTTATTCGTTCAATCAAAATGCATCACCTCACACCTCTGTTAAATTTTATCTGATATAAGTCTGTCCATTCCACCTATAGACTTTCTCTTGAAGTCTATCACTATACTTCCAAGTTTTGCGTCATCTGCAAATTTTGAAATAGTCCCTGCACACCCAAGTCTAGGTCATTAATATAAATCAAGAAAAACAGCTGTCCTCGTGCTGACCCCTGGGGAATACCACTATATACCTTCCTCCAGTCCAAAAACAATTGTTCACCACTACGCTCTGTTTCATGTCACTCAGCCAACTTTATATCCATCAAATGCCTTTTGGAAGTCCATGTACACCATATCATCTGCATTACCCTCAATCATCTCCATTACCACATCAAAAAAAAAAAATCAGGTTATTTAAACTCGATTTGCCTTTAACAAATCTGTGCTGGGTGTCCTTAAATAATTCACATTTGTCCAAGTGACAGTTAATTTTGTCCTGGATTATCATTTCTAAAATCTTTCCCAAAACCAAGCTTAAACCTACTGGCATATAGTTGCTGGGCTCATCTTTACACTCCTTTTTGAACAAGCATGTAACATTGGCAATTCTCCAGTCCTCTGGCATCACCCCTGTATCTAAAGGATGATTGGAATATTATTGTCAGTGCTTCATCAATTTACATCTTTACTTCCCTCGGTATCCTCGGATGTATCTCATCTGATCTTGGTGACATCAATTTTAAGCCAACCTTTTTAATACCTCCTCTATATCAATTTTTAGCCCAATGTCTCAACTACCTCCTCTTTCACCATGACTTTGGGCAGCATTTTCTTTTGGTGAAGACAAATGCAAAGTACTCATTTAGTATCTCAGACCTGCCCTCTACCTTCATGCAAAGATCCCCCTTTTGGTAATTAATCACCCCACCACTCCATTTACTACCATTTTACTGTTTGTATGCCTACAGAATAGTTTTGGATTCACTTTTATGTTATTTTCCAGTCTCTTCTCATACACTGCTTTTCTTAGCATTTTTCACTTCCCCTCTGAACTTTCTATATTCAGCCTGGTCTCAATTATATTATCAACCTGTCATCTGTCATACAGACCCTTTTTTCTGCTTAATCTTATTCTCTATCTCTTTTGTCAGTCAAGTAGCTCTGACTTTGTTTGTCCTACTATTCCCCTCATGGGAATGTACCTCAACTGTACCTGCACCATCTCCTCATTAAATGCAGCCCATTGTTCCTTTACAGTTTTGCCTGTGAAATCTTTGATCCCAATTTATCTGGACCAGATCCATTCTCACCCCACTGGAATTGGCCATCCCTCAATTAATTGTTTTTGTTCTTGATTTCTCCTTGTCCTTTTCCATAGTTAACTTAAATGTTATGATACTTTGAATACTGTCTGCTAAATGCTCCCTTACTGACACTTGGTTCACTCGACCCACCTCATTCCCCAGAATCAGGTCCTCATTAGGTCAGAAGCATATCGATCAATAAAGTTTTCCTGAACGCAATTCAAAAACTCTTCCTCCTCTCTGCCCTTTACACTATTACAGTACCAGTCTATATTAAGATAAAGGCTCCCATTATAACAGTTCTCCAATTTTTGCACCTCTGTAATTTCCTTGCAAATTTGTTCCTCTATATCTTTTGCACTAGGTGGTAGCCTATAGAAAACACCCAGTAGTTTAACAGGCCCTCTAATGTTTTAGCTCTCCTTGGCCACATTGGGCTGAATTTTCCTGGCTGGAAATGGGCTCGGAGCAGGAGGGCTGGCAATATGGTGGAGGAAGGCATTCGGAGGAGAACCCGAAGTTTCTTGATGCCATACCACATTGCCACTGGCAGGAACTTTGGCAGCATGGTTTCCTGCTTTTGTGGCCAATTGAGCTATTTAAAGTGGCCAATTCAGGGCGATATCTGCCCCCAGCAGGTTATGGGAGAATTCTCCTTGATGGGCACTTCATGGCTCACAGAGGGGCCCCCCAGCAGCAATACCTCCCTCCCCCCCGATGGCAACAATGCGGCTGGTGTACCCTGAAACCCCTGCCCCCGCCAATCATCAGGACCTGGCTGACTGGTCTTGGCTCCCCTCAACCAAACTAACCTTAGGCCACTCCGGCATCGAGTTACTCTCTGCCTAGTGATGCAGTCTCAGAAATGACCACTGGTAACTGCTGGCCCTGTGTTTGGGTTGGCAGTTCTTGGAGACAGACTGCCATCCTCAATACTTGGTGGCCCTGGTGGTAGGCTGTTAATTGGCCACTGCTGACAAAATTCTGCCTCCGTGTCACGCTGCCCGCCAAAGTGGGGTCACCTCCTGCTTCTGTCCCTGGCGATCGGTCTACCAGGTAAGCTGAAAAATTCAGCCCACTTTCTCTCCAGCATTGTAATATTCTCCTTAATCAATACTTCCACCCTTCCTTTCTTTCCTTCCCCATCTTTCCTGAAATGTTGCATCCAGGTATATTTAGTACCTTGTCCTGTCCTTTTTTGAACCAATCCCCATTAAGAACAAATAACAAATAACAAAGAAAATTACAGCACAGGAACAGGCCCTTCAGCCCTCCAAGCCAGCGCCGATCCAGATCCTCTATCTAAACCGGTCGCCTATTTTCTCTCATGGCTATCTGCGCCTGCAGCTCACCAACCTTATTTACCACATTCCATGCATTCACATACACGCAATGTAAACGTAGTTTGAACCTTGTTGCATTCCTCGTACCCTAACCCCAGGAATGCTTTAACATTTTTTACTCTAGTGCCATCTCTGTCCTTTGTGCACCTTGTTGCTCCTTTATAATGTTACATCCTGGTCCCAAAGCTAGTTTAAATCCTCAATAGTACCAGCAAAACATCCTGCAAGGAAATTGGTCCCGGCCCTGTTGAAGTGCAACCCATTCAGCCTATACAGGTCCCTACCCCAGAAATGGTCCCAATGTTCCAAGAATCTACAGCACCTCCCCTCTCCTACACTATGTTTCCATACACAGATTCATCTACTCTATCTTCTTATTTCTAAATGTACTAGTCCGTGGCACATGGAGTAATCTGGCAATTATTCGTAAGATGGATACAGAACTGGCTCGGTCATAGAAGACAGAGGGTAGCAGTGGAAGGATGCTTTTTTGAATGGAGGCTGTGACTAGTGGTGTTCCGCAGGGATCAGTGCTGGAACCTTTGCTGTTTGTAGTATATATAAATGATTTGGAGGAAAATGTAGCTGGTCAGATTAGTAAGTTTGCGGACAACACAAAGGTTGGTGGAGTTGCGGATAGTGATTAGGATTGTCAAAGGATACAGCAGGACATAGATCGGTTGGAGACTTGGGCGGAGAAATGACAGATGGAGTTTATTCTGGACAAATGTGAGGTAATGCATTTTGGAAGGTCCAATACAGGTGGGACGTATAAAGTAAATGGCAGAACCCTGAGGAGTATTGACAGGCAGAGAGATCTGGGCGCACAGGTCCACAGATCACTGAAAAAGTAGCAACGCAGGTGGATAAGGTAGTCAAGAAGGCATATGACATGCTTGCCTTCAACCAGTCGGGGCATAGAGTATAAAAATTGGCAAGTCATGCTGCAGCTGTACAGAACCTTAGTTAGGCCACATTTGGAATATTGCGTACTATCCTGGTCGCCACAATACCAGAGGACGTGGAGGCTTTGGAGAGGGTACAGAAGAGGTTTACCAGGATGTTGCCTGGTCTGGACAGTATTAACTATGAGGAGAGGTTGGATAAACTCGGATTGTTTTCACTGGAACGACAGAGGTGGGGGGCTACCTGATGGAGGTTTACAAAGTTATGAGTGGCATGGACAGAGTGGATAGTCAGAAGCTTTTTCCCAGGGTGGAAGAGTCAGTTACTAGGGGACATAGGTTTAAGGTGCGAGGGGCAAAGTTTAGAGGGGATGCGCGAGGCAAGTTTTTTTTTTTAAACAGAGGGTGGTGAGTGCCTGGAACTTGCTGCCGGGGGAGGTGGTGGAAGCAGGTACAAAAGCGACGTTTAAGAGGCATCTTGACAAATACATGATTAGGATGTGAATAGAGGGATACAGACCCCGGAAGTGCAGAAGGTTTTAGTTTAGACAGGCATCATGCTTGGGACAGGTTTGGAGGGCCGAATGGCCTGTTCCTGTGCTGTACTGTTCTTTGTACTACCTTTGAGGTCCTGCATAGTAGTCTCCTTCCTAACTTCCTAAAATCTGCCAGCAGAACCTTGTCCCTCTTTTTACCTATGCTGTTGGTACCAATACAGCTGTTCACCGTCCCCTCAGAGTGCTCCGCAGCTGTTCAGTGATATCCTTGACCCTGGCACCAGGGAGGCAACATACCACCCTGGATTCACATCTATGACTGCAGAAATGCCTGTCTATTCCCCGAACTATAGAATCCCCAATCACTATTGCTTTCCCATTCTTCCTTCTGCCCTCTGTACAGCTGAGCCAGCTGCGATACTGTGGACTTGGCTCTGGCTGCACTCCCCAGAGGAATTGTCACACTCGCCAATATTCAGAACTGAATACCAGTTAGAGAGAGGGAGATGCACTCAGGAGACTGAACTACCTGCCTGGTCCTCCTTGACTATTTGCCATTCACCCTTCCCCTCTATCTGCACTCTCATAAGCTACAGGGTGGCCACATCCAGAAACGTGCTATCCACAAAACTCTCAGCTTCTTGGATGCACTGCAGTAATTTCAGCTGCTGCTCAAGCTCTGAAACCAGAAGTTGAAGCTGGTTTAGCTGATGGCACAGTGTGCTAATAAAAGTGATAAGACAGAACCAGGAAGTGTAGGCCCATTTGTTTGGCTTCAATGATGGGTTGGATACTCGAAGCAATCACAAAAGATGACCACTTGAATAGAGAAGACATTAGGGCCACTCAACGTGGCTTCAAGAAATAAAAGCAAAATACTGCAGATGTTGGAAATACTCAGTAGGTCTGGCAGCATCTGTGGAGAGAGAAGCAGAGTTATTTCAAGTATTTCTAGTTTTTATTTCAAGGAAAGAAAGCTGTGACTTACTAAGTTGATAAAATTTTTTGAAGACATTGTATTAGTGAAGGAAAGCAACCTGGTAGACTTGCGGATAGCCTTTGACAAGGCACCTCACACAAGACTACTCCATAAGAAGGAATCTTGTCGAATTAATGTTCATCAGCTGCAGTAGATTAGGAAAGCCCAATGGCAGAGGTTGTCAATGGATTTGGTTCTGTTTGGACTGGACCGGTTTCTGGCTGGCTTAGAAATCACATCACATAAGCAGGTATCCTGTAATATAAATAAGGGTCAATATGGTCACCTAAAGCGATTGAAGAGGAATTTTCCCTAATTTCGTCTCGACTTGGCTTACTTTTTTTTTACTTCTCTCAAGAGATTACATGGTTCTGTGTGGGTCCCCAGTTCTGAAAAGGAAAAAAAGTGTGACTTGTTCCTGTCAACTGCACGTTAATAAATCAAAACTAGCAATTTCCACAGTATTAAACAAGAAATGCACATCCCCTTTAAATATCAGCAACAACCCTTTAAAAACTGCAGCTGTCCAGTTCCTCGAAACAGCAAGCTTCTACAGGCATGTCCAAACCAGGGTGGAAGCTACTTTGTTTATGTAACTAGGATGACCATGACAAATTGCATGAGGTTGGTTGTGCACAATTTCCTCAAGCAGTTTATCTGTTTTGGAGCAGGGCCCAGAATATGTACCCTTATGAAGTGAATTTTGCTTAGTGATTATTCAATGGCTATTATATAGTTGTATTATTTTATGATTGAGAATTATTGTCATCATGTCCTTTGCTTTAGTTGGAAGAATTTGTACAACTGAATTTAATAAATTCAAGTGCAATAGATAGAATTTTGCATCCCCTGGAGGATCCTACAGTGGGGCCTTTGAGAAATGTAATGCACGTACATGGTTATAACTCTTAATGGGTTTTATTGCAAGATTGCCTGGAGGGATGTCCTTTCACAAGCACAAATGCCACATTGCATGACAATCTGGCTAAAGCCTTTCACAAGACAAAATGTTGGTATGGTGATTGTTTCTTCTGTCCTGACATGTCTGATTGCGAAACTTGATATCCTGACTGCCATATCCGGTGAATAAAAGCTATGTTGTTAGGGTGGTTTGAAATTCCTGCAGAGCAAATTCTAGGACATGGAAACTGGGCAAAATTGCTCTGTCGGAGCTAGCACATATCTTAATTGTGCATTATATTAACAATGCATAAAACTAATGTTCATTAACTTATGAACCACAATTGTCAGGTTGTAAAAACGCATTCCCTCCCACAGATCTAGCATCATTTTTCTTGTTTAGGTCTTGGTAAGAGGCAATTCAGACACAGACATGACTACAAATACACCTTGTATTGTTGAAATCTGTATAAAAGCTGGGGTTTAACCAGCAGAGTCAGCAAGAAAAAAAGGTAACCAATTATTTCAGCGCATATTGCAGCATGCATGTAGAAGGTGTCAGTATGTTGGATGTATTGGAGGAAGAGGTGGCGAAGAGGATCAGGAAAATTCAAGGGGAAGAAGGAGTAAACACCAAGACTCAATGTAGTCTTCTGGAATATTTTCAATCCCTTAAATGGCCAGGATTTCACTTCGCCCAGGAAATTACATGACACCAGCTAGGGAGTTTCTAAAGCTTTTTCCCCAGGGTGGACGAGTCAGTTACAAGGGGACATAGGTTTAAGGTGAGAGGGGCAAAGTTTAGAGGGGACGTGTGAGGCAAGTTCTTTACACAGAGGGTGGTGAGTGCCTGGAACTTGTTGCTGGGGTAAATGGTGGAAGCAGGTATCAGAGACGTTTAAGAGGTATCTTGACAAATGCATGACAGTATAATTGAACTTTCAATTATGTACTTTTTAAACAATTCACCTTATTTTATTGAAAATGCAGTGTGATCTTGGCCTGAATTTTGGATTAACTGTTATTTTCAGTGTAATGAACAGTTGTGTTTGTTTGCTACTGACCGCAAAATCCTGGTCACTGTATGCACTGTATTTAAAAAAAAAAATCAAAGACAAGTATCTCTTATTCAACTTAGTTAGTCCACAAGACAAAAACTCATGAGATTGCTGTGCATACTAGCAAGAAGCAGGATGTTTATTACAACATTAGTATTTAATAGTATTGATTTCAGTAATAATGCATGGCTAGGCTATTTAGAATATTGCACTAGTAAGCTCAAATAAATTATAATGGAAATAAATTTCATCTACTGATTTGATGTCACCATGACCCAATTCCTGGAAATATGGTCATAGAATGTTATAGCACAGAAGGGGGACATTCAGCTCAATTAGTCCCATTCTCCCACCCTTTTTGCATGTTCCTGTTTTAGTATTTGTCAAATTCACTTTTGAAAGTTACTATTGAATCTACTTTCATTACCCTTGCATGCGGTGCATTCCAGATCATAAAAGTCACTGCTCAAAGAATATTTCCCTTTCACAAAAGCAAAATACTGCAGATGCTGGCCAGGAATAGACCAGTTAAGGGCCTCAATTGGCTTCCAGGCACAATGGCTGTTGTTGGCTTATCCCACCCCCAGGAAGGTCACTGGGTCACAGGCAGGTGAAGGGCCCTATGCCCCACCATCACCCATCGCAATACTGTGGCCCCCGCTTAGAATCCCACCTCGGGAGGGGCCTTTAAAATCCCAGTCAACATTTCAGGTCTGTGACTCTTCGAGCTGTCAGAAGCTGGAAATGTAATAAGTTTTGAATAAGTAAGGGGGGGGGGGGTGAGGGAAGAACAAAAGGGAAGGTCTGAGATAGGGTGGAGGGGCATGATTTGACAATTAAATGACAAATAAAAAACGGTTTCATGGTACGAAGGCAAAGGGAGTGGTAATGAGACAAGAAAAGAAATAAAGAAAAAAAAAATGGCTGGATGAGATGCGAATAGCAGCTGTCTGAACAGAAAGTAAAGGGATAAAGAAAAACAAGGGAAAAAAAAGCCAGCAAAAAACTGAAAATGAAAAAAATGGGGTAGAGGTTATGATCTAAAAATCATCTAGACTCAACATTGCGTTCAAAGGCTGTAAAGTTCCCAGTTGGAGGAGGTGCTGTTCCTCAAGCTTGCATGGAGCTTCGTTGTTAGTGTAATAGGCCAAGGACAGGAAGGTCAGAGTGGGACCAAAAGGTAGAGAATTGAAATGACTAGCAACAGGAAGCTCAGGGTCACACGAGTGGACTGAAAACAGGTGTTCTGCAAAGCAGTCACCTAGTCTGCGTTTGGTCTCTATTGTAGAGGAGACTACCTTGTACTTTTAGTATGCTGTATTCAGTGACCACAAGTAAATTTCTGTTTCACTTGGAAGGAATGTTTGAGGCCTTGGATGATGGTGAGAAGGGAGGTGGTGAAAGGGCAGGTGTTGCATCTCCTGCATTTGCATGGAAAGGTGCAAGAAAGAGGGGTGGATGTTTGGGTGGGGGGAGTGGGGAAGTGATCACTGATGGAGGAGTGGACCATGGTCTCACAGCGGGAACGGTTTCTTTGGAATGCTGAAAGGGGAGAAGTGGGGAAGATGTGTTGTTTGGTGGTGGCCTCATGCTGCAGGTAGTGGAATGGCAGAGAATCATCCATTAATACAGAAGCTGCTGGCTGGAAGGTGAGGACAAAAGGTGTTAATATTTCCCTTTCCGTCATTTACCTTAAATCTATGTCCAATGGTTCCCAAACCACCTACCAGTGAAAAAGAGCGGGCTGGATGTATCTGACCAAAAGCTGGATTGGAGGTGTGGGGGGAGGGGGCCAAGAAATTAGGATGGTAGGTGCTTGCCTGGAAACCTGACATGGTCATATCAGTTCTGATTTTGAGAATAGCAGGAAAGGTCCAAGGTGGTGTTGCCACTGTGACGTCGCGTGACTATAATAAATTAAATGCGACTAATAATTGCTGAAAAAGGTTTTGACCCTATATTTGGGCCAGCCTGACTCATTTAATGGATGGAATTCCTATTTAGTGAACAGCGCACAGCCATTGCATTCCTTCAGGTAACCAGCCATTTAAAAGGTGGTGGCATCAAGGGGAGGTCATGGGAATGCAGCCATGGGGAGTGTTGGATGAATCCAGAAAGGGGAACAAGGGTGTGCGGTGGCCATTGCCCAACAATGCTGCAGCTCGAGGCAAGAGTGGGTGCAGCATGCTTGGCAAGGGTGGGCAAAGAGTGACATTAGCCCATTAGAGGGGAGTGGCAAGGGGAAGGTTCCAAGGGCAAGGTCCTCACTCTCGGGACAGCGTGGAAGAAGGGGCATGATCAGCTGGAATGGTTCTATACACCCTATGTAGATCCCTGCGCTGTACAGCAGTCTGAGCAGGACAGAGGGCCAGGTGGCTGGGCAAGCTGAAGATAGACTAGGGGAGCCACAACAGCTGGCCATGCCAAGAAAGGGCTTAACTGCAGCAGAAAGTGTACCAGATTCACCTCCGGTACCTCCAAATGTCTAAGCAGCAATGTCAGTGAAGCCTGCGGCTCTCCAGGGAGGGTGTCAGACTTGTCTGTCATGCTGTAGGATGAGCTGCTATCCATGGGATTTGATGGACATCCCATTTCTGTGGGCATGAAGATCACAGTAGCAATAAAAAAGGGAAGGCAGTGGTGTAATGGTATTGTCACTGGACAAGTAACAGAGACCTAGGGTATTGCTTTGGGGATATGGGTTCAAATCCCAGCACAGCGGAAGGTGGAATTAAAAGCTAGTCTAATGGCCATGAAACTATTGTTGTAAAAGCCCATCTGGTTCACTAATGTCCTTTAGGAAAAGGAAATTTGCTGTCTTTACATGGTCTGGCCTACATGTGACTCCAGACCACAGCAATGTGGTTGACTCTTACATGCCCTCCTAAATGGCCTAGCAAACCACTCAGTTGTATTAAACTGCTACAGTTAATATGAAACTGGATAAGATGACCCAGCATTGACCTAGGCACCAGAAAGGTCAATGGCAAACCCAGCCCACCGACCCTGCAAAGTCCTCCTTACTAACATCTGGGGGATTGTGCCAAAGTTGGGAGAGCTGTCCCACAGACTAGTCAAGCAGCAGCCTGACAGTCATACTCAACAAATCATACCTTAGACATCACTGGGCATATTCTGTCCCATTGACAAGACAGACCCAGCAAAGGTGGCAGCATAGTGGTATACAGTCAGGAGTGTGTTGCCTGGGGGTCCTCAGACTCTGGACCCCATGAAGTCTCATAGCATCATGTCAAACATGGGCAAGGATTCCTCCTGCTGATTAGCTGAGGAGGGTGGTAGGTGGTAATGAGTCAGTACTCCATGTTGAAAACCACTTGGAAGAAACAGGTTGGCAAGAGCACAGCATGTACTCTGGATGGAGACTTAAATGTCCATCACCAAGAGTGCCTCAGTAGCACCACTACAGACCCATCTGGCAGTGTCCTAAAGGACATAGCTGCTAGGCTGGGTCAGCCGCAGGTGATGAGGGACCCAAGAGGGAAAAAAAAAAACACACTTGACCTTGTCCTCATCAAAATAAAAGCAAAATACTGCGGATGCTGGAAATCTGAAACAAAAACAAGAAATGCTGGAATCAATCACTCAGCAGGTCTGGCAGTTCCGAAGGGTCATTGACCCGAAACGTTAACTCTGCTTCTCTTTCCACAGATGCTGTCAGACCTGCTGAGTGATTCCATCATTTCTTGTTTTTGTCCTCATCAATCTGCCTCCCACAGATGCAATTGTCCATGACAGCATTGATAGAAGTGACCAGTCCTTGGAGACAAAATCCCACCCTCACATTGAGGATACCCTCCATTGTGTTGTGTAGCACCACTACCACAATGCTAAATGGGATAGATTTTGAACAGATCTAGCAACTCAAAACTGGGTATCCATGGAGGCACTGTGGGCCATCAGCAGCAGAATTGTACTCAACCACAATCTGTAACCTCATGGCCTGGCATATCCCCCACTCTACCATTACCATTACCATCAAGCTGGGGGGGGGGGGGGGTGCAGGATCAATCCCGATTCAATGAAGAGTGCAGGAGGATATGCCAGGAGCAGCACAAGGCATACCTCAAAATGTGGTGAAGGGGAGGCTACAAGCCAGGACTACTTGTGTGCCAAAGTAAGCAGCAGGCGATTGACAGATCTAAGTGATCCCAAAACCAACAGATCAGACACAAGCTCTGCAGTCCTGCCACATAGTCATGAATGGTGGACAAATAAACTAACTGGAGGAGGTGGCTCCACAAAATATCCCCATCCCAATGATGAGGCAGCCCAGCACATCAGTTCAAAAGATGAGGCTGATGCATTTGCAACAATCTTCAGCCAGAAGTGTCGAGTTGATAATCCATCTTGGCCTGCTCCTAAAGTCCCCACAGATGCCAGTCTTTAGCCAATTTGATTCACTCCATGTGATAAAGAAATGACTGAAGCCACCGAATACTGCAAAGGCTATGGGCCCTGACAACATTCAGGTCAGTATTACTGAAGACCTGTGCTCCAGAACTCACCACACCCCTGGCCAAGCTGTTCCAGTACAGCTCCAGCATCTATCCAGTAAAGTGGAAAATTGCCCAGGTATGTCCTGTACACAGGAAGCAGGACAAATGCAATGCAACCAGTTATCACCCCAGTCTACTCTTGATCAGTAAAGTGATGGAAGGGGTCATCAACAGTGCTATTAAGCAGCACTTGCTTAGCAATAACCTGTTCAGTGATGCTCAGTTTGACTTCTGCCAGGATCACTCAGCTCCTCACCTCATTATAGCTTTTGTTCAAACATGGACAAAACAAAAGCTGAACAAGACATGATGGGAGTGTGACTGCTCTTGACATCAAGGCAGCATTTCATAGTGTGGCATCAAGGAGCCCTAGCAAAGCAAGAGTCAATGGGAATCAGGGGGAATCTCTATTGGTTAGAGTCATACCTAGCAGAAAAGGAAGATGGTTGTGGTTGTTGGAGGTCAATAATATCAACTCCAGGACCTTACTGCAAGAGTTCCTCAGAGTAGTGTCCTAGGCTCAACCATCTTCAGCTGCTGCAATGACCTTCCTTCAAATCATAGGGTCAGAAGTGGGGATGTTCACTGATGATTGCATAATGTTTAGCACCATTCACGATTCCTCAGATACTGAAGCAGTCTGTGTAGAAATGCAGCAAGACCTGAACAATATCCAGGCTTGGGCTGATAAGTGGCAAGTAAATATTCCCATCACAAGTGCCAGGCAATGACCATCTCCAAGATGGAATCTAACCATCTCCTCTTGACATTCAATGGCATTATGATCGCCAAATCCCCCATCAACAACATTCTGGGGGTTACCTTTGACCAGAAACTGAACTGGAGTAGCCATTTAAATACTGTGGCTACAAAAGCAGGTCAGAGGCTAGGAATCTTGCATCGATTAACACCTCCTGGCTCCCCAAAACCCGTCCACCATCTACAAGATGTAAGTCATGAGTGTGATGGAATACTCCCCACTTGCCTGATAGATGTAGCTCCAACACTCAAGAAGCTGGACACCATCCAGGACAAAGCAACCCACTTGATTGGCACCCCATCACCTTAAACATTCAGTCCCTTCCCCGACAAAAAGAGGCAGCAGTGTATATCATCTACAAGATGCAGCAACGCGCCAAGGCTCCTTAGACAGCACCTTCCAAACCTGCAACCTCTACCACTTAGAAGGACAAGGGCATCAAGTTCTCCTTCAAGCCACACACCATCCTGACTTGGAATTATATCCCCACTTCTTCACTGTCACAGGATCAAAATTCTGAATTCCCTAACAGCACTGTGGGTGTACTTATCCCACATGGACTGCAGCGGTTCAAGAAGGAAGCTCACCTCTACCTTCTCAAGAAGAATTAGGGATGGGCAATACATGCTGGCATAGCCAGTAATGCCCACATCCATGAAAAAAAACTGGTAATGGTACAAACCCGATTGGAGGGATTCAAACATGGAGTTCTGGGAAAAATAGGCACAGATTTGGGGAGGTGATATCATGTTAAAGTACTGGCGAGGAGAGGGGTACAATAGCTGAAGGTAGAGAACTATTAAAAATATCAGTTAACATGGGAGATGAGAAATTGGGTTATTAGTGGTTTATTGAGAATAGGATCAAGGGAGCAGGAGGTCAGTTGCATGGATAAGGTGAGCTCAGTACTGCACAGTCGCCAGCCCTCTTGAACAGGACATTAGTCACCTGGATGCAACCATAGGCTACTGCCTTGGACACCCCACACGTGCTCAGTGGATCCATAAAACCTTAGTTTATGACATTAATATATCAGCCAGAGATCTCCAGCCACAGAGATCACAAGCCATCTTTAATTCCAGCACAAGGCTGAAGAGTCAATTCCAGTTAAGACAGTTGAATCCTGCAGAGACAAGTCTGCAACCAACTGCGAGAATTAAGAGTGTAACTTTTTAAAACACCTGCTCCACCTGTGAAAATTGAACTAGGAAATGCCAGCACCATCTTCAAACTGAAGTGTTAATTGCCAGAAGACTTCAGCATCCCAGCAAGTGCAAGACAACCAAATAGGCCTGCAACTTTAAAAAAAAAACACAACTTACCTCAAGAAGATCACAGTATTTTTTATTTGAAAACAGCAGACATTGACACCTTGAACTCTTAACACCCCTTACTTCTATCTTTTGAGTGTGCATGCGAGAGAGAGAGAGAGAGAGCCTGTATACTGTTGCAATCATTTCAAGTGATTGTTCAATAAATAATTAATCTTTTGTTGCAAACCCATGGGAAAACCTCACTGGCTGTTTAAAGCACAGGGGCTGAAACATTAGTTTAACATGGTCAGTTGGGAGGTGAAAAGGTGTAAACCAGCCATTCGATTTCCCACCTGCCCATAACAGTCTGAATTGAAACGGTTTCAAATATCCATTCTAAAGGCCTAAACCTAGGTACTCAGTGCAATGCTGTCAGAGATGCTCCATCATGTTCACCTTTTACTACACTGTGCTAAATGGGATAGATTAACAGATCTAGCAGCTCACAGCTGGACATTGTTATGACCAAGGCAGGAGGAGTGCACTGTCTTTTCTAGTTCCACTTCTCTTAAAATATTTACCCAGTTACTGATTCAGTCAAATACTCTACTTTATCCCAGAACACATCAACCAAGCTTCTTTAACAAAATTCAGATTCTAAAACAAGATGTAACCAGTAATGAAGCAAAGCATCAGATTGAAATGTGAAGTTCCCTTTTTAAATTCCCCACAAACAAAAAAACAAAACAAATTCTTTCTGCTGAGGTCTGTTACCCAAAAAAAAATACTTTGGCCAATTACTTGCTAATTCTTGAAAGAAAAAAAAAGATATAGAAAGATGTCAGTTGCCTTTTTTGGTGTGGCATCCCAAATACATGTAAATAGCTGTCACTGATCTTTCTAGAGCAGTTCTTTTCAGACGATGATCAGTTTGGCAGGTTTTTCAGGGGAAATACAGCATCAGTAACTATCTTACATTGGATTCTTAGGAAGTTCTCAAACAGATGGAAGAGGGGGAGCTGATGGTGGCTGCTCTCTTGGCTGGTTTTCTCCAACTGTTTTAAAACAGTTCACCCCAACACATTGTCCAAGGCAAAACCAAAAATATCTCAAGAGTCAAGACTCCGGACCCCTATAAATCTTGACTTGTCACTTCTGTGAACATCTTCTCCAGCTCACTAAGGTTTCTGTTTATTGCTTAAAGCACTGACTTCCAGAAAGGCTTTTAAAAAAAAAAAACATCTTAGCGTCCTTTCAATGACCTATCAACAAAGCAAAATCCAGCTATGAAATCTTCAGCCTTCCAATGAATTCATCTTCACAATTTAACTGTCTTCAAAAACATATGCTTAAAAATAGAATATATATTGTAACAACATTCATAAAGGTGCTGTGGGCCATCAGTAGCAGAATTGTATTTAAGCACAATCTGAAGCAACATGACCCAGCATACCCCACACTCCATCATAAAGCCAGGTGATCAATCGTGTTTCGATGAAGAATGGTTAAACAGTAAGCCAGAAGCATTCAGGGTACCTGAAAAAGGGAGGTGCCAATCTGAAAAGGTACAACACAGGACTATACATATTAAAAACAGAAGTAGGCTCCATGATTTCCCCATCCTCAGTGATGGCAAAGCCTAGCATGTGAGTTCAAGAGACAAGCATGAAACATTTGCAACCATCTTAAGCCTGGGATGCTAAGTCTATCAATTCACCTCAGCCTCCTTCTGAGGCCCCCGCCATCACAGAAGCCAGTTTCCAGCAAATTTGATTCATTCCATGTGATCAAGGAATGGCTGCATGCACTGGATACAAATGTTATGGGCTCCAACATCCCTGCCATAGTGCTCAAGAACTAACCATGCCTCTAGCCAAGTTGTTCCCCTACAGCTACAACACTGCTATCTACCCAACAAAGTGGAAAGTTACCCAAGTATGTCCTGTCCACAAAAAGCTGGACAAATCCAGCACCATTACTATCTAGCAGCTTACTCTAAATCAAAGTGATTGAAGTCATTGTCAGTGCTATCAAGTGATACTTACTCACCAACCTGCCCATTAATGCTCAGTTTGGGTTCCATCAGGACCACTCAGCTCCAAAACTTTTGTCTTGATCCAAACATGGACAGAAGAGCTGAATGCTGGAGGAGAGAGAGAGAGTTGAGTGTGACTGTCCTTGATATCAAGGCCACATTTTGCAGTATGCAACACCAAAAAACCCTAGTAAAACTGAAGTCAAAGGGAATCATGGAGAACCACTCCAGTGGCTGTTATACCTAGTATTAAAAAGGTAGCTGTTGGAAGGACAATGATCTCAACCCCAGGACATCACTGCACGAGTTCCTCAGTGTCCTGGATCCATTTTCAACTGCTTCATCAATAACCTTTCCTCAAATCATGAGATCGGAAGTGGGACTATTTGCTGATGATTGCTGGGTGTTCAGTCTCATTTGTAATTCCTCAGATAATGAAATAGACAATGCAAAAAAGCAGCAAAACCTGGCTTGGGCTGATAAGTGGCAAGTAACACATGCCATGCAGGTGCCAATGACTACTTGAACTGCAGTGGTTTGAAAAGGTGGCCCATCACTACCTTCTCAAGGGCAACTAGGGATGAATAAATACTGGCCTTCTCAGCAATCTCCGTATCCTGAGAATGAATTTTTACACAGACGTTTGAAAGGTTAAACATTTCTTGTCCTGGCATACAATTCACAAGTCTCAAGACAAAGTTCATTCATAACTTGATCTGGACAGTAAAATCATTACAAAACTGGCATACTCACTGTACTGTATTGATTGGTAATGTTCCTTTGCATTCTGATGTTCAAGATAGCCACTGCAGTTTATGTGCTGACCATTACTTGAGGACATTGCTCTTCAATAAATATCCCTTTGTCAATTCAACATTAGTACATATGTATAATTCAAAAAGAAATGCAAGCATGTCTCAATGGCAAATAGTGATCATATTAATGGGTATTTCTGCCACCACATCTTTATTTTAAGATTCATTAAACTCCGATGTACAGACAGCATTGAATTTCTTATTCCATCATATAATACTTACAACTCATTACTCAGTATAATAGACCTCTACTACCTCAATATACTACCAAAATGCAGAATGTTAAAATGCAACAGCAGAAACTCTTTATATTTTACAAAAGTTGTAAATAAAAGTCCGACGTGGCCAACATCCCCAGCTTGTACACACTACTGAGTCTGCGGCGCTTGAGATGGCTTGGCCATGTGAGCCGCATGGAAGATAGCAGGATCCCCAAGGATACATTGTACAGCGAGCTCGCCACTGGTATCAGACCCACCGGCTGTCCATGTCTCCGCTTTAAAGACGTCTGCAAACGCGACATGAAGTCCTGTGACATTGATCACAAGTCGTGGGAGTCAGTTGCCAGCGATCGCCAGAGCTGGCGGGCAGCCATAAAGGCGGGGCTAGTGTGGCGAGTCGAAGAGATTTAGCAGTTGACAGGAAAAAAGACAAGTGCAAGAAGAGAGCCAACTGCGAAACAGCCCCGACAACCAATTTTATCTGCAGCACCTATGGAAGAGTCTATCACTCGAGTATTGGCCTTTATAGCCACTTAGGCGCTGCTCCACAAACCACTGACCACTTCCAGGCACTTACCCATTGTCTCCCAAGACAAGTAGGCCAAAGGAAGAAATAAAACTATAGGTTGCATTAAAAAACTGCTGAATAGGAAGATTTTCCTAGCATTCCACTATGAATTCCTAATTAATATGGCTGAGAGACAGGAATATTTCTAATGTAAGCTGAAATGTCAGTCAAGCTTAACACTATCTTTTTTTTATTTCCAAAATATACTTTATTCATAAAAATCTGTAAAAATTACATTCCCAAACAGTTTAAAAACAGCATCAAGTCAAAGAATACAGACAGTGCAAAGGTGATCAGTTACCTTCTATACAATCATGAGTTGCCTCACAACCCTTCCATTTCATTGTCATGCCATATACATTTTTACATTTACAGCACACAATTTCTCCGATACATTTCGAGGGGTTTCCCATGGATCCAGCCCGTCAGTCCAGCTTGGTGAGGGGACCTTACACTGTGGTCTTTCCCCATTGAGCCTTTGCTGTGGCTGCCCCAAGCTTTAGTGCGTCCCTCAGCACGTAGTCCTGGACCTTGGAATGTGCCAGTCTGCAACATTCGGCGGTGGACAACTCTTTGCGCTGGAAGACCAGCAAGTTTCGGGCAGACCAAAGGGCGCCTTTCAGAGTTTAGTCCTCCAGCAGCAGTTGATGTTTGTCTCTGTGCGTCCCTGGGAACAGCCTGTAGAGCACAGACTTGTGTTACAGAGCTGCTTGGGATGAACCTCGACAAAAACCACTGCATCTCTTTCCACACCTGCTTTGCGAAGACACATTCCAGGAGGTGGTGGGCAACCGTCTCTTCACCACAGCCACCGCAGGGGCATTGTCCGGAGGGGGCGAGACTTCGGGTGTGCATGAAGGATATGATGGGGATGGCCCTTCTCACCACCAGCCAAGCTACGTCTTGGTGCTTGTTTGAAAGTTCTGGTAATGAGGCATTCCGCCAAATGACTGACTGTCTACTCGGAGAACCATCCGACAGGATCCACCATCTCCTTTTCCCATAGGGCCTTGGACATTCCGTGCAGACCACTGCCTGATGGACCAGTGGTCAAAGGTTTTTTCCCCGCAGAAACTGCTCCACGAAGGATAGGTGGTACAGCACGGCCCAACTGCATGGAGCGTTCCACGGCAATGTGACCAGGCCCATCCTTCGCAACACCGGGGACAGATAGAACCTCAGCACGTAGTGACGCTTGGAGTTTGCGTACTGGAGGTCTACACAGCTTGATGCAGCCACACACGAAGGTGGTCATCAGGATGAGGGCCACGTTGGGTACATTTTTCCCGCCCTTGTCCAGGGGTTTGAACATCGTGTCCCTCCGGACCCGGTCCATTTTAGATCCCCAGATGAAGCGGAAAATGGCTCGGGTGACTGCCATGGCGCAGGAGTGGGGTATGGGCCAGACCTGCGCCACGTACAGCAACGTGAGCGCCTCGCACCTGATGACCAGGTTCTTACCCACAATGGAGAGAGATCGCTGCCCCCACATGCCCAACTTTTGTCGTACCTTGGCTACTCGCTCCTCCCATGTTTTGGTGCACGCCCCGGCCCTTCCGAACCATATCCCCAGCACCTTCAGGTAATCTGACCTGACGGTGAAGGGGACAAAGGATCGGTGAGCCCAGTTCCCAAAGAACATGGCCTCGCTCTTGCCGTGGTTAACTTTGGCTCCAGAGGCCAGTTCGAACTGGTCGCAGATGCTCATCAGTCTGCGCATGGACAGCGGATCCGAACAGAAGACGACGATGTCATCCATGTACAGGGAGGTTTTAACCTGAGTGCCTCCACTGCCTGGGATAGTCACCCCTCTTATGCTCGCATCCTTCCTAATAGACTCAGCAAAGGGTTCAATACAGCAAACAAATAAGACCGGGGAGAGAGGACAGCCCTGTCTGACTCCAGATTTGATCGGGAAACTTTCCGATTCCCACCCGTTGATTGAGACTGTGGTACTGATGTTTGCGTAGAGCAATTAGATCCAATTGCAGATTCCCTCTCCAAACCCCATTTTGGAAAGCACGTCCATCATGTAGGTGTGCGATATCCTGTCAAAAGCCTTCTCCTGGTCCAGGCTGATGAGGCAGGTGTCCACCCTCCTACGTAGGCGATCGTATCCCCGAGTAGCGCGAGACTATCAGAGATCTTCCTGCCGGGTAAAGTTCAGGTCTGATCGGGGTGAATCACCAATTCCAGAGCAGATTTGACTCGACTGGCTATGACTTTGGACAGAATCTTGTAGTCAACATTAAGCAGTGAGATGGGCCGCCAATTTGATTTCTGCCCTCCCCCTTCTGCTTGTAAATGAGGGTGATGATGCCTTTCCTCATGGATTCTGCCATGTTGCCGGCCAGGAGCATACTCTTGTATACTTCCTGCAGGTCCGGGCCAACCCAGTCCCACAGGGCCGAGTACAACTTGACTGGCAAGCCGTCGCTCCCGGGAGTTTTACTCGTCTCGAAGGCCTTTGTCAGCTCGTCCAGAGTTAGCGGCTTGTCCAATCTCTCCCTCCTGCTGTCATTTAAGACCTCTGATACAGCCCAGCATAAAAGGATTTGCTGATCCTTAGTATGTTGGACTGCGAAGACGTTACCGAGCCATCTGCTTCCTTCAGGCTGCTGATAACAGAGCTCTCTGTGTACCTTTTGGAAGAAGTAACGCGAGCACATCTCATCCTGCTCGATGGAGCGGACTCTGGACCGGAAGATGATCTTGGAGGCCTCCTTGGCAAAGAGCGAGGCCTGCTGGCTCTTCACCTCTTGGAGGTCCTCCTTGACCTCGACTCCCATTGACTGCAACTGGAGTAGATTTTGCATAATTTTCTGGAGTCGGGACATTTCCCTCTGTCTCTCTCTCGCCCTCTGAACACCTTTGTGGATGAAGAACCTCTTGATGTTCTCCTTAATCGCTTCCCACCAGTGAACTGGAGACTCAAAGAGGGGTTTCATGGTCCTCCAAACTTTGTAATCCCTTTTGAGTTCCTCAACGTTCTCTGGGGTTAGCAGTGTAGCATTGAGCTTCCACGTCCCTCTGCCAACCCGCTGGTCGTCCTGTAAGTGACAGTCAGCCAGTAAGAGGCAGTGGTTGGAGAAGAACACCAGCTTGACGTCGGTGGATCCGACCATGACAGCACGGGACACAAACAGGAAGTCAATCCTGGAACGGGCAAACCCATCCAATCTTGACCATGTGTATCTGCGCTGCGCTCCGTCTGCAGGTTTGCTGAAGACATCGTGCAGTTTGGCATCTTTAACTGTTTCCATTAGGAATCTGGACGTAGCATCCAGTTTGCTGTAGTCACTGCCGGATCATCCAGCCACATCGATGATGCAGTTGAAGTCACCGCCTAGGATGACCGGCCTGGACATCGCCAGCAGCAGTGGGAGCTGCTGGAAGACGGTCAGCTGCTAAATAACACTATCAGCTTTGTCTGAAACTAATTAATTCTCAGCAGGTCAGTGTTTATTTGCACACACTGACTTCTACATTTGGTTTGCCTTTCATTATGAAGGTCATCATGCACATCCCATACAAAACAATTAACTATTATGAACTGATCAAAAATGCTTTGTCACAAAATACTAAAAAAGACCAGATCTAATTTGTGTTTGTTCCTACCTGTGAAACAAAACAGACCATAAGATACATTTTAAAATATGCAAATATTGGAAACAAACTTGGCTTTATATAGCTCCTTTCATGTCTTCAGGATGACCCAAAATGCTTCACGGTCAATGAGTTACTTTAGAATTGCAGTCACTTATGAAGGAACATATACAGGCACAGCAACAATGAAATTTTTAAAAAACGACTTGTTCTGGTGCAGTTGCCCAGCTCCTCTTAAATATGGAGATAGGGATGTTTTTAAAAACATCCCTATGAACTGGATGGTTGAATCTCAATTTAACATCTCATTTTAAGAGTTTCTACATTGCTATAATCCCTCAATACTATACTGAAGTGTCAACCTAGATAACATGTTCAAGTTCTGGAGTGGGCTTTGAACCTGTGACTGATTCATAGGAGAGAGAGAGAGAGTGCAACATAATCCCACTTGATAATAGAAAATCACTGATGATTTATTTTATCATTAATCCTAATAGTAAAATGGATTTTTTTTTTTTTACAATCTAAAAAAGGACAATATAGAACCTACATTGATGTAAGACTACACAATCTCAGTATTAGGATCAGAAAATGTTCATAATCTTTAACTACATCTGAAACCCGAGATGAGATTACTGTCTGTGACCAGTATCAGATATTCAATATCCTCCAATTCATGTGTGACTGAATAGCAATTTGCATAGCCCTGATAACATTTTCTTTACATCAACAGGATCATTTTCTTCTATTGTATTTGCCTGAAAACTATTGTGTTAAGAGCTAACAGTCTTCTCATTCACTATAACAGTGAATGTTTAGTGGAATAATGAAGCAGGACTAATGTGTTGACTGGTTCCACAGTGCAGGATGATTTGTTTCCAATTGAATCTAACTGCCTCATTGAAGTGTTAAGCATATTGAGTTGTTGTAATGTATCAAGGGAAGCACAAGAACTTTCCTACGCAATAATTGTGTAGGACAGGAGTGCAGATTTCTGTAATATTGATCTCCTTACAATTGCGCAGATAAAAAAAGCACGCACGAATCCAATGTTGAGGATAGATCAATCAGTATCACAACTGGCAGATTTGAGAAAATTAGTCATTTAAATTTCATTTGCACTCAATCTTGCTATCAAAAATACAGCTCAGGTATTTTTACAATATAATTTGAGGTTTCCACAAGACAATATAAACACTTGCTCCACAAGTGTGGTGAAAATTTATATGCTACTATTGTCTTTATATATTTCAGTGAAAAGCAAGAGTGATGCATTTATATAGCTCATGTTACATACAGTGCAGATTTAATATTTTACTAGATCACTCCAGCTGTGCATTCTTAGTGTGGTTCATGCTTCTTGAAGCCCTGCTTTAAAATTCATTCCTAAGCAGCGCACTCACATCATTGGACCAAACAAAGCAAGTCAAATTTCCAGAGGTTTTCAACCTTGATCTGAGGTCACCAGCAGAGCCTCAGAAATCCCAGGAAGAACACCACGATTATTTGTCATTTTTCTGGGTTTTTGAGGCTCTTCCATAAGAGTTACAGTGGATGAGCAAGAGAACCCCCAGAGATTCACCCCGTGTATCATTGAGGATAATTTTATAGCATATACATAGTCAATAAGTCTAGATAAATAGATGTCATTTAATTCATGTCAGATATGAGTTTTATTCCACATGAGAAACCCAAGACGATCTCATTTCCTAGTCACTGACAGTCAAAGTTCTTAGCACCACACACAAATTGCTACCTGTGACCATAGTACCTGTCATTGGGGTGAATTTCCTTACTGTTTGCAATACATTAGTGCCATAGAATAGATTTTTTTTGGCAGGAAAATTAGGTGGAAATCATTTTTTGCCTTCTGCATTTTTAAAAATTGCTTCCCTCAAGATACCTCAACAGATGTGAGGGAACTTAAGAGCTGCTCATCACATCCCAGCAGCCATTTATTTCAATTTTTCCAGAGGGAGAGGGAGAGCCATAGTAGCTACAATTATAGGTTTGTAGTGCGATCGCACTTTGGGAAAAATCAGATTGAAATTTGAGATACAGGAACTAACAGGTGGAAGGGAGAAGCTCCTATCATAGAAGAGTTCAGGACTTTCAATACAAGAAGCTGGGAAACAAATTCTTGTGAAATTGTTTTGTCATTACACCTACACACCTGGACTGGTTTCTCACTGCTTTGCACAAGATCAAACTATTGACAAATCTTGTAAGTGATAATGAATGCTCAGCTGTATTCTGTCCCCTCTTACCTAAAGGGGTGAGGTGTGTTTCCTGAAGTGAATATGCCAATTGATCACTAAAATAGCGAAATACGGCAGATGCTGGAAATCTGAAATAAAAGCTGGAAATACTCAGCAGGTCTGGCAGCAACTGTGCAGAGAGAAGCAGAATTAACATTTCAGGTCAGAGACCCTTCTTCAGACCTGAAGGGTCTCTAACCTAAAGTTAGAACTCTGCTTCTCTCTGCACAGATGCTGCCAGACCCGTTGAGTATTTCCAGCATTTCTTAGTTTAACCAAGGACCAATTGAAATAAAAAAAAAGGATCTACTGTTGATTCCCATGAAGCTGCCATACACTTAATTGGTGTATGCAAAGATAGCTCTTCAGCAACATTTCCACAAAGGACATCTGTACACATTAAGTCACATATAATAGTTGGTGGAAATCCTTGCAGACTGATCATGTTTGTTCAAATACTCTATTTCATGTGAATATGCACAAGTTCTAGGTCGCACATCTCAAACTATTGGCAGTTTCTCCTTAACCTTCCCTGGAAAGGTAACACACCCTCATTCACCCAGTTGCCTCATTCTCTGAATCACCCAACATCAAGTCAGTACTACCACCATCTAATTTCTGTTTGGGTGAAAGTTTCTCAGTGCTAGAGGAAGCAAATGTCAGATACTGAATTGGAAGGTCTTGGGGCAAAGGAATATGGGGCAGGTTGGAGTCAATTGGTGGACGGGCAGGTCCTTGTGCTCCTCTTCCTTATCAGTGATGCAAGCAATGACAAAGAAAAAATCCCCAGCTCTTCATTTTCATCACTGTCTTCCTCCTCAGGTCACACCCATTGCCATGATTGATCATGAAAAAGGAGGGCAGAAGCTGAATGGGTAAGCATTACTTCATCAAGATTAAGAGAACAAAGGGGATAGAGGTTTCTGTCTGATGCTTCAGAGGGTTGCCAAAGTGAATGCATTAGGTACTCATTTACTGACCTAGCACTGGCAAAGCATCAACATTGCCATCTCCCATGACAAGGGTCAAGCGAGTGCCCATGAGTGGTGTTGCCTTGTCCTCAAAGGGGGGGGGGGTGTTAAAAGCATGTGATGATCATGGACAAGAATGAGATGATCAGAGTGTCAACATGAATTTGTTAAGGGTAAAGCATGACTGACCAAACTAATTGAATTTTTTGATGAAGTCATGAAAATGGTAGTTAAGGGAATGTCGATGTGTTTTGGGCATATGGATTTTTAAGAAGGCATTTAAAGATTCCACATGTGATTAGCAAAAATGAAAACACATGGAATTGGAGGTAACCTTGTGACAATTTGGTAATCAGTTGAGGTAAAAGAAAGTCAGGATATGATTTGAAGGATGTGACAAGCTTGACCAATTTTAAATTCTGCCATAATTCAATGAATATGCTTTTCAAACTCATTAGTACTGCTGCACAAAGTGTCCACATGCATCATAAAAGATATGAAAGTTTTCCTATAATAGTGCCAATAAAACATTACAGGGTCCACCTGCAGTTGTGAACACCCCAACAGAACTGCCCTCACTGAAAAACACCATACCTGGGAAGCATCATTCAACCCATTAACACGTTTATGCAACTTCCCTTCCATGTCTGATGCTTCCTTTGGAAGCAAAAAACCACTTCCCTCTGAAGCTGGTCACCCTGAAATAAAGCTGCTTTGATATGGATTTGCACCTCCAAGAATAAGTTGCCAAAATAGCCAAAGACTCTCAAATCACCTTTTCTGCTGTGGAGAGTCTACCCCAATATCTATCCCCCAAGCACTCAAATTCTCAGGCCACCAACTGAGCCTTGGCTTTATAGGTCCCATAAGTCCCATCTGGTAGAACTTTCTGTACAAATCCATCTGATAGAGGTTCAGGGGACAGCCTGCTCTGAATATACCCGAAATTCTCTCCAACACTGTTTAGCCTCTCAAATTGCCTTATCTAAGACATTAGCAGCTACGAATGTTTCCTGGTCACAGGAACTTCTGACCTTATCCAAAGAAGGTTCTCCATTATCTAGGCTACACAGTCACCTCATCAGGCTGCAACGTCATGTTGAGCTCGCTAGACTAGTCAAAATGTCCACTCACGGTCCTCAACTGTAGGAGACCTTTTTCTCCTTCCAAGTACATCTCCTGAATCATTCTGAACTTGAGCTATGTTTTCACATTCTCAATGCTTGAACTCCTATTTGCCAATCCATGGCCTTCACTTGTCCCACTCCTTGGAGATTTAACCAATTTTTGTATTCTCCTTTTGACTTCTTTGTTCAAACTACTGTAGCCTCCCTCCAGTTTTCAGACCCTGCTGGTACACCACGTGGGAACCTACTTTGAGCAACTGATCCCTGGATGAGATGGCTTCTTGGTTCTTCCAAAATGGTACAGGTATCAGTATTTATTTCTTGATCTCAGATCCCACCCCACTAGCTTAAAAAAAACAGAATGCATGGGTATGTGATGTAGACAGTTCATGATCACCTTCACCCAGGTTCTCTTCAAATATTCATAATGCATTCCTAGTACCCAGGGACAATGTGCTTTTATCATTTGATTCCCATGTTGTATCACAAAAATTTTCCCATCACATAACTTTTCCTGGACCTTTCCATTCCCTATGCCCTTCTCTTGTAAAAAAGGGAAAAATATTGCCAGAACTGAAGTCTTCTCCATTTTCTTAATGCTGAATTTTTTCAGCTGCTTCAGCTTGAATAAAGCTCTATGAGCATATAGCTAAGTGGAGAAAGAGCGAATAGTTGTTCCATCCAGGGCCAGAGGATCATAGTTATGGAAGGCAATTTTGGATTATGGCTGTACACCAATTAGTATGGGCTTTATGCCCACCATTTGTAGAGAATCTTTTGCATGTACTACTTCTGCCAGAGCCTTTTGTAGCTTACAGTTCAGTTGATCGGTCAGTATTGATCACCTGTTACACACAATTATCCTATGATTTCTCACAATCCATTGTTGAATGGACTTTCTGCAATACTGCTCATATTAAATTTCTTACACATGTCCCTAAACTAGTCATTTGCAAATTCCCCTGTTAAAAATTGGTCAGAATTTTTGTTGGTGTTCCAAGACTTGTACCAACACACTTTTCCATATCTTTATCTGCTATTGTCAGTTTGTCCTTGTTGTTCATTACTGTAGATATGCTGAACCTAGTTGCCATATTGACAAAATGCAATAGATAAATACCATGATCTCTGTCCCACAGCCACCACTTCATTAAATTCTTGAGCTAATGGGACACTTACAACCTGGCATGGCAGTGCCTCCTGATTTAATACATATGTCACATTGAGATGCAATTTGTTCAACAAGAGTTGTATTCTTTATCCACAACTCTGGCATCTTTTAGCAGTAGCTTTAACCTGTGATATAGGATGGGAAAATGGCCTGTAACTTCCAGATAATCCTAGTCCTGTTAGCCAGGCTGTTGTCTCCAGATGTCAATAATGCTTCTTGAACTTCAGTGAGAAACACCTTCAACAGAATACAATAATGCCCTGATCTAGTGAATTGTAAAATTACTGCTTTACTGAAGATAAATGCTTTGTCATTCTCATCTTTGCTTTTCTTCCCCCCCCCCCCCCAAAGATTTACTCAAAAGCGGTACATCATTCTGGACCACATCAGCACTGATGAAATGATGCATTCCTGCCATTTCACACAGGAGGACCACTCCTTAAAGATGTTAAACATATCTCCAAACCTAAAGCAAGTAGCACTTTCATATTCTTTAACTTTACTTCAATCTGCCTTGTCAAGGGATTCCAAGTAACAGTTCAGCCAATCGACTCCACACAGTTGAGGTACAGCCACTATCTAATATTGCACAATTGAATGAATCGGCAACCAAAATTCTCATGGCCCAACTCAAGTTTTCAGTCAACAATTTGATATGATCATGTCATTCATAATCAGAATGATGAGTTACTTCAAATACTCAATTCCTGCTTCTAGGACAATTCCTTGCATAGAGATACTTCAACTCACAACAACATTTAACCACTCCCCACGTATCTCTGGGAATAATTCACTTTATCATTCCAACCTGGTTTTCTGTTTTGATCCTTAGACCGATCAAAAGTGCAACCCACTTCAAAAAGGTCTTTCAACAACTCTCCATACAACTGCCCATGACTAGGCCCCCATTAATTTCAAAAGCCAGTAATCATGGAGTCCTCCATTCTCTATCACTGCAGAATTTCCAATGTGAAACAAAGGTAGCTGGAAGTGACTGTTTTCTCAACTTTTAGGGTTGCAGTCATTTGCTCAAAAAGAGAAACTTCACCATGGAATTAAACCCCAAAACCAAAAATCTAAGAGATCAATGCACAATCTAACAATTTGAACGTAAGCACAGACTCAGGAATTTCTAAACTGGATTTATTTTAGTCAGGTTATATAACCTATCAAGTTCCATGACATTCTTCCATGGACTGATTTTTCTTAAATTTTAAGACAGATGATCAACTATGCCTCATAGGCTTCCAACAAATCATCTTTTTTGCAAATCTTGTACATATTAGAATTGGCAATCCATCTTCAGTATTAGTCAGTAACACTCAATCCCAAAAATACTTTTTTTGGTCTTGCTTTTCCCCTGGTAAAGCAAAAGTCAAGGATATACCTTGCTTCCTCTTGGTTAGGGAAGTAACCCAAGTCCACATTTCCACCACATTCTTTAATTGTTCATATAGTTCCCATTCTGAAAAGACCAATGAGTAATCATAGTTTGAGAGCCTGCAGCATGATTCAGCCATTTCACCCTAAATGCCACTAGGAGCCTGGCTTTGGTGGGAAGAATAAATCATGTTTTTCTTTATATCCCCACCTGAAGAGATCAAAGTTAATCCTCTGCTACCATGTTAAATAGGCAGATGTTCAATCACAAAAATGAGGAAGCAAATGACAGTCTCTGATCCACAACTGTTTTACTAGCAATTCATAGTTCATACCAAACATCAGTTCCTACTCTCCCCTTCTGAACTAACTCTCTACCCAAAGGCAACACACCAACTGGCCCAAAACCCACCCCTTATATACAAAACTATAACGAGCATCACCTGCTCTCTATTAACACTGAAAGGAGCCCTATTTAATTAAAGGGACCATCATTTTCAATATTATCAGAGGGGTGTTTTAAACAAAGTCTTAAAATGTTAAAGGTAGATGCAGAGAAACTATTTCCTTTGGTGAAAATTAGAAAAGGGCTACTTAGGATTAGAATCAGGAAGCACTTATTCAAAAAATGGTAGTGGAAATCTAAAACTCTCTGTCTTTAAAAACTGTAGATGCTGAGTCATTTTAACTTTTCAAGATTGAGATCAATAGATTTTTGGTAGGTAAAGGTTTCAAACAACATGGAACAAAAGCAGGTAAATGAAGTTGATATACAGATGAGCCACGATTCCTGTTCCTATGTTCCTAAAGGTGAGGATTTGCCTTTGGTGATCTGCATTGTCTGCATTGGGCGGCACAGTGGCGCAGTGGTTAGCACCGCAGCCTCACAGCTCCAGGGACATGGGTTCGATTCCGGGTACTGCCTGTGTGGAGTTTGCAAGTTCTCCCTGTGTCTGCGTGGGTTTTCTCCGGGTGCTCCGGTTTCCTCCCACAAGCCAAAAGACTTGCAGGTTGATAGGTAAATTGGCCATTATAAATTGTCACTAGTATAGGTAGGTGGTAGGGAAATATAGGGACAGGTGGGGATGTTTGGTAGGAATATGGGATTAGTGTAGGATTAGTATAAATGGGTGGTTGATGTTCGGCACGGACTCGGTGGGCCGAAGGGCCTGTTTCAGTGCTGTATCTCTAATCTAATCTAAAAAAAAATCTCCTGTATAAAAGGTAGAGTGCAAGAGAGTAAGGCTAGCAGTTAAATGTGCCAAGTGACTTGGGAGAGGTAAAGAGTATGAGGCTGTTCAAGTGGAGGAAAGAGTTTTAGGGATGTGCATGTAAATCATTTCGAATAGTTGAGTTGAATAGTGTAAGGTGTCAAGTTAGAGCTACCCTTAACCAGAGTGCAGTGTGAAGGGACTGTTGTTGAAGTACTACCTTAAGAAAGTGAAGATCTGCTGCCACCCAGGGTGAGAAAGGAAGACAAATAAAGAATGCCGAATATGTTACCTTGCCAGGTCTACGAGGTGTGAACCCAGCGCCTGCAGCTGGGCTGAAAACAGGCCATTGATCAGGCTAGCCCTTATCCTGTGATGCCTTCGGCAGGCATCCTCTGGCTGCCTGAGGCCTGGAAGACCCTGGCTGCCTGAGGGTTCCCTGCACTGGTGTAGAACTCTCCTCAGGCATCACAGCTACTGGAGCTGGGCTCACTGGCAGAGTGGCTGAGGAGCTGGTGTCCACACTCAAAGCACTCTGAGGGGAGACCCAGCTGTGGAGGTCAGCCTCTCCTCCTCTCTTTCAAGGCGTACTTGAACTTCCCTGCTCACTAGATAAGGACAAGGCCCTGGAGAAAACTCCAGGAGCCTCATCCTTCTCTCGCCTTGTCACTGCTGCGTTTAGCTCATGGCCAAGGCAATGGTGTGCAGGTCTACGCACATCTGAGATCTGGCTCCGCATGAGGGTCGCCAACCTCTCGATGGAGGAAGCCATGTGTTCACATGCCTGAGACATGGTATCACACATGGCAGGGACAGGCTCCATCATCGTCCGCTCATGGCTGTGCATGATCTCTGCCAGATATTCCCTTACCTTTTTCTGCAACTCCAGAATGCCCTGTGCTGTCAATACCAGCAGTCCATCATCAGCCTGGGGCTCAGCATGGACCTGGACATCCACAGTCCTCTGAATGTCAAAGGCCTCAACTGTCTCAGCCTCAGCCAACTGCTTGGGCACATGTGCAGCACCCTCACCAGCTTGTGACCCTAATTCTACAGCTGAGTGGAAACTCACCAAGGTGAAAGTATCTGCGCTGGTGGAAGGTACAGGAGAGTCATGGGATGGTGCTTCCTCTGAGTAGTCCTACTTCTCAGTGGTGAACGACTATCCTACTTCTGGTTGAGTCTACTGTAGATGCCGACCTGCATGAGAGAATACAAACATGTGTGGGTTAGGCTGTGCAGATCTCATCATGCCAACCATACCTGATGTGGGTCTCTAGAAGTGAACTGTATGTCAATGGAAGCCAATCCTTGCTCTTGCATGGAGACTCCAGTCTCTCCATTGGTTTTGGAACAGCCACCCTGAGCCTCTGCCAAGTATAATGCCTGTTTCTCTGCTGTGCTGAGAGGCTGAAGATCCAGTATGCCTCTGCCTGTTCGGACTGTCTACCTCCTGATGTGGACCCACTTGTCCTACAAGAGAAAGGATAGAGAGAGTTATACTGCACAGAAAGATCAACATGACAGTTCTGCTAGTGTCAGCCCTTCGTCCCCTATGGCGGGGTCACATAAACCTCATGCCGCCATCTGCTCTCGGGAGAGTTAAGCGGGGTGAGCTGTGAAAGAAAGTGGCCTGTGGTCAAGATGCAGCCATGCATCTGTCAGGATGAGGTGATGCCTAATCCATTTTGCCATTGCTGTGTTAGTGCCTCCCTCCCCATGTCTCCTTTCCTCCTGCATAGCCATTTGCTAAAACTGAAAAACGAGAGTGGTGTGGAGCACACACCTTGGCAGAATGAAGAAAGCTGTTGACCCTCTTGCAGCACTGTACCCAATTTGGGCGGCAGTGACCCTATGGCTGCTGATCTCAGCAATCTCTATCCAGGCTTGCTTGGTCAGCTGGGAGGATCTCTTCTTGCCATCATTGGGGAAAAGGACCTGTTCTACAACCATTTGGTCTGTGAAGCATAACTGCATTCTTTGTTGAAAAAGTTTGAACTCAAATAGGATATCAATGGCCTTCCAGTTCATGCTGGGAAATTTGATATCCATCCTTCTGCTGTTCTTTTGCCTTTTTCAGAAACTATGGATATGCAAAAATGTTTCAGTAATCCTGTTACTATAAAGATACTCTGTATGCACCTCCAACAGTGTATCTGCTGTGTTTTCTGCTTTCTGCTTTATATTTTACTTTGTTCAGCTGTGTGTGCCTTCAGCACTGTACTTATTATGACTTTTCTATTTGTGACTTAAAACTTGTTTTAACACTTGTTCTATTGACTCTGCACTTTTCTGAATTACAGCCCACTCTTTTTTTTCTTTGTTTGAATTTTGGCATGCCTTCTTGTTCAGTGCGGGGCTCCCGACGCATCATGGCTGCTTGCCTGGACTTGCCCAGCTCAAATATACTCATGATTTGTAGGGTGAGTAAGCCTTATTTTCTTCTGTTTTCTGGACTACGGAAACTTCTGACTTCTGGTACTGCTTTTAAATCTTGTTTGCTGTTTCACCCATGGCCTTCAAGCAATCATCACTATTTCTCACCACTGCCACAATATCATGCGTTTCTCTGTGTTATCTTAAGCAACACAATAAGGTACATGGATTCCAGTTTCTTGAAGATCTCTCGAAGGTTTATTAACAGCCAGAACTAATACATACAACACAGAGCAAACTATATACAGAACCTTTGTCCAGCGTGCTGCAGTGCAGAGTGACTATGGCTTATAGTCGCATGAGTACATCCTGGTACTTAGCTCATTAGTATACTGAGTTCTTAAAAGGACATTACTCCTAAAGCAATCATACAACATTATTCAGCCTCTCACCTCCCACCCCCGCCATGTGATTGGGTGGGGCACCGCGCCTCCATTATATAAAGTGGCTGCCTGTTGCGTGATCGCAGTGTGGCAGCCGCCCACATGACAAATGGGAATGCTGCCCATTTAACCCCTTGTGTGCAATCTTTCCCTTTGGGAAGCTGGCACACTTGCCATCCTTTCCTCCCGGCTTGGCAGCAGCCCATGACACACCATGTGCTGATCCCAAGTCTACACTACCCTGTAAAATTCGCACAGTGCCTGTATCTGAGCTGATGGCTGTGAGTGCCAGGTTAAGTGACAGTACTTCTTCATCGGAGGTTTGGTTGGCTCTCTTTCTCTCTTAACACTGAGGCTGCAGTGGCATCTTGGGTACCAGAAAGCAAAAATGCAGAAGGGGCGGGCTGGGGTGAGGGAAGGAACAAGGCATGCGGTCCATGGTCACAGCATCTGCAGCTTGCACTTGATGCCAGATAGGTGGATGAAGGTGAAGAAGGATTTGAGATGGGCGATCAGACAGGAACATGTTCACGGCAATGCCAGATGTAACAGTTTCAGATGCAGCGGGTTTCATGATGCAGAGCACTGTGTCCTCCAAAGGCCTCAGGAAATGCAGGTGTGCCTGTCCTTCATCAGTTTTGTTCTGTTCCCTGTGATTCTTTGTGACCGTGCCCTGCAAGAGGGAGGGAGGAACATCAGTGAGTGTGTTGCAATATGTTTGGGGTGATGTGCCTGGAATAGCTGAATAACTAGAGGTATAGGGAAGTTGCGAGAGGTAGTTGTGAAGCTAGCAGCATTGGTAAATGTGTGAGGGTGATGTAGAGCATCTGAATGTTTGGCATGAATCTTGATTGCTGATGGATGAGTGATGGGGTGTGGTCCGTTAAGCAGTTTGAGAGGTTGGTAGTCTGATGGGCAGGAGATGCCATGTGAAGATGCATTCACTGATCTTTGTTAGTACTGCTTTCCTGTTCTATTTTGTTTCATTACTTTAAACACCAGAGTAAACATACATTAGTTGTAATAGCCACAGATTCAAGTCTTTAACGAGCTGACATTACACAATCCAACATGCGTATTCAGGGAACTAATACTACATGATTCCAATGTGATTACACAAATCTGTATTGAGCTCACAATTCACTCTAAGAACTCAGGTATATCACACTCCACAATTTAGTGTGACTACCATACACAGTGGTTCACTCAAAACTCATACTAATTCTACCTTTGATCTCTACATTTCATGAATACTACCACTAAATCACAATACACCAAAAGACACACAAAGTAATATCAAACTAACAATATGGAGCAAGAATAAGCACTTAGTCCATGTCAACCTCTCCTAATCATTCTGTTACCATGGTTATATGGTCCACTTAAGCTCAACAATCACTTTATTTCTATAAACACAGTGACCTGACCAACATCATCTCCCAGATCATAAAGACATGGATGAATGACCTTCATGCATTCCTACAACTCCTCATTCTTGCCTTAGGCCTGCTTCACAAAGCATTCCTATTCAGAAAAACTGAAAGCTGTTTTATCTCATTGTGTGCTGATCCCACAAACAGCCCAAAACATTGAGGTGCATGAGTAGCGTGAACTCATATTCCCACAACCTTGACCATATGAGATAATTGAACTTCTTGGGGCACTGCTGCTAGGTCCTTGGGGCCAGATTCTGGGAATTGACCTCCCTGGCCACCTGTTCCCATTCCCTTCTCAGGGTGTGCCTTGAGGGCCTCCTCTGGAAACATGACATCTCTTCTCCTTTCCACCTCTATCACTAATGCCTCTCGCACCACATCATAAAGCCTGAGATCCCTCTCTCTGTCCTGTTGTTCTTTTTGTTGTGCTTTTCCTACCAACTAAGGCTTCCAGAGACAGATGCATCAGCTCCTATTGCATGAGTGCAGCTCTCCATTAGGCAAGGTGGGATGCCTTTAAGAGGTGCAGACTAGCTGAAACATCTGCTAGCCATACACACAGCTGAGTCACCTGCTGAGCATGCAGCGAGTTAGCTGCGGGATTGTGCTTGGCTGCACCCTGAAATCATTTGGATTAGGAGGCAGCTTGACGTTTGCATGCGGTCTACCTCAATGGGACTGGGCAGGGGGTAATCGCGCCTTGCGAGGCCCTCACCCAGAAAATTACCTTTATGAAATTTTTCTCCTTAGTGTCACCTCAGACCCTCCTGTTCCTTCTCTTAAGCAAACAGGTGGGCAAGTATACTCAGCACGATTTTCACCTTCACTGTGATTGTACAAGCATAAATTGCAGCTGCCAATAAGTCACAGATAGAAATAGAGGGCCATAATAAATCCAAACATTGAGAAAAAAAATTAGGTTAAAACCAGCAGCAAGTAGAATATCAAAATTCTGCACCTCATAATGGCATTGCTTTAATAGTGAAACTTCCAAAATGACTAACAGGGCTTTTAATAAAAAGAAAAAAATAGAAAAGGAAGACTTGCACAAATTCAGGATGTACCGAAGAACTTTGCATCCAATGAAATACGTCTTGACGTGTAGTCACTGTTATAATGTAAGGAAATGTAGCAGCCAAGATCCCACAAACAGCAATGTGATAATGACCAGATATATAATCTGTTTTACTGATATTGGTTGAGGGATAAATAGCAGCAAGGACACTGGGGAGAACAGCCCCGCTCTTCTTCAAAATAGCTCCATGTGATCATTTACATCCACATGAATTGGATATTGGAAAATACATAACAAAGAAAAAATTGCAGGGATATGGGGAAAGAGGTGGAGACTAACTGGATTCCTCTGTGTAGGAGCCAGCACAGACTTGGTGGTCCAAATAGCCTCCTTCTATGATATACTATTCTCAGAATAAGGGGCAGGCCATTTAAGACTGAGATGAGGAGGAATTTCTTTACTCAGAGGGTGGTGAATCTTTGGAATTCTCTATCTCAAAGGGCTGTGAAAGCTCAATCATTGAGCATGTTCAAGATAGAAACTGATATATATCTGGATACTAGTGACATCAAGGGATATGAGGATAGTGGGGAAATTGGCGTTGACGTAGAAGATCAACCATGATCTGTTTGAATGGTGGAGCAGGCTCGATGGGCCGAATGGCCTACTCCTGCTCCTATGTTCCTATGATTCTGTGTTTTCTATTATATCTTTGAATAATGATTCCATTATCTTTCCAATTATTGAAATTAAGCTATATCGATATTTCTCTGGACTTGTTTTATTTCCCTTTTCATCAGGAATTCAGAATGTCAGTGTCTCTTTCAGCATTTTCTCTCCATTAAACTAATCATGTGAAGTGCACTGGCCTTCTTGTCTAAATTCCGAAACTTTGCTCATGTGTAAAATCTACCTGATAAGCCTGCTCTGCGCAAGAAGAAAAGATTGCCATACCAGAACAAAAGAGAGCGTATTTCTCTCAAAGATTGAAAACAGCATCATTTTCATCAAAGTCCTGGTATGCATGAGTGATAATATGATGAAATATGAAGCATAAGCAAAGATAGATTGTCAATTTTTTGGCATTGAAAACCTGTGGTGCTTCCGGTACAGATTCGCCATAACTCTAGTGAAAATCCAGTCGAATGGCTACAAATTACGACAGGACATGGTTAAGTTGGGTCCTGGCTTTTCCCTAGAGTATTCAAATATCCTTTAAGAGATGGGCTTAGGTTCCTCCCACCCTAAATAAAGCCATGGACTTGATTAGGAGCAGGAAATTCCCAGGCTGAATGTCGTAGTGTCCCCAGCCTGGAGGAAGAGCAGCTGGGTCTATACATCAAGTGGGACCAGGCCTAGCATTCACTTAGTCATGGAATTCTGCAACAGATGGAAGGTTGGGGGCCGCTCTAAGCTTGTATCATGGCCTTGATCCCCAAAGAGAAAGAAATCAAGCCAGTACACTTTGACCCTGTAATAAAGAAGGCTGAGTTAGCACATGGATACTTCCTCAGAACCACCATTGCTCGTCACATTTTGCCATCTCTTAATTCACTGCTCATGTGGCTGGGCTATTTAAAATTATTAGACCACCCTCTGATGCCATAAACATTGGCAGTGCCAGTACCAGAAGCATGTTCTTGCACTTACAGCCTCAGTCATTTCATGAAGTTCCATCACCAGTAAAAATAGGATTCTTTGAATATATTTTTATTCCCTCAAACTTGTATAACAGACTTTTATATTATGGGGTCTCCTTTAGATAAGGAATAAATACATTCTTTAACTTCCTTTACAATATTCCCAATACCTCTTAGATCAGGTTAAATTTGATGTGCCTCTATTTCAAAGTACAAGTGAAAATGAATTCAATACTGCTTTATAATCCTCCTGAATGGATTGTCATTATCAGTATCTCATGGCATAGCATGTCAAATTAGAAATATGAGGAAGGATTATGTATCCCCTAATGATTTTTGCGCAAATTACTTTCAAGATAGATTGGTAGAAATGTAGATAGAGAATAAGAATTCCTAATTTTAGGACTCCTGTAATAATTTAATATTAGTTTGTATCACCACAGGACTATCTTCCTGATTAAAGGCAGTCCCTCATTACCTTCAGTTTGCTGTCAAAATACATTATACTATTTTTTTGATTGTAGACCGATTTTGTTGTTTAAAAATAAAGTTTCAATTGCACATGACATGAAATGAAAGAAGCCCTAATGCAAGCACCCTTCACCCTGTGTGAAAGACTGAGAGCAGGAAGAGGTCCAGTGAATATTTGTGGTGAGGTATTCAAGTCTGTGACGGAGGTGGAAAGCTGCAATTGAAGGTGTTTTATTGTTATATTATCCAAAATGACTTAGGAACTTATTTGTTCAAGCATATGTATATATATCTCCACAATGCCACATCACTCACTATTGACCTACAGTCTGTGTACCAAACACACATTGTATCATTCCACCACAAATGGAGAGATATGAGAAAATATGATGCATGCTCCAGTATCTGTGTCTAAAGTGTGATTATTTAGAAGCTCTAAGAACCACTCCGCGGCGGTGCCCTTTAAACTCAGCGGGATACCCGCAATTAGCGGCTGCCACAGAACCCCCGCAATATTACGCGCGGGGCTCATTAGCATCACTGTGCCAAGCAGCCCTCTCCCCCATATTACGTGGGGAGAGACGGGACATTCGGCGCAGTGATAGACATTTTGACAGCTATGCAGCAGGTGCTGGGGCCCTATTAAAAGCACCCCAGCACCTAAATCATAGAACATAGAACATTACAGCGCAGTACAGGCCCTTCAGCCCTCGATGTTGCACCGACCTGTGAAACCATCTGACCTACACTATTCCATTTTCATCCATATGTCTATCCAATGACCACTTAAATGCTCTTAAAGTTGGCGAGTCTACTACTGTTGCAGGCAGGGCGTTCCACGCCCCTACTACTCTCTGTGTAAAGAAACTACCTCTGACATCTGTTCTATATCTATCACCCCTCAACTTAAAGCTATGTCCCCTCGTGTTTGCCATCACCATCCGAGGAAAAAGGCTCTCACTATCCACCCTGTCCAACCCTCTGATTATCTTATATGTCTCTATTAAGTCACCTCTTCTCCTCCTTCTCTCTAACGAAAACAACCTCAAGTCCCTCAGCCTTTCCTCGTAAGACCTTCCCTCCATACCAGGCAACATCCTAGTAAATCTCCTCTGCACCTTTTCCAAAGCTTCCACATCCTTCCTATAATGCGGTGACCAGAACTGCACGCAATACTCCAGGTGCGGCCGCACCAGAGTTCTGTACAGCTGCAGCATGACCTCATGGCTCCTAAACTCGATCCCCCTACTAATAAAAGCTGTTTCCTGACAGCTGTCAAAGAAATACTTACCTGACTGCTGAAGAGTGGGGCTGCTGTCAATCTGGCAGCAAAGCAGAAAGTGCTGTAGAAATCCAGCAGGTCAGGCTGCATCTGTGGAGAGAGAAGCAGAGTTAACTTGACCAAGTTCACAGACCTAAAAGTTAACTCTGCTTCTCTCTCCGCATATGCTGCCTGACCTGCTGTTACCCCAGCACTTTCTGCTTTGCTGCCACATACTTACCCTGCTGTGTCCCAGTGTCCTGTGAAGTTGCGATCCTCTTCTTCAACTCAAGTGTAACATTCCTTCTCGTAGGCGTGCCGAACCTGGGTGAATAGTCTTAATTTTGCACATTCCAGGACATGAGACTTAAATATAACATGAAAGGCAAATACACAACAGAAATAAAACCATAATTGAAGAATATTTACCTATTATGAGCATCTAATTATCTGACTGTGAAAAGCCTCAGACTAATATGCATTTGGAATCTGTATTCATTTCTCTGCTAACTGTTCTGTGGAAATACATGTAACTGCAATTATATGATCTTTGTTAAAAAAAACAGGAAAATATGTTCATATTCCAACTGCATTGTGAACTAGAAATATTACACCAATAAATATGATCAGCTGCTGCAGAAGCAAAGTGTTTGTGAACATGTGTCAATCTATAATAGTTGAAAAACCATGACACAGCATAGATTTCCTCACTAGTTCGGCATTGGTTTTCAAACATGTGCAAAACAAACCTTGCAGCCAGATGTTAGAGCAGTTACACGGTGGAGTCACATTTGCATTTAAAGGACCATACCAAAAGCCGAGGACGGCAGAGGGGTGCTCTAGGGTGGTCCGACAGTTCAGCGATGCCTCCCTGCTCACTCTCCTCCAGGCTGTGTGGGCAAGGCGGGAGGTCCTTTTCACCAGCAATGGGAAAAAGAGGCTCTCCCACCTGAACCAGGCAGTCTGGCTGGAGATGGCAGAGAAGGTGAATAGCCTTGTGGCCATCCGCCATCAAAGAGTCCAAGGTTGGAAGGGGATGAACGAGTACTCCTCCTGCCAGCCAGGGCCTGCTAGGCCTCGTGTGCACAGGGTACGAGCACCAAAGTCATCCAAAGCCAAAGGGCAATCAGATCAGCAGACTTCCTTCAGTGAGGCTGCTAGTGCAGAGGTTGCACCAAGAAGGGGCAACCTCTCCATTTACAGAGAACACACTGACATAAATGGGAATGCACTGGTGTCACAGCAATGTAAATACATCTTTCACTAAATATTCCTCACCAATATGTGTGTCCTTTTCTCTGTGTGAATGATGTGTGCCAGCATATACCGCCAATGTCACATCCCTTTGCACTGTTGGCCCTTCAGGGGGCCCAACATATGCAATAACATCATTGCTATACCACCATTACACATGAGCGTCTCCACAGATGCCGTGACATGGACATTGGCTCAGTCAGCTGCTGCCTCTAATGGGTTACACAGGGATGCTGCAGATGTGGACTGGTGCACAGCAGGTGAGCGAGGGTGATGTGTGGCTTGCAGACCTCATGTCAGTTCCTATGGAGGAGACAGCCTTTGTCTTATAAGCACTTCCGTACATCCCTACCTCACTACTAGCCCTGTGTGCAGAGCCCGGATGCCATCTGCCCTCCCATGTGTCTTTCATGTTGTAGGTCTTCAGCGTCCTCATAGTCCGAGGAGGAATCCTGTTGACATTTCTCCTCATCATGCCAGGCTTGGCCCCTATTGGGTGCATAGTTGCACAGAGCAACAAAGAAAGGAGCTGGCCTTTTCGGCCCGTAGCACAGGGTATCACCCTATCCATACAGGCATTGGAAGCGCTCTTTCAGCATGCCGATCTCCTGCTCAATGGTGGCTCATGTAGCTCAGTGGCTGGCGCTATATCTCTCCTCTGCAGCAATGGTGGGGTCTCTCACTGGTGTCAGGAGCCATGTCTGGAAAGGATAGCCCTTATCACCAAGAAGCCACCCCTCCACCTGAGCCAGTTCAGTGAACAGCAGTGGCAGCTGGGACTGGTGCAGGTCCCAGGTGTCATGGCAGCTGCCTGAAATGTGGGCAAAGATTTGCATGAAGCACCTGTGGTGATCACATACCAACTTCACCTAGATTGAGAGGATTCCTTTAACGGTGATGGCTGCAGGTGGTAGCCTGGTGGGAGGCTTGATGGCCACATGAGTGCAGTCTATGTACGTTACTGCCGAAACCGATGGCCCTCTGGGCCTGGCTGTGACAGTCCGTCCTGAAGCGGACATACTCACTGACCCTCCAGTGCAGGGCATTGGTGATCTCCCTGATGCAGTGGTGCACTGCTGACTGTGTGACCCCACAAAGGTGGGCCCCTGAAATGCTGCAGAGGCGTCAAGCTTGAGAACAACTGCCACTATGAGAACCAAAGGCATAGGATGTCCACTGACACCCATGGGCAGCAGGTCATCTTTGAACAGGGCACAGAGGCATGTCACCACCCTCTCTAGATGCGCAATTGCCTCTGACACTGGTGCTCTGACATCCGATGGTATGTCATGTTGGGCCTGTATTTGCACGACAATTGTAATGGCGAGCTCCCCTTGGGGGCTGCTGCTCATGACCAGGGGCTTCTACGTGGCTCACACCTGCCTCTTGATTTTGCCCCTGGCGCATACAGATCCTCAGGAGCAGAGGATCATGCAATGTAGTATGAGCCATACCTAGTTCCATGTGATAAATAAAGTTCAACCCTTCATGTATTTGAAGGTTCCTAATAGGGCAGGGATTGGTGTTGATGCGTACATCAGCTGCTTTCCTGGATCAACTATGTGGCATGCCATGGCATTGCCCATCTTGGCCAACACTCAAAGTGGCACAGCATGACCACATCATGATCTACCAGCCGAATCAATTGTCCCCACCATCCATGTAACCTTCATGCTCTTACCCTTACTGGCACCCTCCCCTCACACAGGGTGACTAGAGTACCATTGCTCCTTCACAAACACAAACAACTGGAGAACGTACACTGTTTACGGAGGAAGGGTACACAGTAGCTCCCTTCATGCTTGCAGAGCTTTCCCTCCAGTAATTCCAGACCCCCTCCCTCCTCCCTTAAAGAATGCCAAGCTGCGACCCCGTAATCCCCCTTCCTCCCTTCTAGTATGCAGAGCGAGACCCCTGTAATTCCCCCCTCCTCCCTTTCAGTATGCAGAGTGCGTCCCCTGTGATCCCCCCCTCCTCCCTTTAAGAATGCAGAGTGAGACCCCTGAAAACGGAACTTACCTTCTGTCGTGAAACCTTCTGCCACCGACGACCTGCCGGCTTTTCAAATCGTGAACCGGACGGGACGTGACGGCCGCCCATTCAAAGTAAAATCATTAAGTGTCCATGGAGAGGCGGCAGGCTGCATAATCTGCAGAGGTAAGTACCAAATAAAATATTCAAATTGGGGTGCCGCCGCCATGTGGCGGGGTGTGGGGCGGGGGGCCACACCGAGATGTCCACGCCTCTGGTAATTTGCGGCACGCCTTCTCGACATTGTGGGTTGAGGCAGGACTCTCCCCACAGAATTTTAACTGCCCCTGGGCCGTGACCTGCGACCTCGAGGGGCCGGTAAAATTCAGCCCATAATATGGTGGCAGCAAGGCGTTTTGAGTAGAACTGAAACTCTATGAGTGATGTAAGTGCTAAAATTGATTGTGAAGAACAACTTGAACTAGTGCCAGAAAAAAAAAGCACTGTGTAAATCATGTGAAAAACGAGATGTCTGCTGCTGCAGCAATGAATGCGTAGTTCCAGCCCATGATGAATTGGGATGCTGACGGCATTGTGAACGCATTTGAAAAGTTTAAGTAAAAGTGCAAATTGACCTTCAATAGTTTTCTGAAAGGCAGTGGTGAAGAGAAAAAGGTGAGCGACATCCTTTTGTGTACAAGAGAGAAAGGAAATGAGTGAGGATGATATAAAAACCCGAACAAGATTTTTGAGAAATTCAGCATACATCTTCAGCCAAAGTCAAACCATCAGATCTACTGTTATGAATTTCAGAGTCTGAGGCAGGAACCAGATGAGCCTATTGATAATTTCTTAACGATATTGAGAAACGTAGCCGGCAAGGACAGGGATGATCAGCTCATTTGGGGCTCTGCACACCCCTGATGTACAAAAAGCTTTAATTGGAAAGGACAAGCTGACAATATCACAGACTGTAGACACTGCCTGAGCATGTGAAGCCACAAGTAGACAGGTGAAGACACTGATTACCTGAACGGCTAGCATTTTTAGTTTAGCCAAAAGAAAAGAAAAAAAAATGTTTAGAAAAAATTCGTTCAGACATAACAGAAGGATCAGATTTATGAGGCAAGATGGGAAATATATGATGGTAAGTCCCTATGCTGCTCGCATGTCCTAGAACTGGAATAAGAGGTTCTCTTATCTCTGAGAAGGGTCGATTGAGGGCATTAGATTGTGTGATAAGCAGTAGATGAAATATAAGGCTCTGACCTGAGATGTACATCACGAAACATGCCAATAAAACATTGGCCCGGGATCTTCTCATAATTATTGTGTAACTACAGTGTAAGAGTAACATAGAGATGATTTTAGAGAACAAACTCGGGCATAATTGATTTATGGGGTTTCGTACTGAAACATCAGTTTGCATGCATTTCTTCAATTTTTGTGCCGCTTCGATGTCATGTCTGTGAAAAACCTTTGCAGCTCATTAACACGGCTCTTCCCCCATGCAAAAGAAAGCTCACACAACTTTCCTGCATTTATGCCAGTTCTTCACTGGCGTAGATTTATGTTCATATATTTATGTTTAGCTGCAGCACAGGCCAAAGTCAGCTGATGCCGGTGTACCTAAGGAGTTTAAATCTTGGAAGAGTGTCCACACTTTCTAGCTTCATTTCTGGAGTCTGAGAAATATTTTCTTTGCAATCCTTGTTTGAACTCTTTCTCTCTGAGACCTGCAAAGTGCTGTCAGTCTTCATGCAAATGAAATATTTCAGAGACCATTTGCTGCCCTATGTGACCAGAAGCCTGAATGGCCTTCCCAATGAGCAAACCCCTGTTCTGCATAATAATAGACAGGAGGAGGCAAAAGGCCCTGATAGTAAAAAAAAATGGCAGAAGACAACAGCCCACTTGTGATTACCCCTCTCAGAGAGTGCACAGGCAGCACAGGTCATACCAAATCCTCTCAGAGGAGCTGTGCATCAAGAGGCTGCACTGCACAAAGGAAGTCGTTGGCTATCGGTCTCAGTTTCCCTGCTACTGAAACCCTGATCCATCCCTCTGTTATCACCAAGTTTCATTACACTAGTGCTCTCCTTGTGGGCCTCCAACCTTCCATCCTCCATAAACTTGAGATCATCCAAAACTTTGAGCCCACATCTTAACTCACAGCAAGACGTGTTCACCCATAAGCCCATATTTACAATGGTGCCCAGACCAAGGCCTCAATTTTAAAATTATCATCCTTGTGTTTAAATCTCTTCCAGGCCTTGCCCCCTCCCTATCTCTGAAATCTCTTTTATCCCTTTAACTCCCTGAAATCTCCATGCTCCTCCTTTTGCGCATATCCAATTTTCATCGCTTAACCATTGGTGGCTATGGCTTCAGCTTTCAAGGCCCTAAGCTTTGGAAGTCCTGTCCTAAACCTTTCTCCTCCTTCAAGTCACCCCTTAAAACCTGCCTCTTTCATCAAGCTTTTGGTCATCTGTCTTTAATATCTCTTAAAAGAATTGGCTAGTGAGATAATTGATATGTCATTTTTAATTTTCCAAAATTCCTTAGATTCGGGTAAGGTTCCATTAGATTGGAAAATAGCAAATGTAACACCTTCATTCAAAATGGGAGGGAGATAGAAAACAGGAAACTACAGGACAGTTAGCTTGACATCTGTCACAGGGAAAATGTTAGAAACTATTATTAAAGACGTTATAGCAGGTCATTTAGAAAAAAATCAAGGTAATCAGGCAGAGTCAACATGGTTTTGTGAAAGAGAAATCATGTTTAACCAATTTATTGGAGTTTTTTGAAGTAACATGCGTTGTGGATAAAGGGGAATCGGTGGATGTACTGTACATAGATTTCCAGAGGCATTTGATAAGGTGCCACATCAACAGTTATTGCGGAAAATAAAAGCTCATGGTGCGGGGGTAACATTTTGGCATGGATAGAAGATTGGCTTGCAAACAGGAAACAGCCAGTAGGCATAAATGGGTCATTTTCTGGTTGGCAAGATGTAACGAGTGGTATGCCGCAGGGATCAGTGCTGAGGCCTCAACTTTTTACAATTTATATAAATGACTTGGATGAAGGGACTGAAGGTATGGTTGCTAAATTTGCTGATGACACAAAGATAGGTAGGAAAATAACTTGTGACGTGGAAATAAGAAGGCTAAAAAGGGATAAAGATAGGTTAAGTGAATGGGCAATAATGTGGCAAAAGGGGTATAATGTAGGAAAATGTGAAATTGCCCATTTTGGCAGAAAGAATAAAAAAGAAGCATATTATCTAAAATTGCCTAGTGATGAACAATAACATTCTATTAGCTTTCCTAATTACGTGCTGTACCTGCATACTAACCTTTTGCGATTCATGCAATAGGACACCCAGATCCCTCTCATCTCAGAGCTCTGCAATCTCTCATCATTTAGATAATATGCTTCTTTTTTATTCTTCCTGCCAAAGTGGACAATTTCCCATTTTCCCACATTATACTCCATTTGCCAGGTCTTTGACAATTCACTTAACCTAGCTATATCCCTTTGTAGCCCCCTTATGTCCTCTTCACAAGTTACTTTCCTACCTATCTTTGTGTTATCAGCACATTTAGCAACCATACCTTCGGTCCCTTCATCTAAGTCATTTATATAAATTGTAAAAAGTTGAGACCCCAGCACAGATCCCTGTGGCACACTACTCGTTACAACTTACCAACTAGAAAATGACCCATTTATGCCTACTCTCTGTTTCCTGTTTGCTAGCCAATCTTCTATCCATGCCAATATGTTACCCTCTACACCATGGGCTTTTATCTTCTGCAATAACCTTTGAAGTGG